>NC_142081.1:190054954-191284954 GCF_054644295.1 Miniopterus natalensis | reverse complement strand
CAAAGCCGCTCTACACATTCCAGGAGACAGAGCAGCTCTACCTAATACATAGAAACAAACACCTGGAAGCAGCCAAAACATGGAGGCAAAGAAACATGTCACAAAGGAAAGAACAGGAGAAATCTCTAGAAGAGGAACTAAATGAAATAGATCCAAGCAAGCTAACAGATACAGAGTTCAGAATTTTGTTTATAAGGGTGTTTAAGCAGACTATTAGGGAAATAACTGAGAAAATTGATAACATAATAAAGTACCAATTTGAAATGAAAGCTACAGGAACTGAAACAAAGAATAATTTACAGGGAATCAACAGTAGAGTAGAAGACACTGAGAATCAAATCAGCAATTTGGAACATGAGGAAACAAAAAACACCCAACCAGAAGAGCAAAAAGAAAAAAGAACCCGGAAATATGAAGATAGTATAAGGAGCCTCTGGGACAACTTCAAAGGGCCCAACATTTGTATTATTGGGGTGCCAGAAGGGAAGAAAGAGACCAAGAAATTGAAAACCTATTTGAAAAAATAATGACAGAAAACTTCCCCTACCTGGGGAAAGAAATAGACTTACAAGTCCAGGAAGCACAAAGGGTCCCAAACAAGAGGAACCCAAAGAGGCCCACAGCAAGACACATCATAATTAAAATGCCAAAGGTTAAAGACAAAGAGAGAATCTTAAAAGCAGCAAGAGAAAAGCAGTTAATTACCTTCAAGAGAGCACCCATACGACTGTCAGCTGGTTTCTCAACAGAAACCTTGCAGGCCAGAAGGGAGTGGCAAGAAATATTCAAAGTGATGAAAAACATGGAACTACAACCAAGATTGCTCTACCCAGCAAAGCTATCATTTAGAATTGAAGGTCAAATAAAGAGCTTCACAGATAAGAAAAAGCTAAAGGAGTTCATCACCACCAGACCAGCACTACAGGAAAAGTTGAAGGATCTTTTTTAAGAAGAAGCTAATGAACAAAAGAATCTTATGAACTAAATAGATCCAGGGACATTGACACATGCAACAGACGATCATATTTCAGAGGAAAGAGGGGAGTGGAGGGTGGGAAGAGATTAACCAGAGAAATTATATGCATATATACATAACCCATAGACACAGTTAATAACGGGGTGAAGGCCTGGGGAGGGGGTGGGAGCGAAGTTAAGGGAGTCAGTTGGGGGGGAAAAAATGGGACACCTGTAATACTTTCAACAATAAAGATAAATTTAAAAAAAATTATATTAATTCAAAACTACCATGGAAACTGAGAAGTTTATTACCAAGACCTCTGAATAGACTTGTGATTATCTATCCATCCATCCTCTTAATTCTATGAGGCACAGAAGATACAGAGATAAGTACTCTGCCTATGTGGTGCTTGAAGTTTAGTGAAAGAGACAGACATAGAAATGAAGAATTTGATGTTGCTTGAAACGCTAAGGTTGAGTGCTTTTGGATAACGGACATGGGCACTTAATCCAAGGGGGCAGTTCCAGGGAGGCTTTTCTGGAACAGACGGATCCTCAGCTGAGCTTAAAAGATAAGAAGGAGTTAGTCAGGTGAAGACCAATGGGATTGATAGTTTAGAAAAAGGAACATTTGTGGTACAAGCGAAGGCGCGAAGCATGAGAGAGCATGGAGCGCTTGGGAAGGGGTGAGTGTGATCGCGCTGGAGCGTAAAATGGGCACAGGAGAGTGTGGGGAAGAGGCAGAGGGCCGCAGGGACAGAGTACCTTGTTCTGCTGAGGGAGTCTGGAAATGCTTCTCAGAGAAGGAAGAACACAAAGTAAGAGCTGAAGGTTGAAAAGAGGTTTCCAGAAATATGAGGAAGGGAGGGAATTCTGGGAGAGAGAACAGACTATGCAAAAGAATGGCAGCTGGAGGCAACATGAGGTGCTTAGGGACCCTGAGGTTGGGCAGAAGACAAGGAAGGAGATGTGACCAGAGATGGATTAGACAGGTAGGCACCGGTCTAATCTCCATCCCTTGTATCATGTGCAGAGTCAGGGAGGTTTTATTTTGTAGGTGACACAAGACGAATCTTGAGCATGGGCTCAGTCCTCATGCTTTAAAGATTTTCTCTTGCTGCCTGGCCAGGCGTGGCTCAGTGGTTGAGCGTCGACCTAGGATCCAGGAGATCGGGGTTTGATTCCCGGTCAGGGCACATGACCGGGGTGCGGGCTGCAGCTGATTAATGACTCTCTCATCATTGATGTTTCTATTTCTCTCTCTCCCTCTCCTTTCCTCTCTCTGAAATCAATAAAGATATATTTAAAAAAATTTTTTTTCTCTTGTAACAATATGAAGCCAGATTGTATGGGGATGGGATTAAAATGAGACAAGCATATTGATGCAAAGGAATGATCCATCAAGGATGCAGCTGAGAAACCATGATAAATATTTGTTGAGCCTCTGAGATACACTTTGCTCTGCTCTGGACACTGGGAAGACAAGGGAGATTTACTCAGTATGGGTTGAGTCGTCCCTTTTACCAGCTGAGGAGAAAATGAAGTAACACAAATGAAGCAATTTGGGGAACAGTGTATGAAGGTTTATTATTATCAAGTGTTACGTGTGTACCACATACATCAGGACTCATCAAATTCAGATTAGAAAGCAAAGGTGATATTATATGAAAGAGGGTAGGTTCTGATCTCAGCTGAAATGGGGAAATATGGGTGGCATTTGCTTAAGGAAAGGAATTGAGGGGGAAAAGGGAGTAATGTGAGCCAGGAGTTAGACACTGGGATCAGCATGACGTGTCCTTGAAAATGTGAAACTAGGTTTTATCAACCATCAGGATTTCCCAAGGATGCGTGATGCCGAGGGCTGCTATATCATGGGACATGATGAAAGCATCACTGAGCTTCAGCTCAAAGGTTACCTCTATGAGTTTTTATCTAATGCTCCTCCTGTCCCCCCAAGTAAGGCTGGTCAGTCTCTGTTTTATGTCCCCCTAATCTTTGCACAGTTGGGAGACCAGGACAATTTACTAAACCAATTTGTTCATAGGTTAACTTGTATGTAAGCCCCTCTTGGCCAAAACTATGCGCTTAGTTTCTCAATTACTAGCACAGTCCTTGGTATACAGACCACATTTAACAACCTCTTTTCATGGATGATTCCATAGATGACCATGTTTTGTAACAGGTATGGATGTGAAGAACAAAGACAGGAATGATACTAACTCTGTAAGTAACACCCAGTATTTGTTGAGCTTGTGTGCTAGGCATTGTACTAAGCATGATTTTAACAAATATACTTCTCATAATAATCCTATGAGGTAGATACTATTATTGTCTCCATATTGTATATGAGAGATCTGATGTTCAGAGTGGTTATATACTTTGTCCAAGACCATGTGGCCTATAAAAAGCAGAACTGTTAACTGACTTCAGATCTGCTTCACTTCGAAGAACATGAACTATTTATGTATCTTTCATTTTCAGGAGAACCCAAAAGGCTCAGTGCAATACAACACTCTGAGGGCCAGTTTACTTTGAAAAGTTGAAATGTGTCTTTAACACACCCACTAGTAAGGGTTTATAACCTCAATGAAAAGGAAATATGATGCCATCTTGTCTGAGAGGCAATGAAACCAAAATGAAAATCAATAAGACAGGATGACCCAAATCATCCTGTCTAGTCCCAGCATTACTCATTGTGTGACCAAATCATGTGATGGCTTAATTTATAGAACAACCCTCTAAATAGACCTAGAAATGTGGAATTAGGGTAAGGAAAGACATTTTATTGAACAAACACATACATGCTAATTCAAATAACTTGCTAATTTGGCAGATGATTTCATCAACCCCAAAAGTGGGACTAGGCCCTCATTTACTCAATGAGACCAATGGCTCAAAAAAAATCTAGATAAGTCCCAAAAGCAATATCTCATAACTTGAGGCCTCGTCTCAATGGGTTCCTTTATGGCCAATTATACAGGAGTTGGCAAATTATAGCAATATGCCAAATCTAGCCTGCTACCTGATTTTGTATGATCCTTGAGCTAAGCATTATTTTACATTTGCAATGCTTATAATTTTTAAAAAAAGTAATATTTTATGACACATAAAAATTGTTTGAGATTTATATTTAAGTGTCCGTAAATAAAGTATTATCAGAACAGAGCCACACCTATTCATTTGTGTTACCTATTGTGCCACAACAAAGAGTAGTGACAATGGACTACATGGCCAATAAAGCCTAAAATATTTACTCCACAACAACCTGGATAACCACTATTCTAGAATAAAGCTCAGCAGGGACCAAAGAACTCAGTGAGGAATACATTGCAAACATCATGGGTTTGGCCTTTCAGATTTATTGCCTAACTCAGTGGTTCTCTAAGGGTGGTCCCTGGACCAGCCACGTCAGCCAAAAGTGAGAAATCAGTGGAACTGCAAATTCTCAGACCCTAATGTAGACCTATTGAATCTGAAACTCTTAGGATGGGGCCCAGCAATCTGTGTTCTAACAAGTCTTATAGGTGATGTTGATACAAGGTAAAGTTTGAGAAATCCTGATATAACTCAAAGAATTTGAACATATTATCCTATCACAGCATAAATACAAGAAAGAAATTTATTGGCTCCTATTTATATTCCAAGCACTGAGCTAGATATTTCACTTATACTTTTGTATTCCATATAACAATCTTGAAAGGTTGGGCTTATTAGCCTCAATTTACAAAAAAGGGAAGTCAAGCTGAGGAAGGTTAAATAAGTTAAAGTGGCTGATTAGGATTTACACAGAGATCTGTCTGCTACAGAGCCTGCACACCTGCCCTTCACCTTACCCCGGCCTCTTCCTCATCATGTGTGAGGACAGAGCAGCTCTTGACATCCTGAGGGAGCTGCCCTGGTTTATCACCTTCGCCTTGGCATTCTCTTCTTGAATATAAACAATTTCCCAAACTATCAACATCAGACAAGACCACTCTACCTGTGATTGATCAAGACAGAAACAAGACCATAAAAACATAAACTTCGTTTAAACAACAAAAATAACCAAATATTCTCCATTCCAGCTAATGTAGCTGGCTTCCTTGCCAATTACAGCTCTAGCCTCTGTCTGGTTTTCACTACTTGTAGATGTGATTTAAGATGCCCAGTCATAAATTGTTCCCGCTTCTTGACTTCATCCACTCCAGAGCAAAGCCTTGCTTCCTAAATCATAATCCCCCAACACAAGCTCAAGTCCCATAAATTCTTTTTAACACCCTGTTACTGAGCTGCCCCACGATCCTCCACAGTGTGGTTCTCCCTCTCTGCAAAGAGTAACAAAGCCAAATTGTTCAAACACAAGTGTGTTCCCGGTGATCTTTGGCTGGAGGTCATTGAAATGTTCAGTCCCCTGAAATGTTCAATCCCTCCATCTTCATCTCTCCTCTCCCTTAAGATTCTAGCTCTTTGCTCTCAGCTTGGATGGGGAATGGGTTCCCAAAGTAAGAAAAATTTAAAAATAGTAGTCCCCAAACCAATCCGTACAAAACACATTGCCAGGTCCACAGCAGATACTGGGTATCTTAAAAGGATTAATGGACTCTTTAGAATAAAACTGATTATAAACAAACAATGACTTCAAGAAAGTGCTTTTCTTTTTAAAATTACAGTTGAAATGGCTATTTTTAGCTTCCAGTCTACCTGTCAAAGTGTTCCAATCCTTCAACCCATCACATTTCAGTTGTCACCATCTTCACACAACCTTCCCTGACATCTTCCAACTGGATGGGCTGGCTCTTCTCTTGGAATTTTCTAAAGGCCTTGCTTCCTCTCACCAGACACTTTAGGTCTTGACATAGTTATTCATGAGCTGTTTGGTTTCTAACAAGTTTGAAACTTCTTAAGGACAGTAAAATACCCTCCTGTCCACCACTCCCCTTCCTATAGCATGTGCATAATACGTGTTACTTCAGTTTCAGTTAGAAATCTAAGGTTCTTTTTTCTAGTTATGAAATTGCAAGGGCTATTTTTTCAGCCAAATCAGAGTCCATCTCAGCTGGGCGTTTTCATCTCACTGCTGGATGTCTCATTTGAAATGATTTTTCAGGGCCATGGGGTTCTAATGAACAGCTGCCTCTGATGCCTTTGGAGTGTGGGTATCTCTGATTTTGATGTGAAGCCTTACTAGTAGAAAAAAAAAAGTAAAAAAAAATAAAATCAACTAATCAGCAGTTCCTGGCTACTGTGGAGACTTGAAGGAGGCCCAGGAGCCTCTCGATTATGTAGCTTTAGTAGAAATGTGCCTTCTCTCTTAGTGAATAAGAGTGAATGATGCTCGTGCCATGGTTTTTTTCAGCATCTTCTATACACCAAGCATTGTACTGGACAGCAGGGTTGATTATATCATCAAGGAAGAGGAACAGACTCTGTCAATACCCCTTTACACTTCCTTGGCTGTTGTTCCTGGAATCCACATGGAGTGCCGTGCCCCCGTGTGGAGCTCGTGCAAATGCCTTCCTGTCATCTGAATTTAATCAACTTCTCTTCATACATGAAAACTTAGCTTAGAAGTCACCTCCTCCAGGGAGTCATCTCTGATTACTTTTATCTCTTCTTCTTGGACTTAATTGCTTTTCATTTTTTCTTTTATATCTATCTACCAAAATGCATTACATTTTCTTTGTTTATATGCCCCATCTCTGTATACAACTGAGAATTCTTTGAGAGCTGTGACTATCTTTAGTTCATCTTTGTATCCTAGGCCTAACAGAGTACCTGGCATATTTTAGATAATAAAAAACTATTTTTAAATGCAAGCCACTGATGAAACAAAAATGGTAAAGTACTAGGAATTATTGAAGCTGGATAATGGGTACATGGAAGTTTATTATGCTATTTTCTATACTTTCTGTGTATAAAAGTTTCAGAAAAGAACATATACTTATATGCATAGCCTGTGGACACAGATAATAGTGTGGTGAAGGTGGGGGGGTAGAGGCTGGGCAGAGGGAGGTAAAGGGGGGGGGTTGGGATGGGGGATAAGAATACATATACATATACATTTTTTTAAAAGTCAGAATAATCGAAGACCTTGTAGGATGTGAGCTATACCCCTCAGAATTTTAAAATTCCCACCATAAAGGGAGCTTCTATATTTATAGCTACAACCTCTGGGTGCCCCATGTTTCTTTCTTTTCTCATAAGAAATATATTTAAAGCCAAACATTGTTGCCCTGAAATAAAATACAATTATGCCCATTTTAGAACAGGTGCAAACCCAAGATATTATGTATAAACATGAATTTCTGAAAAACTGGAAATGGACCATTTATGCTAAGTATTTTATTGAGGAAGGTAGTCTCTGGATGTTTGCCCTTGTTGTCTTTCACCTGAATTGTTCCAGAAGCATGCCTAGAGCCTCTGCTTCCATTCTCTTACCTCTCACCCCATCTTCACATACTCCCAGGTGGACCCGCCAGAACACTGCTCTGCCCCACAGCGTCCCAAGAGTGGGCCTCAGACACATCTCCCACTTCACCATTCCCACCCTCTTGTGCTAAAGCCACCGCCCTTGTCCACGAAAGCCACCTCCTGCCAGTGCTTCAGGTCACAGCTCAAGCTCTTTGCTTGGCCTGGAATGTTCTTTCCCCATTCTCCAGTCAGGAAATCTTTCACACACTGCAGTGTCCCATACAACTATGCCTTCTTCACGAAGCCTTGCCGGAACCCCTTCCAGAGCGCATCACTCTCTCTGTGCTTCTACTGGCCATTTCTCGGAGTTATGCTCAGCACTATTCCTTCTGTCTTATGTGGTAATTAGCCCCCCTTACTAGAATGGACGCTAACTGAGTGTTCATTCCCTTAATGTTCATCTTGCAACTCCCTCAGTCAGTGCCTAGCAGAAAGCTTTGCACATAGAGTTTAATAAGACATATAGCACCTGCTAAACTATGAAATGAGATTAATCTTGTGAGTGTTCTTCCTGTTTCCCTTATGAATAAGTGGATATGTGTAAAACCTCTAATCATTACATTAAAATCCCATTAGTCATTTTAATCTTTTTTATAAATTGCAAAACTTCTTAAACCTTGAATTTCATTTGAAAGGGAATTATTTTTTAAATAGGGCTTTATCAAAATTGGAATCTCATTTAGGTAAGAGCAGAAATGCTTCTCTTAACTCTCTTCTAGCCAAAGCTAATTCTCACCAGCCACTGTAGATGAGAACACTGAGGTAACAGTGCTTTATCCCAACATTAATGTGGACCCTTTCACTCGCATAGACTCAGAAGTATTTTCTAAGTGAATCCATGCACCAGCTACACTGGAGAAAATACTCTACAGTCGTACCAATGAAGAATCATTGCTTCCTGAGGACATACGAGACCAACGATGCCTAAGAGAAGCTCAGGTTTCGGCTCTGGGCCACATCATCTTCATTTCTCCATCAAAAGGAACAGCGGATTTCCTGGTCTTGTTCTGAGCCATATTTTGTAGGCAGTGTCGTCTTTCTGAAAAGTTCAGCAATCTACATTGAGATGACTCTTATGGTCGTTTTATCATTTGCGGGTAGAAAGGATGAAGGGCCTCATAATCTAATATTTTGTGGTTGTTCTTTAGCTGCCCTTTTCTTTTTTCTTCCACTTGGCTGGTGATCAAAAACGCCTAAGTTCTGTTTCTGCTTGGACACCGACACAGTCTAAGAAAACACAGACAGGGGCCCAGGCCAGCATTCCCACATCTTATACGTGTCCTTATTGGATTCTAGGTGGAATGGCCATTCATTGCTATTAAATATGAGTTACAGATGGTCAAAATTCAGTGCACTTTAGAGAAAAGAGGTCAGAAGACCACTTGGTTCACTTTCATTCTAATCCTGCCTCAATGAGGACAGTTGGTGACCTGGTGATCTGGCTTAGGGAGCTTACGTGCCATGCTTGGCTCCCACTCTTGGGCTGGGGTCAAAGACTTGTGGATATTAAGTGGCTATTATGTGATCTTATTTCCCTATGAATGCATTTCCTTCAGATATCTCATAAATGTTAGTGGACAGTTCAGGAATTCAAGAACTCATCAATTTTCCATGTATGTTCTCAATAATTCTCTTTCTCAATATTAAGGGAGAGAAATAAATGAAAAGTGTGTTTTAGTAGGAAAAGCTCATAGGATTCAGTAGTGTTTGGTTTTGGTCCTGTCTCTGCTCCCAGTTAGTTTGCCTTTGGATAAATCAGTTAAGCTGTCTAGGTTGCAATTATCTCCTATGCCAAATGGGGAAGTTGAACCAGACCACCACTTTCTAACATGTACTTCAGAACAAAAAAGTACTCATTTGTCAAGTAAATATGGGTCATACCTCAGGTATTGTGTAACCTGCATCCCTGTATTTTAAGCATGATCAAGGTTTATCCACTGAATCCAGTTTGCCTAGCTTTCTGAGCATTTTACATAAGATCTATAAATATGTAGGTACATCTATATATATGTGTGTATACAGAAATATAGGCCCCTACATGAATATGGATATTATTTGGCTATGACTATGGATATCCATTTCAAGACAGATGTTTCAGGCTAGCTCACAATTCTGTGCTTCTAGTTGGGAAAGTCTACTTTTCATATTGTTGGAACTCACGTTGGAAGCTGTCATCTTAAAACCTTCAACTTCAAGTGACATAAAACAGGACTTAAAGAATAAAAGCTGAGTCAATGGCAGGGCTCTTGGACTTAGCCCACTTGACTTTAAGTTTCTACATCATCGACATTGTCAATAAAGAACTGCGCGCTTTCCCACAGCGCAGTGAAAGTTGACTCCCCCACATACTTCCATGGTGGTTCTCTCCAGACCACTTCACCTAGCTCTGAACCCAAGCCACCCTGAGTAGAGTGCACAAAGTTGGGAGCTATGGCTCAACCAAGTCCAGAAGACAAAATCTAATATGGTGACAGAGTTACACAGAAGCAAATTATTGCCACCACAGAAACTGAAGTTACTGAATCTGTATTTTAGTATGACACCCACATTAGTGCATTATAGCAGAAATCTCAAAATAATGCAGGCCATTTTGTAGCACTTGGAGAAGTTAGTTATGCATTGCTCTCCTTCCAGGGATTAAATAAAATTACTGTGTAATGTGAGTAAGGTAAGAAACTAACTTTTGAGGCTTTTAAAATCCCGTTACATTAATATTTTCATGCATGCCTGGACAGAATTTGTCAGGGAATACTTAAAAGAAGGTATGAAAATTATACGAGAGCTTTTTATGCTCTTCTCCTGGTCTAAACAGTTAGAACCTAATGAACCCACTTAATAGGAAGAAAAGGATATTCTGAAGATAAAATACATTGGTCATTAGTAACATATTACCAGGAACAACCTGTATGCCGGATGTGGATTGGGATGATGTCATCTTAGCTATCAGGTCTTAGAAAGACTATACCACAGGCAGCCTTAAATATTTCCACCAACTTCCAACATTACACACTACATGAGAAGCAAATATTCATAAATAACTCGGCAATAAAAGATCATATCCTTACTGGGGGAAATATTAGAAAGTGTCTCAATAACTCCACTCTTTCACTTGGGAAGAAAGGAGATCTTGGACATGAAATTAACATTAAATGATAGGAATTGAAATGACTTAAAGTATATTATTTCAGTTGAAAAATTATTTTATGAGAAAAATATGTGTGCCCACACACACACACTCAAATTGTTAAAGCAAAGTTAATCAACTTTTTTAACTTTCTCATCTTTGAATAATAAAATTGATTTTGGCAGTAAAGTAAATATTATGTGGATAAAATATTTATTGGTAGCATCAGTGCTGTCCTGGGTGTTTTGTTCCCAGACAGATAAGCTAAGTGGCTCACTGGGAAATGTAAATGAAACACTTTTGCAAATTAAGCGTCCAAAACACATTTTTGCTAGCATCCAGTAACTCGATTTTAAACCAAAACCTTGCTCATTTTATATCATAATCAACAACCCAGCTCCACCCCCGCACCTCCTAACTAATGAGGCACACACAGGTATTTCACTGGCAAATCAGGGTTCTGCTCCAGAGGATGGATTAGTAATGGCATTAGGAGTGGTAGCCAACATGAACTTGACAACCAAAAAACAACCTGTCTTATCACCCCTTCTAGAGAGCCCCCATTTCCCACCCTGGAAATACATTTAACCCACAACATCGCTCTAAACTCCAAGAGGCTTCAAATAGAAAGGTAATGGTACAAACCCCCTTCCCTCCCAGTGTTGAGTATCTGGGTGAACAGAAAGGAATTGTCCAGTGCCAGGCTGCTCCAGGGCAAGCATGCATATTTTAAAACTTTCACATTGGTTATTAAGCCTCAACTTCTGCAGCTTCTGTATCCAGCTCTGAACCAGACCCGACCAAGGGCACACACTGGGAGCGAGCACTTTACCTTCCGAAAAATCAATCAGTCCCAGCAAATGAAGCAGCTTCAGAGATGCACATATAATCACAACAATACCCACTGTTTGCAGTCCTTCCGACTCCCACTCCAGAGTCAACATCTTTTAGGAGGGCAGAGCATCCCAGCCTCCGGACCCCTTTGGAGTGGAGGGAGTTAATGCGAGAATCCGAGCAATGTCTGGCTTGGAACAAAGACTCCTGAGGGCGGAAAGGGAGCCGCTCCTCTCAGATGCGCGGGGCCAGGCAGCGGCCCCCGGGGGTGTGCACCGACCTGGGCTGAAGACCAGCCTCTCATGCTGCTGCTGGCATTTGCCTGCTGGGGTCCCCCAGCCACAGCCTGCTGGCCTCGGGACTCTGCGCTGCAGCCAGCGAGTACTTGGACTTCAGAGCTGCAAAAGAGACATCTGTTGGAGAGCTGGAGACTTTGCTGTGTGGGTGGAGAGAAGGGACACTCCCAGGAAACTTGCCCTGGAGAGCACAGCAGCGCAACACAGGGCTGGGCAGGGCTGTCTGCGCTCTAGTTTGCTGCCTGGGAAGCTTTCAGATGTCCCCTTTTTGCCATAGCAGCCGCTCTCTCTTCCCAGAGCCTGCACTGAGAGAGCTCAGCCCCCCTCTGCGATGCCAGGAGAAAATCAGTTCCAGTAGCTGGTGACTGCAGCCCTTTTAGAAAGCCCCCCTGGAAGCCCGTAGGCAGCTTTCCTAGGCAGAAAAGTGCAGGAGCAAAAGATCCGTGATTCAGTGGCATTGTTCAAAGGAGCCCATCCACGTGCCTCCCCCCTGCCACTCGGCTGGGACTGCTCCGGTCCTCGCTGACACACAGGGAGACTGACCTAGCCCTTGTATTTACAAACATGCCCGGACGCAGGGTGGGGCAGAACGGGACCCTGTGAGAACACTGACGGTCCCTAACTGCCCCCTGGAGGGTGAGTCCCGCTAGCATCCTTTGAAGTCCTGCTTCAGCTGTCTCCAAAGCAAAGTTTCACAAACTTTCCAGATGATACATATCACCCCAGGCGCTTGTTAAAAACACTCAGAGTCTGATTCAGAGGCTCCTGGAGTTTGTGCTCTTAAACATAGGGAGGTGCGGGCTGTGCTGTCCCAAAGGATCACACGGTGTATTTGATTGCAAACCAGGCAAGCAGCCCAGGCCTGGTGGTGGACTCCGGGCTGTGCCGGGACCACACTGGCTTCATCACACTGCTGTTACATGCTAAAGAGGGTCAACCGGCATCCTGTATGCGAAGGACTTCAGCCCCTGGAACTGACTGTGAAACATAAGGCTTATGAGTAATAATATCTTAGACCCCAGGGGCATTGCCTGGTTTTGCTATTTCCCTGCTGTGTGATTTTCTGCAAGACACTTCTCCGAAAACAATTCTTATTCTGTGTAGTTGCAATCATAATACTTCGATTTTTTTTAAGTTTCTCCATTTAAAGGGAATTCAGTATGTTCATAAGAACAGTTAGTATTTACTGAGCACTGACTATGAGCCCATCACTATTAGAGCGATTTATCAACACTTAACTCAACCCACAGCTCATTTGCTAGGAGAGGTTAACTTACTTGCCAAAGCTGTGGGAGCAGCAGTTAGTGGACAGTAGGCATGTATTCACTCACTCAGTTATTCGTTAACATTTATTGAGCTACTGCTGTGAGATATGAATGACAAAATGGCAAATAATGCCCAAACCTATCTTTGGGGACTTACAGGTTAGTAGGGGAGGTGGTGATCAATAAATGCACCAGCACTTGAGGACAAGGCTCTGCAGTAGAAGCAGCAGGGAGAGCCAGATCCACTTGAAGAAGGGTGGGTGGTCAGAGGGAAGAGGCCTTATGGAGGAGGCCACCGTCCCTAAGGGTAGCTTTTATCGTTAGTAGACGTTGTAGATCACACACAAGCTTTGGGGTAGGCAGACCTGGGTTAAATCCTGGTTCTGTCACTTGCTTGCTGTGTGACCTTAGAGAAACCACTCCATTTCTAAGTCCCAGTTTTCTAAGTTCAAGAGAATGTGACTGCCGCTTTCTCATGGTTGATGTGAGAGTGAACTAAGACGTGGACTTCTGCGCCCAGTCCCTGGTACGCATCCTGCTCAGCATGTGGTAGGTGAGGGATTGTGACAGGACTGCTGGCTCTTTAGAGGCGTTGCTGGGCTGAGGTGGATGAAGTGAATTCCCTGGTCCTGACACTCCTCCCTGCTCCTAGGTCTAGTTCTTGTATTTTCCCTATAAAGACATTCTCATCAACCCACCTACAGGCAATTTTTTTTCCTCTGGGCACCAGAAATACATTTAGGCCACCAAGTTGGCTCTTAAAATGGTGCTTTTAATTTTGGATGATATGTTCATAGGAGTTATCTTTCTATCAATCTGCCCAACCACCTGCCCATCTGAATATGTTGTTTACGGTTGTGTCAGCAAGCCAGTGGAGGGGAACCAGTTCTCAGTAGTTGACGGGAAAATACATGTCTTAAGTAGCCATTCTTTGAAATTCCTGCCAACATAAAGCTATAGGAAGTCAAAAGTTTAAAAAGAAAGTTACAGAGATTAATTAGGTCAAGTGAACTCTAATTCTCTCTTTTAATCCTATACAATACCATATTTAGTTGGAAAAACAAACAGACACTAACCTATGGAATTAAGTGACTTGACCAAGGCCACATGGCTAGAAAGGAATAGTTCCTGAATTCAAATGTTTCTTAGTCTGATTTTTGAATTTATTCCTCTCCCTTAATACCCCTTAGCAGATTTCAGCAAATATTTTTCAATTGATCCTTTGATTTGCAGGGTCAGGCAAAGTATTTTAAAATTGCCACATCCATTTCCCAAGAAAGAAATCCCAGCCATTCTTGAAATTCACATAAATACCCACACATATGACTTTGCTGATTCTAGGCAGCATTTCCCTTCAGGACAATGGCATTAGTGTAGGATCCACCAGCTGAGAGTCTTGGTGGCTCATCCCTTCCCCATCTATTGATTTCCCTTTACCACTGCTTTTCTAAGCTCTTTCTATTGCCTCTACTTGTAGGGGTGGGAAACCTTTTTTCTGCCAAGGGCCACTTTGATATTTAGAACATCAAAGAAGTCCATACATCAACTGAGAAATTTAGGGAAATGGGGGAGACCTGGGCAAGAGTGTTTTCCTAGGGACATTTTGGGAAAGAATAGTTGTCTGCATATTATTTAAGAAAATATATAATTGCAGATTGTGGCTCTATCACTTTGTTGCAATAACTTGCAAACCCCACTCCTTTTTGTTGTATTAAAATATGTCCTGGCTTTCTCTCCTCCTTCCCAAGATCATATCTTTCTTTACATTGTAAGAGGCGTCCAGAAAAGTTTTGTGTATATATATTTTTTTAATCCTCACCTGAGATATTTTTTCCCATTGCTTTTTTCAGAGAGAATAAAAGGGGGGAGGGAGAGAGAGAGAGAGAGAGAAACATTGATGTGAGGGGGACAAAGTGATTGGTTGTCTCCCACATGTGCCCCGACCAGGTCCAGGATCAAACCTGCAACCAAGGTACGTGACCTGGCTGGAATTGAACCCTGGACCCTTCAGTCCATGTGTTGATGCCCTAACCACTGAGCCAAACTGGCCAGGGCCAAGTTTTGTCTTTCATACCAAAGGAAAGGAAATCCAAAGGAATAAACTGACATGTCCTTCCCACTTATCTCTGAACAATACTATGTACTTTACATGCATAAACTCATTTAATTTCACCCCAAACCACAGTTAGGTGTTATTATCCTTATTTCAAAGAAAAATAAAAACCATAGGTCATTAAGATTAAATTATTTTCATAAAATCACATTCAATAAGGGGCACAACAAGGATTTGTATCTGATTTACTTCAAAAATAACAGCTGCTAACATTTAGGGAGAACTTATAAATGTCAGGCACTATTGTAAAATCTTTACACATATTCACTAATAAACTTAAGAAAAAATTTTAAAGTTAGATAGGTTTACCTACCTACATATTGTCCCTCAGACATATAGACACAACAAGAATGCATGTAGAAACTCGTTAAGTCAAATTTAAATTTAAGATTATTAGTTTATAATTGCATAAATCTTTAGGGGTCATTTACAAATTAAATAATCCAATCTTTTAATTTTACAGATGCTTAGAAGAAGTGCAAAGAAGAGAACTGGCTTGTTGGTCAAAATTTTGGGATGTGAACAATGTTGGCTTGAGCCCCATGGTTCATCATTGTTTCTGACTTGTTAACTACAGGGGAAATCAGGAGATAAATTGAGAAGTTAAAAAAATTAAATTCTAAAAGAAACATTTTCTACTCTTGGTCACTAGGAGTTACGAGAAGTAAGACATCAATGAGGTTGGCCTCATCTAGAAGGTTCCATCAAAAAGAGAAGTCTACATAGCACTCAATGTACAATTGTGTGAAGGGTTTATGGATAAAGCTGTATCTCTGTCACATTGTGGCAGTACCCTCTGCTTTCATATTAAACAGCTTGCTATTTAAATAATGGTGAAAAAAGAGACGTCTAATTTAGGTTTTGAAAAATAAGTGAGAAGAAGATAGAACAAGTTAATGTGGGCAAGGCTGGTGTGTGACCTTTCGTGTCTCTTCTAGTCCTAGGATTTTCTCATTCTCTGGGGCCCTCTATTCCACCCCCAACCCTCACTTCTACCCTAAAGTACATCACATCTCTCTGTCTTTGGATTTCTCAATTATTTGGAAAGATCCCTAAATGTTCTCTAGGCAAGCTTTCCACTCGAACAGGACAGGATCCAAGCCATCTCACTTAGCTCCAGGGCTCATTCTGAAAGATTAGTACACGTATCTGGAATGGATTTCTTTAAAATATGTATATGGTTGTCCATTAAACAGTTCAGATTCACTTTCTGGTTTGAGTGCCCTGTTGAGTCCATGAAGTGATGATGATGGTGGGAGAATGCCTTCCACTTTAGGAAACTTCCAGCAACACTGCACCTCATGCATCTTGAAAAGAGTTCTGCATTTTATGTTCAAAGCATGTCCAGTATGTAATCTCAATATAAACAGAGTAGTAGATATTTGGAAATGCAACTAGAAAATTTTCATAAGAATATAACCTTTCCCTATGAGTTATGCTTTATGTGTGTGTGTGTGTTTTACTTGCTTTAATGGTCTTTCTGCCCTAAACTGAGTGGATTCTTGGGTTCCCCAAATTAATATGTCAGAAAGTTTTGGCTCACATATCATAACCCTTTCCATGTGGCCTCTCTATAAAAAGCGTCTGCCACATACCACTATAATGAGCTGTTCTTATGGTAATAATAATTAGATTTCTTTACTACATTATAATTAGGCTTATAATAATGTTAAGTCCCTACTATGTGATAGACAGTGCATAATATGCCTCACATAAATGATCTCATTGAATCATTACAGCATCCCAATAGGGTAGGTGATATTTTTAACCCTTGTTACAGATGAGGACACTGAAATGCAAAAGCTTAAGTAACTTGCCCAACATTGTGAAAGGGGTCAGAATAGGCCACTCTAAAATATGCCATTTTGGCATAAGGATTGTGTTGAGCTAAAAGGCAATTGAGAATCTGCACATGCAGGAAGAGTTCTCGGCCCTTCTTTCATCTAACTGAAAGCCGAGCATAAATTTCCCTTTGTGAAGCTGCCTCCCCACCCCCACCCTGCCAGGAGGCAGGGAACAACTCATATCACCAGCTATAGAGAGCCAGCACCAAGATAAGTCTGCATAAACAACCTAACTAAATAACCCTTACCTTCTATTAGTTCCCCCATAGATTTCCTAGTCACCTCCCTGCAATTTGTCATCCCTTGAAACTCAAACTCCCTCTTTTGTTAAAATGATATATAAGTCCCAGAGTTTGTTTCTTTGAGTTTCACTACTTCTCTATTAACTTTCACGCCCATAAATATTAATAGAATTGTATATCTTTTCTCCAGTTAACCTGACTTTTGTTAGTCTAATTTGCAGGCCCCAGTTACTGAACATCTGAGGGCAGAGGAAAAGTTTTTCTTCTCAGACAATTCTGTGCTACAAGTCAAAGCTTTGGAATTTAACCTCAGGAATTCTCACTCAGGAGTCAGTGCTCTTACATCCCTAGAGAGGTATAAGTAGATAAGTATTTTTGTTTTGTTTTTATTGTGGCCCCATTAAACCAAAGAAACAAGAGTTATAATGCAAAAGGTATGCACATGGTGTGGCTTTCACCTCTACTGAACTTTAAATGTTTAGTAGAAAGTTCTTTCCTGGAGTGAGATTCAGAAATGAGATCAGGGGAGGGAGGGGCTCAGGAGAGAAGCAGGAGGAAGGAGGAAAGCTGAGGAAAAGAGAGGGAGAAAGGGGGAGGAAGAGTGAGAGAGACCAGAGACAGGCAATCCTCTGTGCCAGCTGCCAGGACACAGTCAAGAGTATAAGGCTGAATTCAGCCCGTTTTCTGCCTGTGGGATTCTCAGAGACTGACTGCCAGAGAGGTGAGATCTAAAAGAGGATTTTAAAAGCTATAGGAAAGAGATGAGCAAGGAGTTATTTCTCCCTGAATTAGTCCCACCTCCTTGGTCCATCAGTCTCTAGGGTTCTTTTAATTAGACCTGCAGAGCAGCTCTTCAGCTCCACTTTCTCAGCAGCAGCTTCAAATAACCTTAGAAATAGAGCAGGTGGTTTTAAAAGTGCGACCAATGGCAATCCCATGGATGCTGCACTAGCTATTCCTGGGTCTAGGGCCCTGCCTTCAATGTCTGTTCCTAGACCCTGTGACACCTTCCTGCTCACCTAGGGCAGCGCCCCTCTGCCATAGATATATCACTCCATCAGCTTAGTTCTCTCAGTTCTTAGGCACAGGATTCCCAGAGACAGACCTGGTATTCTCAGAGCTGCATCAGCTCACTTCCTGTCTCACAACAGCATTTGGGGGAGAGAGCTCAACAGATCTAGACTTAAGTGCATTCCAAATCTCCAAAGACTCAATGATGATCTGATCTGCACCATGTTTTGTATAAAGAGGTGTAGGAACTATGTGGAAAGAATATTTGTAGAGTTCTCAAGACCCTTCTCTGAGAACACTTTTAAAGCCCCTTTATTTATTTGTCCTGTCCCTTCCTCTCTCTCTCTCTCTCTCTGTCTCTCTCTCCTTAGAATTTTCTCAGGTGCTGGACTCCAGAACTTTTTATTTTAAGTTTAAATGTTCCTTGATTTAAACACACACACACACACACACACACACACACACACACACACACAGTTATTATGGGGATCATTTCTTTGATCTCCAAAAAGAGAGGCCTAGAGAGCTAGAAAGGGAATGATTTAGCTTGATTGACTCCTGCTGGAGATTGCCTGTTTTCTTGAAATGCTAATATATCAAGAAAATTACTGAAATGCTGTATTAGTTTCTTATTGCTGCTGTAACAAATTACAACATAGTTGGTGCTTAAAGCAACACAAATTTATTATTTTATTATCTGAAATGGGTCTCCAACGTGTTGGCTGGGCTGTGCCCATTTAGGAGTCTTAGGAAAGATTCTGTTTTACTGCCTTTTCCAGGTCTAGAACCTGCCCACATTCCTTGGCTAGTGGCCACCTCCATCTCCAATGCTAGCAGTAGTAGCCGGTTGAGTCTTCCTCAGTCATCATCATTCTGAACCTGATTCTTCTGTCTCTCTCTTTCATTTATCCTCATGATCATATGAGGTCTGCCAGGATAATCCAGGATAATATTCCCATTTTAAGGTCAGGGTATTGGCAACCTTAATCCCATGTGTAAGTTTAATTACCCTTTTCACGTAACCTAGCATTTCCACGTAACCTACCATTTCCACAGGTTCAGGAGGTTAGAATGTGGACATCTTTGAGGGGAAAGCATTCTGCCTGCCACACGGTTATAATATATAATTTACTTTTAACAGTAGACACTCCTTTAGATAAGAAAAGAAAAGCTAACTCTAACCTAAAATCGAAAAGATAGAATCTGCTTGATCTGAGCAAACCACTAGCAATATATTTGCATGAGTGCATGTGCTTGTGTTTAATATACAGAAAAAGGACCTTGTCTTTGAAAAGGAAAGGGCAACTTTAATTAGCCTTCTTATCTCTGAACTTCCAATTTTCACTAAGAAGGAACTCTGAAGAAAGTTCAGTTTAAAATATTAAAAAGGAACACCAAACAATTTAGAAGATGTATGCTAATGAGGAGGCTGAGGGACACTTTTATCTTATCCATCAGGAGCAATTAGATACAGAGAAGGCACTTCCTGAACCCAGCACTAAAATTGGAGTCACAGAAGGTCAAACCCTGGAGTAGACAGAATGGGATAATGCTGCTCTTTACAGAATTTCTGGGCGGATCACAAAAATTCCTGGAGGAGGGGGTGCTTCATAAGTGGTGAGAAGGCACCCTCAGGAAGCATTTCCACTAACTGGCACAGACATCCCAGGATGGAGAAGACTAGAAATGAGCTAAGATCTTCAGCTACCAAAGTTTTCATTTTTCGTTCAAGTTGTCAATGCTCAAGTCACAGACCATGACTTGCAGAAAGGCTGCTCAAGGCTGAACCAAAGCTGAGGGAAATGAGGGGCTTCCTCTTAAGAACACTGTGTTTCTATGGGCTGGTGTCTTATACACTTGAGTTAAAAAAACTCGAGCGCCTTCCAAACGTCTACATTTATCCAGGATTTTGTTGTGATTTTACGTGTGTTTGCACTTGAGCAGGCTTTGCCTCACTTGTTCCTTATACTAGTTCATCTTAAAAATGAGAGCATTGAGGTTATGAGGGTTTGCCTTATCCAAGGTCAAGAGCAGCAGAGAAACTGGGTTTTAGGACCAGGTGCTCTGGCTCCATATCTAGATTTTTGTTTCTTTTTCCCTAGGACTTCACAGGATGTGTTCTCTGTCAGGTGCTGTGGTGAGCGCTTTGCATTGGCCATTTATAAAATGATAATAAAAGCGCGTACCTACTCTCCTGGTCAGGAGCAATAGAGGGCCTGGTGCCAGTACAGCTAAAGCATTCGGGGCATCGCAGAGCACAAAGTGAGGGCTTTATTTGCAAGCATAGTTATTATTTCTCCTCCAGCCACCTCGAGGTATTTCTATTATTACATGCATTTGATAATAGAAGAAACTGCAGTTCAAAATGGTTAAGACACTTAGCCACTGTTCCTCGCATGTGACATGAACCCGGCCTCGTTCTCAAAGCCAGCCTCGCATTGCCCCACAGGGCTCGGTTCTTTGACACACAGCCACTAGCAGTCACTCAGTTAGTCCTGGGCTTCCGAGCAAGGCAGAGCCAGAGCCAGCTGAGCTGTGACAGTTCCACCTATTGGGAAAGATCCTCAGATTTCAGGTGCTGTGGCTCAGGAATCATTCCTTTACCTGAGGACTGTGACCTCCGCGTAATTTCCATCTCACTTCACCCATGCATTTCTTCATTCATTCTTCAAAAGATTTGACGCCAACTTTGTACCATGCAAGACAAGCAGGGACTGTGGGGGATCGATACCTTGAGGAAGCTCCCAGCCTAGAAGGGGAGGGGAGGCAGGGATGCCCGTAAATCCCTAACTCCAGGAAGAATATGAGTGTCCATGAGAGAGTCTAAAGTGCAGAGAGAGTCTAAAGAGCTCAGAGGAGGGCGAGGGGCAGGGAGGTGGAGGGCCCAGCGCCATCAAATGCTTCACGAAGTCGGGTTTGACCAATGAGCTCATGAACATGTATCAGGTGTTAAAATATGTGAGACCCCTCAGTCCAGTCCGATCCAACGGGCCCCACCTTGAAGATGTCACCTCTCTCTGACTAATTCTCACTCACGCTCATCGGAACTTCTGGGTTTCACTCTCACACCTGCGTGGTCTGTTTTTTACACAGCATCAATCTTTATATTGATCTTCAATTCATTTATATAAATCTTTATGGATGAAAGAGCAGACTTTTCATATAACTTCCTTGCTTCTGGGTTTCCAGTAGTTGTTCATTCCACTGGGGACAACACTCGAACCCTCCACCAAGCACTGGTCTCTCTTTGATCTTGACTAAGACCCCCCCCAGTTCTCACCTCACAGGGGCTTTCAGCTCCTTGAATAAACCAAGATTTTCCTGCATAACCCCTTTGTGCTTCCTGATTCTTCCGTGTGGAGACCTCTTTCCCTCAAGGCTGTTTCCTTCCTCTTTCCAGCTTACTCTCATCGCTCAGGTCTAGGCTCCCACGCTGTCTTCTCAGAGATGGCTTCCTTGGTCATCCTCGCAGAAGGACTCTGTGTCTCCTGTCCCCGCTGCCCTTCAGTCTATCAAACCGCTGCTTTGTTTGCTTCATAGGACTCACCCCTCTCCCTGAACTTATTTTTTTTACCTGGTTGTTAATCCATTCATTTCCTATCTCTTTCCACTTGTATACAACACTCCGGGTAAAGCCCATTACTAATCTTGTTTGTCACATAATCTCCAGCACCTAGAAGAGTGCTGGGCAGTTAGGGGCTTTTCATAACTATTTGTTGAATGAATGAATGAATGAATGAATGAATGAATGAATGGCATATGACAGGGTTCTTTCCTCATGCAGGCATTTGAAGTCACGTGAATTGGCCCAGCAATGTGTGTGTATCTGTGTGTGTATTAGGGGGTGGTAGTTTTTGTGTACATGCACAGAAAACTGGAGTGCAGAGGTGAAAGGGGAAAGGTAATGCTTGAAGGGATTTTCAACTGTGATTCTTAGGCTTTTCCATTCAACCCAAGACGAGTTTACAAGTATCACTGAGTATCCGGTATGTGGCCAACACTGTCATAGGTGTTGGGGGTACCTTATGTGCAGGTGAGCTAGCCCCTGCTCTCTTGGAGCCTACAGTCCAATGGGGATGCAGAGAGGAAAGCAGGCAGTTTTTAAATATTGTAGTGAGACCAGTCCTGGTTCATCATGGGAACTTATTAGATGGATGGATACTTAACTCACACCTGAATCTGGACAGATTTCCTAGGAAATCAAATACCATCTGAGCTGAGAGCTTATGGATGAGCAGGGGAAAGTGTGTCATTGGAAGAGAGAACAGTAGGTTCAACATCTTAGACACGTCCAAGAGCTCAGTGGCCTGAGCGAGTTTGGGGCAGGAACAGCATTGAGTGGATGGATTGGGTGGCAATAACTTGTGTTTTGAGATATGAGGCTTCTAAGGCAAGCAGGGCCCAGATTGCAAAGGCTCTTTCAGCATGCTAAAGGAGTTTGTTTTATCTTGAGAGGACTGGGGAACCAATGAAGGATGTGAGCAGAACCAGAAGAGCATCAAATTTGTACTTTAGAAAGATCACTGGTACTGTGTAGAGAATCGATTGGAGGGTGAGTGTGGCTGAACTACAGGGAAGAGGCGAATTAAGAGGCTGTTCCAGAAATCCACGCGAGAGAGAAATTAGGAATGTGGCCTAGTAGCTGAAGAGACTTGGGAGGATGTGAGAGGTACAGAGGTAATGGAACCTCCAGGCACTTGGAACTGAGTAACGTGAAAGCCAGAAGGAAAGAACCCTGGCTGGTGTTCCGGCTTCCAGAAGAAAACTTTACCCTCTTTAGTTGAAACTTGAGATTATTTGCAAAAGTAATTATATTTTAAAGGACTAACAAATTAATACATGCAGGTTTGCAACAAGAAACACTAGGTTTAGTGACTGCACGATACACCATTCAGAGGTAAGGTGAAAACTAGACATGAACATCACCAGTTGGAATTTGCTAGAATGGGAGATTTACTCTGCCTAGAGCATTCATCTCTACCTCCAGAACACCCGAAGTCATTATTAAGGAGGGAGTAAAACAGAACTGAGGATCAGTGGCACGTGAACATTTGTTTATGGCAACTTAAAATCAAATGCTTTTGTTCAGCACTCTCCCACCTCCCCCTGACTCAGAATAGTAAATGCTCCAGGTGGGAATATGCCATCTATTAGATAATGCGGGTGGGAGGCTCTCTAGTTACCACACAAATCATTAGCAAGTGCATTTGGCTCTTCCTCAAAGACTAACCAGAATTTGACCAGTTCTCAGCACATCACTGCCATACCTCTGATCTAAGCCTCTGTCTCTCCTCCCCGACTTCTGTCCCCTAAGCCCTCTCTCAGCGTCTGCGCTTGCCTTCCCATGTTCTGTTCTGTAGAAAATACAGCCAGAGCAAACCTTTAAAAACACAGGCCCAATCAGGTGATTCCTCTGCTTAAAATCTGCCAACAGCTCTCGTTTCTCCAAAAGCAAAAAGTAAAAACCTGTTTACGAAGGGGTATGAGTCGTCTATGATGTTCCCACCTCATTTCTCATTACGCCCTGCCTACTCACTCGCTCTAGCCACAGGTGTCTCCTCCGCGGGCCTAGATCGTCCCAGGCACGCTTCTGCCTCAGGGCCTTTGTACTGGCGGCTGCCTCTACCAGGATCAGCCTTTACCAGCATTTCCACATGACTCACTCCTTTGACAATGTCAGTGGGTATTTTATTATTGTCCCCTCTTTAGCCTGGAAGGCTGCATTACCCCAAATTACCTTCTGCTACTCCTAATTCTCTCTTACCTCCCAACCCTTTTACCCTTCCTAGCAATTACCACTATCATGTAGGCTATATATATATTTTTCATTTATCTTGTTTTCCCCACTTGACTCTAAATGCTATTGGGCAGGATTTCTGTCATCTTCATTCACTGCCCCCAGCACTGAAGCTACATGATGTGTAGTAGTTGCTAATGAGCATTGTTGAAATATCTATTTAAAGCAAAAAAACTCTCATTCATAAGCACACATGGTTTTTCCCTTTAATTAACACAAATAAATAGATAATGTCACCCTTAAATATTTTGTATTTAAATGCAACATAAATGTAAATAGATCAAAATAATTCCAGCTGTCTCTAGGAGAAAACACTATAAAATTGTTTCACAAATAATTGCTTATGAGGAAATTAAAAATGTAACAAGAGACTAAAACTCAAAAGCAGTTTGAGTGATTTTTAAAAAAGTCATTAATCTGCACTTCAAGGTAGGTGGGTCCTGAAATGAAGAGCTCGGAACTTTTTTGGGGGGGGGGTTCTGAGATTGATTAGTATATATAAATTTTGGATTTGAACTAGGTGAGCAGAATTGTTCTGCATAATTAAGGGTGTGGGATTTCTTCCTTTTAAAAAAATATTTAAAGTATTTTTTAATTTTTTTAATTAGTTTACATTCAATAGAATTTGGATTATTTTCAGGTGTACAACATAGTGGTTAGACAATCACATACCTGTCGAAATGTTCCCTCTGTATTTCCAGTACCCACCTGGCGCCGTACATAGTTATCACAGCATTATTGACTGTATTCCCTGTGCTGCACTTTACATCCCCATAATTATTTTGCAACTACGAATCTGTACTTCTCAATCCCTTCACCTTCATCACCAGGGAAAACCATGTGTGCTGAAGTGAAGAAATTGAAGTCAGAGAATTCATGCTCCTTAATAATCTACAACAGCAATTTACTGAGTATTTACTTTGTTCACGATATGGTAGCAGCAAGTCTTCACCTAGTGTCCCGTTTAGCTGTCACAAGGACTCTGTGAGGGATAAATTATCAGCTCTTAGCCGAAAAGGAAACAGAGGGGTTTAAAGTATTTTCATTTTTTGCACATAATTAGTTGGCACTGAAATCAAACCTAATCTGCTGCAACACCTCTTGCTCTAAGAAATACTGCTTGTTTGTTCTTTGAACCCCTCTTTTTTTCTAGCCACAAGGAAGAAGAACTTTTTCCTTAGAAATTATTTTATATGCTCTGATGTGGTTTCCAGGTAAGTTCCTTAAAGCCCTCTGTAACCCATAATGCAGATCAAAGAGCAAGATTGTTTCTAGGGGAAGATGAGCCCGGAGAGCTACGCTGCCGACTTAACGAATGGACACTGGGGATGTGATCAGCTTCCCTCTTTGCAGAGGAGATCCGTAGGTGGCGAGGATCAATTCCTCAATGCATTTCCTATGTCATTTTTCCTGATAGCATTTGGGCGAGTTGTATTTTCCCCACCACTGAAATACAAAAGCTACACAGACGTAAACGACAAGCCCCAGAGCCAATTTCTCATCCCAGACATTGCAGATTCCAATGTGCATCTGCAAGCTCCAAATACGACTATGAACGCTCCAGCTAAAACAAACTGTGATTTTTATAAAATCAATCTGCAGAGTATATTTTTCTGAAACCCAATGCTCCTTGTCTAAGAGTGTAATAGGAAAATGCAAGAATGAGAGGATAGCTTACACTCCATTCATTCACTGGCAGTGCTGTAGCCCACATGAAACCTGGGAGGGACAGTCAAACCTTAGGGCCTCATCTTTCTCTCTTTGTCACTTCCTGAGAGTGAGATGTATGAGAAAGCCCAGAACTGCTCCCAGCCAATTCAGAATGCAGCTTCAGCATTCCCTGGGCGTGTGTTAAAAAAGCCAATTCTTGGGCCTACCCCAGATCTGCTAAATCAGAATCTGTGGGATGGGGGTGCAGGGGCTCAAGTCCCTGTAGATCATTTGCTGGAGAATTACTTTTAGATAAATCATTTAATCTGTCTGGGTTTTGTGTCCCTTATGTGTAAAGGGGTTAGTTGCATTAATATTCTGAATTGCTGCCCGGCCAGACGTGGCTCAGCAGTTGAGCGTCAACCTGGGATCCAGGCAATCAGGGTTCGATTCCCGGTCAGGCCACATGCCCGGTTGTGGCCCTGATCAATGACTCTCTCATCATTGATGTTTCTGTCTCTCTCTCTCTCTCTCTCCCTCTCCTTTCCTCTCTCTGAAATCAATAAAGATATATTTAAAAATATATATATTCTGAATTGCTTCTGAAAACCTAAAATCGGAGCATCTTGTAAGGTTACTTGATGATGCTATAAATGTTCCCCATATAATGAAAGAGTTAGCTATTATTACCAGACTGATTATGTCTTTTTGTGAGTGTGATGATGATGATAGTAACAACAATAGCAATAGTAATCATAATAACTGAGCATCTCCTGCATACCAAGTGCTTTTTCAAGGGTTTGACATATGTGTGGTCTATTGCTGTTCTCTACTAGTAATTATTTTGAATTTAGTATTGAGGAAAACTAGACAGGTTATGTAACTTCCCCAATGTCACACAAAAAAGTAAATATGTTTTTGAATTTGAATCCAGGCCTGACTTCAAAAATCCATGCTTTTCCCTCTGTCTCCCCAGACCTGGTATATTTCCTCAAGGGAAGGAAAAACTGAAAGAGCCACTGTCTACAAGGCGGGACCAGGAAGGTCTGACGATTAGATTCTCTTCAGTAAATAAAGCAATTACTTTGAACACATTTAACACATATATCAACTTTATATAAAAGCCACTTTACCTTAAGAGTGATCAATGAACAAGGCTTGTAGTTGTACTAACTGCTGATTTATTGACAAGTCTGAGATGTTTTGTCCCTGGTGAAAAGATGCAGAAAATGGAAGCTGGAAAGAGCTTTGGAAAGCTTCTAGCTTAAAAAGGTCATTGTAGGCAAAAGGAAATTTAGAATTAAGACTTAGTTCTAAAGGTTGCATAGCTGGTTAGCAGCAGGGATGGGACCTGAATGTACCTTACTGCCCACTTGAGTTGGGAATTATTGCCGATGTTGTTTTATTAAATCAAACTGAATATCCCCTTTGTAGGAGCTGCTATAGACCCATACATCCATGTTCAAGGAAAACTTATAAGAAAAGTGTGGTGCAACAGAGTCTAAAGGAGAAGCAGTAATAGCTCAAGCTAATAAAGTCAGGATAATAACTCTGGGCAGAGGCAACAGCCTGGGCAAAGGTATGGAGTTCTGGAACCAAATTATGTGTTCCGGGAACTTTCAGAAAATTCCACAGTATCAACAAGTTAAAAGGTTCAAATCAGGAAGCAGTAGGAAATGAGGCTGGAGGGATAGAGTGGCCAGTTTGTGGGGGGCTGAATATGCCTTAAGAAAGACTAAAGCATTTAGGCAGGGGAATGACATGGTCAGATTTGTATCTTAGCCCCTCTGGCTACCTGTGGACTATGGAATATCAACCTAAGGAGTAGGGAAAGGAGGGAGATAGGAGAAGCCAAGCCTGAAGATACTGAGACCAATTATACTTAGAATATTCCAGATAAAAGGAAGTAACGCCTGTACAAGGTCAATTTTACTAGCAATAAGTAGAGAGGGAAGATTCAAAAGATTTTTGAGAGGTAAAATGACCAGGACTTAGTGATTGATTGAAAAAGAAAGAACAGAGTATAAGGGTAACTCCTCAATGTGTAGCTTGGGTAACTGATGGATAGTGATGATTCAGGAAGGACAAAGAGGAATACATCTGGCCATGTGAAAACAGTAAACCTAGCATTGAGGCCATGGCATGACTGGATCATCATTGAAGAAACATCCTGGAGAGACAGTCAACACATTTGGCCTATGGTAAAAAATATTGTAATATACGAGGCTGCCCAAGGCAAGAGGATAGCAGGGTCAAGGTGAGCGTCCCGGAGAACACAACAGAAGGGGAGGAGCCTCAATAATTGTTACGGCCCGTGAGAGAACAGAGAATTGGGAAGGGGAGAGGGAAAGTCTTGTGCCAAAAAGAAAGACAAAAAAGGAGTGATAATTAGTTGTAAATGCATAGAGTCCCACTGAAGTAAAAACTAATTTCATTTTTGCCATATGGTTCAGAAGGGCAGGTAGTATGGATGGAAATTCAAATGCATGGGCATCTCGAATATAGAATTGAGAACAGGAGTGTTTCTTATTGAAGGGTTTAAAAAATGTTAAGAGGCAGGACATGTGGGAATGGGGTGATTTAAGCACAACATATAAACATAGTGAAGAGCTAGCAGAGAAAAATAAGTCAGAGAGAGATGGGCCAATTAATGAGACATCTCTGCAAGTAAAGCAATCAATAGGTGTTGTTGGCTCTGGCTTAGAGAAACCTTCTTTACTGATGTAAACAACAAAAGTATAGACCTTTTCACATTCAACGTGCTGTTTGTGGGAATTAATTCTATATTACAGTTGTAGGTTCCTTGTAAAACACCAGGGGTTCCTAATCTAAATGTCAGCTGTAGACCAGCAGTCTGGAAAGACAGAATGAGTTTTTTCTGACACCAGCTGGTCTCGTGGAATGTTTCATTCGTGTACAGGGGGAAAAGAGCCATGTGTTTTCTGTGACCGGCAAGCTCTCCAATACTAGGAGAAGGTACTCTTTGGCCATACAGGTATGGCAGATTAAACTAACCAATAACCCTTGGGCCCTTTCCACTTACTCCAAAACAAACATAGTATGTGTACATGTGTGTATGTGTGTGTGCATATATATACAGATATAAACTTTGTTCAATACATAAGTTGCCTGAGCTCTCAGAACAAATGGGCTCCCAAATTATGCTGAACAGTGGGACGAGCTTGATGAATTTTGCTATGAATATGGTGTGGCACAGCTTTATTTAAAAATGGAGTGATCAGATTTGAGGGAGCTGGTATCCAGCATGCGTGCGTGGCTTGAATGTAAAGAGACTGTGGACACAGTGAAAGAGAGGGAACGGATCCTTGGCAGGTGCCCCAGATGCCTTCTTACTTAATCAGAGCAGCCACCCTGTTAGGGAAATATTATCCAATTATCATGAATAATTATTGTGAATTAGTGTGATTCTAAAACATACTATTTCACCCTGACATTTTAATTTTTCTGGAATTTGCATTCAACTTTTGATTGATCTGCTCACTTAATAGAATGTGTTTTTTTCACCTTAAAAGTGGTTATATCAATAAGACAGCAATAAAGAGCCTTGGAATGGAGGAAATTGAGGCATAAAGAGGTTATGTATCTTGCTCAGGGATACAACTGGGATTAAAAGAGCTAGGATTTAAGACCTGGTCCTCCTGACTTGAAAGCTGGGCAAGAGCGAATATTTACTTGTCATCTCCTGTGTCGGTGCAGATGCTTCTCAAGGCCCTGGTGTGTAACAAGTTGATGGGTCAGAAGAAGCTTGCATTCCAGAGGGGAGAGGTGGACATTAAAGTCAACAAGCAGACAAAGGAAATTTAAATGCTCTATAAATGCCAAAAAAGGAAAGGAAATAGGGCAAGGTGATAGAGACAGATTTGGGGGTTGCTTTTTGCAGGTTTCTCCCGGGAGGTAACCCATGAAGAAAGAGCACTGCAGAGGCCCAGGCAGGCAGTAGCTTGCTCCTGACCCACTTTCAAATCAGATGCTCCCTATCGTGAGCTCCAAGTGTCTCCCCTCAAGGGCCCATAATCTAATGGCAGAAACAGATATGTCGAATGATAAGTGACTGTGTTATATATCAAGAGCTATGATGGAGCCCAGCCAGCCGTGGCTCAGTGGCTGAGCATGGACCTAGGATCCAGGAGATCAGGGTTCGGTTCCCAGTCAGGGCACATGCCTGGGTTGTGGGCTCGATCCCCAGTGGGGGGCGTGCAGAAGGCAGCCGATCAATGACTCTCCCATCACTGATGTTTCTATCTCTCTCTCTTCCTCTCCCTTCCTCTCTCTGAAATCAATAAAAATGTATTTTGTTTTTGAAAAAAGAGCTATGGTGGAGATGTAGTGGCGATTCTACAGAAGCATGGAAAAAAGGAAGTTTGCGGTGGGAAGAACCACTGTGTTGGGGAAGGGGGTAGGGTTTAAGGTGGGTCTCCAAGGAGAGGAAGGAATGGGCCTGGGACATGGGGCACGGTGTGGGCACGGGAGGGATCGTTGTTAGGATGAATGGAGGTGTGAGCGAGCATAGCATGTTCAGGTGTATCATCCTGGCTGAACTAAGTTAGGGTTTAGAATGGGGAGGAGCAGGGGATAGAGCGACAAAAGGCAGCGCCTGGAAGTGGCTGAGCTTGGCAAGGCCGTGCAACACATTCTTTTCTCTGTTTTGAGGACAATGTCACTGAAAATGCTCCAAGCGAATTTCCCGGCAGTGCCTGTTGGGCTTTCCAAGCTCTCTTGATATCTGTGGTTCTCAGCCCTGGCTGCCCACTAGAATCACCAGAGGAATTTATAATAAATATAAATTAAAAAAAAATTAAGTCCCTGAGCAATTAAAATCACAAGAAATGGGAGGTGAGTTTAGTGGTGGTTTTCTGAGCTCCCCAGGTGAATCTAATAGGCAGCCCATGTTGAGACTCATTCTTTCCAGAAGAATCGGCAGGGAAACAGTCCTCCCGAAGGCTTGGGAACATCTCATGCATTGCAGAGCCCACCTGGGAAAAAGCCACCCACGAAAGGACAAGGAATGGGCAAGGACAGATCCTGGGGTGGACAGTGTCGATGGTCCAGGGATTAGAAAAAGTGATTTTGAAAGTAAAGCAAATGAAAGAAAGGTAATCATTATGCAACGAGGCTCTGCAGTCTAATAGGGAGATCTGAGCTTAATGATGCCCCGAACATCCCTCAGTAATTATCTCAGAAGAAATGGTGCCAAAGGGAGGCCTGGGTTTTGAACAGTCCCAAGCGACAGTAAATAAGTAATCTGACTGAGAAAGCAATTGTGAGTCAGGCCTCGCCTTGCTCTTCGGTAATGACACCTGAGGCTCGCTTGTTTGTTCCCTAAACCTTAGTTAAACAAAGTTAGCCTCCAAGACACCAGGGCTTCGCCAGAGAACAGTTAGTTTAATTAGAGCTCATCTATTTTTGTTCCTAATGAGTCTCCAATTTCATAGCCTGCCTCTAGTTTGAAATAAAATGTCCCCCCTGTCTGGGAAGATTAAAAACCTGTTTAAGTCTACGATATACGGTAGCTGCCGAACTGTTTCCACGGAACAACACTGCTCAGAACTGGGGCCCGCAGGCGGGATGGGGGTAGAGAAAAACTGTTGCTCGCTCCAGCTTTAAGAAAAAAATCCCATCCAATTCTCCATGCTACATTTTGTTAAGGAAACCACCTTAAAATTGCATTCATTTCCCAAAGATTGCTACCGCATTCTTGTTAGAAAAGGCAAATACACACGCCCTGTTGCACCATAAACATAAGCAGTGGGCTCCATGGTGTGTATACACAACACCTGGCTTAGTGAACAGCACGTGGTTGATAATAAATATCTGTTCAGTGAGTCAATGAATAAATTTCATGGTAAGTTGGGATGGCCATGAAGGCTGATTTCAATAAACTCTGGTTTCAGAGCCTCCAGCATCAATGAAAAACATTATGACATTGAATTCTTCCAATTTCTTCTAGCTCTGGAAATGTTTTTCTCTTTCTGTGTTAAGGGTTGACCATCTCCTGCCTCCCCACACAATTTAAATCTAGACGGGGCAAGCTGGTTTGATTAGGGTTCCATGCAGAGAATTATAATCACTTCCAGCCTCTTTCACAGAGATTACTCTGAATTTTTTTTGATGAAATATTTGGTTGTTCTTAAACTCCTCTTAACATTTAATTACCACCTCTTGGTTTTCTCCCACATATCTATTGTGATGCACTTCAATTTATCTTCTTTTTCAGAAGACATCATTTGTTCCTCCTATTTCCAAGTTCCAGGGTCATCATAGTCCATATCCTGCCAAGGGAGCTGCAGAACATTGGCTCGGGGTCCTCTCCGTGGCTGAGGTGGGCTGCCCACTCTGAGCTTCCCCAGAACACGTGCTCTGAAAAGATGCTCCCGCAGGGTCTATATATAGGACAATATTCTGTCCAGTCCCCTTGTCCACTCAACTGTCCTAACTGTGTTTATGCCATTTTAAAGGTCTTATTTGCCTACATCTTAGTCTGCTTCGTTGCCATAACAAAAACCATAGACTGGCTGGTTTAAGCAATAGAGATTTATTTTTCACAATCAGCTGGGAAGTCCAAAATCAAGATGCTAGCTTATCTGGCTCCTGGTGAGAGTTCTCTGCCTGGCCTGCAGATGGCTAACTTCTCACTTTGTGATCACATGGCCTTTTCTCAATATGTGCAAACAGAGAGAGGGGGAGCTCTCTCTTCATCTCCTTATACAGCCACTAATCCCATTTTAAGGGCCCCACCCTCATGACCTAATCTTAATTACCTCCAAAGGCATAATCTGCAAATACCATCCCATTGGGGTTAAGATTCAGCATATGAATTTTAGGAAGACATAAACATTCAGTCCATAACCCCTACTGACTGGGGAGAGAAGAAGTGTTCAAAGAAGGAATTCTTTTGAGAGCTCTGGTTCACCAGAAACATCTCATGCATGCTTTATTAAATCCTAACATTATGGGGTAGCCATGTAAATTCCTGTTTCAGAAATGAAGACTGAGAAGGTCAGAGAGGTTAAGTCACTTATGCATGGTCACATAATTAGGAAACAGTGGCCCAGGGACCCTCACCTAGGTCTCCTTGCACTACCCTCACATGGCTGCAAACACTGGTTGGAGGATGAGTGTGTTAGTCTTGCTGATGGGGGCATTTAGACACCAGTATCCAGACCCCACCCTCATAAAGATTCAGCCAGCTCTCATTTATGGTGCCTCAGAGGTGGTCCGCGGCTTCATGCTGGAGCTGAGCAGCTCTTTTCCAGCCACTGGCTACCAGAAACTCATTGAAGTGGGTGATGCACGCAAACTTCGTACTTTCATGAGAAGGGGATGGCCGCGGCAGTTGCTGGTGATGCTCTGGGTGAGGAATGGAAGGGTGACGTGGTGTGAATCGTGGTGGCGATGGCACAATGTTTCCCTGTGAAGCAGGGGGTCTTGAACCAGGGCCATGCCCACATGCCGCTGAGTGAGGGGCATTCCTGTTAGAGGCCAAGGGGGACTGGAAAGAGAAAGCTCGACTCTGTTCGGGGTTGCACTGTGGATGCCCATTTCTGTACAACTTGGTCATTCTAATAAAAGGGGAGCGTTCACGAACTTTTCAGTCTCGCTAAAGCTGATGATGTCCACCAGTATGTTGTGAGAAAGCCCCTCAACAAAGAAGGCAAGAAACCTCGGACCAAAGCTCCCAAGGTTCAGAATCTTGTTACACCACGTGTTGCTCTGAAGAAACAACATACTAAGAAAAATAAGGGAGAGGCCACAGAGTATGCTAAACTTTTGTAAAAAAAATATGTCTTTATTGATTTCAGAGAGAGGAAGGGAGAGGGAGAGGGAGAGAGAGAAACATCCATGATGAGAGAGTCATTGATCGGCTGCCTCCTGCACGCCCCCCACTGGGGATCGAGCCCACAACCCGGGCGTGTGCCCTGACTGGGAACCGAACCCCGATCTCCTGGATCGTAGGCCGATGCTCAACCGCTGAGCCACACCAGCCGGGCTATGCTAAACTTTTGGCCAAGGGAATGAAGGAGGCCAAAGAAAAACTCCAGTAACAATTGCCAAGAGTTACAGCCTGTCCTTTCTGAGAGCTTCTGCCTCTAAGTCTGAGCCGGTCAGAAATGAGATTTCCTAAGAAGTAACAAATGGGTAAGAACAGACATAAAAAAAAAAAAGATTCATCCAGACTGGGGGTAGGGCCAGCTCCACACACAGAGGATTCTGACCTGTGATCTGTTTGGAAACCAGTGCATCTCGACTCACTGCCTTCCCAAGATTAGTAAATACAGAGGTTGCCTTTCAAATGTGATAATGATCTCTGATGCCCAAGACAGAAAAACATCATTTCAGGGCTCATCCCTGGCTCCCTGGGAAGTAACAAGCACATACCAACTGCTGACTTTGCCAGAGAGGGGTAATTATAGTCACATACCTACTGCTTCTTCGACATGGCTGTGTCACTTGTTAAGGACAGAGAGTCTTGAAGATATTGGGAGCCACAGGAGACACAGACATCAACCATGAAAAAGCACCAGGCGTTTTCCTTGATTCCTTCTTACAGGAATATGTCCATACATTTTTCCTTTCTACCCCTGTTCACTGAAATAATAGTAGATGTGACTATAAAGTCCTGGGTTTGACTTTAAAATGAAAACAACAACAAAGGGACAAAAAGAAACTTTTGGGGGTGATGAATATGTTTATTACTTTGATTGTAATAAGGATATACAAAGGTCCAACTCACCAAATTGTATACATTAGTTATGTGCAGTTTTTTAAATACCAATCACACCTCACTAGAGTCGGAAATATTTAAAAAACAGAATTTAAACATGTAAATGAAATTTGGTGCCTTCCCAACAAGTACTCTGGGGAGCCAAGCACTTATTTTGATGGTTCTACTGAAGCACGAGTGCTTTTTGAACTCCCCAGGCGAAATGCCTGCAGAGTTTGTGACACATTCTTTTGAATGTCCGCTGGAAAAATTCCTGACCTTTACATGATGGATGTGATTTTTGGAAATAACAAAATTGTATTTGGAGACAAGTTCTATAGTCAGGTCAAGTGAACAAAACTAATAGGAATGCCTTCACTATCAGCCTTGCAAAACTTGTTTCGAGATCAATTATGACATAGGTATTTAGATATTTTCCAACTGATTTTTAGTAATAATAGAGTAGTATATTAAGTTCATTGATTTAGGTGAAAATTTGTGGGATGGGATATATTTGAAAACTTAAGCTATGATTTTTTTTTTTTAGTTTTTTTTCAAGGTTGTCTTTGTATACTTGGATTTTTATTTGAAATAAGATCAATTTTAGTTGATATTAGGTAATTTCATGCAACCAGGTCAAGAACTGATGGAACAAAACAGTCTCTTCCTTTTTTTTTCCATTAAAAATATTCAATTACAGTTGACAATATTACATTAGCTTCAGGTGTACAGCATAGTGGTTAGATAGACATTTCTATAACTTGCAAAGTGAACCCCTCAGTAAGTCTTGCACCCACCTGACACCACGTAAAATTATTACAATATTATAGACTATATTCCTTAATCTGTAATTTACATCATTGTGACTATTTTGTAACTGCCATTTCTAATTCTTAATCCCTTCGCGTTTTCCACCCAGTCCTCCAAACCCCTCCCATCTGGCAAGCATCAGTTTATTTTCTGTATCTATGAGTCTGTTTCTGTTTTGCTGTGTTGTTTATTTTGTTCTTTAGATTCCACATATAAGTGAAATCATATGGTGTTTGTCTTTTCCTGTTTGAGTTATTTCATTTAGCATAATACCCTCTAGGTTCTTTCATGTTGCTGTAAATGGCGAGATTCTATTCTTTTTTTACTGCCAAGTAATATTCCACTGATAAATATGTATCAGTCTTTCTTATCCATTTGTCTTTTGATTGGAGCACTTAACCTATTTACATTTAAGGTGGTTATCGACAGCCATGTACTTATTGCTGTTTTATTAATTGTTTTCTGGTTGTTTTTGTAGTTCTTTTCTGTTCCTTTCCTAGTCTCTTGCTCTCTTGTATGTTGATGACTTTCTGTAGTGTTGTGTTGGGATTTCTTTCACTTTATTTCCTGTATATTTCTTATAGATGTTTGGTTACCATACGCTTCATATGTACCAAGCTGTGTTTATAGCAGTCTATGTTAAGTTGATGGTTAGGTCCAAACATGCTCTAAAATCACAACCATGTTTACTCAAATTTATGCTTTTTTTACTTCTTTTGTGTGTGAATGCATCCCTTAATTTAATGTTGTAGTTACACATGATCTTCTTATTTTTGCCTTTTAACTTTTGTACTAGCCTAAGTGTTGGTTGATCCACTGCTTTTATTATGTGTTTGCTTTTGTCATTGAGAATTTTTTTATGATATTCTCTTATTCTTATTTTTAATTTTTTCCCCTTGTTCTTCTTAAAGAAGTTCCTTTCACTTTTTTTTTTTTTTTTTTCCTGCAATACTGGAGACCAAACAGTTTCAAAGGTTACTTTGGGTAGCACCATCCTCTCCTAAAATCTACCTTTTATAAAACAATCTGCATATGCACCTCATTTATTCTACTAAAGGTCTCCAGGTATTATAGCAACGAGATGCTCATAGGAAGGGAATAATTGAGCAAAATAATAATAAATAATTTTGATTATAATTTGGGGACACAAGAGAGGGGAAGTAAAATGCAGTTACTTAAAAAAAAACTGAAAATAATTGGCATCTTTGCCTTTTTGTGAAAGACACACTAAGCCGGTTTCATGATTCATTCTCATTAACTTTGGAAGTGCCGTTTCCACCACAGTCACTTCCTGGCTGCACTGAGGACCTTTTGCATCCTGTGTGACTGAGAACTCAAGGCTTCCCACAGTCCTTGTTTCTGAAGCATCTTCTGATCATTGAGTCACAAGTGGTCATGATTCTGAAAGTCTTTTCGGGGTCTCAGATACTTGGACAAGGCTATTATTTCCCTTGGCACTTTTCCGTCTTTTCGTGTGTGCTATTATTTACAGCCAGCTTTGAAAAAATAGCACTTACCATCACAACTTTGTATACTTACATTGCACCTGCTTCTGCACTATAAATAACTATTTATAATTTAGACTTATAGAAAATGTTCACAGTAACCAGATCTCTGCACACACATGTGCTTACTGAGTGTGTTATTTCTTAGGTTCCAACTAGAAAAACACATTTAGAATGAAAATCTTTCTCATTTAATCTCCGATTCAACAAGAATTAAGTCTCTTTGATATTGGGTATATAGATTACTCTCCCAACTTTAGCCTCCAAGAAGCATAACCAACCCCATTAAAACTCTATTCCCAAAGTGCCTTTGAAAAAGTCCCTTGCTATCATACTATCCCCAGATTCAACAGATATCTTTTTGTATATACTCAATGCTCCTGTTCATTTCCTTCAGAATCTAATTTCATCACTTAGCTTCTGTGCCATAATTGAAACAAGCTGAATGAATTATCTCCTATCTAGTTCATTATTTAAAAACGGCCCAAACTGGTTTCAAAATACTTTTGATGTTTGGAGTGTTTCAGAAAGAAAGAGAGAAAGAATGATAATAAAAAACAAAAACTTGATAAGAATGTACTGAGCTAATTTGTACAGGAAACAACTGAAGCACAAGTGAAGGCGGGCGTCCACATATTGTTTCTACAAAATTCCATTTCAACAGGACATGGGCTCATAGAGGGCAGAGATCAAGCCCTGTGGCTCTTGGTGTGCCCAGCACCTAGCATTGTTCTGGCATGTATATAGCAGTTGCTCAATAAAGATCTGTTGAAGATAACGTTGAATAAGCTTTTCTAGGGAGAAAAACGTGGTTTGAAGTTCAGGGTAATGAATCTAATCACTAGATGCTCAAAAAACACTTGTGTTTTGCACATTCAGCATTTCATGTCATAGACAATGTTCAACTAGGACCTGGAAAACCAGATTAGTAGGGGGGGGTTATGTACAACATAGGAATTAGGACTAAATTATTCTATCTTCCAATTTGAAAATACATCTGTCCTATATCCCTCAAGACCTTTCTTGGAGGTGGGATAGTGACAACCTTGATATATGCATGATGTTAACAGGCAATGACAACTAAATGTGCTGGCTTTTCTAGGTAACACATTTAACTTGGAATACAATGCTTTAACTTGAAGGTGTGGCTCACTCTAATGATGTGAATTAAAGCAATTTGGGGGTAGAATATCACGGCCCATGGCCCTGAGCACAGAGGGACCTTCTCGCTGGGGAGCTGGGAATGAAGTGAGATGGGCAATAATTGGGTGCTCATAGTTGTTGAGTGAATTCAAGCTAGTATGGTAAACTTGAGCTAATTCTGGGCTAGAGCCAATAGGCAAACGGTCTAAACACAGGATGTAGCACAAATCAGTAGTAGAATTGGGACATGCATCATATTGTAACATCAGCAGGGCTAGAAGGAAGTGAATCTGAGATGATGTGACAGGCACTAGCATCAAATCCAGCCCTGGGGGAAGAAAAGATTGCAGGAATTAGATAAGAAGGTCAGGACTTTCAGGGAAGAAGAGTGGAAAACAGAAGCCAGGTAGAGGGCTATAAGTATGCTGGCCACATACTGAAAACAGAGGGTACAGATTGATGCTCAGGAATGTCCTTCAGGGCTAAATTTCCTCAATGAGCCACTGACCTCCACACACCAGGCATGGGGTTGGCCAGCTCTTTTCAGTTTCCACTCAGTAGCAGAGGAGAAGCCCTGAAAATACCACTGTGCCTTTGAGCTCAGAATGAACAATGCTAGAGACGACGGCAGCACTTGAAACAGGAGAGCCTTCCAGTAATCTCAACACTTGCCTCCTAGGGGGCGCCCTGTTTTTCACACCAGAGGTGGCCCCTCTAGGCAGAATTGGTGTCAGGTAAACGGGGACATTGACAAGCTATTATAGTGACTATCAGGGTCCCTTCTGTGCCAAAAATTGGAATTTGGGTTTAGAACTTAAACAAAAATACAGGGTGTGAGTCAACAGACAGACTTTTTCTTTGCTTTCATCATTTTACATTCCTTAGCTCCTTGAAGGTTGTCACACACTCATCAGATACTCAACAAGCATCTGGTGACTAAATATACCATTTGCTTCAGCGATGGTACACATGATATGCCCTTATAAAAGCAAAGCCATATCATAAAGCTAGGGAATTTGGAGGTGAGGTATTGACAAAGATTCTTCTCTTGACCAAATTCTATTCAGGGTCCCAGGAAATTTTCAAGTAGGCCTTGAATTTGAACTCTCTTGTTCATCTCTGCATTGTAAAGAATTTAGCAAGAATTCTGCTAAGTTGGTTTAGCCAGAATCCCTCATGTGCCGAATCTGATCACTCTCCACATCTAATTGGGTTACTCATCCTCTGCTATCCCTCAGGTGATAGCTGATCACCTTGGCTTGTCTTCGGCAAGAATCTTGTTAGGTTGGTTTAGCCAACATCCCCTCTTCCGTCTGATGTTTCTCTTTGCAATTTTCCATTCACTAATCGCCGCCCTGCTTCTTGGCTATAAATTCCCACTTACCCATGTTGTATTCAGGGTTGAGTCCCATCTTTCTCCCTCACTGCAAACTCCCATTGCAGGGGGCCGTACAGCTATCACCATGTCCCCCCTAGAATAAAGTTCCCCTTACTGTGCTTTACCAAGTGTCATTGAATAATTATTTCTTTAATAGTTAGAATTTATTTTCTCTTTAACAGTCTCCATGAGAATTATGTCAGAGGTACTTCAAATTGAATTTATTTATGGGAGTTTAGGGTACAGTGAATTCTGACTTTTGACAATATTGAGTTGATTTATGAATTACTAACTGTATTAGTTTGCTAGGGCTGCTATAACAAAGTATCACTAATGACGTAGCTTAAACAGAAGGTAAGTATTTTCTCATAGTTCTGGAGGCCAGAAGTCCCAGATCAAGGTGTTGGCAGGGGTGTCTTCACCTGAGTCCTCCCTCCTTGTCTCGTAGATGGCTGCCTTCTTGTGTCTTTACATCTTCTCTCTATGTGTGCCTGTGTCCTAATTTCCTCTTCTTAGAAAGATGCCAGTCATATGGAATTAAGGATGATTTTAATTTAATCAGCTCTATAAAGACCCTGTCTTTAAATAAAGTCACATCCTGAGATACTAAGAGTTAAGACTTCAGCATATGAATTTTGAGGGAACATAATTTGGCCCATAACACTAGCCCAAAACTTTGAGCTTGTCAACTTCTCTGAGCCTCAGTCTGTGAAATAGGAGATGATCATATCTAGTATATAGTTTTGTTGAAATTAAATACAATAATATATATGATGTCACTGGTCCATTATACATGTTATTGTATTTAATTTATTGTATATATATATGAGGCAGTCGTTATAGGTTTTTCTCAACAGAAGTCCCACCCCCACACATAATTTACTAAAATTATTGTCCATTAATGTATTTAATATTAATTTATTTGGGGGCTATGTCACTAGAGGTTTGTCCCACAGTTATATGAAGTAGAATTATATGATAAACTCAAAAAGGAAAGGAAAAGAAATTTTAAAAGTCAGATTGTGTAGCTTCATGTTTGTGATATGACAATTCTATAAATCTATGACTGGCTTATTTATTTAAGCTATACCAGAGTTCATAAACTGATAGCTAAGAGGCAAACATCGCCTGTAGATGTGTGTCGTTTCCTTAGAGTGTTTTTAAAAATTGGAATAAGCATATCTAAATAGAGTGATGTCTCTGCAGCTTCCCACAGGACCCCTCACATCCCAGCACATGTTTGCACCGTACACGCACAATACTTATCCCTAAAAGGCTTCTGAGTCGGCAAATATTGAAGCGCAAACCCCAGGCTCCAATGTGCTGCTTCTACTTTCCTGATTACTCTCAGAAGAACATACTGTCTACTGTATTCCCTAAATTAACTGCAGGGCCTCTGGATGTGGTCCTCCAGGCATGCTCACACTCATCCAGTATCCATTAGTTCCTCCCATCGTCACCTAAGGCTGCTCCCCGTGCCACCCATTTAAGTGTTATTTAACAAAGTACCAAGTACATCGACCTGCCAGGACTTTATCAACACGCACAGTCGATATAAAACAGGGCATGTTCAAGATGAAAGTCCCTCTTCTGTCTGCAAGTTGGTAAATGTCCTCTGCACCCAGATTCGAGGGACTGTGAGTGACTGACCCGCCCAAAGGGAACATGATCTTCAGACTGCACAGAGAAATTTTTTTCTAGATGCTTGATTGTATTGGCATTCTATCATCTTTCAAACAGATGAGTCTGCTTTTAAAAAAGATGACTTCAGTATATGGTATCCAGGAAAATGAAGCACTTTTCATACTTTCAGTGCATTATTTTCATTACCAAGACTAGGCAGGAACTGAGAATTGAAAACTATTATCATGATTCATTCCTCCCGATGGTTATGAAAAGATCAATTGAATATAGTCAATTAAAAATGAATAAAATGACTAGTATTATGGAGTAGCAAAGCCAAAAGGATCTGGAAGAGAGTCCAACTTGTCTTTCTGAGGGCCGAGTTATTTGAGTCTGTCCAGAATGGGGAATCACTACAGAGAAGACCTGCCAAGCCTTTTAAACATGTTTAAGCTGCTCAATCTGACTTGGTTCCCATTTTCTGTCATTCCACATTTCCTTGGGACACCTCCAACCATTGGAGAGTGGAACGTAACCCCACCTTGGTAAGTCTGAATCATATGTGAACCTAGACTATGAACATTCAACCTGTGCAATCATCTCAAAAATAAACTCAAACCCAATTTTCATGTTACATAGCCTATAGGCAAATCCAACTACTTCATTTGATACTCTCAAAATAATCTGTTGGTTCATAGATACAGAAAACAAATCGATGACTGGCAGGTGGGAGTGGAGTTGGGACGATGGATGGAAAAAGCACAGGGATTAAGAAGTAGAAATGGCCAGTAATAGAGACAACCACAGGGACGTAAAGAACAGCATAGGGAATATGGCCAATGGTATTATAACGACTTGATTAGGAGGTTACTTCTTAACCACCAGTGAACACTAAATTATATTATTTAATACCAGGCTTTGTTCAGTCATCTTATTCTTGGAAAATTGGCAAACTTTGGATACTATTTACAGTCAGTCTCCAACAACTAAAATACCTGGTTAAGCCTGTTAAACAGTAGAGTTTACAATAGGATTTTTAAAGTTTACATATTTATTTGTATATATTTTCAAAAAAATTCTTTTTGAAACTTGTCTCTAAACACCACTAATTGGCTATATTTTGACCAAGTAGAAACTTTTCCTTAATGGTTTCTTCAAACTTTCAGCCTTACCTGTTGGCATTTAGTGAATGTCAAAATGCTTAATTCAGGGCAATAAGATTCCATTGTTACTGACTTTATCCTCATAGAAAAATTCTATCTCCTATATTAGAAAGTGTATTTTTGGATCAAGTAAGTATGTTTTTTTTCTTAAAGTGCCCAATACTTCATAGGGCTTTTCAATTAAAAAATATTCACAACTTTTAAGGGGAAAAAGAAAAATGACTACTTCTTTGCATGGGAAATATTTGTTTAAATGTGCAGAACTCTTTGAACTACCCTAAAATCAATCAAATTTAATGAAGATATAAGAGAGGACCAAGTAAAACCCAAGGGGAGAGTTGCTAAAACTGCCAGAAGAGGTTTTAGGTGGCGTTCAGATGATAAACAATTTCCTAAGGAAAGAAAGGTATGGGAATTTAGGATGTGAAGGTCACTTGGGTACCACCAATTACTCTGTTGCCAACTGTCATAATGTACCCGTTGTCATATAGGGTTTGTCTGATCCCCATGCAGATGAGGCAGGGAGAAAGAAGAGGGGAGGCAGGGTCGTCTCTGGAGCTTGCTTAAATGGTCAGCGCTTAGGAGGCAAACTAGAACTGGGTGTCTGGAGGAATTAGAAGTCTTGTCCTAAGGTGGACCAATTATCAAAGCAGATGGAGTCAAATTCTGTTCCTAAATCCAAATGTTTAGCAAGGGGCTTAGAAAGATAGAAACAAACTGCTGCTGAGTGGAACCAGTACGGTGCATAGAGTGAGCACAACTGAGGGAAAGATTACACCAAGAAAAGTTCACTCGGTGATTAACTTTTTCTTTCCTTCAAATACTTAATAACTATTTAGTTCCCTCAACTTGCCAGGCCTAGGGTAGAACTTGGTGATATGATTGTAAGAAAAGCAGCACAGTTTTTGACATTACATGGTAAAGAAAGAGAGAAATATTAATCTAAGAGTCCTGAAAATAAGAACAAATTACAGTTCTGAAGGGTGTTTATAAAGGAAAAAGTTGTTATGAGAACATGTAACAAGGGGACCTGTCTCCTACAGACTGCTTCTCTCAGGATCTCTTACCTTCTGATTTCCAGTGGGATTCAACCAATGGGAGGCATCAGCTCTAAAATAGTGGGAGGTGAGGGGTCTGGATATTTCTTCCTCTATTTCCTGTCAACTTCTGATTTCTGGTTCTCAGAGTGGCTATGTATATTATAATCATCTGCAGGCACAGTTCCTGCCATGTGGTCCCTCCTCCATGGTTCCAGCTCTTGCTATTCTTAGTCCCTGGGTCCATGGCAACCCCTTCATAAATTTCACTCATAACCCATTGTAATATACCTTCTTCTTCCTGCTAAGACAATGACTGATAAAGCCTGGGGAAAGGCAGCCTAAGGGGATGAAAGAGCATGTGAGAATGCCCTGAGGTGGGAGGGAGGATGGCCAGTTGTGGGTCAGCGTGTCTGGAACACCAATCACCAACAATTTGGCAGAGGCAGGAGACTTACGTAAGGGTTGGGTAATGTAAAAGTTATGGGTCATGCTGAAGATTTTGTCTTATAAAAAGGACAATTCTGAAGGATATAAGCCAGAGTGTGATGTAATCAGATTTGTATTTTTAAAATTTAGTCCAACTGTCCTGAGAGAAATTTATTGGGAAATTTCAAAAGTATATAAGGCTAGACCCGTTTCTTTCACTAGTTTGAGAAAGAGAGATGGTGATCAATTAGATGAAGATGATGGCAATGGATATAGACTGAAGGAAACTGATTTGAAAGGTTAAATCAGAGGTCAACAAAGTAAAGCCTATTGGTTGGCTGTTTGTTATTGTAATTAAAAGTTTTACTGGAACTTGGACACACCTACTTATTATGCATTGTCTGTGGCCACAACAGGTATTCTAAGTTATCTAGTGACCTGCAGGTAGCTCTACATAGTAAATATATGTCTGCAGGAACCATGCCTATGCTCCAATGTGGGGCATGAGTTAACCACTAAATTATGCTCCTTATGACACAGCTCAAGAACACTATAAATTCCTTTCATTATTTTTTCTTTCCATGGCCTAGTGAAGATGATGGTTCCAGAGAACACTGTCATCCTGAAATGCTGCTGAGTCTAGAAGTTTGAAGATACTTGTTCTAATCCATACCTCTCTAAAATGATTTGCAGAGTAAAAGATGACTTGAGAACCAAACTGCAGTCAAAGCTTGATGAGTTTCTCTAATTAGACAAAGTGTCTATGGAAATAGAAAACCACAGGCACATATCCAGCCTATTTCTTTCACTTCAACATAAGATTTTTCTAACTCTTGGTATCCATGATGAAAGTGTTAAACATTCTGTGTTTCTAGATTTATGTCAAATTTTCTAGAAGAAAAGTCTGAACATTTTGTAACTCTCTTCTAAAACAGGCTTCAAACAAGCTCTGTGGACCTCTAGTTATATTTCAAAGAATATCTTCAAATGTTCTGTGCAACAAAATTTATTCCTAAATTACTAGCCTTTCCCATGTTCCACAGTTGTGGCTTTGATCCCCAGTCAGGGCACAAACAAGAACCAACCAATGAATGAATACATGAGTAGAACAACAAACCAACCTCTCCCTCTCTCTCTCTTTCCCTCTCTCTAAAATAAAATTTAAAAAAAAAATTACTAGCCTTATATCTACTCCAGGATATTAACTAAGAATTTGGTGAATGCAGACACATAAATACAATAAAAGTAGATATTTTTACTATTATCAATACACAGACTAACATTAATGACAAGTTACCAAACATTGATGTGACCACCTCTTCAGAAGCTCATTAGAGTGTATAGTTCATAATTGCTACTAGGTTGAAATGTCTGTTGATTAGAATTTGTGGAGCTGGGACAAAGGAGACTGCAATATGGTGTGTTTGTCGTAGTAAGCATGGTTGATATCTTAGCATATTCCCTTGACCTTCCCTGGAAGTCATCTGAGATAGCCCATTTATACCACAGCAGCTGAAGTGTCTACTGGAGGGCATTCCCTGAGCCCAGTGAAATGTCTACTAGGGAGGTAAAGGCACAGGAGTGACCCTTGCCCAATAAGAGACATGAATTGTCCCATTGTGACGATTTGAGGGCAGGTTCCACATGGCCTATAAAAGGATCTCAATGGGACTGTGCCCCTATTCCTCTGTTAACTTTCATCTCTCCTTGTGCCCCATTCCCACTCCTTCCCACGGCTCCCTGGGATCACATTCAAACAAATTCCTTGTACCTACATCCTAGTTCTGGCATCTGATTTCATCAGGGGTGGGTTGGGGGGTGGGGAAGGCCTGAACCAAGACACTTATTTGTTAATTCTTATTGATATTTATTTAATTCTTGCTCTGTACCAGATACCTTTCATTCATTATGTCAGAATCCTCAGAAACAGTAGTTTCTATTATTATAACGTCCATTTTACAGATGATAAGTTGATGTTTAGAGAGATGAAAATAATTTATAAATTATTCTAGATGGCAAAGCCTGAAATTAATTTCTAGTCCTTTATTGCTGCTATTGTTTTATTACTATCTTTTGCCTTTATTCTGTGAATTCTGATCAATAAAATGAACATAAGATTAATTCTGCTATATAGTTACATTCTCTAAAATTCAAATTTGTGAGTGGGTTTTGACCTAAGGCAAACAAAGGTGCGTCTTTTTGCTGTGACACATGCAAAGAACCTCTTTTTCACTGGAAAATTTCCCACAAGCTCTGTCACTCACCTGTTCTCTGCTTTGGGCTTCAGTTTCCTCAAATGGAAAATAATAGCCTTGGCCTAAATGTTTAGGATCCATTGAAGAGCGAATGCTATACAAACCTGAGTTATTTGTAGTTTAGTCCCTCTGGCTAATTCTATGTCCTGGCCCTTTGTCTTATGTTGAATTCTCTTTACAACCACTTTTAAAGCACATGCCATTTTGTTCAGTAGATTATAAACATAAGTGAAATCACATGGTACTTGTCTTTTAAGCAAAACAGAGACAGACTCATAAATAGAGAGCAGGCTGACAGCTGTCAGGGAGGGTTGTGGGGCTGGGTGGTAGGGTGGAAGGATTGAGCAAAAGAGAAAAAACTCATGGACACAAACAACAGTGTGGTGATTGTCAGGGGGAGGGACAGTGTGGGGAGGTAGAGGAGAGTATAGGGAGAGATAAATGGTGATGGAAGGAGACTTGATTTGGGGATGGTGAACATAAAATAAAGCGTACAGATGATGTATTGTGGAATCATGCACCTGAAACCAGTATAATTTTGTTAACCAATGTTGCCCCAATAAATTCAATAAAAAGGAAAAAAAAAATAAAGCCCAGGTCAGCACATTTTCTCTGTAAAGGACCAGATAGAAACTATTTTAGACATTACCGTCTGTACGGTATTTGCCTCAATTACCCAGTTCTGCCATCACAGTTTGAAAGCAGTAAAGACAATGCGTAGATGGATGAGTGTGGCTGTGCTCCAATACAACTATTTACAGAAACAGGTGGCGGAGGCACTGAACACGCTCAGCACTGCACACAGGAAACTGTTACCGAAGGCCCTTGTGTTGAGACATGGCAGATGTGAGAGGGCAGGAAAATTGCAAACAATGCTTTCATTCTATCACCTCCCCCTGAAAACTTTGGAGCTTTTTCTCACAGGGCTCCTCAAAGAAACAAAGAGAAAGCAAGCGTCAGTGTCTTTCTTATCTAAACCCATCTGAGTGGCTTCCTTTGAAAGGGAGCATTTTGTGTTTGTATTTGTGTTGGGCTTAAAGGCCGAGAAGAGTCAATACTCAATGGCGCTGTCATCTAGAGAGCTGGAGAAGATATAAATATTGCACAGGGATGAACTTTCCTTTAGAACCAAGCTTCTGAACAGGTTTGCTTGCTAAGGGTCTATAATTGGCATTTTCATTTATCACCCCTCTAATACCAAGCTTTTTCAAAGGACTTATGACTCAGAACAAACATTTTCTTGAGGTTGAATCTCACATACTTGATGTTATCCAAGGGATACATTTCTTTGTAGAAACTTCCCATGTAAAACTCACTAAGCCTGTTTTAAGGAACCCAAAAGAGTTTTAAAAAAAAGAAAGTGCTGCCTCATCCTTGAAATTTTAGTCAGTTGTCTGAGCTGACAATGAATAAACGTTACTTCTGATCCCATTTGTGTTGAAAACCTCTCCTGTACTGGTGATTTGCAATGAATGATAATGCAGTAAACCTATATAAATAACCTGGAGCTGTGGAAAGATTAATTAGGCTGTCTTGTGAAACAGGGAGTTCCTTGTCATGACATGGAATCAAGCAGAAGTTGAATAACTACCAGTGATGCTGTTTAGAGATTTTGCATTAGGTGAGGGTTTGAGCGAATAGGCTCAATAGATGTTAGCATGGGCAGGAATAAGCTATCTGGACTCCTATACCCAGCCCTCTCTCCTGTCTCCTGCTTGAACGGGAGAAGCTCTGTTTTTACCTATTTTACATATTAGATGTTTAGGATGCTCTCCTTTAAAGAAAAATTTCTACTACTAGTAGTTTTTTAAAATAAAGAAAATAAATTTTGAACTACTGGGCAACAGAGATTTCAATTTCTTCTAATCCTTAGCTTGAAGATTTTCTACAAATAGGCGATGACACACTCTACACGAGAATGCATCCCTTTCCAACTCCCTCCCAGGATCTTCCAGCCTCCACTTAGCAAGAATGAAGCCAGTCTATTCTTGGAAAATTTAACAGCTGACTTTCAATAGAAGAGAAAAAAAATTCCTCATAGGTTTTCAAGTCACAAGGAATAACCATCAGGTTTAGGGGATTGACCATCATTAATAAATAAACTCTTCAAAAGTCAAGCAAAGCTGTGTTTTTAGAACTTAGCCCTCTAGGAATGAAAGAAAAACCTTTAGCTAATATCCACTGGCCCATTGCATCTTATACCCAGGGACATATACTGTGTACTGTTTCCTTGTGTGACTTTTAGATTTTTCTCCATCTTTATAGCTGAGATTCTCCTAAATAAAGATAGAGTTAGATAAGAAAATGACAAGCAGGAAGGAATTAGAATACAATACAGAAAAACCCAAAGATATTAGCATGGGATATATATCAGGTATTAAAGGTGCTCAACAAATATGTACTGAATGAATAAATGATTGAAATCATTATTATAGACATTCTATATTGAATCCTTCCATAAAAAGAAAAATTTTGAAGCAAACATCTTCTGATTTAAATATTGGGCCAATATGGATTTTTGTAGTATCTTGGGGAAAATGTCTCATGGCAAACTTTAAAGCAATAAGCAGGCATTCTGTTTATGTGGAAACTACTAACAGTGGAAAATATTGATTTGTACTTACTGTGCGGGCTCTGAAGGGAACTACATATGGTTTCTCTGGCAAAATCCAGTGAATTTATGTTAAAAAGAAAGTTGCTTTGTACAGCAAATGTCTTAAACCCATAATTACGTGATAAACAAATAGAGTTCCATTTGGCTATCCAAGTGATTACTATTTTAAATATTTGCTGGCAAGGCTATAGTGAAAAAAGAAACCTATGTTTTCCATGTGAAACCAAACCAGCTGGCAGGTGAGAGAGGGGAGAAAATTTTCACATCTTGTCACTCACTAAAATTCAGTTCACACTAGTAAAAGGGTCTATTTCCTGAACCCTGGAGTTGTGGCATGGAACAGAACCAAACCCAATTACTATCGCCTCCAAGCATCATCACTTGTGTTTGTTTACCTCTCAGTACTAAAAACAAACTAGCCTGGAGGCTTGAGCTGTGCTGGAAGGCTGCAGTTTGCTTCTTTAATAACACAAGCTGTGCTGAGAATGTTCTCTCTGGGCTCCAGATGCTGTCACTGTTTTGTTTCCACTTTCAAATGCAGAGTAAATAAGCCTAGGAAGGCCTTTACCATCGCCAAGGTCTCTAATGCCCTAGGGTCAAAGGGCACAATGGTCTTTTCTGAGCATGGGAGCCTGTGATGCTTCCCAAAGTTGAGTACTGGGTGGCTGGGGACAACCATAGAGATATTTTGTCACAGTGACGGCTTCCCTCTGTCAGTCACCAGTGGAGGGCCACATTAATTTTCAAGGCACAGTGCACGCTCCATCTGTTATCCTAAGTGTTTGTGGAGATTATATGCCAGACAAAAGAGTTACTGAATGAATTAAAAGTAAATGTCACTTCCTAAAATTCAGCTCAGTAAATAGAGCTTGGGGAAATATTTCCTTTGGCCTGAGTTACAGCTCCTGGAGTCAGGCCATATGGTGCTGCTTTCAGACCCGGTTCATATTCGGAAAGCCTCACAGTTGTCCTGCCCCCCAGGGAGGGGATCACAGGATGGACAGTTCTTTCGCACCAGCAATTTGCGGAGCCTGAAGCTGGAAGCCTGTGGGAGACTCACAGACGGCATGTTACAGTCCAGTGGGATCAACAGGACAACACGATGGGGGTCCAGAGCAATTCCCGTTCTCATCCTTGGCTCTTGATTACATTTGCTTTTAACGGACAGGCGTCTGGGCCGGCAGTTGCTGAAACCTTCTCGGCTGCAATGTTTCGTGGGAGAGCATCAAGCTTCATTTCTTACCTAAATTGCTAGTTGGTTCTTGCTCTCACCCTTAACACAGCTGCCTCTCCGATGAACTTGTCAGAGCTCATAGTTTTCAATATCCTAAATCCTTTGCCTTGCCTGCAATTGCCAAAGTGAATTTTAACATGTATCAAAAAGTTCTGAGATTGAAATATGACATCTCGCCCGGCCGGGCGTGGCTCAGCGGTTGAGCGTCGACCTGGGATCCAGGCGATCAGGGTTCGATTCCTGGTCAGGGCACATGCCCGGGTTGCAGGCTGCAGCTGATCAATGACTCTCTCATCATCGATGTTTCTGTCTCTCTCTCCCCCTTTCCCTTCCTCTCTCTGAAGTCAATAAAGATATATTTGAAAAAAAAAAAATGACATCTCACTAAGCATTCAAATAAAACAAGCACAGTGGTTGCAGTTGCCATGTGCTCTGTAGCAACTACCAACAAGTATTAACAGCCTTTGTCTACCATCCCTATGTGGCTCTGAGATGTGCAGCAAACCAGAAATGCATAGGAATAAATCATGACTCATGTTCATATTCCTGTGGGCCCAGCAAATTCTTATTGATGGCCATGTGCAGCCATTGAAAAGACAAAAATTATAAAACCTCTGACCTCAGGACTTAACTAATTAGGAGGCTAGTATGAATGATAGAAGTGGTGACTGTTTAGGAAAAGAAAGGGAAGGGAGCTTACATCTATTGAGACTTTATCATGTGTTGTCATGAACACTATTGGTGCTCTTCCTCAATCCCTTTGGGTCCCTGTCACCAGTTTCTAGTGACCCTCACTGCTTCAGTAAGTCTGCTTCATCTAATGGCCTGCATTTGTGACTCAGCTTGGATGATGGCCCTTGGCTTGCTGGAGCCCCCATGTTCACAAGGGCAGAGAGTGGGAGGTGCCTGAGAGTTTATAGTCCCATTGTATCCTGTAGCCAAATTGATTATGAGGGAGGAAGGAGGCCCTGCTCTCTTGCTTTAAGTCTTGGCAAACTGTAAACCTTAATTGGCACAACACGGCTCCTCTCTACGGAATCACACTGAAGTTGGGACTTTGCCTGAAGTCATACCCTTGCTTGGGTTCTTTCCATTTCCAGTCTTCCTTCCCCCATACCCTTCCTCCTTTCTTACAGGGGCACTTCTTTAATAAACCATTTACCCAGGGATCCTTGTCTCAGTGTCTGCTTGGGACATGCTGTGCTGTGCCTTTTGCATATACTCCATTACTAATGCTATGCCTCTTGCATGATTATATTACATGTGCCATGTCTTTTACATGGGCTGCATTACATATGATATGCCTTTTCTCTATACTGTATATTTAATCTGTACAACAATTCTAGGAAGGAATCAAAGTTCAGAGATTTTAATTAACTTGCCCAATACCATAGCGCTATTAGTTGGTGGAGGTATGTACCTATCAAATCCTAGTGCTATTCTTTTATTATATTTTATACTCAGCATAAGCAAGGGGTATGAAATGCATAAATGCTACTTTGGGAATAAATGCATTTGAAGATACATGGTGTCTATAAACTAAGCTTGATACAAGTGCTAATTTCTTACCAAGAGGACATCATTTGAGAAGGAAAAGATAAGCACAGGCTTGTATCCTATGTTTGCTGAAAAAGTACCTGGCACATCTCTCAGTAGTGAAAACAAAACAAGTCTTAAAAACTGCTACATGAATCGTTTCATGCCTTTTTAAAAAATAAAGTATTTTAGTTAGAAGTTGCTTGATTCATTATAACATGGTCTGTGTTAGAGACAAATCACTGCAAACACTAGATCAATAGTCACCCTTGCTGCCTACCAAGGAGTTAAGGAGCTTGGCAGGAAATGATGAAGGCTGTGCAGACCTTCAGCTTGGATTGTTTACAGAAAATTAGCTCAAACCCATGGCTTCAAATGGGTAGAATTATAGTTGCATTTACCTTGATCTTTCTCATTAATAACTTCCAAGGTGTTTCTGCCACTTTTAGTTTTATAAAGTGGCCCCAAAAGCCAACAAAAGAAATGCTTTCTACAACTTCCACAATAAAACATTAGATTGTCATTGAATTTACCCCAAATATTTCATTATCTTCTGCTTATTTTACTTATTGTCTTTAGCGTTTGGGAACTCAGAGATGCCACAGCTGCAGGGCTGTTTATGACTCATATAAGAAGCACTGACAAGTCTCAAGAAGATACGACTTTTAGACCGGTCTCTTTCTCCCACTTTCCCGAAGCTTCCAGATCAGACACACAAATACTGCCCACGTTGCCTTCTGTGGAAAGGCTTCGACTCCCTCACCCCAACATCAGGTGACAGCAATGTGGGGGGTAAAAGTTCTAAAGTCCAAGTCCTACCATGCAGTTGGAGGAATGGCTTATAAGGAACACGACTCTCAGGAAACAGAATGCTAAGCTCTAAGCATTATTTGCACGTGTGCAGATTCAACTCCTGCACATTAAATGCTAAGCATTTTACAAACATCTTTGTGAGGAGAGTACTACTAACTCCCCACGTTACCGATGAGTGTGAGCGTCAGAGAGATTGATCACTCACTCACTTCAGTAAGGGAGCGAGCTGGGATCAAAGCCACACACCGCCAGTTGAGCTCAGTGCCCCAGCTCCTCTACAATGTGTGCTTGGGCTCTGTGGTCCAACTGGGAAAGGCTGCGTCAGGCGAGCCAGAGTGAATTCTCCGGGCCGTCATCCTCGTGTCTGCATGGAGACGGTTTACACAGTACAGTCACAATAAAACCATACTCCTATTGCAATGCTAATTTATGCAGGACAACCACGTAAGACCGAAAGTGCAGCTTGAAGGGACAAAGGACAGATACAGCCGCACGGAGAAGCTTCAAGAGAGAGTAGCAGAAAGTACCTTTTAGCTCTGGAGCCCCCTGTAAAGACCTAGCATTTTGTTCTATCCTATATTTATTACACTCGTTCTTATTGGGCACCTACTATGTGCCAAATCCCTGCCCTCAAAGCATTTACTTTCTAGAAGGAGAGATAAAATCAACTAGACCATTTCAGTTTGTTATAACTGTTCTTAAGAAAATAAAATGAGCCCTGGCCGGTGTGGCTCGGCTGGTTGGAGCATCTTCCTGCGCATCGAAGGGTAGGGAGTCTGATTCCCAGTCCGGGCTCATATCCAGGTTGTGGGTTTGATCCCCAGTCAGGGTGCGTAAGGGAGGCAAACAATCAATGTTTCTTTCTCATATTGATGTTTCTCTCTCCCTCTCTCTCTCTCTCTCTCTCTCTCTCCCCTTTCCTCGCTCTCTAAAATGAATAAAAACATATCATCTGGTGAGAAAAAAGAAAACGAAAGAAAAGAAAATGGCACAATGAAAAGTCACATTTTACGCCTTTTATTTATTTACATGTCTACTTTCTCTAGGAGACTGTGAGCTCCTGGGAGTGGTAGCTTTGCTTTTTACTCTCTTTACATGCCTACTGTCTAGCATGGTTTTAGATATTCAAGCTACTCAGCTAGTGCTCGTTTAATGAGTGAACAGGCCAGTGGACATAGGAGCAGCCTGCCAATGCAGAGCTCCGAAGGGCTGCTAGGTGGGGAGAAACGCGGAGCTCCAAGCCAGGCCTACTGTCTCCACAGAAACTGAAGCCAAGCTTTCAGACTTTCTCTCGCTGACACATTTGGTGTTCCCATAACAGGAGGCAGGCTGTGTACTCTGTCACTTTATCCACTAGTGGCCACTTTCCTCGACCACTTTAAAGGGGACAAGCTCACAACCAGCTATTTTCTAGAAAGGATTAAAGATAATTAAAAAGGAAAATTGATCTAGGGCTTCACGACTTAGGGGATCTGGGTTTTTTGTTGGGTTTAGAAGGTAAGTTTGCTCTCACAATATTGCGGCTGATCCTCTTACAGAGGGAAATGGTCACATGTTAAAAGTGCATCTTGATTTTTAGCAGCCACTGCATTTTGTAAATTGTCTGAGACCTAAAATTGAAGAAGTACTTTCACAATATAACCACACTCTTCTTAATTGCAATGCTACTTTAGGCAGGATATATATGAAAAACAAGTTGTTGTGTTTTGTTTTTTTAAAGAAACCATTTGATCTGCACTTCAGCTTAGCCTTGACTAAATCAGTAACAAGTCACTAGGGACTAATGAATGAGATCTCAGGCCCCTAAAGATATGCAAACAGGAAGACAAGTGTGCAGACGGAAACAACTAGTGAGGCTTTCAGATGCTTTGTCTAGAAATATATGCAGTTCCTTTTAAAGTAGAAAAAAAATTATTTCTGCTTTCACCTACATTTTGGTTAACTTTCTTCATGCGGTAGATAAATGCATTTTTTTTTACTTGGAGTTGAACTCAATTTTGAAGAACATAAAAATTACCATATAAAACCAGACCAATCAATACTCCACAATCTTTATTTTCTCAGCTTATCTTTTTTAAACTTTAACCTCTAATACTCTTTCATAGCAAGGGTTTCTGATCATGTAGATGAATATCTGCTGATATAAAATAAGACTGATATTATATAGTGATAAAGGGAGGATTTCAGATAGTGTGTATGAACATCTGACACACTCTTGATACATTATTGACTCTCGGGGAAATTGAGCAGCTTTTTTGGATTTCTCATTGGGCTTGCATATTTCCTAAACAACTGGCTTGTTATATAGAATTATCAGTCATTATGTGCACTGTCTCTGTTTCCTTGCTCAGGGAAATATTTTTTCAGAGGTTTCTCAGGCAGTCTCAACCTTAAAAATTTAGCTTCACCTTAAAAACCCCCAAAATCTAATCATGTAAAGCAATTTCAAAATAATTGAATTTGGATTCTTGAGCAAGAAAGGCAGAAGGTAGGCCTTTTCAAACAAGCTACTGCACATATTTCAAAATCCCACCTCTGGGGAAGATACAAACAAAAGTTCACGTCCTGTGCTCTATTGCTGCTGACCACAATTCAGTAACAAGCAGATGGTAACTTGTTCTAAGGAAATGCAAAGAAGCCAGAAATGATCTGGTGATGACAAAATCTAAGCTTTTTGGTCTGCCCAGTAACTAGGAGGGAACACAGCTTTGGAGACATCATCAAAGTAGAAGCAGCCAGTACACTATAAATATCCAGAGACAAATATTATTTATCTAAATGCAACATATTATGGATTTGGCAGCCAATAGGTTTCATGATTAAATCTGTATGAAGTGAAGAAAGCCAGAAACAGAAGAAGCAGGTTTGAGGATAGCTCTGCCATTTGCTGCTGTGCCCTTGGCTATAAGATATAGACCAAGTTCCTAACCATTTTGGGGGGTGGGTATGAGTACTGGATTAGATGACCCTTATGCAAACAGCAGGCACAATGTTGAGTCAGGCCAGATGCTCAGTCAACAGCATTCTCCTTTCCCTGCCTCCCTCCTTTTGACATATCCCATGATCCATCTTGATTAAATGCAAACTGATTCAGTAGGTCTGGGGTGGGGCCTTAGCTTCTGCATTTCTAACAAACTCCCAGATGATGGAGATGCTGCTGGTCCATGGACCACACTTTGAGTAGCAAAACCCTAGAGCATTTTAAATCACTCCTAATATCCATGATCTACTTTGTCTCAAAATATTTCCTTTCTTCCACTCTTTACTAGCTCTGATTCCACAAGTATAACAAGCCTCAAACAATTGAAAGAATCACAGCCAAAAACTGCTGTGACAACTCTTGGTTTTCTGTGCTACTCTCCTCTTGATTTTACTGAGTATAGAAGTTTAGATGAAGGAAACATTTAAGACCTGTCCTTAGATAACACAGCTGACATGAAGTCATAGCTCTGAAGTGCATATTATTATAATTATTAGGCAAATAGAATCATGGAAAAATGAACAGAGAAACCTGAGGGGAAAAATATGAATAAAGAATTAAAAACAATTTGCCTTTCAAATAGAAAGAATGCCTGTCATTTATAAAGTACTTGCCATTTGCCAGGATATCATTTTATGAGTAATGAAATTCTCTGGAAATGAGTGATTGATTCCTTGAGTAATTTGATAAACTTAGACAGCTATTGCCTTTGTTTGATGCTGTATGACATTGCTGGATTTTTTCCCCAAGGCCTGTGAAGTGGTAGGCATTTAAATAGGAGAATGGAAAATTTTAATTTGATGTGGTTGACAGGATGTTTGATGGGGCTGTCACAATGACAGCACATTTCCCATGCATTTATTGGGATTACCTGGGCTGACGGAAATTCACAAGGCAGCCAGAAAAGTCCTCATTCTCACTGGCCTATTTTGAGTGCAATGCAAATGAAAAGAGTGATATGACACAGCATTATCACGGTTTCTGGTAGGAAAACACTACTATTTGTGTCCAGGAATGTGGAGAGTCATGAACAGGAGGTGACTGGGCATATTTAAAAGACCCAAAGTAGTCTTAGTAGAGCAAAGTCATGAAGCCTTGGACACCAGCAGAGAGAAGGGCTGAACCACCGAAACCTCTTGAGTCCTTGCCATTTTGCCGCAACATCTCATAAAATATAGATCTGTATTCCCTACCCACTTTTTGCCCTGGCCATGTGAAGATGTTAGTTCTTTATGCTTTGACACTTTGGTTTTAAGCTTCAAACTCAGAATGAGAGGAGAAGCAGGTAGGACTTAGACTTTAAATCAAGTCAGGAAATATTCTGTTTGAAAAGGAGAGGTATTTGAGGGAGAGAGTTATTAATTTAGTAAAGATCAATTTTATAGATATTTTTCTGAAGTCTGTTTGAAGATGAGACCTGCTGCACCCTGCCTCCTTAAGAGCATGAGCCCTAAAGAACAAGACATAAAAGACACGCTCTAGGTCTGCCACTGTCTCTATCTGTGGAAGTGTCGGCATGGGTGCTTATTAATAGTATCTTTTAAACATTCATGACAGAAAGTTTCAATGGTTTTATACTAGATAATCTCCCCAATGACAAAATGCATACTATCTCTATCATCATATTAAAATTTAGTGCATTGTGGCATCTCTTTTTCTAAGGCTTTTCTTATCAGCATATTAATTTACTCTTGATAATTTTTTTGGTCTTATCATCCTAGCAAGACTTTCAGCATAAGAATGAGGGCAATGTCATAGGATTCTCGGAATCCCTCACTGTGTCTGCCATACAATGATTGGTACAATCTCATGAATGCTGGGGGGGAGGGAGAGAGAGAGGGAGAAAGAAAAATGTCCAAACAGCCCCCTCTTTTCAGCACCTTTTTGTTATCTCTGCTGAGGTCACAGGCATGTGGAACAGAGACTGATCCCTGTCCTAACCCCTTGACTGACAAAATACAATGGATCTTTGAACAACACATGTTTGAACTTTATGGGTCCACTTACATACAGATTTGTTCAATAACTACTGTAAATGTATTTTTCTTCCTGATAATTTTCTTAACAACAATTTTTTTCTCTAGCTTACTTTATTGTAAACATACAGTATATAATACATATAACATACAAATAAGTGTTAATCGACAGTTTATGTTATCAGTAAGGCTTCCGGTCAACAGTAGACTATCAGTAGTTAAGGTTTGAGGAAGTTAAATGTTATTCTCATATTTTTGACTATGTTGGGGATTGGTATTCCAAACCCACCACGTGTTCAAGGGGCAATTGTAATATGTAATAATAATAAATTGCTCTTTTAAGCCACTGAATTTCTGGCTGGTTATTGGGCAACTCCTTCCTGCTGATTAACTTTCCTGTTCAACCTCATACCTATAGTCTTAACTCTAATGGAGGCATTCTCTCTCAGGACCTATGGCTCATTATTTATCCCATGGATTAAAAACAATTTAAGAAGCCAGTCATTCACATTAGCTATTATTATTAAAATTCGCTTGTGTGCACACTTTATTACTGAACTCCATTCATCTCAAAACTCATCTCTACGTAGCCACTTATTCAGCATCCAGAGAACAGTAGGTGCTTTAGCACATTTATTTGTTTAAAAGCATTTCTGTTCCCATAGCTATAAAACCCTTAAGGACAGGTACCCTGTGTGCCTTATTTCCAAGTTGTAGTTACCCAGCTGAGGTAACCAGCAAATGCTAATATTTTTTTGCACAAAGTAAATAAATGAAAATTAAATTGGCAATGTCATTAAAGCTGGATATAAATATTTAGGGGGGGTGTCCTATATCTTTTTTAACTTTCAAACCATTGAGGCTACTATACGAGCATAATATAATTATCCTGGCAAAACAAAAGGACTGGATGATGGTGGTACAGTTTTAGAATCTTCTTTAAATATAAGAAACTATTTGCAGCAGGTAGTCAGAATCAATTTAATTTAAATTAATATAAAGTAATTGTGGAGAAAATTTTCCTTCTCATCTCAAAATGATGTTTCTTTGACTACAAGGTAAAAAACTTAAACATTTATCTAATATGTTAGAAACTAACATATCTAAGTAAATTTGGAAATATTAAGTCAAAGTAAAGCCCTCATAGGAAGGGGCTAAAATAAAAAGAGATTCTATCAAGCAAGAATCATATTTCCTGAAATGTTTTCAAAACAGAAATCTGTCTTACAAACTAAATGAAACATACCCACTTGTACACGTCCGTAAGTCCTTTACAAAAAACATGGCATTATGGAATTGAGAAGAATATGGCAGCCTAACCAACCAAGTAAACACTGATTAAGAATTAAAAGTGATCACAGCAGTACAGATATTTTTCTTTGGTTGATCACTCAGATTCAAAAAATACCAAATTTATCTGAAGTCATTCTGATTAAGCAAAGCTACTTGGTAACTTGAACAGTTGGAATCAGAAGTATGCATCCAATTAAGAATGTCCTGAACTGATTTTCTTTAACTGGCCTCTTTTGTTTGCTACTATTTACTTCCCATGCAGTACCCCATGGAAAAGAGTTGTATCCAAACTCAGCTCATTCTTCAAGACCTGCTAAATGCCATCGATTGAAGTGACCCGAGTTTCCTGCGTAGAACGTCTCCCCTCTCCTCCGAAGCTGCAACAGCTGCCTCAGGAATTCTGTACTTTCCCCTCTGAACCCGGACCTCGCTTTTTCAAACACCGAAACCAAAAAGTGTCATTTTTTTTCCCACTTATTTTCACATCTATGTACTTTTGTAGGATAGATTTTTTGCAAGTCATTTCAGGGTTTTAAAGAGAATAACTAAAAAGTGACAGATAAGGTAGCTAAATACCAAGGTAAATGCCACGTTCAAGAGTACAGAGGTAAATTTATTTTCTGCAGTGATATCTGTCGTATCTTTCAGTTATCTGAATTTTGAAGTCTATTTGCCTTCCTGACTGGCAAGGCTCTTTTAAAAACAAACAAACAGACAAACAAATTAACTAAAAATAGTCATTAAGAACCTCGTAATTAGATGTTACCATGTACTTGTCACTAGATGATGGGAGAAATCAGATTGTCGAAAGAGCTCACGGCTTTGTATCAAAAAGTATAAGTATAGATGGTGTTATATGTAATAATATAAATATAAATATAATTAAGTTCCTTCTCTTTTATTTTACATGTAATGGAAAATGTTTGACTATTCTGACTAGCAGTAAGAACAAAGCAGCTCATCCTTGTGTTTTAAAAACTTTTTGACCCTCAGACTTAATTTTGATTTCAGTCTCTAACTTATGAAAGTACTGAGCTTCTACTAAAACTTGAGCGTGTGCAGCATGTTTAAAAGAAGGCTTTTTGTACTGACATAGCGTTATGAATGGAATGCTTGTGTCTCCCCAAAATTCCTGCGTTCAAATCCTAATCCTCATTGTGATGGTAGCAGGACGTGGGGCCTTTGAGATGTAGTTAGATTCAGATGAGAGTAGGGTCCTCATGATGGGATTAGTGCCCTTAAAGGAGACACCATATAACTTCTCTCTCTCTGTGTGTATGTCTTTCTCTTTCTCTCTCTCTCTGTCTATCTGTCTCTCCAATGTAATGATAGGAGAAGGCAGGCATCTGGAGGCAGGAAAAGCCTCTCATCAGAATGTGACCATATTTGCACCCTGATCTCAGACTTTCTGGCTCTAGAACTGTGAGAAATACACATCTGTGGTTTAAGCTGGCCGGTCTGTGGTATACGGTTATAGCAGCCCAAGCTAAGACATATAGTACCTAAAGAGTGGCTTACGCAGGGGAGATATTTAGAAATACTTATTATTTGGCTTCTCATTTTTACGTGTAATATAATTAGTCATAAACTATTAACTGTGTATTCCAGCATTTCACAGCAGGGATGCTGCTTGTCGATGCCATTGGGTACCTGCGTGGGCACCACTTAAGGACCAGCAACACTTTGTACACTATTTGTCTAAGTTGTCATTCTCCATGTGGAATGTCCTCAGCGATTCAAAAGCTGCACAGTCTGCTTTGAAGTAAAATTTCATTCACTTTTTTTGCATTTATTTTAAAAAGCACTTGCAGTACTTTTCATAGTTCATCATTCATGAAGAAAACCTTTTGTTAGCCTAAAATGTAGCTGTAACAATTATTTTTCAAAAAAACCCCAACACAATACTTTTAAACCTTACTTGATTTCCTCGTACCTTTTTTCCCCCAAAGAATGAATACGGACTTAAGTCTATTTTTCATAAAACAGGATTAATCACTGTTTCTCATAATCACACTCAGTAAGAGTCCAACAATAGCATCTCAGCTTGAAAGAGACTTTAGCTACAAGGTTGAAGTTAACTTTAAATTCCTTTTAAATGGTTCAAAAATAACTCACAGCATTGTGGTTTTCTTGGAAGTGAGAATTATCTGTTTCATTAGCTCTCTCAGGCTGGATTTCACAGAAGATTCTCCTGACTCACTAATGTGTCTCAGTCCATTGTTTGGAAAGCACTAGATAAGAATTGCAATGATAAGAGCTGAAGCATATGAAGACGCTGGAAAACGGAGGTTCTCATTATTGTAGCATGTCGGTTATCTGTATATCATTCACCAGCATATTTTAAAAGTATCACATTGACTTCCAAACAAGAGAAAATTAAAGAGTTTCAGGCATTGCATGCTATTTAAAGCTATTTCAATACTATTTTATATTCAGAGACATTGAAAAGATAAGCTAAAGAATGGAAAAGAGATAAAAGTATGTATAAAGACTGTCAATGCTTGGTAGGCATGTAGCTTAGGGCATGATTCAATGACCTGAGTTAAAAAAAAGAAAACCTGCCTAGATCCTCTGGCTTTCCTCTCGCTGGCTAATGAGGGGTTAGCAAAGCAGTAGAGAGAAAAGATGCGCGCTTTCCGTGGCCAATCCGCAAACACACCTTGGTGCAGTATGCGGTGAGTCTGAAGACTGGGGGCCCAGAATAACAGAGGACAGACCTAACTGAACAAGAGGGAAATGTATCTCCATTGCTCACAGCTCCACCTCTTGCAGGTGCTGGAGAGTGGGGCTGTCGTGCTTGTGAATGTTCAGAAGTTAAATGGGCCGCACAGCAGTGTCATGGAGCCGTACTCCAGAGCTGGGCACATATGGCTCCTAAGCTTGCTCTACAGGAGATATTTTTGTCCATGAGCACATCACTACCCCTTCTAAAATTCAGTTTCTTCACTCACCTATAAATCTAAAAATAGTGGCCCCTGCCTTATAACACTAGGGATATTAAATGAGATAATTGCAGGGTTGAGCACCATGTCTAGCATTTACCAAGCCCTCATGGAGTCCAACCATAGTGCTCAATTACACACACACACACACACACACACACACACACACACACACACACACACATATATATATCACACATATTATATATATAAATTATATATATGTATATATATTGTATATTTCAAGGGCCTTTACCAATCTTTTGAGAAGCTTAGTTAGCTAAACATTATTTTTTTCCATAAAAAGCTCTATCCTAACACTGGGTATGTGAAGAAATTTACCCTTGCACATGCCAAGGGAACACAGTGTTATATGAGTCCCAGTGTCAGGCAGCTCACACTGGTAGGACCAAATGGACTTTTCATGGTTGGTGTTGGTTCTGATGGCTGGAGTCAGGAGGCAGCAGGTGTTTGGTATTTTGACTATTACCCTGGACTATATTAATGGTCCATGGATGTGTATGACACAGCTAAGAATAGGTGAATCAAGGGACTGCTTAATTTTACTCTGTTTTAGATCTATGTGATGAGCACACAGTTCCACTGTCCAGATTCTCCTTCCAGGAGGGAACATCTGCCCCAGCACTGAGGAGTGCCTCAGGCTGTCAGCAGCTTCCAGGTTTGCTTCAGCTGCAGAGTTGCCTTGCCCAAGGGCCAGCTGTGGTGGGTACAAAACCCCAACTCTTCCGGGCCATCACAGAGTTACTCACGGGACTCCCTCCTCTGAGTAATCCTGCTTCTGCCCTCCCTCTTCCACAAGCACTCATTTCTAACATCCGTGCAGCAAACCTCTGGAGAACCCAATCCCCTTGGTTTGTTTCAACCATTAAAGCTCTTCCTCAGGGCTCTTGCACTTTCCTTCTCACACCTACAAACTTATGAAACTTAACTGTCTTGCTGCCTGAAGACCCACAGTACTTAGGTCCTTGGACTGAGGCCTGAAGTAGGACTCCCTGGCATTCTGTCCTAGGATGACTTGGGGAAGAGAGGCCCAGGACCACATGAGAAAAGGAGGGCAGTGGGGTCCTGAGCCTTGGACAAAGGATCACCAGGGTTGAGAGTGTAATCCCTGACCAGGACCTTGTTCTCAATGACAGTGTATTTATGAGATAGAGGAGAAAGTTATTATACATTATTATACTAAGTATACATTCCAGAGGACTAGAAAATAAAAAACTACTGAAGTATGTTTACCTAGTAAAATGAATGAGAATTATTCACATATATGAGCCTTTTCCCATTTATCCATTTATACTTTTAGTCAGGCAATATCATTTAACAGAGAAAGTATACACTACCAAGCCCTGTGCTAGAGACTGGGACAGAGAGTTGACTAAAACCTGGCCCTTGGACAAAACAAGTAAACAAACACCCTCCCCCCCCACATTTATGACCCATTATCTTGAAATACTACATAAATATATTTTAATGTATACATGCCAGACCAATTTTTTATGTTCTCAGCAATTTTATTTCATAGGGACACTCTGTAATTATAAAGATTTAAGATTATGTCACCAAATACTGTAAAAATCATTTCATTTTTTCTAGATATATCTTGGAAGTTCCAGTTTCTTGCTGTTCTGTTCAGGTATTACATGTACATGCAAAAACCTGTACATTAATAAATGAGAACATTGACTACATGCATTCCCACAGGCTTTGGGTAGCTATTCTAACAATTGGTTTACCTACAATTTGAACTGATTGATAACCGACTTAAAACAGTTAGATGCATAATATATATCAACTGAATGACTGAATATGAAAAACTTTTCAGTAGATAACATCTTGTGGCTCAACTCAGAATTATTTCCTACACAAAATTAAGGACACAACTTACTGTTTTGTTTTTAGAGAAGTCGTGTGCATCTGACTGGATGCTAAGAAACAGCTCCAGGAAGACAAACAAGGTCAGAGTATTGCTCAGTTAAAGGGGATGTTTGTCACGCAGACAAGTAGGCTTCTACCAAACACTGGGACTCCCCTGTCTAGTGCAGAGTAAGGCTAGGAAGTGGCTGTCCCGCCAAGAACTGCATTACCTGCGCCTCTTGCATATAAAAGGCCATGTGAATAGAATGTTCATGAGCGTAAGCGGTTAAAAATCATGTAAGTCAGACAGAAAAAAACAAAAGTGATATGATTTCACTTATATGTGGAGTATAAAACATAAAAGGAATAAGCAAATAGAAGAAAAGCAAACTCAGAGATATAGATACAGATGGGTGGCTACCGGGGAGAAGGGGGTGAGGGAGGGAGAAGAGAGTAAAGGGGTCACATGTATAGTGATGGTCGAAGGCTGGACTTCCGGTGGTGAGCAGAGAGCAGAGTGTATGGATATCAAATTGTATTGTTGTCCCCTGAAATTTATGCAGTGTTATTAACCAATGTTACCTCAGTAAGAAAATTAAAGTAAAAACATGGGAACTGTTTCCACTTTCTTTCTTCTCACAGGCAAAGGTTAGCTAAAAACTGAATCCTGGGAGATGACAAAGCAATTGGTAGAAGGAAACTGAGCCCTTAAAGCTTGACTTGAAAGAAAACTGCTCGTTAATCAGAAATATCTGTTCGGACTTTACAAGAGTGAGAAATCTCCTTCTATTTGTGTATTTATTTGTTACAGCGCCTTAAGCTGGGGTTGAATGTAAGGATTTATTATGGAAAGGTGGAGAAATGTATGCTAATATCAAATTGGGTCCAATATAACTAGGCTATCAAAAGTTATGCATATTTTAAAATAATTGAATTTAACATTTCCCCAGAAAGGCATATTAAATTTCTAAAAGCATGATGCTCTATCTTATGTTGTAAGTGGGTTGATGAGTAGAAACTGCTTAATCTTCATTCTCTTGGAGATTCATATTTTCTAATTTGACGTTTGCCTTTTCACATGCATATCAATACTCAACAAATGATCACCTGAAAACACCTTCAGAGCTTTAAACACGTTTTGTGGGATTCTGTCAGTAATTATTAAAGGAGAGAGCATCGTGTTTGCTCAATGTATTAAACAGCTTGGAAAAGGAAAGAACAGTTGATTGACTTATGCTCTGTATTAATAATTTTTCTTTTTTATGCCACAGTATTTTAAAAGTACTATTATAGTGACATAATATATGCAAAAGTGCTTAGTCCCGAGTCCTAGGGGATGAAAGAAAGGTGGTGAGCTAGCCTCACCCATATCAATCAGAATCATACCTTCAGGGGTGGAGAAGCGACAGGTAGATGGAACCGAGGTATATTGATGACCTTAGAGAATGGAGGCTATTGATCACTCTGAACCCCTGTCTGCTTCTGAGTTATTGTCACACAGAGGAAATAAAATTCTGTTGTCTTTGATTCAACTGTATTTTAGGATCTTTTCGTTACAGGAGCTTAATCTATGTACAAGTGTCAGGCTGCATTTTGTCCCTCCGCAATTCAGATGTTGAAATGCTAACCCTTGAGAGTCACTGTATTCAGAGACAAGACCTTTAAAGGGGTGATTAAATTAAAATGGAGTCTTCAGGGTAGAAACTAATCCACTATGACTCATGTCCTTATAAGAAGAGAAAACTAACACAAGGACAGACAGAGAGACGACTAGGTGAGGGCCCAATGAGAAGGTGGCCATTTGGAAGCTGAGGAGATACTTCAGGGGAAAGCAAACCTACCTACTCCTTGGTCTTCAACTCCCGGAGCTGTGAGGAAATAAATTTCTGTTCTTTAAGTCACTCATCTGTGGTATTTTGTTATGGCAGCCCTAGCAGATTAATACAATGAGTAATACACCGTCCATTCATTCACCCATTCATTCAACCTTTACTTAACACTTACTCTGTGACATGCCCTGTGCTAACTGATGTAGGTGACATGGCAACTAAAATCATCTTATGTGCTCAGGAAAATCTTACACAAATGGATATAAAATCTTTCCTTTCATTATATGTAAAATGATTCCTTTTTAGGGAATGTGTTATATAAATAAAATATGTTCCATAAATTATGGACTTAATTGTGTTCCCCTCAAATTCATATGTTGATGTCTTAGCCCCAAATGTCTCAGATGTGTTCTTATTTTTTAATGTAATTATTGCACAACTAATTAGTTAAGATGAGGTCGTATTGGACTAAGGTGTTCCCCTATGCCAATACGATGGTATCCTTATAAAAAGAAGACATTTGGATACAGACAGGCAAGCATAGAGAAAATATGCCATGAAGACAGAGGGAGAACACTGTGTGTAAGGAATGCCTGAGGCTATCAGGAGCTGGGAGACAGAAGCTGGAACAGAGTCTCCCTCACAGCTCTCAGGAGGAACCAACCCCGCTGACACCTTGATCTTAGACTAGAGCCTGCAGACTGTGAGATAATAAATTTATGTTGCTTAAGACACCAGTTTAAGGAAATTTGTGAGGGCAGCTTTAGCAAACAAACACACGGCCCTTTCCACAATAGAGGTTAAACATTTTAAGTTCTGGAATCAGTAAACAAACCCTGTTGTTTGACATTTGGAGTTAGGGAGGTAAGCCACGTCAATCTTACACTATTTATTTCCCTTTATCTGCCATTCACTAATGAACCCCCAATTCTTGCACCCAATACTTATTGAGTATCTTCATCCATATCTTTACACTGTGCTATAGAGGTTGTGATAAATACCACCTAACAGGAGATGCCATTCTCCTATTTCAGTGTGATGGAATTCTTAGGGACACATGGAACAAGTTGCTTATATCCCACCAGTCAAAAGAGAATAAATTCTAAAGGCAATGTCACCTGTAAATACACATAAAGGGACAAGAAGACCAAAGAGGCTGGATAGGCTATCTTAACTTAAATCACAAAATGAAGTAAATATCATTGGACTGCTATGATTCTCAGAAGAGAAGATTTATAAAGAAATTCAACTTTTGGTTGAGTATTGATAGAATTGTCAAATAAGTATATGATATTCTTCAGACCTACTCTTACCCCAAATCGAGGATTTTAAGAAAGAATTTCTGATTCTGGGGAATAAGGTCTAGGACTACTTAAAAGAGGGCAAACAATAAAAGTTCAAGTGTTTGGAAAGAACTTCTAGAATACATAATAGTTTCAGGGAAAGGGAATATAAAAGTGCATTATTTGTGTGTGATGTTCTTGATCAAATGACTCTTGAGTCTATAGGAATGTGAAATATTTTTAATCTTCGCACAAACTGAACACCTGTATCCAAGTGTCAATGTCAAGTCTGTGTTTAAATTTCTACAAGTTTAAAGATTTACATTCACATCTCAGAGTTAGAAAACTGTGATGTAATGAAAGCTTGGACATAATTAATTCTGCAGCTGTATAATTTTTCACTTTTCTTTTCAAAGATTGTCACTAAAATAGTAATTGTTTTCACTTCTTGCTAATCCAACGATTTCACACTGACAGCCTGTCATCATGGGAATTTACTATCACATCACTACTTTGAACACTTGAATACAAACATTTCCAAACTGCAGTCAGATACATTGACAGCAAACAGGCCTTTTAGTTAATGATTTATGTCTCTGCTTTGAAAAAAGAAATGTTCTTTTCAATATATTTCAATGACAAGTGGCCTCCTGACAACTTCTGGTTGAAGCATTCAAAAGGAATGCTTGTGATTACTGATCAATAAAAATAGTGCGCTGGCATTTTTATATGCCTCTCTCCGCAAAAATGCTACATTAGTAGTTTGTAGTGATTAATAACAGTATGCGTATTGCTGACCAGGATGTATGTCTTAGATTTTCTGTTAACTAGTTCTGTGGATTAGGTAAGTGGTCTGCTTTGGAAAGTGTTTGGAAAAACTGAATAATAAATCCATGGGAAACTTAGATGAGGGAACACCAAAAAAGCACTCAATGATTTTTATTTGATGTTATTATAATCATTACTTATAGGGCACTACTCAGGTGCCTGGCATTGGGGTGAACACGTCAAGATAAGGAAGTCACACTTCCCTCAGACCTTCACAAGCCGTGTTGTGAAGCAAAAAGGAGGTGGCGTAGGAGAAAGCACTTTGGAAGATAAAAAAAATACTTGACATAAATACCAGAATGATTTGTTAAACAAGTAATCACCAATGCCCCCAAAAGTAATTTAATGCAAAAATGGGAGCCAGCATCACTTTTTAGAATGCTGCAACTTTTATTTAAAAACCATACTGCCAATATTTTAATCCTAAATACATTGGGCATCTGTCCATGAATGGACTCAGTTATGCATTCATTCATGCAAGCAATTAGCATTTACAAGTGTCCACTCTGTCCTGGGCTCTCACTTCCCAGGCTTTTTAGCAGGCCAATATTTTGTTTCTGAAGCATATAGTTACATATAAATTGTTAAGCTATGTATAAATATTAAATGTTATTGTCAGCCCCATTCTTCTTCTTCAAAGAGCTCTGAGTATTCCCTTTTCCCAGCAAAATGGAAAGCCAAAAAATCCAAAAGTTTTTAGGAGGAAAATATCAGCAATCACAGCTGTGGGCTATGCAAACATAACCTATCTAATAAATGTAAGAGATCATTTATAAGGTGGTGGCATTAAATACATAGGGAGTAATAAAGAATTGCATGTAATTACATAAAACGAGGAAATTGGTTATGAGATTTCTTTTTCTGGAAACATTCAAAATTTGATTATTCAGTGTAGTCTAGAGACACAACGTGAAAAAAGGAGCGAGTCGATTTTCCCCCATTTCATTTCAACATGGGACGTCCGTTCCTATCAGGCCCGTCTTCTAAATATAACTCCTGCCATCATGCCCCTTCATTCCCTCCTACCCATTCATCAGGATCCTACCAATATTCTCACCTCCCCCGGAATTTTCTGACAATTCCAGCCCACTCTACTTTCCAAATTGTACTGCTCTTATAAGAGCCTGGACCACAAAATTGGGCACTTCATTACATATTGCCTTGCACTGTTTTCTGTTTGTGTCATGAATATCTTCTCTCCCATGCCATATTATAATTTCTCCGAAAAGGGCCAATTCTTATGCTTTTCTGTTTCTCCTTCAGCATTTAGAAAACATGGGCATATAATAGATACTCAATAATTCATTGACTAACCCACTTTTCTAGGCTCAGAATAACTTTTTAACTCTACAATATTAAACAAGTACGGACAACAAGAAGACCAAATTGCTTATATTAATTATCCCAAATGATGAAGTCATTCAATGTACCTGGGTTTTGGTGGCTACTGAGATATCTTGATGACAAGGTAAACAGTGGTGGTGAATGCAAGGGCCATCCTAAATGGCTTGCAAACATTTTGGATTTTGGAGAGTTATCACCACTTACTGAGTATCTGGGTGTAATTCCACCATGTACTTTTGTGGGTGTCAACCCTTTGGCATCTATTGCCTCAAGTAAATCAAGGCGATCTGCGGCCTTCATGTGCGATAAAACTTCATCCTGTTTCACACACTGGTTACAGGCAGGGCTAAGATAAGAGACTTTGGTTAGAAAGTTTCTGATTCTTGGAAAATTCTGTATGTAAAGTTCTTTTACCTCACTTTAAGAAAAAATAAACATCTTGAAGGAAGTTACCACTGGGGGCTTGGAAATCATCTAGTTTAGCCTTCTCACGTATGGCCACAGGCTCTGGAAATTATAAAAAAGTGGCTTACTATCATAAGCGTCTTTATCAGTTCATAAAATGTTCAAAGTACAATGTTTTTTCTTTTCTTTTTTCCCCCCCTCTATTTTTGTTCTTTATCTTCTTGTATTTAGATAAGTGCCTCAAACCTAAAATTCATGTTTTGCCATCAAAGTGACCTAAATTTAAACTCCAGATTTGTTACTTATTAGTTATGTTTACGTATTTAAAATCAGATGGAAGAAATAATTATCTTGCCTTTAAAGACAGCTTAAAGTTTGTTTTTGTTTTTTTTAAAATATATCTTTATTGATTTCAGAGAGAGGAAGGGAGAAAGAGAGAGACAGAAACATCAATGATAAGAGAGTTGTCATTGATCGGCTGCCCCCGACTGGGGATGTAGCCTGCAACCCAGGCTTGTGCCCTGACTGGGAATTGAACTGTGATCTCCTGGATCCTAGGTCAATGCTCAACCACTGAGCCACACTCAGCCAGGCTAAAAAGAATTTTAGAGAGATTTAGAGATACTAATTTATTGAACATTTCCTTTGTAATCCATGAACTGCCCCATTTTCAGTTATGCCAAACCAGATTGCCTTTCCCTGAATAGATCTTTGTTTTTCTTCCCACTAAACCAAGACTCATGTTCTATGTGGTGAGCAGAATAATAGACCTCTAAAGATGTCCAAGTCCTAGTTCATAAACCAGTTCAGTTGTCACCTCTTCCATAAAAATGTTTACCTCCTCCCCCCTTTCTGGATGGTAAGATTTTTATTCCCTAAACCACAGAGGACTTTTTTTTTTACAATTTTTTACTGCACTTAGCACTTTAATATTTATTTAATTACTTTCATCCATGTTGAATGGGCTCTTCTAAGATATAAGATCCTGTAAAGCTACCAATGTGTGCTTTATTTACTTTATATTATTTTATTTATGTTAATTTTGTCATTCCTATGATTTCTGGGCCAATGTTTTGTATATCATTGGTGCTCAATAAATATAGTTTGAGCTACCAATGGTGTTTTCCATTTGTGCCAACTTCAAGAAACAAACTAAATCACTCACTATTCAGCCAAGTGACAACCTTAGAAAATATTAATCAAAGTCTAAAGAGAGTCACTAAATTCATAAAAAATATTCTCTGCAAGTATTCAGTGAGGTTCAGACTTTATTTTTCGCTTTCAACTCCCCAATTTAAATGACCTGTCCAAGCAAGTATGTTTTATTAAAATTATTAGTCCATAAAGTATATTTTATACTGTCTACTCTGAAGGTTATCTCTTTGATTAGCAAGCATGACACATTGTAGGGACTGAATTTTAGTTCTGTGGAAAAACTTGACTGAAGTTCACATATCTGAATGTCTCAACATATAGGACCTCCCCACTAAGACTATAATGCATGGTCATGAAGTTGACTTCACAGTGTTTTCTGATGACAATGGCCAATTGATTAGTATTTCAGAAATGAAGTGAAAAAAGTACAAATGTAATTACCACAGGAATCAATATTTAAAATTTTTTAAAAATTGATTGATTTGACAGAGAAAGACACAGAGAGAGAGAGAGAGAGAGAGAGAGAGAGAGAGAGAGAGAAACATCCATTTGTTGTTCCACCTATTTATGCATTCATTGGTTGACCTTTGTGTATGCCCTGACTGGTGTATCAGGATGACACTCTAACCAACTGAGCTACCCAGCCAGGGCTAGGAATCAATATTTCAAGTCCTAAAAATAATATCCGAATTAGTGGTTATGTTCATTTTTTGATACATCTACAGTTAACCTCAAAATATTAATAATTGTTGTGGGGTTATTGTATTCTGGTATGCCAAAAGAAATGTAATCCAATAGAGGTAAACTGCCATTAACCTTGGTAGTATTTTTTGAAATTACTCTCCAAACAGATCCAATTTTTGTTAAAATTGTGGAAGGAAAAGTTGTTTATTGATGAAAGGGAAAGTTAAATGTTCTAAATAAATACAAACTCTAATTTAGTGACTCTAATAAGAATATCATTTCACATGATCCTGCTTTTTTGTCATTATTTTGAAATTTCAGTATAATATTTGTAATTTAATTACATGACACAAAAACAAGCCTTTCCTGATACTGAGGGAAGAGCAATTGATTCTGTTGAACAACTCGCTGACTTTTCAGAAGATAATTAGGGAATTTCTTATGTGAAAACAGAACAACTCAATGGCTCATACATTAAGATGTTGAAGACTCTTTGAAAATAGCATTTTAATGAAGGAACCATGCTTTCAGCTTGCAAACTTTTCAAAGCACTATGTCAAATGAAGAGATAAATCTACCCTTCCGATGTCACTAATCTCACACTGAAAAAGTAATTCTCCTTTGAAAAGGCAGATGGCAGATGCTTTCATGGACAAGTAGCCTACTCTTCAGCGGTTGTGAATTGATATGCTAATGTAGAAACTGACTCTCTCAGATTGGTTCAGTCTTGGTGTCAGTGACTTTTTAAAATGTCTCTTTCACTGTGTTAGAAATAACCGTAATGGTTTTTTCTCATGCTGATTTTTAAGTATTTAAAGGAAAACAACAGTTGATGGCTCATCAAGGCTAGTGAGACTCCCCTAAGAGTTAACTCCCATTTTGAGAACGCATTAGTCAAAAAACACTTCGATTTCCCCTGGAGGATGTCATTAGGGGCACTTAAGCAATGAAAGCTACTGGGAGCTAAAACACTCCAGAGAATTTCTGTAAGGACTTGGATACACCCCTTGCCCCGTATTTTACAATGATATATCACTCAAAGAGCAACCTCATTACAGATCGCTTGGGCTATCACAAGTTATGATGGACTCGAGCCTCTGTAATAGTCTGACCCAACAACTTGCTTTATTACAGCAACGGCACAAACATCTGTCTTACAGAGCAGTCTAGCCTCTTCTTCTCTGTATACCACTGGGATTTACAGTGTCTGGGGCGAAAGGCAGGAGAAATAAAGTCTTACAGGAAAAAAAAATGTTACAGGAGATCATTATCAGAAATAAACAAGTGATGAGCAATGGGTTAAGCCAATACTACTAATTCAATTAGAGCCCAAGAGGACGGCTGAACCTGGTCTCTCCAGAACAAAACTGTGCTTATAACTAATGTGTGTACGTGCCATATTCTGTGCCACTATCATTGCCACATTGAAGATACTTCCAGAAGAGCATAGCTAGTAAGTCATTTAAGTGGGATTTAAATGCAGATTGGTTTCAAAGCCTGTGTTCTTTAGCTACAGCATGTTGGTCTTTCTTGGCTCTCCTTTTTACTTCTGTTTCTTACACAGGCAAGGGAAGGAATTCACTGCAGGCAAAGACTCTTCTTAGGCCATCAGATTTGTTTATCCTTAAGAAAGATATTCCCTTTCTCTGCTCCCCCCCTCCCCCTTCTTACTAATTCTCCAAAAGAACAGTTAGTCTTTACCCTATTAGTGGATTATATTATAGACCCTCAAAAAATATGACCGGGTCCTAACCCCAGAAGCTGTGACTGTTTCCTTATTAAGAAAATGGGTCTTTGCGTGTGAGATTAAGGTGAGAATAATGAGAGGAGATGCAATCATGTGCATGCCTGTAGGGAAAGGGATATCTGTCCCCTCCGGATTTCTCATTTCAGAAATAGACAGACACAGAAGAGGAACAAGTAATAAGACCACAAAGGCGGAGCCTGGAGTTAGGTAGTAACAAGCTGAGAAATGCCCCGAGCCACCAGAAGCTGGAAGAGGCAAGGAACAGATGGTCCCCTGGAGCCTGTGGAGTGAGGGTGGCCCTGCTGACACTTTGATTTTAGACTCTGGCCTCCATAACTAAGAGAGAATAAATTTCTCTTGTTTCAAGGCAACATGTTTGTAGTAATTTGTTACCCCAGCATGGAAGCTAGTAAAACTCACCTCTTTAAAATTCTGAAATTGGTGGCAGGGGAAATTGCAATGTAAAAACACTGCTTGCCTACTTCTAGCTCTGTGAAATAATAGGAAAGATAGAAAAATAAAATAAGATAAAATAAACTTTAGAAAATAGAGGGACATTTTCCCTCTGTATAAGTCTATGAATTACCTGGTGGTCATACATTCTGTCTTTTTCTACCTTCCTTGACAAGGTAGGAAAAGATAATCTTCTGATTGCTGGACTACAGCATGTGATCAATAGATATTTGTAAAGCAAATCAATCTGACTTTGCAGTGGCTTAAGCAGACCTGGAACATTTCAGGAAAAAAACAAAAGGTCATTTATCTTGAGAAAAGTATTAAATTCTTGCCTGAATTTTCATCAACATGCAAACACCTGCTCTCACATGTACTTCAGGTCTCTCAGCATGTCAGAACTTGCCAGGCTTTGGGTCTCCCAGACAAGAACAGATAGGTCAGCAATGCAATGGTGAATGTGGAGAGTTCTCAGGGTACAGTGTCAATCATGACTTCTTCACCAAAGGTGAATGCATACATCTAAAAATATATTAAAATAGCTTTTTCAAAAAATCCTTAAAATGTGAAAGAAATGGGAATGGCAAAGCAACACATGAATCTAAGCGGTGTTGCGCAAGGCTAGGATTCCATTTTCCAGTGTCAGCTGGGATGTCAGGAGAAGTCTTAGAAGAGCTCGGAATAGACTAGGTGGTTCTTAGTGTTGGCCCTTCCCACCTAGGCTGCTCGTCAGCCAGAATGTTCCAGTTCTGTCATACTGGGGCTTTTTCAGTCCATGTCCATTCTTACTAGGTGGTGCCTGGCAGGACCAGCTGTCAAATATTTGAATATCACTTTATTTCACCCATTTTCTCTAGAATATACATTCCTTTCTTTCCATTAGCAATGTTATGGCTCCAGTTCCTGCCCCCATTTGGATTCTGGTCTCCCACTTGGATGTCCAAAGCAGCCTCTTCAGAGAACCACCTTCCCATAGAATTGCTCCCTGCAGTTTATTCTGAACACAAACTTTCTGAAAACTCATTCTGAACATTAACTCTACTAAAATGCATAAGAATTCATGATTGTTGGCTTTTTTTGTCACCCACAGGATTAAATATAGATTATATATAAGTAAGTATATTCAATCTATGGATAACTATATTTTACTAATATATAATATCAACATTAAATCTATGTATTCTGTATATTGAGTTGAAACCCATCTACTTCTGCAGCCTCCTCTGCCTCTCCTTATAATAAAGTCTTTTGCCATATATGTTTCTCATAGCTTCTTGAAATCACCAGGCAATCTCCTGGCTCTGTGGTTTTACACAGAGCTGATGTTCAAGGGGGACACACTGATGAGGCCAATCCAGCAGACATCTATTCTGATAGATCAGGGCATCTGCTCTACCTGATTGGTCAATTTGGATCGCAGGAAGCAGGGGTGAGAGAGCAGTGAGGGTGACACAGTGATGGAGGAGAGCCAACATAAATGTGCTTCGCTAAGGTTGCTGCTGAGGCATCAGAGCTCAAATATGCTAGGACCTCTGAAATGTCTACAGAATACTCCCAGAATGATCTGTAATAAAGCTTTATCCTTCCATCATTGCTTAACTTTGTACTTACAGTCATCCAAAGGCTGAATCAGAAAGCTACTCAGTGAACAATGAGGTAAAACCCTGGGACTGCAAGGTGAGTCTGAGCTCATGTGGAATTGCCCACCACCCTTGCTGCTGCTATCAGAGATGGTCTCAGAGAGGTGGTGTAGGACCTGGAGGAGTCTACTATAAAATTTGTGCCATAATGATGGTTAAAAATTTTAAATATTACATTTGCTTTTATACATGTTAGTCCTTTATTGCAGAAATCTCTTACTCTCCTTGAAAACTCCTCATATCCTCGAAGATTTAGACCAAAGTCACCACCTGTGACAGATGGTTGTTTTACCCCCAATAGAGACTTTCCTCACCTTCCATGATAATAGAGCATCAGCTGGGCATATGGGATTTGAGCATAAATGATATATTCAACGTCCAGATCATGCCCTCCACCTGCTCTGCTCCTTTCCTGTGCACTGGAGCATGGATATGTTAGGGGGGAACCAGGTTCCATTACATAGATGTAACAAAGTAACAAAGATACAGAAACCTAGATCCCTGCATGACTTCATGGAACAGAGTAGTCCTATTCTTTCTACCTACCTACCATTGAGGTGCATAACAATTCTGTATTGTAAAGTCAAAGTTATTTTAATCTTATTCAAGTGGCTAAACCTATATCCCAATTCATCCGACTCTCAGGAAGTTATTCCCTGATCTCTACTTCTACCACACTCTAGTCCCACCTCCTGTCAGAATATAGTGCAGTTATCTGTTTAAATGCCAGTTTCCATCACTACACTGCAAGTCCTTAGTGGCAGACAGTCCCATCTCTGCACCATGAGTGCCTGGCAGGCATTAAATGTACAATAAATTTGCTTACAATAAATGTTATTGATAATATTAATAATAATTGCTCAGATAGTTATAATAGATGCAATTATGAACACATGATAAATAATAATCATTCACTGGGCTGCTTATTATAACTTTTCTTTTAATGCTTAATGAAACACTTCTATGCAGCACATTTTCCATATAATGTGACTCTGAGATGCATCCCTATACCTTTCCTTCTCCGTTCCCTCCTGTTGCAGTTAGGAAGATGGTCCTTCTCCTACAAACAGAAATACCTCTATTATTCCCTAGGTCCTCTCTCCTTTCTTTCTGAAGACCCTATGTTCCCTCTGTCCAATTCATATAAGTTCTCTGTCTCTTGGTTCAAGTCTCTTTCAAACACAGAAAATGCTTCCTATTCCTCTTCAGGTGACAGCCTCTTTATCTTTGTTATATTTAGAGGTTTCATAACAGCCTTCACTTGCTGCTTCCTCACCCTCAATCACTTCACAACACAATCTCAACCCAACCAAGATTATATTTATTTCTTTCAAACTTTTTATTGCAAACATTCCAATCTCTCTTTTTAATGGGCGACATTTTTTGTTTGTTTGTTTTTTAATTTATCTTTTTCATTGAAAGTATTACAGATGTAATCAACCTACAAATATTATTCTTGCCAACATATCTCAAATTCAAATTTTAGTTATCATGACATAAGTGTGTCGATAGCATTTAACACAATTCAGTACTCCCTTGAAGTGGTCGCTGTGTCTTGGTTTCCTTTTATCCCTCCTCTCTCTCTAGCCACTCCTCCTCAATGTCTTTTTCAGGCTCTTTCTTATCACACACATGTAGTTAAAGTCCTCAGGACTTGTATTTCTATTCTCACTCAATATAATCTCACTAGTTCCTTTTTCCGAATGCCATGATTTCACTGGCCACTTCAGTCCACAAGTCTTACATATCTGTCACTGCACAGATCTTGCTTCTGAGTTCCAGAAAGTTTTACTCAAGTGTGCACTTCATTGTCTCACTGGCAACTCAAACCCACAAGACACGGCCACTCAAAACCTGGCCTCCTTCGGGGCTCTTAGGCAGAAAATGGTATCATGGTCTACCTCATTGCCCAAGCACAAACAAGGAGTCTATACGATTTCTTGCTCTACCATCTAGGATGACCAGACATGATATGCCTGGAACTGAAGGATTTCCTGGGAGGTGGAATTTTCAGTGCTGAAGTCAGAATAATCTTGGTCAAATCAGGATGGCTAGTCATCCTCATATATGGCCAAAGTCCTGCAGGCTCTCTGCCCACATATTGCCTGTATCTGTCAATTTTTTTCCATTCTCAGGATTAATACTTCTGCTTCTCTACAAGGCTTCAGGCATCCATTCTTGTCCTGTTTCCTACCCTCCAAATGGTTTCTGCGCTCTGTGACTGCAGACCTTAATGAAAATGAGATTATTATACACCCCTCTTCTCCCTTTCTCATTGTCTAAGATGAAACCCAGGGGTTCCGATCCCGCCTGCCTCCCAGCCTCACTTTTCATCCTTCTCCAACCCCCACCCTGTGTTTTAGCGACCGACCTTCCCGTTACTCAGCTATGTCAAGAAATGGGCCTGGAAAGACATCTCCTCCTTCCCCATATTGACTCCTCGTGTTTCAGATCTCAGATTTAATATCATTTCTTTAAGAAATTTTCCTTTTCCTCCAGATGAGCTCAGGAATGTGTTTTTCTCCCTTCCATAGCAAACTCCACTTCTTCACAGAACCCAGCATCATTCATTCTGTGTTCAATGTCCAGCTTCCCAGTCACACTAGAAACTCCAGGGGACGGGTACTCCTGTGTTACTGTCTCACTCACCATCGTATCTCCAGGGACCCCCTCAGTGCCGTGAATACAATAAACATTTATGAGACGAATAAATATTTGAAATTACATTATTTCCTTGTGTGATGTCAAATCCTATTGTATCTTCAGATATTCCATTAAAAATGAACCTATATTAAGGAAAATAATTAGGACCATAATCCCTCATAAAATTTTAGCACATTTTACTATATTCCATTGAGACTAAGATAACACCTTGGTAACGTGTATCATTATTTTAAGTACAACCCAAAAAGAAAGTGAAAATAAACCATAAAATGCCATTTCCTAAAAGAAACGTCCAGTTCCAAACATTAAAAAGTGAGTTGATGGGGATGGCCACAAAGCAGCAAGTAGCTGAACATAGCTGACTTGCTCCCTTCACTCCATACTCCCCACCCTGTCTCCAGGCTATCGAGGCTGCAGTCCCCCAGCTTGTACCCCCGCCCCCTTGAAAGCCCAGCTCCTTCTCCACATTTCATCCAGAATGATCACTTGGAATCAAAAACCTGATCACATCACTCAGACCCCTGCATAACCTCACCCTTGCGAAACCTTCTGTGTCACATCGCACCCCCCCTTGAGCTTTCTACCCTTCTGACGTGGTTTCTAAAATGTGCCCACCCCTGTCGTTCACCTGAAATGTCCCACAACTCACTGTCCGCACCTCAGCCCTCCTTCAACTCCGCACCGTACAGGGTGAGTCTAACTTCCCTCTCCAGGAAGGAGCTCTGCGAGCCTGCCACGGTCGTGCAGCGGCCCCCTGCTCCTGTCCCACCCTTGGTCGTTCTCCCAGCACACAGCCCTCCTCTTGCTCCATGGCAGTCGCCTCACATTTCCATGGCACTTGCTTGTGTGCTTATGGGCACAGCGCCTGTCTCTCTCGCTCGACCTTGAGCTCCATAACGGCAGCTATCAAGAGGGTGTCAGCTGGCATCATGTACCAGGACATGACACAACTGAGGTGTCAAATGATTACGTGTTGAATGAACGAGACAATGAAACTTCACACTTGTTGCCAAAACACGGACAATAGAAAGCCCGGTGCGCAGTTCTGAGGCCTATGAATGCTGCTGAAAAGCAATGTATAGCCCCCAAAGTTAGGCAGGTGACAGAGATAAACTTGCTATTCAAAGGGACTGTTTAAGGGCCATTCTACTTTAAAGGCTTTCTGCTTTAAAGAAAGTTTTATTTTTGGAGTTTTATTTTTCCCCCAGATATTTTCAAATTATTTCTAATCATAAATAGCTTTATGGCAATAATTTTATTTTCAAAATAAAGCTATTTTTAACCTCATAATAAGTGTTTACATTTATAGACCTTAGTATCCTTTTTTGTGTTTCATTTTGAAAAGTAATCATGTTTGAAATAAAATGTGTATTACAAGGTGAAATCATAATAAATGACTTTTTTCCCCCTCGATGATGTTTGGGGAAAAAATTGGATAAATGCCTAATAAGAAAATATTACTATGCTAAATTTATGAAAATTATAGAGTGAAAACAGACCAATTTTAATAGAGTCCGTGCCAATTACATCTCACACTTCAATGCCAGTAAACGTAAATTTGATTTTGACACATGCAATTGTGTTAGGAGTAATTTCATGTAGAGAAAATGCCATTCATCTTTAATATCCTCGGGGACATTTTGTTCAACTAACTTCCAGTCTTCTAATGCCTGGCCCAAACTTATGTAAAATGAGGACAGTCACTGTTTCTCTGTCCTTGAATACTGTTAATACATCATTCTTATGGAAATATGTGTTTCCACCTACGCATGCATTCATTCCTTTACTTACTCACCTTTTATTGAGCAAATTTTATATGTCAGGCATTGTGCTAGGCTCAGATATGCAACTGTGAATAACTGAGTTAAAATAGAAAAAAACTCATTAAAAACAATTACTTTTTAAAAGATAAGTGCTAATGAAAATAAAAAGATAAATGGTAGAGTATACTTATACACAAATATTGAATACTACTTCACCTTACTCTTTATTTTTCAGGAAAAAACAAGAAACAAACACTGAGAATCAAGAGAATAAAGTGGTTTCATGAAGATCTCATAGCTAGTGAAGAGAAAAGCTGGGCTTGAATTCAGGGCTCCTAATTCCCATAACAAGGAACTCCCTTTGCTGAGTGCACTCAGGTACCACCCCTCTTTTTACATGTGGAGGTACATTTTACATAAACAGCATCGAACCCTCACAACCATGAAAAAGAGCAATTGTTATTCCCATTATACTGTTGAGGAAACTGAGACAGTATAGTATTTTCCTGAGTCACAGGGTTAGTGAACAACAGGGCCAGAATTCAGATTCAGTTTGTCCTGAAAACTATGCAATCCCTGCTATCTCCAGCTTCCTGTCTATTCCAGTTCACTCAACCCCATGTATCTATGGAATAATTTAAATGATAAATAACTACCATTTTTTGAGCATTTGTTATGTACCAGGTACTCTTTAAAGGTGTTTTCCATGAATCAACTTGCTTAATCCTCACGAAAACCACAGGTAGGCACTACCATCCCCAAAGTATAAGGAGCTCTATCTGCTCTCCTGAAATGGAGAATTCAAGGACCAATGTTTCTATAGACCTCACCAGAGGTCAGTCTAATAAGTAGTGTCATCTAATTAATTCTCTACCAGCCAGAAAATATGCCATTCTGAAGTTACGTATATAGGCCGTTACAAGTTCCACACCCCAAGAAGTCTGTATTTTTCTTTCTTTCTGTGTACTCTGCTTTGTAAATGTGTATTATGGCTAAAGCATGAACTTGAGTATCTGGAATGAGAGTGATCGGTATCAATTATCGATTTCTGTTGTGACTCTTCCCCTCCTACAACCACATGCAGAGATTTCCTGCAGTGCTGTCACTAGAAGGAAAGAGAACCAGTGAGCAGCAAGCACTGTGCTCCCTTTGCCTCCCTTCAGCGCTGCAGGTCCCAGGGACCGTGCAGCGAGCGGCAGGAGGTATGGTTTCATGATAGAAATAAACAAAGAGCCGGGTGCTCCAGCAATGACTAGCCAGGTCTCTGGAAACTCCCCAAGTAAGCACCAACTTGCAACCTAGTCTAGAAACAATGTCACAAATGGCTAAATATAATATGACAATGACATATTACAGACATATGTGCTGAAATCATCTGAAATTATCTGAAAAGAACTTTTTATGCAGAGATATAAGATAGAGGTTAGAATACATCGTTCAAAGGCTTACAAGCATCTTGCCTCTAGGAAACACCTCAACAATATAAAAATTTTGAAACAATGCTGTAAATAAAAATAAATAATGCAAAAGGCTATAGGTACATATTCCCTGAAAGCGTATCCCTGTACAAATCATTTGCTTTCCACCAGGAAGATTCCTTTCCAGATTTTCTCCAATAAAATTTTAAAGTTAAGTAGGCGACATTGTTTTAAAAACAATTCCATGTTGTACATGGCACTTCATAAAAGTGGAGATCGCTCTACATAATTAATCGGTGATATTACGGTGTCTCCAATTCCAGACATAACTGGTTTCAAGTTTGTGGGAAAATGAGTTACCTTGCTAATAGCCCTAATGACAATCAGAATGTGACTTAACTTGTATTCCAATAATAAATGCTTTGACTCTCATTTTTTTACCTGAATTGAAGGGCAATGTAAGGTGAATGCAAAACACCCTGCAAAATTAGAAAAGCAATTGAACAGATGTTAACACTGTGCCCGGGATGACCAGTAAGAAATTTCATCACAACCGAAACATCAGTGTGTCCAACAGAACCCCTTTGACTTCAAGATCTGTGATTTCAGGGAGAGAGATAAGGGAAAACAAACAAAAAACTGTGAAAACTCCATTATTTGGTCAAACTCAATCAGATGCATGTTTATAAACCTAGTTTATATTTCTCAGAGGGGCAAAGTTGGTATGGGAATGACAAAGTTTTTACAAAGAATAGTTAATGTTCTATTTACACAATTAAAGGTATGAAATGAAAAGAAAGTAGCACAGAAATGAAAAGAAAAAGCTTTTTATATACATTAATTTAGAGCTATACCTCAGAACAGATGGCAAGACAAATTCCAAATCAATCACAACTCTATTCAAAAATAATAAATAACATTCTAGAGCAAAATAGAACTAAATATTATGAGCTTTTTAGAGGAATAATACTTTTTTGCATGATAGGAGAAATTATAACCAAAGTACTGATGGATTTGACTATGAAAGATTAAAATTTACTCATACAGTGGAAAATTATTGAAGATATGGGCATCTAACATGAAAAGGTACTGTCTGACCTGTATAAGAGGAACATTATGAATTGACAGGAGGTGCTCTGGTACGGCTGGCAGGTTGGTGGAGATGTGAGAGATGCGAGGAGAGCCAGGGGCAGGGCAGAAGCACTGTGAGTGAGAACTGCCGGCCTGCACGGTGGCCTCAGGGCCTGGCCCCCTCCATTCGCACCTCTGTGGAAGGTGTGAATAATCACTGCCTGTGTTCCCCATAGGGTAATACGGACACAAAGTTGTCCGACCCCTGAGACTGGGCTGGAAAAGACCTGGTGGCTTCTGTCTTGTACTTTCTTGGGTCACTTGCTCTGGGGGAAGCCAGCTGCCAAGTTGGGAGAAAACTTAAGCAGTTGTGTGGGAGGTTCATGGGCTGAAACTTCCTGCCAGCAGCCAGCCAGCAGCAACTTACTCGGTGTACAGAGGGAGAAACTGAGGCCCAGAGGAGAGAAACCTGCCAAGCTCTCCTAACTAGGAAGCGCCAGATCTAGGATTAGGAACCCGGAGCCTTTGTCCTTGGCCACTGCGGGGTCCTGCTCCCCCTGATGGAACAAGTAGGGTGGAAAAGCGCTGGCGATCGTGTGAAACACAGCAACAAAAAATGCTAAATCCAGAAATTCATTAGAGGTGGGCGCAAGGGGAAGACTAAAAATAGCTCTAATTTTTCAAGCATGTGTAGCAGGGAGGAGGGTAGGGTTATGGGTCAAGATGGGGCTGCCCCGCGAGCAGCGTGGGACGCAGCGTGTGTGCTCGAGCGAGCGCACGGGGTCACTTGCCAGTGAGTAGACACACGGGGCACGCGGAATAGGCGAGGCAGAAAACCCTTGACTTGAGTTTCCCACGCGCGGAGAAACACGCAGGTGTCACTGCAGCAACACCCGGTTAAAGGCGGTTTCTCTGGGGGAGCTGCTATTGCCCTCTTTCTGGAAATTAATAAAAGACTAAAATGTTCCTCTCTTCGCTTAATCTCTTTGACCGTATCTTATCTTTATCAGTCAGGTTAGGTGTGCACATAGTCTAAGATTAGAGAAAAACCTGGTTCTTTAAAAACAAACATCAATTAAGTAAAATTCAATCAAATTAGTTCAGCTAAAATGTCAGTTAAGTAAGAAATGATTAACTGTGTTGCGTTGTAATAACTGGAATGCAACTCCTATTGTGAATATATACCCTATGCTTTGTTAGTGGATGAGATAAGTATTTGCATTTGAGAATTAATGTTTTCTCTAATTTTCCCCATGGCTAACCCCGTTGAGAGAAATGTTCGTTTTGTATTTTTTTGTTTATCTCCTCACAAATGTATGTGACTTTATTTCACTTTAATGCGTGTCACTTTAATGAGAGGCTGTGTACAGGAGCCATAAAGAGGCAGATGCCCCGGTGCTACTGTGAGGTGCCCTGTTTGCAGTCACAGCCGCTTCGTGGTGATGCCTGCTGCGTGCCACGGCCACGGCCACGGGCACAGCCACGGGCACAGCCACAGGCACAGCCATTCAGCACAGATGCTAAAACAAAAATTCCCAAGAAGCCAGCAAGAGTGAAATTGGACAAATCCTAATACATAAAGTATACACAACAATGTCCTATCGAGTGTGTGTACAAATCTGAGCATGCCACTTGGCTTATCTTTGTGTTTTACTAAAATAAAATAAAAAACCCCACAGAGTCTCTGGAGAGATTTAACTTTATCATACACAAAAATGCTCCAAGGGAGGCTAAATTGCTTTTATGACAAAGGGGAAAATATACTAAACAATGACCAGAACAATGCAATTACCAACTATCGGTAATGAGCAGACGCCCTCCTTCCTCCATCCCTGCCCTTCCACGGCCCATCTCACGACTCACTCCCGTTTCTCAGTGCTGGGCCCTTTTTGTTTCTATTTCACTTGCACAGAAAAAAAATTAAGATTCTAAAAATCAATACGTTGCTGAATCCTGAATTTATCTTGTTCAACTCACAGCTGTTTACCTTTTCCTAGTAATATTGTATCAACAGTCACATTTTATTTCTAAAAGGATCCTAATACTATGCAGATAACAGGCTATTTAACAGGTTATACTCACTCTAGGCTTCTTCAGTTTTATGTTCTTTGCCAATATTTGTTATATTTATCATATATCTCCTCATTTGTACACCAAACACAACAGTTAAACTTTAGAAACCAACAAGTGTGATGATCAAAAGCACTAAAGCTGGTTCTTTGAGAATTAATTTGAAAATAGTTCTTTTAAATGTCCATTGCCTTATACTCCATATTTTGGATATTAAATATATACATTTGTAAATACATATTTGATTCCCTTGATATGCACTTGTTTCACTTAAAATAATTTTAATTTAAAAAGAAGGTATCACTTCTAATTGTTTAATAAGGCCTCTTAGCATTTTCACTTTGTGCAGTAAAACAAGTAACTATGGAACCTGATCGAGAGATCTCATGAGCAGGAATGAATGAGTCCTAAAAGGATGTTCTGCCTGCAATCTTTTAATCCTGAGAATATACAGCCAATTCAGAGCTGAATAAACAATGGAACTAAGTGACACATTTTCCATGAAGCCTTTGACAATTTCCATTCAGCCATGAAACTCCAAATGCCTCAAAATTAAAGCAAAACAACAAACACTTTTACCAAAAAACAACACAAAACAAATAGCACGTCTTAAAAAGTTAAACATAGACTTAACAGGAGGGATGTTGACAAATGACAATGCAATATAATATAGGTTTTTTGGTGTTTGTTTTGAATAAATATATCTAACATTTGTAAAATATTAGGAAGGTGTTTCTACCTGTGTATCATTACTTTATATGTTTCATTTGTTGAGGTAGAAATTTCTATCAGCTTTGTTGATTGGCATATAGCCTATGTTCAATAAATATTTGTTGAATAGAGGACTGAAAGAACTATTGTACTAACTATAAATTGCAATATTAAAGAACTATTGTACTAACTATAAATTGCAATTCAAGGGCAACAGAGCCTGGGTGATGAGAGAAAATTTGGAGGAAAAGCAGTATGGGGTCGGGGTGGGAGGCACGAGGTCAGTCTTGAACATACTGAATTTAAGAGGACCTCGCCTCATTGACTCAGGGTGCCCAGCACCCACCTCAGTACATGGTTGTGGATTTAGGGTATAAACTAGAAAGTTTAGTGTAGTTTAACTCATGGCTACCTGTGACTTACAAATCAGTAACAAATCAATTTCTTTTAAGTGATACACAAACTTTTCTCAAGCACCTAGTTCCACTTCTGGCTCTGATTTTTAAATCTGAACAAAAGCCTATTGAAATCCTCAAACAGAATGCACTTTCCTTGGGAGCAATAGTGTCTGTAAGCAAAGCTGCCTTTGCCGGCTCGGAGGACATTGCTCTTCCCTCCAGTTACCTTCAGCCACACAAAAGTCCCTCTGAGACAGCGACTTGCCCTGTAGTTACGAATTTCTCTTTCTAGCCTTGTTTTGTTACCTTTCTACAATATACTCATTTTGAGGCAACCGCAGTCTAAAGCATGTGAGTAAACCCACAGACTGGTTAGTAGGAAACCCCCGGTAGTATAACTAGTTCCCCTTATTCAATGCTTATTATTTAATATTAGCCTACTCATTCTGCCAGGTAGCATGTGAATATCGTGGTTCCCCCTTATCTGCGGGTTTGCTTTCCACAGTTTCAGTCATCACAGTCCAAAACTATTAAATGGAAAATTCCAGGAAAAAACAATTACTCAGATGTAAGTTGCGAGCCATTCTCAGCGTGATGAGATCTCAGGCACCCCGCTTCATCCTGCCCACGCCGTGAATCATCCCTGGTCCAGCTCTGTCCCCTAAGCAGAAGCTCCCGACCCATTAGTCACTGGTCGTTGTCTTGTTCATCAGAACAACTGTCCAGGGATCACAGTGCTTGGGCCCAAGTAACACTTATTTTATTGACCGATGGCCCCAAAGCCCAGGAGTGGTGAGGCCAGCAATTTGGATACGCTGAAGAGAACCCATAAAGCTCTTCCGCTGAGTGAAAAAGTGAGAGCTCTTCACCCAATTTTAAAAAAGAGAAATGTATGCTGAGGTTGCTGAGGTTGACAGTGAGAACAAACCTTCTGTCTGTGAAATTGTAAAGAAGGAAGAAGCTCCTGCTCTTTCAGGTGTCATACCTCACACTGCAAGCGTGACGGCCGGGGCGTGTGATTAAGTCCTTGGCTGACATGGGAAAGGCACTGGACATGCGAGGGGGACCCGTGAGCAGAAAGCATGTTCCCGCTGCCGACGTGCGGACCACACAGCAGCGGGCACCCAGGAGGCTTCTTCCAGCAAGAGAGCCCCTGAAACGGTGTCCACAGTACATAACTTTTATTTTAGTGTTTGTTATAATTGTTCTATTTTATAACTGGTTATTGTTCTTAATTTCTTATGGTGCCTAATTTATAAATTAAACTTATCATAGGTATGTATATAGAGAGAAAAAACATAGTATGTATAGGATTTAGTCCTACCTGTGGCTTCAGGCATCCCCTGAGGGGCTTGGAACGCACCCCCATGGATAACGGGGTGTGACTGTATTCGTTTTATTGGGAGGACTATTAAATTATTGTCAAACATGATAGATAGCCTATGCATGAGGAGACAAAACCAGGATTTTGGGTGAAGGGAACTTGGATTTAAGTAACAGCTTTTTTATTGACTAGTTTTATGATCTTGGGTGAATTACAAAATTTCACTGAAATTTGGTTTCTTCGTTCATAAAATTGAAGTATATTTGTGTCTCCAGGAGGTTTTTAGTGAAAGTTACATGAGATAATACATATGTATATAAAACCAAGTAAATTGGTTGCTGACTTATCTTTAGTAGATTATGGCCAGGATAGTCATGAGGATTTCTTTTAATTATGCCATTACTTTTCACACTGAATGAGATCTTAGAGCAGAGGAGACATTTTTCAGATATATTCCCGACAAGATTCAATGTAGCCAAAATTTTTGGATCATCTTGACGTGTGTTTTTCTCCCTACTATCCTCGCTGTGATTTCCCTCTAGCTTTCCCTTCTTCTGATAGTAGCTGCTTTTCAAAATTCACTGCTTGCTTGAAACTACTCTCTTACAAAAAGTAAGCAAGAACTTAAATTTTTAAAATATGTTTTTATTGACTTTAGAGAGAAAGGAAGGGAGAGAGAAACATGGATCGGCTACCTCCTACACGTGGCCCACCGGGGGTTCAGCCCACAACCCAGGCATGTGCCTTAACCTGGAATAGAACCAGGGACTTCGCCGTGCAGGGAATGATGCTCAGCCAACTGAGCACATCGGCCAGGGCAAGCACTTAAATTTTTAAAGAAAAAAATGTGGAAGGAAAACAGGTGTCGTGGGCCAGTGGCAGTGGGGTGGCTCAGAGAACACAGATCTGAAAAGGTCTAACAGGCAGGATTGATCAGGAAGCCAGAAAAGGGAAGCTCGCTTCCATGCTCAGCTGGCCCCTGGGGATTGTTATCAACGTTTTTCCTCTTGTTTGCTCTTTCTCTAACAGCCACAGAGAAAAAACAGTCTCATCCTACTGATATCCAAATAGCCTAGCCAACCTGCTATTGTTTTTGAGCTCTGATTGTTTGCTTTCTATTTCCCCCCAGAATGTAAACCCTCAGGCAGAATGTCTTCGCTACCTGATGGTACTCCGTAGATGCTACCAACACTTAAAACATAAAAATGAGAATTTGACATCTTTGACAATATCTATTCCAAGGAGTCCAAATTCCAGGGAAATATCTGATACTGTACAGAGAAGCTGCAAACGGAGGGGGGTGAGAAATGAAACTTGCTGACCACAGAGGGGGCAAGAAGCTTTGCAGGTGGCACAATCTAATTCTAGGCAGAACCCCCGAAGAAACAGGTTCTTTCAGCAACAATGACAAAGAAAATCTCATCAAGTTGGATTTCACGCAGACGTAGGTCTGTAATTCAGTGGGGCAACAGCAGGGAAGATCATTTCCTTGCCAGCTTCAACTGACAAAATGATTTCCCTCCTCTGCTTTATGGTTTGACTTTTCTCTTTTGCTTTTGAAGAGTGAATGAAATATACAGGAGAGATTGTATCTATCTGTGGGGGAAAGGAAACGTGTACTTGGTGGGAGAGTATGGAAGAAACTTCAGTTAGCCTCTCTGGGACCTAATCTAGGCTAAGGGATTGTAACATCACAATTCGGTCTACTTCTGGGGGAGACATTGCTCCCCATGTGTTGTTCAAGCACTGAAAACAATTACACAGCTCCAATATGCAGCTATTCTGAGGTTGAATTCAAGCATATGTAAAAAAAAAGAAAAAGAGGTGAAGATTTTCACCAGTGACCAATATTTGAACAGGTAACATCAGATTTAGAGGCTGATTTTTTTTTTTTTTTTAAACAAAGAAGGAACAAACAACAAATACACAAGGCAGATATTCAGCTTCTGAACTATACCAAGAAATAGGGGACATTTGACTTAACTTGCGTATGTCCTGTTCTCCATCAAATAATTAGTTAATACATTTTGGTCTAAATCTAGATTGAGATTTTACCCCCTTTATTTTTAGCTGGTCACAAGAATCGGGCTGATAATGGAAAAGCCAGAGAATTTGATATAGTCCAGACCCATCAGTGACCTGTTTCTGGTCCTCGATTCAATCTTACGAGAGCCCTTTCCATAACCCCACAGCTTCGGAATATAATAAAGTAATTGGACAAAAGTGCCCATATCCAAAACAGAGCCTCCTCCTTGGCCTCTCCCAGTGTGGATTCTACTAACCCTTGAGCAAATGTCATTGTCCAAAAGGCTTGTTTTAAACAATCACAACTCACCAGTGTTTTCTAGGTTGCAACCAAAAGTGCAAATCAAGACAAAAATTAATCTCCTAATTGTTTAAATTCTTCAATTCACCTTAATATGTACACAGAGTGCATCCAAATCTATAGTATCACAAACTATTCTGTATTATCCAGGGACTTAAGTAAAATAATGTGACCCATAAATACATAAAAATGCCTTGCCGGTCCAGGTGTGGCTCAGCGGTTGAGGATCGACCTAGGATCCAGGAGACTGCGGTTCAAATCCTGGTCAGGGCACATGCAGGGTTGTGGGCTCGATCCCCAGCAGGGGGCGTCCAGGAGGCAGCAGATCAATGCCTCTCTCACCATTGATGCTTCTATCTCTCTCTCTCCCTCTCCCTTCCTCTCTCTGAAATCAATAAAAATATTTTTTTAAAAAAAGTGCCTTTAGTGGTAATATCTTATTACATGTTTCATTTGGTCTTAAACTCAATATACTTTAAAAACAAAAACAAAAAAATTTTCATTATTTTCCCATTTGGGTACTGATCAACACTGAAATGCTAACCATACTAGACTATTAACTTTGGAAATCATGACAAAGTTATTATACATTGAGAGTTTACTATGTCCCCTGATGCCAATACTAAATATTTACTATTCATTACTTTATTAAAAATCCTAATACTACCATGAAACATAGAACCATTAATACCATCATTTATTTATAGACGATGAAAGTCAGGTTTACGAAATTTAAGGAACTTACCCAAAGTTACACAAATGGTAAATTGCAGAGATATTAATTAAATATGAATCCCTCTGACTGTAAATACAGAGCTATTAAACCCTTGGTAACACAATAAAGTCATTCCTTCACCCAAGAAATCTGTGACTTCATGTCTTATGCCAGGGTGGCAAAACAATCTAGAGATTTACAGGATCTGGCTGCTTTTTGTCAATGTAATCTTTATTTTCACCAATCCTCTACACAGGCCCCCACACTGTCAGACCATTTTTTCTTAAAGCCTCTGCCATGGCTCAGAGGGCTTCTGTCGCCTTTCTTCACATCGTTTCCCCAGCAGTGCTCTTCTCAGTGCATTCCTGCCTCTCCTTCCCCCAGTCCCACTGCTATTCCATTTTTAGTTTAACCTTCGGTCATGTCTCACCATACACAACTTGATACAGCTGCAATCACTGTTGGCATCCATACCTTAGCTCCTCTAGGTAAGAATAGTTGGTTTCATGTCGCCTGTGCTTATATTTTATTCAAAATGAACCCTTACCCGCTGAAATCAGGGACTATGCATTTATAATTTATCTTTTACCTCAAAGCAGAATATTGAACTCAAAGAAGGCTCTGAATAACTTCTTATTGTTTAAGTGAATAAATGAGAACTAATTTTAAACATAGTAAAATATTACCACAAAATTTTCTAGAAATTTTATATTGGTTTCAAAATAGCAGGATGGATTAAATGGATATGTTTCTACATTTATTAAAATGTTTGACAATTCAGCTATGGTAGGAGTTTAGTTATAAAACTAAACTAAGTAAAGGTGAAAAAATTCTAATCCAAAAGATTTTTGCACTATACTGAAAGACAGGTCAATAATAATAAATTGGATTTTCAGCCTATGGGAATAAGTCTGTAGCAAAAAGAAAAGCCGGCCTTAGTAAAGATATCCTGGGCTACTACTAGTGAATGAACAGAATTATTTTGCGATCAATATTATATATCATTGGAATGAAATGAGATGTATTAGGACCTCAACAAGATAAACAAATGCTCTATGTCCAATAATAACTTTAACAGATATAAATTTTTAAGGACACACATGTGACCCAAAGTCTTGGAAGAAGGTCCCATCCAATTGCTAAAGTCATAAAGACATTTAGTGCAACTGTCAATAAATAACAAGAATTTCCAGAGTTTCTGCCAGGATAAGGCCTAGGCAAACAGTGAGATGATATTTGGAAATACTCCACTTTCATTCTTTGCCCCTCCATTTCATTCCAGATTCATCATAAAGCTAGTGAGGAAACTTTAGGGCTCCCTGTTTACTCAGGCCCAGCTAATTCTATATATTGATATATAGCAAATAAGATCATTTAAATTCTCTTTCTTAAAGAGGCCCCTCCAAACTGTTTAAATGTCAGGTCCCACAAACCTTGATTAGCTTTTTTTGATCAGAGTGTGAACTCGCTCCCTTAGAATCCATGAAACTTTGAAGATCTCGTTTGACAAAGATTTTCTTTGTTCTGTTTTCTTAGGTTCATTCATTCATTCACTTATCTAAGGAGCAGAGACTCATTCTTGCCACCTCCTGTCTCCTGGGAAGGAGTAAGTGGCAGTTGAGGAAACATGGAAACAAGCAAACCAGTCTCAGGCGGTCAGACCCCAAGTGGCACTGGGACAGCTAGACTTGGCAGAGCTAAGGCCTTCGTTCTGGGACTGGACCGACTGAAAAGGGAAGCTTCAGGCATCGGGATGTTTAATATCTTCTTTGGCAAGTGGAAGTCATCGATCTTACATCTTTATGATGGCTGTAACTTCCTGCCTCTTCTGTGGCTTCTGCAGCTAATAACTAACAACATCACACTTTCCCCTGGATGTGTTTTCCCTGCGTTATGGCCTCTGCTTTCACTTGCCTTCTGCAACTTCATGCTCCCTCCGTTTGTCTTTCCGCTTTTGCTACAAGTTCTTACTTCATCCTACCTCCAGTTTGCCATTCCCAAGAGAGTCATGTGGCTGGTTCTAACTAAAGTTATTCCTGGTGGGTCAAAGCTTTCACGATAGCCCACCTGGCAGACCATTTCCCAGCCATAGATTGACTGCCCACAGATAACATGCCCTGTCCTGGTCAAACAGGCATCTGGGCATGAAGATATATGGACAGAATTAAACCACCTGTGCAGTAAATGCCACTAACAATTACAGCTCCCTTAGCAGGGACTGTGGGCAAAGTCCCTCAGAAAAGGAACTAGACCTGGCAGCCCTTGGCCTATCCAATATGCCTTTCATCCCTGTTACCCAGGCAGACAGTTATAGCATGGACTTAAACAATTTTTATTTTCTCTCACGGGATTTCCCAAAAGTGTAATATGACCCAACATTTAATTCTGTCTTCCTCATCTGCCTCATTCATGCCCACCCCACCAATAACAAAAAATGAAAAAATTAACTAACAAAACCAGCAGCTCTTTTTGGTTTATTTAAAATAAGGTTTTTAGCTAAGTTATTAATTAATAAATTTTTTCTTTTCCTAGATCAAATTATTAAAAGACTTGAGACCCAACTAAATTGTTCCTACTTCAATGATGCCTTCCATAAATCCACTTTTTCTTTTTTTTCCATAGCACCATCATTTTATCTTCATAGCTGCATAAAATGTAATTCTTCCCAGTATTAGAAATAGGAAAATATTTCCTTATATTTTATTATTTTTATAGGGTATAATGATACTAGAAATAATATCATTACAATTGATTGAAATAACAATAAAGCTAATATATAATATACTATGTGGCAGGAACTGTACCAGCATTTTCATGTATTAGCTCCCTTAACCCTCCCAAAAGCCCTATGAGGTAGATGCAATTCCCATCACCATTTTACAAAGGAGGAAACGGGTTCAGAGAGGTTAAGTAACTTGCTCAGTTAATAAGTAGTTTCTGGGATTTGGACCAGGAGGCCTAATTCTAGATCAGCAACTTTCAACTTTGGCTGGACATTGGAATCACCTGAGGAGTTCTCAATACCTTGGGTCCCTCCCAAATACTTCTGATTTATTATCCTGAGGTACAGTTGGGGCATGGGGTTTCTAATACATAGCCAAGTGTAATAATCACTGCTCTACAGACGGTATTGACCATGAGATAATAAATGAGTTAACGGACAATTTAATGCAGTAATGCACTATCTTCTCGTTTTCTATTTTTTAAAATAAATAGGTACTGACACTTTTATTTAAATAAAACTAATGATAATCTTTAACTGGCCACTCAAAGAAAATAATGAAAACAATTTTGTCTAAATTGATTTACCCTGACCAGACCACTTGCCAAAGAGTTAATGCAGTTTCCCAGAGAGGCAGCAATGGGATTCCGTACAGGACCAGCTCAGGCTAACTCGCTTCTTCCTGAGGACAGGGACGGAGCTGGGGAAGCCACGGAGCCCATCACACTGACTTAAGCTGCCCAGATGGGCTCCTTGGTCCATTTCTTTGTTTTATGTCCCCGATTCCCTCACCCTATTACCCTTAATGTGTTGTTGCTGCCACTGTGCTCTAGGCAATCAGTACTCAGAGCGGGCCAGGGAGCTTTATCTTCTCCTCTGAAGCCAGATCTTTTCTATTAGTCACAGTCAACCCAAAGACATAGGTGAAAGAACCTACCCAGGACTCTAAACACTAATCAGGCACCAATCTGCAGTGTGTTAGTTATTCCACCGACAGCATAGCATGACTAAGAGAAATTCCCTAAGGGCTAAGAATCTTGGAGGGGGGCACACAGACAAATGGGGCAAGGATAGTTGTGAAGTTTTAACTGAGGGGTGTGTGTGTGTCTGTCTGTCTCTCACTGCACATAGTTCAATCTGATCATGCCATGCTTTGAGAACCACTGCCTTATTCTAGTGTTATCCGTTCCTCATAGAGCTCAGAGGCTGACTATATAAATACTGCACGTTTTATATGACAATAAAACTCTGATCCAGAGACACAGCCAAACCGCAAACTGCAGCAATCAACCCGGAACGGGCAGGACTTGAACAGTGGCTGCCAGCTTTCCTGACCTTTGTGCCTGCAGCCAGCTCAGACCCAACCAGGGAAGGCTCAGTGTGCTTCCCAAACCAACCACCGAAGGTGCCCGCTCCCAGCTCCCCAGGCCAACCACCGCCACCCAGAGCACACCCGCAGCCTTTCCTGTTGTGCACCACAAAGCTTCCCTGCTCCTCCGTCTGCTTGCAAGTCTCTGCCAGACACGGGATGTTGACTCTGGTACAGCAAACTCTGAATAACTATCCTTTATTTGTTCTCATTGAATAGTCTTTCTTTTTTTAATTTTTTTTTATTTCCATGGATCAAGGGGAGGAAGGACTGTGTCGGAGCTCTGAGTCCACCCTCTCCAGGTGGGCGAGCCTTCTCATATGTGCTTCCCTGAAATCCCCGTGTCTGTCCCCTTCGTATGCCCTCACGGGGCGGCGGGCACAGTGAAGACAGGATGCCCGGGAACCGCATCAATCCAGACGGAGCAACCTGAGAAAGCAGAGACTCGGCCTCTGACAATGTTGCCGTGGAGTCTGAGTCAGAGCCTCAGAACCAGTGCAAATCTCATAAAGGGCTGAAATTTGAGTCTAATTTACTTTATATTTGAAGAAAGAAAAACCACACCATCAATTGAAGTGAATTTACCTGGAAATGATGAGTATTTTTTTTTTTTAACATCAGGAACCAGAATGAAGTTTCAAGATAGAAACTAGATTCAGCTGCTTTTGCCCAGTCAGTTGCATTTTGGCCCAGTTGGTGCTGACTTGAGCTGGCTACTCAGAAGCTTGGAGGGCAGAACTCTATGCTCTGATAAAGTGAGGGTCCCAGACAGGGCTCAGGGAGGAGGGAGCATTTTGAACAGGCAAGAAAGATGAGAAAGATTTTGATCTATGTGCCTCTAAGCCCCCTAGCTATTGGCACAAGTGCTTATCAAAATTAAACATATTAGATAAAGATAATCCGGAAGGGATCATGCCCCATTCCTTTGCTGGTTGAATAAGCTCAGTGGGTTGGAAAACACTGCAGTACACCCCCCCCCCCCCGGGTTATTTCATGCCAACAGAGATCCACACTCACAACTTCCTAGATGTGAGGCTGAGGTTTTTGTTTTCTACAATTATTCAATATGTGTCTGAGTCATCAATAAAAAGCATAACCAAACACTTACAGAAATTATTTCCTATCAAGGCTAAATATTTAATTTTTTAAAAAACAACACACAAAACAATGTCTTTTCCCAGTATCAAACTTACAATCCTTAAACAGAAATTGGGTCCTTTATGGAATTCACTGTCCCTCTTTATCTCCAAAATTGATGTTTGTTAGATTTTTTACTCCTTTCTGGAAAAATGCAATAGAATAGCACACTGTAATTAGCAGGTTTAGTTAGAATTTAGAAACTGAGGCAAATGGAATTAAAGTTGAGGTAAATTAATTAGTAAAAGGTGCTAGAGTTGTGTGTGCTCATTAATGAGGTGTTGTGATTCAGTGCGACAGCCCAGGCTTTGTGTGGTTAGAAACAGGAGAAAAGGCTGACACCCAGGAGAGCAGAATGGGAAGGCGTTGAGTGGGGTGTGAACCTCCACAGAGGGGATGAATAACAGCCATCTCTGGGCTCACTCCAGCCTTCAGGATACCAAGGAGGCCATGGGGATGGGTGTTTGCTTGTTTCTAGATTTTGGCAAATCTGTGCTCAGGAGCCTTGGAGGCAATGGGGATGGGTGTTTGTCCTGTTTCTAGACTTTGGCAAATCTGTGCTCAGGGGCCTTGGATGCCAACATCCAGTCATAAGAGGCTCTCTTGGTTTGTTCAGGCTCTAGAACAAAATACCACAGACTGTATGGCTTATAAAAACAGAAATTTATTTCTACAGTTCTGGAGACTAGAAGTTCTTTATAAGCCACACAGTCTGTGGTATGTTATAAGAGCGGCCCAAATGCACTAGGGCAAAGGCCAACTTTTGTGCTTGATACATTGATCAAGAGGACAACACACGCAAAATATTAAAACAAAGAGCCACTCAGACTCTGATGACAAGAGGGGAACATCTCTGTCAGGAAGTTTCACTTCTCAACTCTAATTCTGTCGGTCCGGGATGGGGCCCTGAGAATTGGCATATTTAAGTTCCCAGGTGACCCTGTCACCCAGGTTATAGTCAACTATACTTTGTAAACCACTGGAATGTGGTAGGTTATAGAAGGCGATTTAAGCTCAGAGAAAAGAACAAGGTTTGGGGACTCTGAATGTCTCTACAATCAGGTTACAAAACGACTACGCTTCCCACCCCCAACATGATGATCTGTTCCATTCTTTTTTTAATTTTTTAAAAATTAATCTTCACCTGAGGATATTTTTTCCTCATTTATTTTTAGAGTGGAAGGAAGGGAGGGAGGGAGGGAGGGAGGGAGGGAGGGAGGGAGGGAGGGAGGGAGGGAGGGAGGGAGGGAGAAACATTAATGTGAGAGAGACACATTGATTGGTTGTTCCCCCCCCCCCATGCCACCTGATGGGGGCCAAGGATTGAACCTGCAACCCAAGTATGTGCCCTTGACTGGGACTCAGACCCAAGACCCTTTGGTGCACAGGCATTGCTCTAACCACTGAGTCACGCCTGCCAGGGCTGGGCTGTTTCATTCTAACCTCTTATCATTAAGGGTTGAAGTAAGAGGGTCACATCTCGCCTTATGTTTTTTAGCACGGCTATTCTGAGGGGAGATTCCATAAGGAGCACAGTAATTAAAGCATTTTTTGAAAAGCTCATTTGCTATTTTATTTTCCCTTGGGTGGGGGTGGGGCATTCCTAGAGCCATGGCAGGGGTGACTGTATGGCTGCTGTCTTAATTTGAACAGTTCCTTTCTAGTCATTAGGATGCAAATGTAAAGTGTCAGGAATGAATATGGGACTTTGGCTCATGACTCAGGCTCCCCAGTTTATAAATACTCTGCACTTATCTTGAGCAGACTGAGCCTGCAACCTTTCCAATCCAGGTTTAGCTTCGGTTTTCCATGATCTTTTACCAAATATAAACACAACATCAAAGATTGTAACGATTAAAATAAATGTAGTCTATTAGCTATACAAACACAAGTCAGTCTTTGGAAGCACAGGACAGCAGTCAGAGCATTTCCTGGAGACCATTCTGACCGTGGGGTAAGGGCTCCGCTGGCCTTATAGGGCCAAAAGATGAGCCGATAATAACTCACGTCAGCCCTTGGTGTTGTGCTAGGTGCTTTCACATACAGTGTGTCATGTAATCCTGGTGATTCTTTGTAGTGAGAAACAGTACAAAGAAAATCCCTACTGAACGCAAAGGGCGACTGAAGTTCTGAGAAATGAAATACTTGGTCCTAGGGAGCGGGACTTGAACAGGCAGAATGCAGATGTGAGCCACTGTATATCTGACTCCAAAGCCCAGAGCCCTTGGGGACCAGAAAATTCAACATTGGGTCAATGGATGTTTATTGAGCACCAACTTTGTGGAGACGAAGAGAAGCTTGCAAAAAAGTTCCTGCCCTCGTGGTCCTTCCATTTAGTGAAGAGAAATAGGTGTGTTTCTGAAAGAGACTGAGTCCACATTCCCATTTTACAAAAGGAGGAAAGCAAGGTTTATGTGTTAAAAAGCAGTTTTTTTGTTGCCAAGGCAAACCACCGAAGCGGACAGAAGACTAGTATCTAGGTTTTCACATGGGCTTGCTTCCCAGGTCAGGCATTAACATCAAATTCTGTCTTCACCCTGACCCCAAAGGCACTCCAGGGTCAGGCCCAGAATTAGTCTTTGTTCCTGTAACGGGCAAGTTTGCTTTCACCTCTGGGCCTTTGCACTTGCTATTCTTTCTACCCCCAAATATTCTGCATTTGGACCTTCACAAGCCCAAGTCTTCCTCATCATTTGGGTCTCAATGAAGAGAATCCCCTCCAAGAGGTCTCCCTCAGCCTGATACCTGCAAATGCTCGTCTCCCCTGCCTGCGCTGAGCACCTGGGCTGACAGTCCCCATACAGGGCAATGGCTCTCTGCACCCCACTGCCAGACAGAGGGTGTTCCTCGGTCTCCACTAGCGCTCCTTGTTTTACCATCTCACTTCCCTGTTCTCTCACCATACTCATTGAGATCAACTCCCAATAAATCACTTGCCTTCAAGTCTTTGTCTCAAGGTCTGCTTTTGCGGCAAGCCAAACATTAAAGATTAAGTCATATTTGACCCTGTCCCTCATGACTATTTTTTCATACATTTCTTCTTATCTAACACTATCTTATTTATTAATTTGTTTACTCGTTTATCTCTACAATGCCATTCTACCTGACCCTCCCCAGCCTCCCCAACCTTCTACACCCCGTCAGATGCCCAGTAGAGTATAACCACCATGGTGGTAGGACTTTGCCTGCCCAATTCACTGCAGTAACCCCAAGCTGGAATATTACCCAGGACGTAGTAGCTGCTCAACAAATGTTTATTGAATAAACAAATGGAGATGCTGAGGGGTCCTGACTAGCAAGTGACACTCTTGAATGACTAAGTCAGTGGCATTCCCTTCTGCTTTATTCCCATTTAGATGCCGTGGTTCTTCTCTCCACTTTTGTAGTCTTCCCTTGAGCAGTCACTTTGTGTTAAACATGTTATTCTGCACAATAAAAGTATACATAGGCAAAAAAGAAAATAAAACAATCCAAGCTTCAGGGCCAAGAAATTCATTATCTGCCTCCATCTCTATTTATAAGAGTATGTATTGAAGACATACTAAAACAGAAGTTTCTGTCCCTTTGGTTCCCATCACATTAGCCTTGCATAACCATCTACGTTTATTAAAAGAATTCCTGGTCTGTTTCTGTTTAACACTGACCTTCAAGTGCTTGATTTAATAAGCTGGGGAATTAGAATAAATCATATTGGCTTGTTCAATCATCGGTATTACAAAGAGTGGCAAGGAAAAGCTAGACCATAGAAACACAGGGAGGCACAAACAACCTTTCACAGAGATGAAGCAGCAGCAGCAGTGGGGAAATAGCTCGTGCTCAGGGACAGTCACGTGGAGCGAAGAGAACAGAAACCCACAGCTTTCAAGGTCATTTCCCCTGATTCAAAAACTTTGACAAAGCAAAAACCAAAGGAGCATTTGCTTCTAAAGAAGGTGACACTTCAAAGCATGGCATAGAGGTTATATTTCTGTTAATAGTTGTTTAAACAAACAAATGCCACTCCCCATAGGAGATCATTTGTAGCAGTGTTTTTCTCTCTTCCAAGCCATAGAAATGGCTTCCACTCCCTGAAATGCTTTGCCTCCATGAGAGACTACAGGGCACTGAATGTGAAGATTTGCCTGTTTTATTTACCAGCCTCTCCTCATATACAGTGCCTGGGAGAGGACCTGGCATATAGTAGGTCCCAATAAATGCTTCGTGAAGCAGTAGAAGGCATAATTTCTTGCATTCTCACAGTTACAAGATTCTCATTTACGACTTGCTCAAACCCGTAGAGGCCCATCGTTTGCTTCTATTATGATCAATAAGGTGCACTATGGTTGTGTCCCTTTTTTATGTATCTTATTGCTACCCCAGAAACAGAGAAAATGCTTTTTCTTGATATATTTTGTGTTAAGGAGTGAATGCTGTGAGAGAAATAAAAGACCAGAGTTTGGAGTTAGTCCCTTCTGTTCTAAGCTTTCTTTCCCTGGCATGAAAAATGTGGCTATTAATGCTAATTGCTTCATAGCAATTCAGTCAGTGGGGGATTAAATAACGTTGCACTTGTTAAAAGCCTACGTGCAATGCTTGGGACCGAGTCACACTTAATAAAACATCTGTCCCCCTGCCATTTTACAGGTGAGAGAACTTCGGTCCGGAAGGGTCAAATGACTGTCTCCAGGGTCACCCCACTGGGCATGGGCACCACTGGGACTTCAGGAAACAGGCGCTCAGGCCTCTGACCACAGAAACCATAGTCTTCCTCCTCCCTCTGCTGCTTTCTGTGCAGGGGCTGTAATTCAGGTATAAGCTTCACCAGTTTTCACTCTGGCTTCCCTCGCTCCCACGCAGCAGCTGCTGGCATCCAAAATCCCGCCTCGGAAGTGCTGAACTAACTGGCTGTTTGTCGGCCTTGGAAATCGCAGTGAATTTACAGACACTCGGAACTTCAGGGAGTTTTTTCACTTCACACTATAGACAGACACAGACCTGGGGTCATGGTGAATGTAAACTATTTAGGAACAGATTCTCGAAGTTTACTATTTAGAACATATTTGTTTGGTATAAGTTGATGTTCTGGGGACAGATGTGTCAAAAACTGTGAGATGATATAACAGGTGTTGAAACAGAAATACTAATTAAACCAGTGTGAATGTAAATGAGGTTTTACACATCACTGCCTGGGACACATCTTAAACATCGCTCCCTACTGACTCTAAGGTGTTTGCTGTATCACAGAAAGTGCCAATGTGATTTTTTTTATTTGTTCATTTTTTTTTGGGGGGGTGGGGCGGGGAAGCAAGACAGAGAGAGACAGAGAGACAGAGAGAGACATTTGTTTGTCCACTTGATTCTTGTATGTGCCCTGACCAGGAATTAAACCCAAACCTTGGTGTATCAGGACGATGCTCTAACCAGCTGAACTGTCAAGCCAGGGCCTGATTTATTTTTCTTTTCTTGGCAAAACCTTTTGATCAGGGTGGAAGTTTTGGATGGTTTGCCTGTTGACCTCCCATTCCAGGATTTTTAAAAATTATTTTTCCCTCCCTCCTATCCTAAACCACAAACCATACTGAGCAACTTGGGAGCTGCGAAATCCACCGAACCAGTGATTCTCAACCATGACCTAACTTTAGAATCACCTGGCAAGACTGTAAAAATGACAGCTACCAAGGCCTCACCTGCATTAATTGGTCATAATTAATCCTTCTGAGGTAGACATCTGGTATCAAATTTCTAAAATCTTCTAGATGGTCCGAACAGGTAGCTGGGTTTCAGAATCACTGCGCTCAGTTTTTCTGCTTCTGAGCCACTGCAGACGCTAAGATGTCTTTCTTTTCCCTTATCACATGTGCAAGGCCCAGTCCTTCTCCCAAGCGCACCCAGAAGTGCCGGTTCCAAGGAGCTTCTCCCCTGGGCAGTGCTGGACCTCCTCCTTTGTACTAAAAATTACTCTGGTCCATCTTCAGCCTCAGGAGATTCCACCTTACTGAAAATTTTTTAAAAGTGGAGACGGGAGGTGGAAGTTGTTTATTATTTGCATCCACAGTGTCTTGGATTTTTCATGGAAAAGCCCCATAAAAAAATATTAAAGAATGAATGAGTGGGTGATAATGGGATTGTTAGAGTGGGGTTTCCAGCTCTGGCTACTTGTCCTGTTTCTGCTGTTTACAGATCTGAAGTGTACAGGGCAGGGCAAAGTGGGTGTACAGTTGTGAGTATGTGAAACACAGTTTATTCTTGTATTATTGTTAATCATTGTTTTATTTTCTGTACGAACAACTGTAAACCTACTTTTTCTCCCTGGCATATGTTGACTGTAAGTAGCTTTAAAGTACTATAGTACAGAAAACTGAACATATGCATAGGTTATAACCCAGTAATTGCACACTATTTACATATCCAACAAATGCACATACATGTTCACCAAAAGGTATACAGTATTGTTCACAGCAGCACATTATTTAATAGCTACAAATCAGAATAAAACAAAATGCTCACCAATAAAGTAAAATTATGGCCTCGTTAAACCCCCTGCAGCAACAAGAGTCCTATAAACACATGCAATGATGTGGGTGAATATGGAAAAGATGATTTTGGGCCGATGAAGCTAAGGACAGAGAGTGCGTACTATGTGCCCTAGATTTGCAGGGAGGACCGAAACCAGGTAAGTTAGCCCTGCAATCAGGATAGTGATTCCCACAGAGGGAGGGCCTAGAGATCGGAAGGGAACATGAGGGTAGTTTCTGAACGCTGGTTACGTTCTTGATCTGGGCGGTGGTTACACACGTGTGTTTGGCTTGTAAAAATTCATCAAGATGTAAACTTAGGATATTGTACTCTTCTGTATGTACACTCTGCTTTAATAAAAATGTTAAAGAATACTGTGGTATTTTTGTAAACAATATAACATATACTTTCTATAATGTAATTTCAATCTAAACCTCAGGAACACTTAGTTAACATTTGAAAGAATCTACCTTCCAGATCTGGCTCCTCAGATGGGATCCCTGGATTGGATGGTGGTTGAATAGTGTTGATTTCCTGACTTGGAATATGGTTTTGAAAAATGTCAAAAGTCTTTTCCTAGGAAAGGGAATTTATTAATTGTCTCACTGGTGATCATTACATGATTCGAAGACTTCTCTCTTTGGGTGATGGCTGGGAAAGGGGCAGGAAAACATGTAGTTAAGATATTCCTAGTTTATGTGTCTCTAGGTTTTTTTCTATTTATAGCAAAAGGTGCTTATTTCCTGGCATATTAAACTTTAATACTTTATTTGTAAAATAGCCTGGGTTTAACGATGATTATTAACTTATTTAGTAAATATGCACTGATTATCTTCTATGTGCCAAGAACTAGAAAGAATCAAGGCAGATTGGGGGGGCAATTGGAAAATGAGTAGGGTGTCTGCAATTCTTCTGCATCCCGTATTCCGATAGAGCCCTATGGACTCTCACTTTCTCAAACCCCTCTTCCCCAGTCCATCATTAAGCCCTGCTGTTTTTCTGTCTTCTGTTTTGCTCAGACTCCAAGGTGAGGCAATGCAACCATCCTTTCCCTGGGCTCATCAACCCCCTTCCTCTTCCACCATCCCAAACAATGCACTCAGTCAATTTTACCACCCATCATATTCTGAATACTGGCAGTCTCAGATAATTAAGATAATATTACTACAATTTCTTCTGTTTCTACCACAGATTTGCGTTATATGATCACAGCTAAACTTATGGAACTTTACAGCATTCTTTTTATTAAGTTGTGTTTCATTTTCTATTTTCGGCTCTCAAGCCATCAACCCCACAGAACACAAACACACACACACCAAAGCTTTCTGCTTTATTGAGCAGATTGAGGTCATTTATTTCTGTTCCACCTCAAAGTGTCTCTGTGTCATTATGCATACCTTTCTAATTCTCTCTGACATTGGAGAGAAAACTGTCTTTCCTTTTCCCCAACTTGCTTTGATACCAATTTTCTTCTGTACGATTCTTTTCTATTCACTTCCTTCCAACCCCATGAAATCTAACTGGAGTCCTCAAAATGAGACCAAAGTTGTTCTGAGGTCTCCCCAAACCATCTATTTCCATAGTCAATAACTTTCCCAAGTTCATTTTCACCATCATCAAGGTGATTTAAAAACTGGACATTTTACTTTGGAAGTTCTCTCTTCTTTGGCTTCTACTCACAGATTCTTTCTTCTCTTTTTTTCTAGTTTCCTGTTCTAAATCTTCTATTACTCTTTTCTAAAATACACATCCCCCAAGCTTATGTCCCTTGTCTCTTCTCTAGCAATGTGATCCCTTCCACTGTCCTCAAAGATCCTTAACAGCCCTTTACATAAGGAGGCCATGTTGTGGGTCAGTAGAGAACACCACAAAGCTCCATGAAGCACCATAACCCATGTCCTTGGACACAGCTGGGCAATGATGGCAGAAACCACCATGATGGAGTTTCTTAACCCAGACAACTGGCCCCTGCTGGCAACACCAAGAGGCAAAGCTGCAAGCGGGGGCCAACACTACCCATGGCACCAGGAGGATATAAGATTGGAAGGAGGCCCAGACCAGCAGCAACAGCCTCATATGCTGATTTCAGGGAATCTCAGGGATCTTTAAACAATGAGCCAGTCAAAGACTGGAATCACTCCAAACAGAGTCAGTGTAGATCGCACAACATGGACATTTTAGAAATGATGGTCAAGTTTACCAGACTTGCTCTTATAAAGTATATCATTGCTGCTCTCTGCTGGTCAAAGGCATACTCTCTTCAATTAAGATTAGCAGAGATGTGGAAAGGTTCAAAGGGGAAAGAGATCAGTGCTTTCAAATTGCGATGTACTGGTGCTGGGAAATTGTAGTTGTTAAAAGGACTTCACAGGCTATGATAGATATTCTTATATAGAAAAACTAATTTAAAAAAATACTTCTTAAAATATGCTTTTGTTGATTTTAAAAGAGTGGAAGGGAGAGGGAGAGGGAGATAGAAACATCAATGAGAGAGAAACATCATGGATCTCTGCCTCCTGCACGCCCCGTACTTGGGATCAAGCCTGCAACCCAGACGTGTGCCCTGACCGGGAATGAAGCTGGTGACCTGTTGGTTCACGGGTCAACACTCAACCACTGAGTCATGCTGGCCGGGCAGAAAAACTAATTTTAATGAGGATCTATTGGACCACTAAAGCAAAGACATGCAATTAATCACAACTTTTTTCCCTGTGGTAAGAACAGTTAACATGAGATCTGCTCTCTTCACACATTTTAAGTGCACAATACAGCACTGTTAACTATAGGCACAATATTGTAGAGCAGACCTCCAGAAGTTATTCATCCTGTGTAATTAAAACTGTAACCACTGAACAGCAGCTCTGCCCCCTCCCTCCCCTCAGCCTGCACCAACCATGATTACTCTTTGTTTCTATGAGTTTGACTACTTTAGATATCAGGTAAGTGGAATCATGTAGTATTTGCCCTTCTGTGACTAGCTAATTTTAACTAATTAATCCTCATATTTGTAGATCTTTAATTAATAGAGCATATGGGCATCAAATATTAAATTAGTCACTGGTTTTTGGTGCACAACTTTCTATTAGACATCACGCTTGCATTTTTGTAGGAAAACTGACAAGTCCTATTGGGGATTATTCAGATAAAATCTTAAAATGTTCTCTGAATCCTAAAAGAAAGGTTAAATTTAATTATGTATATTCATGCACTTTTTAATCAAAAACTTACTTTAAATTATTATATTTTCCAAAACAAAGCGATTTTTTCACAGGTTTAAAATACATTGTGTAGATACCTGGAGACAGTTGTTTTTAGAGCACAGCCCTCGCACTGACAGTAACTGTGTAATTTAAAATAATGTCTTAAATTTTCTGAGCTTGAAAATGTTTCTGGATGCTTGCCTTACCCTAAGGTCCCAACATATCCCTGTGTTTTTATTTTATTTTACAACTGCTTAATGGCCTATGGTGTACAAAGTGCTTTGTTTTCTGACCTTCTGTTCCCCACCTAATGACTTGCCTGAAGAACAAACAACCGCTGGAGGAAGCTCGCAGTCTTTTGGGAGAATTAGCAAAGGATAATTCTCGTAAGGAACCATGGCCCCAGAGATGTACACAGGCCCAAAAAGGCATTCTTCTTGTCGAGTATTACTGCACCGCAATGTGACTTGACTGCTGTTCCCTGTTAATTGGTTCAGTAAATAGGAATTATGCAGTCACTGGGTCCGTCGACTGGAAAGTATAGTGCATTAAATGGGACGGAAACTATCCAGTTGCTAGAGATGAGTCCCAACCAGAATGTCCCAGACATTTCCTCTCCTCTCTTTCATTTCTCCCTTAGAGAACATCTTGGAAGCCTAGACCTATTACATTTTGGAGGGATGCAGTTTAGAGACCTGTATATCTGAGACATGCTAGAAGGTCATCTTCCAATCCGAGCCAACACATCAAGTCCAGTACCGATGCTGGAGGGCCCCGGCAGATACATTTCGTAGAGAAAATGGGTTCAGTCAGACCCCTGAGTCTTGATAACCTTGAGGGTAAGGATTGGCTCAGGTCACACTATTAATTTGGCAAAATGTGTCTTCAATGGTCACTGTCCCTTCCCTTTGAGAACCTTCTCCATTTGTTTGTCGCCCGCTTCTTCCTCCAACAAGACCTCTCCTACCGTCTACTGTTGATTTAAATTAATGTTTTAATTTGCTGGCGCCTCTGTTCTTCATCTGTTCGTTGGGTATAACAATTCCTAACTCAGCAGTTACTACTATGTTAGCACCTAAGGACTTGATAGAGGATAATTATAGTTAGCTTATTGACATAATAGAAAAAGTAGTGGAAACCTTAGTAACTGGAAAACTTTCTATAGTAATGTAAAACTTTGGATTTTAGGATGAGCATGCTGAGAAATAATGTTTAATGAAAAAATTATTTTCCTTAAGTAAGTGTTTTTTTCCTCAATCCTTGAAGCCTCAACTTTGAGTAGAACAGAAACTTTTAATGAGCATATGCCCCAATATATTCTTTGCATTCCCTAGGATGGAATCAAAATCAATATACTCAGTCATCACCATCTCCATAATGTTGCTGGTGCTATTTCTGCCACCTGAACTCTCTTTACTTTCAATTTCCTTTCACCCCTACTTCCTAGAAATCCCATTCAAATGGTTTAAATAGTCTTACCATCCTGAAGCACAGTTCAAATGCCCTATTCTCATCCGATTCTCCCATCTTATTTTTTCTTATTGTATCCCTATTTTGCTTTGAATGATGAAACTTATATTCCTATATTTCTCCAAACACGAATATGCTTTCTCATGCGGCGGTCTTTCTGTCTGGACAGCCTGTCCTCATTTTTGTTTGTCTGAACCCTTTCCTAGTACAGAGGTAAAGCACTTCTCCTTTGTCCTCTGGAAATTGTTTTATATCCCTGTGGTAGGTGGAATGTTGGCCTCCTAAAGATGGCCAAGCCCTAGTTCCCAGGACCTGTGAATATATTACCTGCATGGGAAAGGGGCTGCACATGTGGTTAAATTAAGGCTCTTGGATGGGAAGATTATGCTGGATTATCATGGTGGGTCCAGTGCATTCCTAGGGGTCATAAATAACACAGGGAGGCAGAAGAGTGGGTGGTTTTCAGTAGGCAGCATGAGAGACTTGACCCACCCTTGCTGATTCTGAAGAGGGAAGTGGGGTGTGGGTAGCCTCAAGGCGAAAAAGACAAAAACAGAAAGAAAACAAAGCATTCTCTCCTGGTCCCTCTAGAAAGGAACACAGCCCTGCCAGGACATTGATATTAACGCTGTGAAACTCAGTTTGGACTTCTGGCCTCCAGGACTGTGAGAGAATAAGTCATTGGAACAATATGAAGTACTTTAGGTAAAATGAAGTTTGTGGTAATTTGTGACAGCGTTCATGGGACACTAATAAAATCCCTCCACTCTAACACTAACCACATATTTTGGGACTTGGGTTGGCAGCTTATATTTGTTTCAGATTTTGCTTCAAATAGTGTCCCACGTCACCTCAAGATTTTGATTTCCTTATGGGTTTTCTCTGAAGCAAAGATTAGGAAACTGAAAACTGAATCCTGAGCTGTTATAAACTTTGTGTTAGTTTGGTAGGACTGTCATAATGACATCACAGACTGGGTGGCTTAAACATCAGGAATTTATTTTATCACAGTTCAGAAGGCTAGAAGTCCAATATCAAGGTGTCAGTGAATTTCTTTTCTTCTGAAGCCTCTCTCCCTGGCTCAGATGGCCACCTCACATAGTCTTTCCTCTGGGGGTGCCCATCCCTGGTGTCTACTTGTGTGTCCAAATATTCTCTTATCAGGACATCAGTTAAACTGGATTACAACCCACCCTAACAGCTTCATTTTAACTCTATCATCTCTTTAAAGATTTTGTCTCTAAATACAGTTTCATTCTGAGTGATTGTCCTTCAACACATGAATTTAGAAAGGGGGCGTGAATCAGCCCATAGCAAACTCATTACGATTCAATTATTTGTTTTGTGCTCTGAAAAGAATAAAAAGAAAGAAAAATAACAAAGAATATATAAGAAAAGTAAATGAAACAAAAGTAACCTACTTTCAGTGTCACTGTACCAGTCAGAAGTACTTTAGGTAAAATGAGATGAAAACCAACAATTTTTTGTGTACCTACTATATTGTCAGCAGACCACTCTCAGCTGCCGGCTTCTTCAAGGACGGCTCCAGCTGAGGGCCACCTTGCCCATGACCATGCATTTCCCAGGTGGCCCATGTCCAATGACATATTAGCTTTCCATCCTTCCCCACCTTGGGACAAGTCTGTCAGGCCTTCTGGCTTTAGCACTCTGCATGGATAGTCAGAAGTCTCCACTGAGACTCCATCACTGCTCAATATCTTCTTCTGCCCACTGACTCTCTTCCTCTCCTTCTATGGATGTTGATCCCAGGAGCATTGCACAATAAATACTCTGCACACTAAACATTGCTCAGGGCCTACATCCCAGGGACCCCAAGCTATGCACTACTTTTAGAGTAAAGAAAACAGAAGTGTAGAAAGGTTCTCATTTAAATTAGCTGGCCAGCCTGTCTTCCTCCAGAGCCCATGTATGTTCTAATACCCAATGCTTCTCATATTGGGCCTTGTGTCTTTTGGAACTTCATCCAGTTAAAGTCACAGAACAAATATCTAATCGAGGGTCAATTTTACTGAAGTATCAGAAACTTAAAATACTATTTTAGATTTAAAATATCAGATTAGAGTGCAAAATGCAATGAGTTTTGAAGTTAAAGCATGGCCCTTTAAAATTAATCTCTTATTTATCGCTGGCTGCTTTATAGACCAAGGGATGATGGATATTAGACACCCTCATAGCAGAAACACCTGCTGGAGACTAAATGAGCTTCTGTGCTATTTGCTCAGGGAATAGTTTGATCTTCAATGAAAAGAAGCTTGGGTCACATGAAAGTCAACAGAGAGGTGATAATTTGGCTAGCTTTAGAAATAATTAGGAATGATTACTGCTACATGGAAGGGGTTAGTTACATATAGAAATTCTAGGACTTCTATATTCCTGGCTTACAGTGGTTTTTTGTTTTTAGCTACCCCATTTTGGAGACTCAAGAGGAAAGATGGTCTCTAATCATCTCCTACTTTCTGCCTCAAAAGTGCAATTTTCAATCAATGTTCCCAAGGCCTTGCTGGCTCCCAGATGTTCTAGCTGCCCTTAAGCAGTGAAGATCTGAGGTCAATGGTCCTAGACTCCTTTCTTGTCTATCTCTGAGCCTTGTTTTCTCATTAGTGTCCCTTTCCCTTGTCATGTTTTCTGAGCAGCTACTGACACAAATGGGATATGTGGGCCCTTGAGAAATGTTCTCAGCTATTTAGAAAGTGGAAATAATCCTAATGCTATGTAATGATTTGAGGATGAAAGGATTACATTGTGAATATTATGGATGACATAAATGTTTGGGTATTAAAAATTGGTGCTGTAAATTGGGACTAAAACTGAAAGAAGAGAGAGCACTTGTATGTTCTCACTGTTTAGTTTATATCTACCTAAAACACAAAGGAGTGGATACTAAAATCTAAATCACAAAGAGCAATTTATTTTCCTTTTTTTGGAGGGGAGTAAAAAAAAAAGTTATTTATGTTTTTATAAAAAACAAAGCTATAGAATGTAAGACGCCATAAAATCAGGTGGAACTATAAGGCATTTTTTGCTTCCTTTTCTTAGGAGAAGGGAGTTTTGTTGAAAGTTTTCTCATTTGCCCCCATTCCTCCATGTCCAAAGTTGAAGGCTGGTTATACTGTAGGGTGCATCACATCTTCTGTCCAGAAAAACCACTTATGCCATTTTCTTCCAGCCTCAGCAGGAAGGAAAGAGTCTCTGGTGCTATATAAGACCCCACAAAAAAGAATGAAGTAATTAGCAATATAGCAGCCTCTCGTCCTAGGGAGGTGACTAGGGCTCCATCACTGGGCTCAAATCTTGTGTTTCCTTATACCAACCTTTCATTAAACCCACGCATGCATTCATAGGGCTAGCATCTGCACAATCTGGTCCTTTCTTAGAAGAAAACCACCACCACCACCACCACCAACAAAACTTTGTAAAATAGCAAATGTCCAAAGACTCCTGAGAAAGAATGGTTTCCTTCTCTAGGAGACAAATCCCGCTTCTCATTCAAATGTGGATTTACATATGTACAAATATGTATTTATAAAGAGCTGGTGATGGTTTCTTCCCATAAGAGATTAACCTTGCAACATTTTGTCTTTATGCTTCTTTATCACATCAAAGGTCTGTTTGTAAAATCGGACCTTTGTTCCTGTCTGGTTAATCTATGTCACAGGATGAGCCAGGATTTATATTTCATTTCAAATTACAACACATATTTGGAATTTACTGCTCCAGTCTTGACTGTACTTATGATAGTGGCTAAAACTGGAAGACATTAAAACCCCCCACAAAACCCTGATGTCATCCATACTTGCTATTTATATAGTCTTCTTGTTCGGGACAAAAGGTAAAGCATTCATAAATATCAACATCTAAGCACTTGTTTCAAATTCACCCTTCAGCTTGCAGAATAACTTCTTTACAAGTAAGCAAAGAGACATGTCTGTTGCTTCTCTCTTCCTGGAGAAATTGGCAGGATAACTGCATCCTAGGAGCTTCTTTGTGCTGAATTTGAGAGGGGGGGTTGGGGAACAGCTCTTTCCTATCCAAATTATGTAAGTAAAGTGTAGAGAAAAGGTATCCACATATCAAGACTAGGGAATGTGGTTGGATAGAAGAAGCAGGACTGCCCACTCCAGGAGATGACATAGAAATACTTGCAAATCCTCAGTTCAGAATTTTTTCATTTTGAGATGAACATAAAAGCACCTAAAAGTCAAGGGAAGTGTTCTCCCTCTCATGAGCCTGCAGAAGCACTGGACCTCGGGGGGGGGGGGGGGACTGCCCACCCCTGGCCCAAAGGCTGGCTCATCATGGAGCACCTCAGTCCATCATCTTTGCTGGAGAGCAATTTCTTTATACTGGTTTGTAAGAAAAAGTTATAAAAGACATTAAAATGGACCAAAAAGATTGCTGGGTGGTGGAAAGAATCCTGAAAATCATCTTCCCCCTGCCCCCAAGATTCTGGTTTCCTGGCTGTTCAATCAAACAACGATTTAAGAATTGCTGTGAGGAGATTATGTGGATGTAATTAAAGCCCTAAATCCATTGACCTTAAAATATGAAGATTATTCACTGAGCCTAATTTAATCACACCAGCTCTTAAAAGCACAGATCTTTCTCCAGTTGGTGGCTGAATTGGAAGAAAAAAGACTTAAAGCAGGAGAACTCAAAGGGTCATTGCTGGTTTGAGAAAGGGGAGGGTCACATGAAGAGAAATACAAGTGAGATTTAGTTGCAGAGAGTGACCCGAGGCCAACAGCTGGCAATGAAAATGGGACCTCAGTCCTACAACCACATGGGATTGAATCCTGTCAGTGATTTGAAAGAACTTAGAAGGAAAGTCTTAGAGCTCCCAAAAGAGACCCCAACCTGGGCGACTCTTGTGAAACCTGAGCAGAGGATCGTGTTTAACCACGCAGCACTTCTGATTGATAGAACTACGAGCAAATAAATGGGTGTACTTTAAGCCACTAAGTTTGTGGTAATTTGTTCAACATCAACAGAAAACTAAAAACTGAGCATCTACCTTTGGGTTTTTTATTCTATAGAGTATCTGTGCCTTTTACTTTCCTTGAACTATTGAACTAAATCATAGATAACTGATGATAATTCAGATGGTTTTTTATACAGACATGCAAATATATTTTACCCATCAGAAATACAATCTCTCTCTACTCTCAGGAAAAGCCAGTTTGGGTTTATTTGTAAATTTGTTTCAGCATTCCTTATCTGCCCATATATAGGTGGTACTTTAAATTCTCCTTTGATCTAGTTGTAACATCCTACTGGTTCCCTTATTAATTAATGAATTAAGTAAAATATTTATATTTTATGTTCATTTATAAAATTTATAAAACATATTTATATAAATGTTCATAAAATATTATATCCGTATAAGTCATAGTTCTGCACTTTAAAAATGTATCACTTAACAGAGATCCATTCTGGGATTTCCAAAATTTACAAGGCAGGATAAATAAGTATTCATCTCATAACTTATCTCTAGAAGCAGGATAAATAAGTATTCATCTCATAACTTATCTCTAGAAGCAGGCTAAATGGTATACTTAAATTCTCATCAACAGTCACACCCAACTAAAGATTTCACTGAACACTTAGCTGAGGAAAGGTTGGGCATAAACAACAGGTCCACACTGCAAATATGTCTATGTATTATTTGTAATTTATTTCTTATATCTTTATGCTTAAATAATAGTGTTTAAGTTGGGATATGTCATCCACTTTAAAGTATGCATTGTGCCATTCTCAGTTATGTGTTAGCTTTCTAAAGCCCATCATTAAAATAATTGTTTCAGATACTAGAAAAGAGAAAATTCTTTAAATATGAAACACTAGTATGAAGAGTTAAGATTCTGTCAGCCAGAGAGGGAGGGTCAGTCACCAGCATTATATTTATATTCCCCCTACATATGCCCACCCCAAATAAAATGCAGGTAGGAGTGCCTTCTGTACTTCTAAAATGACAAGAATCAATCTTCCTATCACATTATATCACAGTCCCCGAATGACCACCCATAGATAGAGCCCTCAGCAAATTTCTTATCAGAGGTATGTGTTTACAAATGGCAAGTCTCTGAGAAATAAAGCAAAAATATATAGATATATTGTCAGTGAAAATAATGTCCTTCCTTTCAGAAACTATGATGAGATTTTAAAACACATCAGAATAAAAACTATTTTCATATTCAAAGCAAGCTGGGAATTGATTTAGTAATAAGCACAGTGACGGCTGTTGTAAGTCAACTTTTTTGTTCATTTGCTCCATAAACACACATCCATGGTTCCTCATGTCTACTGGATGGTGCATCTCTGCCTGCGCCTCCCTGCGTTCCTCCACACACGGCTCTCTGTCTAGGGAAGTAAACCTGAGTGTCAAAGGCTCTCGAGTCCTCTGGCTTCTGTTTGGGTTCAGCCCCTGGGGTGCCCTGGCCTCAGTTGAAAGGGGGGAGGAGAAAGAGAGATGGATGTTTCAGCTTCTTCCCTGAGGCCTGGCTGCAGTGGGTACACTCCTTGACCAAAGGTCACAGGTCATCTCTTGGCCCTCTGTGCACCAGGTTCCAACAGCTCCTCCTCCTTCATTTCTTCAGGTTTCAAGATTGCCCAATCGGCCTGGCTCGAGAGGCTGTCCTATTCCTTATGGTTTCTCTATGCCCTTTGCAAGTAATTCCTTTAGTCAGCTCTTCTCAAATTACCCCATGTGTGGGTCCATCTCCTCCCGGCTCAGCCACTGATTGGTGCACCTACTGTGCGCTGCTTCCACTGGAAAACCTATTGCTTATGGACCTCCCCACAGTTATCTAGCTTGTAACACAGAATTTATCTTACTTCATTAGCAAAGTTTCTTAAACATGTACCTATTCTTCATTTGTTTAAAAAATGGATTTATAGCAAGAATTTTTTTTTTTTGAGGTTACATGTTAGACCATTGACAAAAAAGATGATAGGGAAAAACCAAGTAATACTTCTATATATTCTGGCATTTTAAATAAGTTTATGTCCATACAAATTATTAGCAACTTTTCTTTCAAATTATAGACTAAATACTACTCAATTAATCCATTCAAAGCATCAAAATTGGAAAACTGCTGGCTAATGGCTTAACTTCTATTGCTTTTTGCTCAGTAGCTTAAATTCATGACAATATTTGTTATATTGTTTTGTCTACCCTTAGGCTAAGAATCATGTGCTCTTAAACATCGTTTATTATAAAAAACAATCTATCCCAGAACGACAATCTTCAGAGAATAAAAACTGTGCATGCCTGAGTCAACAATTACTAGGATGTTGGACAGGAAGGTGAGGAGCTAATAATGTAGAAATATGGAATGTTGACATGACCAAAGCCATATTTGGATGACTAAATGGTATCACTCTTTTCATCAACATGCATAACCTTTATGTATACAGTGATGATATCTTATATCAAGGCATGCTTCACCTTTCTGATATACAATATTTTCACCAAATGCCAATTACTTTACTAATTTTAACATAGTTAAATACAAACAGTAGTCTTCTGCTGTCAAGATGCATTATTACTGTGAGGGTTTTTTTTAAATTCAAAAAGTGTTGTTCCTAAAAGAGAACTGAGCTAAGTTGAAAATGTGATACTCCAGAAGAAAAAAACACACACAAACAGCTGAAGAAAAGCAACATTAAGAAAAGCCAAGTAAAGTGAAAAATTACAGCAAATAACAGACCATTTATCCCTACCGAGAAAGACAGCACAATTCAATTTGCTAAATTATTTTATTTACTTTGAGTGGCAATGAGAATGATCTATCTGTTTTGATAAACACTCAAACTTTGCTGAACAGAAAATTGCACTACTTCTAACATGTCAAATTTGGATACAGTAAAAGAAGATGTGAATGAAATTGGCTTTGAATATGCTGCATTAAAAGATGAATTGTTGCCTTAGAACTGTCTTTCCAAGTAGCTTTATTTGAACCAAAATACTTTGCTTAAGAGGAATTACATAAGTGTGGAAACTAAAATCATAATTGATTATGTCTCACTGCCTGCATTTGAAATGCTCTGGAAACTCTAAATGCGGTAAAAGGCTAAGAAGATTATACAAAGAGAAAGGTTTAGTTTGATCAAAGACATTGGCAGTGAATTAGAAAGGGTTTTATAGCTTCAGACAACAATTTAGCAAAACTCTGAATTTCTTTTTCTTTCTTCTTTCATGCATTTATGCATTTTACTACTTATTGAAATACTTTTATGTGCACACCTTGTCTTAGGAGGTGAGGATTAGCTATGTAAACCTCGTTGTCTTCAAGAAAGAGAAAGGTGGTCAGAGGCTTCCACCCTAGTAGCTGGAATGACCATATATTTGAACATGCATGCTCTAAGTGGCTGCTCGAGAACCACATACGTCTACCTCAGTCTTGAGGAACCAGGGAGATAAATTCCAAGTTGAGACCTGAAAGATGAAGGGGAATTATCCAGGTGAACAGAGAAGACTCACAGTGAAGGAGATTCTTCTCACAAGTGAAGAGGAGAGGTAACAACATTTTCAAAATTCTGTAGGTGAGAGGGCCCTGGGCCATTGCACCAAGTTAACTTTGGCAGAAACAAAGATGAAGTTGAGAAAGAGAACACTGTTGATATAAAGAGGAAAGAATTTTTAGACTAATAAGGTAAATAATTTATATTTTATTAGTACTTGGTCCCAGAAACCCTGTTTGGAAAGAAACAAGCTTTGTTTAGGAAAGTTGGTAGCAAGCAATAAAATCAAGAAAAGGGAAAGAGAGCTTCACATTGAAAATAAACAGGATTTTATGGTTTAAGGATATGTGAAAAAAATGAGCAGGCTAGACATATGAAGGGGGGCAAAGAAGTTCTGAGAAGACAGATTTTAATTTGTTGGTTTGGCTGTGTTGAAAATGCCCTCTTGTTACCCCATCCCCCCAAATATTCAGTATCATCTTTCCACAAAGACAAAACACATATAAATTGTTAGTGTTTTGTTTTTCATTTGTAGAAATCAAAGAACGTTCCATATCTTTTGTGATATCAGGACAGAGATGAAGAGACAGAATTACTTGTTAGAATCAATAGGTAGAGCAAAAAGTAATTGAGTAGAGGGAGGTGACTGTGAACCTACAGGAACCCTGGGGAGGACGTGAGACTCTTCACAGGGCAGTGAGCAGAAGTTGGAGCCAGTCCTCTAGGTTCCAAGAAGTGGGAGCTCCATCTGACACCTAGGATATTTAGGGTCGGCGAAGCGTGGGATTGATTTAAAAATGTTGGAGATGTGAAGCAGGATAGTGCTGGGCTCCATTTGCGCTCTTGAGACAATGTGGAAAGAAGTTTGGGGGAAAACAAGACTGAAAGCAGGGAGGCCAGCTAGGGAGGCATCTATGTTGGGTCACTTGCAAGACCTGACATTCTAGGAAAGCTTTCGTGTGATCTCAACTAGCCTGGGCCCAAGATGGGGACCCATACCAGGTGCTGAGACCTTGGTAAAGGACACTATCCTTGTCTTGGAGTGTGTGAGTGAAAGTGTGCGTTGGAGAGACAATAAAGGGAGCCAGGAGTAAGAACATGATTCAGCTGGTTATTAGGCTAAGACAGCTCCTGAGTATGAAATTGTGTGTGTGTTTACCGGTTCAATAAGAAAATTGTCCAAAGTTCAATTGAATCAAATTGGAAATTTATAAGCTCCCTATTGTGTAATTCTGCCCTGGTAGAAAAGTAGAGCTAAATTTAGAGACTATCAGTCTTAATAAGCAGTTAATAAAGGAGTGTGGAAGAAAGGCAATCAGTTGACTCTGGTGCTTTGAAAAGACAAGCCCCAAGCCAGCCATTGCTTCTTGTTAATTGACACAGAAGCTAATGAATATGAAATTTACATCCCTGTTACTGTAACATCTCTCCACACTCATCCCCTATCTTGTCATCGCAGTGTTACGTTTCAATCTAAAATTTACTCGTGAAAAGGCAAAGAGCCTTTCCCCAACATTGAACTTTCCTGCTTAATGTCGCAAGAACTACAAACGTAAGACTCCTAATGTGTGTTAAAGAAAAGTACCTTTTTTAGAACAATTGCAATGGAAACCTTTCTTCCTCAAAGACTTAAATATTGCTAGTTAGAGCAGGTTGATTTTAATTATGAATCCTAGTGGCACTAGCATCATTGATCAAGCTCTAAGTAACTCAATCTATATAAAAGAATTATGAAAGATTTTATTAAAATTAGAACTATAACTAACGACTTCCATAGGCTCATACAATCACATCTGGCCCTTAGCTCTCTGTCATATTAAATGTTTTAAGGATGTGCAGTTTATTACATGTCAATATAACTTAATTAAAAAATGTAAAAATGTAAAGCAAAGAGAATCATCATTTAGGATTTTCCTAATTCAAAATATGCTTCAGGTTCATTAAATTCTTTGTTCCCCTTCATTCACTCAGCATTTGCATAAGCGCTAGAGACAGCTTGGGCATGCAAAAACAACTCCCTGTGTTAAAAATTCACTTTTTTGTTGTTGTATAGAAATAAATAGATTATATTCTAAATGTTTTATTTGCTGACATTTTCTTCAACATTGACATTCAAAGCATTATTGCCCCTTGATGATGAGTCAGTCACTGGTCATCAGTAGTCACTTTTATTTAATGCATATTTACAAAATTATATATTTTTCTCATGCCTAAGAAACATTCAAATTATGTCCAAGAATGCAGAACGCAAAATGAAAGTTCTGCTCTCCTACCACCACTTCTAAATACTTCCATAAGATTAACAATGAAACTGAGGGTCACAAAGATGATGAACTGTCATCTCTCGTTCACACTGACAATTGCATTCTCATATTTTCTTTTGTGAACAGGAAAGTACTTGGATAGAAATTACACAGTGATTCATGGTCCTGGGAAAGACTGCTGGTACTCTAATGAAGCCACCTCAATGTCCTCAGGAAATCAGCGTCCTGTCGCTCTGTAGCTATTCTCATTAGAATTTGGACAGCTTTTATTCCACCTTGCCTTCCTGGTAGCAAATGATTTTTTTTTTTTTTTAATAAACGGTTTTCCTAAAGGGTTTCACTTGTCCATTTGCTTGATTAGAAGTTCCTTTTTCTCTTTTAGATAAAGAAGGGAAAAAGAAAGAAAAGGAAGGAAGGAGGGAGGAAAGGAAGGAAGGAGGGAGGAAAGGAAGGAGGGCGAATGGCCCAGTTTCGTGTACTAGAGCAAACCTATCTTAGTTTCCTTTAATCATTGCTTTTACACCAACCATGTCTGGTGATGGAATGGTAGGGACTGGGAATCTTTTACCCCTGGGGGCAAATCATGATAATATATCTATCACTTATAGATTAGCTGAAATACATTTTTATAACATAAAAGGAAAATTTCCCCTTTTACTGTTAGAGAAGTTTGATTTGCCATTCTAATTCTTCTTTAATTCCCTCTGTCAGGTGTTTCCTATATCTCCAACGGCTGTATTTAATCAACAGTAGACTTAATTTTTAAGTGGAAAATGAGTTCTGATTTAGGAACTGGCTTAATATGCAAAATATTTTCATATCCTTAGCTTTAACTTATATTCTGAGAGATTGTAATAATTTTCAAATCAATTGCCATCAACAACTGAAGTATTGACTGGTTCAGGTCCAAGTTACAAATAAAGCTACATAAATGCTTTCATTTTCTCTGTTGATTCTTTTTACCAACTTCTAATTACGCTTTCAGGTGGGTAAATGGGCAAATCCAATTGCATCTGGGACAAAGTGAGTTTTATCTAAATCGTTGAGATAAAGGAGAAAATGAGTCCTATCCATTAGGGAATTGTCAACACTGTTTTCTAAAACAACTCTTAACAAGCTCCTAGATAAATGGTGACCTATGCAGACTCAACAAAAGCAGATTCTGCAAAATGAAATGGTGCGCTGTACTCACAGACAATTCCTTCTCTTTGTTAGAGTCAGAGTGCTAAAGCGGTCCTGCTTTTAAAATTTTTACTTTTTTAAATATTTTAAAAAATTTTTTTATTGATTGATTTTAGAGAGAGGAAGGAGGAGGAGGAGAGAGATTTGTGGTTCCGCTTATTTACACATCATTGATTGATTCTTGTATGTACCCTGACCAAGGATCAAACCCACAACCCTGTTGTATTGGGAAAATGCTCTGACCAACTGAGCTACCCAGTCAGGGCCAAGCTGTCCTGCTTTCAGATAACTATAACTACACCCAAGCATGACCCTTCTTCCTTGACAGTTTCCAAACCATTACACTTCCTGAAATAATTGGCATTACCATGTTTCTATATACCACGTAAGTGCTAAGTGCGTTTGCAGAAGAGTTGAGAAGATAGACTTCACTCAGAATCAGTTGATCATGAGAACCCAGAACTCCTGCAGAATCACAGAGCAGGAATTAAGAAGGTGGATTTAGGGTCAGAAAGCCTGGATTCAAGTCCAGGCCCTTCTTTCTAGCTTGGGGTCCTTGATCATGTCACTAAGCAATTTCTTACTTGTAGAACAGGAATAGTCATCGTTAGCTCCATGTTTCCTGGGAGAAATAAATGTGGTGATACGTGTGCAAGGGGATTAGAGCACTTGGCTCTCAGTACATGCTCAGGTCATGAAAGCTCTCACAAGTTTCCAAGACACTGAGCACATTTCTGCAAGGCCATGTCTCAACTCTTTGGGCAATTGGGAACTTGTGCTATGTAAACTCTGATCATTTAGTCAATATAATGTCACTTAGCATAGTTATCTAACTTTCCTAAGAGCCAACATCTGGTGAGCACTTACTATGTACCAGGCTGTATTCTGAGCGTTTGAAGTGAATTGACTCATTTAATATTCACATAGGCCATATAAGGTAAGAAAAAATATATTATTTTACAGAGAAAAATAACAGAGACAGAGGATTGGTATGTATTTGTAAAATTAGTGGGAGAAGGCTTCAAAAGATGGAATTGGACTGTAGATAATCTAACACATCAGCTCATGTTTTATTGACACTCCTACTAAGATGTAATGTCCTTAAGGAAGTAACAATTATGAATCTTCCTTTGATGACCTATAAGCATTCAACATGGTACCTTGGTACAGCATGCATATTGGCCTTCAAGGAGCTCCCAATTTATTTGAGGTCATTGAATGTACAAAGATAGTAAAACACAATACCATTGGAAAGCCCCATTTCTGTTCCATGTGTTGGGTTCAGTGCATTACTGACCTTATTTAACCCTAAAACTGTCTTTATACAATAGGTGTGCTTACCCACATGTAACAGCCAGAGATTCCAGCTTTAAACAGACACCACTGTACTGAGTTTGGGCAAAAATGGAATTTATTAAAGGATATTAAATAGCCCTGAGAGTTTCTGAGAGAGCCAGATAATCATTTTTGGATTAGTCTTGGTCAGGCTCAATGGCCAATCACGCTCCCAGGACTGCTGGTGGACAACTTTCACAGCTAACGCTTGATGCCTAAATCTCTGACACTTCTCTTCTGGGAACCTGGGTGACTCTCCCTCTACCCTTGCGAGAGAGTGGATTCCTAATGGCACCTGTTTCCTCACCTTCAAATCAAGTCTTATGATGATGCATGTGATTAGTAGACGGTTGGGTCAGATGTCAGCCCTAGCTGCAAGGCAGAATAGAAAAGTGAGTGTGTTGCTTAAATTTGGACAGGAAGATTCATAAGATGGGGAATTCCCCAATTATAGGAAAGGTACTTTACCAAGTGCTAGAAAAAAACAAACTTGGAAAATATCTACTATATCTCCATTTTATAGATGAAGAGACTGAGGCTCAGAGCTTAGATCACTGAATCCACATCACTCAGGTGGAAAGCAGTAGACTGAGTATATAGGCACAGACCTGCCTGTCTCTGGGCGGTTTCCACCACACCAGGCTGCCTCTCACAAAGACAAAGAGGACAATATACCTGTGAGGTTCAAGCAGACAACAGGAAGGGAGTTTAGAGAAGGAAGGCTCTCTTCTGGCTGGGATGATCACCCAAGTGCCCTGGGAAGAAACATCATTTGGACAGCTCCCTAGAATCCTAATTACAAGACTGTAAGAAACAAAATTTTAGGAATGATTTAGTTTACTTCTTTTTATTGAGTGGGAAACTGAGGCTCAGAGAAAAAAATTGCTTTGTCCACAGTCATAGCCTCTTAGTGAAAGTAGCTTAAAGCCCAAGCCTGTGACAGTAAGTCCAATATTCTGCAGAGAGCTGCTGACCTCAGCTAGGTGAGTTCACCTCCTAAATCACATCTCCAGTGGAATTGTTGAATAGACTTTTCCTTGAATTGATAAGCAGCAGGAGAGAAGTCACATGCTGCAGTCTAAACAAAGAAGAAAATTTTTTATTTTGTAGGTTGCTTCTCATAGAATACTCTTTACCCAGCTGTGTCCGAGGAGGTAAAGTGTTCTTACTTACAACAGAGCTTTTCTTGTCTCTGCACACCCTCCTTTCCTGCTCATGCCAAGTATAGAAGGCAAGGAAAGAAAAGGTCACCTGCCTCCTTCCTAATGGGGCACTGATGTTCTTAAGTGTTCACATGGTCTGTCCCAGAAAATGTCAAATTGCACCCTTATAACTCTTGGTTGGCAGTTAGTTGAATGGCTTTATTGTCCAGTCAATGGGTCCACTCAATTTTTGCCTCTCATTTAAACACACAATCAAAAAGACTTGGGAACAAAAATAACAAAAGCGTTGACCTCTCAGCTCCTGGACCCGGTAAGTATATAGGTGTGCTTTTTTTCTGGCCTTAGGCCAGATAAAGTTTCTGAGGAAAAGCTTGATATTTTAGGGGAAAAAAACAAACAAGAGAAAAACATGATTTGGAGGTCAGAAAGTCCTATGGTTGAATCACAGCTCTACCCCTGCAGGTGTGTGGCCTTGAAACAAAGAATTAATCTTTCTGAGACTGAGGTTGTTTCCCTAGAGAAGTAGAATAACGATAAATTTGTAAGGGATTAGAAATAATGCAAGTACTTGACACTTATTAAGGACTTGTTATATGTGAGGGGTTATTAGTTTAACTCTTTATTTCACTTACTCTTTTTACCAAAGCTTGTCTCATCTGATGGGCTTCAATAAGTTGTCTGTATTTGATATTTCTATGATATGAAGTTCTTTGTATAAAAATGCATTAGAAGTATTCACCGATGCAATTTTCAAAAACTGTCTTAAGATATGGCTTTGTTACCTCCTCTTTACAAATGAGGGCACTGAACGTCCCCTCACCTTGACTAAACTTTAGAAATTTTCTTCTTGACTATAGACTCCTGATTTCCCTTTTCTTAGAGCATTTATTTTAGAAAACTTGAAGTTATACGTTTTTTCTCAGACCCTTTGAGACCTAAATCTTCTAAAACCAAGAAATGTCTTTCTCAAGGATCTGATTGCATCCCCCTTTGAAATATAACCATCAACAAAGACAGGACCCCTAATTCAAGTCTCTGTGGGAGAGTAGGAGCCTGTATTGGTTAAACAAGAATTAGCAAACACAGATAGCCTCGTAACATTGAGGAATCACACCCAAAGGCCCTCTAGTACTTTTCTACTAGTTCATCCCAATGTTTAAAAATCCTTCCATTTTATTTATTTATTTATTTATTTATTTATTTATTTATTTATTACAGAGGAGTTGAGTACAGTCTCTCTCCTCTATTGCAATAGTCTTGACCCCTTTATGCAACAGCCTTGGATAAAGCTTTCCTTGACTTTCTGACTTGTCCAGTGCAATTTTTCTTTTACAATTGCCCAAAGTCAACAAGACAATTAGACAAGTCAAACCTGGAATTTGTGTCAGATCATTTGTGCTCCTTTCCTATGGACTTCAATGGGATTTAAGACCAAGGGGGTGGCCTAAATTCATATCCTAGCAAGGCCATTGTCCTGCAAAGGTAGTCTAACTCATGAGGCCTTGATTTGCTCTTCTGAAACATGAAGAAGCTGGACTAGATTCATGGTTTTACAGTTGGATTCGGCGATCCCCCCACAAGCCTCCATGGGCAAGGGATCAACAGGAGTCTAAGTCGGGGCTGCAAGATCATCTACACTTAAATCGATGAAACAAATATGGCTTCTATTCTCAGCTCATTTGAAAGAGGTATGTACTGCCACAGCTGGGGAAAAAAATTAAGATAACTGCATTGTGACATTTTTATGGACTTTCTAGTTCTAACATTTTCAAGTTCTTTCCAAACCTCAAGCCCCCTCCTAGTAGAGCAAAATGAATCCAGCATATCTCATCTCCCCCCAGGGTCTGCTTTTACAATTTCAGTTGTCTCATCTATTAATCTAATCATGTGCTGAAAAACAGGCATCCAATGAGCAGATACCCCTCAGCTAATATTTACATTTTAACAGGCTCTACTCTGGAGATAACTTCCAAAACCACAAAAAATTTGCTTCAGTGGTGGGAGTCTCAGGTCCCTGGGCTACAGTGACTGGTCCAATGGGTTATTTATTCCAGTTGTTGAGTACCTATTGAATGCAGACATTGTTCCAGTGTAGGGGACAAATAAAGTGCCCTTGGCCTCATGGAGAATACAGTCTGGTGGAAGATATTTGCTGTTCCTCAGCACTCTTTGAATTCTAGATTTGAAAAATTAGAGTAGATGGTTGGGTTCTTTGGAGTTCCAGGTCAAAAAGAATGCTTTAAGCACAAACTAGGTGCACAATGCCTTATCAGACTGTACATTGTGGGGCACAGGTGATTACGTGGGTCCCAGGGGCAGGGGAGTTTATGTTCACCTTTCTGTTTCATTTCTCTTACCCTCTACCTTGCATGCACCCTGTACATATTAGAGATTAAATCTTGGCTATTAAATGCATGAATGAATATTTAAAACTACTTCCTGCATTAAAATTATAGCACACCTAAAAAGAAAACTGTAAGTTTTCAATAATTTCTCCACATTTCTGAAGCTATTACACTTTTTGAAATTAAATTCAGCATTGAACTGTTAACCTCAGCTGAACAAGACCTATCTATTAGCATGCCCCAGGCAGGTTTATCAAAAACATCTTTTTCACTATTAAAGCCTCAACCTACTTTAGCTACAAATCCCTGTGGACTTATGTCTCATAAGACACTATCATTTCCATTTTCATTACAACATATTTTAATTATCTGCCTTAGAACTAAGGTTCTACCTCTTAATGAAAGTGGTTAGTCTGGGGGCTGCAAAGGGCACACGGCATTTTCAAGACTTGATTTTGATCATATATGTAACCACAAGTTAGGAAATATGCTTAAAAGTCAGTGCAACTTTTTTCACCGGTTTCTCTAGCTGAAAAACATAAATATTAGTAAAAATTAAGATTTTATTATGGCTGTTTCTAGTCCAGAGCAGCCTTTTCCAGATTTTATCATGCTGATTCCAGGTGTCACTTGATGTCACCTGATGTCAGTTCCATTGCTGCTCCTGCCACTCACATGAGGGCAATGAATTCACAGTTCTAGAATTATTCTCAGGTACAGTAACCGTGTGCCCTTAATAGTCACTCAAGTTCTCTGAGCTTCATCTTCTCATGTACATTCTTATTTTTCAGGGTTGGTAAAAAAAAAAAAAAAATTACATGAAATAATTCAACTAATATACTGAGACTCATTCCCAGCATGTAATTAGAAATCAAAAAGTGTAAGTTAGTATTTAGGCCACTTTGCTTACTTCCCCCTGCAAAAAAAAAAAAAAAAGGATTATTCTACATCTTTACCCCCCAAGTCCTCAGCTGCCTTCTTAACTTCCCTCTCACCAAGTGGCCGTGCTTCCTACCTCCACAGAGGAGGGATCGTCAGAGGAGGGCCTGTCGCATCCCCTCTCCCAACTCCAAATATCTGCGTTTTCTACCATGTTTTCTTCATTTGGGAGGAAATAGATGCAAGGTCCTGTTCCAGGCTCGTGGCTCAGGCCAGGGCCCAGCCGTTCCTCTCGCCTCCACACCTGCCCTGCCGTTTACTCTGCTCTTTCAGTGAAGCTCTGACTCTGCTCCCCCCGCCTTGAAAGCAGCTGCAGCTATGTCAACCCGCGAGCCATCCCTTTTAAAACCCTGTCCTCAGCACAGAATATGGATGTGCCCAAGTCTGCTCAAGGATAGCCGCTGGGAAAACACAGGAGCAAGCGTTGGAAAATGCCCAAGCGGGCTCGTCTTTTGGAAAAACAATAACATGGAAAAGTTTTAGTTATGGGTCAATATGTCCGATTTGTTTTAAGCAACATATAAATGTGTATGTGTGTGTGTTGGGTGTGTGCATGCATGTGGGTGTCTATGTTGAAAAAAGATTAGGATATTATTCCTGGCTTGTGAGAATATGATAAAATCAACTTATGTTGCTTTCATAATAGATGGCAAAACGGCGGTCTTTATAAGAGCTTCTTTTGTCCTTCTGTTCTCTTGCCAGTGACACCTCATTTTTTTTTTTTTTTAACTTATCCATCCCCTTAAAGAACAGTCTACATCAGCTACCTCCACGTGTTTCTTCTCGGTCACTCTTCAGCCTAATTCCAGTTCTTAGAGCCCCCGCCGGGGGCCTGCGGAAGACACAGGTGGCTGAGGTCACAGAGGTGGTGGCTGCGGAAGCTGTCCGGGCGATGAGTATTTTATTCCCATCCAGGGCTTTTAACAGGCTGTTAAGAAATCAAGTACTCTTTCCGCTGCATCTGGTCACTCAGGCGCCAAGCCCACAAAACACACCAAAGTGTTTACGATGACACCATTCTTAAATAAGTGCCTAAACACACAGTGACTTAAATTCTTATAAACCTGTCACCTGCACCCTTCCAGAAGCCATAGACAAATACTTGAAATGCTGCGAGAGTGAGTCCAGATTAATTACATGAATCAGATTTCTGGTTCCCAACTTTGGGACTAGAATCTTAATAGTACTTTTTCATTTACTGCTTATAAATAAGGAAAAAAGATTGATTTACAATAATAACAGACAGTATAAATATCTGTATGCTTAGAGTTCTACTTTAGAAATATTACAATATCATTTTTTTGATGAAAAAGTAATATATACATATTTATTAGTGAAAATTTTGTAAAATAAATAAAAAGTTAATAAAACCTCAAAAGGTTGAAGTCGAAATGAGTCGGGAAGAAGTAAATGTAAATGATGTGGACTGCAGTTTAAGTAGATGCATAATTAATAAAAAAAGTAAGTGGGGTGTCATTGGGGAGAGAGCACAAGAACAAAATGAAAATAATATATATCATATGAATACAAGTTATTCTTTTTAGAGTACACCTCTTAGCCCCCATTTTCACAGATACATTCAAATGAAAAATTGTTACTGGTTTTTATTATGTAGATTCAATAAAGAGGCAAAAAGCTAATGTTGGCAACTTGTAATGGCTTTTCTCCTCCAAGGGCCCCTCTTCCCCCTCTGAGTACTTCTAGGCAAATATATGAAAGAAAGGCTATATTAGATCTTTACATATAATCCCTACTAAGAATACAGACTCTCTATCTATCATCTATCTATCTATCTATCTATCTATCTATCTATCTATCTATCTATCTATCTATCTATCTATCATCTCTATCTATCTATCTATCTATCTATCTATCTATCTATCTATCTATCTATCTATCTATCTATCATCATCTATCATCTATCATCTATCTATCATCATCTATCTTGCTAGCTAGCTCTTGTATCTTTATGTAATGAATAAAACACTGACTGTAAAATGATTATATAGTAACATCCCTGTCTCCTGATTATAAGGATAAGGGTATATTTATAGGTTTATCCTGGAAAAGGAGGATCTGTCTTAAGTTTGAACTTCAGGCAGAGAGTGACTTCTCCCACTAAGAGGCAACATTCTTGCTAACTTTATAGTATATACTAGATTTCAAACACTGAGGATATAGCTTGAGACAATGTGACATTTACATAAAAAGTATAGTATATTCTTGTACAGTAGAGGCCCCTGAATGGGCCCTTAACTTGCCTTGGGGGACAGGAATATATTCCTGAGGGAAATGACAAGGACACCTAAACTGAGACCCATACCTAGTCTAAGAGGGGATCATGATAGGTGGACAAGTGTCCTCAATATCATTTTATTAAATGTCCTTGACTTGCCTGACTCCACACTTGGAAAAAGGAGAGCTTGAAATCCAGCTATTCTCTAGACATGAAAGCTTAACCTCCTCTTAAGACTGAGTATCAGTGATATTTTAGTTCCTGATCTCATGTTACCTCATCTGGTTTGACCATCACCAAGTTTCCCTTATAGGAGGGAGCATTGCCTAGATAGCATTCAGGCTCTCAAGACCTTAAAATTCTCATTTATCAGTCCATCCATCCATCCACCCACCCACCCATCCATCCACCCACCCACCCATCCATCCTCACACCTATCCATCCATCCATCCATCCATCCATCCATCCATCCATCCATCCATCCATCCATCCACCCATCCACACACCTACCCATCCATCCACCTATCCATCCATCCACCTATCCATCCATCCACCTATCCATCCACCTACCCATCCATCCACCTATCCATCCACCTACCCATCCATCCACCTATCCATCCACCTATCCATCCATCCATCCATCCATCCATCCATCCATCCATCCATCCATCCATCCATCCATCCACACACCTACCCATCCACACACCTACCCATCCACACACCTATCCATCCATCCACCTATCCATCCATCCATCCATCCATCCATCCATCCATCCATCCATCCATCCATCCATCCATCCATCCAAACTAACCATATGTACCTTATAAACTACAAGGTTTCAGGCTTGATGTTGTATAATAAAAAGCTGTAAGATGTTGCTGTTACGGGAATTTTCAGTCTGGTAGGTAAACCAAGTCAAGCGCATGTGGTAGGTGCCTTGGAAGGCAAGGTTCAGAGACCCCGTGTATTTGAAGAGGCCTGTCTCCTGCCTCCTTTCTGACAACTAGGCGGCTTTTCTTCTGCCCTCACTGCCCTTCATGTGCCATTACTGCAGACACCGTAATTCTCTCCTTTGTCCCTTTAACATTCACCGTGGGAACATTACTCAGCAGGTGGCACCGTCTTGAAACATGCACAGAAGAGGTTCAGGACTAACCCTGGCACAACCGGGCCCTCGGGCCAAACGCGTGCTTTACTCACTGCCAAGCAGCCTCCAGTTTCTAGCAATAACACGATTTCGCCTGCTTTCAGCGCTTTGGGAGCGCCTCTATTGCCGCTCCCAGTCGGAGGAGATATGTTTCCGGCTGTGCCTTCACTGACACTGGCTGCCCTAAGTGGACATTCGGACCAATTATAAGAAGGAAAATCTGGAAAAGAAGAGTCCAGAGAAAGCCGGCGTTGGCCTTCCCACGAGAGAGCCAGCCGTGGACAGCTGCAGGCCACCTGCGCACCCAGCGAAACGCCTTGAGAAATACTATCTAGGAGCTGCGAAAGGGGAAACATCTCAGCGGAGGCCATCGGGCTGGTGGAAAGGATCGTGTCGCTTCCTTGCTCAGAGCCAGCCGGCGATTTCTCGTTGAAATCAGAATGGGTCTCTTCAGAGGGCCAGGCGGGCAGGCCGCACGCCTTCTCACTCTCCCCGGTCACGCTCCGGGCTCTGCGGGCTCAGGCCCCGGCTGCCTTTCCAGCGCCACCCGCTCCGGTCCTTGCTCACAGCGCTCCAACAGCGGGGCCGCCTGTGCGCTCCCAGAGCCTCTTGCCTTCGCACATGCTGTTCCCTCTGCCTGGGCGGCTCTTCCCCTCCACCTTCACAGAGTGGGCTCTCTCTCATTACTAGGACCCCAGCTCCAATGTCTCTGGCCGGCCAGTCTGGAGAAGCCCCTCTAGAGCCCCCCTTTCTCCATTCCCAGACTATCACTCTCTCCCCATTATTATATTTTATTTCATAGCTCATTTGCTATTCTAAGTAATTTTATAAGTATTTTAAATTCTAAACTAATCATTCGCTCTTGTACATTACTTCAAATCTGTTTATTAATGTTCTTGTCTGTTGTTTGCTTTTTTGTTTATCAAAAGACAGTAGAAAGCACTGGTTAAGAATAAATTCTGGAGTCAGCTTGGGTTCGAATCCCATCTCTACCACTTATTGATTTGGTGGCCATGGGTGAGTTACTTGCTTAGCTGTGCTTTAATTTCTTCATTAATAAAATTGGGATAAAATAGTACCTACCTCACAGGATTGTTGGGAAAATTAAGTGAATCAACCAAAATCAATCACTTAGAACAGAGCCTCACAAGAGTAGCACTTAAGATATTATTATTATTAGCAGTAGTAGTAATAGTAGCAGCTCTTCCATTGAAACTATGAGAATAGAAATTTACCCTGTGGTTCAATGTTAAATCCCTGGTATCTAGCATTGCATTTGGCAATTGTGGACACTTAATATTGGTTGAGTAAATCTTTTATAGGAGAGCGCCTGGGGCAAGATAAGAAATTTTCAGGGGACTAGATCTAAAAAAGCAATTTAAGCCAGTGATAGAAAGTCATTATTACATAATGATGGGGGAGAGACTGAAAGTGTCGTTAGCACAATTAGCTGTAACCTGATATTAACGAGGCCAAGGTGACAGGTTTGACACCTTTGCATGTTCCACTTAGGTCTGTTCTCCGCTGTCATCGTTTGCTCGGCATTCCTACGGCTAGGCAGCTGTCTCACGCATCAGTGTTTGGGATCAGGGAGAAAGAGCGAAGAAATAAGTTTCTATCAATGATGGTGAAAGAAAATTCACCTGAAAATGCATTCCTAATAAACAGTGGGGTCATTCCTGGTGTTGGCAACAGGGTAAGAGATTCCAGTGCCAGCCCCGTACTGAGCTCAAACCACCTGGCCCAAGAGGTGCCATCCCAATAATATTTTCAGCGCTTAGCATCTCCCTCCCGAGACTGCAGTTTGAATCTGAGAGGTCGGGAATGTTGTCTCCTTTCCTGAAATATTTTCAGCTGCCACCAGGTGGTACTAGGTAAGCACATCCAAACAAGAAAATGTAATTTTACTATACACAAAATTGCCAAGAGCTAAAAAAAAAGTTTTCCTTGTGCATAATTTATAGAAACATAAATATCGTGTAAGACAGAATACACATCACTCTTGGTTTGATTCTAGGACAGTTGGGTTTTCTCTAAAACTCCAACCGTGCTCAGATTTGGAAGAAAACTGCCCCTTCCTGTGACTTAGGCTTCAGTTCTCGGGAAGCTTTTGTTTTTCTCAGCAAGTCATGTGAATCTCAGAGCTGGATCCAGGAAAGGTTTGTACATTTTCCTTGAACATGTACCTGGCACCCTGCCAGCTTTCCTTCGCCTTTTCCTCCGGGACTCCCAGCTACATGCTTTCGCCTGCCTCAGTGTACTCGCCTGTGAAATGGGGTTAGAAAGACATGCCTTACCAGATGTGCAAGCAAAGCATGCCACGTCCCTGAGTGAGAGGTAACAAATCATTATCATTACTGCCCCCAAGGACCATTTCAACCAGTCCTTAGGAGCAGGACCTTCCAGTTCATTTTCTCTGCTTGAGGGGAGTTTAACGCACTTTCACTCATTTCCACAAACAGCAAATGGGTCCACAGCAGCCATCAGGAAGGCCAGCAGACAGTATGAGAAGTGTCCACAGAAGGAATGATCTCCACTGGCTGAGCACGAGCTCTCTGTCACTTTCCCTACCGCTGTCTTCATTTCAGACCCTCCTGCTAGCCCAGCACAGCTGCCAGGGACGGCTGCAGACGTCGACGCTCTCGTCTAGGTGGCCCGCCAAGGGAGGCCTTCTTTCCCGGTTTCTACCACCACCAGCCTCGCTCTTCCTTCCAGGGGAGTAACTGCCCACCTCTGCTTGCTTTCTTGCTCACATGTACACTCTTTCAAGAATTTATCCTCAATACCCTTGAAAAATACCCCCTTTCTCGCTGCTATTCTCTTACTCTTTGAAAAATGTTCTGCTCCAAACTTTTAGTAGCCTAGAGATTACAACCAAATTGTTGCAAGGCATCAATTATTTGATGAGAGACGTGCACACTTTTCTTAGCCTAAATCCTTGCACTGAAACACACCTGGCGACACCTACAAATACTTTGCAGCAGAGGCTCCTGCTGTGGTCACAGGACTACTGCAAATGTCAGAGGATCTTAAAGGAAGTTCCTTTAGTCCAGGGAGGTGTGTTGGGGCCCCAGGCAGAGGTGGGATAAGGGAGATCAGATGCTGATAAAATAAATTCATCTGAATAGTACATATCAGCTTATCAAGGATCTCTAAGTGAAATTGGTTCAAATTTCTAATCTTATTTAAAAATCTAATAATTAAAGGAGGACTTGGATAACATTCAAACTGGCTCTACTTTATGCCCTTAAATAAAATGTACAATTTTCCTTCCTCTCTTTCTCAACCCATTTTTTTTTTTTCTCCCAATAACCCAACTTAAGTTTTTGGATAAAAATCAGCCACAAACTTTATATTTTAGGGTAGCATCGGCTTTTTATTTTTGTTTTTCTAGACTTCATATGTTTGGCTCAAGGCAATGCAGGTATTTTCTCATTTCATTTTCTTTTGGGCAACATGGCTATAAGTAATTATTTATTTTGTTAAATCTCTAAGGATAGCTCAGCCAAGCCAATAAAAGTGAAAGTTATTATTTATATGTATATATGGCCCATTTCTGACAATCCTCAAGATCATAGCATGATATTTATTTTTTAAAACAGTTAGTTTATATGTATACTTTAGTTTCTCATTCCAAACTAAGCAAGTATAAAACTCTAAGGAAGCTAACCATGTGTGACTGCAGACAATAAAATTCGAATGGATTTTCTAATGGCTGAGGTATTAAATACATAATCAGCTGATTGATATTTATTAAGGGTAAAGGGATAGCTTAGAGACTATAGCAAGTTGCAAAGGGTTTAACTTCTAAGGGTGACACCTGCTCATTCATTCTCACTGAGATGACTTCTACCTTTTTTTTTTTTTTTACATTTAAATTTATTTTTATTATTATTTTTGTTGTTGTTCTTAATCCTTACCTGAGGGTATTTTTTCCATTGCTTTTTCAAAGAGAGTGGAAGGGAGGGAAGAAGAGGGAGAGAAAGAAAGAGAGAGACAGAACACACATCAATGTGAGAGAGAAACATGGATTGGTTGCTTTCCCCATGCACCCCAACCGAGGGTGGGGAGCAAACCTGAAACCCAGGTACATGCCCTTGACCAGGAATCGAGCCCAGGACCCTTCGGAACGCAAGTTGATGTCCTATCCACTAAGCCACACTGGCCAGGGCTTAAAATTTATATTAAAAAGAGGAAAAAGATGATAGATAGATAGATGATAGATGATAGATGATAGATAGATAGATAGATAGATAGATAGATAGATAGATAGATAGATAGATAGATAGATAGATGATAGATAGATGATAGATGATAGATGATAGAAAGATAGATAGATAGATAGATGATGATATATAGATGATAGATGATGATAGATGATAGATAGATGATAGATGATAGATAGATAGATAGATAGATGATAGATAGATAGATAGATAGATAGATAGATGATAGATGACAGATCAGTTTGTTATTCCACCCATTTATGCATTCATTGGTTGATCCTTGTATGTGCCCTGACTGGGGATGGAACCCACAACCTTGGCATAAGGTGGTGACAATCTAACCAACTGAGCTACCTGGCCAGAGACTTCTCCCTTAATTTTCTGAAATTCATTTTTGCTTTATAAGTATGCATGCTTATCCTATGCTAGATGCAGAGGAAACGTGGTGAGAAAGTTAATAGGATTTTGATGACTCAAGAACAGAAGAGAACCACTTGTCAGGAACACATTGCCTGGAGGTCAGTCTTTACCAGCAATCTGAGGACTCTGGCGATAGGGCAGTTAGAGTCTCTGTACTGATTCTCTAGCTTTTCCTCCTTCTGCAAGTCCTTAGCTTTGCCTGTGGATTGTGAACTCTATGCTTAATGTGTCCTGTGTCCAAAATAACAGCAAATACAGCGAGGGGGGAAGGAACACAAGCTCTGCAGCCCAACAGTCCTGGAACTGAAAGCTGACCATGCACTTTATGAGCCTTTGCTTTGGGGAAATGCCCTCAATTTTTCGGAACCTTAATGTTCTTATCTGTCAAGTGGGTCGAAAAGTACCAACAACAGTAATTGGCACCAATTCCCAGTTCATTAGGTTGATGTGATAGAAACATGAGAAAACCTTTACAAACCATGTAGCACCTGGCACAAAGCTGGCAGCAGGGACACAGCGCTCCCCTGGCTGGAGGGAAGGCTGGTCAGATTCAATCATCTGCTAAGTGTTTACCTTCACCATGAGTTCTGAGTGGCGACAGCATCGCTCCAAGGCATGCTTATTGCAATTGCCTACAGATGCACTTTTATAAAAGGGGACTTCTTACGTTGGGTCAAAGAATAAATCAGCAGGGAAAAGAAAATCTTCAAAGTAAAAACCTCTTGAGTCACTGGATCCTGCTTTTACTCACTTAACTCGCTACATCGTCAACAGCCAGCAACCACAGACCAGATGGTCCAGGCAAGCACTTGAATCAAATAAAACATTAAATCAAAGTAAGGCTTTTTCTCTCTCCTCCATGGACATGAAAATGTAGTAGAAGTGATAATAATATATTCAACATTTCTTACATTGTCTTGTTTCTAAAAAATATTGACTAGATTGTCTACAGAGAGTAGACAATCAGTTCAGTCCTCAGCAAATTAAATATACATAGTGAAAAGAATATTTTGAATTGATGATTTTTGAAATTAAGTTAAACGCTAAAGGTTCCTGATATATGGAACTCTCACCCATCCATATGTGTCCTGAGACTTCTGCCTTTTTTGAGTGTCATCCCCCTGCCCTCAATAGCATCCTGGACTTTTTCTTCACAGCATTAACCATCATTGTAAAGGATTTATTATTAACACAAGATCTAACTCACTAACTAAAGGGCAATATCTCCAAAGGCAGGAGTCATTTTAGGAAGGAGCTGGGCATGAGCATACCCTCGAGAAAAGTTTGAAGAGGCAGACAGGCCAGTGTGAGACTTGGAAAGGCCTGAATTTGAGTCTGGATGAAACTCTACACTCTATATAGTTAGACAAAGTTGTTAAGTTCCCTATTAGTTTCCTCTTTGATAATATGAGAAGAATAGTACTCATATTGTAGAACTATTGCAAAAGTAAAATAATAATGTATCTCAAGCCCACAGGATTGTACTTGACACATGCCAGGTGTTTCATAAACTATTGCTATCAAGATCATGATTATTACACGCTGAACACATGCATAATTGATTGTTTAATGTGATGATGAGGACCAGGCCTGCTCTACTGAAGTCTTTCAAAGGCATCACCCCCGACTCCACAGCTCTATCCACCTGCCTTATTGACATCGACATCCAGCTTTCTGGTGCCTTTTAAACATCAACAGGAAACATCTTCCAGCATCAAATATAATGTCAATGAAATGTCATATTGCTAAAAGCCTATGGCTAAGACGCCACCCTTGCTGTCAATTAATATTTCAAAGAACAAAATCCTACTGTGGCTAGCAGCAGTTTATGCCCATCAGCAATATAAAAATGCTTCTCACAAAATTGTGTGCAAAACCTACTGATGTTTTAAAAGCCCAGTGACGGGAAGGATGGTGCTTTCTTCACCATGAGGCTGTCACCTGATGGCTATACAGGAAAACAAAACGCACAAACACTTGCCATATGCAATGAAAATGCCCCTGTGAAATTCAATTAATTCAGCTCCTCCATTCTCTTTGGTTAATTTTTTTTCCACTCAAGAGAGAAAAATTATGTTCCTAGAAGTTATGCTTTTAGTAATTACTCAGGTTTACAAAATCTTTGTTCAAATGCCTGAGTTCCGGTAGACTATTAAATTCAGGGATGACACTTTCCCCATCGTTTTAATTCTGAAATTTGCATCTCTTTTTACATTTTATGCCCTTAGCTACACCAATAAAGGTTTAAACATGTTTATCATTAAACCACGGATGTTCTGAGTGTCCAAAACTTATAGTTCAAGTCCATTCCTATGGTTAAATAAAGAAAAAAACAAAACAAAACTAATATATCTTTGTGAGAAAACACAATTCTTAAGAAATATGAGAATAGAGTGTCAAAGATTTTTTTTTATTTTTGTAAAATATATCTTTATTAATTCCAGAGAGAGGAAAGGCGAGGGAGAGAGAGAGATAGAAACATCAATGATGAGAGAGTCATTGATCGAGCCCGCAACCCGGGCATGTGCCCTGACCGGGAATCGAACCCCGATCGCCTGGATCCTAGGCCGACGCTCAACCGCTGAGCCATGCCTGGACGGGCTTCTTTACTATTTTTAATAGGTTATATTGTTATTGTTTGCGTTACTAAGTACTATTTACTAAATGATCTTGGGGCATGCCAATCACAGACTCCCTGCCCTGACTTTAAGCAGAAAACATGAGGCCCAATGTCCCGTGAGCAGACTGGGTGACATGATTTCAGTACTCCTGTAGACAGGCGCTGGTCAATAAGAACGTAGTGTGTGTAACGCTCCTCTTACCATTTTGAACTAAGTGTAATTTCTTCTTGTTTTTTGGGGTGGTTGGGAGGTGGGCAGGCAACTCCTGTGCTCAGACATGGGATCAGGGGCTGGGGAGTCAATGATAAACCAGGAAAGATGAAGAGTAACCAAAAGAGAAAGGTTAGCAAACAGTCATCAAGCAGTATCCTAAACTTCACAGGCTTAAAAGTACACCTAGGGACACTGTACTTTATTTGCCATTCCTAAAGTGATATATACACTAGAATAAAGAAACTCTAATGGCCAATAGAGATTAAGAACCTATTTACATATTCTTCCCCCCACCGAGTGGCATGCAAATTAAATGTGTAATTACATTTACGCAGCACAGCTGCTCTGGTAGCTTTCCTCACATTTATTTGTGAATTTCAAAGGTTTCATAAGGAAACCTTGAAAGAAAAGAGTAAATATTTTGAAAAGGAGTTACAATTTGTCCCCAGTAATCTTTCCCTGTATAGGGAAAGAAAGGCAAATCCTGGTAGATCTGAGAATTGTGGCTTTCAAAAATAATAGCATTACCCCAGATTCAATATGCTAGGATCATGTTGTCAAGCAACCCCTCCATGTATTCAATTTCTATGTCATTTATCACAGTAAAAAGCAAAATGGCCCCAAAGAGAAGTGTTTGCGGTAAGCACAGAGATGTCCTGAACAAAGACTTTGAGAGCACGCACAAGTGCGGAGCAGCCATAACGCCGTCCTCACCCGCCACGCTGAGTCGCCTGCTCAGCCCCGAGCTTGGTGTATTTGGTGGCAGAGGAAGGAGACGTGTTTACTGCAGTGTTAAAATGTGCCATGAGACTGGAATCTTATGCCGGCGCATATGGAGCCTGGAAATAATTCGTAAAAGGCCAATTGCACATGGCTTACGATGGAAGGTGGGCCCAGGCCTTCTGAAGCTTTATATACTGAGGGAAGCTATTTACTGGGTGCTGCCATAGGTCAGTTTGTTTTACAGGTGCCACATAACCCCCTCCTGAGCATGTCAGGGCGACGCTCTCTAGTCCCGAAAGAGGGTGGTCACATGAGCACCAACAGAAGGCTAGTGAACTATGAGATGAGTGCCAGGGACCCACGTTTACCACGCCCAGCGCACCCAGTAATGACACCCAGCTGTACCACTCTTGGAAGGTGAGCAATCCCTCACGGATGAGACAGAGTCTTCCAGAGATCCGTGTAGGCTCTCACATGATGGATGACACCAATTTAAGGGGGGCAAGGTTAGTCTCAAATAACATGGCTTAAAACACTTAAAAGAAAACCATGTTTCCATTCCTGATTTTTCAATGTCACCATACCTCCTCCTTGAATATCTGGATATATGTAAAACAGAGCCCACATTCTGGCGCACAGTAGGCATACAAGGAATGGTTTAAAATCCCTGTTTGTGTTACTATTATGATTCTTTTTTCTTGCTAGAACGACATGACCTTGGTGCATGATTTATTTTTACGCTGCCACAGAGATCTTAGTTCATAACTCTCCCTAAAGTCATCCATTTTCCATTGTTTCATATAATTTCCATTGTTTCATATAAGAATAATTTCCATTATTCTTAAGGACATGAATTGATTTTGAGTCTTTTTCTGCAGACGCATAACTTATAAGCAGCCATCCAGTTATACTCAGAGGGAAAACTTATTAGCGCTTAGGAGAGCAATGTAGCTGCAGAGTATTTCACTGGTGGGCAATGTCAGCATTTTCTCATAGGTAAATAGTTTCATTAAAATGTTATATAGCTTTAATTCTATGATGACATCAATTTGGGGGCACGTCATGAGAAAAAAGTCTCAATTTTTTTTTCTCCTGAGAAAAACATGCCATTAAATGTATGGATTAATTATGAATCATATCCTGTTTTTAAAACATTCTAAGATAATAAATTCTGCATTTATTTTTACATTGAGGAAACTGATAGTAACTGTGTGCATAAAATAAGGGCACAGAACCTTACATGCTTTTCTGTTCTGTTAATGTGGACTCAAAATTATAATATCAAAAGAAAAAATTAACAGAGAGCCTAATTGTATCAATGCACAATTACACCCATTGGCTCAATGACAGCTCTCATCTTCAGTCAATCTCCACTTCGCTCATGTCTCAGTTGCTCGGCTACCATAACAAAATAATGTACACTGAGTGCCATAAACAGCAAACATTTATTTCTCACAGTTCTTGAGGCTGGAAGTCCAAAATCAAGGTGTCAGGATGGTTGGGTTCTTGGCGAAGGCCCTCTCCCTGGTGGATCATTTTCTCACCGTATCCTCACATTGCAAAGAGAAAGGGCTAGCTCTCTCCCTCTTCTTCTAAGGACACTTCTCTCATCCTGGGGGCTGCTCCTTCTTGACCTAATTACCTCCCCAAAGTTACACCTCTCCTTACTGTCACATTAGGGCTACAGCACATGCATTTAGGGGAGGAGGCAACCAATTTCAGAGGGACACAGACATTCACTCCGTAGCATGCTGGTGGAATTCTGTGACTCAAGTGTTTGTACACCTCTCCAGCACCCCCAAAACCCATGTCCTTCTCAGATGCAAGATACATTCATTCCATTCCACCTGTCCCCAAATCTTAACTTGTTCCAGCATCAACTCTAAAGTCTCATTTAAATATTATCATTTAAATAAATCAGATATGGGTGAATCGCCAGGTTTAACAAACCTTAGGCAATCTTAGCTGTGAGCCTATAAAGCCAAACAAGTTATGCGCTTCCAAAATACAATAATGGGACAGGCCTAGGACAGAGGTGCCCCTTCCAAAAGGAAAAACACGAGAAGGAAGAAAGGAGGGACAAGCCCCAGGTAAGTCCAAAACCTAATAAGGCAAATCCATACGATCTTAAGGCTGGAAAACAACCATCCCTGGCCCGATGCTCTGCTTTCCAGACTCACTGGGGTGACAGCCTAGACTGATGCTGTCCACCTTGTGGCTCTCTGCCCGATGGGGATTATATCCCCCTGGATCTGAGTGGCCCTACCCCTGTGGCTTCTGTTGGCGCCTGTCTGAACTGTTGAAACCTAGGCCATGGCCCTGGTAATCTCTGAAATGCCTTCAGGGTCCTTCCCCCTTTTCTGGAACGATAGCACACTCCCAGCTTTCCTTGGTAGGTCCCGTCTTCTCCCCTTCAGTTCAAACTGGTGGTTTTCTGCCAGTTTTCTTGAAATTCTTAGTTTTTTTAACACAGGCCTTGTATTTTCACTGGATCACTCAAATCATTTAGCTGGTCCTAACTCTGCGAGGGGGAGAGAAGGAGGTGGTGGTGGCCTAGAACAAGTGTCTAAAGGGATTCTCTGAAAGGCAGAAGAGATGGGAAGATTCCCCATGACAAGTAATGGATAACCTGTCAGCTGGCCTGGGAGTGGGGACAGGAGCAAGGAGAGAGACACGGGTGAGAGGGCAACTGAAAGAAGGTCAAAATGTTCCGAGTACCAGCGAAACTTTGTCTGCAATGTGATTTTGCCTAGTTGTTTGTTAGAAAAGAGTAAAAATAAAGACCCACAAATGATCATAGCCCAGGCTGCCCTACCAAACGGCTGCGATTATGCTGCTGGTGTTGTGTAAGCTACTTTTTAGGATCAATTAGTTAATTGCTTGTTGCTTTAATTATTCATGCTCTTTGTAAAGCTTTCTTTATGTGTCACAGCTGAGCCAAGGAGAAAGTAGATTGCAGGGAAATAGCTCAAATGTGGATGTAAAGTAAGCGAATGGGTTTACTTGCTGATTGGCTGAGGGTTTAAACAGGGTGCTGCTCACACTGAAAAAAAAAATGTTTTTCAGCCACCTGACTGCAAATAATCAATAACAAGGAAAAATGTCACATCTCCCAGTTCTTGGCAAATTTCTGGATCACAAATCCCTCTTTAGCAGTTGTCCATTATTGATCACATCTTGCAAGTTAAAAATTTATTTTAAAACTACAAATGGAGATTGTCAAAGTCATTACATGTTTCTCAACATCTTCCTTGGCAATTAATAAAGCAACTCAAACTCTTGGGCTTTTCAGTGAATGAGGGCAGAGGTTTATGGACAATAATTTGAATGACTAGGCCTGGCACAACTAGAAGCACAGAGCAAATTGAAATAATTAAGCATTGGAATTGCACTAAAGATACTTTTACAAATTTTAGTTTATCAAGTGTTTCTTTTTCTCCAAGAAAAATATAAATTCTCTACTTTAAAACTTTCTCCCTAATTCTACCTATTTCTTATTGATGAGCTTTTAATCACACATGAGCAGTTACATTTTCCCCCTTAAATTATTATCCAAAATGTGAAATGCAAAACATTTGTCTATGTCGCCTGATATTTCCGTTTATAACCTTGTCCACCCTATTAAGTGCCGCATAAAAATGTGGTTTATTGATTACTGGCCTAGCACAATGTAGGGACCTAATGAATGTTCAAAGAATAAATGGACAAAGTGTGAATAAATGACTAGAGGAATGAGCCTATATCTCAGCTCAGACACAAGCGGGAAACTACCTCAGATTCTAATGGTCTCAGTTATAATCTATAAAGTTTCTGAATCTTGAATTATTTTCTTAAATTTTTAATTCTTCCATAGATTTGGCCATCCTTTATGGCCCTGTTCCTCAGACAGGGTGATTGAAATATGAGCTGAGGCATTACATACCTTTTCCAGGCCTGACTCATAAAAAACCCTGCACCCAATCCCGTGCTCTTTTCCTGCCCTCTGAAGCTGGATTGTCATGGACACATGGACATTGAAGGTCAAGTACTGAAGTGGTGGAACCTCAGTCAATAAGGGGTTTTGAAGGACTGTGTGATGCTGCGCCCCCTAATGCAATTATGGACTATGGATGCAAGAAATACATAGCTAGTGTGGGAAGGCCCTGATATTTCAAGGGTTTTTGTGATACCAGCCATGTTTTCTTTAGCATATTTCCCATTCATACCACACTCCCTTCCACCTAAGGGTTTTGCTCCCACTGTTCTGACAGTGCCTTGCTAATTCCCACATATCCTTTAGATCTCAGCGCAAGTGTCTCTTCTTAAAGGGAAATTTCTCTTCCTGATATTTCTTCTATATTCTCCTTGGCCTCTAAGACTCTCCTCTTTAGCACTTACCCAGAGAATCTTCATTGCCACAGTTGTCTCCTTTCACAAGGTCAATGACAAGGCACAGGTGTCATAGTGGCTTCAGTAGCTGTGGTCACCTACTAGGAGACCAGGGCAGAAGTGTAGGTGAGCACTCACAAAACACCCCTAAGCACGTCCAGACATAAGGGAAGTGATTGCCAACGTAGTGCAATAATACATTCAAATATTAATGCAAGTAAAGCCTCATTTAGGTCAGCAGCCTTCTGGAGCCTTGAAGAGTTCATGCCACAAATACTTGCTGAATAGAGACGCACTGACGGTATAGCCGACCATTAAGAAACTGAAAACTTCTACAGGAAGTCTCAAGGCTCACAGTCATTTGTGACCCTGAGCAGCTCAGAGTCATTCAACATTAATGGAGGGCTTGCTTTAGGCCGCTGGGTCTTCGAAAGCTCCTTATTGTTTGTAGTAAGAAAGAGGCAGCGATATATAAACGGGAACACAGCCTGCCATTCAAGAAACCGAAGACAGGAAGCAATAGCAAAGTTACTGTATTTTGTTTCGCTCTCTTTCGCTTTACTCCCCAAGGCTGACAGCTATTCACCACCCACGAAATAGCTTCCTTCCCTCTGATTCCAAGCGGGAGCAACGCCTCCGTAGAAGGTTGTGACTTCTGTTCCACCCAAGTAGACTCTCATTCTCGTGTGTTCAAACCTCACGGGGACCCTGTCTCTGAAAGGCGGGGGACTTCCTGATCGCATTTGCTGGCTGATTCTTTTTTATTTTTTTTAATATGTCTTTATTGACTTCAGAGAGAGGAAGGGAGAGGGAGAGAGAGAGAGAGAAACATCAGTGATGAGAGTCATTGATCGGCTGCCTCCTGCACACCCCCGACTGGGGATCGAGCCCACAACCTGGGCATGTGCCCTGACTGGGAATCGAACCGTGGTCTCCTGGATCCTAGGTTGATGCTCAACCGCTGAGCCATGCCAGCCGGGCTGCTGGCTGATTCTTACTTTGTTGGGAGTAAGCATCCCTCCCGCGAGGAAACAAAGCCAGCGGAGCATCCCCAAGGTTGCCAGCCTCCCTTTCTGGTTCCCATATTTTGCTCTCATGATCTCTTCATTTTGCTAACTTGTGTCAAACACTTCACTATGGAGGCATGGATTTCTTGAAGGATTTTAGTATACTTAATGATTAAAGTAATATGAATACAGTATTAAAAATTCTCAATCAGGGGAGCAAAATTTATCAATAATCCATATGCTATTCTACTCTAGCTTATGAACACTGTACCGTTTCAATGTGTCCTTCCCAGCATGGAGAGCACTGTGAGTTTCATTTTAATAATACATGTTTTCTATTCATAGCTCTCATGGAAATGTTTTCCTCTTTAATTAAGTATATCTATCAAATCTCAGTGTTTGTGTATTTTCCCATAATAAGCATTTATCCTGTTGCCTTTTCAATAGAGTACCTTGGTCATCCCACTCAATAGGACATGACCTCTTTAACTCAAAATTTTGCTTCTCTGGCAGAACGAGGGATTTTCATCTTTCATTTTACACCATGTAGACACCCAGTCTGAGCAAGCCTTTCTCACTTTTGAGGATATCTACTGAGTTATCTCTGTGCAGGACTGGCCTTGTGGGTGTGCAACCTCTATGGTCACACAGGGCCCAGTGCTTAGAATGTTCCCACACTTGGTTAAATGCTCTGTGGTTGCCATCACAAAATTCTTAATAATATTCGCACAAGGAGACTGTATTTTCATTTTACACTAGGCCCTATCTCCATGCAAATACTAAGCAAAACCAAGATGCAGGACCAATTTCACACAACACTCAGTATTCAGAGAAATAGATATAGTCCTGTCTCTCTACTCAATTTAATATCGAGGTAGAAAATACATAAAGGACACATATCCTACATGTACATTTTGATTAATTTGTACACACACACACACACACTTCACACACAACCATCATCCCACTTCAAGATATAGAATGTTTTTAACCATCGGATGACTTTCTCATATTCCTTCCCCATTAGTACCTGCCTGTACCAGGGTAAGCTATTCTGACATATCAGCAAAGATTAGTTTTGCCCATTTTTGAACTTCATGTAAGTAGAAGCATACACAATGGAATTTTTTATGCCAATTTCTTTCCCTCATTATATATATGTGAGACTAATTCATGGTCTAGCAGTAGACATGCTGTCTGAGGTCGTGTTGTCTAATGTTTATTTTGCTTCATTGTGTTCCATCACATGGCTGCATCACAGTTTATCTATTCTACTGTTGCGGGTACTTGGGTTGTTTCCATTATTTGGTTAACAGGAATAAGTTGTGAGCATTCTTGCTCATGGTGTAGCGGATGTAGCACTCTTCGTTTGGGCTTCTACCTGGAAGTGGAATTGCTGGTTCCTAGTGTATACTTTGTCTCACTTTAGTAGATACCAGTATTGACTTGTAAATGTCCACGGTGATAACGTTTTTTTTAGTGCTATATCTATGCCTTCATCATTTAAAACTTATTTTGATTCCAATGCAACATGTTCAATTCCTTCATATATTTTAGAACTTTTAAACCTCACAACCTTTTGAGATTGAAAAATCTCTCAATTTTCACAGATCTCTTTCCTTGTTGAGATCTAGAGAATTTACAACCAAGGTCTCAGAGTTAATAAAAGGCATCAAATCTAGTTCTGATACTTAGTTGCTATTAGTATGCAACCCAGCTATATTTATTGCTTTTATATATTAAACAGTAGTCATAGAAAGAAAGTCATAGGAAGAGCTGATGCAGCACCAATCCAAACACCTGGCATGTATTAAATGCTTACTATGATACTAAATGCAAAATGATACTGAACTGTGACTACCTTACCAGTTAGAAACAAAAGCTTATATGAACAGTCTATACTTTTACGAACATTTTTCTTTAAGTTACTTATTTACAGTTCTAAGACTATCTTAATTTGATTAGAACCACCCACCCAGGAGCACAAATATGCTTGAGTGTCAATAAGTAAACAAAACTAAAAAAAAATTGCCTCAAATCTTAGAGTGGGGAGTCACAACTTCATATAAGTAGTCAATATATTCTTATAAGACATTTTAAAAAGAAGTGTTAACAAAGATATGTGAAACTCTATGAAGACCTTCCTATTATATATATATGTGCATATATATATATGCAATTTTCAGAAAACCCAGGTTAGGATACTAAGCCCAAATTACTCCATAAAACAGGCATTTGGCATTCCAAGAGTAAAATTTCCCAACCATATTATTGTCACTTCTCAAAATAACTCCAGGTTGGCATGTTTCCTCAAGTCCTTCCTATGGTTAAAATTGTCTAAAGGAATCCACCACTGAGTTTTAACCTAAAGAGTCACTGCTAATATCAGCCCTCCCTTCTGTCCACGACTGACAATGAGAACACAGAGAAATGAATTAATCATGAGGATACAGGCAACTGGAATTAGAAAACAATTAAGAGCTATATGAAGGTTTATTTTGGGGGGGCAACCATTAGTGAGAGCTTCCTCACTATGTCAGACATCATGTTTAGCATTTTATAAACATTTTTTAAAAAATTTAAATTTTTAAAAAAATTTAATCTTCATAAGACATTTATGAAAAATATGTGTTATATTGTGTCCACTCCACAAAAGAGGAAACTGATTCAGAGTGGTTCAGTGGCTGTTGTAGCTCACCCAGTGACAGAGGGGTTGAGATGCAATGGACTGGAGGGTCTTTTCATTCCAAACACAAGTTTTTCTCCACACTCTTCTGCCTGAAAACTTTTATTATGTACCATCATTTTACTAGAGAATGTATTTGGAGGGTTTACATGAGATTGCAGATGCAATCAAGTAACTATCTCTCATGTGAGCTTCATGAAGCCCTCTGTTCTAGCAATCTCTTTTTTTCTGATTGTACTAATCTTATCATTATAATAGTTGTTTTATTAGTGATACAAGAGAGTTACCAGTTTATTCAGTGACATGAGCTATGTGATGTCATTTAGTAAATGATTTAATAGATATTTTTCAGTATCTTCTACACCCACATCCAGAGAAGGCTGCTGTTAATTTTGACCAAGAACTGTAAGGCAAACAGAAGCTTTATTTGGGGGTCTTTTAGGAATTGAAATTCTAGAGACACAAATGTGGGTAAAACTCCAATTATTTTCTGAGGAGGAAAGAAAGGTACAGAGTTTATAAAGACATAAAAAGGGGGGCTACGGAGGGGTTTATACAAGTTGCTTTGAAAGAGCTGTAATTGGTGCTGGCAAGTAGACTTACACAATACTATGCATGATTAACTGCTCATGTCTATTGCTAGGTGAAAATTTTTATTTTTTAGTAGAGACTCCAGTGGTGCAGTTCCCAGAACTGGCTCTGCATCACTAGCAATATCTCTTATTCTCCAATATCCTTTTAAACTGGGCCACTGATGCAGCGTAAAGCTAACTTAAATCCTTTAATTGCTGCAGTCCAGAGGTCCACATGTTTTGAAAACATTTAAGTTTAAAGGGCAACAAGTGAAGAAGAAAAGAGAAAAACAGAAAAAAAATAGAGGGACTGAAAACATGATTAAATGTCAGAGAGGAATGCAGAAGTGGTGCCTGTAGGACTCCTCAGTGCTCATTTCCATTAATTACACAGTTGCACACCACCACGAATTGTGAGCTTCCACTGCCCACTCATCATTGTTTTTTTTTTTTAAAGAGTAAAATGTTTTTTACTTGTATCATGGAATTAGGCAAATCAGTTTTCTCAAAAAGGAAATATCTGTTCTGTTTGACATTTAATAGACGTCACCTTCCAATTAATCTCGACCTTTCTGAGGTCAACAGTCTCCACTTTATCCTAGGTCTTTTCTGTGTTGTTCACACTTATAAAATAACTACCTTTTATAAAACACCTGCTATGTGGGTGCAGTTTCTAGTGCATGCCTCTCACCTCTATACCCCCCACTGTGAGTCTATAAGGTCAGTAAAATTCTAAGCCTCATTTTACAGACCTGATTCAGAGATTAATTCACACAAGGCTCCAGATCTAAGAAGTAGCAGGTCAGGCCTGGGGCTCAGATCTGTCTCCTTCCTCCCACTTGCTTCCATTGCCTTTTCTACTGTATTCAGTTTTGCTCCCAGGACTTTGATGAATTCCTCTACTTCTACTTAGAAATCCTAGAATTGGCCTGATAGGTGCCCTGCTTGTTACTTCACTAAACAGAAAACAAAGGGGCAACATCTAAAAAGGCTGCTGGACCCACTGCTCCCATTTATGGGCCAAGACAAGAATATCCATGGAATCTCTTGGCCGATGGCCTGTTCTCCTTTCTTTTCCCCCCTAATTCATTCCTGCACAGTATATAGCCTTGTGTGCACACATACAGACACCCCGGGCCTTAAATCCAAGCTCACTTCACACCCTCCATGAACAATCAGCACTTGGCTCATCTTCTAGGGTAGAACTGCATGTACTTTCGTGCAATCACCTCTCAGAAGTTGGACTCAGGAAAGGGGCTCAGGCAAGCCCTGGAAACAAACTTGAGCCACTTGGAAAGACATTCTTGGATCCTGGGTACCCAGAATAGAGACTAAAAGGTAGAATGTGGGCTCCAGGTGGTCAGAGCTCCTTGGCCCTCCAGGGAGGGGCTTGGCTGGAAGAGGCTCAGAATAAACCCCTCAAAATCATGGTGCCTGTGGGTCTTCAGAAGGTGTTTATTGACTGGGTGATTGACAGGAAAGAGGAGCATTGCAATAAATGGCATCACTCCAGGACTAAAAAGAAAAGAGGAATAATCATAGTTCTTATTTTACCCCTCGGAGTTCATTATTAGCCATCTACAAGACAACTTTAGCTTACTCTACTTTGATTCCAACTGAGAAGAGCCAAGCTGCAATGCCTCATTAAGAATGTTGTGATTCCTTTCCACCTGGGCAGACACACATCTCCAGCTTGCTAACCTGCGTGCTGGCCCCAGAGCTCCTGCCCCTGAAAGGCAGGAAACTTCCCTGTTCACACCCCTGCTGGCTCTCGCTCTGTGGGGAGCAGGCACTTCTGCAGGGAAGCAAGGTAAGTCAGCATGCATCCTTCTAAGAACCTTATGTCAGGCATTATATGCATGAGTCAACCTCATATATATTCCATCTGAAATTTTTAAAGAATTTTCATATATCTTAATGATACGAGTGATATGAAGATAGCACAGAAAATAAGGGTGGTATAGTAATTTAAATTTCCTAATAAGATATCTCTCAGTTTTCTCTTTTTTTGGTAAGAAAAAGTACCCAAAGCTCAACTCCCTGGGAGAGCTGCTTCTCCCTTTTCCTGTGTCCCATCCCAAGATGGCCCTTAAGTAGAAGGAAATAGTATTTTCCTCAAAAAGTTAAATGGGGGGGGGGAAATTTGTATTGTGCTTATCCTTGGGTTGGTTTCCATCACAGAGCTCGGTTGTCTTTGTCCTCATAATTGTCCTGTTGAGATTTAATGAGGGGGGTGAGTAGGCAATCCTTTCAACTTTGACTATCAGCACCCACTTTGGATACATCTTTATTTTGCATTCCACTCTTACCAGTTTTAAGATATCTCCATTTTTATATACATTGGCTTAGGTTGGTCCAAAGGATGGAAAAAAGCTGAATTGAATCTGAAGACCTGAGTTCTCTCCCAGCTTTACTATTCCCCTGCTGCAGGATGTCCTTGGACCTCTTTGAGACTTCCTCTCTGTCTGAACCATCACAGCATGTTTGTTCTTTCTGCAGCAGAGATTCAAGGATCAAAAAGCCATAGCTCTTTGTAGGTTAAAGGACTTTGTACATAGCAAAGTGTTTGCGGTGGGAGTATGAATCAGGCACCCAGCTCTGAGCCCATGCTGACTGATGATTGTTTTTTTATTCCCAATATGTAAAATGACCAGAAAATTTTGACTTTCCTTAAGGTCTAATAATCCATGAAATCCAAATGTCAAGTACTAAAAAATAATCTAAATTTAACCCTTGAATTAGGAAATTAAAATTGATGTCTTTAGATTTCAGGATTTTCAATATGATAAGGTATATATGAACGGAAGGGCAGATTAGATGTATAAGATGCTTCACTTAAAAACAAGCCACATTCTCCTAAAGGGAAACATTATATGAGATCCCTAATCATTTAATTGATTTGTTCAATAAACACTTGCTGAGCATCTCCTAGGGGCATACGAATCTCTCATATGTAGTCGGGAGATAAAAATATGAGCAAGTTGGTGATTAAAGGGCTTCCCATTCAGTAATGGGTGTAGGCTCACGGATAAGTACAATGAATGAGACTTTTTCATTTTTACCAAAGAGCTGTTTTTAAAAATTCCATTGGAATGTAAAAGAAATATATTTACTCCATGAAAGATTTAACTGTGGATTATTGGAAGTTTCAATGAGAAGCTGGTGGCCCTCTGTCAAGGATAAAAGAAAGCATACTGCTGTGCCGGGTAATATGACTGCTAGCCCGAACCTCGCCGTTCTACAATCCTCTGAGCATAATCCCATGTATATCGGGCATGTTTTAGTGGGTGTCCGTGTGATTCTTTTCTGAGGGCATATTCTAAGTTTGGGCATGAATGTGTCTGAGTTACATGTTTACAGCGTACTTTACCGGCAGCTCTGTAACTTCTTGCTTTTTACAAACATGAATGCAGAAAGCCCTAAGGTGGACCCAAAGAGAAGCACAGCAGAGCCTCTGATTCAGAGCTTCTGATCGAGGTGGTCAAGTAAAAGCCAAGGTAATAGTTCTTTGGCTGGTGCAGGTCGGGTGATGTGCACGCACAGCTGTGCAAGCCAGGCACCAATTAGACCCATTTCCCAGAAGAGAAGTCTGAGGCTCAGGAAGGCTAAGTAAGTTCTGGGAATGAAGCAAGGAAGTGATAAGTCTAGGACGCAGGACTATATTTGACAAATACTTAATATTTAATGCTTGCCATGTGTGTGACAAATAGGTGCTCCTTTGTTTAGTCTTCGTGACTTCCGCATGACTAGGTATCATCGCCACTTCAGAGAAGGGGAAAGTAAGAGGCAGAGATGCAGTGACTTGCCTGATGTCACACAGTAAGTGCTTTCTAGCGGGTGTCTGATGACAGGTGGTCTGGCTCCCAGTGTTTGCTTATCAGCAGCCTGTGAGGTGCTTCTCAAGTCCAGCTAGACCTGATTCTACAGTCCTCACATTCATCCTCTGCGACGAGTAGCTGCTTTCTCCTGGGTGCTCTCTTCGGAAGACAAATGACTGTCATATAAGTCGGTGACCCAAGAGAGCTGCTAATTCAACTGTCTGCATACAGATCTGCCTGTCTGTGCCCCCTGCCTGCCTCCTTAAGGCACCACCACCACCATTCTTCCAACACTGGCCTGCCCTTTGGCACTCTTTTCCAGTAGCTTTAATTAAATGTTAACTTTCATTTGCCCTTTTCCATTGTGTTACAGATAACCTTTGCTTCCTGCTGCGACCAGATAAGCTGCACTCCCTGACAGGTACCAAACAGGTTCATCTTGATATAAAGAAAAGACTGGGGACTCTTGGATCCGCTCCGTTGACATATTTTAAAATGCCAGTTTGAATACTTGTTTTGCTCTTACTTCTTCTACGTAATGCCAGGGTAATAAATTATTTCTGGAGATGGCAGTAGCTAAAAGGTTTAAGTCCAAATTAGTCATACTAATGCCTGGGACCCTTCCTGAATGTCAAACAGACTCTATTGAGAGGTGTGTGTTTTGGCGGTAAAGAGTTGCAAATATATCATAGAGAGATGTCCTGGTTGAGATTTAGGGTTCCACGGTCCGATCCATTGACTGGGGGAACTTGAGGTTTCCTGGATGTTTCCTTACACACTCTTTCCATCCACTGGGAGGGAGTGGCTTCTTGCTGAAGTGGGAGGACTACTGGGCTGAGAATCAAGCCTTGACTCAAGTCTCCTCTTTGCCACTGATGCAATCTATGACCTCAAGCAAGTTCCTTCTTTTCTCTGAAGCTTAGTTGCTTTATTGCCGTAAGCGTTATACTCACGATAACCCTTATATAATGATGCATCCACATTGCATCACTATTCAGACAGCATTGAGAGATGATGCTGTGGCAGGCACTTCAAAAATATTTTCTGATTTACTCTTCAGAACAAACCTATGAGATGAATATTTTTATTCACATTTTACAAAAGAGAACACTGATCTTTAGAGAGGTCAAGCACTGTGCTCAAGTTCACACCACAGCTGGCAAGTGAAGGGGAGCCAGGACTCACCCAGGGCTGTCCATCTGGGGATCCTGTGCCTTTAACAATTACAGAGCCCTTCCCGGTGTCCCTCGGCTTTATGCTTCTCTAACTGTATTCATTGGCCCTTTAGACTGTGCATTTTGGTGTTGCTACATCTACCCATTCATCTAATAAAAAATGTCAAATTATCATGGATGTGGGTAGCCCATGCAACTCAAGTGACTACTTTTCTAAAAACAATTGCTTTCCTAATTTCCTGAAAATTAGACATGCTCCCGGTGAGACAGGTGGTTGCTGCCTGTGTCCATAAAGGTCTCTTGACATTGACAGAAAGTAGAGGATTCTCTGTGTTTCTAAATAGTGGGACTAGGACAAATACTATGATTTTATTTTTATAAGTTATGATGTATTAGAATAAGTGTATCTAAAAACAAAAGAGATAAAGGGGGAAAACAAAAGCTAAAGGTAATCCAGGGAAAAGAGAGATGGTAGAAGAGAGGTTACTCTCAGAAATGCTTCTTACAACAAGTAGATATGTACGTGGATCTGCAAGAACAAAATACTCTGAAATGTTAATAATACTTCCTGGGGGTGGTGGGGTTGCAGAACTGTCCTTAATTTTCCTTTTTTAAAACTTTGCTAATTTTCCACAATAAGCAAGCATCGTTTGTGCACTAACAATAAATGAACACATACACATATACTTGCTTGTAGCAAGCAAACCACAAAGCATCACAGAGCTAGCGAACAGCCCAGACAGCAAATTACTTTGTGACAAATTTCTAGACTAGGCCAACTCCCCAGGCAGTGGCGACATCAAAAACTACAGATCCCTTTGTTAATACCTCTGGTGTCATCCATAGTCTCAGCCTCATTCCACACTAAATCATCAGTGGGACACCTTCCTAGTCATTTACCTCTTAAATAACCGTATGACAGGAAATCTTCAGCGAAAGAGCCTGTTTCAACCAGTTGTTTCCATTTTTAAAAATTGTGTTTACTTTCCATCCGTCGCAGTGGATCGATTAAAAGCGCAATTTATGCAGTGCACCCTCCTTTATCCTTACTGTGTCCCCTGTTCCGTGTGCCCAGTCGCCTTCTCCCTATGTAATAATCCTAGGTTATTACTTAGTCCTAATGGCCCGCCCTCCTTCTCACGGCGCTTCACCGCAGACCCAGAGGCGCCCGCTGCTCCCTCTAAGACACATCAGATGGGCCAGCGGGGTTGGTGAGCACATCCCGTAATGTCCCCGCTATCTACAGACCCTTTGAAAACTAGTTACAAAGTGATCCCTTCATAATTCTCTAACTTTTGCATCTACCACACTTCTCTTGGCTCTTAGCGTAAGCCAGGTGCCCAGGCTTCCTGCTCCATCGTGGTGCTTGCCCAGCCTCTGGTCTTGCACTTTGATACATATTTTTTCTGGCCCATGACAGTCCCTTTCTTCTCTTCTGCGTATCTTCTTTCTCATGGAATCTCTTCGCTAGAGCCTTCTGCAATTACCATGCACACTGAATTCACTCTTTCTAATTATTCTTTAGTAATGCAAATCTTTACCATGTATTTTATCATTTAATCACAAATTTACTTTATTATTTTCTAGGTCATATATATATATAGCATCCCCAAAAATGTATACACACTGAATAATTATAAAGGCAGTGTTTATTAAAACACATTTCATTTTCAAAATGTAATAGAATCTACAGACATTGTACATATACATTTTTGGGAGGATGGTCTGTGTGTGTGTGTGTGTGTATGTGTGTGTGTGTGTGTGTGTGTATGTATACTTTAGCTCCTCAATAGGAATGTAAGGTTTTGAAAGTCAGGGAAGTAATCTGTGTAGTTCCTTTATATCCCTATTAGTGTCTTGTGGTAGATGTTTGATAAAATCTCACTATATTATATTTTAGTTCATGATAACTAATAAAAAATAATCATCTAACAAATATATGTGACTCCATAAAATTTTAAGTACAAGATTCTTCTAATTAAAGAAACTTTAATAATTAAATTTTAATCTATGTTATGTTTTTATCTAGAAACACAGCACTGTTCATGCTCATGTTCTTAACTAGTTAAATAAGCTCTTCCCCTGACAATTTCCTGTCATGTGGCTATGTCAAACTCTCCAGTGTATTGCGTTTGGAGACTGACACATTGGAGATTTAGTATGAAATGATGCCTAAGTAAGGGATGGCAGGAGAGCTATTAATACAGAAACCTATACTGGAGTGCCCTCTAAGACCTCAGTATAATGGGAAAGTTATCTTATGTCGACTAGCTGCCTGGTAGATTGTTGGCTCATTAAGAATTGTTGCCTCTTTTCTTTTCTTGCTCTAAATATTTCTGAGTAGCTTTGTTCTTAGCTGCCGCTCTTATTAAACTGCCCAATCCAATATGAAAGGAGGGACTGTGCCTTTGGGATTTGGTATTCTGATCTGCATTCTTCCTCGGCTAGATTTGCTACCATCAAAACAGTCTAGAGCATTACAATGCAGATGAAAAGCAAGCTCTGAGTGGCACTGAAAGCCAGAGGTCTATTATTTGCATAGATCCAGGTGTAGAAAATAGGACACTTTATATAAAACAATTACCAGTTATATTCCATTACCATTGTCCTTTAAAGTTAAATTATTTTTAAACAGCATTTGCAGAAAATGGCTAAAGGTAGACTTTATCTAATAATTTAGCTGATGAAAACGCAAATAATCAGTTTCATCATTATTGCTCAATATTGCATCTTATGTGCAAAACTTTGTATGTGTCATTATAAAACTTTATTTCTGTATTCCTTCCAAGTACCTGCCAAAAGAGCTACCATTTTCAATCCTTCCACGTGAAACCCATGAAGAGAGATACTATTTTCTTCAATCCTTTCTTAGATAGAAAATTATGCTTCATTTCAAATATTATTCAAAGAACTAATGAGATCTCAGTGAAAGTTAGGGATAGGGGTTACTAATGTAAAATGCATAAAATTCAATATTTACCAATAGAGGATTATTAAAATTGTAGCAAAATGAAGCTTACTTACAGATTTGCAAAAACTTTCGACAATTCACTAGCTTTGATGGTTGGAAAGTGAGGATTTGTAAGTAGTAATAAGCAACAGTGGAGTTTCCCTCTAGATTTAGAATCAGAGAAAATGGATCAGAGTTCCAGCTACACAGTCTCTTACTATGTGACCTTGGGTTGGCCACATGATATCTGACATTCCTTACTCTTTTTTTCCCTAAATATGTTTTTATTGATTTTAGAGAGAGGAAGGAAGTGGGAGAGAGACACATTGATCAGCTGCCTCCTGCATACCCTCTACAGGGGATAGAATCCACAACCTGGTCATATGCCCTGATCTGGAATCAAACTGGTGATTCTTTGGTGCATGGAATGAGACTCAACTAATTCAGCCACATCAGCCAGGGCTGATATTCCTTACCCTTAAATGGGGACAACATTATTTCTACTTATTTCACCAAGTAATCTTGCAGAATATGAATGTGAAAAGACTGAAGTACTCTCGAAATGTACTAGTTATGTAAATATTATAGTTAGCCTTATACTTATGGTCCTACAAAGTGTGTGTTTCTTACCCCTATGTATATGGCATGATTGGTCTGCTGTGTATTAAACCCTTTCTGTGGTTACTCTGCCTCCTTACTTCTGTCTTCTTGGACAAAAGAGCAAATCAGCAGGTGATAAATGCAGCATAAAGGCTGAACTTGAAAGGAACTATACCAGGGAAACAGGTGAAAGTCATATTTTCTAAGTTCCCATTGTCTTTGCTTCTGGGTTATCTCGTTTAATCTGTTAATAAACATTTCCTAGGTACATATTTGTATCACCATTTTTCACAGAAGAAATTTGTATTCAGGAAGATGAGGTAACTTGTCTTGGAAGCTTGTTTGATTCCGAATTGTCTGTTTTCATAGTCCCCATGTCCCTATTACCTCAGAATGCAAATTAGGGGACAGGCATAGCATGGGCATTCATAATCATCAGGGGCTGCGTCAGTGCCAGGGGGTGAAAATTAGTTCTTGGTGAAAATTCTTACTCTTTTTATGTATAAAGCACAGATTTGCATACAATGCATGTACAGACATGCAACATCCCTGGGGTATTAGAATTTAATTGGTGTTAAAGAGAAAAAAAAAATTTCTAAAAAGGCTTCTTAGAAGAATAATAATGAAAAATGGTTGAGAAACACTGGCATGAGAAGAGGAAATCATAACTATAGTGAACTAAATTTACAGTGGCTTTCGTTTCCATCAAGGCCAGAAACAAGCAAAAATCATCCTTTCCCAACTGCTTCAGCTATGGAGGGATCATCGCATATTACCCTAGAACACATGGGGCAGAGTGGGGGCACTGTCAAGTCCCTGTGCTGGACTGCTGAAATGCCAACCAACCAGTGGAAGTTCAGAAGAATCAGGAAGGTCAAACCACTGTGATTCTAAATAATCAGAAAATCAGAGGGGCCTGGCCCTCAGGAGAGCCAACCACGTCGTAGACATGTTTAGCTCTCCGGGCAAAATGTCCTACCATTACCCTCCACCTTTCTGCCTTCCATCCATCTCCTGGGAGACAGTCCTAGCTCCACTCTTGCAAGAAATCTTTAACTTAGCCAGTTATCACCTTTCTCTCCTAGAAGGTCTAATATCCCTATATAGGGTGCCTTCCAACCCAGACATTGCACTGAAAAAGACCTGGATTTGAATCCTGACCTTGTAACATATGATTGGATACCAATGAATGCTCCTCTCCTTGTGCCTCAGTTTTTCCATCTGTAAAATGGGAATACCCATGTGCACTCACCTTATAGCCATGATAAGAAAATTTATAAAACATTTAGCATTGTGCCTGGCTGGTTGTAAGTGTTGACTTGATAAGAATATAATAATAACTTCAAATGCTAGGTTACTCTCTCCTTGGACTTGGAACAATCCATCATGAGTAACCTGTTCACAATCACAATTCCAGGTTCAGATGTCATCGTCTTCATCAAAAAGTCTCATATGCATCCCACCTTCCCTGATCTACCTCTACCCTGACTCCTGCTTCTCCTGTGCTGGTCACACTGTAAGCTCACCAATTACTTGCCCACAACCTTTACGATACCGACTCCCTTGTGAACAAGGATTTTTGTCTTATGTAACTGTATTTTCAGTACCCAGAATAAGGATTATGGATATTTTTTGTTAAATGATGAATATAGTTTCAACAAGTTTGATTACTTGATTGTATGACTACAGCTCATTATTCCATCCGTTAAAAAAAAAAAAAAGACGCAGCATTTTATCCCCATATCTTGAAGCTGAGACACACATCCTTAACTTTGTATACAAATCTATCCTCTATTAATTTAAAACTTGACTATCCTACAAACCTTTTGATATATAGGTGTGTATATGAAATCTACTATAAAAATGAAAAACCACCCTCCGCCCTTGTCTTCCACAGTCTACACTTGTTGCTCCTTTCATGCAGTTTTCTCATTTATCATCAGACCTTCCCACAGACTACAGCTGAACTCTGGGGACAGACAAGCAGGAGGTGATTCATTTGCATAGTCTTCTCAGGGCTCCAGCAACAATTTTTAGCAAATGTCCTGGGTGATGTTTTCAGAAAGATTTATTGTATTTATCTTGTAACCTTCCACTATGAGTCCCAAGAGCATCGGCATCCAAATACCAGTGAGAAGAATCTGCACTGATATCCAAGCAGTGGGTGCTGACGGCCCTTCTCTATGGAACTGTAACCACGCTTAATGCTACAGGTACATATCAACATCCATTGTATCTAATTACTCACGTTCACAAATTAATTAGGGAATTAAAAGAATATGTTCTCTTCACTCCAACATGATGTTAGAGGTCTTCAAAAAGTCCTATTTGATCATTTCAAGGAAGAGCTTGAAACAATGGAATTTTGTAATTTAAAAGGATCTGATTTATAAAGCACAGCTTGTAAGGTATCTTCATTGGCGTATACTTTTTTCAATTAATGAGCATCCTTCAGTGAGCAAGTGGTAAAGAAAAATGTGAGTCTTTTCATGCTTATGCTCAATAGCCAATGCTGTAATCTTCATTTCTTTGCTTTCACTAAAAGACACGTTCACTGATTCAAACCAATGAGTGTTCTTTTCATAGTAACACTGTCTTCTCCCCTGTCTCTGGAAACAGTGCACGCATCACTTGCTCAGAAAGCCTTCCTGTGCTCCTCGCCTACGTGGGAGGCTCCCTCTCCCTGCTCGCCTGGAACTCCTCATGTGCCAGGGCACGATTAGGCTTCATCATGATCTCCTGTCGCCTCAGTTCCTTGAGGACCAAGGCCTGGTGCCTGGTTCATTCTACAGGCAGGGTGCCGTGTCAGGGACTAGGGATGGAAGATGAAAAAAATGGGGGGGCTCTCCTTAAGGGGATCACAGTTGTGTATTAAAATACAGAAATGTAAACTAACAACTATAATTCAAAGGTTAAATCTATCATAGGTACCTCCAGAGTTCAATGAATACAGACTAGTAAGAAACTACTTCACAGTAGTGAGGACTTCACAAAGATTAATTCTCCACCCTAGCAGTTTAGAAGGGATATTGTAAGCGATCACCCAGGGATGACTCTGATATGCAGTTATTAAATCATAGGAAGAAGAAATCCTAACAACCATGCATGTACCTAATATCTTTATATCACAATGTGTCCTCACTATTTATGTTGCTGTCTCTGGATGCGACGATGACTTAGTTTAACTTAATATATTCTAATCACCAAATATTTGTGACACAGGGTGCTAACTGCTGTGAAGAATATGAGGCTGAGCGAATTTGTTCTCTTGAGGAGAACGTAAGAGGGTGATTTATTCTGAACTGGACTGTGTCTACATGCTGGGCGCTGTACTCAGTGCTATTCCCTTGCCAGCTGATTAATTTTCAGGATCACATCAGGACTCATTATTGTTCCCATTTTAGATATTAGAAAACTGAGGATCAGAGAGGCTAGGGAACTTGCTCAATGTCACACAGCTGAGAAGTGGCAGAGCCCGAATTCAAAATTGGGTCCTTTTACCCCAAGTCTTGCTTCTTTCTATCCTAATACCTGGTCTCCCAAAGGAATTATGTGCTATCCATGTTAGGAAGATGCAACACATATACAAATATCCCTATTATGTGAAGAATATTCTGGATCAGGTATAAACAAATAATAATGATACTTAAGGAAGGAAAGTCAATCAAAGGCTTCAGAGAGAAAGTGCAAGGAAGCTGCAAACATTTCTGACCCACTAAAACGTGAATGAGACTATCTAGCAGGGGAATGATGCAGTACCCACCCTGCAGGTAAGTCTCACACAGAATCAGAGATAATAATAACTACTCTGAATAGCTGTTATGAATTTTAATAATGCTGCTAGCAATTAACATTCACTGAGTAGTTACTGTACACCAGGCGGGGTGTGAAACTACATTACCATGTCCGCTCCTCAGTACAGCCCATGAGCTGGGTGGTGTATCTGACTGAATAGACCAGGAGGCTGAGATGGAGAAGTTAAGTAACTGACCGAGTCTCTCAGTTAAGTAGGCTGCAGAGCTGGCATTCAAAGTTCAAATTCTTAGCACTGTGCTATTCAACCTGCCATTCATAATTGCAAAGTACTTAGCCCAGTGTCACCATAAATGTTCAGTAGTAATTATAATGCCTGCTATCACTTATCATTCATGTTATCGCCAAAGGCACACAAGTGAGACCACTGAGAACAGTTTCAGAGACGTGCCCTTGGTGGGGGCTTAGCGTTGGGAGTGGTTGGAGGTATGTGTGCAAAGGCCAGTTGGGGGCACGAAATGCAGAAACATTACTGACCAAAGGAGCGTGACCTTGATTTGAGAAGCTATTATGAAGCAGAAAAGGCTTTTAGCAGTTCACTCACCCAATTAGAACCCAACTCTTAAAATGAATGTTTAAAATTCACATTTGGAAGTGAGAGATCACTGAGCTAGACTTGAAAAGTGGTTGGGTATGAACTGCAAGGGGGAAAGAGTAAAAATACATTTTGAGGAACTGAGCTTAAATGGGTGGAGGGGGATTTGGTGGTGGTCTACATACAAATAGGGCAAAAAGGAATAAAAATGGGCGGGGGCTGGGGCTAGGTCAAAGGCACGGAGGGGGTTAATGAGAAGAAAACGTCAACCAGGCTTTGGGAAACCTTGATGTACAGGCGCCAATGTGCCACATACCTGATGGTGTACAGCAGGCTGTTAGAAATTTGTGACTGAGCATAGCCCACTGGAGACAAAGACGATTAATAATGCGACCTTAGGCCAGCTAATGTTTACTTACTGTATCCAAAGTAGCTTCTGGCTATTAACTCTTTGTATAGATATAAGAACTAAATGGTTGCCCTGGCTGCTGTGGCTCAGTTGGTTGGGCAGAGGCTCAGGCACCAAAAGGCTTGATTCCCAGTCAGGGCACATGCCCAGGCCGAGGGCTCCATTCCCAGGGGCGTGCAGAAGATCGATGTTTTGTTCTCACATTGATTTTCTCTCTCTCCTTTCCTCTCTCTCTAAAAATCAATTTAAAGAAATCTTCGAAAACTAAATGATTGCTTAATGGTAGAATTCCCAGGACCAGAAGTCATGTGTGCCATCTTTACTCTTTACTGGTGTACTCTTCATTCCATGATTATAGGGAATTTACGCTGAACTTTCTCGCCACTGTGTTTCTAGGTCCCAGCATAATGCTCGGCATGCAGAAGGCATTTTACGCATACTTCTTGTATGAATGAATGACAATGAAGGAATGGGTCTCAGTTTTTACATCCATAATCAAGGGAGAACCTGTTCTTCACCTCTAATAGGGCACTGACACTTGAAAGTGGAGAAAACCTATAGGCTATCTGCTTAGAGAAAGGTGCACATACTGCAGTTTCTCACATAATTACGGAGGATTCACAGATGCTCTGAGGCTCGTGGATTAATCTCCCAGGGATTCAGGATAAATATCTGTGGGCTCAGTCAAACGTTTCTCTCACTACAAACCTTGAGAAGGACCTGCATTTAGGGCTTTTGTTATATTTTTATAACTAATTTTATAATGTCTCAATAAAATGTTTTATATATATGTGTGTGTGTGTGATAGTTAACTCTAATCTATACTCTGGAGGAGGTTAGTGTTGAAGCACCCAAATCAGAAAGTAACATTCCAGAGATGGTAACTGCAAATCTTGACAATATTTTTAGGAATTCCAGAAATATTTTTTTATTGATAAGATAAATTAGTTTTGAAAACTGTGTATGCATTGTTCTACATCATTTTATATATGGGACTTGAGCATCTGCAGATTCGGGTACCCAAGGAGAGTCCTAGGACCAATTGCCCTTGGGTACCGAGGAGCCACTATAGTTTAAGGTTTATCTTCAACTCCGTGGGCGGTCAGTGCCCTAATCCCCATATTGTTGAAGGCTCAACTCTAGTTGTACTGAGAACACCAAATGCTGGTGAGAATGCAGGTCAACAGGGGATTCTCATTCACTGCTGGTGGGAATACGAACTTGTGCAGCCACTTTGGAAGACTGTCTGGTGGTTTCCTACAAAATTAAACATATCCTTGCCATGTGACCAGCAATCACGGTCCTTGGTATTTACCCCAAAGAGTTAGAAAGTTACGTGCACACAAACACCTGCACGCAGATGTTTATAGCAGCTTTGTGCATAATTGCCAAGGCTTGGAAGCAACTGAGATATCCTTCAGCAGGTGGATAAGCAGGCTGTGGAAAATCCAAGGAAGGGAATTTTAATCAGTTCTGAGAAGAAATAAGCAAAAAGAAATGAAACCCTCAAAAGACAGAGAAAAAAACCTGTGGTTTTAAAATTAGAAAGAACATTGGTCACTTTTAAGAAGAAAAAATTCAGTAGAATGATGGAGTGTAGATTTTTTAGAATAAGAAATGATACATTTTTTGGGTGGCTGTTCTGTGCAAAATACTATGACAGGTTTTGCTGGGAAAACACAATATAGAAGACAGACTTTCTGAATTTAAACAATATTTGAGTTGGGGAGTCCATCTACAGCATAAGGAGATATTATAAAACATATTGTCCAAGAGTAAAGGGGCTCACAAATTATTAATTCCTTACTTGTTTTTTAATGAATTCATTTATTTCCTACTTATTTTGCCATCCAGTTTATTTACCTTTCTTTTGCTAAAATACCAGTTCTCCCTTTAAGGAAGCACTCCTCCCCCATTTCCACTCTGCAGCTGTAGAGGACACCACCATCAACTATAGAGAGTCCCAAATGCGGTTAGGACACCTGATGCAATGCTCCTGTGATGACTGATTCTGAAATGGGCTGTGGTTCAATTAAAGACAATGAAAATAAAATTCTGGAATTATGTTAGACTCCTAGAAAATAGAAAGTTTTTTGCAGTTAATAGAAGGAGTTGGGATCCAGAACTACCCTATTGGTGCTACTTGAAGATGAGTCTAGAATAGCCAGGGGTCCTCAATGTGGAAGGCATAGAAAAGAAAAGGGAAACCAGGACTCAGGTGCGATATTTAATTGCTGGATTAAGTCACACCTGAAGCTTCATTTTTAGATAGTTTCTAAAAGTTTAGAAGTAGTTCTAAACTTTTCCGGTCCATCAGTTAATATATTCCTACCATTATTTAGCAAACTGGTATGATTTCAGTTATCTTAAACTTGCATTTAAAAATGTCCTAATGGAGAAAAGTCTTTAGGAAAAGCCCAACATAGAGGTGAATTTTCATGAACTCCAAGAATTGGCTAAATCTAGAAGGACTGAAACTAGAAACAAAGAGCTCTAAGAGGTAGTCTAATTAGCTAGAGGTCGGGCTTTTAAATAATTCATTGTGGATTACACCGGTGTACTAAAGCCGTCTCCTTAGATTCCAGTGGTCACGGATGTCATCCTGCCCTGTGTTGGAATTCATTTTTCAAATGTTTCTTTTTTTCTACTAGATTGTAAATGAAAACTCCTTGAGTTTTCTTGAGGGCAGAAGCTCTTTCTCGCTCATGCTGGTAGCTTCATGAAACCTAGCACAATGTCTGTCACATAACGAGTAGGTAGTGGTAGGGTTACATTGACTTTTTGAGCAGGGAGGGGTGTGGTAAGAGCATCATTTTGGTGGGTTTCCCTGGCAGCAGTGGCTTGAAAGACTGGTCCAGGATAGGGAGGAATGGGGAGGGTGTCTGAATAGGCATGCATTTCAGTATTCCAGGGGAGAATGGTTAAGAGCTCAGAGAAATAGATCCCTAAAATGTGAAGATCTAAATCTAGACGGCCACACAAGTAAAATGGACATAGCCACATAAATAGTCATGTAATATTTCTTTTCTTTGTTCTCCTCTATTCATATCAAGTTCTTAAATCCGTTGCCCATGGTAACATTCAATGGAAAGCTGACCAGCTTTCAGATGTATCTATCAGATCAAACACTGATGAAAGAGGTCTGTGGTTTGTCTTTTTCTACTGAGTCAATTGTGCTAAATATAGACTGGATGGGTTTCTTCGAGCAATGGAAGTGACTAGAATAGGATCTAGTATAGGCACTGTCCTTCCCATACCCAAATATAAGCAAACTTGAAATTAAAATAGTATGATCCAAAAAAGCTTAAGGTTTAAAACAATCCCAAATATTTTACAATTTTTGAGTGTTGACTTCATACTTTCTTTCAGGGCAGCATGATATTGAGTACAAAGAGGCGTGCAACCATTTAAGGATGCACTGGTCTTAAAAAAACTTTAATGCATTCGAATGAGAGACTAAGATTAAAAAAACAGAAGAATGGGATCACCCATGATTTCAACTCTTAATAGAACTACCATCAGTAAACTTTTTGGGAAAAATATTTCAAGTATTATTTATATGAAAAGAACTATGTAAAATTTTTCATCCTTTGGATTTTTGCTTACATGTCACTTCTTTAAAGTCTAATTTGTAATGCTGTCCTTTCCTTGTCTCCAGTATTCTTCTTCATAGCACACTGTTTTTTCCTTTGCAGAACCTAACACACTTTTTAACACTGACTGCATTTTTTAACGCCAGCATTTCACATGAGAACAGGATTATGGCTATTTTCTTCAGTATCATGTATCCAACATGAGTGAAGTACATGGCACATAACATGCACTTGAGATCAATTATTTATTGAAAATTTTTCAGGCACTGTGTTGTACTGGTTTAAGGCAGCAGGTTCTGCAGCCAGACTTGGGCTTAAACACTGCTGTGGAAGACAGAAGACTACATGTTACCCTACAGAGTAAAAGGAACTTGACTTACGTAACAAAGTTAAGTGTGTTGAGATGGATAAGTTATCCTAGATTTAGTGGGCCCAATGGAATCACAAAGGTCCTTATAAGAGGGAGGCAGGAGGGTCAAGGTCTTTCAAAGGTGATGAAGTGATAACAGAAGAAGAGGGAGAGAGGTAGGAAGAGAGATCTCCTCTGGTCTCTGGCTCTTTTTATTAGGGCATTAATCCCATCATGTGGGTCTTATCCTCACAACCTCATCTAAACTTAATTACTGTCCATAGGCCCCACCTCCAAATACCTTCATAGTGAGGAATAGGGTGTGAACATATGAATTTGGGGGGACACAAACAACAGTCAGCCTATGACAAACAGTCCCCTTTATATAGCCACTCCAGAGAATATTAAGATCTTGTATTCATTCAGGTCCCCAGGTTTTCATATTAATGTCCCAGTTTTCAATTGTATTGGGACAATGGTTCTTAGCCTAGTATAATAAAATGATAACAAGAAAAATCTTTCAACATAAGCATACTTATGGACAATGACCATAAACCCCACATTACTTGGGACAGTCCCAATTTACAACTATTGATCCATCATAACCAATAATAGTGCCTCCTTTTAGTCTCAAAAGTGTTCTAGTTAATACAATAAATTATATGATCACTCTATGTTGGAGTTTGGGTGAGTCACTTTATATATGTTAGGATTTATTCCTAATCTACAAAATGCAATGATGCTACCCCCTCAAAGGATGCTGGATGGATTAAGTGAAAAGAGCAACAATCAAGATACACAGTAGATGCTCACTCTGATTAGTTTCCTTTTTTTTTTCAATAAATACTGAGCACCTGACAATCATGAAGAGAAATGCAACCACACTGAAGTCCATTGATTAATTGGATCTGAGGGAAGATATTTAAAAGCAGGACTTGGCTAGAGATGGAGACCAAGGTTTAGTCAACTCACCAATGAACTAAATCCAGGAAGGACTACAAGAGTCATAGCATCTCAAGTGGAAAGATATTACTCAAGTGGAAAGCTCTTCCTTCATGAAGAAACCTCCCTGCAACATCCCTGACAGGTCCATCTCCTAATTATTAACATCAGTGGTTAACATTTACAGCATGCTTACCATGTCCTAGACATTGTGCTAAACAACTGCCATGAATTACTTTCAGTCATCTTTATAAGAATCCTAGAATGTAGGTATTATGCACCTCACTATGAAGATGAGATCTGCAACTTCACAGAGTCAGAATCCATTCTCTTGTTTTCTAATGAGCTTTTGGTGGCCACATAAGATTTTAATGAAACAATTAAAAACATGAAATTTGCATTTGAGAAGCAGAGAGTTCCAAATGCCCTTAGAACTTCTAAATAATTTATAGTAGTTTCTTCATGGTATAAGGGTTGCTTTATTTTTATGGATTTTTATTCTTCAAATGTTGACTCATGGAATGCTATAATATCTTGAAGCAGAAAGAGGTCATCTGTAGCTATGAGGCAATGACAAAAATGACACATCAGAATTTTTTTCTTTTTCCAGAACAACCAGCTGGTTTGGGGATTTGGGAGAAGTTTTTATCTGTTGGGAAACCTACAATGCAATGACTGGTTAACCAAGAAGCATTGAAGTTATAGTGGAAAGTGCTCAAGGTTTCACAGATGGGACAATTTCATTCTCAGTCATCTGAAATAGCTCATAATGTAAGCTTCAACTATTTATTTTGCTATACTTTGTTCCTTAGTTACCCTTTCTTTAAAATGAAAGCTGGGCTAGGTTATCCCTAAAATCCTTACAAGTTTGACTAGACTCTCCTCTATAAAATGGCCTAGATGCCTTGCAAATTATCACTTTGACAACATGGCCCAGTACCTACAAAGAGCTCAGGGCATTCTGAATATTTTGGTTTTATATTTCACAGATGGGCGCTAATTTAAATTCTTTAGGTAGATCAACTGTAACTACAAAAGCTTGCACAGGTTTGCAAGAGACCCTTAGCTCAGAACAGAGTCCATCTGTCAACATACTGAACATGCTGTAGTAAATCCATAATCATCTGTCTTTCTTAGGGAAAGTTATCTCCCAGAGCAGAGTTCTGTTGGGTCAAGGACACCAAGTTGCTTATTTTGAGATGGATCACACTCAGGGATCTTGGCAACCAGAAGCACTTTTTCAATTCTGCAGAAATAGATATTTAATTTAGTCCAGAGCAGAAGCAATAGTCCTAGAATGGACATGTGTCCATCAGTGGGACCTCAATGCCATGTGATTTTGAAGATTGTTTTAGTTCTTCCTCTGTCTCCACCTTGAATCTGTTCTTTAAGAGTTTCTTCCCCAAAGTTTGAAACGTACAATGTACAACTGGTCGACCTGTTCTAGCTCCCCTTCTCTGCTCTTCTGTCTTTTGTGGCATCTAAAGAGGATTGTCCTTGCCTGCTTGTGGGTATGTATTTATGTTTATCCCTGCTTGTGCCTATTCCTAAATTCCAGATCTGTGACTTCTACCCCAAGTGGCCAACCTAAAACTGCTCTCATAATCATAAAAAATAAAAATTACCAACAAGTTATCAAGATCAATTCCATTTTAATTAATTCTTGACTGTGTGTGTTGTGCTCCTGTTCTTGAATATGGGTGTTCATGAAGGATTTGAATACATCCCTCTGCCTCCCACATGGAATTGATAAGCTACTAAAGAACTAGACAGACAAACCATACTTCAGTTCCATGACTGAATAGTTTTACAGAATGTCTTTCTCAAACTGTCTACGGTAAATGATAAATTCCATTTTCTTTCCAATCCATTCTCTTCAGATACTTTTGTAAAATACAAAATAGCACTTAGGAATGTTATGACAATAACAAATTGCTTTGATAGCTTCTAAATGCTTATGATCAATTCAGTAGTTTGTCCTTGTGAATGCGTAGCCTACAGTTTGCAAAATAGCCCCTTCCTGCAGACTACAATTTGAGTGCACTCTCTTAAAATAGCTTAAATACTATGCTATTCGAACACAGATGAGTGCCCAGTCCATCCTGGCTGAGTCATGAGAGAAGCCTCTCAGAGGAACATCAAAATCATTCTTTCCTTCTCTTCTTCCTCCATCCTGCTTCCCCGAAGGCCAGTGACTCCCTCCACTTTACAAGTCTGGTTTCCCATTGCTTCCATCAGATTGCTCTAGATCTATCTGGTCGCCTCTGCCCTTCTAAATCACACTTCTGTTCTTTTATTTATATAATTGTTTCCTTCTGTCCCTTATCTAGTCAGAGACTGTTCCCCAGAATTATGCTACCCCTATGCCCCACATGTGTAGGCTCCCCGACACACAGAGCCTGTCCAGACTGGCAGGCAGGCTCACCACGTAAAGGCAGAGCTCTGAGCACACCTCTCCTCTGTCACACTCCTGCAATGTCTTCTCTTTACACTGCCACTCAAGCCTCTGTGATCTAATGCCCATCTAACTTTCTATTGTTTTCATCATAATGGTCCAGTCATGTTTGCAACCCTGTCTCAAAGCTGAATTATTTCCTATTTTTAATGAATCCTGGACTTATTCACGTTCATGCCTTCAGTCATGCTTTTTTCTCCCTGCCTTAAAAGTTCTTCCCCCTTCACAATTCCCCAGTGCCCCCCCCCCCGTCCCACCAGCCCATTGCTGCAAAAAAATAGCTATTTCTCAATGCTTAGCTTGAATGCCATACCTGCCATGAAGTTTCTAGAGGTTATACCACAGTTAGATAATCACTTAATCTGTTAATTTCTTAGTGAGTTTCATTTTCTCTCTCTGCTGGCACTAAAGACTATGTCTCCAGACATGGTGAATCGTAGGCACACCACCTACCACCCAGCAAGCTCTCTGAGGTCAGAATCGATGCCCTATTCACCCTCCAGCAGGCACCTAGCACTGGCCCTTGCTTTGACCCTCAATCAACTATGTACTTATTCATTTGCCTACTACACAGAGTTTTTGGGACCTACTATGCTCTGGCCATACCTTCCCAGCCTCCCAAGAACTCACAGCCTATTGAGAGAAAGCCAATACATTAACAGGTAATATCCTAGCTGTTTGGCAAGTGCAAAGGGAATGCTTTGCACTGGGTGATACAGGAGATGAAGAGAAGATGCACAGATCACAATAGAGGGGAGCACAGTGTCCAGGGAGTCATTTTTTATGAGGTGCCAACTGAGCTGAGAATAAAAGGTTAGGCAAGCCCAGGAGAGGCCTGCAGGAGCAGGGCCAGAGGGAAGTGTCTGTGCTGAAAGGACAGCCTGCTCAGAAGCTCCAAAACTGGAAACAGCTGCATGCTGTATGCGGGAGGCATTGGCTGGTCTTATCACTAGAGAATCAAGTGCAAGGTGGAGCAGACGTATTCAGGAAGGGGAAGAGTATAATTCAGCCTGTGTAAAGAAGCAGTGCTTCTTACAAACAAATGACATTGTTTCGTAAGCAAACATAAACATTAAATATTTTAAAAAGTAAACAAGGAATGACATAGAATGCTGATATTAAAAAGGCCAGTTTGACTCACTGGTTCTTTTCAGCTGTCTGGCTGCTTTGCCCATTTTATTTTCCTCCCTGGTGTTGTCCTGAGACTCTCACTGTGGTTTACTCTTTGTATACTTATAGGCAGCTGTCATCCACTTATATTGTGTTAAAGTCATTTAACCAACCATTACTTCAAATAAAGCAGTCTCACAACTGTACTGAATTGAATAGACCGCTGCCCCCCAATTCACGTTTACCTAAACCTCAGAATACAGCCTAATTTGGAAATAGGATCTTTGCAGTTGAAATCAGTTAAGATGAGCTCATACTAGATTAGGATGGGCCCCAAATCCAAGTGATGTCCTTATAAAGAAGCCTTGAAGACAGAGACTGAGACACAGAGGGAAGGCGGCCATGTAAAAACATAGGCAGAACTTGACTGCCAGCAACAACCAGAAGTCAGGGAGCAATGGTAGGACTTTCCCTTGGAGCCTACAGAGAGAGCATGATCCTGCTGACTCCTCAATTTCAAACTTCTATCCTTCAGAACCCTGAGAAAAATATTCCATAGTTTTAGGCCACCCAGTTTGTGGTGATTTGTTACAGGAGCTGTAGGAAACTAATAAGCAACCTAAGTAGATCAGGTCTTAATTTGGCCTAATGATCTCAGAAATATCTCCCCCGTCACTGTCCTTAGACAACTCCACTTTCACAAACTGGAGACATGACCAGGTTCTCTTAAAGGTCTATGAATTTACTCTTGATCCCTTGATGCTCTAAAATTGGGTAAACGAATCTTATTTAAGATTAAATAAATTTGAGTTTCATCATATTTTCCACGTACAGAACTTTAACGCACTTCATGTAGATGTATCTTTGGATATACATAAAGTACTTCTAGGTTCAGTGCACATTTGTTCAATTTTACCCAAGTTGCTATTTCCCACTTTATATTGCTTCATTCATCAAGAAAAAGTTGCTTGTGTAAAGAAAATATTTAATCTGTGAATGCGTATAGTATATATTTTACTTGTGTATATTCTCTGATAAAGATGAAGGCTCTAAGGCTCCAGTGTTTCTTGGAACTGTGCTCAATATTGAGCTCAACAATATTGAGCTGGCTCTTTAATGAAAAGCAGACTGTAATCACTCCTCTTTCTGGTAATAATCGGCAGTCCCCGAGTTCTGCTCAATGGGCTGACCGCGAGGATTTACAGGAAGACTGGAGATGATTACACTTCTCTGTGGATGTCACCGCCCACTCTTGAGATACCACTTTTGCATTGTTTTCCATTTGACAAAGATGGGAAGCCATTTGTTAGGAGGTGCCGCAGAGGGTGGTGTGGCTCTTGGAGTAGCAATAACATCAATAATTTATGGATGTTCAGGTCTGTTTATCTCCTGTGTTCAAATCTTGTGACACAGACACCTGACTTTCCCAATTGTGGTCCATTTCAAGACCAGATAAGCGCATGCACTCAATCAGAGGAAGAGAGGAAGCTGCCTGATAGGCTAGGGCACACATGAAAAATATGAGCAGCTTAGTGATGTTTTCTTCAGTGAGACGAAATTACCTGTCCTTTACCCCAATGCTTGTATTTGACAAAGGTGACTTGAATCACCATTGCTGATAAACTGCTAGGTGGAATGAATGCCTCTGTGTTCAGGCCCTGCCATCGATTGTTTTTGCTCCTTCCCTGCTAAGCACAGGTACAAATACCTTAGCAAAGACTTTAACCTCAGTGGTGTAAAGTATCTGTGTCACCTGGAAGAATCAGGCGCCGTACACATGGAAGAGCAATGCAATCGAGCTGTTGAATTACAAAAAGGGACTCGCATATAATGTTTTAATTAAGACATATTTTAATCTATTTATAAAACAGTTCTATATCAATGACTGTATTATAGATAAAAAGGAAGACTTTAACAAAAGAAATTGGATAGCAGTTGATTATAACAATTGACTGCTGGGAGTGTGTCTTATAGGCAAATTTTATCAAACTTTAAGAATTATTTCTTATGTATCATTCAATAGTTTTTATATCTATTTTTGAATGAAACATAACTTATTCATTAAATTATTATTGAGAACCTACTGTGTGTTAGGCACTGCCCTAGATCAGGGGTTTAATTCATTGTTAAAGATATAGTAGAAGAATTTCATTCATTCATTCACTCAAAACCATTCTTGGAGTACATATCCTGTGTAAAGCATTATGTTAAAAGATATTTTTTTGCCTTCAAGGAAACTTCCCAATCTAATACAGAAATTTCCCAGTCTAGCCCTCCCAGCGTGGCTCAGCATTTGAGCACTGACCTATTATCCAGGAGATCGAGGTCCCATTCCTGGTCAGGACACATACCTGGGTTGTGGGCTCGATCCCCAGTCGGGGGCGTGCAGGAGGCAGCTGATCAATGACTCTCTCATCACTGATGTTTTATCTCTCTCCCTCTCCCTTCCTCTCTCTGAAATCAATAAAGACATATTTTTTTAAAAAAAAGAAATTCCCCAATCTAGTGAGAAAATAATTGGTTAAAGTGTACTAGATATTGATACATATAATACATGAGGTTTGGTGACAGAGAGGACAGGATGGGGTGAGTAGCTCTGGAGGACTGTGAGATAAGTGAAAGGGGCAAGGACATTAGAGAGAGGTGACACTAAACCTGGGACTTGAAAGGGGGTGAGAAATTTCTAAAAGAACACCCAAGATTAAAGATGTTCCAGCGATGAGTGCAGTGAAGGAGAAAAAGGGAACAGAAAATTGGGTAACTAAGTGGTTTGATATCACTGACAGGAAGGTATGAGCTAAACAGGTGTGCAAAATAAAAACAGAGACAGGCAAAGATCACGTAAGGTCTTTACCCTTTATCCCGCCTGGCTTCTCTTCACAGCCTTCATTTACCCAGAACTGTATCATAGCTTTATTTGCTTATTTGGTCAGTGACTCCCTCTTAGAAAGCAAGTTTTCTTAGGAGGAATATTTTGGTTTAACAACATCACAGTGACTGGCAGATAGCCAGTGATGCGTTAATATTTGTAGAATCAGAGCATTTTAACCATCTATGGCAGGTGCTTAGATGTAGGGCACAGACAATGACTTAGGGCCTTAGAGAGGAGAAATGGCTCCTAGGAGAATTTGTCTGGGTGCAGTCTTGATGTCGTCAGAGACTGGACAAAAGGAGAAAATGAAACACGTTAGTTGGAAAGATGTTCAGGCTCCTATCCAGATAATCTCAAGTTCTGTTTAATGAAAACAAATGGCTTTTTTCAGTCATATCTTAATGGTCTTGATTTGCATTTTCTTTCTACTCTCTCAGCTCTGCATGAATTAATGATTTTTTAAGAAGCAACCCAAAGTGGGCATATATAAATAACACAGACGGCAATGTGAGTATAAAACAAGAATTCAGAAAGATGAGTTGCATTAACAAAGACCTGGGCAGGTAGGATCGGCAGGGCATTTGTATTGATATAACCACATTACTTTCATATGGTAAATTTCATTTACTTTTCCATTTAAATATATTACAACCATTTAAATCCATCAGTAGGGAAATGTAACATTTGGGTCTTAACCTACAAATCACTGATTCCACTGACTTTTTTCCTCATTCAAATGTTTTTTCTCCTAATTCAAATTCTTATATTAACCTGACTTGAGATAAGCATGGTTCTATGCCGATTGAAAGGGTGTTTCTCGATAAAATGTCAGCAAGGCTTATCTGAGAATGCCAGATCCAGGAAGTTAGATATGGTGCTAAAATCAGAAATTGACATAATTTTAATTAGTCTCCAGTTAGTGAACAAATATTTAATAAAAGGCCATTTAGCTTGCCCTTCAACCTATGCATTCAGTTGGCTAGTGCCCATTTTCCTCTATCTTATGTCCCTCTGTCCTTCAGGAGCAGATCATAAAACTCTGGAGGTGTACATATGCAAGGAAGACACCTGATGTCACACACAAAACAAAAACCTCATCAGTACCTGATGTATTACATACCAAAAATGTTGACATTCAAAGGATCGGAGAAAGATAACAATTCTTTCATTCTTGTAGCCCCACAATATTTTTTGAAATCGAAACTATACTGTATGCTGTGCTCGATGCTGGAGATATAAAGGGAACAAGCAGGGTCCCTGTCTCATGAGTCTACCTTCTACCAGGACAGTGGGTAGAGAAAAGGCACATAAATAAGTGAATTCAGATATTTACAAGTGTTATGAAGACAATAAAGTGCTAAAATGGGATTTGGTCCACGTAGATCTTCAAAATCCCTTAGAGGATAAACAATCTAATTCAATTCCTGGCCTTCCCAAGCCCTCATATTTCAAAGTAGCTTCCTGCAGAGCCAACGAGAGTCCCTATGTTCCTTCACACAGCCCGGCCACCTGCTAAGGACAACAGGCCCTATGGAGCAACTGTTGCTCCAGAGTTACTCTTATAATAAGTTACTCATTACAGTAAAGATCTTCAGCAGCGGGATTTCCTAAGGATCACTTATCCCCTTTTATCCCTTGATATCCCTTCCCAGCTCCTAGTCTCGAGCCCTAATGCTTTGTCTGAGAAACCCCTGGTGTATTACGGGCTATGGCCCATTGGGAAAGACTTCCTGACTTCCACATAAGTCTTGACCATGATGGGAGATTGAATTGGAGGACAGGGACTGTGGGAAAGAAGAGCAGTGGGAATCAGGCAAGAGAGTGAATGAAAAATCACTTCCCAACAGAGTAGCCACCCCCAAAACACCTTCCCCAATATTCCTCACAGTGTAAGAGTGCCACCTTATAGACAGCCATACTTGGGAGAGTTGTTGAGACACTTCTCCCATAACCACGCACATTTCCTTTAACACAGGGATGTTTCTTGTCAAAGCCTATGCTAAGGAAATAAGAAGAGATGAAATCTCATATTTACCCATAAGGATGTTCATTGCATTGTTAGGTAAAGTCATGACATATTGCAAATAAGACTCTAAATAGGTCAAAATAAGAAAGTGGTTGGATAAATGAACATCCTTATATGTGTGTGTATGTGTAATTCTACAGAGCTGTTACAAGAAGAACATTTAGTGACAGGAGAGTGTGGGGGTGATATATATAGTTAGGTAAAAAACAAAAGCGGTTCACATACAGTGTGTGCAGTGTAATCTAAATCGTGTGTATGTTCACAGAAATATTACTGAGCGTGTATAAAACTGAAAGGTAATAGTGGTAAATAGGGTATTTTAAAAAGAAAACTTTTTATTCATGCTTTTCTAAAGATTTTTCAAAAATGTCTAAATCCAACGTGAGTTACCTTTTATAATCAGGAGACTGTGTCATTTTGTAAAAGCCCCTCCTTTTGAGTGGTGAGCACTCCCTGAAGGGGCAGCAGGTTCATCCTTTGACACTTAGGTGGGGGTTAGATTCAAGTCAGAGGCTTGTGGCTGAGTCTCCAGGTAAAAAGGTATAAAATAAAGACCTATAGAATGTAGTGCACAGCAAACTCTGGTCTTTGCAGAGAAATAACCCAGATGGGGTATCAGGGGCTGTCACAAAATGACATAAATAAATCAGAGACATAAATCAATGACATAAATAAATCAATGACATAAATCAATGACATAAATAAATCAAAAACCTTGGGGTTTTTGTTTACATTGTGAGGAAATGCATTGCCATTCTTTATCAAGATTTGTCATTCTCTGAGATAGGCTGGGTTTTCGCGCTTGTTCTGTTTTGTCTTGTTTTGTTTAAAGCTCCGCAGTTGGTGCCTTCTAGGTACTAAACAGTAACAAACACTAGGCTGCCTGCAGAACACTTAGGCCCCAAAACCACAGGATGTTCATCCACATTATGGACATTGAAACGGCTTCCCTCTCTCCCTCATCAATCAGGGCTGCTGGAAGGACAAAGAAATGTGAATTGAAACAACTAACAAGCCGATCTTGTGTAAGAAAAAGGTTCGTAATCGTAAACGCTACACTTAGGTTAGACCTTGAGCAAATATCATAGTGTTTTTGAGACTCTGCCTCTGTGATGCCTGTTAAATGGGGACGGTAGCAGTCACCACCTTGAGGTTGTTACAATGATTGAAGGTGTCTTTGTTTGTAGAACACAGAGTAGAGTGTCCAGCAACACTTCCACAAAAACCAGGCTATCAATGACTGAAGGCCCAAGTCACCCCTAAAAGAGCATTCTCATAAATTGGTCAATAATCTGAATATTCTATTTTTGCTTTTTGGATAGATAAATGTGTACTAGTCATAACACTATATCACAGTGACAGATAGTCTACATTTATGCAACTAGAAAGAAGTAATTTTGGAAGAAGCCATTTATAATCGGCTATGCATTTATTCTATTTATAATACTGACTATAAACACACTAAATATCCCACGGAGAGGAAACTGTCTTTCCAGCTGAATTCTCTATCAAACTGAGACCTAGCATGTTCATTCTGTGCCAATGTTGATGAGTTCTGATTCTAAAAATAAATCTTTTAATGCATCACAGAATACTTAAATTCTAGGTTAGTTGAAACTATTAGAATATTTTTCAACTTTTAGAACAAATGCTTTATTAAAATGTACATTTAAATGAGAGGCATCTCTGAGGCTTGATTCTTTAAGTTGCTACGTCCTCAAAAACAATAATTAAAGCTTCCATCTCATTACTAATAAAATGACAAATTGAATATTGTTTATGCACTACTGAAATTCAAATTTATTCAAAAAAATTCTTGAATTCTATTGAATCAAAGTCATCAGAGATGGATAATTTGCCCAAACCCATTACATGAAGGCTATTTCTAAATTAAGGATAAAATAGAGAGAAAAATAAATTCCTTTGTGTTCCATATGAACAGCAACCCGGGCACTGATATTAGTGGGAGGAGGACCTGACATTTGTCACTTACAAGCTATTTGATCTGTGTCTGCTTAACTGACCTCAGTTTTCTTTCTTTCTATTTTTTTTTTCTTATGAAATGTGGTGCTAATACTACCTTAGTAGGTTTCTGTGAGGTTGAATTGAGAAAATAGATGTCATTCCCTTCCCCTTTCTTGGCAATGAGGAATAGATGGGTTTTCTGATGGTTCCTGGGCTCCCACACCCTCCCCGATGGCCCTAACTAACGACTTCCCTCCACTGGGTGCACCTTGTAGCACTTGGATGAATTACAACTGCTCATTTGTTTATATTCATTTCTAATTAGGCTAAAAAGATAGATGTCCCAAATGCATGGAGTTTTGAGTATAAGCTCCTCCATGAATAAAGTATTTTGCTTTGTTTTTGTCTTTACTTTGGTTCATTATTTCCGCATAGTCCATTTTTAATACAACTTTTGTATAGTAGGCAATTACTAAACACTCGGTGAGTGAACAAACTTGCACAATCCCTGTAGACCACGCGTGATAAGTTTTTAAGGAAGGAATAATGTCTAAAACTAATAACAGGGGTCAGAGGAGAAGGAGACGGAGAACGGGTCAGACCTGGAACTGCAAATTCAAGAGAAGCAACAGGGCCCACACCAAGAATGAGAGGCCCTGAAGGAAACATGGTGCAGACAGATGCTTCAGGTGGCCCTTATGACTCTCACCTGCCAAAAGTCATGTCTTTATGTAACTCTCTTCCCCGAGTTTGGGCAAGACCTGTGACTTGATTCTAACCAAGAGAATATGTAGTGTGCATGATTGCATTATATAAGGCTGTGGTGTCTGTGTTGCTAGGGTCTCGCTCTCTCTTCCTGCCCCTCCCTCCCTCCCTCCCTCCCTCCCTCCCTCCCTCCCTCCTTCCCTCCCTCTCTGCCTTCCTCTTATTGGCTCTGAAGAAGGAAGCTGCTATCACTTCTGCAAGTAATTGAATGTGGCCCACAACCATATGAGCAGTGAAACACATCCATCCCCACTCAAACCTCTGGATGAGAACTCACTCCAGGCTAACATCTTGTGAGAACCTAGGTGGAGAACCCTTCTAAGCTGTTCCCAGACTCCTGACCCACAAGAACTGTGAGATAATAAATGTGCATTGGTGTCAGCTGCTAAATTTGTGTTAATGTGTAATTAACACAGCAGTAGAAAACTAATACTAACCAATCGAGGCAAGATACAGAAGCAAAGAAGAAACAAAGACCTGTCAAAGATGTTCAAATTCAGAAAACAACACTCATATCAGATTTTTCTAGACCATAGAAATTTTATGAAGTAACACCTTCAGACCATCAGCTCAAATGCGTCTCAAAGGGGCCAATCTTGGGGCCATGGGCAACATTAATAAAACATCAGTTACAACTTTCTTATGAACCACATATCGCAATTCTGTTTCAGAGTCACAGCCCCAAACACATGGATTCAAATATGTGTCCTGATCATAAGAAGAAATGAGCAAGGATTGGTGCAAATCTTTGCTCACTAATGACAAAAGCTATAGTGAATGAGTTGATTTCATCACTTTGTGATACAAAGAAAACATAACTGGGTTGTCATCAGTAAGCAGCAATTTCTGCATTGATATTGTGAATTATTACATGAAAACCAGCAAAGGGAACATAAAGATAGTCTTTGGGGAGTTTGCAAATACCTGAGGAGTTTTCTTAATGAAGAGGAAGCATTCTTGCACATGGCAGAAATGTCACAACTAGATGAAAGCATAATATAAAGAAAGCAGAATAATTTATTCCAGCATAGGGACCAGTAACTCTGTGGAACACCATGGCTATTTCGGCTCCACATGCGGCAGACTGTGAATTCTGATTCTTGCAGCCTATGCATGGACCACGCTCACCTTTGCAGTGGTCTGTCATCCAAGGATGTGCAGACCCACAGAGCATCCAGAAGCCCCTTCCCTACACACGAGTGGCAAATGTGGATAGCCTTAGGTTGCTGGAGGTTCTCTGCTTTCAGACATCTTAGCCAGCCCTCTCCTAAAAGGCCCAGAAAACAGACTGCCTGACAGCCTCGATCTCATCTGCCACCTCCTCAGTCCAACGAGAAAGATACCAACACATCCCTCCAAACACTTCCAAGCCCTGAGCTGCTTTTGTTAACAGGAACTTAGTTTTAGAGCATTTGTTAGGTGAGGCAATCTGCAAAATACCTGTGAGTGATAAACCTTTGAAGATATGATGCCTGCAATCACTGGACATTCATCATCAGTTCTGGCCACGCAGTTGCTGTGGGCCGTTCACTACTGAGGCTGCTCCTGCTTTTCTCCCTTCACTCAGGCATCAGGCGGCTTTGCAGCTCATGCTCTTTCCCAGGCGCGGTGTTAGCCCTGGGAGGCTGGGAGGGAGAAGCCTGCTGCAGACCCTTCATTCTCATGCAGTAAGGATGCAGGGCCTAAAGGTTTACTGCAACAGACCCACTGGGTTGTAGGGGATTTTATAATAAAAGCTGAAAAAATAACCAAAAAGGAAAATTACTTCTTCAGGGGAAAGGGAAGGTAAAATTAGAACTAATATTTTTTTTTCACAAGCACTAATAGCAAAAATTCCACTCATAAGTGAAACATAGACTCGCAACTATTACCATTTAAAATGCAATTATGAGAATATAATAAGTAATTTTCCATTTCTTTTTGTATTTTGCCTGTCTCCACATTATTTATTAATTAGTTCTTGCAGAGATTCTAAGAGATATGGATTATATTACTAATTTCCTGGTTGTGGAGATAGTAGAAGCTTATCCCAAGTCAGTAAACTTGAGCTTAAAATAGAAATAAAATGAACAAGGGAGATGAGGTATTTCACTAGATCCAAGAATTTAGAGTTGGAAGAGGCTTTGCAGATCACCTAACCCAATGTTTACATAATAAATACAATATGACCAGAGGGTAAATGACATGCTTAAAGGTCACACAGCTAATTGTCAACAGGTTCAATTTCTAAACCACCCCATATTCTGTGATATTTCTCATTCCTTCAGTTAGTCATTCCATACAAGTGATGGCCTGACTACTTAAAACTAAGTACAGTAAAAGGTGTTATGATTTTGTGAGCGGTGAGGGCTGTGGTCACCAGAGACTGCGCGCCCATTTAAAAGGGCACAAGTCAGCCCGGCCGGTGTGGCTCATCGGTTGAGCATCAACCTATGATCCTGGAGATCATGGTTCGATTCCCAGTCAGGGCACATACCCAGGTTGCAGGCTTGATCCCCAGTAGAGGGCGTGCAGGAATCAGCAGATCAATGATTCTCTCATTGATGTTTCTCTCTCTCCCTCTCCCTTCCTCTCTCTGAAATCAATAAAGCCACATTTAAAAAAAAAAAAAAATAAAAGGGCACAGTCAGCCTCAGGCCTACCTCAATAGTCACTTGTGTGTATGTGAGCCCCGCACTGCTAGATCTTTTTCATTTCCTGAAGAAACCAACAATATAGATTTTGTAAAACTTCCTAAAGCTCTTAACTTGGCTGCTGGCCTCAAAGGAGTAGAGCAACAATAAGTTAAGTCCAGCCAATTTGCAAACACACAATATACAGAGATTATCTTTAAAGTGATTTGTGCCTCAATTCACTCCTTCCCCTAGGGATCATTGTTAATTGGGTTTCTCAGAAGATCCGGTTGGTCACTAGTGATTGCCCAGACTGCCCAAAGCCTTGATAACTGGAGAAGCTCTAAATGCTGCATTTTTCAGCTAAGCAGATTGCATGGTAATAATATATGCAAACTTATGTCTTTTTCCTTTCATGGCAGTGCCTGAGTGTCTAATTTATCTCCTGGGGTTAGTCTACTCCTATTAGAGGTGTTAATAGAGCCCAGGTCTAGAAATTGGTGCTCAGCAGTTTTTGATGTCATGTACCATTTTTAAAGGCTTAATGTGGGCCAAACCCAGGGCAAGGGCTTTCCATGCATCATCTCATTCCTCCAAATAATCATTCCAGGGGATAGGTACTATTGTTGTTCCAACTGATCTGGAAAATCGATGCTCAGAGGATAAACAACCCTCAAAGTCACACATTCATGAAGCGGTTGAGTATGATTGGAACTAGAATATACTAATTTTAACGTCAGTGGTTTTCTATTACATCTCTCTATCATGCCAACACAAGTGATCAGCTAGTGAAACACTTAGGAAATACCACATACTTTCTCTATATAACAGTGAACAATCTACTGGACACATTTATTTTCAGTTTAGACTAGAAAATCATATTTTATTTTAAGTGTAGAGTAAAATTGGCTAGATTTTCTGCTATTTTATAGATAAAGGCCAACTCAATAGAATCAAGGAAGCTGAAATTTTCATATTTGGGGAGGGGGGCAATGATTCTATTATACTGGGTGTCCCTCCAACATGGTAATGTACACATTTAAATAAAGCAGACATGACTAATAGAAAGTGACAGGGATAAAAGCGTATAGTTTGAAATGAAAGCACTAAAGTTCAGAATTGCCATTCCTTTCGTTATGATCTCGTGATGGTGCTGGAGATGCCACGTGTTGGAGAAGATGAAGCCAATGGTATGTATGTCAGCACTGAGTCTCATTCCTACCAATCTTGCAGCCAGGCTGGCTAAGTTTCAAATATTCACACCCTATCCTGCTGACCTTGTGCATTTTGACAAGTAATAACCATTTGAAGCCTTATTTTCTTGACCTTGTAAGACTGGTCAAAAGATTAAATGAAATACTGTATATCAAGTACCAGAAGAGTGTTTGGAACAGAATAGCTATCCAAAAATATCACTTCTTCCCCTTCCTTTCCCCTTTATTTTCTGCTCACAAAGGATTTCCCAAGCAGAGGGCCTGGGGGCAATCCCCTTAGGGACCACTAATCACACTGGTCCCAGAGATGTGTCCAATTGTTAAGGATAATGAATGCTTCCTATGTATTAGATAGTGTGGCAAGTACTTTGCATGTCCAATAATAATTAGCAAACTTGTGAAATAACTGCCACAATTGTAACCATTTCATAGACCATAAAGTTGAACTACACAGAGATTACATGACTTTCCAAGAATAGCTTGTCTCATAAATTGTGGCATCTGAGCATGGGCTTGCCTCTGTGCCCGGAGTCCTAGGCCTGGGCACAGGAGGCGAGAGCCGCAGTAGCTGGCTGCTTAACCTCAGTCATGGTAACTACAGGCATCCTGACATTCTTGAGGTTGTCTTCATTCTTGACAGTAAAACATGAAATCATCTAGAATTTCTTCTCAGGTGAGAGTTGCCTTCCCCTTTGCACCAATATACTCCTCCCCCCGCCCCCCCCCCCCCCCCCCGGGCCGCAGCATCTTATTTCTCTCTGAGTTAGATGTTCCATGTACCAATATGATAGAATTATTTGAAAATGTTCATTTAGACTATGCACAAGTATTTTTATTTAAATTTCATCACTCTTCAGATCAGCATGGTGCTCGGAAATGTAGCAACGTTTTGGTAATGAGAAACTGAATGTGCCAGTAACACTGATTGTGTTCAGGCCTGTGTGATATTTTTTATGAAATAATTTTACCCTTGAAATATTCAATAAGCTCATAGCCAGTGACTTAATGACTCTACGCAAGCACAATAGCTCCCCGATAACCAAGAGCATGGCCTTGTGACAAATCTGGTGCCTGTGGACTTTTTAATAAGGAGGGTTCAGAGCGGTGATTTCTCGATATCCCGTAAGCCTTTTGAGTTGAGATCTTATCCGAGAAATACATTTTCTAACAGTGCAAAGGGAGCAGTAAACTGTTCAGGAGGGCTGAAGCATGCTTTTCTTTCTTACATTTTTATTTTCCAGGATCGTTTCTTTGCAAAACCACAGGTGGCCATAAAGCATCTAGACAACTATACTCTTGATGAAATTCCCAGCGCTGTTAAAGATATTAATATCTGCACCAAATCACTATTAATCATCATAAAAATAAAAAATAAAAATTCTACAGGCTTGGAAAGTTCTCTGTAGTATAAGGCTTCTTCCCTAGAGATACAGCTCAGTTCTTTGCATGTTCAGCTCTGAAACTCCCATCTGCAATATGACAAGTATTCTGCCTCAGCGGATGCCGACCCCTTCTGTTAAGTCACCTAAGCAGTCACTAAGCATTGCCTGTCCCATGGAGCAGAAACCTACTATTTTGCTGAATTTTATTGCTGGTTCCAGGGGCAACCTGCAGGACAAACAATTTGATAATGATGTCAGTACCGTATCAAGAAGAATAGTTATATAAAAATTGTTCTGGCCTATATGATTTTTAAAAGTTAGATTTTTACACAGAGTGCAAACTGGAAACAGATCTTTCTACTTTGGTCTGGCAATCCAATGGGATGGAGGATTTTGCTGAGCTGTGATTCATAATTAATTGTTTGGCTTTAAAGAAGGAAAAAATATTGATATTCAGCAACCACCCTACGAGATTCTGATCCAGCAGGCACTTTATGCTGGTGTTTCAAAGGTTGTAATTTTTGTTTTAAATCTCCTTAGGAAAAAGTCTCAATGTATGTCTAGAATATGTAAAAAAATATGAAGATATGTAATGTATTACATATATAAATATATATTATATTCATATATCTATACACATTATAAATATGTACATATTTCAAAATATATAAACTATGGGTACTTTTTATTCTAGAAATTCCTTATCTACAACTGTATTCTCTATTTTTTTTAATATACTTTTTTATTATTGATTTCAGAGAAAGGGAGAGGGAGGGAGAGATAGAAACATCAATGATGAGAGTCATCGATTGACCGCCTCCTGCACGCCCCTCACTGGGGATCGAATTGTGACCTCCAGGTTCATGGGTTGACGCTCAACCACTGTGCAGTCATTCCTTTTGTAATTTAATAGATAAAACAAATAATAAATACAGCAATTCTGATGTTCGTCTCATACTCAGGACACTGTGGGCCTCACATGATGTTGGGGTGCTAAAATAAGTGTAATGATTAGAGAACTACTCATTTAAACCGACAATATTAATTAAAAGCTCATCCAGGGGAAAAATGTATTTATCTTGTGCTCAAAAATAATCACATCTCAGTTATCTTTTTAGTAGACTATGTGCTCAAGGTTCCTTTCTGTGACTGTGATACGAAAGTGTGCCATTCCATTCCACCACCTAAGGGTGGCACCTCATGAAGAGCTGATGAGATATAACACAACTGTGTGAATTCCAACAAAAATAATAAAAATGAATGTGAAAAATTTCCCTGTGTGGTGAATCAATAAGGATATTATGACCCTGACAGAAATCTCAATTCAGGCAGTTACTAAACTGGAAACATCCATCTTCAATGTGGTCAGGTACTTTTTTTTAAGCAACTATTATACTCTTGTGATGAAAGGGCAGGGAGGTGGCAGGGCCAACAGGAAGGACCCTGGAAGTTAGGAGCATTGGGTCCCATCCCAAAAGACAGAAAGAGAAGCCTGAACACATCATTTAACGTCCCTGAGTCTCAGCTTCCTGTCATCCGTGAGATGAGAGGGACACTCACCACCCACCCCGCCAAGGGGTTGAAAGGGCCTGTGCGCAAGTCTATGAGAAGCACTTTAAACTCCTCTGAATACGCTGTCACAGAGGTACAAAGCCTGACATCAAAGGACACCCTCCCAGCTTTGTGAGACATCAGTGAGCGGTTCATGGATAAGAAAATGTCTACGCCTGACACCAAATGGTCCCTTTCATTAAAATAATTGCCACAGCAACCTCTTTTCTTTCTTCCTTGGATCTGATTCACACGCAGCCTTCACAACCCCGATGCCCCCCTCAGATCACCGTGAGGGGTCTCTGAGGCTCATGCTCGGCTCATTCGGCTGGGCTATTCAGCCGGCAGGGATCACACGTGCTACCCCCTACCTCGGCTTTAGGTTTGCTAGAAAGCAATCTTCTGGGGAGAGAAAAGTGGGATGCATTCAGGAGGTTATTTATGACCTCATGGGCTAGGGCCACATTTGAGGCAGGACTGAGCTGAGTCGCTCGGGCCAGTTGTTCCTTCAACCTGTTCTGGAACCACCGCTCTCTCTCCAGTCACCCAGCCTGCTTTGCTGACTAGCACCTGTGCACCGAGCCCTATGGGGGAATGGTCATCAGTCTGAGACAAGGAATTTGCCTGCTAAGTAGTGCTAAAATGACACGGAAATTCAAATCTTTCTTCAAATCAATACCTCCAACAGAGGTTCTCAGCACTGGCCCGTATTAAAATTACCTGGGAGATTTCAACCAGATGGATTTAAATGAGAATCTCTGAGGCCGATGGCTCTGCAGAGAGATGTTTTAAGAGTCTCCACACATGCATATTCATAGAGGCACTATTCACAATAGCCAAAGGCTGGAAAAGCCCCAAATGTCCATCCATGAGTGAGTGGCCAAACAAAATGTATGAGCACGCAGGAAATACTGCTCGGACACCGAGTGAAGGACTGATGCATGCCAGAACACGGGCGAGCCTCAAAAACATTACGCTGAGTGAAAGAAACGAGACACGACATTTCTCATGCTGCGTGAATCCGTTCATATCAAATATCCCGAATATGTAAATTCATAGAGACAGAAGGGGGACTGGCTGCTGTCAGGAGCAGGGGGAATGAGAAATGGGGACCAACTGTTTCACAGGGGCAGGTTTGGGGCGATAAAACTGTTTCAGAACGAGACGGGGTGGTGGGTGCACGACACCATAGATGTGAATGAGCGAGCCAATGAATGAGTGAGCGAGTCGCTTTCCAGGTATTTACTGAGAAAGACGCCTGTTCTCGAGGGTCCCAGCGGCTCTTACGCCGGCACCACTGCGGCCACACAGTGCTGGCTCCACACGCCGCGGCTCCACCAACCGCCCGTCCGTTTCTCAAGGCCCCTCTCCCTGGGGCTCCTGGGTCGCTCTTACGGCCATCCCTAGAGCGTTGGCTTATTACAAACGCATATGCCCAGGCCTACAGGCTCGGGGAGATAGGGTCGGGTTATGCATTTGAAAATCACTTTCCCAAGTGATCCGTAAGTATTGCATTTTAAAATGATGTCTCAGAACCTCTCTGGACCTTTCCTTATCCTGACCAACCTATGATTCTTCTGAACTTTCTGATCCAGCTCCTCTGGTAAATGTTGAGTATGCATTCTTCCCTTTAACCGTGACACTTAATAGGAGAGGGAATTTAGGTGGAGAGGAAGGAAATAACTTGAAGAGTACATAGTTAGAAATGGGTGAAACAAGTAACCAAGCTGAGGTTCATTTTTCTCAAAATTTTTTTAACACTTTACTCCTTGACTTTCATCTTATTCCACGGGATTATCAGGTCCTGGCCCATCATGAACCCACTGCCCCCATCTCCTAATACAGTCCTGGAAGGCTCTGTGCTCTTACACCATCTACTCCCAGATAATCATCTTCACCCATTCCTGACTCAGGGACAAATGAGCCACTATTTTCTCTTCCTCCCTTCCTCCCTTCCTCCCTTCCTCCCTTCCTTCCTTCCTTTATTGTTCAAAATATTACAGATGTCCCCTTTTCTCCCCATTGACCCCTTCTACTCACCCCCCTCCCCAGTCCCTCTCCCCACCATTGTCCGTGTTCTTGGGTTATGCATATATGTGTATAAATTCTTTGGTTAATCTCTCCCCACCCATCCACCCCCACCTTCCCTCAGATTCGTCAGTCTGATCCCTGCTTTCATGTCACTGAACCTATTTTGTTCATCAGTTTATTAAGTTCTTTAGATTCCACATAAAAGTGAGATCATGTGATGTTTGTCTTTCCCTGCCTGGTTTATTTCACTGAGCATAATACTCTCTAGGTCCATTCATACTGTCCTAAAGAGCACAAGATCCTTCTTTACAGCTGCGTAGTATTCCATGGTGTAAATGCCCCACAGCTTTTTCATCCACTCATCTACTGATGGGCACTTGGGCTGATCAATGATCTTTTCTTGTAGTGTCCAGGCCTTTCTGACTTCAGGGGAAGGTGACTCCTCACCTTTGCCCCGTCACATCTCATTAAGTCCAAGTGAGTCTCGGGGAGTCCCTCTAACTCTGCCCTGTCTACTGCATTATATCCTCGCACCTGCCTCTGTCCACGGTTCCCGCAGCTCTGGAGGCAGAGGCCACCTTTCCTTAGCTCCTCTCCTCTCCTCACCGCCAGGGCACTCTCACTCCCAAACGCAGGCCCCCAGCCGGGACTCCCCTTCACTGGCTCTAATCTCGCCTTTGTTTAAATATGTTTAAATTCCACCCCCATCTCCAAGCAATAATAATGCCCGAGTTTGAAGAGTCCTCTCTGTGTCCTTAAACTCGCAGGTACCCATCTTCTTTGCTTTCTCACTACCACTGCCCGCCTTCACTCCACTCTCCTCCGACTCAGCTCTCTTCAAAGTTATCAGAATATGTCTTCAGGACAAACTCACTTGTAAATGTTCAGTTCCTCCCAACATCTGCTCACTGGCATTTAATCCTCTTGAACTCTGCTCCCTCGGCCTCTGGGGTGATCAACCTTTATGTTTTTCTTTTGTGTGTTTGTGTTTGTTTTTTGTCTTTGTTTTCTTGCTCTTTGCCTCTACTTAAGCAAGCTTCTCAAGCTTTTTTTATTTTTAAATATGTTTTCATAGATTTCAGAGAGAGGAAGGGAGAGGGAGAGAGAGAGAAACATCAATGATGAGAGAGTCATTGATCAGCTGCCTCCTGCACTCCCCCGACTGGGGATCGAGCCCGCAACCCGGGCATGTGCCCTGACCGGGAATCAAACCGCGATCGCCTGGATCCTAGGTCGATGCTCACCCGCTGAGCCACGCTGGCTGGGCTCTTCAAACTTTTCTTAACCCTCAGAATTTTTACCTCTAAAATAGAAAAATTAATACCTGATTTAGGATGTTGTGACGGAGGTATAAGGAAGTGAAATGCTTATTTTATTGATTTACTCCTGCAGCAGGCGTTTGCTGAGCACAGCACTGGGTTAAACACTGGGTGTAAAGATGAAACAGACATGGTCACGGACATTGGGAACTTCACAGCGACTTGAAGAGACACCTTGACAATTAGTCACAGTGCTTTATTCATTCATTTATATATTCAGTTAATTTTAACCGAGTGTGTATGTTATGTTAAGCACCTATCTATGCACTGAAGACAATAACAATGAACAAGTCTGAATAAGTTGGTACCTTCATGAAGCTTACAGTTTACTGGTAATTGTTAGCTACCTAGCTAGGGAGTATCAGAGAGCAGTACATGCTATGAAGGGGCAAAACACAAGTAATAAAACACCGAGTTGTAGTAGTGAGGTGTGTTAGAAGTGGGGTCAGAAACTACTTCTCTGTGGAGGTGACATTTGGTCTAAGACCTAAATGATGACAAGGAAAATCAGATGTTCAGAAGGAGTGTTACCTGAAGGCATATGGCAAGTGCAAAGGCCCTGAGGTTTGAAACTCCTGCTTCAACACCTCAGGGTTCTGATGCTGACCAAAGTTTGAGAACAACTGGTCTAAAGCATTGTTTGAGTCATCAGAAAGGGGAACAGTAGATAGATGGTTTAGGTGACTATTCAAACTCTCAAACTATTATGATTTTTTTTCTTGCCTCTCATCAAATCTCCCTTCATCCATCAGCTTTCCTCAACTGCTTTAATTACTTTGTCTAAAGAATCATATTTCTTTCTATTCTTTTAAATTATATAGCAATGGTAACAAAAGAACTTTCCAAAAGAATCTTAATGTTTCAAAACACTTTCTCACCTGTCACTTAATTTTAGCTTCTGAGCAGCTATGAGAGAGCGGAGATGGGAGTTCTAGCTGCACGTCACATATGAACATAATTAGGTGAGGTCCCATTAAGTGACTTATTGGTAATCACATGAAAATTTAGGCAGAACTGAGACCAAAAAAATCATTGTTGGAAAATATGGGATAAATAAGCCTCAACCTCAAGTATTTCTCATAACACTCTGCTATCATCCAGTATATAATAAGTGCTCAAGTATGTATGGACTGAATAATTCCTGAAACAGTCATTGAGGATCCAAGAAAATGCAGACCCTAGCAAGGAAAAGAGAGGCAGAGACAGAGAAACAGAGGGAGACAAAGACAGAGAGATAATCCAGCTAACCAGCTCTTCACATCACGCAACACTATCCAGACCCATAACTCAGCAACATTTGGATTTTCGGGATGGGGGGAGAGACATAAATTATAACCCGAAGTTATTAACTTTCAGTTTCTTCATCTCTTTAAGAGAGTAATTGATATAGTATTTTATAATTCTTGATGCCTTTATTATTCTCAATTAATTGTGTGCATTGGGAGGCATTTTAATGTTCCTGTACTTTGACCTCTGTTTTGAATTATCTGAACAATGCCAAAAAGCAAAATCCATACCACACAACAACAAAAAGATGCAACAAAAACTGGCAACGCCTTCCTCACTCAGAGGTTGCTCTTGTCGATGTTATCTGCCTCACTTATGTAAGACCTAAGTCACACCCCTTCCCTAGGGGATGCTTTCAGCCTATCAGACGCATGGTGACAATGAAATATTCCTACATTTGTATAAAGCTGTAGCTTAGTTCAGGAAGCCCTAGACACAATTGTTTGGTTTTTATCCAAATGGACGTTAAAACCTAAGAGGGAGCATTATTTCATTCTGTAGTTAGAGACTGAAACACCAATGATGCTGATCTTAATAATAATAACAGCAAGCATATTTTGAGGGCCTACTGCGTTTCCAACACTTGGCTGATTTAACATGGATGGTAACATTTAACCACCCCACGAGGGAGGTACTATTCTTTGTGCCCTTATGGTACATATGGCCAAACTATAGCTCAGAGAGTTAAATAATCCCCCGAATGACACTTCTAGTTAGTAGTCAAACTGGGACTTGAACCCTGAACTGTCAGACTCCAAAACCTGTGGCATTAACCACTTTTCCCATCTTGCCTCCTTCAAACAATTACTACCACATCCTTGAATGCCTGTCAGCAGAATTAATGCTTCAGGCAATGAGTAAATCCTAACTCCCTTCCTTGGCCAACAAATTTCTGGACCCTGCATACTTCCTCAGCCTTAGAACATGTTTCCTCTCACTCATGATGCTCCCGACCTCCAGATCTCTTGGATTCCTTAAACACAGTATGCTCTTTCCTATCTCGATGCTTTCCTCCTTCTGGAAAACTTTTCCCTGTGCTTCACAAAGCTGAATCCTTCTCATCTCTCAGGTCTTGGTTTTCAGGTCATCTCACCAGATGACACCCCCCCCATGGCAGATGCTGTAAGCACTCTGCCCGAATCACCTTGGGTCTCCCTTTTAGCTTCCTGAACGTGAACTCCCAGTGCCATTTCACTTCCAAATGCCAGAAAATGTGGCTCTTTGCCCGAGGATGACTTTCTGACTGCCTCAGTGGCTTTGCCTGCACATCGTTAGTTGAAAGTGCCCACTGATTTATATCCCCCTGCCTCCCAGGGTGCGGCCTTAACCAGTGCCTGATGGATGAGGGGTACAAATGCCCCAACTCCCTGCGCTCATGAAGGGCTCAGCTCGGAAGCTGAATCACAGCCCCTCGCAGCTCCCTTGCAGGCTCGAGCCAGGCTGCCCGCTGAGTCTCTGGCTGACACTGCACTCCTGTGTGCCTTCCCTCCTGCCCCGTTCCCCCTCCCCCCCACCTTTCCCTGGGAGCACCTTCGAATGAAGCACATAGACATAAACTCTCATCTCAGGATCTGCTTCTGGGAGAGCAAGCTAAGAGAAGATTCCAACTTTTGCCCAATAATTCTCCTGCAAGGCACACCATTTGTTTATTTTTTTCTACCCTGTGTCAAAAGCTGCTGTACATGGGGTTTCTCGTTCAGTCATTTACTGCCTACCTCGCCAGGACTGCGAACAAGCTGGGGGCGGGAATTGAATCTTTCTTCTTTTAACCATCCCCAGTACCTAGTAGAATATTTGGCCAGTAATAGTTGCCTAATTAATATTTACTTAATGAATGATTAAATAAATAAGCAAACCTTTCCCCATGCCCCTCTCCATCCAGGCCAAATCGCCTGTCCCTTGTCTGGTTTCCATGGCATCCACCCGGTACAGCAGGCAGCTAGTTAGGTAACGACAAAGGGAAGGGAGAAGCTGGCGGAGCCTGATTAGCTAGGAAGGGGCAGCTTCACGGACACCTAGCGGGCAGCTGCTTGGCCCTGCCCAGGGGATTACCGTCCCTCCAGACGGGTTTTCCAAGGGCTTTCCGATCTCCCCAGGGAACAACAGGCCCCTCCCATAGATTACATAGATTATGTAAGAAAAAGCCAAAATGGCAAAGTAAAGCATAAAGAAGAAGAGTCTAGCCTGGGAAAATCAGGGAAAAGGGATCGGATAGGGGGATGGCCCAACGCAAACCTGCAAAGATTCAGGGAAGAGATTGGATAGTTTGAAAGAAAGCTTACTCCTTCCCAAACCCAAGATAATATAATCAAAGCCTAACAATGGCCCAAGGAGTTTGTGCCTTTGTCTCCTTAGCAGCCTGCAGGTCTGTGTCATCCAATCGTGCCTCAGGCAGCTTCGGGCCTTGGCAGCAGACGGGCAGATGGGGAAAATGAAACACAGAAGCCCTGTAAGTCGGCCACCCTAGAGGCTGGACTTCTGCAGCGAGACAGAGCTGAGCCACCCAGGCATGGATGAGACATTGGCACCTGGGTACATCCTTTGTTTTCACTCCAGTAAATCTTGCCATTATTGCTCAGACATATCCTTCCATGCGTGAGTCCCCAAAATGCTCTTCTCATGACTCTGAAGAAGAATCCTATTTCCACCAGCAGCACATCAAGTAGCTTCTGATTGGGATCCAGGTTTTCATGGGAGCTTGACTATACAGATAGCCTATCTTGGTCACGTGTATTCTGTCCATGTGACAATCCTATGTGTTATAACATCATTACCCTTTGAGAGTTTACTCTGTGCCAGGTAGTACTAAAGTAGAAATAGGGTATTTTATTAAACTCTAGAAAATATCTTTGTGAGGAAATTGCATTATTCATGTTTTTGAGAGGAGAAAACAAAGATTCAGAGCTAAAGAATGTGCCCAAGGCCACCGAGCTTGTCAGTGGTGAAGACTCTATTAGAACCTGAGTCTGACCCCAAAACTCTGTTCATAGTGCCCGTCCTATGTGAAGTGTCCTTAACATGAGTCATCCTCTTGGAAATTAACCAAGTGAAAAGAGTGAACGTCTGGGCCTTCAAAGTAGACAATCAAATCCTAAAATGCCATGACTTATTTGAGCCCCTACTCGGCTCCAGCTGGCCTTGATGTTTAAAAAATGCCACCACCACTTTCTGCTCCGGGAAAAGTCAGAACTGGAGCACAACTTTGTCTGACCCCAAAATTATAGCTCATTTTCTGCCACAGATAAGGGATGCTAAGGATAAGGGAACTTCTTTTCTTTCTGTGCCCCAGGAACGATGGTGGAGATGCTTTGATTAGGGATTAGTATGGGTGGAGTAGAGTTTTAAAAGAGCTGTTCCGATGCCTAGCATTTTACAAAACACCTCTTGGCCTGCCGTCCAAGGAGACAATAGTCTAGAAGGCATGAAAAGCTAAGGGACGGACTTAGAGAGAGCTCTGAATTATTAATATACTCAGCTACTTACATTTATCCGACATCCACATATAGCAAGTATGCACTTATTATGAGAGAGACACACCAAAATACAAACGGGAAAAAGTCCTTCCAACACCAATGTGGGAATAGAGATGGTTAGCACAGTGGTCAAGAATATAATGTAGAAGTTAAGCACTTTTGCTCAGGTGCCTCCCTGCTGAATCGGAGTGCTGGCTCTGCCTCTTACTAACTGTGTTACTCAATCGCTCTGTGCCTTAGTTTATTCACGTGTAAAATGACAGTAAAAATACTGCACCCAACTCCTAGACTTGTCCAGAAGATTAATGAGTTACTATTTGTAAAATACTTAGGACAGTGTCTAAAACATAATGAGCCCCAAAGAAGTTTGTTCAATACATAAAGAGATTAGAGAGAGGATAAAATGGACACAAGATATAACGGGCATGCAGGAAAGAAAAAGTTAACTCAGTCTGCAAAGGATCACGGAAATACGGCCTGGAGGGGAGTTTCGAGAGGTGACTTTGACTTCACCAGTGAAGGAAGGGAGGGAGCTGGGCGGACAGGAGGCCAGGCACATGCGTGGAGACGAGAAGCTGTGTGCTACGCACCTGAGTGAGACAGAAGGCATTTGGTTAACAGGAGTCAGGCCATGAAGGCTTTGCAGGGTGAAAGGAAATCTTTACTGTATGTTATCCATGAAGTACCTTTAGAGAGGGTTCAGAAAGAGAGATTTCATGACCAGATTTGCCGTCTAGAAAGATCACTCTGGTCACTAGGTGGGGAACGGATTCTGCTGAGTGTGGTTAAAACTCACACACTCAGTTGCCACTGAGTGTGGCAACTACTTCCTGGGCTGCAGGAGTGAGTCGGGCAAGAGGGCGAGAGCCCGAGATAATGAACTATTATGGGAAAGGGGATTTCTGGAAAATAAAAGTAACACACAAACCAATCTTGTTAGTAATGGTCAAATTTGCAGTAGGTTATTTTGAGCGAAAGTATTGACCTCTGAGGCAGAGAGATAGAAGCACAAACAAAAATAACCTGCACAGTCAGAAGTCGATGCTCTAAATGAAAAGCCAGCAGTCTTCTCCCATTTGGGGAAGGGCAAATAAATCCACACCGTTTGTTTCTGATTTCTGAATACATGGAAGAAGCCATCCATTTTTGTGTAGCCTGGGACACTGAGGAAACAATGATCTATTAAAGGGCTAAGGAACTATGTAAAGTATCTCTAAATAAAATATTTATTGGGGAATTAATTCCGTAAGACTGTAATAATACTTTGCTAAAATTTCCTAAGCATTTGATCATTTCTAATACTCTAGCAATTTGTGTATATTATCTCATTTAGTCCCCTCAATAATCCAATCTTTGTCCCATTTCACAGGTGAAAAATAGAAGTTTACAGAGATTTACATAACTCATTTCAAGTCACAGGGATATTCACTGGCAGAGTGGGAACTCAGGTTTTTCCAAATGTTAGGGAATCCATACTAATTATGCCTGTGGTGTCAGTTTTTGTCACATACATATTTGAACTTAGGCGTAAATCTTAGGGAAATAAACACGCAAATTCTCACAGCTTGCTGTGGACAATAATGACATTGGTTTTACTTTTCCAGTCTATTTTTGCCCAAAGTTATCCCTGGGTTTTCTTAGAGTGGTGTTTTTATTGAGGCCCAGCCTGCGACTTAAACTAACAAACCATTACTTAAAAACAGAATGCCAAGCAAACAAACAAAATGAAAAAAACACAGAGGACAACTGAGGCTGACCTTTTTTTTTTTTATATGCTTTTATTGATTTCAGAGAAAGGAAGGCAGAGGGAGAAAGACATAGAAACATCAATGATGAGAGAATCATTGATCGGCTGCTTCCTGCACTCTCCCCCACTGGAGATTGAGCCCAAAACCCGGGCATGTGCCCTGACCAGGAATCGAGCCGTGATCTCCTGGTTCATGGGTTGTCGCTCAACCACTGAGCCACCTCATGACAGTTTCTTGGTAACAGAAAGGGGTATAAAGCAGTGGTAGTAACTCGGAGTCAGCCAGGATGGAATTGGAATCCCAGCTCTGCCACTTACTACTGGTGAGCTGCTGGGCAAGCTGCATAGCCTCTCCGAGCCTCAATTTCCTTATCTATAAAATGGGGGTGAGAGCTACCACATTGCAGGCTACTTATGAGATTAAATGAGGTAACACAGGCAAAGTGCCAAGTTCCGCTATCACCACTGTAGACAGGATAATATGGTGATAACAAAAAATGATGGATGTTGGCTCAAGGACATATTTTTTTCCAAATATGACTGACTCAAAAACTTTGTCTTATTGAATTTGCCTACCTAGGATAATTAATTCATGGCGACAGTTTCCTACTGTTTTAGGTGTACTTTTAATTGAATTTGCTTTTCATTGAAGAGTGCATTAAGCTGCCTTTTAATTGTCTCATGAGGATAATGTCACCTCCCCTATGTTTGAGTAATCTCAGGCGCTGAATAAGAAAGGTAGATTTAAAAAATATCTCCCAGCGTTATTTTTATACCATCTCTCCTGTGTACAACATAACAATCCTGCAGCTAAGTTTTAAAACACATTTTTAAAGGTCACTTTTAATGAATCGGGCTTTTCACGTATCAATCTTTTACATTTACATTTTCTGAAATTTCAACAGCAGAGTTTTCTTTAACTGAATAAATATTCAAGCCTCAGAGTGTATTTGCATAATAATGTTTTTAGATGAAAACAAAGTCTCTGGCTGCACATAAACAGGTTTTACTGATCTTTAATGGCACCGAGTGAAACACAGAGGCCTTTACCATCAAACACAGCACTCTCAATGTTTAGGGAAGTTTGTATAAGGCTGCATTTTCCATTCTAATATTTTCTTACAGTAACACTAATATGACATGTTTTCTTTCATTAATTAGCTACTAATGTCTATAAAATTAATTTGGAAGACATATCACTGACAGAGTTCTAATTAATGAGCTTGGCTTTGCCTTGGAGGAGGCAGGAAGTTACAGAAAACAACAGGACATTGTTATCTGCTTTAGTCAAGGGGAAGATTTCTTTCACATGTGGTCTTTGAACTTGTGGGATATTTGATCTAAGGAGCAAAACATTCACCAATGCATTCTAAATATCTATCTTATGTCAAGCAGTGTTTTAGAGATGGATAGGCAAGAGATAACAGAATGCCCTAAATATAACTGTCCCTAACCTCAAGGGCTTTGTAGTCCAGTTGTGGAGTTTGAATAGGAAATCGGTAATTAAAGGCCACTGTGCTAAGGATTGTGATGGAGATGGTTTGGGCTGCCTTATTTCAAATATTGCACAGGATTGGGATATTTGATTTTATTTTGGGGAGGACACCTAAGATTTATAAATTGGGGGAGAGGGTGGAGTGGAGTGTCTATCCCGCAGGTGGAACAGTGTCTGTAAATGTCCAACTACAGATAGATCTTTTCTTGATTAGCGACCAACGAGGAATTCAGTATGGATGGAAGGAAGAGTTCCCAAGAAGGTAGGTCAAGAGGTTAAGCCTGAACAACAAGCAGGGGTCTGTACACCCTGTTTAAGAGCCTGGCTGTAGCCGAGCTGGGTGTGGCTCAGCAGCTGAGGATCAACCTAGGATCCAGGAGATTGCAGTTCAATTCCCAGTCAGGGCACATGCCCGGCTTGTGGGCTCAATTCTCAGTGGGGGGTGTGCTGGAGACAGCCGATCAATGATGACTCTCTCATCCTTGATGTTTCTATCTCTCTCTCCCTCTCCCTTCCTCTCTCTGAAGTGAACAAAGATATATTAAAAAAATTAAAAAAAAAAAAAAAGAGCCTGGCTGTAGTGTTATAGAGGAGAGTGGTATAACCATAACTTAGCTACAGTGAGGAAGAAGGGCTAGAAAGCTTCTAGGAAGATGATGTATTGGATCAAAAGATAATTGGGATATGTAATAGACAAGATTTGGTGATTGACCAGTTATCACAAGTAATGGCCATTGGGACTGACTCTACCTGGGCAAATCCAAGAAATCCACCTGTAAGTTTTTCGTCTCCTCTTTTATTCTCAGTCCCTTTTTAGAGCGGCCCAGGTGAATACTGCCCAAACTGACATGAACTAAATTAGAAATTTGCCAGAAGGAAAGAGAAAATAGATGGCTCAAAAGATAGGGGAGAAAAAAGATGAAGACTGCATGGAAAGAACTAGGATTCTGGGGATCAGAGCGCAACCTAGGTGCCACTACTAATAGCTGCATGATTTTCAGAACTGTCCTTGGTTTTGTATGTGACTCAAAAATAAATAGTTTGGCAAAAGATCCTAAACTCAATGCACCTTAGATTTGCCCTACTACTCTTCTGTTTTTGAGCAAAGCTCATTTGAGTTTATCTTGTGCAGCATTGTACTCAATAATTAAATCACGTGTGTTGGGGAGGAATGGGGGTGGTAGGTGTAGCTTTTCATGCTCCATTTAAGTAGATTGGCCACCAAAGAGTATCATAACCTCACAGATTCTTCAAGCTCTTAGCGATCTTAAACACTAGGACAGTGGTTCTCAACCTTTTCTAGTAATGGGCTTTTGTGATCAAATTAGCACTTACATAGAAATCCAAAATGCCCAAATGAGAAAGACTAAATGTAGAGTTGCTTTGGTTGAAGAAGACATGAAGGCCCAGCCAAAGGACCACTCTCATCTCACAAGGAGTAGCAATTCTGCCGAAACTACCAGCATTGCTAATGTGCACATTTGTACTCATAGTCCTGAGAGGTGACTTTTTGCTAAGGGGATGATAGCAACTAAAGAGTGTTCAGATGACAGAGCATCTAGAGACCATGCTATTGGTAGCATGACAGTTTAAAATATCTATAGATTTAATTCTATCAAATGGACCAAGGTCAATTTAAGTTGCAGAAATTAAGAATATTTCACATGTGATAATTATCTGTACATATGAAGAAATCCAAAGCCATCAAAATATGATCTGCCACTCTCTCTTGCTTTCCATATCAATAGATAACTCTTTGTTATTTGCTCATTCAAGTTATTTTCTTCCAGAATTTTCCAGCAGAAACCAGTAACTTAATGTTAGATTATAGAAGAAAATTTAAAATTGCAAAAGCTCTAGTCACATTTTTTTTTTTTTTTCCCCTGAAAAGGGAGAAATGGCTGCATTATTCAATTTAGGACAGAGAAAAGCATGTTGATTTTACCTGAAATACTAGTACTTCTTAAGAATATGGTTTAAGAACCAGTGTTTTAACCTGGTCATCTGATTTTAATATATAAAATCTGACATATATAAAAAATCCTGCTACAAGGTCATTAACCAAATGTTTATTTTTTCTGCAGCAGTATCAGACAGGTAATGCTCAAACACCAAAGACCTAGTCTTTAGCAGAAGATTCATGGCATAACACTTACTTCATGCTTTGATAGATCAGATGAATCTGAGACATTGTGTTGAGCTTCTGTTTTACTCTTGTTTTGTCTTTCCAGGTGGAATGAAGGCAATCAGATAGGGGAGAATTGCTTTTTATTTCTAAACATTGAGCTTATCCTCTAGACACAGCAGAAGCTGTTGGTAGTCAGTCAAAACAACTGATTCATGCTTTGAGATGTAGAATTTTAGGGGATGTGGTATTAGTCATGCAACTTGTGTTCATCTGCATTCTTAACATGTGTTATTTATGATTCTCAGGGTGCCAGTGATTATAAATAGTTCTTGGAAGCAACTATACTAATGTTGTCCAAAAGATTGATGAAGCCAAAAAGAGAGGCCTAGTGGGGGACTTGATCACGAGGGTGGGGGGAGGAGGTATAAACCTGGGAGTGGTCTTGGCCTCATAAGCACTGCATGGTGCTTTTGAGCAGCCTGTCTGGAAGACTGGGATCAAGAGAAGAAAAAATATTTCCAAAAATGAGGCAGATTGCTAAAAGGCTCACAATGGAAGAAAATAGAACAGAAACTGTTAGAAAAACAGGAAAGGGAAAGAATTATCAAGTGGTTTGGCAGAAATTTATCAAGAATTGGAAAGCGAATAATTAGCAATAAAAAAAAAAAAGGCTCTCAGGATAGGGCAAGTAGAGAGGTAAACCCAGGAGAGTTCTCACAAAGTGTAGCGCCCATTCATATTACTTATTTACTATTTTTTTTAAAAAAACCATCATTATCTTGAAACTGTAGACTCGGATCATTTTCTCTTCTTGGTCAAATAGCAGTATTATTCATGATGACTACATTACTAGCAATTTACCTTGAAGCATTTATCATACAGTGGTCAGGCCCAGAGTCAGACTGCTGGGTTTCATCTGATTTTTTGGACATTTTTCTTAACCTTCTTGTGCCTTTGTTTCAGCATCTATAATTCAGGATAGTAGTAGGACCCAACCATAGGGTTGTTGGAAAAGTAAGTGAGCTACTATAGGAAAAGCACTGAAGAGAGTATCTGGCATATTATCAATACTATACTGGAGTAGGCTATGATTCATTCATATGCAAAATCAACACTAAGTTATGACAGTAGCTAATATGCATTGAGTGCTTTCTATGAGTCAGATAATATGCTGAGCATTCTATGTGCAAGTATATCATCATGGCAACCTGTTAGAAGGAACTTTTATTATCCCCATTGTACAGATTAAGACACTGAGCAGCAAACCCCAGGCCCGAAGCTCTTTATTACCACTTTTCACCACTTCTTGCATATGAATTTTAAAATCGCTTATCCTATAATTTAAATATTTCCTTCATCCTATAAAGCAATTAAAGAAATGAATGCATTTCTTTAAAAAAAAAAAAGGCTAAACCAAGGAAAGAAAAGTTAAGGCAGGCTGTTTCTATATAATTTGCTCAACAATTCATATTTCCATAAGCCGTGACACTGCTCTTATTGTATTTGATGTTAATGTCATTATTTTACTAGGCAACTTATACATATAAATATTTTATACAGACTCTTCTTTTGTGCCATTAGGATGATGATGGGGATATATCCTAATGGAATTCTGAGGTCCTCTGATTCTTCCTTTAGAGCCAATTATCAATTATCTGCAGCACAGTGAAAAGGCTAAGCAAATCTCACTTCCACATTTCCTTCATAGTATCACTTTTGTTAGATGAAGCATTTAGTGGCAATAGTTTTATGAATAATGGGACTTGATTACATATAGTGTCTCATTTCATTGTGTCATTACCAAAGACAATACAGGCAGATTCTTAAGATGCTGCTTTGTCAACAGTATTTGTCAACCATCATAATTTGTTACTCTTATTACAAATAGTACATCAAAAGCTGAAAAGGATATTGAATAAATATTTTCCATATTAATTTGACCTCTTCTAAGAAGTCCATCATCCCTCTGAGTCCACCAATATAATGTTTGTCCACTACAATCCAAATGCCTGTCAAATCAGTCCATTTATAGACCCACTACTTTTAGAGAAGTTTCTTGCTATTGGGGATTGTTACTAATAAAAAGTGTGCTGGGCAGAGGTAACACGGCGCACAGTGGAGAGACTGCTATTGAATTACCTCCCCTGGAAAGCCTGATCTCCTTCCTGGGTCACCTGATCTCCGTTCCACCCTTTGTCATCCCATCTCAGTGAAAGCCATTTCCACCCAAGCAGTACCTCAAGCCAGAAATCTGATAGCCATCTTTTCTAGACAGTGAGAAAGGGTACCTAATGGCATCTTCATACTCTCTGTATTCTGTAATATTAGGATAATTGACATTTTCTTGATTTTACATAAGTTCTACTGTAACATATTTAAGACAAACAATGCAACATTCATTTCTACCCAAACTGTAGAGCTCCAAAAGTCTACCTACACTGAATTCTGAAGCTGCTACAGATTCTATCTTACTACACTCAGATGGTGTGGGAATTGATCACTTCTTTCTGTATTTGCAGCTGTACCTTGTACATGGTTCTATTACTGCATTTTCTACACTGTATGTATGTTTGTGTACGTGTGTGTGTGTTCGACTGGCACTCTCCATGGGCAAGGTCTTGTTCATATCTGAATTCCAAGTGCACAGCACCATTTCTGGTATGTGACAGGACAGGACATACTCAATAAACTCCTACAGAATAGACTGATGATGGAAAAGGAACCAACTGAGGTTTTGCTCATAGGTCTACATGACTTTAGAAGAATCACCTAGCTTCTTTCTGCCTAAATTTAATATTTTATTTAAAAAAGGAAAAACATAATAATATATGCCCTGGAAGCAGATGAATTGTGAAAATCAAAACTAGAGAATATTTGAGAAAACCTTCTATATGCTGTGAAGGGCCACAACTATGTGTGAAAGATTAAAATATCGTGGAACCAATCAAGGAGGAACAGGGAAAGGAAAACTACCCTTGAAGGCATTCTCAGGATGTACGCTTTTGGGAAATCCTGTCTCAATTAGCAATCAACAATTTAAGGAAGAATTTAGGAATCTAATCACAAAGAGAGACTCTTTATTTCTCCCTTTGGGACATGACATTTAACAAATTAATTTAGAATCCTTTAAGACCAACAGAGCGAAGAAGAAATTGAGAACACTTGTAATAATCACGTCCAGCTACAATGTAGAAGGTCATATATCTAAAAGGTTTTACAGTGGAAAAATTCAATTACAAAAGGCTCCTAGTAGGCTTTACTTAAATTAGCATAGGACTCTAATATTTCCAATTCCAATGAAAATCCTCATATTTCCTCAAATATTGTGAATGATTTGGTAAATATACCTATTCATTATAAGCATAAGTTCTTAACATCTGCAGAACTCAGGAGCCTCAAGTATCCAAACACGGCAGCAAGAGCTTTAAATTTATTGACCCCAATTATCCACTCAGCTGAGGTTTGTGTACTTGGTTGTCCCATTCCTGTTTGATTTCTAGAAAAGAGGGAGATGATCTTTCTTCAAAATCATTATGAATATTTTTAATTTGATTCATTTATTCCCTTTAACAAAGAATTCTTTTAAAAAATTAAATATAACAATCTTGATCCAAATAATGCCAAAAACTTAAAAGAAATTGATCACTGTATCCCATTAAACCTGGGGAAATTTCTAAAAGAGGAATAGTTTGGGGTCTGCTGTTAATATTCAACCCTGTCAGTCTAGAACGAAGCCCAGTATCTGGCATGTTTAATGGGCACACACTGATTTTGATATGCTGACTCATGGATCAGCATTTGTGTCTACTGATTTTTTATTTAGTCTTTTCACTTTAGATATGAGAACATTTGAGATCTGAGAGGAAAAATGTTTTTCCCAGCCCCCCTGGACTCTCACAGGTGGCTCATGGCAAAGCCAAGATCATAATCCAAGTGTTCTGACCTCTAGTCCAGGGTTGCTGTGAGATGCTGCATCCTAGAAGCTCACATACCTGGGCATCCATGTCCAACATACACTTTTTTAAAACCACACTAAATGCAATTGGCCACATCAGATCACAGTGATAAGTTGATATATAAAAATACAAAACAGGGAACCTGAACCCACAGAACACAGCCTGGTGGAGCAGAATGAACAAAGCACTCAAGTCACACAAGTGTTTATACTTAGGGTTGTGAAGTTGTTAACGTTACTCCCATTGTTAATAATCATGATATAGGCCAAGTCCAAACGAAACACAGGGATCTGCACAATCCTTGCAGAAAACCTATGAAAAGTCTCTGTATGGTGTCTATTAAGAATTCTCTCTCCTCTCAAAAAGCTTCAGTGGCCAGCACTGGTCACTGATCTCTTTGTGCTAATGGGTTATTTTGAAGACTACAGTGAGTTCTATGTCTTGGTCGTGAGGTACATGCAGTCCACAGGGACACAATGGCCTGGGATCAGAGGAGCCAGGAGAGCAAAAGTCACTAGGAGTCCACTGGTATCATCTGAGGCCTAGAGTTTACCGAGGCCAAGGGAGCAATCCCATCCATTTTCCAAAGGCCACAGAGGCACCAGCTGACTCCTGGCTTGCATATAGGTTTGGTAAACATATTAGCTATGGCCTCATTCACATCATGCTTGTTATGATTTGAATTGTCCTTTCACCCCCACTAAGCTTATTGAAGTTCTAACCCTCAGCACTTGTGCGTGTGACCTTCTTTGGAAATAGGGTCTTTGCTGATGCTCAAGGTAAGATGAGGTCATTAGGGTGAGCCCTAATCCAACATGACTGGTGTCCTTATAAGAAGGGGACTTTGGACACAGAGAGAGACACATATACAGGGGAAATGAAGTAAAGACACAGGGAGAACACCAACTACAAGCCAAGGAACATTTGAGGCTACCAGAGGCTATGAGAGAGGCATAAAGCAGATCCTCACTCAGAGCTGACCGAGGTAAGTAACCCCTAGGACACCTTAGTTTCAAATGTCTAGCTCCAGAACTGTGAGACAGGACATTTCTGTTGCTCAAGCCACCCAGTTTGTGGTACTTTGTTATGGCAGATCGAGCAAACTAATGCAATGCCTGAGGGAAGACGTCCCCCCAGGAATCTTAATCACAGCTGACAATGACCCGAACTGTCCTGTTTTGTGTATCGCTGTTTCATTCCTTATTGAATTATCTCATTTCCATATTTATGCTATTCATATTTTTTAAATCAGCTAAATTCTTACAGACCGAAGATACTTTATATATGTGGGTCATTTATTACTCAAATCAATTGTATGAACCAGATATTACTATTATTTCCATTTTACAGGTGAGAAAACTGAGACATAAAAATATTAAGCAACTTGCCTCAGGTCACAGAGCTAGGAAGCAGCACAAACGGAGCTGTCCATGGGCAGGGTGATGTCAGAGCCTGTACCTTCAGATACCACGGGTGGCTGCCTTAGTAGAAGTTCAATCAACTTTTTTTTTTTTTTATGTTTCCCTCAACTTTAATTCTAACAGCCCTTCAAAAGACAATGGAGATGTGAAGTTTCCTTTTTTAAATAAAACTGTACTGGCTGCTAGTAATAAAAAATTCCCTCTCTTCTCTTCTTCCTCCCCTCCCTCCCTCCCTCCCTCCCTCCCTCCCTCCCTCCCTCCCTCCCTCCCTCCCTCCCTCCCTTTCTTATTTTCTCTGTCATATTTTTTTCTTTCTCTCCTTTTCCTTTCTTCTTCCTTCCTTCCTCTTTAAATGTTCAATCAGTAAAAAAATCAGTTAATTTACACAATAAACAATTTAGTCATAAACTAAATGCCGTACTTGATGTGCTTATTCAAATACTTACCAAATACTCTTTGCCAGGCAATATATTAGAGGTTAAATTACAGCAATGAATACATTTCAGCCTCCACACTTAAGGCAATTCCAGTTGAGCTACAGGAGAGTTTGCCAACTCTATGGAGAGCTGGGAGCACAATGGAGCACCTCAGAGTCTTTCCCGGACAAAAGTTTCCGAATCTTACTATTAGAACAGGCACATGAGTACTCTGACGTCCTTTAAGTCAGAGTCTCTGTTTTGATTAAATTTATTGGGTGACATTGGTTAATATTACCTAGGTTTCCAGTGCACAGCTCCACAACACATCCCCTGCACATCGCACCTTGTGCCCATCTCCCAAAATCAAATCCCCCACCAGCATTTGATCCTGAGATAATAATAGTGCACAGCAGACACGAGGTTTGAATCGCTTCAAGTCGGCCTCGGGTGATGTGTTTTATCTGTTTTATGTAGCAATCACTGCTAGTTTTTCTATTCAATATCTATCCTCTCTCTTCCCTTCTAACGGAAGCCTGATTCTGTTCAGGTTAACCGTGGCCCAATTATAGACCTTCACTTCCCAGACTCCTTTGCACCTAGAAATGGTTTAATGCAATAGCTTTGGCCAAAGAAGTTTGCTATGGATTTGTGGGATGTTTAGTGCTACCTTTTCCTCCTTCAAAATTCTTTCTGCTCCCTGTCTGGAATGTGGACATGAGGTTGGAGTTGAAGAAACCCTGTTGACACTGTGAGTGATGAATGATGGGTGAGAAAAGCCATATGCTGAGTGTGGTGGTGGGTAAAAATGCAACTGGAGCAGAACTTCAGCTTCTCTATTGAGAGAGGAGACAATCTTATATAACTGAGCAACTAAAGTTAGATTTCTGTTGCATACAGCCTAATCCAATTTCCAACTGATAAATGATAGGAAATCAGCTCTGGCCCCAGGGAAAAGGCCCAGAGATGGGAGTATTTCAGGACCTTCTGATGGAATGGCTGGATTTTTAACTGAGCAGCCAGAGTGAAAGCTGCTGATAAACAAGGTCTGCTCAGCCACACAGGTGCTGCAATCAGCCCGCTATTATCTCACCCTGAAATATTCATAGACAGCCCGGATGAAAAGGCAGAGACCGAAGTAAGTAATAAAAGGGATTCGGAGAAACATTCAGTACAGGAAGAAAAAAAATAGCTCAATTTTAAAAATGTATTTGATAGCTTCAGATTAAATTTTTAAAAACTCACCAGAACAAGTAGCTGTTGTAAAAAAATAAGAGTAATAAGAAACTTTGTAAAATTAGAAAATGTGTTAGCAGACATAAAAAGGAAATCATGAAGGAAGAGAGAAAATAAATTTAAGAGATTCCCGTATAAAGAAACATGAAAAAAACATTAGAAAATAGGAGAGAAATAATTAGAAATTTAGGAGATCAATTTAGAAAACCGAAGATCTGATAATAGAAGTTGCAGAAAGGAATAAGTAGAATCAATGGTGGAGAAATATATTTCAAGCAAATAAAGCAAAAGGACTCCCCAGTATTAGAGGGTTAAGTTTTCAAATTGCAAAGGCCTACAAAGGGCACAAACACAAAAGACAAAATCCCACACATGCACTTGGTCTGGAATTTCAGACCATGGGTAGTGGTGGGAGGGCAGGTAAAATAAAGATAAAGTGATAACAGCTTCCAGAGGGAAGGAAAGCAACAGTTTAGAAGAAAGGAATGACTGTGGAGTCTTAAACAAGATACTGGGACATTGAAAAAGAAAAACTTTCAGAATTCTGAGGGAAACTGTTCTTCAACTTGTAATTTCAACACAAACTATAGGTCACATGTGATGACGATCGCTTTTTAATTAAGAATAAAAAATTTAGAAAAAAATAACCTTTTTCTTTAGGAAGCAATGGAAGACACAGTCCACAAATTGGAGGGACTGACAACTGAGAAGAGGCCATGGGATGCTGCCCAAGAGAGAGGCCGAGGGGATGGAAAGAGGAGCCTAGGCAGAGGCTTATGAAAAGACTCAGAGACCAGCCAAAATTGGGACAAGAGAGGGCCAAGGGGGGAGTTCCCAAGGGGGAAAATGGATATGAGGGATTTTAGGATCTGTCTGTCTGTACTGAGAGCTTGAGGCTGGGATCGGGAAATGATACGAGCACAGAAAATTCGGCAAACCAAAACTAAAAAGGCCATTATTAGCTCAAGGGACACCAAGAAAGTAATCATTGTACACCATCTTAAAGAGCTTTGAACAATATTATGTGATTGGAACAATGTGAGCCCTTAATGTTGAGCGACAGGCTATGGGGATGGGGCAGGGGACTTGGGTGCAGACAAAGGGGTCTCGTAAGAGAATGCAACTCTCACTTTCTATGCCAAGGAGACAATGGGGAATAGCTAAAATTAAAATGTCAAGAAATATAAGAAAGGACAAGTTTATTCTAAAAGTCTATAATAGAAGAAAGAGTCCAAAGTTTCAAAAAAGTTGCATTTGGGGAGAAAAATTTAGAAATAGGGTATTTCAAGTGGTTGTTTTTAATACTTCATTTTGTTTGATTTTCTGTTATGAGGATGGGTCACCAGCTTGAAGGTACAATTTTCTTTTCTTTTATTTTACTTCATGTACTACTTTGATGATAGTGAACCAAAATAAAAATATTTGTCTTTGGAAAATCGATCATTTGGCACTGGCCAATTGTTTTTTCAAAAAGGGTTTTTAACATATCACGCAAACTATCTCCTGTTTCTGTTTTCACCACTATGGATGCATTGAGCATAATTTCTACACCTTTATCAAGTTACTCCCCTTCTAGTATTTTAAGTTCCATCTGTATTATAATCTTGGTTCTGTGACTTTCATTAATTCACTCGTTTAGTCACTTATTCTTCAAATACTTATCCAGCCAGCACTTAAGACTAGGCATTGGGGTTACAGCAGTGGACGAAATGGACAAAACTCTCTTCTGACATCAAGCTTTCAATATGGATGTGTTGAGACAGCATGAACTTGGCCATGTAATCTACCTGAGCCTTAGATAACCTGTTGCTAATATGGGCATAATATTATCTGTCTATTTTTAAAAAATTTTGAGGATGTGTCTAGATTAAAATATTTCTGTGCCAAAGAAAGCATCTCACAAAGCAGCACTTTACTATTCAAAGAGTTGATTTCGCAGTTATTTCTAGCACTCACACATTAACAAGTAGGGGTAAAGCCATCAATAGCACAAAACCACCTCCACATTTCTCTTTAGTGCTACCTGGCAGATTGAGGAATTTTACATCTAGTCACTCACGTTGTCTAAATATTGCAGGGCTTTTTGATGGTGTCATGAGCAAAATGTGCAGTCCATATCCATTCCATTCTTTTTCTCTGCCTTTGTTAAAAAAATCTAATAGAACTATTCAAAATCAAAATGCATTCAACTGCTTAGGATGCAAATGAGTGCTTCTGCTAGACACAGCGACAATATAACACGCCCCATCCCCTGCCCATCAGCTTGAAAACAGACTCCTTTGTAAATACGCAGAGACAAGTCTTTTTTATATTTACTGGAAGGTAAAGAGTTTGCAAAGTGTGGAGGTATAAGGCAGGCAGGAATATAGTATCATATATTTATTCAACACTATATTGAAGCAGAAACATGCCAGGCTTGCTGCAAAGTACAAAACAAGCACCTACGACCCCCACCACCCTGGTTTATGCCATCCTCACTTTTTTTTGTTGTTGTTCAGAATATTACAGATGTTCCCTTCTTTCCCCATTGACCCCTCCCACCCCGCACGCCCTCCCCTCCCCAGGCCCTCATCACACTGTCTGTGTCTATGCCATCCTCACTTTTTACCTTGGCAACCACAAAAGCCTCCACACTGGTTTGCCTGCTTCTGCCTTGTCCCCTACCCTATGAAGAAAGACATTAGCTACTGTGACTCATTGAGAACATAGGCTACGTCATAATGCTCCTCCACCCCAAGCCTCCTTTGTTTTCCCCAAATGGCCAAAGTCTTTGCAATAACCTGTAAGAAGTACTTGTTAAATGCAAATCAATCAGTCTATCAAACGCCAGTGAGACTCGGGTCACACATGTGACTCAATCCTTGCCCTCAGTGATTTGGTAGGTGTTAAAATTGACATAAAAAGCAATCAGAACATTGGAAACCTTCTATTCCTGGGATCTCGGACAAATGGTGTGAATGAGGGCTTTTGGGGAAGTTAGAAGGAGAAGTTCATGTGGAACACAGAGCTTTGGATTTCTTGTACAGCAGAGACTTAAACATGAATGCCCTGGTAATTATGTTGTTACCTAGTTAAATACAAGAGAGAAAACACAGCACAGGCACCTGTAATCCTAAACGCCTAGCTATCATTTCACTGATCCTATAAGATACAGTTTATACTCTCTGTAGTGGCCTGAACTATCTTTTTAAAAATAAACCAGTTACCTCTACTGGTGTAGTAACTGTAGTAACAGTACCCTGATGCAGACATAGGTTTAGGAGACACACGCAGGATTGAATTAAGATACGGATATGTCAAATTTAAAACAGGGACAGGCCCATCTCGAAGGTGGAAGGCACATTTGAGCTCAAGTAAACTTTTATCTGGCATCCAATAAATTGCAATTTAAGTGGTATCATGGCACATATCTTATATAAATCCAATTGCTATTCTCCTTAGTGTTTGGGGCCCTGAATTCAATTGCGATTCAACAAGGAGATGTTAAATCATATACACACCATCAGGAGAATTTGGGGTTTATTTTTATGGCATTCTAATCATTTGAAAATTGGTGGTCTGTGTACATGTGGCAATTTCCCATTGATCTGAATATTGGATTAAGGGAAACACTTTAGCATTTCCAACTGAATGAGTTAATTGCATCTAATGAAATAGAGATGTGGAAACTTCTAAGGGCCTTTGATCATAGGCCAAGAAAGAAGACAAACATATTCTATCTAAGAGTGGTTTTCAAACCATGGCTCCCCTTTCACCAGCAAACCTTCAGTTCTAGGCCATCACATATTGTTTGCTTGGCTCTCTTCTAAAAATAGACTAGTTGATTCCCAGGTAACAGAATATAATCACCAAAGATAAATGAAACAGTTAATTCTTTTAATATCAGAGAAGTTTTCATAAATAAAAGACAATCTCAGCTTAGGTAAAGCTTAGAATTGTGTTTCCCAAATTTCAACTATTCAAAACCATCTTTAATATCTCTATTAAAATCCAGGTTTTCATTAAACTATTGTGTTTTTTTTAATTAATTAACTATATTTGTAATTAAAGGTGTTTATTTAAAGGGAATATTTTATCACTATCTAACTGCAAATAAGTATTTTCCATCAAGAGGTAACTACAGATACAAATACAATGAAACAGCCTTGTTTTCAAGGTTTAGGTCTGAGCTCAGGACGGTTCTCTTTTCTAAGAAGAGACATAAACAACTGTTTTCATGTGTTACTGACTGGAACCCAAAATAGACTGCCCCATTTCCATAATCGAAGGATTGAACTAGGATTAGGAAGGTTGTAATTACCTCCCTGTAATATGATTTGTTTTTTTCATAATTCCTATCCTGGCATTCAAGGCAGAACCTAGTATGTAACTGTTTAATACACATTAACCAAAGTGTGTCCATAGGTCACTAGATTCATGAAATATTAATAATGTTAATGAATAAAAACCATTTCCATGGTTAATTTCTGTGTATATGAAATGCCAGGTTAATCAAAATATAGATAAGTTTGAAAATACATTTAAAAATTGATATCTTTATCAAATTTTCAGAACCTTTAAAGGATTTCTCAGAACCTTTAAAATGCTAATGAGCATTGATATTTCCCCAGAGGGGTATACGTTATCCAGTGTTTTACAAAATGTTCTGGACATGAAATATTTTCTAGGTACAATATTTTGGAGATATATATTTCTCTTTAGTGTATGCTGACAGACTGTGTTGTTGCTTTCCTTGTCTTTGTATTTCTCATGCCTCTACGATGCTCTTTGCTTCTGCTAAATGAGTAAGTCACTTTTTCATGACCACAGCACACACTGTTCATCTCCATTCCTCACTCATTTCCTTCACTGGCAGCTTATATGGAACTGTCAAAATACATCTATCCTCCACACAAAAACTTGCACACAAAATAGCCAAAAAATAGGAACAATCCAAATGTCCATCAACAAGCAAATGGTTAAAGAAAATGCATGTAATGAACTACTACTCAGCAATAAAAAAGAAGGAATTATTGATATATGCTCTATCAGCGGATCTCAAATGTTAAATAAAGGCCACATATTCTGAACACATTTGTATAAAATTTACAGAAAAGGAAACCTATAAAGACAGAAAGTAGATTAGTGGTTGCCTAAAGCTGTGGGTGGAAGTGGAGATGAACTGAAAATGGGCAGGAGAGAACCTATTGGGAAATGTCCTAACCCCAGATGAGTATGACACAGTGAATTTACTAAAGTTCACTGAATTATATATGTAAGTGGGTAAATTTGGGGAATATAAATTATTCAATAAAGTTATTTAAAAGTTAGCTAAGAGGCCCGCTGGCCACCCAGCCACCCACCCATGTTTCCTTCAAAAGTCTTTCTTTCATGCCTCCATCTGAATGTGATCTTTCCTTGATTTGAAATGACACACCATTTCATTTTTACATATCGTGGACCCTTGTCATTTGCCTTCCAATCCTTTCTTGTACTATAGTCATTTGAGTATTCATGTAATATCCTTACTAAACTATAAGTCTACGCAGATACAGACTACTCTGGATTATTTTATGTAAATATAAATATTGTTGAATCTAAGTATAGGAAGCAAGTTCTATTTAATGAGGGTTAACTGTGATAAAAACACATGTGAAAATGCCCAGAAGTGAGTCGTCTTCAATTGGCTGTTCTGAAATCTGAAATTTACCTTTTGCTATTTAACTTTTTAAAAAATATATGTTTTTATTGGTTTCAGAGAGAGGAAGAGAGAGGGAGAGAGAGATGGAAACATCAATGGTGAGAGAGGGTCATTGATCGGCTGCCTCCTGCATGCCCCCGACTGGGGATCGAGCCTGAAACCCAGGCATGTGCCCTGACTGGGAATCGAACCAGGATCTCCTGGTTCATAGGTTGATGCTCAACTGCTGAGCCACGCCAGCTGGGTGACCTTTTGCTGTTTAACTTTTAAGAGTAGTTGAAGACCTCAACACATCAGCCACAAATTCAAGGAATCATAATCGTATCAAGAGCAGATGCAGAAGCACTAGGAGCAACAGCCTTTCCTGAATGCGTACTTCGGGCTGCTGAGGGTGCTGAGTGCTTCTCATTCTGTGGGTACTATTCCCGAAAAAATAACTTGACACAGTGAAATTAAGCCACTTGCTTTAGGCCGGGTGTCCTGGAGGCAGGGCCTTCAGTAGACGTGCTGTGCACGTGGCCTATGGAGGGGAATGCTTTCAGGAGAAACTGGAAATGAGATGTAGAAAGCAAGGTGGGAAAGCGAAGGAAGTTTCTAGGGAAGTCTAGCTTTAGTTTAATCTAGGGGGAGTGCTGGAAGATAAATAGGAGAGCAGAGTTTGTCCAGTCTTGTGAGTGAAGCTAAAATATATCTACTGTCCCAGGTACTGTGTATGTGTGTGTGTGACTCCCAGGCACCTTGGCTGCAATCACCCAAAGGTAATCCTCCAGAGAAGGTCACAGGTTGTGACCCATTATCAAGAGCCCATGGTGGTGGGCGGTGTGTGTGTGTGTGGGGGGGGGGGGGGATGGACACATCCACCAGGTAAAGGGTTCCCAGACACTTGGGCAGGCACCAGTGGTTTTTCCAACAGCTCTTGACCCAAATCACACCCCGAGTAACAAGAATCCTCACATTCAAACACCAGTAATCTGATCTCTACATCAGTGCTTTTAACTCCCTACTTTTTCTTCAGCATCACATTTTGTTGTGTTTTGCCCTTAAAACATGCACGAACACATACAGACACACACAAACGCACCCCGGCCCCATTAAGGCCTAGGTGATCCATTAGCATCTGCTTTTAAATGAAATATTCATTCAAGCTAAGAAAACAAAGTCAAGCCTACTTGACACCCTTCTTTAATCTTGCTTTTAATGAATAGATAAAAATAATTGTTAATCACATGCATTATTTAAACAGCGTCTGAGGAACGTGGAGGCTGCCTGAAAATAGCCGACTTCTCCCACCATTTAAAATCCACCCCCCAGTCTTCTTCAGACTCACGCATTTACATTCCTCATGAATAAACATTTGCTCAGTCCTCCGTTCAGACAGTGTCCCGATCACTACACATTCCAAATGAACTGGTCTGAATTTCCGAGCCATTACTATGTATCTTTAACTTTCTTTTTCTCAGAGATAAAATCATGCCGGCAATTGGAATTTCATGTTAGAAACTACAATTTAAAACAACAACAACACAAAACCAAAGCATGACAGGTCGCCTGCCACCCAGCACTGCACAAAAGAGCTGGCTTCGTGCCAGCGGTGGCTGACTTATTGCAATGATACAAAGGGCCGTTTATAAAAAATGACAAATGCTAACTGAAAACCACCCGGCCCCTTGGAGCCTATGTTCCTCCTTTTCAGCCCATCCCGCACTTCAGCATCCTTTCCATTTAAATGGACCTACACAGGGGCGTTTCTGTGCCCTCCCCTTATCTTCCATGCCTCTCGTTTCCCCTTATCTCCTTTATTGTGCCTATTTTGAACGCAGGCCTCTGAGCTTTCAACTTTAGAATAAGTAGCCAAGAGGTCAGAACATCATTGGGAGGAAATGGGACGTGTGATTGGATGACACTGTGTGTGCGTTTCACGTCGACAATAAGATGCTGCCCTGGATGCCGGCCTGTGATAAGACCAGCATGTCCTGTTACAGCGACACAATAATTGGTTGAGCAGGTGAAAATTAACATGGCTGAGCACGTGGTGTAATAAACGGCACCCCAAATTGGCTACAGTTTAAGCCCTGGAAGTGACAAAGCTGGGAGATAAGGTTTATTACTTTAGGGTAAAGGAAGTGGGAGGCAGAGACCAAGTCCCTGGCTGTATTTTCTCTAAAAAGGGAATCTCAGAGAGTGAGGCATCCTATATCCTATTTTAAACCATAGCCGGAGACATTTCTGCTCAAGGAGCAATTTGCAAGACACCTGCCTAGGGATTCCTGATGTCTGTCGGAAACCCCTCTGCAAATGTTCTCCCACCCCTGCAGAGGAGGGAAGGGAGGTCACGTTTGTGACCTACGCTTACGCCTCTCATCTGTTAATTTTCCCAAAGGACCTTTGATGATAAAATATCCTTATGTTGCTGACAAGAAAACAGAGCCCTGGCCGGGTGGCTCAGTTAGTTGGAGCTTCATACCTTACACCAAAAGGTTGTGGGTTTGATTCTGGGTCAAGGGCACATACCTAGGCAGTGGGTTCGATCCCCCGTCGGGGTGCGTATGGGAAGCAACCAATCATCATTTCTCTCTCTCTCTCTCTCTCCCTTCCTCTCTCTAAAATCAAGAAACATATCCTTGGGTAAGGATTTGAAAAATAAAGAAAACAGACAAATAAATTAAACAAAACAAAAATCATAACACAGATTCATTAGGGGACAGAGCCTGGCTTCAGATCTAGACTCTTTGACCCAGCTGTGTAGGCTCTTTCCGCACACTCCTGCTGCCTGTAATACAGCACTTCCCAAATGTGTTCTGTTGGGTGTTAATAAGAGGCAAGCATTGTTTAGGGTTTAGCCAAAGCAGGCCAGCCTGTCTCATTGCCTGAAATTTTATGAGCTTCCATTAATTTGGGAAAGAAGAAACAAAGAATCATTTATATGAATCAAGTTAGTACTATTATAATAATGCTAACAATACTCTGTATATTCCCATCAGGATGTGCTTATAAAAATATGAAAATAAATATGTATTAAGCAAAGTTCCATATCTCTTACAATCATTATGTAAAGGCAAAACAATACTATATTCATGTAATGCCTGATAAGTGCTATAAAAATAAAACAATAAACAGAGTTATGCAAAGCCGGGCACTGTTCTTAGTGCTTGGTGCACATTAATTCATTTAATCATCTTAACAATCCCTGAGACAGATATTAGTATCTCCATGTGACCGATGAGGGACCTGGGGCACAGGTAAGCGAATTAGCTTCTTATAAGTCCTACTAGTGACCTTCCCAAGCAAGTTCGTGGAAGAACCTGGTACCAAATGGTTTTCTACTAATTCCATACGGCTGATGAGCCTCATTGAAACAAATAAGTCTAGGTGCCTTTGGAGGGCTTCTGTAACCTATAAAGACTAACCAGGGCTCCTATTATGACACTTCCCTTCCTTAACTTTCTACCACCTTTTGCGCTTTGGTTATTGGGAAAACTACCGATTTAATATCAAGTAGGGGCCCTTGATATTAAATATATATAGCTAATATCAAAAGAAGATTTTAGAATTATGAATCCTATGAAATTTGATTTAGCTGTATGAAAGCAATATTTCATAGTCATTTGTCTGGCTCCCGTGTTCATGTCCATTTGAGTATCTACTAAGAACGGCTGCAGGGGATGTATGCATAAGTTAGAGTCTCTGCCTGAAGCAGATGCTTGGATTTCCTGGGGAGGAAAGGTGTTTGCTTGCCGGGAGCTGGGTCTGTTCTGTTGGTGGCAGGATCTGTGCTGATTCATGCCAGCCTCTCATAAGGTCGTCCTTGTCACCAGAGGTGCAGGCGCATCTATGTGATGACTGGCGCAGGTACAGCTGTGAGCTCAGCCCCAGCTACTCCCCAAGCTGCTAACTGAACCTGCAGCCTGTCTTCCTGTGACGCTTTAACCACGCACAGGCGTGTGCTTAGGTTACAGGCAACACGCAAGCAAAACTACGGAAATGAAAGAAGCTAAACTAGAAGCCACTATTATGAAACATGCTTTTTTTTAAAGGAAAAGAAAAACTAGACTAACCACTTAGACTAGATTTCGAAAAAGATGCAACAGTTATTAAAAACAGTAAGAAAAAATGCTTACAGGGACCTGACTCACCTTGGGCCAGGCCCTGAGGGTGCTTTCATATCTTCAACTCATCTTCAAAACATTATATGCATACCCCAGGGACATGAACAATAGCTTGGTGAAGGCCAAGGGAGGGAGAAGCGGGTGTGGGTGGAGGTGGGCAAAGGGCGGTGGGGGAAGGGGACACTTGCCATTATGTCAACATTAAAAATTTTTAATAAAAATAACCTCTATGATACCAATGCTATTTTTATCTTCTTTTTGCTGATGAGGACACCGAGGCACAGAATGAGTAAGCAGTTTGTCTAATATCACAAAGTGCCAATCGCCCAGGCTAGGGTTCAAAGCCAGGCCCTGAGACCCAGAGTGCATGCCCTTGACACGGAGGCCACCTGCCGGGCCATGTGTAACAGGTACTGGTTGAGGCCCCTCAGTTGGCAGCTGCACTTGCTGTTGTGCTCGCTCCCGGTTCTTCACAAGGATCCTTCAGGGTGGGTCTCATACCTCCTGGGTGGAGAAGGGGAACTAAGATCAGATCCCTGCTGGAGTCTGAGTCTGGATGAAAACACAGGACTTGCCAGGCTGGGCGTGGCTCAGCGGTTGAGCGTGGACCTCGGATCCAGGAGATCACAGTTTGATTCCCGGTCAGGGCACATGCCCAGGTTGCGGGCTCGATCCCCAGTTGGGGGTGTGCAGGAGGCAGCCGATCAATGACTCTCTCATCATTGATGTTTCTCTCTCTCTCTCTCCTCCCTTCCTCTCTCTGAAATCAATAAAGATACATTTTTTAAAAAAAGCAAAAGAAAATACAGGACTGTCTGAACCCAATGCTGTGTTCTTTCCATGATGCAAACATTCAGGGGAGTTGTTTTAGAACTAAAGTCCCAGCAAAGTGCAGATCATATCTTACTCGAATTCCCAGATCACAGCTTCTAGTCTCAAAGTGGGGTTTTCCTTTCCTCAAAATTCCATTATTTGAATCAAGGTCAACCTAGTTTTTTCCACATTCATTATTCAAGAAAAAGAAAAACAATCTAGGAATAAAAAAAGAAAATTATAGGATGATCCCTATAGCCACATTTTATAAAGTTCTTTTAAAAGAAGAAAAAAAAAAAAGTAAGAGAGATACTTGGAATTCCTTGCTAGGGAGCCATTTAATGGACTCTTTGCCTTGGTCTTAATTGCCTCCATACTTCCTGAAGCTTCTTTCTATCACTCCTTTCCCTTTACTCTGTACCCATATAAATAATTCTTACCTAGGTTTTCTCTTGAATGGTGCCCACTCAGATGTGCAGCAAGCTGCCGTTCGAGAAAGAGAATTACTGACGCTCAGAAGTAGGGGAAGCTGAGAACAGCCGAGAACAGCAAGGTTCCCTCCGCACTCTCCCTCCACCTGCCTCTCTCACATACACGCCCAGCTCAGTTTCCCTTTCAGAGGGAGAGGCCGCAAAGTACATCAGTGGAGTGAAATGCTTTCCTAAGAGTCGCAGAACTACAGTTCCTCCTAAAACATGCAGAAAATGAGCTCCTCTTTTAGGCAAGTGAGGCTCTTAAGCAAAATATCAATATCCTGGGCCCTTAATAACTTCCTTGTCATCGGGATAGCGAGGGAGACAGCTCATTTATTATCAACCATTGCACAAACTGACTTGAAGGTGAAAAATGACTTCCAGGTATAAAAATCTGTCCTTAGTTCCTAGGGGCCTCTTCTTAATTATCTTAGTTTTAAAGATAATAAAACAAACAGAATGCCTCGATTTTAAATATAGTTTCTAAATTAAAAAAAAAAAAAAAAAAAGGCTTACAGCCCTGGCTGAGGAGCTCAGTTGGTTAGAGCATCATCTCCATATGCTAAGGGTCAAGGTTGTGGGTTTGATCCCAGGTCAGGGCACTTACAAGAAGCAATCAATGAATGTGTAAAATAGGTGGAACAGCGAATCAATGCTTCTCTCTCTCAAAAGCAATAAAAAAAAATTTTCACTTTAAATTAATAAATGACTATGTTCCAATGGGCACTGGGTTTTTCTGATTGGAAAAAATGATGTGAATTCCCTACTGATATTCTTTTCCTTTTAAAAGTGACCTCTGAAAAGTTACATAAACACATGCCCAAAATGGGCAAGTTCAGAAAAGAGATTAAAATTCCAGTGTTCATTCTCCAGTCTCGAGGGACACATGCCAGGTAAGTGGGGAAATTTATCAACATGCAACTTATCAGTAGGGCTCTTATCCAAACTGAACGAATTTAGGATTGAAGCACAGCCAAGGGAGATGGCACAGAGCAGGTGAGGGAGGAATCTGTGCTTTTTCAGGAAGGGCACCTGGTCGGGATCTAGAAGAGGCGGCCAGGAAACCACAAGACACAGCCTTTCCAAACTCAGGGCAGGAGGCTCAGGACCCGGTGAGCAAGACCCAGGCAGAGGTAAGAACACTCACCTGGGCACTGGCTAGGGACCAGAACTATCATTCTAAGCACTGTGTTTCTATGAAATGTGGTCCTTTTCTGACAGACTGTGGCTAGATCCAGCGGCGGGCTTTATAGACAAAATAAAGGATCAGGAAGGTTAAATAGCTTGCCTAAGATCACAGGGCTAGTTAGAGATTGCAGTCACGGCCTTTTTGTTCCCCTCCAGCCCAGAGTCGGTCTTCATTCTGTTGGCAGTGCTCTTTCCACTGTGCCCCTGTCCTTTTTCGTACTTGTACATGTGGTCAAATGCAAATCCATCTCCCAGGGGAGCTTCATGGGTCACGGTACAAAAGGATCAAGGTTCGGGTTCTTCAGTGAGCTCAGTGGCTTATATCTTATAACTGACAAACTTCATGCTTATGCTCTTGGAGTGCGTGTATATGAGAGTGTGTGTGTGTGTGTGTGTGTGTGTGTGTGTGTGTGTAGGTGTGCGCACCCATGAGGCTAGTAATGTTTACACAAACATATACTTGTGCACACGTGTGTGTGTATATGAACATGCAAAATTGCATACTTCACTGATTTTAATAGCCATTGGACATACATTTTTGAAGGTAGAATATCGGATCTGTGAGTCCTAGACACTATCAAACATTCTAAAAGCCAATAAGAAAATAACGGCTACAATTGTGGAAGTGAAAAAAAGTACAAATGCATTGCCATTAAAAATATATTATGAGTAAGGCACCATTTTTGAAATTCAAAATTTAAGCAGAAAGTTTCTCTCCGTGTATTTGAATTTTTCTCTCTCTATGAGGCACAGTGCAGCATGACTTTAAAGAATCTATTTGTCGTTTAAAAGAGCCACCTGAGAGTATTTTCTCAAGTGTTTTCACCAAAACATAGAAACTAGTATTTGTAAACACTTTGTTGGATCCCCTCCCCAAGCAATTTTTCTAGTTATTTTGATTTATAGTGCACCACTATGGCCACACAATAGACAAGTGAAATGTTCCCTGGCCTCTGCCTTGTCACTCACTTGAAGGACATAGTTTCCGGCTGGTTCAAATTCAAGTCTTCTGTGGTTGTACAGTCATTGAGCCACTGTATCTGTTTTACATATTTGAGGTTGTAGAAAGCATATTCCCTCTGATTTCCTGGTTATTTTTTCTATTCTCCCATTTGCTACCCAATTTTGCCCTTCTGTTTGAACATATCTGGAGAAAATGATCTTACAGTAATGTACTCAAGTAAGTGCTCACTTTGTCTGAGTCAGGGACAGTCCTCTTTTAAAATTATGACCACACATCTCAAATGGGCACCTGGCATATGTCCCATGAGACTGGCAAATACCACTGTGTTGAAAAAAAAAAAAGTTCAGTCTCTATGATTGTTAGTTCCAAAAAATGTATTAGTATAAATATCTTGAATATAAATGTATTATTCTCATCTCAATTTGGAATATGCCCAATTTGAATATTTATCTTTAAAGCTAATATTTGGGGGGGGGGAGAAGTTACTCAAAGAAAAACTACCTTCCTCTCTGTAAAATCTGCCTTTTGTCTCCACCGTCATAATACTCTCCCCATGGCAGGTGCTCAAGGAATATTATTTGATTTTTTGAAATGTCTACCCTAGTAAAGACAATTTACATTGGTCCTACAGTTGCAATCAAGAGAGGTGTTTACATGCCAGGATCTTGAAGCAGCCTGGTAAGAAGAAGAAGACCAGACCTGTTCACCCCACAGGGCAGGTGAAAGGGCAGATCTAGCTTAACAAAGGAAAATGAATAATTTAGACTGAACATATGCTCAAGGCTGGTCATGAGAAATACAGGCAGTTTTTAAAGGAGGTCTGACAAAAGGCAATGAGTCAATGTCCTGAGAGGTGTCTGGGGCAGAACAAGGAAATGACTAGAAGTAGACTCCATGCCGAGATTGCCCTAGGGAGATATGGTGTGAAAACTGATATCATGGCCGATATAAAAAGTTGGAATTGAGGACTTGTAGAGACTTTCTATACTAGTCTTTCACTGGTTTCCCAGTAAACCAAGAATAAAACCCAGTCTTTGCAATGGCCCTGCGTCATGTGCCCTTGGCCAGCCCTCCACTGCTCCTCCCACTACCCTCACTAGCTCATTGCTCCAGTTCTACTAGCCTTCCGTGCAATTTGGACACAAGATACACACTTTGTGCCAAAGATTCTTGTACTTGGTTGTCCCTTTGCCTGGGAGACTCTTGTCCCAGACTCTACTGTCTTCCACATTTACTTCTTTCTTTCAATTACTGGCAGAAAAATCAGTTCTTCAGAAAGGTATTTTCTTACCACTTCATAAATAACATCCCAGTTTCTGTCCTCTTATTTATGCTTGTTTCTATTACATACCAGATTATATATTCCTTTGTTTATGTATTTGTTTACCTTCTCCAGTAGTACGTAAATTCTACAAGAACTTGGATTGTGTTCATTACTGTGCAGAAAACAATGTGTGGAGCACACTAGAGGTACACATAATTAGTGAATGAATACATGAATGAATTCTACTATAACTATTCTGTCTCTTGTACATTCTCTGTAGCATTTATAGCTGTATCTCAAAATTTAGCAAGTCAACTTGTAGGAATGGAAGTTTTTTCTCTGCTTATGGCTGCCTCCCCAGTATCTAGAACAGTGGCTGGCACATGAGAGTTGCTCATTAAATAATCTTAAATATTGTTCATCATGAAAATAAAAAAAGTTCCTCCACTGTAGTTTAAAGAAAGGAAATGAATGATTGTTCTTTGATTATAGTAACAGGTAACAACAGAACCAATTTTAAAACCAACCCAGGTGAACAATGGCAACTTTCTATTAGTTATAAGCGTGCTTTAGAAAGCTCCCGACTCTATACACACCAGCAGTATTTTGCTCTGAACAAATGCATTCTACAAGTACAGCTCTCACTTGATTAGTGGGCAAAGAATACAGCTTTTGGTTTCAGAAATTGAGTGGTGGCCTCCTTTCTTTGGAAAAAAAGATGATGGTACCTGGACATAATGGTAAAACACACAAATCATTTGTTATATCCTAGACAGAGTCCCAAGCACATATAAATACTAACTCATGTTACCCAAGGTCCTTCAATAATACATATTAGAGCTAGCATTTAATTCTTATTAAATACAATGTTGTGGTTTCAAAGTCTGTGCTCTCAGCATCTATAGTCTATGGTCTCTGTAAGAAAACTGAAACACACAGTTGGTATTGATTCAGGAGTGCGGTTCGTCTTGATGATGAGCTTCCTGACTTGTGCAAACGCTTCTTAAAGAATCGCCTCTGACAGCCTTGGGGTGAATTTCAAGCAGAGAGGTCAGGTTAGGCCTCTGTGAAATGGTGTAAATGGTGAGGATCCTGAGAGACTTAGCTCCTGCTTTTACTAATCAGAGTGATGAGCAATTAGAATAACAGCCTTTGTGATTTGACTATGCATCTATTGGGCATTGAACCTGGTTTTTCCAGAAATTCATCCACTGTGCTACCCAATGGCTGTCAGGCAGTAATGACTCTCTAATAATAACTTGTTCAGACAAGTCATTGAGGTGGAAAATACCTCCATTTATGCCAAGGTATTCTTTGTAGTAGCACCTGTCTCTAAATATAAAGCTAAGCCAGAAAGCGTACAAGTTAGCATCACCCAAGTCTTGGAATCCTTAGACTGCAGAGTGATTAGTCCACCAGCAGAATAACTAAGGAAAGCTAAAATCTGGATATATATTTTGTGGAAGATAGATTATGTTCGAAGTTTATTTTCTGAATATCATCAGATTATTTTCTTCTGCAAAGAAGAATTCTGTCGAAAACAATAATTTCATCTCTCTGGGATTCCGTTTACTTCTCTATGAAGTGATCAGTTGAGAGCTGGTCATTTCTAAAGGATAGTCCATTTCATGAAGACTTAATGAGTCAGAAATTCAACTTTGTTAACTACCGATGTGTCTTTTTCTTTTCTATTTGTCCTCATTTTGGGGGCTCTTTGTCAAGGCATGAAACGCCTCCACACAGAGCTACAAGCTAAAAATTCAGCCAAATTAAAATGACAACAACCGTGTATTTTAGAGAGATGGTCTGTAGGAAAGGTTTTTATTAGATGAAGCTTATATTTACCTGTGTACACTTTAGCCTACTTTTGATTACTTCCGAATGCCACTTGGATCAGTGTCACTATGAAAATATTAGAATGAATCCAGATTCCCCCACTTATATTCTATTGTGATCTTGAGCAAGTCATTCATCTCTCTGAACCCCCAGTTTATCACCTACAAATGGAAATAACACCCACAATCTTGCCTGGTTGACATCATTCCAGGGCATGGCACATGTAACACTCTTTTACCCTGTTGGTCCTACAGTAGATTCTCAACTAAGGTATGTTTCCCTCCCTCTCTTGCACTCTGTTTCCCACAAGCACAACTATCTGTGTTCCTTCTTGCTTTATAACCATGAAAAAGACAGGAGTATGTGTTTTCTGTTGATGACCATCCTGCTTAAGCCTAAAATCCCATTGAGATTTCTGTTATGCTCCAAATCAATGCTGGATACTCTTCCTCACAATCCTGTTCCAATACGGGTCATCTCGTTACCTTTGTTTGTCCACACTCTAATCGATCTTCCCCATAGATCCCAGACCCTTTCACAAATAACACCCTTCCTGGATTCAGGGTCTCATCTTTACACTATAGCATCTTATGTAGATTTTCTTATTTTCTCCAAAATCACCAGCCCTTCTCTGTCCCATCCATTCCCAGCAGTCCTACCTGTCATCCAGAAACAAACCGGACACAAACTGGGTTCAGTCTGAGTCTACCTACTATCAATTTCTACCCCAGAGCCCGACTAAAGACTAGATTTGATGAGGCTGTATTGAAGGTTCAGTTAGGTTATAAAATTTGCCTAATTTATAAGATAGAGGCTTTACTATTTTTTATGATGTATTTAGAACAGTATGTCAGTATGTTAGTATGTCAGTATGACCACTTATGCTCACTAAACAATGTCAGCGACTGAGAGTGTTTCACATATAGAATGTCCAGAAAGGGTTCTAGAAAGAGTTGATGATGGATAATTGACTTAAAACTTTCTCCCCTTTACCAAATTATTTCCCATAGCCACCATATTGTAAGGCGTAGACAATTAAAATTACTGAATAGAACAGAGAGCCTGATGGCCTGAGTTTGAATTTCGGTTTTATGACTTACAGTTGAGTAACCCTGACCCAAGTTACTGAGTCTCTATCGGTCTGAGTTTTCTCATCTCTAAACTGAGAATGACAGTGCCTACTCCAGAGAACCATGGCGAAGGTTAAGTAAGGCATCGCTGTAACAATACTAATGCTACACTATGTTTACCGCTTTAATACACAGTTTAATACTATACTGTGTTCGACATGCTTTCTATCTAGGTAATCTTCAATAAAGCAAGATATTAACATTATTTATCATTATTCTATTTTATGAATTTAAAAAATAAGGGTTATAGAGGCCAAGTAATAGCCCCAAATCACATGACTATTAAGAGGCAAAACTGTAATTAGAATCTAAGCAAAATAACTGGATTCTCTGAGTGTAATCTCTGAACATGCAAAGCCCTCTTCCCCAAGAGCCTCTTTTTAGGAATTAATGTTCTTGAAATAAAGGAAATATAACTATAAAACACACTAAAGAAATGCAAATAGCATAGGTATTCCCTTTATTCCATTCCCAGGTGGCATTAAAGATAGTTTGCGTAAATTTTCTAATATCGCCATAATTATTTTTATATTTCTTAAGCATTGCAGTTTAGAAATACTTTTCAGAAGGTTCATATACACATCAGCTTGCATATCCCATTGTATTTGGGGAAGCAGAGTTATGGGAGAATGAAAAGAGAGTCTGCTTTTCGAATTCCAATTAAGCTATCTGAGATCACATAACAGCTCCCTTCCAGTCATCTCCAGCCCTGTGGTCCTCATTAAACATTGTGGAAGGGCCCTGGTTGGAGTGGCTCAATTGGTTGGGCATTGTCCCAATGCACTGGGCAGTCGTAGGTTAGATTCCAGGGCAGGGCACATGCCCCATTACAGGCTCAATTCCTAGTGGGGGGTGTGCAGGAGGCAACCGATTGATGGTTCTCTCTCATTGATGTCTCTCTCTCTCTCCCTCTCTTTCTTCTCTCTCTCTAAAATCAATAAAAACATATTTAAAATAAATTAATTTAAAAACAAACCTCATGGGATGGACACAAGCACTGTTTTCTAGTTGGCCCAATTTATTTACAGACTCAATACATCCACACTTCTGTCAACAGCACAGGAGAATTAAGATCTTGGGTTCCAAGATCCATCTCTGTGCATATGGATAATGCCTTGTTTAGAACTCGTGAGGAAGCTTGAATCACAGGATTATGGATATCTTCTAAATAAAGTGAGCTAAATAAATCCCCCCAAAATCATAATGCATATTGTATAAAGGACTTAGATTATCAGTTGATTTCATTTTGTCTTTTTATCAAAGACAAATACCAATAAAAGTGATTTGTTCAAGTCATGTGTGTTATTGTACTTCTGTAAAATTTTGCCTTTCACCAAGATTAGCAGTAGGGAGGAGGAGGGTCCTTTCTTAATGCAGTAACTATTTCAGCATGATTTAATACATATTTGGGTGAAAAGTAGTATTTTTATAGCCCAGTGTTGCATATAGAAATAATGAAATGGCTCTGCCATTAAAATTTTCATTCAATTTCTCCCTGGAATGCATTAACCGAAAACCACTTTCATTTTTATAGCTGGAAAAGCAGCAATTGACTGTTGTGAGGCTTTAGTATTCGAAACCAGACTAACTCTGGAGCTTCCTCCACTCCTCACTAGTAGAGAGAGCCTGTGAATTCAAAACATGGGCATCATGTGTTATCCTCAAAACTCTGCTCAAGTTCAAACTATTATTTGCATTCATAATGACCTGCTGTTAAGATTTCTTTTCTTCAAAAGAAAACATATTGAAGTTTAACTGAATTACAAAAAATAAAACAAAAACAAACCCTCCAAAACAAAAACAACTGAACTTTGAAATGTTAATAAACTATAACATGGTACATTTAATAGTTATTGCAGCCCCAAGTAAGTTTTGAGAAACTGTATCACAAGGATGCCTAGAATAGCAGCCCCAAATGTCAAATCTTAGAGTTACAGGAGAGGACATTTTTCTATTCTCTTTAAATACAATGAAAATCTCTCTGAGATATGATGAATTATCCCACTAAGGGAGAGGAGGAGAGATTAGTCCAATAGCTACACTGCATATCAATTCCAAAATAGGCCATTGATACCTATTTCTTAAGAAAAGGTATGTGTTATATAAATCATCAAGCTTTCATTGCCTGATAGACTCCTGGACTTTTTGAAATGGAAAGTTCCATAGAGATGATCATGTCCAGTTTTCTCATTTTAACCACTAAAGAAGTACAGTGGTTTATCGAGGTTAGAAAGGAAGAGAGTAGCAGAAGAGGGGTAAGAATCTGTGCTCCAATTATTGTTCTTATTTTCTCATGTTCAAGAATGCCACCCACTAAGTGCAACTCTTTTTGTTTAGAAATACGGGCCATGGATCTGTGTGTAGCATTATGTATTTATGCAGATCAGACCTAGGCTAGATCAAAAGGAACCAGGGCATCCAGGATCCACTTCCCAGTCTTCTGCAAAGAATGGGAATGCCAAGTACTCAAAGATAAGCAAGCAATTTCAGACTTTAAAGTCACTAATTTATTTTGAAGTGCATTTATTCTCTATATATTTAAAACTAGATAATAACTACATCATGAAAGCATAGTGTTATATATGCCTTTGAGAACGTAATGCATATTGCACATACAGTAACACAAAAATAAAAATTACATTTGAAATAATAACTTCACTGTAAAACAATTTTAAGCTTAGACAAGAATGTTTAATTGTTTAGGGAAAAAATTTCAAAACCATCCTTAGAGGGTTTTAATCTAGGTCTACATTTTTCTACTTAATACTCAAATTTCTTTACCGGGACACTTGAGCAGACAAATAAGACAGGTGAAAAAGATGATTATTTCCAACTCTCGTATGTAAAATGGTGGGGGAGGAAGGGAACGCCTATGGGAAAATAAATCTGAGTAAAATGAGCATCGGAGTTTTTTTCTTATTAAGGAAGCTTCAGAAAATTTATGACGATGCTATTTTTGATAGTAAATGTTTACCTTTTGCAGTAATTACAATTAGGCTACGACTTTAGGGTAGTGCATATTCTCATGTACAGGTTCAAACCGTGTACAATGAACTGTAACAACTCAGTCTGTTCCTCTGTTTTCTATCCCCGGTAAGCAAAGTACGCGGACAACTTAAATCTAGTTTTGAAGGTTTTCCGACGCTAGCACTTACTTTGGAAATAAGTCTTAATACAAACTTCAAGACGGAAAGCATTCTTGTTCTCTGTCTCTATCAACATTTACACACCAAATATAATTTCTCCTTAAACTGATTATCAACATTTTAGCATTTCAAAACACTTTCTAAAAATGCCGGAAATCAGCTCTGTATCGATGTTGAAGTTTCTGAGAGAGAACACTCCTTCCCTCCGTAGTACAGCGTTGGCCTGGAACATGCCGATATAGTAAAATAAAAAAACACAAGACAGAAACGGTTCATAAAAATCAGTACAGTTTGGAGTACAAGTAATAACAAAAAGGAAAAAAAAATCCATACAGGTTAGTAGCCCTTCGAGGAAGGAAACACACACTCTCATTTGGGAGAGTAAATATTTTTGCTCCTGACACAAAACCAATACTAGAGTAGGTTTCCTCACAGCACCCAGAATAAAAGCTCTCAGCAAAAGAGTTTAAAGAAAGGCCACACATCACCCATGAGATCAGGCACAACTCCCTCAAATAGCTGGGAATACTGACTCCCTCCATGGACCTGGCAGCCTCAGGAAATAAACACCAGAGCCTTGGGATGGGGGGCCGCTCCCGTCTGCCAGGTGAAACACCACCCGCTGGGGAACAGAAGACGCCAAGCCACGGTTCTGGTATCGTGACAACGCAGAAGATAACGTCAGTTTTAAAGAGCAGTCAGCACTTCCAGAATTCAGATTGCCCTCTTTTCAGAACGACAAAGATTTCCATCAACGGGGGCTGCAAAAGCATTCTGCAAACTAACTTAGCGTCACTTTACAAAGCCCGCTGCCCACCGTTCCCGCGCACAGTGCGTTACAGAGGCAGGTTTCTGGTAACCTACATCTGAGTGGCACACTTACTATAATTTGATGTTTGCTGTGCGTAGATGCAGCCTCACTCACGCCTCATGTGGCAAGCAGCCTCCGCAGGGCTAGATCAGTTGTAGATGTGAGACACTTAAAACAGGCATATTTGCATTTTTACTCAAGTTTCAGATTTAAAGCAAGAAGAATATCAAAGCACAACGACGCCAAACATCACCCAGGGGTGCGTTTAAAAACTGCTCTGACAACTTCAGAGACACAGTCGCTAGCCGTATGCAAACACACTCCCGAATGTGTTCAGAGCAGCAACAAAACAAGATTCTAAATTTACTCAGACTCTCCAAGAAGCCTCTAATTCAGGAAAAGATAAAGGCAAGCACACATTTTGTTTTTTTTAAAGCAAAAGATGGTTGTTAAGGAGAATAGGAGAAGAGCCTGTGATACACATAAACGGCAACACTTGAAACACAATTTGCTATTGGGATTCTCTGCTAAGGTCTGTCATGTGAGTTGGGGACTGTGTCCCATAAACTCTCCCTGAGGATGTCACATAGGTAACATTGTAAATACGTCTCAAGACAACCTTATAAAAAGCTTGTCATTCTTAGGCTCCAATCTTAAACCATAAGAAATTATAATAAATGTATACCCATTTGCATAGCAAGAAACAGATGAACCTTACAATATATCCAAATAAAATTTGCTGATACAATAAAAGGGGATAACAGATAAAATAACCTAAGATCAGGATGGATTAAAGGCTCTCAATATAAGCAGACACACCAATTAAAAACCTTTCATTCCCTCAGGTTCGGTTCTAACATTCTGATTTAAAGTGTTGCTCATAGTTTTCACATTCTTTTGCTGTGAAACGTTACGGAAACTTACAAAAAGTTTATCTTATTAATCGACTCTACCTTGAGCAACTTGCCTCCCTTCATGTCCAGCCCAGAGTTACGTTTCTCTGATTTCCTTGCAGGTGCCTCATACATTCCCTTAAGAAATTTTTATTGCAAAACAGATAATTTTTAGAAGTCACTAAAAAGCACTCCCTTACCTTCTAAACCTGCTTCAATCAGCCCAAACTGTTCCAATAATTTAACAAAAAGCACAATGACGATCAGAACGGCTATCATTTCAAGCCCTTCCAAGTTCATGGTCAGCTAGGTCATGGTCCGACAACAGCCAGTGAGAAGTGCTTGTCTGCCTGGCTTTCTTTGTAAAGCCATTAAACTACATTAAGAAGGCTACTGCCAGAGGAATAGGGGAGGAGAGCCAGGGAGAGCCAGAGAGAGGGAGAGAGAGCCAGAGAGAGAAAGAGAGAGAGAGAGAGAGCCAGAGAGAGGGAGAGAGAGCCAGAGAGAGAAAGAGAGAGAGAGCCAGAGAGAGAGAGGGAGAGCCAGAGAGGGAGGGGGGAGACGAGATGGAGAGGCTGAGAGAAAGGGCGTGAATGAGAGAAAATGCATCCATCCTGCCTACAGGAGCAGAGGCCAGAAGTAGCAGCCGGAAAAAGTCAGCCTGTCGGAATTATTTGCTTGCTGGGGGTGATCACTCTTACACAGAGAGACAGCCACGCATGAAGTAACACGCAGATCACCCGAAGACCAGGGAGGTCACCAGAAGGTCTCCAGGAAGCATGACGTGTGGCAGCGATGGCTAGGTGGCCCCGGGTCCAGCCAGCCCGTGCCGCGCTGCTGGTGGCTTTGTTGGGCTGGCCAGTTGCCTTGGAAACGGAAACTAACCAAGGCTGGCCTCCCGCTGCAGACAGGGACCAGAGCCCCGGGTCTTGCGATGAACCTGAGAATGCCAAGGGGCGGGGTATCAGCTGGAAATCGGCTGCTTCCGAAACACTGGGGACTAGTCAGGAAAAGCAGAGAGTGTCTTTTGTCCCCAACTGGATGAAAACAGAGAGAAATGAGGCTTCAGTCAGTGCATGCTGACTTTCTTCTTCTCAAGGCGCTGTCTTATCCTTTGCACAGTCAGTCACTGTGAACCAATATTCCGGCTGAATAGTGACTATCGTACGGTTTCAAATGATAGGGTAATAAACGGATAAGTAATAAACTCTTACTATTTGTAATGTGTAGAGTTTAGCAGCTACCTTATGCACTGGTTCATTTCTATTCAATACACCAAAGTATATACTTTTTTTTTCAGTGTGCACCTCCTATGTTTTTTAAAGAAACTTGATTTAAGTAAATTTAGAGCCATAGAAAATGTTTGAAGGCAAAAAAAAAAGAACCAGAAACAAAACTTTGTTTGGGGTTACTGTCTCTATCTTCCTCAATCATTCCCCCCACCCCACCCAAATAGGTCAGGCACACATTAAAATACAGAATTTTTTACAAAAGTGCTAGAAAGCATCTCAGAAAGCCAATTCAAGCCCTTATTTCATGGATGAGTAAACTGAGGACCAAGAAGGAGCGAGAAAGATCAGGCAGAGGCGAAGCAGGCTGGGAAGCCGGCATCCCCAGTGGCTGGCTGGCGTTTGAGGCAGGGTGACGAGGTGGTTCCGAGGGTAGACCCCAGAGCCAGGATGCCTGGATTCAGGTCTAGAATCTCTTATGAGCTGTGTGACCTTGGGTAAGATACTCAACAGCTCCATGCCTTAATGTCCTCACCTGTAAAAAGGGCGTGATAATGGCACTTAGCTCACCGCGCTGCTGAGGTAATTGAGTAACACTTTCAGATCAGAGTGAGTGCTCAGTCGCTACTCGCTCTTGTTTTGTTTGGTTTTTGAATTTTCATCCAAGGATATGTTTTATTGATTTTTAGAGAAAGGAAGAGAGAGGGAGAGAAACACCGATCAGTTGCCTCCTGTATATGCCCCAACCAGAGATCAAACCCACAGGCCTAGTTATGAGCCTTGACCAGGAACCGAACCTGCAAACTTTTGGTGTATGGGACAACGCTCCAACCAACTGAGCCACCCGGCTGGGTCTAGCTCTTGTTTTTATTACAAGTCTCTCCGTGCTGTGCTGTATTGATACCACACAGGGTTGCCAGGGTAATTATTCTGGATGCAGCCCTCATATTATCATTCCCTTATTCGAAAACTTTCCATGGCTCCCTATTTCCATATGAATAAAATCCAAGCTCCTTTCAACAGCATCCTGGTCTCCCCTTCATCTGATGTCAGCTTGAGGGTTGCACCTCATGGCCCTACTTCTGTCCATCCACTCTATCCGACAGCTCAGTTTCCTGCCCCTGAATTGAGCTCCTGCATCTCCAGGCTTTGTTCAAAACACTGTATCTATTTGAAAAAGCCTTTCCACACCATATCTGTCTCACAAGATCCTAAAACATTTCCAAGAAACGTCTCCAAGCAACTGGAGAAAATCTCTCTTTTTTGCTTTTTGTTTTTACAGTATCTTTTCCTCTTATGATATATTACATTATAGTTACCTGGGTGCAATACTTCACACTTAAGGGTAAGTTTCTAGAGGGCAGAAACCATGCCTTCCTCTCCTTTATGTTCCCGTCTGCCTCCATGGAGGGCACATCATACTTTGCAGATCTATGGGATATGGACTTGTTGGATAACAATAGTCACCATTAATTAATTACCACACACCAGATGCTTTGCACTCATTGCTTTTTCCTTTTAGCCTCTCTGAAGTTAGGTATAATTAGATAAGACTTACAGAGAAACACTAGGCCTCAGAGTTTAACTAGTAGCCTCAAGGTCCTGCTGCTGGTGCGTGAGCGATGGGATCAAGATTCAAACACTGATTTGTGCAATTCAAAGCCCATTATTCCACAGCTTTAATCAACTTAAATACCCAAACACTGGCATAAATATTTATCAGCCCAGGAATGAAGGTTATAACCAAAATGATGCTCCCAGACTGCTTTGTGACATTCTGATTAATCCATTAGCACCTGTAACTCTGCAACATGAGAAGATTCCAAACTAGTGGTTAATTGAATTCATGGGCCTTCCTGCCCACTTATTCATAGGTTTATTAACGCTTAAACGCACATCAGCCTCTGGTCTCCAGAAGGGATTTTACTGTTTTTTTGACCTGAGGAAGTCCTTGAACTTGCCCCATAAATGAAAGTCAATGATGAGGTCCTTCGTATTCACATTTAAAGTTGATGTCCTAGCAACAAAAGTAAAAATAAACAAGTTGGCCTATATCAAACTAAAAAGCTTCTGCACAGCTAAGGAAACCATCAACAAAATAAAAATGCAGCCTGTAGAATGGGAGAAAATATTTTCAAACCGTATATCTGGTAAGTGGTCAATATCCAAAATATATAAGGAACTCAATAGCAAAAAATCAAGTAACTTGATTTAAAAATGGTGAAAAGTCATGAATAAACTTTTTCCAAGAAGACAGGCAAATGGCCAACAGGTACATGAAAAGTTGTTCAACATCATTAGTCATCAGGGCAATGCAAATCTAAGGTACAGTGAAATATCCCCTCACACCTATTAGAATAGCTGGGTGACGGGAGATGGTTTGACTTTGCGTGGTGGACACACAATGCAACATGAAGGTCATGCATCATAGAAATGTACACTTGAAACCTATATAATCTTATTAACCAATGTCACCCCAAGAAATTTAATGAAAAGAAAAAATGATAAAAGATAAATGTTGGCAAGAATGTAGAAGAGAGAGGGAACTTTTATGAACCGTTAGTGAGAATCTAAATTAGTACCACCATTGTGGAAAACAGTATGATGTTTCCTCAAAAATTATAAATAGAATCATCACATATTCAGCAAACCCTCTTTTGGGTATATATCCAAAGAATATGAAATGAGTCCTTTGAAGAGATACCTGCACTTTCATGTTTATTACATCATTATTCAAATAGCAAAACTATAGAAACAACCTGTTGATGGGTGAATGGATAGAGAAATTGTGATACACATACACGCACACACTGGAATATTATTCAGCCTTTAAAAAGAAGGAAATCCTGCCACTTGTGACAACATGGATAAACCTGAAGGGCATAATGCTAAGAGAAATAAGTCAAACACAGAAAGAAAAATACTACATGATCTCACGTACATGGTGAACCTAAAAAAGTTGAATTCATGTATGCAGAGAGTAGAATGGTGGTTACCAAGGGCAGAAAGGTGGGACAAATGGGGAAATGGTCAAAATGTGCAAAGTTGTGGTTATGTAGCATGAATAAATTTGAGAGTTTTAATGCAGAGCATGCTCACTATAGTTAGTAATACTATAGTGTATTTTTGAAATTTGCTAAGACAGATTTCTGGTATTCTCATGACCAAAAAACAAAACACATAACTATGTAAGTGGATGAATGTGGTAATTAGTTTGAATATAGTAATAATTTCACTATGTAAATGTATATAAAATGCCATATTGTACACTTTAAAATGCATACAATTTTTATTAAAACAAAACAAAGTTGTTGTTGGGTTGAGAACTGGGTGCAGGCATGTTGCTAGTGAAAAGTCTAGAGTGAGGGTCTTTCCACCTGGTCTGGAAGTTACACTTACGGGTCCCTTGGAGCTGAATTTTTCCTCCCAGGGCCTGGGAGGTTTCCTTTCAGACTGTTTACCTCCTAAGCTCAGGCCTTTGCCCTTGCTGTCCCCTTTACTGTAACACTTATTTCCAGATCACTCCATCAATAAGTGACTTTAGGTAGGTCTCGGCTCCAAAATCCCCATCACAGAGAGGCCATCACTCACTGCACTGTGTAGAACCCCACCCACATCTTCCGGGGACCTTGGAGTCACCGCCCCTCTGCACAAGTGCTACTTTCCTCCAAAGCACTGTCACCACCTGACATGGATATTTGTTTACCTGTTTATATGATATCGTCTCCTGTCAGAATATAACCTTGTGCCTATGAAGGCAGAGATGTTTTCCAATGTTATTCACTGGGATTGCCTTGAACTTAGAATAGTGCCTGAACTTAAAAGGCAGTGACTAGCTGTTGCATGAACAATGTAACTGATACTGTCGCCTAGCCTACAACGCCACCTGCTCTCTCACTCATCTGCCAGGACCTCATTCCCCTTTATCCAGAGGGCCCATGGGCCGTGGCGAGGTCTCTGGCCACTTCCCCGTGCCGAGAAAGCCAGCACAACAGCACAGGCGACCCTCACACCTCTCTTTAAGGTGAGCCATGGGCACTGCCCACTGGAACGTGGGGGTCATTCACTTCCCTCTGAGTTTAATGTCAGTATGATTTGTAGTTGCGGATGATGCCACCAGGGAAAGCAATACAAGGAAGGCATCAGGGTGGGTCCCCCGTCCAAAATACCTAAACACCACTGGCGTGGATGGTGAGAAGGAGCTGGGAGAGCACGCACGCCTATCCTTTGATTTCCCTCTGAAAGGCCATTGTATTCTAAATAGGCAGAGTGGCTTTGTCAATAACTCTTAGCTTTCAGTCATAGCTTAGAATCAGATTAAAGCATTAATCCGATGTCTTTCTTCCATTCAGAGCCTAGCATTCCCTTTAAAAGAATATTTTTTCATTGATTTTTAGAGAGAAAGAGGAAGGGAGAAGGAGAGACAGAGGAACATCAGCGTGAGAGCAAAATGTAGATCAACTGTCCCCTGCACAACCCCTACTGGGAATTGAACCAAGCGGCATGCACGGGATGACACCCGACCAACGGCCACACTGGCCAGGGCTAGCATTCCCTTTTGGAAGGCAAATTACTAGAGTGACTGATAGAAAGAAGAGACCAGATCTTTGATCACATCTGAGTGACTTAAATTTTCTAAACCTCAGTTTGCTGGTCTTAAAAATGGGGCCACTATACATCTCTGAGGGTGTCATGAGGGTTACATGCTGTAACATTTGTGAATGATACCTGCATTTCCCAGGGTACATACTTTGCCAAGCACTGGGCTAAGCACACCAACTGTCCCACCTCACAGCCACTGTTTGAAGAAGATAAAGGTTTTCACTCTCATCTTACAGATGAAGAAGCAGGAGCATGGCAAGAGTTAGTAAATTACCCATGTCCCTAAGCATCAGAAGCCAGTTAGCTGTACACTGACAGTCAGGAGAATTCCCATGTGAAAGACTTGAAAGTGGCCAGATTTCCAGATGCTACCATTTAAAAGAAGGTCCAACAAAGCAACTTTGGTGAGTCACCCAGGCTCTGTAGCTACAAAAAATCTTTCTTAGCCTGTCCCCAGAAAAATGAGCACAGCCAGTTATAGACACTCTTACCATCGCAAGAGGAAATGGAGGAACAGAGGGTTAGTGGACTATACCAGAAAATATCCCACCCAAGATTTGAACTCAGGTCTGACTCCAGAGCTCTTGGTCAGAGAGTGCTTTAGATGAAATTGCAAACCACTACCACCCACAGCAGCATCTGGCACAAAAGCCTCTGAGGGGGTATGGAAAGTACGAGAGTGGGGTCCCCACTCAGGCTAAATGGCAGTTGGAGGTGGGAAAATGCAACTATACGGATATTAGGTGGCTTTTTTTTTTTTTTTTAATAGCAAGAGCAGTTTGCATTACATGACCAATAGAAAATAAGACCAGTCTTTCCAGAGAATTCACCCAGAGCCTGGAAAACACTCAGATCCAACCAATCACTTGCTCTGATGCCCCGTGAAGTTTCTTCTCTCCATTTCCATTCTGACATGAAATGAGCATCAGTTACCTGCCTCCAACTCATACCCCTCCTTTGGCAGTTACTCAATCCCAGTAGAAGCCTGGCTAAACCCTCTGACTGAGTGACTAGGATGTTTGGCCCTTCAGAATGAATCTCAAAATAAAACCAAGCAGTAAGGCATCAAGTGAGAACTGTACTTCAGTAATAATGCAAAGAAATAATGACCCACATTTATGAAAGTGGCAGATGATGCAGAGGTTAGGAACATGCTTGGGTTCAAATCTTCAGTCTGCTACTTTAGAGCTTCATGACTTGGAGCAAATTGCTGAGATGATTCATTCAAAGCACTTAGAACTTAGAACAGAGGCTGTCAAGTTGTAAACGCTCAATAAATGGTACCTATTATTGTTATTACTGATTGAGCCCTTGCTACACATCACACACTGTTCTAATTGCTTTACATGAATTATATCAGTAAATCCCAGGAACAACTCCATTAGCTAAGTACTATTATTATTCCCAGCCACCTCGTGGACAAGGAGGAGTAGGGTATCTTCAATTAACTTGGGATTCTAAAGAAAACACATTGCTCACATCCACCCGTCAAGAGTACCCCAACTTCACCATAGGTAATATGGGAAAATTTACTCACTTTAATGCCTTAACTTTTAAATTGCCCTTCTTAAGAAAAATGCAAATCTAGGCATCCCTGTTGCAAAGAAAAGAAATGTAAATGTCGTTGAAATAACTTTCCTGGGCATTGGTTTTTGAGAACATCTTAGTCACATCCCACCTGGAACACTTCACAGGGGGAATAGATACGATGAGGTATCTAGTATCCAATGAGGTATGCGATGTAGCCTCAGACCACAGGCTTGACAGGCTCAGCCGACTTTCAGAGTCCTGTCATCTGCTGGGGGAATTCACGTTCAAGGACATATTCCATCGCCCCATCAGTCTCATCAGCCACCCGTCTATCACACTCAACATCCCTTGAGTAGACTACTCCCTCAGTGGTAAGAAAGCAACACTACACCACGCTTCACCAGGCGACCTTGCCCTCAGGATGACGAGGAAAGGCGACTGCTCAGTGGGTGAAGGGAGTTATGTGGAGGACAATAGGCCATGACTCAGAAACACTTGTAAGCTACTTTAGCGCATCCTTCCAGGACCAGAGATAAATGGGGCGGGGTTATAAATAAGAGCAATATTATCCAACACTGGCAAGAGAGAACAGAGAACCCTTAAACTTTTCTACATAAGTACTTATGTAAACTAGGTACATATATATTTACTGGTGGTGCTGAAAAGTAAGTGTGCGTGAGAATTACTTAGAGATCTTCTGAGAAATGAATCTTTAGACCCTCTCCAAAGATTCTGATTTAGTAGGTCTTGAGCAGAGTCTGTGAGTCTCTATTTTTATCAAATATTCCGGTGCAGGACTTCTCTGGACCACACCATGAGAAACGCTGCATTCATCTGCTCACACACTCTCACCCAGCAGGTAACACAGCCTCCAGGGAGACATTTCCCCAGCTTATTAAAAACTAGCCGAGAGTCACACATTTTCTAAATGCACATGGTTAAGAATAGACAGGGGCTCTATCAGTTTCTCCAACTTCTCGAGAAAGTTTTTTCTTCTATTAGAAGTAAGATATTTTTAAATTGTTGGTGAATAGATACAAGTTTCCATTCTATGTTGTCAATGTATTTTTTTTTAATTGAATTTATTGGGGTGACACTGGTTAACAAAATTATACAGGTTTCAGGTGCACAATTCTGCAACACATCATCTGTACACTGTATTGTGCGTTCACTGCCCCAAGTCAAGTCAACGTCCATCACCATTTATCCCCCCATACCCTCTTCCATCTCGCTCGAGCCACCCCCCCAAGCAGTTACCACATTGTTGTCCATGAACATGAGTTTTTTTTCTTTTTTGCTCAATAGCTCCATCCCCTCTCCCAGCCCCACAATAGCTGTTAGCCTGCTCTCAATCTATAAGTCTGTTTCTATTTTGTTTGTTAGTTCATTTTGTTTGTTAGTGAAATCATATGGTACTTGTTTGTTAATTTATTTTGTTTGTTGAGTGAAATCATATGGTACTTGTCTTTCCCTGACTGGCTTCTTCACTTAGCATAATGCTCTCCAGGTCCATCCATGCTGTAGCAAAGGGTCAGATTTTCTTCTTCTTTACAGCTGCGTAGTATTCCGCTGCGTAATTGTCCCATAGCTTTTTATCCACTCATCTACTGATGGGCACTTGTGCTGCTTCCAAATCTTGGCTACTGTAAATAACTGCGATGAACATAGGGGTGCATATGTTCTCTCTAATTTGTTTCGGGTTTCTTCTGACAAATTTCCAGAAGTGGAATCACTGTTTCATAAAGCAGTTCCATTTTTAATTTTTTGAAATAGCTCTATACTGCTTTCCACAGTGGCTGCACCAGTCTGCATTCCCACCAACAGTGCACATGTCAAAGTAATTTTTAATGACTGACCCTTAAATGGAGATAGAACTATGAACCTTTCTGTACTTCTCTGCATTGCTCCATATCCTAGCTCCTGTCTTGAATCTATCCCTGGAACACCCTCTTTTTGGCTCCAGATATAATCACTTAAGTGAGGGACAACACTGATACGCAGCTATCTTAATAACCAAGCGAAGTGTAATAAATGCAAATGATGGAAACCAATGTTCAGATGTGTGAAGTTGATTTAGATAAAGTAGATGTTTCAGTTTGATATCTAATAAAAAACAAAAAACAGCAGCCACATGGAGCCCTTTCCCATTACTTTATCTAAATCAATACCATAAAAGTAACAGAAGACACAAAGTTGTCTGATGCATAATTCATTTATTATAAAATCATGTAAGACTCAAATAATTGAAACAGGATTATTTATGTGATCATTATACCCAAGACAATTTCTAAAGATTTTAGCCCTGCTTAATATAATTCTTAGTTGCAGATATATATTTAGTTGTATTTCATTCCAAATATTTTCCTTCCAACAAATTATACCTCATCCTAGTTGACATGTTATACATCCTCATTATAGTAGAGTATAAAATTGGTTTTTATTTTGTTTTACAAAAGAAATACAAAATATGTAAAGTTATAGAGAACAACCTACTTGACAATTATTCATGCTACTTATATGTTGTAGCTTACTTACTAACAACTCTAACTTAATTACTTTTTAATAACCTTACTTTCAACAGGAATTTTTCAAATCTAATGCTATGGTATTTATATCATGATAGAATCAAATTTTGCATTATAATTAAACTTATGTTTTGTGTGAAACACACACATAAGACTTGCTGCTAGTTGGACCACACTGAAAAGAAAAATTATCAACACAAATGGAAATGCAACTTGTTAACACAAAATGGCCTCAAAGAGTTAAAGCTTAACTTTTATAGATAAGTGAGGACATGGTATGTTAAATTTATATAGAGAGCCATGAATAGATTAAAACTATTTTGAAGGGTCACCAAAACGAGCCAGTCGAGCATGACCTGCTACTTTGATACCGGAGAACGGCAGCTCCCTGAATTGTGGTGTTAGTACCTGTAGTGTTTTTTTACCGCTGCATAGCAAATTATCACAAACCGAGTGACTTAAAACAACACAAGCTTAATATTTCACACTTCCCATGGATGAAGAGTCTGGTTATGGGTTAGCTGAGTCCCCTACTCAGGTTTAAGTGAAAGTGTGGGCTGGAGCTATGATCATATCTGAAGATCTGGGTCCCCTTTCAAGCTCATTGGTTGGTCACACAACTTACTCCTTTGTGGTTGTATGACTAAGATCCCTGTTTTCTTGCTAACTGCTGGAAAACAGCACTCTTATTTTCTAGAAGTTGGTCTTAGTGCCTTGTGCTCTGTATAATATGGCACTTCGTTCTTTCATTGCCAGTAGGAAAATCTCTTATTTTTCAAATCTCTCTGATTTCTTTTAAGAGATTACTTGATTAAGTCCTTCTCACCTAAGATAGTCTCCCTTATGATGAACTTAAAGTCAACTGATTAGGGACCTTAAATACATCTGCAAAATCACTTCTGCCATATATAGCACCATAATTATGGTAGTGATACCTATCATAGATAAAAGTTTTACTCACACTCAAGGGAAAGGGGTTTTACATGGTGTATACATCAGCACATGAAATCTTGGGGTCACTTTAGAATTTTGCCTGCCACAATATATTTCTTCTTTAACTGCTGAGTAACACACCAGGTGTCTGGTGATTATAGGATGCTGAAAAATATTTTTTAATAATTTTTTTCAAACTAAATTTGGGAGGAGATTTAGCATAGACCTACTGGGCATTTGGCTGCTAAATGCACAAAAGCCAACTCACAGATTTGAAGTCCTGGAGTGGAAGCTGTCCACTGGCCACTTGTAATAGCAAGAAGAAAAAAATGGCAAGAAAAAGGCACAGCAGATCTCTGGTTGTCCACTTGGCACCTGATTGCACATTGACCAATTGGCTTCACCCATTAAAGTGTATAAGGTAGAGAGAACTATCTAGGAAAGGATGAATAGTTGCATGTCTAGGGCCCTATAGCTTCCAGATTCCAATCATTCCAGAGCAGATTCTCCCTCTATTTTTTTTTTTTTTTTTTTCTGTTCCTTGTAGCAAGAACAACTGTGGTTCTGTCTCACTGAGTTGTGGGTGACCTTATAAATATCTCTTTTAATCCCATCACAGTAGGTCACAGTGAAATCATCACCTGAGCACATTACTGACTACAAAGCATTGGGCAGATACCATCTCTTAACCTTACTTAACTCACCTATAACACACATAGTAATAACATCTCAGAGTTATTGAGTTGAAAGACTTAAAATAAGTGAAGCATTAAGATCAGTAACAAGTAAAAAGGTAAATCAATTTCATTGTTGTTATTGTTCTCATTAGAATGAGGTGGCTATTATGAGTACTTTGTTCCCAAGGTGTATCTAGAATCTAGTGTCATGTCTGGCCTATGACATCTTCTCAACATGTGGTGCTAAAACCCAAAGCCTCTCTTCCCCTATGGTCTACCCTCAGTATACGTTGTTGTTAGAGTGACAGGAACATGTCATTCTCCAGCTCCAACTTTCAGTGCTGTCTTGCTGACTAAAGAATGAAATCCCAAACCATAGCAAGGCAAAGGTCCCTCCCAACCCTCTGAGAAGCTCTTCAGCCGCATCTGCCAATAATCCATCTTCACACCCTGGGTTCCAGTCATGCTGAACTACTGCTGAAGCCAGTATGTCAGGCTGACTTATCCAACTTCTTTTTTCCTTCTGAGAAAGTCTTAGGCATCACTTAAGAATCAGCTTAAATGATTTCACTTGGGTGGGGTCCTTCACAGGCCTCTACCCCCAACCAGACAAGATTGACCCCCTTTGTTCTGCTCTGTACTTATCTCAACTATGATTCTTTCAAGATTTATGAGCTAGGTGACATAATTATGTTCTCTATGAAACTATGAGTTCTTGAGAGGAGGGATCGTATCTTATTTATCTTTCTAGCCTCAGTACTTACCCATGTGCCTGGAATACATTAGTTGATCAGTAAATGTTGCAGTCAATGAAGAAGGGATGAGAGGGGAGGAAGTACAAAAGGAAGAAACTAATGGTGTGATATCTGTAGGGCACAAAGAGGATTTAAGCCAAATGCAAATCCAAAAAAGAATCACCACGCCTAGAATCCTATAATTAATGATTTAATTTTTCACATTAAGCATTCCAGGTGTCCCCAGAATAACTTAAATAACAGAAAACGTGAATCACTAACACCTTGGTGTGAAAGAGTTTTGTTCACCATTTTTGTACAGAAAAAGTGAGACCAATTTTAGCAAGCTGGTAACTTGATGCCTGATGGCATTGATGCATGAAGAAGGAAACACTTTAAGAGCCAGTTTCTTGGGAAGTACAGAAGCTTATCCTATAGAATAGCTAGTTGAACTAGAAAACCCAGAGTGATTCTGAGACAATCAGAAAATTCTAAAATAATCCAGAAGTTCTAAAGCAATCACTAATCTGTGATATTGGGACTTTCTTCTTGTTTTCTATTAGCTTTTCATTGTATTGAACATTCAAATTTACTTTAAGGAAATAATTTACTAGCCACCACACTGATGGATGCAGCCTCCCAAATTATTTAGCCACCGTGTCTCCTTTAGAGAAGTCGGCTCCTGCGTTGGGAAAACTGGCTCAGGGTTTCAAATACATTCCCTTTCTTTAGGAAAACAAACTGCCTCACATGGTATTTTCACAGGTAACATCAATTTGTTCTTATGAGCTGCTCTGGCCTTCACACTTCTTGGATGGCCAACCATTCAAGAGACACTTGAAAGGCGGTTCAGTGTTCTCCTGAAATGTTTCTCATTAACAAGAGAAAACAATTGGCATCTGTTCTGGGATATTGAATATTTAAATATGTTTTTTACAGTACCTTGGATTTGATCAAACTCTCAATTCACATGCCAACTGTCTCTTAATTTTTAAAGTCTAATGAGTTTAATATAAAGTTAATCAACACATTTTGATTAATGAACATAGAAATCATTTTAAATAAATTAACATAAAATTATAAAAAATATATTTGTTACTCAGTGTTACGAAAACACTTTCTATAATTTTTTATAACTTGCTTTCCTTTGGGAAAAAAATCTCAATAAAATTCATGGAGGAAATCAAATGGGAAAATATGTATTTACATCCAACTTTTTTAAAAACAATTATGTAATACCAACAACCTAATAAATAAACATTCATTCCTATTGATACTCTTATATTTATTTAGTTAATAAATAGGAAGGAAAGGAAGAGCCAGACATTATAGGCATGTCATTTGGGCAGCTTCACCAGGAATCTGCAATTTCACACTTCCCAGGGAACCACCAGCCCATTTCCTGTAGAATCACTGGAGGAGGGGTGTCCAAAGAAAGTGAAATAGATGCATGTGCACTGAAGTTGAGGTGACACAGGGAAGGTATTTGCTTGTCAGTCAAACCTAGGAACAGAAATCATTGGCCTGAACAGGTAGTTCCAATGCAAACCCATGAAAATTTGGGGATACATAATCCCCCAAACAAAATTTCTCTCTTGTGGTTCTTGGTCCATGAAGCACTCTTGTTGCTGCTTCCTTACATTTGCCTGTGTTTCCTTCATAGCTATGTGGCCTTGCAGATCCCACATGCAATGGATTGCAACTGGGAATACAAACTAAGCTAGCCTGATGCTGAACTGGACTCTTCTCCAACATGGAACAGAAACTTTGGACACTGGCTCTAATTCTAGCTCTGCTGAAGCCAAAGCTACACTTCTTCCTTGGCAGGTCAATGGGAAATGGGACCTTGGAAACTAAGGAGTGTAGTTCCACAGAAATAAAGCTTTTTATGATAGTTCATCCTCCCAAGTGAGTCTCAGAAAATTCCTTTTCTCAGGATATTGCAAGAAAACCGCTTCTTCTAGCAACAGATGGAGACAAGGACCTCTCTCCACCTGTAACACTAATATATATCTGAGTATAAAGGACAGAAAGTGTATGTATGTGTGACAATTTACTGTCAGAACTTGGGCATCCAAATGGGTCTTCTAGTCTTCAGTGAAGCTGTATCTAAAAGTTACTCCGTGGTTCCAATGATGTTGCCCTTGCTCAAACATTTTAGAGCTCCCCTTTTGGGAATTCCCTTTACATTCTTACTGCCATCATGATCAAAACTTCCATTCTTCTGTACCAGTGAGAAAGATAACAAATGGCATTATTAAAGCCATATCTTTATTGCTAAGCCTTTCTGAAGGTGGGTGGCTCTCATGGTGGATGCCTTGTGGGCCCTGGAGATGTAATGAGCACCTTGGCAGCTGCCGGAGCCTTGCATGGTAGCTTCTCTCTCTCACCCCGCCAGGCGTGTCATATCTGGATACCCAGAAACTGTGGGTTCCTGAAGCTTGGAGTAAATTGGCTAAGTTCCACCTGCAGATTGTTTCCATGCCTATAAAATCAGTAGAACCTGGGGTCTTCTTGAAACTCATGTGTCTTCACAGCCATTAGCATAAGAATTAGCTTATGTTTTATCTGACTCACAGGAAAGGCATAGCCCTATTTTATCATATTTTTTTACTACTTTATCTCATAAACAGCATCACAAAAAAAAAAAAGGAGAGAGAGAGAGATATGCAAGGGAGAGAGGTAAAATGATGCATGAGCAACTTGGCTATTTTTCTTTGGCTGACGTAAAGGCTTGCTAGGAAAGGAGGTTGAAATTCATGGTTAGAATAAGGCTTTTGTGTTACCATTGAATTTCAATTGTGCACTCTCCTTGCTTAGATTACCTTGGATAATCAGAAGTTCACAGTATCATTGTGAGTCAAAGAAATCCTAATAATTTCTTGTTACCCAGAGTAGAAATGAGCCTCTACAATCCAATTCAACTTGGAAAAGTCACCTTAGGTTCACCATTCACTTAAGTTCCTGGCTTTGAAAGATTGAAATGGGATTTTGAAAAGGTCATTTTTCTACATATTTTATCAGTTATTTACTTTCATATTTTTTGAGACGTATGCATTGTGTAGCAAAGTACTTTGTTACTACTGTACCACAAAATTGTAGAAATTAAAATTGCACTCAGTTCTGTGCCTTTATTTTCTTTCCAAAGCCCTTTGCCTTTGTACTTTTCTTTGATATATGTTCTTAGTTACTACAAGTTTACACATGAACTTGGGTTTTATTTTGTTAAAGAACCTGGGCATCAGAGATTAAAGATGGTGGCGGACTGAGTGGAAGCTACACTGATACTCTCCCAGGACCAAACAGGAATTACAACTAAAATATAGAAAAACCATCCTGAATAATCAACTGCAAATGAAGACAAGCTGAAGAGTACCCTCATCACCAAGGAGGAACGGTGGAGACCACATAGAGACTGATAGGAAGGGTGGACGTGAGAGGGCTGGCTGGGCTCCCACAGGCAGCAGCTGAAGGTCCAGAGGGATATCTCTGCTGTGGGGGTTCCCACTGAGGACTCTGGGGCCTAAACCCCAGGCTGACCTCCCCAGTCAAGAGTACCAGAACTGAGAAAGGTGCCCACATAACAACTGGCTGTGAAAAGCATCAGGGTTCCTGTTTGCCAGGGAGAGATGGCTGGAGCTGCAGGCACCCTCTTAAAGAGCCAATGCACAAAATTTCATGTGCAGCCACTCACCTTGAGCTCTAGCAGAGGAAGGGCAGAGTGGACTGGAGCTGTGTGAGGAGAATATAGGGTTGTGGGCTCTGGAGATTGAGGTCAGAAGGAGCCCATCTGGATTCCTGTGCCCAGTCATTCCCCCATACTGCAGAGGACATCTTTCTCAGGCAGACAATTGGTTGCTTTTTCCCGGGGGGTGGGGGGGAGCAGTTGCCCCACACTGCTGGAAAACCTCTTGCCCTACCCAGAGGAGTTTCTATAGCCTGAGGCTCCTTAAGAGACAGATAACAACCAGCCACCCCACCCTATGGAGTTTATACATCTTGAGGCTCATTAAGAGAATCAGAGGAATCAGCCTGCAGGCAGAGGCAGACTTCAGAATGCTTTGAGTCTTTGCCTGATCTGCCTCTGGCAAAGCAGACTTTGGTGTGCATCTTGGTCCTGTCCAACCACACCCAGCCCCAGCAGAGAAGACCCCAAGCAAGGGTTGTTGATAGCTCCAAACAGGGTACTCAGGACCAGTCACAAACTGCATCTGGCACTGGCATGCACCAGGGACCCTCCAAAAAGACAGAGTCCTAGCAGATCTACCTAATACATAGAAACAAATCGAAACAGGCAGCCAAAATGGGGAGACAAAAAAACAAGCCCCAAATGAAAGAACAAGAGAAGACTTCAGAAAAAGAGCTAAATGAAATGGAGATAAGCCGTCTATCAGATATAGAGTTCAGAATACTGATTGGAAGGATGCTCAACAGCATGAAAAAAGATACGGATACTATGAAGGAAATTAAGAATGACATAGAACAAATAAAGAATACATTGGAAGGAATAAATAGCATATTAGAGGAAGCTGAAGATTGGATCAGTGAATTAGAAGACAAGGTAGAAAAAAATCTCTCAATCAGAGATCCTAAAAGAAAAAAAACAATTAAAAAATAGGAGAACAGTCTAAGGGAGCTATGGGACAACATAAAACATAACAATATTCGCATTATAGGAGTACCACAAGAGGTTGAAAGTAAGCAAGGGTTAGAGAACCTGTCTGAAGAAATAATGACAGAAAACTTCCCAAACCTGGTGAAGGAAAAAGTCACACAAGTTCAGGAGGCACAGAGAGTCCCAAGCAAGAAGAATCCAAAGAGGCCCACACCCAGACACATCATAATTAAAATGCCAAGAATTCAAGACAAAGAGAGAATCTTAAAGGAAGCTAGACATAAGCAATCTGTTACCTACAAAGGAGCCCCCATAAGGCTGTCAGCTGACTTCTCATCAGAAACTCTACAAGGCAGAAGAGAATGGCATGAAGTATTCAGTGTAATGCAAAACAAGGATCTGAAACCAAGACTACTCTATCCAGCAAGATTATCAATCAAGATAGATGGTGAAACAAAGAGCTTCCCAGACAAAAAGAGCTAAAGGAGTTTGTCACCACCAAACCAGCATTTCAGGAAATGTTAAAGGGACTGCTGTAATTAGAAGTAGAAATATATAGAGAGAGAAACATAGGCATAAAGAATTAAAATGGCAAAAGATAAGTATCTATCAATAATAACCTTAAATGTAAATGGATTAAATGCCCCAATAAAAAGACATAGGCTGGCAGAATTTGAGTCAAGAAAACATGACTTAAATATATGCTGTCTACAAGAGAACCACCTCAAAACAAAAGACTCACACAGGATGAGAGTGAAGGGATGGAAAAAAATTTCCATGCAAATGGAAATGAAAAAAAGCTGGGGTAGCAATACTCATATAGGACAAAATAGACTTCTAAATGAACAGCAGCACAATTTACAACAGCTAAGATCTGGAAACTGCCCAAGTGCCTGTCAGTAGATGAGTGGATAAAAAAGCTGTGGGACATTTACACCATGGAATACTATGCAGCTGTAAAAACGAAGGATCTCTTATCCTTTGGGACAGCATGGAGGGACCTGGAGAGTATTATGCTAAGTGAAATTAGCCAGTCAGAGAAAGACAGGCACCACATGATCTCACTCATATGTGGAATCTAATGAACAAAATAAACTGATGAACAAAATAGATGCTGAGACATAGAAGCATGGAACAAACTGAGGAATCTCAGAGGGAAGGCGGGGAGGGAGTTGTGGGCCGGAAGAGATTAATCAAAGAACTTATATGTTTATAAGCACAACCCAGGGACACAGATATGGGTATGGGTGGGGTGGATGCGGAGTGGAGGGGATCAATGGGGGGGGGGGGAGGGAACATATGTAATACTTTCAGCATAAAGATAAAAAAACAAAAAAACAAACAAAACTGAGCATCAAGAGAAACTTGTTTTTCTCTTCAGGGACTTTATCCTGTGACTTTACAAGGTTAATAAAATCCTTCCTGAGCTTATGTGTTTCCTGGACATAAGTAACATGAAGAGTCATTCAATTAGAAATTGTTTAAAATGGACCTATATTTAAGCCATCAATAAGCCATGAAGGAAACCCAATATAATTCATCCTGTTAACAATAAATTGTGGAATATTTCTGTTTTGATAATGGCAGTCTACACCTGGAAAGAATGAAGTATAACTCAAAGCAAATGACATACCAGGGCAATTTAAAGAGAGATCGTATGAAGTAAGTCAGAAAAAATACATTAAACTACATTCAGGGAGGCACACATGCTAATATGTTATACTCAGAACATGTTCTATTCACAGGCAAAAAGTAAAAAATAAAAGAGTCTGCCAAAGATAAGTCTAAAGGGGGCAGAGTCCCGTTCACTTCCCAAGATCTTCCAGGTACTGCTCATTCTTTACGCCTTCTGACTGGTTTTGCTTGCAGGGATGATTACTGGGTTGTATCTATATGCAGCTGGATCACTCATATCTTAAGTAAGAACAGATACAGAATGGAATGAACCTTTCCTGCAGTCCTACTGTGACCTTAGGATCCAGTTTGTAACTAGTTTTTACCTCATATCTAAATCAATAATTGCTTCTAGTACCTGTCTCTCAATTAGCAGGAGTCTTCTTTTTGCTTAGCAAGTTCCCAAGTGCTGGGTGCCTCCTTGGATTTCTGAAAATTGCCACCATCTCAACGTCTCACTGTGGTAAAGCAGTGATCCACTCAATATGAGCTCCATTATCTTGTGCAGAATTCTCTTGTTCCTTGAATTGTGTGGTAACCTGTTAAATATGTGTTCACAAGACAGTAATATCCCCATCAAGGTGGATTCCCTTTTCACTTGATGAAGTCAGTCCAGCACTGTCTTCCATCACCTCGCACAGACATATACAGATATGTACACAACTGTGTACACAAACATCAGCTCAAAGTCTGTTCAGAGCAATCTGCCTAGTTCCACTGAAAAAACAACTCCAGAGTGTTTTATTTTTCCAAAATTATTGTACCATAACAATGGATAGCAAAGTGAACTTTATTCATTCATGGTTAACAATTTAAACAATGAAACAGATTGGTAGAGAACTGAGTACACTAGAACAGAATGGAATGTAATCATTTTATAAGACAGAGCAGAGCAGAATTGAATAGAAAAAATGTCGAATAGAATAAGTGAGTGCTTTGCAAGTAAAAAGGGTAATACTAGCTTGAGAGATCTTTGTCTAATTACGTTTCTGTGTATCTTTGTGTGGGTTCTACATCATGAAAAAAATTATATTTTTTACTGAAGTTCATGATCAAAATAATTTTATAAACCATGTCTTTGAACACCTACAGAGAAAGACATCATGTCCACAAAATACCTCAATGAAATTGCAAATTTGTGACCTGTCATGAATTACACATTAAGCTAGTTATTTCCTTATAAACACAACATCTACGATTTCATCTGATAAGCTTGCTATTTTCACAAAAGCAGACAAGAAGAGCTCTGAGGGGATGGGAATCTACATGAGTCTGTTTTAATGGTAGGGTAAAGAAATAAAAGGTCTGTGTCTGAATAGCATAGTTTCGGCATGGAGGTGCCTCAGGAGCAAGGGCTAGAATAACCTGGAAGAAAACCTGGAAGAGGGAACTGATGAGGCTAGAAAGGACCTGGCAAAGTGAGCTCACACGTGTGATCGCTCCGCTGTTATTAAGTTGTGCTGAGTCGAGCTGATGAAGTGCAATGAGGACAATGCCTTGTATTTGTCCATGTCATCACAGTTTTTAGAGTATTTTCACAGTTTTATTTTATTTCACCTGCACAAGAAGGGCTGGGATTAGCCTAAAGCAAGTGGGCAATAGGCTGCATCATTTAGGGAGGCATTCGTTTTCAGGGTCCTGCAGGTGTCCTGGGCCTCGGCTCACCTCACCCTCACTGGCCTCCTTCATGAGAGTAGACCGTATTAGATCGGTTGCCTTCCCCTATGCACTCCAACCAGGGGTTGAACCTTCAACCTGGGCACGTGCCCTGACTGGAAATCGAACCCACAACCTTTCCGTGTATGGGAGGGTGCTCCAACCAACTGAGTCACTCTGGCAAGAGCAGTTACACCGAATTTAAGTGCAAGTGTCATAAAGAGTGTTGTATCAGGGTTTAAACACTTGGCCCCCTGGAAAACAATTCATTTTTTAATCAACTTCAGAGAACCTCACTGAGGACTTAGTCTGCATGAATTTGCAGATCAATAAATTGGCAAGATAGAGAAATGCACTACACCTATTTATTATAAAATATTTGTTCAGAAATGCAGCCAACTAGGTCTCAGCCTCGGGTCCCTGCATTAAGTTTGAGGCTCATTCATTTCAGAGAGATGTAGACAAATTGGAAACCATTTAGGGAATGATACAAAAATCATTACACAAAAAAGTAGGTTTGATTTATGAGGCCAGATTAAAGGAGATAAATGCCTATTACTTGGCTAAGTGACAACCAGGGGATATGATAAAAATCTACAAATATTGGGAGGATGTTAAAAAAAAAAAAGCATACCTAGAAGGAAGGAGAGAAAAAGATAAGAGAAAGGAGGAAAGGAGAGAAGGGAAAAGGAAGGGAAATGAGAGGAAGGGAGTAAAGAGGAGGGTGGGGGGAGCCGGCAGAAGGAAGGACGGATGGAAGGAAATTTCAATTCCCCTGCGCTGGCATATATTTCTCTATAAAATACGCCAGCAAGGTTGATATTGCTTTCTGGATGGTATTTTTTAAAATATAAAATATATAAATCATCACTGTATTTTAATAAATGTTCATGAGTAACTTAACAAAAATAGAATTCATGGACTGGAAGGACTGCTTCTGTAAAGTGACTCTGTTTGGTGACAGGAGTTGCGAAAAAAAGAAGACAGAGGAACGGGAAATAGGGAACTATGGCTTGTTGCACTGCGCCTAATACAAGACACAGACGAAAAAGATTTCTGGCAGTTCTCAGGCAAAATGAAAGCCTCCTCCAGAAACCTGAGCCAGTCAATGAGATGGCATCAGCACCCTACCTCTGGGGAGAAGCTGTCACTAAATCAAAAGAAGACAGTAATGGGGAGCTGAAGTAGCCATTAATGCTATTAAATCGAAGGTCTGGGCACAAGGTACCTGCCAACCTTTGGCTAGCCTGCTACACATAACAGTTACTGTAATTGAAACTGAATTATAAAACTCCAACACATAATAATGCTATGAAAGTAAAGACATCTGGAAACAACCCATAGCCCCATTATCTCTTTGCAGCTGGCACCTGCCTTCTGAAGGAGCCCTTCATGTTTCCTCCCTCTACTGTAAGTGGTCAAGTGACAAAAAAGGGCCCTCCTTTTAGTGAATCGCAAGGTTATCATTTGTTGAGCACCAACTAGATGCAGACGCTGTGCCAGCCCTACCTCCTTCATAACCTCCTTTGAGGTTGAGATTCATGTCCTTCATTTCACACATTAAAAATCTGAAGTCAAAGAAGTTATTTCCCATAAATCACTTTAGATAGTAAGACAAAGAGCCAGGAATGAAGAAAATTCCAGTCTGTTTATCTTTAATGTATTTACATTATACCTAACACTCAGGAAGTTGCCCAGTTCATAACATGCAGCAAGCACTCAATTAATATCTGCTAAATTCAGTTGAAGGGGGTTGACGGTGTAAGTGCAATCTAAAAATCTCCAATAACATTGGCTATGAGTTGATGTGTTGCCCAATTTTCACCAACTGCTGAATGATGTATGGGTCAGTTATGACCATATCTATAACACGGCATCTCTTAAAGACAAAACATATTTTGTCTTCTTTGGTACTTATTTTCCCCATAACAATACACCAGATTTCTTTGGCCTCATATAAATAGAAAATGGACCTAATATCTGGGTTATTTCAATAAATGATAAACATGTAAAACAATCCACACAGTTGCTTCATATCTTGTATGATATTATGCTGAATGAGAAAGAGGCTGATTATCAATATGCAGTATTTGATTACCTACAATATAAACAATACTGTTTATGTGCTCCCAAACAAATACAGAGAAACAGGAGACCTAGACCCTGTACTTGCACAGCTTGTAATTTCACTGGGAGACAAGATATAAATGCATGAGAAAGTAAGTCAAAGTTTAAATAGCCACTTGAGATTTTCTTTCCAATACATTTCATTCAACTAATATTTACGCAGCACCTACTCCGCGCTAGAGCAGTGTTAGGCACTGACATTCAAAACAGAATGAGATCACTGCTTTCAAGAACGCCACGGCCTCGTGGAAGAGAAAACTTGTAAACACACAGTTCTGAGACATGACAATCTGCACTTCAGAGGAAGGCATATGGTGCTATGGAATGCAGATGAGGAAAGGCTTAATTCTGCTGACAGTGGGCCTGAAGGTTCTATGAAGGAAGACTTCCCCAAAGAGGTGAGGCCCAAGGGGGTATTGAAGAATGACTAGGAGTTTTCAGGCCAATAAGGAAGAGCACTACAAGAAGACGAAATATTACTTTCTAGCTCATGCAGCTGCAAAAGGAACAGAAGGGTATAGTAGATTGTTAGAAAAAAGTATTAGCTAAACTGCTAATATTTGATAGGAAGGATGGTAAGAATACTTCTTAAAATATTTCAATTCCAGATTTTTTTTCAGGTCCACTAGATGTCAATAAAGACTGAGATGAGTTCAAGGCCATCTGAAATAGGATCTTCATCCCAATATATTCAGGCCATAAAAGCTAAAGTATACAAGCCTGTTTAGGTTAGTATATTTAATATGTGAGGATCATTATTAAGATTTTATAAATCATCATAGAATTTAAATGTTCAATGCTGTTCAGGAGCATATCTACTTTGTGGAAATCAATCATAGTTCAGCAGAAGCATCATGGGATACCTGATTAATATAAAACTAAGAAGTGAGCATCATTCCATTAAAATGCATAATTATAAGAGTACATAAATTGATCAGCATGGATACATTACAGAAATTTCTGAATCAGAATAAGTCTTAGAACCACAGGAATACTGCTGTGAAATATTCTTTTGAAGCAATGACTATGAGGAACACAGTGGAGTCAAAGGCATAAGAACTACAGACAATACATTTATGGCTACAGAATTGTGATTATATAAATTACAGTGGCATTATCCAATTTAACACAAAACTAAACTAAAAAACTGAGTGATGACATTCATTTTGCCATTTTATAAGGGCAGGGAAAGTTTTTTGTATTAATTCTCTCAAAGTGAAAACAAGGAATAATTTCACATTTAATCCTGGACAAATTTAACCAAAACCTCATGAAACATTCCACACAAATGATTTTCAACAAAAATGTGATGTCCTTTAAAAATAACGAGCTCCATAGCTTCCTCTTCAAACATAATCGGCGTTGTCATTGGACTTGGTCATGCCTACCTCCAGTGAATAATTACCTTTTGCAAGTGAATTCTAGCAGAATCTCCCAACTCCATCCTCAGCGATGTCTTATTTCTCCAGGTTTCCTTTTTGCTTCTTGAAAAGAGCCTGCCTTTTTCTTAGCCATGCCTTGTTCCTCTCTTCCAGCAGTGCTGTTACACCTTGAAGACACCGAGGCACTGGTTCCAAAAGCTAAGACCTGTCCCTTCGAAGTCAAACCTGAATCGGGCACTAAATTTAAATGGGATGAACCCCCGATTTGCTCTGTACCCTATATTCCTACTGGCTTCTCTGTTGCCCCTGTTGCTGGTGATCTGGCTTGGTTCCTCTGTAAAACCGTATCCTACTTTCCCTTGGTTCATGGAGTCTCCCATTTTGACTCTATTGCAAACTTTGACTGTAGTCTGTTCCTTGCTTCTTTGGATAAACTGATATTAGGGTATGTTTTTCCCTTCCTGAGCCCAATAGTTCATAGTTTGTACTTCACAGGTTATGCCCAGTGTCATTTTAGTGCAATTTCCTTTAATGCTCATTTCCTTCAAGATGCTTTTTAAAATTATTTTTCATTCTCCTTCCCTTCCTTTCTCAGTTCTCCTTCCCTGATCTCTGCCTTTCTCCAAACACACAAACATATACACTTTCACAACCCTATCCAATAGCTATTTATATTGTCTCTAGGAATTCCGTATGCAATTATATAGTTTATATCTCCTGTTAATACAGAAAAACTATACACAAAGAGTCCTTCTCCAATTTCCTTTGTCCAGAAATTGGAGCTCAGAAAATTGTATTGCATAAGGAAAATTATCGGGCTCACTCACTCATTTATTCATTCAACAGATATTTACTGGGTGAGTAATATGTGACAAGCCTATCAAGTGCCTCACTCACCACTTGACTTAGCCACTTGATGTCTTTCTTTCTGTGCTTCACCTTCTCTCCCTTGCTCATACCTCCTTCAAGGAGCACTCTTGTCTTCCTAGAAATCTCTATTCATTCTTCATGGTTCAACTTAAATGCCAAGTTTTTCATAAAATATTTTCTGCCTGTTAGAAACATATCAATCCCTTCTCTTTACTATCCCCCCAGAACATGGCATTTAATGCATTTTGTAGCAATGACTTGCTCACGTGTCTGTCTTCTCCCAGTTAGACTTGCTCTGTGGGAACAGACATGATATCTGCCTCCTCATACTTGTAACAATGCATGGCACATAGTAGGTCCTCAATCAGTAGTAAAGATGACAGGAAGAGCACCTGCTTGTACAGGATTTAGTATATAAACACATCCTGCCGTGTAGTATTTTATCCATAAGCAAGCCCAAACCAAGTGATTCCAGGGATCTCTAAAAATTTTAAGGCCATATAGTGTTAATCCAGACCAGTTTATTTAACTAAAATCACAAACAATAAATTTGATGTCTATTTCCTAAATTGCAAAGGCCATTAGGAATGTATATTACTATACATAGTAAACACTATAGACCAATCACTATGATATAGCATATGGAGCTGAATCCAAGGACTCTGACTGGTTATTGTTAGGAGAATGGAGTTTTCCCCACCACTCACCTATAGCCATTCAATTTTACCATATATGGCAATGGCTCCTGATTTCTGTCTCCATCTCTGAAGTCCCTGCCCTCTACACTTTTCTATCTCAGTAGGAATCACCTCCACTGGAATATCTCAGAGACATTTCAAACATGATGTGTCTAAAAGAGAATTCTCAAGTCTACTCTCAGTCCCCCATCACTGTAAATGGCACCATCCAATATCTCCAGTTGGAAACCCAGGTACAGAAACCTTCATATGGTCTTGACTTTTCCTTTTCTCTCCCCACTGTCATCTAACCCTTAACCAGCCCTGCTGAGAACTCATCTACAATGAACAAATCTCCTCTCCATCTCCTGTAACGTATTGTATTAAGAAAGAATCCCATTGCCCGGCTGGGTGTGGCTCCGCGGTTGAGCATTGGCCTATAGGATCCAGGAGCTCTCGGTTTGATTCCTGGTCAGGGCACAGGCCCGGGTTGTGGACTAGATCCCCCGCTGGGGGCGTGCAGGAGGCAGCCGATCAATGACTCTCTCATCATTAATGTTTCTCTCTCTCTCTCCCTCTCCCTTCCTCCTTCTGAAATCAATTAAGATTTTTTTTTTTTTAAAGGAAAGTTCCCAGTAATTTTCTTTACAATATGTCTTTATTGGTTTCAGAGAGAAAAAGGAAGAGGGAGACAGAGAGACAGAAATATCAATGATGAGAGAGTCACTGATCGGTTGCCTCCTGCACGCCCCCACCGGAGATCAGCTGCAACCCAGGCATGTGCCCCGGCTGGGAATTGAACCGTGATCTCCTGGATCCAAGTCAATGTTCAACCACTGAGCCACGCTGGCCAGGCACTGGCTTTTTCTTTAATAATTCAGTCCAAAAATCCTGGGGACTTTCATCCTCTACTTTATCTTATCACTTTAGAAATAAATTTCAGGAAATAATGAAAGCATTATTTTCCTAAATGTACTAAACCTTTGACAGAAAGAGTTCATACTACAAGTGTCTGTTGCAAAGCCAGTTCTGAAAGGCAGCCACAAAAACCCAACTTTCTTTCATTCAACAGCCATTCACAGAGTACCCTGTACACAAGCAGTGGCATGGGGTTGAGAATTCAGGCCCTGAAACCCAGGGTTCGAGACTCTACAAGTTTCATGACATTAAACAAATCACTCAGTTTCCTCGTCACTAAAACAGGATTAATCGAGTGGCTATCTCATAGGGTTGTGGTGAGGGATAAAAATAAAAAATAAATAAAATGCCCACTACATAGTAAGATCTCAAAAAAAAAGTGTTAGTGTTTGCCATAGAATAATGTGTCCTAAGGGATATAAATTTAAGATATCCTGTGTCTTGAGAATGTAAGTCCTCGGAAAAGATAGTAGGGTAGCTGGTGGAGTTGATGGAGTTAAATAACCTTGGGTCTTTTAAGAATAAACTGTGCCCCTTCTCCAGTTTTTAAACAGCTTTATTGAGGTATAATTTGTAACCCATTTACATGTATGATTTAATGAGGTTTAGCAAATTTACACAGTTACACAATCATCACCAAAATCCAACATTAGATCCCTCATGCCCATGTGCAGCCCCAGACAACCACTGGTTTACTTCTTGTCTCTGCAGATTTACTTTTACCAGCTATTGTGTATAAATGAAATTATGCAATATGCTGTCTTTTTGTCTGGCTTCTTTCCCATCGTATAACGTGGAGGTTCATCCCTGTGGTAGCATGGATCAGTATTACCTTGCTCCTTTTTATTGCTAAATAGTATTCCACAATATCAACATGCTGTGTTTATTGTGCTTTTTGCCAGTTGATAGACATTTGTGTTGCTGTTACAAATAATGCTACTGTAAATATTTGTCTGCCTTTTTCTAGACTCATGTCTTCATTTCCTTTGGGTAGATTTCCAACACTCTCCCTCCCTCATTTTAAGTGAAGGATCTGCCCCTCACAGACTCTAGTGGACATTGTTGGAGGGAAAAGTTGAGTTCCATTCCAGCTCCCTGGTAACTACTCAGTGGTCAGCTCATATAATAAAGCAGAAAAATGCACATCAGTTCTCATCTCTGCCCCCTTTTCACTTATATCTCATTGTGACCTTGGAAGAAAACTGTACCTCTCAGCACCCAGGTATCTCCATTTATGAACCAAACACCAGAACTAGATGTTCTCTGAGGTCCTTTACCTTAAAAATCTTATAAAACTTTGAGTTACTAAAGAATTTCAAAACAAAACCCAGAACTCAATCTGTGAATCATCTCCCTTGCCTGGGGCACTCTGTGGGCCTGGCCCTGCATGGGAGGCTAGTGCTAGATATGAGAGAGTGATACAGGCAGCGAGTGACACAGAGAGTATTTGTACCCTCCCCGACCACATGAGGAATCCGAGATTTACAAGCTGGCACTCTAAATATATGTCTTTTGCTTCTGAGGTTCTTCTTGCATGTCACAATATTTCTCTGACCATATCTTGCTAAGGCAGACATTTCATTCAGAGTTAACTGGGCCTAAAACAAACATCACTACCACAGAATAGGGTAGTGTTCTCTTTTTTATTGATTTTAGAGAAAGAGAGAGGAAGGAAGAGGAAAGAGAGACACACACACACAGAAACATCAGTTTGCTGTTTCATATATTTATGTGTCATTGGTTGATTCTTGTGTGTGCCCTGACTGGAGGTCAAACCCGCTGCCTTGGAGTATTGGCTGCGGTCCTCTTTGCGATTGCACATTTTTTGCATTTACTCTGACATGGCTCAAAGCAGAGCAGGATATTTTAGAGCCCAGTCTCCTGCGGTCACCTTCCATGTGACCCTCTACACCCCCCCTTCCCTTGCCCCCTTTTCCCGCTGGTAGCCCACCATTCTGCTGTCTGTGTCTGTGAGTCTGTCTCTTGTTTGCTTTTTTGTTGCTTTTTATTTTATATTCCCAGTGTGAGTTCAGTCACATAATTCTTGCTCTTTTCTGTCTTCCTTATTTCATTCAGCCTGATACTCTCAAGATCCCCCAGGTCGTAAAGCGGGAGGCTGCAGGGAGCAGAGGTAAGAGGTGGGTGTGAGCGAGCGCAGGGGGTGCGGGGAGCTCTGGCGGGATGAGGCCAGGAACGTGGCGCTTTTATGATGTCAAAGTGTTCTCAAAGCAATTTGAGATCAAATCCATAACTAAGACAGATGGTCATTTTATTGTCCCTTTAAAATGAAGCCATAAAGCTAATTTCTGTGAGGCTCATCGACTTGCCTGATAGACGCTCCTCAAGCAGCACGGCCCAGGGCTTCTGGAAAATGAGAGGAAGCACAGTAGGAGTGGGGGTGCAGCTTCCGAAGGCGGCTGCCTCCAACAGACATTCTCTTTTGCATTTTTCAATTCTGGTAGGTGGGTTTCAAAGAGTTTATTATTTTAGAGTCATACTTGGTAAAGAAAACTCTCTGAACCTGATGGAATCTTAGTATTCCCAAACAAATTTTTTTTAAGTACAAAATAAATTTTATTCCTAGAAGGAAAAAATGCCTTCTAAGAAGCCCCATCTTTTGATGATAGAATAGCTGAGAGTTTCACTTTGAAAAATAATTAGTGTGTCAGATTTTGAATAAACAAAGTTATTGTTGGCTAAGAACGTTGACCTAGCAGGCAAAATACATAAATTCAAATCTTAACTATTCCATTGTCTGGAGGTGCCACAGCATATTTGCCCATTCACCTACTAAGGGACTTGACTTCTTGCTGCTTCCAAGTTCTGGCAGTTATGAACGAAGCTGTTAAAAAGATCTATGGGAAGGATACTTGTGGACATGTTTTCAGCTCCTTTGAGTAAATATTAAGGCGCACAGTTGCTGGGTTGTATGGTAAAAGAATGTTTAGCTTTGTAAGAAACTGCTAGTTTTCCAAAGTGGCTGTACCATGTTGTGTTCCCACCAGCAATGCCTGAGGTTCCGGTTGCTCCACATCTCTCCAGTATTTGGTGTTGTCGGTGTTCTAGATTTTGGCAGTCTAATAGGTGGATAATGGTATCTCACTGTTGTTTTAATTTGCATTTTCCTGATGACATACGAGGTGGAGACTCTTTTCTAACACTTGTTTGTCATTTGTATATCTTGTATTTTTGTGTGTGTGAGAATAAATTATACTCTATCAGCAAAGTTCAATTATACAACACAGTATTATCAACTATAGTCACTATGTTCTACATTATATCTCTAGATTTTATTCATCTTATAATAAAAGTTTGCACCCTTTCATCAAACTCTCCCCATTCCCCCACTTCCCAATCCCCTGGCAACCACCAGTACACTCTCTGTTTCCATGAGTTCAACTTTGTTTAGATTTTACGAACAAGTGATGCCAAGCAGTATTTGGTTTTCTCTGTCTGGCTTATTTTACTTAACATAATGCTCTCTAGGGTCTTTGTGCTGTTGCAAAAAGCAGTATTTCCTCTAAGGCTAAATAGGATGTCATCGGATATAACACTCTCTTTTCCGTTCACCTATTGATTTCTGTACCTTGGCTACTGTGGATAATGCTAAAAGGAACATGGGGGTATAGGTATCTTTTCAAGATAATAAAAGTTTGTTTTCTTTCACTATATACCCAGAAGTGAATTTGCTAGATCATAGTGCAGTTTTATTTTTAATTTCTTGAGGACCCTCCATACTATTTTCCGTAACAGTTGCACCATTTACATTCCCAGCAACATTATTCTAGAGTTCTCTTTTCTGCACATCCTCACTGAATTTCTCTTCTCTCTTTGAGCGTAGACATCCTCACAGGTATGAGGTGGTATCTCATTGTAGTTTTAATTTGCATTTCCCCTCATAATCAGTGACATTAAACACATTTTCACGTTCCTGTTGGGCATTTGTATGTCTTTTTTGTAAAAATGTCTATAGCAAATAAATAAGTTTGACTACATCAAACTAAAAAGCTTCTTCACAGTAAAGGAAACCACAACAGTAAAGGAATGGAGAAGATATTTGCAAACTACATATCCAATAGGGGGTTGACATCCACAATATACACAGTACAAGGAACTCATGCAACTCATTAGTAAAAAACAAATAAATGAATAAATGAAAAAAATATAAACTAACGAAAGTGGGCAAAGGGCCAGAGTAAACACTTTCTACCATTCTTTATATGTATTTTTTGTCCTTGGATTTAAAATAGCTCTTTACCACTAAGCGTTGCTTCTGAGTCTGAGGCAAAAACAAGGGAGAAGGGGCCAAAATCATTCCCTTTGCAGGGCTGCGTTTTTATTCAGAAGGAAACTTTGGACAAAAACTTAAAAAGATGGTAATACCTTGTTGCATGGGAAACTGAAAGACCAAATATTTTCCTGAGTACATTGCTACCCCAAACAAAATCAGGTTTTCTTAGCAAGGGACATTCAAAATTAAAAAAAAGACAGGAAATTAACAGTGCCTGATATATATCATCATTAAAGAGTTACTTTGAAAGTTAAACACAAAATGAATGAACATCTCATCACATGCTAACCATTCAATAACTCTTACCCCAAAATAATTAATGTATGATTAGTAATGTTATATCTGTTTCCTCAAGGACATGTTAATCCTTCATGGCCCAGATCAAAAGTCACATCTACTAAACTCCTTCTCTGATTCTGCACCTCACATCTTTTTTAGTATACTCGATGAAACAAATTAATCTGACAAACAAGCAGAAAATGATTGCTTTGGAAGGATACAGAATTGTGGGCTGAGAAAAGAGCTAGAGAGCTAGAGAGCTAGAGAGCTAGCCTGGCAAAATACAGGAACCTAAGGAAGCTTCATGGAAATAAATGCCACCAAGGGTGTGTTTTGTGCTTCACAAGCTACTATAGCAAGGAGTAAAGTCTCTGCTGCCCACAAAGATCTGCAAGGACTATCTCTAAAGAGGTAAAGTGTTTTGCCCCTAGGGAGATAAAACATGATTGTTATCTACTACAGGGTCAGAAGCACATAAGTAGTTGACTTTGGCTAAGTGACAGTATGATTGCTTAGTGTTATTCAATTATAGAAATAGTCATTTCTTGATTTAATTTGGCTGAGTATCTACAGTGAGAATGAGAGAAAAATGATTCCAGAGTAAAAGGTGGGACTCAATATAGAAGCAGTAATGCATGGTTGTAATTCATAGATTGACAGGTAGAATGCTTTAGTTGGAACACAGAATATGGAAAGGCAATTACTGGAAGATTAAGAAGCAGAAAACTAGCAACACAATCAAGAAATGGAATATATTGAGGCAGTAACACGACAAAGTCAGAACTATGCTTTCGGAGGCTTCATCTGGCATGTTGAATGAACAGGAAAGCAGGAACGGTGGTTTCCCAAATGAGCAATAGATCTAAATACAGGATCTGAAGTGGAGATGGAAAGCATGGAAACAGGAGGAGAGGAAATGTCAGATGAACATTATTTTTAGGAAGCAAGGGTAGAAGCATTCACTATCCTCTGCAATCTCAACCTTGGATAAATTGTTGCTGCCATGAAAAGTAATGAGATCACAAGAGGCAAAACAGCTATAGTAAGAAACATAAGATGTTGGATTTTACATGTGTTGAGTTGGATATGCCAATAGAACATCTCTTAGGATATATACAGAATTTGAAATTGCCTAACTGGTGCTAGAAGCGAACAAAACTGATTGTACAGAAAATCCTTTCTAATTTTTTATATTATTTTTATATTTTCCTCTAGTACTTCTATATGCTCATCTTCATTAATTACTCAATTACTTTGCATGTGTCCAGTTCTGTGGAGTTGCAACGTCCTTCTGTATAATGTTCTCTCACATAACCCCCTCCGACCAGTAATCACCGTGGACTGCAGGCAGTGTTTTTTCCCCATTTAAAAAAGAAAACTGAGTCTCAGACAGAGCCTAGATACATCCTCATATTTTTTCTTTACTGATGTTTCAAAAGTAAATGTTAATAATCCTTTTGTTTTCTTTCTAGTCAGTGAGCTATGGATAATATTTTGGGCCTATGAAAAATCATAAAAAAATTTTAACTGTAATTTTTCTTTACAGTTTTATGACCTGCTAAACCTTTCAAGGTCTATTATCTCACCTGTTGGCAGATTTTTAAAAACGAATTCCTTCTCATTTAAAAACAGTCCATTTACATTTCAAAAATCTTATCATCATTAACCAGATTATTCCTTCTAATTATTCTTGTAGGTCTGATCTCAGAAAACTATTTAAAGCCATCTGTTATTTAAATTCAAATTTGTTGCACATGAAAGAGCAGAAGTTGATTAATATTATCTCTGCTTAGGTCTAGAATGTATAGAATAACAACTTGGCAGTCTCTCATAGTAGCAGCCATAGGATGGTGCAAGTCTACGGAGTAACTGCCACGAAGATGCATGATCACTCACATCCACTAAAGGCATCTAAAGGGCATAAACATTTCAGAATTCTGATTATAATCAACACACACCCTGCTGCTGATACACAACCAGAAAAACACTCCAAAAAAATCTGCATCTGTTTTTCATGTGATGTCTCAAATACACAGAGAAGGGCCCAGGGCAGCCTGAGAGTCAATATCCAAGTCTGTGAGAGCGTAAGCTTCAGTGGAAAGAAGCTTAAGTATATTCACTGGGTTTGCCTCAACATGGCCAGCTCCATACAGCACACTGTCCAAATTCCATCCACGTAAGTCACATGAAAGGCTACGTACTAGGTTAATAGCACCCCCTCAAATTCATGTCTATTGAAAATAGGGTGATTGCACATGTCATTTGTTGAGATAAGATGAAGTCGTACTGGATTAGAGTGTGTCCAAAATGACTAGCATCCTTATAAGAAGATCATATGAAGACACACAGGGGAAAGCTGGCCATGTGACAATAGAGGCAGAGTTGTGAATGATGTAGCTACAAGACAAGACAAGGATTGATGGCAGTGACTAGAGGCCAGGGAGAATAAAGAAAGGATCCTTCACTAGAACCATCAGAGAGAACATGACCCTGTAGACACCTTAATTTCAGACTTCCAGGCTCCAGAACTGAGAGAAGAAATTTCTATTGTTTTAAGCCAACCAATTTGTTAGGGCAACCTGGGAAACTAAATGCAGGCTCTTAATGACACATTGATAACTACAACTTCATTGGCTTCCCTGAGATAAGCATAGAATCACTTAGAGTGGCATCACCTCCAGACTGACCACCCCTCTGATATACTTGAAAATAGCTGTGCAAACACATGCATAAAGCATATGCATCTTGATAACTTTAGACAAAAGTGCTTTCAAATAAAAAATAACCTAAGGAAAACGCTAATCAAGTTTAAAGTGCCATTTGTAATAGTTTATTTTAATTAATGGTTCTTATTACCCTCTCTCCTCAGATGTGAAATTTATTTGCATCCAAGGGACCAGTAAGATGCAGAAGGCATGGTGACAATATTTCCTTTTTGGGACACTTAACTTAGTTAAAATAACCATAATCTTCTGCTTGTTTCTGACCTCTCCTCTTTCTCAGTGCTTCTAGTTCCTAGCATCTCTGGAGTATAAAATAAATCTTTGATTCAGTTCTTGGCCTTCAGCTCATCACAGGGCCTTCTTTGATGGACTTACCCTCCCATATGGTTATTCCTATCACTACAGTTCTGATGGCATGAAATCCACTGTTTTCTCTGATCAGTGACCTCGTATGGAGTCTGATAGCTTTATTGTCTTTCAGTAGTTGACTGACTTGTCATTTCAAATTTAACACTGTGAAGAATGCAAGATATTCACTCAACAAGGTGCTATTTGGTTGTATTAATCAGATTGTTTTCATTGTGCTTTTGTTCCCAGTCACTAATATCCAAGGGCCTGTTTTCCTTTCCTGTCCCACATGAATTAGAAACAAGGTTCTTAGAAACCATAGACCTAAGTGGAATCTTAGAGGCATGCTTGCAAAGTGAGTATTTTCCCTTACAAAAACTAGCTAAGACTATACAGGGGGTGGAGGAAAGGAGGCAAGAGTGGTGGCTCCAAAGTTTAGAAGGAGGGCCAACCAGAGGGGCTGACTTAGGAAGGTGGGGTCCAGAGAAAGTTAGGCCAGGATGTTCTATCTTAAGGGTAAGGAGGTAGAATGGGAGAGAGTCAGGGAACTGAGTCATCACCTAGGAATGAATAAATTGAATGCTTTATATTTTTTTGTATATAGGGGAAACTATTAATTTAGAGTACACAAAGCTGTCTTCACATCACTTAATTTAATCCTTAACAAAACAAATAATAACAAGTGTTGAAGAGATTATAGAGACAAAGGAACCCTCGTTCAGTGCTGGTGGGGATGTAAACTGGTACAAGCACTATGGAAAACTGTATGGAGGCTCCTCAAACAATTAACAATAGAGTGACCATATGACCCAGCAACCTGTCTTCTGAGAATCTACCCCCAAAAATTGAAAACATTTATTTGCAAAGATGCATGCACCCCTATGTTCATCACAGCATTATTCACAGTGGCCAAGACATGGAAATAACCAGTGTTCTTCGATAGGTGATTTGTTAAAGATATGGTGCATGTACACAATGGAATACTACTCAACCATAAGAAAAGATGAAATACTGCTATTTGCGACAGCATGGCTGGGTCTTGAGAATATAATGCTAAGCAAAATAAGTCAGACAGAAAAAGTCAAGAAGCACAGGGTTTCACTCATGTGAGATATAAAACTGAAAGCAACAAATGAGCATAAAGAAAAACAAACTAAAACTCATGAAAACAGACAGCAATATGGTGATTACAAGAGGAAAGGGGGAGTAAAAGGCAAAAGGGGTCAACTACATGGTGATGGAAGGAGATTTGACTTTGGGTGGTGGGCACACAATGTGATGTACTGGTAATGTATCATAGAATTGTAGACTTGAAACCTATATAATTTTATTAATCAATGTCACTCCAATAAATTTAATTTAAAAAAGCAATCCCTGAATAAAACATTAACACTATTTTTCATTTAAGATAATAGGAAGCTTAAATAACATGACCAAGGACACATACACTGTTAGTGTTACAACTAAAACAAACTTCCTCTGACTTTAAATCCATTGCTTTCTTTCCAATTTACTCGTGCATATGATCCTTGATTTATTTGTTTTATTTCTGCCCTCAGGGCACTTGAGTAAAATGACAAATGCCTTATCGAACCTTTCAAGGATCTTTATAATATGATCTAAATATGATCTATTCTCCCCTGTTCTCTATTGATTTCAAATATGAAACATCTAATCTTGTTGCTAGGCTCACAGTTTGCTATGTCCCTTGAGAATAAAATAAGTCCTGCCACATAATTCATGTATACTTTTGTTTCTTCCTCGGGAATATTCCGTTCATAATCTGAGTTCTCCTCAATGCCAAGGTTCAAACACATCATCCTCTGCTCATCTGGGCAGAGGGGAAGTGAGGCTAAGCAAGGATGGTGCTTTAAGCCTAGAGCCAAGAAGTGATAGGTAGCATCATAAGTTCTAAGTAAAAAAAAAAGGTCCTCTTTTCTGAGCCTTGAATTTTTCTCTTCAGATCTACTTCTTGCCATCTACCTCCATAAGGCGATGCCTTAGCCTGCTTGGAATCAGCAATAGGTGAACAGAGAAAAAAAGGGTTTGTGAAAAATGGACCCAATTATAGCAGTCTGCATTTTCTTATAATGCTGGTGACAGCAAGGAAGTTGAGAAGCTGCTTTTAAACCTCTGATATATAGACTTAAAAGAAAGAGTTCTGCAGGTCCAAAGTCAATAAAAATGTAATGTACTTTGAGCTAAAGTGGTAAATGAGGCCACAAATGTGGTGAAAGCAGAAGTATTGAAAAGCCAAGGGCATATTTAGGTAGATATTCCTAAAAATATAGCTGGAAGAGAGGACAGAGGAAATTCAGGAAGAAATCTATGCATTTGGTAAACCTCAATTTTAGACAGGAAAGGTAGCTCTCTAGGGAGTTATATAGCCCTTCTTCCACATGTATTCTCTCTCTTCAGTCAGTAAAATGGTTCACCTCATGACGAGCTTATTCTTTATTGTCCCAGGAACAATTTAACCCATAGAAAGAAAAGGCTACTTGTCTATATGACTCTCTTTACCAGGACCTTTGAGCCCAGGGCATTTCCCTGGAAGCAATAATTCTCAAAATTCATTGTCCATGAGAATCACCTAGGAAGCACAAAATGCACATTCTCTAATTCCACCCCTAAAGATTTTTATAGGAGGAGCTTCACACTTACCTATTCGAAAAGCACCCCCCACCCCCTGGCTAATTCAGATTCAGGTCATATCCATAGTCCCATTAGAGCATCTCAAAGTTTTTAATATTTTGGCAGAACAGGCATCAACATCCCCATTTTTTAGAAAAGGAAAGAAAAACATTTCCCCCAACTACAAAAAAAAAAAATTAGATAATTCTTAAGGTCATATTGGTAGTAAATTAGTAAATGTAAGATCTAGGAGCAGCAACAGGTCTCCTGATTCCTACCTAAGGTCAGTGCTCTCTCCAAACACTGACACACACAGAGGCACAAACACAAAGTAATTCAATTCTGATAGGAAGTTTTGGTGTCACTACACCCATTTATTATGTAGATCGTTGGTTTTAAAGATATGTCCACACATTTTTTAAATATTTTTCTCCTTAAGAGGTGGAGCTTAATTTTCCTCCCCTTGAGAGTGTGATGAGACGCCACTTCTGAAGTTAGGTTATAAAAAGACTGTGGCTTCCATCCTGGGTACACTTTTTCATGCTCTCTCCTTCTTGAATCTGTGCTTTGAGAGAAGCTGACTACTATGTCTTGCAGCAGCCTCAGGGAGATGGAAGGCAGAAACTATGTGTGAGGACAATCGGGCAGCCTCTGGAGAAGAGGCCCATGTGCTGAGGAACTGAGGCCTGCCAGCAAGTGAGAGTGGACTTCAAGGTGGATTCTCACTCAGTGAAGCACTGAACTGACTGCCGACTCAGCCAACAGCTTGACTGCAACTTCATGAGAAACCCAAGTCAGAAGCACCTAGCTAATTCTCAAAATCTGTGAGAGAATGTATTTTTAGCCACTAAATTTGGGATAATTTGTCATGTATAATGAATAGCTAATATAGTAGGGAACCAAATTTTTACATTACAGATAATCCTGATTATAAGCAAACCACATCGTCAAACAGCAAATCTTTGCCCTATGCCAATGGAACCATAGTAAACAGAAAAAAGAATGGCAACAAAGTTAGGCTGTTGAAGAAAAGAAACAGTGACGACCAACAAAATGAGTGGGGTGTGTCCCAGGGTGTGTTCCTGGGGAAAGCTGGCCTGCTCTCCAAATCTCCTGTGCTCTGCTCTGTTGCTTGTTCCACATCCATTTATTACACTGGGTGAAATTCCACCAATTAGAGATTTAATTTAGAAATTTAACTTAATCCCATTATAAATATGAAAATTCTTCCAAGGGACTTTGAATGACCAGTTATCTACTCATTAGTTTGAATTAAAGTTCATTCCTTCTATACTGACTTCTTTTCTTTTTTTTAAAAAAATAATATCTTAATTGATTTCAGAGAGAGGAAGGGAGAGGGGGAGAGAGAGAGAGAGAGAGAAACATCAACGATGAGAGAGTCATTGATCGGCTGCCTCCTGCACGCCCCCTACTGGGGATCGAGCCTGCAACCCGGGCATGTGCCCTGACCAGGAATCGAACCCCGATCGCCTGGATCCTAGGTGGATGCCTCAACCGCTGAGCCATGCCCGGCCTGGCTCTACTGACTTCTTGCTAAAATGACAGATGCTAAAAAATGCAGGATTTGATGAAAGCAGCATGGTTTTTAGCTCATTTTGGAGCACTTTGGGGATAGTGGGCCTGGGTAAGGGTCCACAGGGCTGACACTTGGGAATGATGAAGTGGCAGGGAGACTCCCCTGGATTGAGTAGCATGATACCAGTCTAACTCTGGATATGTAAAAAATAATAATAATAAGTGCCTAGAACAGACTTTGTATCTTAAAAAAAAAAAGATTTTTCTTCTACTTTGAAATTATCCTGGTACTCATCACATCATGATTTAACCTAAGTTCTAATGGGCTAGCCTGTAAACCTAATCAAGATCCTTAACATGATTTTTATTTGGAAATGAGTTTCAAAATTACACTGACAAATAGAACTTGGGACATGACTCATTTGTAAGCTGGGATAAGGTCTGAAATATAGTGGCTATTAAATTTGGAACAACATAGACTTAAAACAACTTTTGTAATGGTGTTATCCCTTAAATCATAAGGATGCTTTTGCTCTAATCTTTACCAAATCACATTCTTTTAGCACAGTGTTTCTCAAATTTTACTGTGTATACAAATCACCTGGGGAGCTTGTTAAAATACAGACAGTCATGAGACCTAGGGTTCTGCATTTCTAAAAAGCTCCCAGGTGATGTGAATTTCTGTTGAAACTCAGCACTTTGAAAAGCAAAACTTTACCATGCACAATTTAAGAAACTGATTGTGGCTTTTCCATGATGCAAAAGATGACTCAACTCTGCACCTCATGGCTTCAGGTCTTAGCTACAATCAAACTCCATCAATCAAGAGAATATTAATTAGTGAAATTTGTAACCTAGGCATAAAGCTAAATATTATTTTAATTATTTTTAATTTAAGTTCTAGGAGATAAGTGCAGTGGTTAAGAACATAGGTTTGAAGCTTGGAACACACGGATTAGAATTCTGGTTTTGCAGTCTTCTAGCTTTGTGACCTGGAGCATATGAATAAAGTGAGCTCAGTGAAAACAAAACTAAACAAAACAAAACAAACATAAAATACCAAAACTGCCTTAGGTTTTAAACCGAAGAGATTTAATATAGGGGATTTGCTACCCAGGTAATGTTACTGCTTAGAAGCCAAGCCAAACAGTGGACAATGGGGCTACCAAGAGCATAGCAATAGCTAGATGAAGGAAGTCGGGGTCTCCCCTAAGGGGAGAGAGACAAAAGGAAAAGGCAATATTTCCAGAGGTTGGTGGCAGCTGTCACACAGGATGGGGCCTTCCAGGGGGAGCTGAAGCCAGAGAAGATGCCAGACACACGGCTGAGGCAGGAGTGGGGAGATGCCCTGGCGACTTCCTCCCAACTTCTACCCCCTCCAGTATATTCTATGGCACGAGATGAACTTAGCCACATGCTGTCAGCAAAGGAACCTAAAATGTAGTTTCCTGTGATATAGCTGAGGAAGCAGATTTGAGAGCACACCAGCAAGGACCAGCACAGCAAGTTACAGATACCCTCTAATACGCCATCCAGTGCTCAGACACACATCTGCAATGTGGGGGTGGTGTTACTAAGTAACATGGGTTCCACATAAAGCCCTGAATAGGGAGTTGGTACATGATTTTTGTCATCACGGTCACCATCTCCATCACCTCTTTGTGGTACGTCAAACATTCTCTTCACTCCTCTCCTTTCACCCAGTTTTCTCTTAGGATGTGGCATCTTAGGGAGATTAAAGACAGAATATTGACATAACAACACATCAAAATTTTGCTGTGAAAATTGTCTGTTGCATCCACATGACAGACTCAGAAAGGCTAAACTAGGCAGGCTGTAAGGACCCACAATTATGCTGAAGGGAGCCTTGACTTGGGGTGGTGAACACACAATACCATATACAGATGATGTGTCATAGAAAAAACAAAAATGACCTGTAACTTCTCAATGAAGCAGACTCGGGAGGGATGCTAGAAGCTGGGCGCCTTTAGAGGACCACATTTTGGATTGTGCTCAAGGCATGGAGTGGGGGGTTGGGATAAAAAGGAGAGGGAGACAAAAGAGGAAAGGTGTTCTCACCCACCCACGGGGGCCAGCTGTGTGTGGCTGAGGGGTGGCCAGGGGAACGTGCAGATGTGCATGTTAACCTTGTCTGGAGTTCAGGAGTGTGGGTATCGGCTGGTAACTTCACTGTCTTCTCTCTTCGCTTGGGCCACACCTGCATGCCTTTGCAGGCGTTGTGGCCATAACTGAGGAGCTATGTTATTGTTAAGGTACTCATGCTCCTCAGTGATGAAAAGAACAGTTGTCCTCGCTAGGCTTGCTCCCCGAGTGAAGTTATCAAATGCTTATAAAATAGCCACAGATGTCTCCGCCAGGTCATGCTGCAAAGAGCTCAGAGTGCTAGCACACAGCTCCTCTGTGGAAGAACTCATAGCCAAGCCCATTCACATTCTGGCGTGTCTTCTGACAGCATAGGAAACGCAGCCCTCTGTCCTGGCTCCATCCTGGGTCAACTTGTTTGGGAGTCAGCAAGCAAAGCCATAGTGAACACAGCATCCTCTGCCTGCAAGTGATTAGGTAATTCATTTCAACCTTAAACCAGCTCATCTGAACATAGATTTGTTTGAGCAGCAAAGGCTATATGGAGAAGAGCATCAAGGTATATGTAAATGAGGAGCTAAAATGGATAGTGCTGGGATAGTTCCGAGCTGCACTGAAATGTTTTATTTTTTCATTACACGTTTATTGAGCTAAAAATAATACAAACCAACAGCCTTAAGGACTTTACCATCTGGCATATGCTGGGGACCAAAAGAACTGGTGTAGACAACGAGCATTGTGAGTTCTGGAGAGAGTTAGTTAGCTAGCTGGGGGTTGGAGAATTGGAGAGATCTTCCTGGAAGGTTGAAGACAGGCTGGTTGGAGCTGGCCAAATGGAATGAATGGGGGGGGGGGGTTGTTTCCTGCTGGGGGACAACTTCAGCAGAGGCATTGCAGTGGGAATGGAGGAGCTGGCTGAGCACCAGCAGACTAAATACACATCTGTATTCCAGAGCCTGAACCCCACGGCTAGTCTGGCCAAGTTAAAACTTTGGCTTTGACACTTCATAACTTAATCAATAACATTGGCCAAGTCACTTAAACTGTTTCCTAAAGTGCAAAATATAAATGACACTAGTACCTGACTCATGGACTTATTGTAAGAAAGAAAGTGTCTAACATAGTATAGACGTGCATTCAGTCAATACTTAGCTACTGTTATGTTACTGCTGAAGGACAGAGTGCATTTATTCTCCAACAAACGCTTACTGAGCTCCTGCTATGCGAAAGGGAGGAGAATAAACTAAGTCAGGATATGAAATGCTTTGATTGTAGGCCAAGGCCTAGACGTTCCCCGGCTGAAATAGGGGAGTCATTGGAGGTACTGGGATTGGGCAGGGGCATGATGAGGGACATTTTTAAGGATTCATTGGGCAAAGGACAGAGCATACAATGTCATTCAGCAACTTCTTTTATAAACCTTTAAGGAAGCAGTAGAGAAAATTGAAATAGGATCTCTTGGCATCAGAAAATGCATTTAATGACCCAGCAATAACTCTGGGGGCCCTTAAAGTAATTGAGACTCTCGCTAGTGACTAACAGCACCTCATGGAATGGATGGGCAGCTACCATGACGAGCCACCAGTGCCCTGGGGACTTCTGGGTCCTTAAGAGTGCGGAGCAGGTTATCCACAGTGCTCCCTTGAGTCCAAATGGGGGGCAACAAATTGCAGTGACAAGCAGCTGATATCACAGGAAATGTTTCTATCAGCCCTCCTGGGTTATAAAGTATGAAGGAAGCAAAGAGACTTTAACTTTGATCTGAAGAGCTGGAGTAGCAGTTCTCAGCCTCTGTTTCTGTGCTGATTTACATAATGAAAGGGTTTCTAGCGTAGGAAATGCTCCCATGGGTATACCAAGGTTATGTTCAGTGCCCAGCCAGCTCCAGTAACTCCACCTCCTTCTCTCTCTGTCAATAACATTTATCAAAATAAAAGTGTATTATAATTAGAGGAATGACTACTCTAATTTATTTAACAGGGTAAGTCATTTATCAATTTTGGTACTTTATAAGTAGTAAAAAATTATTTGGGAAGCCTGAGAAAACTAATATGGATGTACCAGGTTATCACTAACTTTTACCTAAGAATTGTAAGTTCGGACTCCCTGAGTCATCCTCTATAATTTTTCCCCACCATCTGCACTTCATTTCTTCCAGACTTGCCCCATGCTCCCACCCAGTCAATTATCCGGTAAAAGTGAGAGTAATAGAACAGACTTTTGAACGTTGTTTTCCTAGAACACTACAAATAAAAATGGTGAATGTAACTTAATGTGCCAGGGAAATTCAGGTTTGTAGAACTTTGAGCCAGCATAGACAAGAAAGCTCTACTCACTGGGGGCGGTGGGGCATCCCCAGCAGCCTGCGGGACATGCTTGGTCAGTTGTCTTCCCTGGATGAAGGGACTGATGTGTTGCTCAGGTAACACCACCCACCATTACGCTGAGTTAATGCTCATTCCTAAATGTGTGTCACACAGGCTAAGTGAATTTGTTCTTTCTCTGTCAGTCTCACTTCCCACAAGCCTTCAAGAGTGACAGTATATTGCCACATTATGTACATGTCTAATGTTTAATAATGTGAACTTCATACAACATAACCCCGATGAAGAAACAATGGTATCTTGCATTGGAAGAAAATTTGGCTGTGGGGGAGTTACTGAGAAATAGTACATCTACACTATGCTTTACGGGTGATTTTAAAGGATTTTTAAAGCTTGACTATAGGTAAAATAACCATACAATTTATTATATAAATTGGAATGCTTTTCAGTGAGACAGGAAATTAATTAAAATTAATGATAATTACACTGAGATAACACTAGTAAATGGAGACTGTCCTGACAAATCAAAATACAGTGTCATCCTAACTGTTATGGGTTGAATTCGGTCCCCTCTCAAATTCATATGATGAAATCCTGACTCCTAGTACCTCAGAATGGGGCCTTTAATGTGGTGATTTTTCCTTTATTAAATGAGGTCATATGAGTGGGCTTGAATCCAATGTGACTGATATATTTATGAGAAAATTAGGAAAATTCCATTCACAGAGGAAAAACAATGTAAAGACACACCAAGAAGGTGGTCATCTGCAAGCCAAGGAGAGAGGCCTCAGGAGAAACCAAACCTGCTGACACCTCGATCTTGACTGTCTAGCCTCCCAAATTGTAATAAAATAGATTGTTTAAGCCACTTAGACCATGATATTTTGTCATGCCAACCCTACCAAACTAACACACTAACTGTAGTAATTTTCATTTAAATAGCAGCCTTGAACCTAATCCCCTTATAAAAGGAGATTCTGCTGTAAAATTGGTGGGTTGGGAGGCTGCTTGGTTGACGAGTTGGGAAACTGTAATAACCCTACCCCTTTGCCACAGGGCATAGATTTTTATCACCCTTTGTTCAGTTGCCCAACAGCCACTAATAAAATGATCCCCAAATAAAATTAAGACAGGTTTAAGTCCTGTGTCTGACACTTGGGCTTAATCAAATAAATCCTCTGAGCCTGCTTTCATTCATGAGTACCATAGAGTATTACTTGGCCTGCTCCAGACAGTTAACTGTGAACATCCAACAAGGTCAAACAGTGATATGCAAACTGCAAACAGTCCATGCTGGTAGGTATTATTATTTTCTTAAAAGTAGGCTTCAATAGGGAAGTCATTCAAATAACTGCATCTGAATAAACTGTAGGAGCAAAAGTGACAGCCTAGAGGATACCTCCCGTGATCATCAAGAAAAATCACTCTTGCACTCACACATTCATTCATTCTCAACTTCGTGATTACGGCTATGAAGCATTTCTACAGACATATGCATAACCTTTATATCAACGGCACTTTGGTTCAATGATTTCTCTTCAAATATCTCTACTGGGTATTGACTCGGATTATTCAATAAGATTAATAAGTTTTAACTTTAAAATCATTAAAATGGAGCTTAAACTAGAACTGAGTGGCAGAGGAGTAGGGTTATTATAAATATATTAAATATGAAATATTTTTCTATCATATTCAAAATAAGGCTAAAGTTGTTTTGCATTTTTTTCCAGTTCTACAGAAAAATTATTTCATATAAAATCAAGAGCATGCACTGAACATTGGTTATCTACTCCCAGATAATATTCTTACCTGTGATGTACAATATTTTTGAAATAGCCTAATTATTGAAGCCATGCTCTTTTTGGCTAGATTTCCATAGCATGTGGGGACCACATATCTGGGTAGGGCTATATTCTTATCATGAATTTTTGTTTGTGTGTGTGTACTTTATTTTATTTTATTTATTTTTTTAAATATATGTTTTTATTGATTTCAGAGAGAGGACAGGAGAGGGAGAGAGAGAAACATCAATGATGAGAAAGTCATTGATCAGCTGCCTCTTGCATGCCCCCCACTGGGGATCGAGCCACAACCCGAGCATGTGCCCTGACAGGGAATCAAACCAAGATCTTCTGAATCATAGGTCGATGCTCAACTGCTGAGCCACATCGGCTGGGCGGTGCACTTTAAATATAGTGTATGGTATGAACCTTCTCTGATGGAAACTAGTAATTGAGATTCTCTTATTTCAAATGAAAACTGTCCTTCACATCTCAGACTGACTGATGACGCTACGAGGTGACATTTTTCATTTGTGGGAAGGCCACATACTAGACAGGTTTCCATTAATATCCAAGTATAAGAACATGCACTTTCCTTCCACTTCACAGTGAGGAAAACCACATGAGAACAAGTGAGTTAACTTTGCCTTATTTATTTGTTTAACACATATTCGAGTGCATACTCTGCACCAGGCACTGTTTTAGGTCCTGGAGATATAATAGTAAATAAATGTAGGACAAGCCCTGCCCACATGAGTACACTCTCTAAAAGCAGGATAGAGTGAGAACACATAGACTTTTGGTCTGGATTTGAACCTCGGCCCCACTACTCACTAATTGTTTAATCCCTCTAAACTCCACATTCCTCATTTGTTGAAATGAAGATGACACCTACCTCACTAGGTTGTCAGAGAACCAAGTAAGGTAACATGTAAGTGCCTGGCATACAGAAGACACTATTCTTTCTGTAAAATCCCGATATATTTCCCTTTTAAGAGTGAAACAAGTTGAACTGTGTCTTCCCAAAAAAGATAGGTTGGAGTCCTAACCTCTAGCACCCCGTAATGTGACCTTATTTAGAGAATCTTTACAGAAATCATCAAGTTAAAACAAGGTCATTAGGGTGAGCTCTAATCCAATATGACTGGTGTCCTTACAGTGTCCTTATAATACACAGACACACACACACACACACACACACACACACACACACACACACAGCACCATGTGAAAATGAGGGCAGAAATCAAGGTGATGTTTCTGGAAGCTAAGGAATGCCAAAGAGTGCCAGTGATCCACTAGAAGCTAGGTGAGAGGCCTGGAACAGATTCTCCCTCTCAGTCCTCAGAAGGAACCAGCCCTGCTGACACCTTGATCTTGGACTTCAAGCCTCCAAAAAGAGACAATAAATTCATGATAAGCTACCCAGTTTGTAATACTTTGCTATGGCAGCACTAGTAAACTAAAACAAATGGTTTTACCTTGAAGCCTGAATATGAAAAGTATTTTTTATCCTATTTTCTTAAAGATGAGCACATCATATTCTTAACTGCTATATACAATGAACCAAATAAGGATCAGAAAGGCTATAAATATTTATAAAGTCTCCAGGATAATTATCACTCTGTAAACGCTGTGCCCTGGTTCTCCCTTTGGGTGATAAAATGTATCAGGGAAGCATATGAATAACAATGTAAACATCCCAGACTATTTAAAAAGCTTTCATTGTCTTGAAGGAGCTTCACCTTGGAAACACCTGCAAGGACTCTGTCTCCTGGTCTGGGTTCTAGTGGTGACCTTTCCCCATTCCATCAGCTCATGACACAGTTGTAAACACACTATAAAATAGTGTTCTTGCCAATCACACTGGTCCTGGGGTCCAAACCTTTCCTGGGGAGTACCATGAAAAATCAGATGTGTCACTCATTTCTATTCCATATTTATTGTAATTTACATGTGATAAAGAGATAAAATTTGGAAATTTCCTTATTCTACTATCAATCACCAACAAAATAAGGAAATAAAATTTATATCAGAAAAGGAGATTGCATACAGAAGCAAGTATTAGAAATAGTTTGCATTTTAGACCTATTCACTCCCTCCCTCATTTGGTTATCCAGCAATAATTTAAAAATATTTATTGGGCCCAATCATGGGGAACCCAGGCCTCAAAATTTAAACTGTTTAATTTTCCTCAAAATGAAGAATGAAAATATTCTAAGCTCTTACTGACTGATGGACATGACCTTACATTTATTTCTGTCTCCATGAAAAATACTAATAAAAATAATCAGAAGCCATCATGAATCATTGGCTACACTTACCTGAGCAAGAAAAATGATTCTGATAGATTATCCATTACATTCTATTGGATTATATTAGAAAATGAAAACAATTTCATAATAAATTTTGTTTACATAAAATCTAGTTCCAAAAATAGAATATGAAGAGACTTGCTTATCCACTCAAAGGAAAGTCATTCAGAGCTTTAAAAGAGAAAGTTGATTTTGGTGTTTGGATTCTTGACGCCCTCTTTATGAAGAAGTAACATGCTGTGAAGGAACCTTTTTATATATTTAATTGGCTTTTTTGTTGTTTTGGGGGGCTTTGTATCCATGAAGTATTCCTAGCCAGTGCATCATTATCTTTCAAAAGTACATGAATACAATGTAACTTAATGGATTTCTTTAAACTAACAATGAACCTTCAACATGTACCTTATTGTGTTTTCATAAGAGCTTTTAAAGAAGAGTATATTGGGTTTCTAAAATTCCTCACAGTGTACCACCATTTCTTTTGTATGTTAAAAATATATTCAAAGTAATGTTAATTACAAAAATGTAGGTGAAGCAGTCCAAAAATAAATCGGAATTTTTGGACTGAAATTGTTAAGTCTCTGCTTATAAGGTCAGGTTTCGACAAAAGAACAATTATCTTCAAATTCTCTCAAGTCAGGAGCCAATTATCAATATTCTCAAGAATAGCCTCAGGTTCCAAGTCCATAAATCTGTTTAATTTAGCTTTAAGTCAGCATCCACTGCTAGACCCCAGCAGACCAGGTAGGAAACGGACCCAAAAATGTGTTTTTCTTGGTCAGCACATATTCCTTCTCTTTCCCCTTTTTTCCTTCCTCCTCCATCACCATCATCACCACCATCACCATCATCATCACCATCACCATCACCACCATCACCATCATCATCACCATCATCACCATCATCACCGTCATCATCATCACCATCATCATCATCATGACAACCATCACCACCACCACCACCACCACCACCACCACCATCATCATCATCATCATTTTATTGGCAAGCTTTAGATGGATAAATACTCTCCAGTTTCTACTTCCCAAAGTCTTTATTACTGTCGTACTTATGGATACTTGTAGAGTTAGAAGAGCCGAAGCCCAGTGCTGAAGGCAGACACAGGGGTTAGATGTCTTAGTTTGTAACCTTTTCCATCACTTGTTAGCTTTTTGACTCACTACTCAAAGCTTCACTTTCTCCATCTGTGAAATTAGTATAATCATCCTGGCTTCAATTTCATGTAGTGAGGATTAAATGCAGTACAACTCAAGAGTGCCTCAAGCTTCGCCTGGCACATAGAAAACGTTCAAGAAATGTTAGGCATCGTTGTTGTCTGCTCCTCAAAATTTGCATTTACAACCCTTGCTACAGTGGACTTTACCTAGAGAAGGATGTTTTATGACACAGTTAATACTCCTCAAAATATATTTGTTATTATGGTCTGTCTCTTAAAAGAATTTAAGTTGTAAATGTTACCAGAAAGGGGACCTGACCCTGAGCAGGTCTGCTCAGGGCCAGTTGTTGTGTGTGGGTTCCTGACATAGGATAACAGGAGAGGGAAATGAGCCTAGACTGAGCTGCTTTGGCTCACTAAGAAGTCAGAGAAAAGGGTGCCTTGGGGACAGGTTCAGGGAGTTTGTCCCTGGGGATGAGCAGCCACTGCCCATTCCTGCCCTGGTAGCAAGCCTCATGGGGTCCCTTATTGTTTAGGAGATGCATGCCTGTGGGGGAAGAAGAGAGGGATGGGGAAGGAAAGGTGTGGGCATGCTCCCAGGGGGGAGAGAGCAGATGCTGGGACCTTTGTTTTGAGAGGTTTAAAAGGCTGGGAGGGTAGGGGAGGTCTTAGGGGAGGATCTGAACATAATATTCATTAGTTTTATGCTGATGTGCCAAAATGAGATTTATTATCTTACCTTCATCTGTCTTTGGGTGTGGTTGGCAAATGGCACTGATTGAATTTCTGCTCTCTATCTCCTTGGGTGAAGTGATTTAAGCTATTTATTCTTTGGTTGGGGAAAAGTGCAAGCCATTTACTCTTACAGGTCCTTGGTTTAGGGAAAATTGTATTTATAAGATGGCTGCAAACTGTTGTTTAACTATCTGTCTCAGTTTCCCTATTCCACTTGCCAAGGAATTATCCTAACTTCTTACTATTCTGCCTCACAATCACTGCTAAAGTTTATTTTGTATCTAGAAGAATAAGTAGAACTATTATACTGTCTATGATCTCAAACTCTGAGGTCTCCCACGTTTTCTTAACTTTTTTTTCTTTTTTTTAATTTGCAACTGAGTCTTGTTTCAAGAATCACAAAAGAATTAAAGAATAAACTACATGAAAACATTGCATGAAAATGATTAACTTATAACTTATAAATTAACATACTTAATGATAACATGCATATATATTCTGTGTTGTGCTTTTCATAAATATAGCTGGTTCATATTTATAATTAGCATTTTTAGTATTACTTTATACTTTCCTTTTAGGGAAGTACAGGAAGCTGTGAGCCCCAAACTCTCCCTTCTCATTACAGCTCTCCTCCCTCTTCCTCCTCTTCCCCATTTTCCAGAAAATAACTTCAAGTAGCAAAGCCCAAGAAGGATGCTTGCCTGACAGCTCATGAATTGGATTCTTGTTGGGGTGAATGAGCATACACATGGGAGAGTGAAGAGGGAGAGGGGCTAAAACTGGAATATGAGATGATGACAGGCATGGTTCAAAGAAAATAGGCTGGACATCCAACGGCCATTTTGCCTCGAGAAGGAAATAAGACATGTCAAATTCAACCTGAGATACTGTGAATTCCAGTTTATAAACTATGTATAATACAGCTATGTCTGTTATCAGGAAATTATGCAGATAATGCACCACATAATTGTTAGGGAGGATAGATAGCTGCTAGGGCAGGAGGAGGAGAAGGGGGAAGTAAAGGGGAGTTTATCTCACTCACAGAACAAAGAAATTAGCAGTCTTGGGACTTGCCAAGGTAAAACTGCCAGATGTTCACATAAATTTTGGGAAAAGCCACAACAATGTAAAAGAGAGATCTTGAAATCTAGTCTGTTGCCCAAAATATCTAGCAGGGGAACCCTGAAACCTATAGGGAAGAAAAGTATAAAACCCTTGAACTTCCACCAGGCAGGGCACTCAGACTAGCTGAGTTGCCCGCTTGTGTTTTATGCCAAATATAGTCTTAATGAATTTGCTTGATTTGCTTCCTTAATAAATTTGCTCGCTTTGTTTCAACACTGCTTTCTGTCACTCATTTCAATTCTTTCTCACAAGCATGGCAAGAGCCAAGGAGGGGAGAGGCCCCTCCAACTCTGGTGGCTCTCTGGTAACAAAATGAGAGAGGGAGCAGCTGAGCAGCCAAGGAGCTGGCTCAAAGGAGACAGATCTCATAGTTGAAAAAATAATGAACTTCCTCACCTCACTCAAAACTTGCAATTCTGGCAACTGCTATTGATGACAATTGACAACAAGAAGAAGAAGAAAAAAAAACACTATATATTATGATTTTCCAAACCAGTGGTATTAGAAGAAGCATGGGCTTTGGAGTCCAATGTATGTTATTTGAATTCTGTATCTGCCAGTTCTTAGCTAGGTGGTCCTGGATAGATAACTTCATATCTCAGCCTCAGTTTTGACTGTTGGAAAATGAGACTTTAATACCCAGTTTTTAGGGTTGAAATAAAGATTAGGTAAACAAAAATTTTTCAACCCAAAGTAATATACATTCAGTTCTTATTCTCATCTACACCCTCTATACTTTCCCCTGCAAAAGTGATCACAATGCCTCAGGAGCAAAATTTGGGAGACACCCATCTCCTTGTGTGGAAGCAACACAGATGTTCCCACTGCAGAAAAGGAAGACATGTTCTAATCACTTTAGTGATGAGTGTGAAGGGTAGCAAAATGTGCTACCCCCAAATATGCCACTTTGGCATAAGGATTGTTTTGAGCTGAAGGCAACTGAGAAGAAAAAACAGACACGGGAAAAGTTTTCTGCCTCCCTTAATTTACCAAAAAGCAGGACATAAATTTTTAAACGTGGCCCCACCTTTTCCTCCTGACCAGGAGGGACAGAAGTTAATCACTGGAGATAACTCTAAACCCTTATCAGCTAAGACACTAACCAGAGGCATCTACATAACTAACCTTACTAAAACTAGCCCTTATCTACCATTAGTTTCCTTCTGGTAATTTGCCACCCACAGGAGCTCAAAGTTCTTTTCCTTTGTCTTGTCACTTCTTTATAAGACTACTGTTCTTTTGTTAAAATGCTGTATAAGCCCAAGTCCTAACCACCCCTTTAAGTTATTTATCTCTGAATATTTTCATATGTCCACACCTTTTAATAAACTTCTGTTTGTTTTTCTCTGGTTAATCTGACTTTTGCCAGTGTAATTTACAGAGATCCAACTAATACACCTAATATGGGTAGAGGAAGAAAAACGCCTTTTTTCTCTCCGCTACAGGTGAAGTTAAAGTTAAAAACCATAGACTAGTTTGATCTTATCCAGTCCTTTACTTGTGTCCTACCTGTCCATGGAATGCATCTCAGGGAACAAATAAAAGATATAAGAAAGTATAAGAAAGAGTTTATCATTCTTGTGTCTGTTACTCAGCCAGATATACAGCTAATTTATTTTATTGTAATGACAGTAAAAATAAAAACTAACATTTATTGAACTTAAGAGCTAAACACTTTATACATGAAATCTCACTGAATCTTTACAGTTGCTCTTTGAGATAGGTTCACTTTTTTATCTTTGTGCAAATAAAGAAACAAAGGCTCAGGGAGGTTAAGCCACTTGCTCAAGACCACAGTAGCTAGTGAGACTTTCTCAAGACCATGGAGTAGCTGGTGGTGAAGCCAGGATTCAGATGTTGTTCATCTGATTCCTTGTTCTCTCTTCTTGTTCTCATCTTTCCAGTCCCTCTGATCCTTGAGTGTCATACTCTGATGACAGTCACATCCCTGCAGCCCTCCTTCATCCAAATTACCCGGTTGGATATGCTTCTCAAATTGTAGCTCTGAGCCCTTCACTTGAACTATTCCAGGTTCACTTTATGGTTCCGAGTCCCCACAACTGTAGATAAAAGATGTTTCTCAAGCCTCACCCTAGTCCTGCAGGGCTGACCTTTTAGCATAGATGTACCTTCATCACACCGTGAGCCAGAAATGTCTGCCGAGCTGTTTTTTGTCATCAGCTGTACCAGCATTAGGAAAATTTTACATTTCTCATCTGTAAAATACTGTATAAATCTGCAGTGTGCTTTAAGGTTATATAGCTCTTCTGGAAATGAGAAAAGTGAACTTTTAAAATAATTGGTTGAAAATACACTGTTGAAAATCATTACTGATTTTTTAATATGCACTCTCTGGTCTTTGCAATTCGAAGATGGTGGTTTTGACTGTCATCACTATCACTGTGAACAGGAGGAGCACATGCAGAGGCCAAAGCTTGAGGGAGCCGGTGCCTTTCCTCACCTGAGCACTGAGGTAAAATGTCTTTGGGATTTCAAGAGCATACTTAGGAGTTACCTCCATTCCTTAACACTTAGGAACCTGTAAAGATTTAGTTAGACACAGAGGCCCTAAATGCTGGTACACTAATATCCCAAATCAAAAAATAAATACTTAGGGTGCAGAAGGAGCTCTCCTGTTGGCTACTATTTCGAGTCCAGAGACTAGATATCTGATAAAATGGTAGTGCTTCTGGCTGGGAGAATTAAAGGGGGCTAAACTCAGGGCAGGAGTTACTCATCTTTAGGCCAAGAAAAATGTGAGCCCCTTAGATGTCCACATCTTAATGATCTTTCTTTTGCCATTCTCATTAACAATTACTTTAACATTAATTTTAAAATACTTCAACCAAGTATTATGGTGGACAACAGAAAGATGTTAAAGTGTCTCAGGCTGAGGGCTAGCATGGCTATCTCTAAAGTTCACACATGCAGTTAAATACTGTTTTTATTTTCCAGATTATGTTTTAAAAATTCAAATCTGTTTTCATACTTGAAACACTTGCATTTTTTTCCATTGTATTTAGGTGATTGATTTGGAACCACCTGCAATTTGTTTCTCACTCTATTTTATTTTCTCACCCAATAGCTATTTATTCTGTTTGTGTTGTTGTTATTAACCATGGCAGAGAACATTTTCTAAAAATATCTTCAGAATGAAATTATTCAGATTAGCAAAACTTTGAAGCCTGAGATCTGGATGATGTATTTGTGTCCATTAAGAAAACATTTGTACCTCAGTTTTAACTAGCTCATAGCCATCAACCAAGCTGAGGAATACTCATATTCTGAAATATCTGAAATTACTAATGCTAATTTTTATGCAGACTATTCCTCTATTATTTTTTATATGTGACCACTTTGACTAAGCCTAGATTATAAATAAGTGATTGTTGTATAATATCCAACCATGTTATGTTCTTAAAAGTTGCCTGAAATCCTATCATAAACAGACATTCTTTTGATATAAGCATTTGATTTGAGGCCTAGGAATTGCATTTTCCACATTTATCTTTAAATGCAGTCACTATATCTCTTAATGATAAAATGCACCCTCAAATACCACAAGACTTGAATGCTGTTGATGAAAACATTAAGCCCATCCAGCTAACCCAGGGGTAACAAAGAAGTAAGTATCACAGATGCTTCTCAACTTATGATGGGGTTACATCCTGATTGATCCATCATAAGTTGAAAAGATCACAAACTGAAAATGTATTTAGCCCCAGCTAGTTTGGTTCAGTGGTTGGAGCATTAGCCTGGGGACTGAAGGGTCCTGGGTTCAATTCCAGCCAAGGGCACATACCTCGGTCGCAGGTTAGATCCCTAGCCCTGGTCAGGGGCGTGCAGGAGGCAACCAATAGATTTGTTTCTCTCACGTTGATATTTCTCTCTCTCTCCCTTCCACTCTCTCTGAAAAGCAATGGAAAAAATATCCTCAGGTGAGGATTTAAAAAAAAGAAAATGTATTTAATACACCTAACCTACCGAACCTCATAGCTTAGCACAGCCTACCCTAAGCAAGCTCAGAACACTTAGGTTAGCCTACAGCTGGGCAAAATCATGGAGCACAGTGAAGACACTGGAGAGTCTGGGTTGTTGATCTTCCCAGTCATGAGGCCAACGGGGAGCGGAAGCTCACGGCTGCTGTCCAGCATCAAGAGCGACTGTCATCGCGCATATTGTCAGCCATGGGAAGATCAACTTTTGAATTAAGGTTTTTCCTGAATGAGTATTATTTCCACTCCATTGTGAGGTTGAAAATTGTAAGTCAAATCATCACAAGTCAGGGACCGTCTGTATACAGTGGACTTGGAGGCAAAGGAGCCGCCTCTTTTTAATCATTTTAAAGCACTCCAGCCCACAACGTGCAGGTGAAGCTGCACTGCAATGCAGGTATCATGGGTCCTCCCAAGTTTCCAGCCACTCTAGCAATGCAATCGTGTCTCCCTCACAGGGAACCCTCCCCTGTCGCCTTGTCCACAGGAGAAATAGCAAAGCCAGAGGGGAAACCAGAAGGCAATTCCTGAGGGTTGGGAGCCCAGGATTCTTGCTTTGGTGCATCCAAAAAGCAAGAGGCAGAGTGCTAAGGATGAGGGAGCTCAAGCACGTGACAGGCATGCCATACAAGCTCCCCTTCAATAGAAAGGCTGCTTCTATCCTAGGATGGAAGAGAAGCCCTGTCACCCTCCAACATCTCTATGCCTTAGGACTAGGGAGAGGAGGGAAAACATCAATCTGACCCCACGGTCTCTGGTCTTTGCCCAGTAAAACAAGAATAAAACAATGAGAGAGAGATTCCAGTTTATTGTATCTCAATCATACCTCAAACAAACAATGTCCTCCCTTTGGCCACATTGCCCAAAAGTGGACTGGGAAAGCAGGCTCATCCCCTGGATTCTTGTACCTGTTTTTTTCTGCTGGTACCATCTGTTTCCACTCCATCTAATCCTATCTAGTTTTATTTTGCCTACTTTGTTTATTTGCTTACCTCTATTTCATTCTCTTTATCACGACCTTAGCCAAACACTGTCCTGCATGATAGAGATCCTGCAAAATTGGGCAGACTCATTGCCTTTCAAGACTTCAAAAGGTGGTGATCAAAACCAAGAACGGTCCAGGATGTTCATTCCTGGCAAAGTCACACGTTATATACTCAGAAGCATTTTAAAACTTGGAGAATATTTACCATTTCAAAAAGGGTTTGATAAACTTTTCTCCCAACCAGTGCAGCTCTGTCAGAAACAAGACACATGATGGAAATCCGTGGCACTATGGGGAGCTTGCAGTGGTACGAATGCATCTGTATGGAAATTCCTATTAAAAGAAGACACATGGCTACAGTTTACCTGTCAGGGAAGCTTTAAGTCTACATATGCAAAGGCAAGGCTGTTAACAGCTTGTAAACGCAGAGCCTATCAGGAGCATTCGCAATCTGCCATCTTTCCACGTCTGCTGCATTTGATCTGAGAGAGCAAAAATGCAAGCAATTCCCCAAAGACTCCCTATCCAAGCAGACCTGTCTCTAATATTTGTAACTGGCAGATTCTGAAATAAAGCACACACATTTTCAACTGTTAGCACCTCCTGCTAGGCTGAGATAAAAATGCCATTTCAAACAGGTCAGCCTGGGGCTGTGCAAAGAAGGCCAGATTTGGGTTCAGAAGAATGTGAGTTTCAATCCAGGCTCCATCACCGTCAGTATCATAATCTGTAAGGTGCACGATGGCACCTGCTGGGGTTGGTGTGATGCATGGAAACAACGTATAAGAAGCCTTATTGGAATGACTAGAATTTAAGAAGCTTTCACTAATGGAAAGATATAGTTAGTTATATTGACAATAGTATTGACCAAACTATACATAAGAATAAAGCTGAAATTTATGGTTAAGCTTATTCTGCTAGTGACATCTGAGATCATTTGTAAATGCTCATTAGGTAAAACATGTATAATATACGTGCATAAGAGAAACATACCCTAAAGAAAACTAACAAGAATATATTAGGCACGTACTATATGTCGGGTCCCATCCTAAACAAGTTAAGTGCATTACTTCAACCATTTATACCAAATCCAGTTTTTATTTAAATAATATTTTCACTTTGCAGTTGTGATAACCAAGCCCCAGAGGGGTAAAGTAATTTGTCCGAGGTTACACAGGCAGTGATGTGGCGAAACAGACTTGGGTAGTCTGGTTCTAGAGCCCGTGCATTTACTTAAGGTATATGCTGCTCAGATCTTCTCTAAATGAACAATCCATGGTAGAGCAGAAAGAAGCTCCCTACAGTATCAATTTAACAAAGATCTTTGTCCTGGAGTTTTAAGTTGAAAAGACAAAAATTGATATAATAATTCTAGTTTCTTTATGATCAGTTTCTAAAACATTATAGCACAGTCTACTTAGGCTCCAGATGATGCAGATGAGAGGCTATGAGGAGAGAGCAGGGCTTGAAATGGCCATGAACAGTCTTCAGCCAGCCAGCCAGCCAGCCAGCCAGCCAGCCTTCCATCCAGCCATCTCTCCATTCCCTCACCCGTCTTTTCTGGTTATAGTAAAGTGAAACAGAGCAAAATCTGAGATTAGGGAGACCTCTGTTCCAGTTTCAGTTTTATAACTTACTAATTATGGGATTCTGAGGAAGTAAGGTAACCTGATTGAGTCTCCTAAAGCGTAATTTTTACAAGTATTACTTAACGGGCATCCTAAGACAGTTAAATGCCATGATGTTTGTAGATGTCTAATCACATTGTCCAGGACAAAGTTAAACTCAATACACGCTGCCATCAATATTAACGTGCAGGCTCCTGCATGCCAGGGGCTCAGTTTTGTTCTGACGGTAGAAAGATGAACAGCGTGCACCTGGCGCCCTCCAGGAGATCCCGCTGCCTGGTAGGGACATGGCGTAAGTGTGATAGACGTGGACTGGTTATTCCCACCAGGGCTGAGGGACAGAGGAGGAATGAATGAAATAAGAGCAACCTGTTGAAATATTCTGATGCCTCATGTAGCAAGAGAAGGACTTAGGCCCCTTACTTGCTATCTTTTATTTAAATTTCACCATGACCTTAAGAGAGTAAGAGCTGAGACCTTAACCCAAGTGATTCCCAGTGTAAGAAATGAACAAGGCAGCTCTGAGTGGAGCCTTAAGAGATGACCAGGCATCGTGTCTCAGACAGGCTGTGGAGGGTATTAAGGATGCAGGAAGCAGCAAGAAAAATAGGAGGAAATTAAGCCAGGTGGCACCCAAATCCAGCATTAGGGGGATTCAGTATTGAAGGACTGTTTATTGGGGAACCCATTATGTGCTGGGTTTTTTTGCTGTTTATTTTTTTATTTAAAAAAAATATTTTTTGTTGATTTTTAGAGAGAGGAAGGGAGAGGGAGAGAGAGAAACACTGATGTGAGAGTGAAACATGGGTTGGCTGCCTCCTGCACGCATGTGCCCTGATTGTGAATCAAACCCGCAACCTTTTGGTGCCCTGGATGACACCCAACCAACTGAACCACACTGGCCAGGGCAAGAGGGCAGGTTTTTTTGATCGATTGTTTGGTTTGGTCTTGGTTTGTTTTAATACTGGAGGTATGGGGCTACAAAACACAGGCTGAAATCCCTGCTCATGAAAACCTTGCCCACTCTCTTGGAGAAAAGACACTCGAAGTAAAATAAACACACTCACGTTCAGTAAAATAAGAAGTCCTTTGAAAAGTAAAATATCAAGTTGCACAGTAAAATATACAACCTATGGTCTAAGTTCTAATGAGAAAAATGAAGCGGGAAAGAGGTCAGAGTTTGTTGAGAGAGGTTTTCTGGTTTTAAATAGAGAGGGAAGGCTTAGCCAAGCAGGTTGCATAAGATTCAAGCTGTGAAAGGGGGTGCGGGGGAGCCCCTGGGGATGTCCAGGGGAAACAGTTGCCGGCAGAGGAGGCAGCATCTGCAAAGCCCGGAGAAGGGAGCATGACTCATAGCTGAGGGGCAGACACGAGGTCATCGGATTAAGCGACAGGGAGGCCACAGGTGACCTTGACAGGATAACTTAGAGGAGATCTGTCTGAGCAAAACCCTGATCAGAGAGAGCTCAAGGGAAATACAAGGAAGAAAATCTAGAGACTAAGTACTCAAGTAACTCTTTGGAGGAAGGAAGGAAATGGGGCAGTCAAGGGAGGTTAAGAAAACCTTTTCCAGGGGGACACTAGGAAGCCCCCTTGGTGATTCAGGGAGAAGGGGGAGAATTCCAGGGCAACTTCCCTGAGGAGGCGCATGGATGAGTTCACCAGCACGACTCGGCCGGAGGTTCGAGTGGAGTTTTATAGGGACCAGGTCGTGAAGGGTCTTCCATGCCAGGCACAGCTGCTTGGATGTTGCCCTTTTGGAAATGGGGGTCTTTAATGGGTTTTAGGCACAGGAATGAAACATTCCAATGAGCTTCACCAGGAAGGTGAGAGTTGTGCTAGGCTGAGAGACATTTATGGGACTTAAATAAATGAAAGGATCATAAGGAGAGAACATTCTAAGCAAGGAGATCAACAACAGTGATGACTGCAAGTGAGAATGAGTTTGGCGTGTGGGGAGCCAGTAGATAGCTAGTCCTTCTGGCAGAAAGGATGCCTCTGGGAAGGGCTGGAAGGTGGGAATTAATATGGAAGGCTCTGGAATTCCACAGCTTACTGGTTCTGTCTCCACCACATGCTATTTCTATAATTTTAGCCATGGTGCCTAATTTCTTGCATCTAATTTCTCTCTGTAAAAAGTAGGGATAATAATAGTGCCTCCCTCATCAAGATAATTAAATAGTATAGGTAAGGTGTTACCTTGGCACCTGGCAGATAGTAAATCCTCACAAAGTGTTAGCTGTTACTATATGTAGTATCCTGAGAGCTGGGAGACTGTATGAGAGAGTGGCCCCAGGTTCATGGGCTATAATAGAAAAATACATGATTGAAAGCCCTATGATTTCAGGAGTCTGACTACATTACATAAATCTAAATATTCATCTCTAATATCCAAATGAATAATTTAAAATGCCAAGGCTGATAACAAGATTCATCTAGACTAACCCCTGAGATAATACAAAGGTTTCTTAAAATTTAATAATTAGGACATTTGAGGTCTGGAAATGGAAGGACATTGATGAGTAGCTCGTAAAGCTGGAAAAAAAAAAGTGTCATTTTAAATAAACACAATGCTTATCTCCTTACTGCTGCCAATTTTTCCTATTTTATGAATTCAAATGGGCTAGGAACTAAATTCAGTGCTTCAAAAAAGGTATTATTAATGGTCATTTCTCTGTAATGAGACTTATCTGAATGTGACAGCTGGCACCCACATACTGAAGAATTCAGAAAGAAAAGCATAGCCTCACACATTAGCCTACTTCAGAAAGGGTCTTTGTATTTACCAGAGACCAAATTATAAATAGAAACTTATTTCACCCATCACAAGAATAGATAGCTACCTAGGTGTTTCTTAATTTTAGCCCAAAATTTTCTTTAAAGTTAGTACGTGCTCAATGAATCAGATTGGGTAGAGGATTCTTGTTGAGTTTTCCACTTCTATATGCATACAGCTATCTCATGTCCAAGGTTATCATTCAGTTCTATTTCATGCATTAAAGACCACAGCAAAGATTTTTTAAAAATGTAATCCTAATGTCCTACTCTGGGGGGGGGGGGGCAGTACTCAGCTAATATCTGTAACTAGAAGTGAGAAAGACACTGAGTGCGGCTTTAAGAATAGATTAAATTCAGCATTAAGAACTTTTGTCAAAGGGGATGTTGAATGGTATCTAGTAAATTCAAGAAATGTTATTCTTTGATCAAGAACTACAAGGCATATGAGCAACAAAAATTAAGGGGCTATCATCAGAACAACTAGATAATTATCAGGTAGAGCCTTTGTGTTCAGTTCTCAAAATACTGAAAATCCCTGTTTTAAGGAGTGAATGCCCCTGGGTGCACTGGCATTGGCTTCCTGGGAAAGGCGTGCAGCCTGGTGAGAGGTCTGGGTGGCGAGCCCGGGGCTGCTCACCACTCGGGTGCAGTGGGCCCGGCCATGGAGCGCATTTCTTGGAGGTACTTACACCACCCAGGCTAATTCTTTTTTCCTTTTGTAAGTGAGACAAAACCAGTTGCCCAAAGCTTGTTCCCCTTAGGATTGTGCAGTGCTCTCCTGAAAGGGAAATACAGCTTATTTTACATTCACATTTTTAAGAAACATCACACACAGAGCAGAAGTGGTACAGAATTTGGAGGTAATGGGGGACAAAGGACTCAGTGTGTTGATTTAAGGGGTATGTGAAACCTCAATGCAGATTTAAATTTCCCAACAGCTTGCAAATGAGTCACTCAAGTTTTCAAAAGCAGAAGTTTCTGGACATACATTAGTCATAAAGACCACAGAACATAGCTTTTTATGTTAATTGTTTTCTTTTACATTCTGTCCAACCCTGAGTCACAGGATCTGACGGGGTGATACACGTTCGTTCTACTACCCCCAGGTCCGTCTGTGGAAGCCGAGTCCCTCCTCAGTGGCATAAGAGGAAGGGCTTTGAACTAAAACTAGCCCGAGTTCAAGCACCAAGGTCCCCTCTTCTCAGGGGCCCATTGATCTTGGACCACTTACTACTAGTTTCTGAGCCTCAGTTTCTTCTCCTGTAAATTTAAGCACTAGCAATGCGCTCACAGTAAGGTGGTAAAAAGAACACGGGGAATGTATGTAAAATGCTTAGGTCCAGTATAGTGCATTTTACTGAGTGCATTAAATAATTACAATTCTTGTTAGCCCTTTCAACAGAGTATGGGGACTGAAAACGTCCCATGTTCAAAAAGGTACCTGCCAAGTCATAATCTCCTCCTAGGGAGCAGAGATTCCACAAAGAAACAAGCCAACAAGCAAACACATCAGCTCGGGCGTCTAACCTGGAAATCAGTTTATCCTTTGGCTTCTTGCCTCCAGTTAGTGCTCTCTGAAGCCCTAGGGAAATATTTTCTTCTCACTAAGAGTCTAGGTATGTTTTCTGCCCCCAAGTTATTATTGTAGAGCTTATTTTATTCTTTTTTTGAAAACTTTGCTGCAGAAAAACATTTTAAGAATTTAAAATAATAGCATGATGAAAAATTTGCCACTTGCAGAATTCTGCTAAGACTAGTATCCCATTTCCCACATGGCCATGTGTTACTTTTCCTTAACATTTTCCAGAAATGTTTTCCAACCACTGCCTTTGAAATAAAACTGAGACTCTGAGGACAGAATGCAAGTTCTTCCATGACCCGTGTTCAACTTTGGGTGCTCGACCCTACAAAGTATTTCTCCAGCCCTGACAGCCTATTTGCAGTTTCTTAAACAGGAATTTGTGTCTGTGCCTTTTCTTTTTCTTCATATGCCATTTGTCCTTCCTACACCTCATCAAGTGAGCCAATTACTGTCTGTCCTTCAAATTTCACCTCAAGGACACCCTCTTTTGGGAAGTGTCCTAGACGTCCCCCGGCCCCCTCGTCTTGCCAAGTTTCAGGCTCTTCCTCTCCTTAAAGCATTTCCTGCAGCCCTGCACCTTGAAGCTTGCTTGGTGTTAGATTTTCCTCTTTGCCTGTTTGGTTAGATTGTTTTCACTTTTACCTATGATCATGTCTGTCTTTCTCATGGGTACCTGTCTCCCCAATTCATCTGTTCACACCTTGAGAACAAGGTGTGTGTCTTCATTTGCCTACAGGGCCAGGCACAGGCTGGTGACACAGTAATTATTCCTGTTTGGCCCTGTGGATAGTGTCCAGTAGGAAGCTGTTGTAGGCAACATTAATGCTGAGAGATGCCAGAGTCCCAGAATAAATGCATAGTTAGCAGAAAAGCTTATTTCAAGAACTACTGCTTGGTTTGTGTCTGAGTCAAGATGGATTATCAAACATAATTTCTTTACAATCAAAGGAAACTGACTTCCACTATAAGAAGTTAATTCCTTTTTCAAATAAGGAATTACATTAGGAGCATTTGAATTCTCACATTAGTCTTCTCTGAATATGCACGGCTGGTGGAATTCTGTCTGACACCTTCACAGAGCTTGCTCAAGTAAGCTTTCCATTACTAAATAAAATGCCTCCATTCTAATTAAAGACACACAGGGAATGCTGCCTGGATGGGAGAAGCAAGGTGGTAAGAAGGAAGGAGCCAGAGCTTCCATGGTAACCCTGCAAGGGACAATGTAAGGGATTCATAAAGTCCCTGCTGCTATGTATTGATTCCATGCCAACAAGCCTTGAAAACTGTCCATCATTTCACAAAGCTATTTATAGACCAAGTCCAGCTGTGACAAATAAATGGCAATAGGGCACATGGCAACAATTACTGCAAAGAATAATAAAAGAGACACCTTCTTTTTAGTTCACTTGGCCATTGATTATCAATGAGGTCTAAATAACTACATAGTAAACATATGGGTAATTCACTGAACTAAAATATTTGTAATAGATCTTTTCGTACAAAGGATCTGCTAAGGCAGAAAAAATTTGAAGCTCAAGTCCCATGTTACAGGCACCACATCGCTGCACAATATCGGTGCCTCATTCTGCCTCATGCTGGTTGTTAGCAGTCAAGTTTATCAAGCGATGTGTCAGAATATTAAGCGCACATAAAAGAAAGTGATAAATTAATGCCACGTGGAAATAAAGATTCGGAAGCTGAGACAAAGCTTGGGTGGCACAGTCATTTTTCATGCCCCTTAGAGCATTTTACAGCCCCTCTAGTTGGGCTATTGCTGAGACAGATAAGTGAGTTGCACACTTGCCCTTTGATTTCAGTAAACCAGACTTGTGGGTTGTGGTACCTCATGTTCCCCACATTCAGTTTGCTGAATTTACTAGCTGCACCCAAGGCTGACTAGTTGGTGTCTCACTGGGGGATGGATGGATGCTGGTGCTTGCTGCTTAGGCAGGAGGCCACTTGCACTAAGCCAATTGAATCAATATCCTGGTTAAACCAGCTTGTTTGAACAATCACTTCACTTCAAGTATTTCACACACTTTAAACTTGCTCCTGAGTTGCTGTCTAGGTTACACATAATAGCCTGCCGATTTAGAAGTCAGTTTCTGAGATGCCTATCAACTTATCAGGTAATTTTTCTAGATTAAACCAAGTGCTCATTTCCATTCATTTTTGTTTTTTAAGATCTTATTTAGATTTCAAACTTTCCTATATTTTATTTCTTGGTTAACAAAAAGTGCTCTCTCCTTTTAATGTCCTTTCCCAGTATTTCTTGGTATCTAAAGCCATAATAAGTTCCTTTAATAAAAATACTCCAATGGATGTACTGTTTTTTAATTTGCTGCACAAAGTTATCTCACAGTGATGGAAATCAGACCTCTCTTTTTAGAGGGTGGGATGTGGGTAGGGAGGGCTCATCAATTAGGTCTAAATTCTATAGACTGAAAATAAAGGCTCTTTCCAAAAGATGGTATGTGCTTTCCTGTCTTTGCTCCTGTTTTTGTTCTCACAAAATTGCTTTCTTGCCTTTTCATGTTTTCGTAGCACCCTAGCCTATGGCTATGTAGACAATAGATGGTAAATAATTATTTATTTAACTTCACCCTCCAAGCACAGTTCTTTCATCACCCACCTACCTTAACTCTTCTTATATATCTCATACAGAAAGATCTGTGCTTGGCATTTCTCTGGGGAAATGTGGTAAATATTTTTATTATTGCATCTGCATTTCATATTGTAATTATGTGTTTCTCCTGCACCCTCCCCCTTTTTAGAACAACACTTGACCTTAATGCCCAGGTCTTCATTGCATCCTAGTGTCTAAGAAGAGAAAATGAATATATCCTCATTGGGGATCTTCTATGACCAGCACAGGCCAATTATACATGTAGCCTTTTCATACTTATAGTTGCTATTGGTAGTAGATACTACTATTATTTCCATTTTACAGATGAGAAAATTAAGGGCCATAATTTTTCTACTGTTACAAAAGTAGAAAAAGGTAGGGCCTATGTTTAAAATTGCCAGATTCTAAAACCTAAGCTCATCCTACCTCTCCAGGTGTTTCTTCAATCTCCTTGTCTAGTGCACAGGAGGAGCTTCACATGCAGTTGTTGAATAAGTACCTTAAATGATGCTATGTAGATACTGCTACATTCTATTCTGTTTAGCCAATATCTGATTTTGTTAGTGCTCTGTTTCCTTTAATCAGATTCTTATGTAGGGATGGTCTCAATCAATGAAAAAAATATATAATTCAATATATCCTTCACCCTTAGTGTATGTGTGTGAGGCAGGTGGGGAGAGTGAGAGAGAGCGAGAGCGAGAGAGGGAGGAGAGAGAGAGATAAGGGAAGGAGGGAGGGACAGACGGAGGGAGAGAGAGAGGGTCTGAGAGATATTATAGATTCCTTTTAGTTCCAAAGTAAAATATAGATCATTTTTAATTTGAGGAATTTTTGATGGTTATTGATAGATTGGCTTCCAGGAATGAATCACTGAAATGCTGAGAAACATAGAACATCTTAAAATGTATTCCAACCCAGTGGCTGTGAGTGAAGAAAGTGAGAGATCTTCTACTTGAATCAATATTCATATTTTCAGGCATAGATTAACTACTTATTGTTTAGCATATTAGACACAATTTTTTTCATTCATACAGTCTCTCAAAATCATTTTCATCTGTGCTTCAATACATTTCCCCACCCCTCACATATGCACAATCTTTCTTTCCATCAGAGTCACTGATGCCTAGATTGATTAACTTCAGGAACAGCCCACTGATTTTCATGACACAGAAAGGAGCACTTGATAGTTTGGTGAAAGGTGCCTGTCCTCAGCTCAGCTCGGTAAGCTTAGGATGAAAGCTCCAGTGTGTTGGATTTTTTGTTTCTTTTGAAATCTGAAGGGTCAAAGCCATTATTTACTGCTGGTGAAAGGCAGCTGGGGTGAGATTGGCAATGTCAGTGTCTACAGATTTGGCAATGGGTTTAAGTAAACAACTAAGAGGTGCTCTGGACCTTCATTAATAACTAAATGTCAGCCTGAGGGAAGGCACAAGACGTCATTTCTTCCAGGTCTTTATTGAAAATTCAGCTTTAAACAATAGTTCTATGCTTTGTCACTGTCACCCAATTAAGCTTGAAGCTTTTGTTTTACTTTTTCAAGATCTCTGTATCTCTCCAGGGGGAAAGGCATAGGAAATGAATAGTTTGCACAGCACTGCAGGCAGGTTGTACATCTGTAATGATTAGCAATGGCACTTGCTATTTTGGGGGCTAGATTTATCATTTATATGCATTTACCCTGCAAGGAGCATTTTTACTTAGCTTTTTAAAATTATTGGTATATTTGGGTGACTTGTGTACATAGAAGTTTAGCATTATTCCTACTAAAATCTTTTTGAGTTATGTTGAATGTTATCATTGAAATCACTGAGACTGAGAATTTGAATTCCACTCATCTTTTTTTTTCTTTTTTCCAAGATAAAGAAGTAAAATGAGAAGTTGGGGGAAAACCATGTGTCCTGTGTAACAGGGCTCTCCCACAGAGTTTATCAGCGCAGGTGAATTTACATTTGAATTCCCTGTGGTTAATTTAGTTTCAGTTTTAACATCTAACTTCGGATTCACATTCTCCCAAAGATGATCGACTTATAACCAGCCAGAGGGTGCAATGGAATTGGGAGCTTGGACTTTCCACCTTCTCACCACTGTCATATGACTAACGAGTAAATCAATGTTTCCGTGACTGCCACTTTATTTTCTGTCAACAGCTTTTCACCGAGCAAGGACTAAGTGTTAAATAGATGGGCCTTGGAGAGACAGCAGTGATCAAAAGGGGACACAGCACCTCCCACATGGTGCTGGCAGTCTCGCATAGGGGTGCACATTAGTCAAACACATGCACATGTAAGTAAATGATTGAACGTATGGAAGAGTGTAAGGGAGGCAGGAGACTAAACAGGAGCTAAGGCAGCCGAGAGCAAAGGGACATACCTACCAGTGTGACAAAAAGGGCGACATCTAAAAAGCTGTCCTGAGGAAATGGTGTGCAGCCTCAGATGGACGCAGGATGAGAAGGGTGGGAGGACAGGTTTTTCCAGAGATAACAGAGGAGAGAACAGCATATGCCGGTGTCTACAACACTTGGAATGATCGAGGGACAGGCCATTCTGGCCAAGGCCAGAGTTCATAGGAAGAGAGAGAATGTCAGGCATGAGCCCAAAGAGGTAAACGGAGGGTGCAGAGAGCATCGGAGACTGGCGAGGACCATGGCTTTCGTTTTAAGAGCACAGATGAGTGGTAAGGAGGGCAGCCATCTGGCCAGGTTTATGTTAGAGAGAGGCCGGTCAACTGAAAAGTGAGGATAATTACAGCTTCGATTGGCAGCTTCGAAGGATCACTATAGTGTTCAAGGGAGTCATGTAAATAAATTCAAAGTAAAAATTAAAATGACTAAGTATCCGGTTCAGCTAATAAAGACACTCTCAGGCTATGACTTTAACTATGGGAGTATCTGGTTTAATCCATTATCCAAGAACACACAGCAACACTCGCACTTTAGAATCCTGCTCTAACAATGGGGCATTAACGGAAGATTCCAAGATTGAGTAGCATCTCCACCTGCAGTAACATTTGAAATCTGGTAATAAAGAAGCCTTTGCCATTTAATTGTTTTATTGACTGAAAAGCAAGCTAAACCCGTGGCTGAAACTCTGGATCATCGAGAAATCAAAATACCTGGAGATATAAATGAAACATCACCACACACCCTTTGATATAATTGTTAAGATGATAATTACAGAAGATAAAATTCATCAACACCTATTTATTGAATGTCTACAGTGTTCTAGATACTGTATATAAAACAGTGAATATTTTGGGCTAAATTGTGTCTTCTCAAAACTCATTATTAAAATCCTTACTCTCAGTACCTCAGAATGTGACTGAATTTGGAGACAGGGCTTTAAAAAGGTAACTAATGTAAAATGAGGTCATGTGGCTGGACCTTAATCCAACATGACTGATGCCCTTATAAGAGAGTGTCTGGCACCCAAAGAGACACCAGGGAGGCATGTGACAGAGGCAAGACCATGCGAGGACACAGAGAGAAGGCTGCCATCTGCAATCCAAAGGGAGAGGTCTCAGGGGAAAGCAAAGTTGCTGACACCTTGATCTGAGACTTCCAGCCTCTAGAACTGGAATGAAATAAGTTCCTGTTGTCTAAACCACATGGTCTGAGGTATCTTGTCAGGGGAGCAGTAGCCAATTAACACAGTGACCTGGCTGTAGATCTTTCTTCAAGCAGTTTACAGTCTAATGGGGAACAAAGACAAGCAACAATACAGCAAGAGAGAAAAGAAGTTTCGTGATAAGGGGAACATAGGATGGTACGGCATTACTAATTTTCAATTGGGGGTCAGGGAAAGCGCTCTAGATATGTACGCTGAAATCTAAGTAGGTACAGCCAGGCAAAAAAGAGGGTGGAGGAGTGTTTCGGAGAAAGAATACAGGCAAGTATGTGTGCAAATGCCCAGAGGACAGTGTAACATGTGGGACCCTGAACCCCAGACACAGAGGAGTCGCTCAGTGCTGATTTTTCCCTAGGCTTATCTATTACACTGCAGATAAAAAGCCTCGGATTTCATCTGGATTGATGCAAATGTCTACATATTGGTTTCCCTGCTTCCATTCTTGCTCTGTACCTCTCAGTCTCATAACAACATCCACAAGATTCTTTCAAAAACCTAAATCAGATAATGTCACTGCCCTCCTTAAAGAGTCTTGGGGACTTCTCACATTACTTGCAAATAAACAAATATATACATAAATAAATTACCCCTTACCTGCAAAATTCGATGTGATCTAGCACATGTTTACCTCTTACGCCTCCTTTAATTGTACTCTCCATCTCCTTACCTCACCCAATCCCCAGCCACACCGCCTACTTGATACTCCAAAAGAGCACACCAAGCTCAATCCTGCCACAGGGCCTTTGCACTTGCTCTTCCTAGTCATCAGGTTTTTGCATGTCTATCTCCTTTTTCTAATTTCAGGTTGCATGTGAAACGTCACCTCCTCTCTAACTTATCTATCTAAATGGGCCTGCCCTCTACTCCCATGGGGTGATATCAATCACATCACCCTGGTGTTGTTTTTCACAGCCCTTGTCCTCTATTAAACCACATTGTTTAGTTATGCATTTCCCCTTCCCCCATCATCCATCTTTTTCCCCACACTATAATTTAAGCTCCATGGGAATAGGAGGCTCATCTGTTTTCTTCTGCCTTCCCCAGCACAGTGATGGGCACAGTGTAGATAGTAAATAAATATGTGCTGAATGAATAATGTTACTCATTCAAGCTGATTTTGATTTTAAATTCACATCTCTATCTTTAACATGAACCAGTGAGCAGTGGGAATATTCCGAACCATTCCTGTAGAGAAATATCTCACACTATGGTACAAGAAGAGGAAGGTAGCTGTGCAACCCCATCCCCGGTTGACGTGGAATCACATGCGATGTGTCAAGTCTACGCCTATTAGAACGCATTGAACATTTCCTGTATGTCCATAAATCACAGTGACTCAAAAGGGATAGAATTGATCCAAAGGATTTGCCAACTGGCATTGTCATTTGACTCGGAGCAAGACACTTAGCCATATAAAGTGTTCTGTGAATTACGGATGACAATGCTGGCCGTGTCTCTGTCACCTAGAAACAGTCTGGGAGCTAATGGAATTGTTGCTGTAAGTAGCTGAGTTCCCTGGGGGAGGGTTGGGAAGGCAGACAAAAGAAAATGCCGCGAAATATCATTAACTCTGCATTTTTCATGATTTACGGAGTTATTCTTGGCACTAGGAGGGGTGTTTTGGCTCCTTCCTGAAGACAGCCTCCCTCCATATATCTTGTCTGCTGGAAGGACGCAGGGCCTCCTGGAGCGTCATCAGTGTAGACCTCTGAGGTCGAAAGTACTGGGAGCGGCTGGGTAGGGGGCAGGAGTTAGGGAGGGCGCCTCGCACACAAGCGTCTACTGCTCCGCAGGAAACAAGCGCAGCGGAGTAAAGACCGTATGCTGACCAAACAAGAGACTGTCTTCAAGAATTAGGGCAAGTTCTCGGCACATTCTCTACACCTGTCCTTCTGGCAGGCCGCACCATGTCCCCCGGGAGACACACCTTCACAAAGGCTCGTTTATTCATTTCTTAATTCATAAAATATTTGTAAGCACTACTGTAGTCTCGCACTCTTAGGCCGCAGGGAACAGGAATAGCTAGTCCCTACCTTCATGAATCCTACATTTTTGTAGGTTTGTAAACAGAGAACTGAGTCCCGTGTACTTCATCTTTTATCTCTCGGGTGAGGAAGGGAAGATTATTAATTTTTCAGTGGAGACTGTGCCAGGCCCCATGCTGGACACTCTACAGATCTTTGGGGGAGCAGCTCATCTTCTGACAGGTGCACCCAGGCAACCAGCTCACCACCGAACCTGCCTATCTGGTCGCATTATCTTTAAGAAAATCATTTCCACAAGCTTTACAGGCAACAGGATGTACAGAAAGCTCATTTCCTCTCTTGCCCAGACTAAAGTTTGAATTCTCATTTTAGTGGGCAACCTCAAAAGAAAAATAACTTCGTTTTGGTACGAGGTATAGAAGGTAAAGATGCAAAAGGCGTTTTGGAGGCAAGAACATGACAACAGATAAATGTCATGCCAAGACTCAGATTATGTTATCTTCAAACAGAGCAGGCAGGAGAGGAAGGGAAGGAAAGAGATATCAATGGATTCCACTGCTTGCAAAGTCCTTTATGGACAGCTCAGAAAGAACTAAATAATTGATAATAGGTGTTGTGCTTTTCTGTATCACTAAACCAGAAATGAGTGTTCATGGAAATGTCACTCTATAGCCAAGAGAAAAATAGGGAAAAATGGTTGCTTTGGTATTTTAAATAGAAGACATGTTTTCCTTTGGTTCAACATAAAAGTTTCTATGCAACATGTAATTATATTTTACACCAGATTTCAGGCGTGCTCCATTACTGTATCAACTCTTTTGTTGATGTCTCCTAAATTACACTTGGTTACTATTCTGAGAATGCCTTTAGCTTCTCTTCATGAAGTAGGTGATCCAATTAACAAATAATGATATGTCATCAAAATAACTTGCAAAATGGGGCAAGGATTAAAAATTACGCTTTAAAAAATTTGTATTTTTGGTGAAAGGAGCAGTGATACTGTCAAATTCCTGTTTCAGAAGGCGAGTCATTGTTAATCCTCTCCTGAAGGTGACCAACCAGTGTGGTTTGCCTGGGTCTAAGGGGTTCTGGGAACATGAGATGTTCATGCTAAAATGAGAAGGTCCCCAGCACCCAGGATGAGCTGGTCATCTTATTTCTCCCTTCATAGATTTGCTGTGATGATCGAATAAAATCATGCTTATTAAAGACATCTCATAGTAATACCTGGTACTTATAAGCTTTCAAAAAACATCAGTTATTGTTAAAGTTCTTTAACAACAGGGCAGGTGTTGTGCTAAGCAGTTATTTTTGCATGAGGCCTCTCTGTTCCTGCACATCTCAGCTTTCATAGCTGATGTCAGCTCAGAAGGGGGAAGGGGGAGACAATCAGGTATAGTCATTCTCTGGGGTGGAGTAGGGGCATTTACACAGGAAACTGCCAATAGTGAGGACAGGTGAAAAGGACCGCTTATTGCCTGAAAATAGGTTCCAGAGCAAGGATAAGGAAATATAGTAAATTAGCTACAGATAAGTAAACTACCCTGATTACTATTATTTTAAAAATATATCCATTTTTATAGTATAATAGTATATTACATATACTGCATATATAATATGGTACAATATGCATTATAAACATGTTTTTAAAATATATTAACATATATATACTATATATGATGTATGATATATTATAAAATCTTAATATATCATATAGTAACTCCTCAAATTAGTATTATAATCTCCCCTGTTTAGATTAGGACATTCAAGATCAGAAAATTGAGTCATTTATCTAGCTAAAAATGTGGCAGACTTAGATTTAGCTAATGCCGAAGCCTGAAAGACAGTTTTTCTGATGCTAAGGGGCCACGTTAGCATATCAGAGTACAGGAGCTCATCCTATGTTCCGCTACCTTCTCTGAAGGTACATTTCTGAAGGCTCCTCCAACACAGAGAACAACATTCAAATCCTCAGCCTGCCACTCAAAGCCTTCCCATCTTTGGCACCCCCATCCCAGCCTCCCTGTGTGCCATCCCCTAACCCTGCACATCACACATCTGCAAGACCACAAGTTTCTCAGTTCCCTGAGGGACATTGGCACTCTCTGTCTCCTGGAAAAATTCAACTGATTCTACAGGCATCTTCTCAGAAGCACTTTGACCCCTCCAGTCACATTCCTTTCCCTGTGCACATACCTCTTCTCACTTTGACCGGCACTGCTGTGTAACTCTTCTGTCCTAATGTGTGCAAAGCCCTGGAGACATGATAGAGACCATGATGGAGTCCCTGACTCTAGAGAGTTTAAATTACTCCAGTCAGTGTCCGTTTTCAAAAGTACCCTGTCATATGTCTGAGCCCAAAGATTGTATCATTACTCTCACCACCAAGCATAGTCCCTGGATAAAACCTGGAATTAAAGAAAAGCAATTCTGATACTTCACTGGAACTACTAATCCTCACATATTCTATTGGAAGATGGACTCTTGCTAATAACAATAAATGGGAGGAGACCCCAGCAGCATACTGCTGAAAATGGCACATCAACACATCCAAGCTGTTTTAGAAAAAAAATGTAACCCAAATTTGAAGGTGTAAGTACACAATGAATATGCAAAGCTGTAAACTAAGTGAGAATTTTGTCTTGATTGTGTGAACTATTAAGAAGATTATAATTGAGAGCATTTCTTACAGCACCACCAAGCATTTTAATCAACCGCTATAGCATTAACTCCAATTATCATTAGTTAACTCCGAGGATTCTGTTTTAAATTGCAAGGAGTCAACAAATCCAACGTGGCATTTTGGGAGTAAACGGTAACAGGACCTAACTTATCATGTTCCTGAGCAGTCACTTATGATATGGGTGGGGGCTGTACTGAGACAGAAGTAATAATGGACCATACGAAAAACTATTGAATTTCACAAATGGTACTTGTACTCTTATGTGAAACACAAAATAATCCTTAAGAATTTTTAATAATTATTTGATTGATGAATTTTACTGTATAGCTTTAAAAAAAAGACTTTAACTGAACAAACTAATAGACTAAGAAACTCAAAATAAAGGCTGATAAACAGGGTCCTTGGAAACTCTTTCATTATTAACTTATAATATTTGCATAAATCTGAGCAAAGATGGATGGCTTTAAATGACTGTCACTAATTAAGAGACTGAAACAAACAAAAGACTAATAAAACATTATGTACAAAGACAGGCACATTAGCATATTCTATCCCCATCTCCATTGCAATGACATGAAGATAAATATTCCTGATTACACCTGAAGCAATAATGTAACAAAGGCAATAAATCATTTGAAGAAACCTAAGGGGGATTCCTTTTTCATTGAATTTATTGGGGTGACATTAGTTAATAAAAATATTGATTTAGGTATTAGGCTTGTCATTGAAATATAAACATAAGACAAAATCAAATTTGTTGTGATGATGGATTGTTCAAAGATTTGTTTCTCTTTCCTGGAAAAATTTAATCAGTGGGTAGACATGTGACTGCATCCAAGATGAATCTGTTAAAGAAGACTGTCAGATCATCATTAGAAAACCTCTTCCAAATGTCCACCAGAATTGATAATTTATCACAAGATCTAAAGTCAAGTAAAAAGTAGTTTTGATACCATTGTAACTAGCTAGTTATTAACAAAAATGAGCAAAGTGAACCGGACATTATAGGCATATTCCCTGCAAAACGCTGGGGGAGGGATCCAACAAGGGGAAGACAGACGCATGCCCAGTAAACTTGGGGTGATATGAGGAAGACACTTGCCTGTCAGTCACACCTGCGGACAGAGATGGCTGGCCGGAATCGGCATGGCACTGCAAGGGTGCAGAGATTTGGGATGTAGAACCCCCTGAACCAAGTGCACTCTCTCGGTTCCTCTCGGCACACTCGGCTGGCTGGTTGTGCTTGGCTCCCTGGCATTCTCCCGTGTGGCCCACGGCCATGCGGGCCCCCCACACAGTGGACCAGTGGGCTGCAGCTAGCCTGATGCTGGACTGGACTCTGCTCCAACAAGGAATGGAAACTCTGGACCCTGGCTCTGATTTTAGCCCTACTGAAACCCCAGCTACACTTCTATGACTGGACTAAGGGAAATGGGACTTGGGAAACACAGGGGCGTGATTCCACAGAAATAAAGCTCTCTACCATATCACATCCTCCCGTGCAAGTCTCAGAAAATTCCTTTTCTCGGGATGTCACGGGGACCCACTCCCACAAGCAGTGGGGGAAGATGAGGCATGTCATTCTCTGGCAATAGTTTAATGCTTGGGTGTTACATTTCCCCCTTTCTTTTATTTTCTCTTAAATAAAGATCTGAAGATATTTTTTCAATTATTTTAATTCTAAAGCTTTATCTCTAAGGTGTGTAACAAAGTTTACATTTTGGAAGAAAATTTGACTATAGGGAAGCAAAGGCAGGAAGGGACATCACTGGACAGTCATGCTCTAAATATACAGAGGTGATTGTGCCTGTTTTTAGAGAGGTCACCAAAAGAAAGACCTGGCAAGAAAGTCTTTTATAAATTGAGCCTCTGAAAATCTGTAATGCAAGGTGTCCACTGTCCCCATCCTGATATTAGTTCATTGGTATACAAAGCGAAGCTGTCCTATAGACCAATGCTAATGTTGATTTGAACCTCAAGAAGTTCACATTATTAAGAATTGATTTTTTAATCAAAATCTTGTCTTAACTTTTTCAAACTATTGGAATTGTGCTGTGATGTTATTTTTTAGAATGTTTCTTTTTTTTTTCTTTAATTGTGATTATCAGGTTCTCTATTGCCATAATTAAAATTTTCCACTATTCTAATGCATAGGACATTTCATACTTAGGTAACCAATTTTAAAGACACCTCAGTAACGTGTTGATTAACATTCCAATAATTAATCATACTGATGTTTAGAATCTACAGAACCTATATGAAGAACTTATGGTCCCAAATCCACTGATTAAAATGTCTGGAGAATCCATTTATTCACCAAGTACTGACTGGATTCCTACCTGCCTATTGTGTGAAGTGTTATTTCCTTTAAAAGAAACTTCTACTTTTTGTTTCTCTACTGAGTAACTTCAGAAGAAGTACTATGAACTTACAGAAGCTCTCAGATTCTTTGAACACATTTAGAAAGAGAAAGTAGAAACGTTTGGTTCCACAATGGTAATGGATTATTTTGGTATTACCACCACATGCATGAAAGCAATGTCTGTTTTACTATATAAACAGGAAAAACACATTTAAAATTTAAAAATTTGCTACTCCTTAACTCTTATAGTAGACCATAGTACTTAGAGTATTGGCAATCTTCTCCATTTCCCCTTTTCTCCTGGGGACAGCACTAACTCTCCTTCTTCAGCTTCTCCCTGCCCCTGACACACAACTACAGGAGTCATGTGAACCAGAAGTGACCGAGGATCCATCCTCCTGGTATCAGGGATTAAGCCAAACAATGAACATATTTAAAAACCATCCTCAGTCAGTGTTCAGGGATCACTCGTATGGACCCCAAGGGAAATATGCTCTCTCAGCCGACAAGGTTGCTAAGCTGGTGATATGGGACCCCTCTGTTTTATACTAACTACAGCAGTAGGATAAAAAGAAAGCTAACTATAGCAGGATAGAAATGCACCAATATATGGTGGGAAGCATAGAATAGAAAAGATGAGCAATCGACAGAAAGAGTCCTGCTTTTCCTTTGTTATAATTCTAGTCTCCAGGTCCCTGGTGTCTATATTAATCATCCTTTGAGTTGAACTAGCCACAGGGTGCTCTCTAGGAATATATACCAATAAATCCCCTTTTTGATTCAGGTCTATTTTCCCTATAACTGAAGAAAGTCTTGGCTGACATTTCTTTAATGTTGTTGAATAAGTTAGTTTTCACGCTTCGACATGCTTTTATAAGTTTACATATACTGAACATCTACCAAATGCCAAGTGCTAGGCTCACAAAATAAGAAGCCTAAATTTAGGAAGCTCTTACTCTACGTAAAACTTACACGAAAACTAATAACTATGGTAAAAACTTATTCTATTAAAACTATATACAGTATGTGCTCTGTGAACATGGAGAATTCTTCATATTTTTAGTCTGTGAATATGAGAGAAATTGTCGATAAAGAAAATGTCTTTAGAGACAGACAAATACACATGTTGCCATCATCATCATTATGAACTCATCAAAGTGCTTCCTTTTAAAGAAGGTAGCCCTCAAAGAAACCATCATGAATCTTAATTTGACACTTAAAAGTTCTATACCACTTCAAAGTTCTAAACCACTTCAGAACCTTTAGCTGAGGCAAATACAATTTTTTTGGAAGACAATGCCATATATTCACACTCAGGCTTCTTAAAAATTAAATATGAAACAAAAGAATGTAGATTTGATACTCTAAGTGCTAATAAATTATGCCCTAATAGCTAGGGGACAACTTCTAGAAGAAATCAACCTATTTGGCTCTGCAGCACATATTTCAAGCCCCCCCCCCAACCCCCTCCTCCTGCCATGGTGCTTCAATGATTACAAAGGTCATGGGAACACCTGTAGTGAAACACTGAGGTTCATATTTTTGTCCATGAAATAATGTCACATTTATCAATAACATCCTAAATCACAGGTTTTAAAAATTATTCCTCAAATCAAGATATTAAAGAGATATGATAACCAATATTAATAAAAAATATTTTAACAATTTTTAAAATAGAACATCGCCTCTGCCTTACCCAATGATCTGGAATTCATTTAATGAATTTGATAACCTTGTCAAACAGCTAAATATGGCAGTAGATCAATGATCACTTCAGCTCTGAAAGAACAGAGGCTGGATGTCAGGTGGAGGGGGGCGCTCCTGTTTGGGGTAACTCTCTGCCCTTGGGCATGTCATTCTTTCCCTGAACAGGGCCCTCCTTTGCACCTATAAATTAAAGGAGGGGATGGACCACATGCTTAGCAGTCATAAAAATGACATGTTATTCTAAGATGGCTGTGTACAGAAAGCCCCAAGTCAGCTTTCACTCAAGCAATTTTCCAAAAAATTGGAAGCAAACACAATCACACACCGTGGGGGTCTGGCCCTGCAGGGATGATTGGGGGGCGCTGGCTGGGGGAGGTTGAAAAGCCGACCTCGTGAGTTTACGCAGGAAGATGCAATTTCAACTGAGGCATGGGCTTGTCATACTCATTTATTTTTTGTCAAGGTTAAGTCTGGCCAAGTCTATTCAGGTCTGTTTTCCCAGAGTTTAAGCCAAAATGATGAAAACTGTCTTTGAACATGAAGGCTCCATGGAAAGAGAACAGACTGAAAGGCATCTGAAGGGAAGGAGAAGGGAAATTGACTTTCTTCTTCATTTGAATGCTCAGCACAACCAGTAATTAGATTTGTTATTTTAAAATCTAACTGATTTCCTTTAATCTGGACATTTCAAAGGGCTTTCAAAAGCCCACAAATTACTGTTAATCCCACAGCACGAAGATGATCTGTCATTTTAATGGTATGCGATGTTGAAATAAAATCACAAGAGTCAGATGGCTCCTCTGAGACTTCAGCTTCTTTTTCCTCTCTAATAAATTAATCTGAAGAGAAAAACCGACTGGGTGTCGGTGACTGAGCAGTCATTTTAATGCACGCCCCTGTGCAAATTTGCATTGACCGAGTTAAATTTATCTTTAAAAATAGCCACAAAGAGCCTACAAAAGCAGAGAACAAACAACCAGAGTAATAGTTTGTATTAATAAAACTCATATTCCATTTATATTAAGACTATCCTTCTAGCAGCAACACTTTGATCCCAAACATATCAGATGCACTGAAATCCTCTCTCTGTTTCTCTCTTTTGCTCATAATCTGCCCTCTGCTACCACTCACAGGACCGGGAAGCTTTAGACTAGAAAGGGCTTCAGAAATCCCCGATTACTTCATTCCTCCTTTACACACGTGGAAATTGGTGCACAAAGTTAAAGCAGCTTGAACAGGTTTGTAGAGTAACCAGAATTAATGCCCGGAGCTCTGTTGTTCTCTCTTCCAAAATCTCTTCGAAAACTAATTGGGAATCTTAGGATGTCACTTTAGCCTACTTTGAATTAATTATGGTAAATAGAGGCCTTCAGGGAGGTGCCTGTGAGCTAGATGACCCCTGGGTCCCATTGTTTCTGAGTCGCCAGGCAAGGATTTGCCTGTCCTGTGTGTTCCCCTTTCCCTACCCTACCAGGGCACTGGCCATTCTCACTTCTGAAGTCTAAAGCCCCATCACCCCCTTTCTCCTTGGTCCAAAATGACTCATGTACTGAATGTTGCCTCGCTGTCTTTCAGATTTTCATGCTTATGTGAATTCCCATGGAGATGTATTAAAACTTCCATTTTCTTCTGCTGAAAAATAAATTAATGAAACAATCAGTCAATAAGCAAACAGATAAATCAATATGTGGTGTAAGAACCTATAGCAAGTGTGGTCAGTGGGTCCTTTTGTGGTTGTTTTTTCCTTTTGCTTCAGTCACCCAGCATCTGTTTCCTTCTGGGAAAAAGCAGGCTCCCCAGCGTCGTTTGGAAAGAACTACTGCTCCCCCCCACCAGCCCAGGCACCTCCAGAGGGAGGAAGGCTGGGCACGTGGCTCGGGTCCGACCACTCAGAGCATGGCGCTGCCCTTGACAGAGGGTAGGCTCGGGCTGGGGCGTGTGGCCCAGAGCAGGCAAGAAGCAACTTCTACTGTGCTGCCCACTGGGGACGCTGCAGCGGCCCTCGGCCACTGCGGCCGACCCGAGCAGGGGGTGAGGCGGGCATTGTCCGCAATCAACCTGCACTGCGGGAAGCCAGAAGGTAAAGCCATTAGGGCAGAAGCCAGCGCTGAGGGATTAAATGGATTCCTATGGATATATTAAATTAAGTCCCACCTGAAGCCCAGAATTACCACCTGGACCTTTCAGTTATGTGGAGCAATACATTCGTATTGCTTTTGATTTTGTTGGTGGTGGTGTGGTTGAAGCCCATCTGAGTTGGGTTTCAAGCCACATGAGTCCTATCCAGTGCTGCTACATAAAACACAAGATGTCTGGTTAAGTCTGAATTTCAGGTGAACAGCAAATAGCTCTCACTAGAAGTGCGTCCCACCCAATGCTGGGGACGTCTGAGGGCTCTAACCCCAACTCCTATAGTGAGCTGCTTCTAGATGTGAGCAAGGCCAGTGGAGAAAAGCAATAGACCTGGGCCCACAGCACAGAGACAAGTAACACCCTGGGAGGCAGGGAGGCATTTCATACGCCTCTGCAGAGAAACGAGAGCTAGTCAGTTAGCATACATAATAGAGAACAGACGAGGCAAGGTATTCATCAAGCGATGTTCTAGGTCTGTATTTCTACTCTGATTTCAAACCCCAGGTTCTGGAATTCATCCACCAAGGAAAGAGGTAGTAACAGCCTGCCTGTTAAGCATGACTTGCTTGGAGTTTAGTTTATCTTATTTCACTAGGCACTTAGGGAAGAGGGAGCATGGATATGAAGGACCCAATTCCTCCACTTCAAAGGCCCCAATTTGTCCAGAGGAACAAATATCAGCAGAGTTGAGAGAACTGTAGTGCCCGTGGCACCGACTCAGGGAGAGAAAATAGCACCAGTCCCGGAGAAGACGGGATATGAGCTGGACCTTGGTGGAGAGGTATGGTGTGTGGGGTGGGCTGCGATGCCCATTACAAATGCCTTCTTCCTGATCCTTGCTTTCCCCTTGGCCCATCCTTTATTCCCTCTTTCCTTCTGATTTTCTAACAATGATGACACTGTTTAGCAAGCTAGCACTGTCAAGAGCAAAGCCAAAGGTGGGGGTGGTGTCGAGTAGGGTTAAGTGGTGTTGGCTCAGTTGGGCTCATGAATGTAGAACTCAAACTCTATGAGATCCACATTCTGCAAAGGTGTAGAAATTTCAAGCTGAGAAAGACTCTTACCAACCCCCCTGATTTTACAGGTGACAGAACAAATGGGTGATCAGGTAACCAAGGGTCGATGCAGGTCTGCGACTAGCACTCAGTGAGGCTGACTCTAGAACCCATGCCCGTTCTGCTTTCCTTGAGGGCACTGAACCGGCAGGCTCTTCGTAGCCCAATTCTGTTCCCTCTCAAAGATAACCAAGTGGAAACGTACAGCTCAGTTTTATTTTTATTCCATTCCCCGTCACCTAGAATGATTTCATTTGGATCTTTCTCAACTAAGGAAAAAAACATGGTCTTTCTCTTTAAGGAATGAAATGTGTGAGGAACGTCCCATTTTAGAAATCTATGCCCGTGCTCAAAGGGAAACCCAAGGGGCTCCCCAAATGCTTCCATTCGCCTCTTTCTGGGGCAGACCTATTCAGGTCTGTACAAAAACTCAGCAGCAAGTGAACCTGCCCACGTCGGATGTGGGTCTGCCGAGCTCAAGGCAAATTGACTTTTCTCTATTTCAGATGTGAAAGCAGCAAAATAAATCACTTTGAGCTTCCTAAAAATACTTGGACTAATGTGCTTAAGAAAGGCTGGTGACAGAGAATGAAGCAGCGCTGGATCCGTCCGCTTTTCCTTGTGGCGATGGGATGCGCACTGTGAAATCAGGTTACCAGTGACAATGAGCCTGATGTGCTAATTCATAGCTCATTCTCTATACTTATGTCGGGGCCACATTACATAATCTAGCAAGATTCTGGGGCCTTTCTCCAGGGAGAGCAAGTTCTAGAAAACAGAGGTGCCAGACAATCATGAGGGTGGTTCTTTGATAAAGGGGGAATTCAGGTCTCTAGTTTTCAGGAGCCCATGCTAATTATACCTCTACCCCCTGATATTTTAATAATGAAAGAGTGGTGTTGATTTCTACTTTCCCCCAAAGTACACGCCTCTACATGCATGGAAAGGATCCTTCTGCATGCCATGGAGGAGCAGCAAGCAGTGCTCTATTCATTTAAATGAGGCACTAATGGAATTTAATTTTTTAAAGCCTCACTTTATCTACTGGTTACTTTCAGCAGACACCTCCCTAACTGTTTTGAAATGCAGAGTAAGAAAACACTTATTTTGTCTTCTTCAGATTCACAGGCTAACGAGATTCTCTGGATTTATTTCAATTTCCCCAAATCTGGAAGTTACATTTTGACGATAGCAGAGTGATTCACAAAGTTAGCCTTCTCATGTTTGCAAATTCCAGTTTATCTCATGGACACACACATGGCCATTTCTTTCTTGAAGAATAATGAGTCAAAGAAAATTTCCACCGACTGCTCTGCCTCTTTTCATTACTGTAATCATGGACATGATATGGTCACACTGAGTAGGGACGTTCGTCGTGGGATTCTGTTCAGAGAGACAAAGCGCTAAGCGACGACGGGCCTTGTCATTCCCCCAGCGCCTCCTTGAAGGTGGTTACGACTCCGCCCTGATGCTGGTTTTCTAAAAGGGTAGTTGCGGGCATAGACAAAAGTCTTTTCCTCTTCCCTGTACCCTGCACTGCTGTTTCTAAAGTTCTTCAGTCTTGCAGTGGGACCTTCAGAATGAAACGTCCTTGCAGCCCCATCTGCAAATCTCTCCTCTCCACCTGCTGGCACAGGCGGCTCCCCTGGTTACAGATGCACAGCCGGGCTGGGATCCTCGGCCTACTCCTCTGCTCATGCCCTGGGTCTTATTTCTGATATACCTATTCTCTCTTAAATCATCATTTTTTCATTCTTTGTTGGGTTAGTAGCATCCGAGCATTCTATAATAAATTCTACTTTCCATAAAGCCTTTGTTGGGCCCCACATCTGTCTCTGGACAGAGATTTCCTGTGTCCCATTACAATAAAACTCCTTTGCTTTGCCATCCACTCTCACTCATTCACAAGCCCCTAAGTCCACTCCAGTCAGAATTCAGCCTATACACTCCATTGTCATGGTCATCGGTGACACCTCATTGTCAAATACAGCCGTCCTTTCTGGGTCTCTTCTTTCTGATTAGCAGCATTGGACACAGTTGGTAAGTTTCACCTCCTTGAAATATTTTATTCCCTTGGTTTCTGTAAGATGCTCTTGGCTCTCCTTCCACCTCCAGGCTGTTCTTTCTGAGTCTATTTTTTATTAACTATCTATTTATTGATCTTTACGTAGTGGAGAGCTCCAGGGTACTTGCCTCAAACCCTTGTTACTGTTCATCTATACTCACACCAGAATTATCTTGGCTCTGCTTTTAAAATATTTCCAAAAACTGATTATAATGCAAGATTTCCACTGCTACCATTTTAGTCTATATCATCATCATCATCATCATCAACATCTCACCTCTGTACAATTGAAGTCCCCTCCTAAGGATGACCTTGTTGCCACTTTTACCACCTACATTCTGTTCTCTAACCAGTGGCCCCAGCAGCCAGCACCATCGTTTTAAAATTTACGTGAGATCATATCACTCACCTGCTCAGAATGAATGTAAGTTCATTCCTCCGTGTGTCATTGAGAATAAAATGTAAACTGTCAACATGACCCGCCATGGGCCTCATTTCTCTGACCTGATGGAGTGATGGGCTGTCCTTCGATTATGCACCAGCAGACACACTGGGCTTCTCACTGGCCCTGGGAGGAGGACACTCCCGTCTACAGGTCTTGCTTTTGTTCATTCTTCTGTCTGGAGAGCTCTCCCAGCAGATATCTGCAGCTTCAGATACCACCCTGTAAGTTGGTTCTCCCATCTGCATCACTCTCTATTCCCCTCAACTAGCCGTATTTTCAGTAGCACTTACTCTAACCAACTGGTTATTTGTTTATGATCACTTCTCTGCATAAAGGGAATGGAAGTTCCATGATAGTAGGGACTGTGTTATTCTCTTATGTTCCCCCGGAGACTAGAACAGTGCTAGTCACTTCTCAGTAAACGTGTGTGGTTGAGTGGACCCCCATCTCTGCTATATAACATCATCTATGTCTATCTTACTTATAACCCTAAGGTACCTCTGAAGATTATTGAGTTTCTGAGTACTTTTTCTATTGCCAATTACCCTAATCTTACACACACACCCTCACATGCACACAAATATTAGTTTACATACACACATATATGTATACATACATAAAATGTTAACAATTTTCAAATAATATAAACAACATCCACTGTAAAATGTGTTATTTTACAGCATTTTAGACATATTTTGAAAATCTTAGCATAATTTCTAGCTATTCTGTATGAACCAAGCTATAAGTAAATTATATGCATTGTTTTAATGAGAACAATTCTAGATTGAGGGTAAAATATTACACTGGGACAGATGGCAATTACAGCTGATTTGTGACACATCAAAGAGATCCCTGATAACTAAACTATGACATAGCTGTACGATGTCTAAATCTTTTGTAATGATTTCATAACAAATAGACACTTTTGATATTATGTCCTTTAAATTAGAATGTTTTAAGAAGACACTCAGCAGATACTTCTTTTCTACCCCTGGAGCCTGCCAGAATAGGCAAGGAAGGGCTGAGGGTGGCCGGGTGGGTGAAGAGCGGTCTCCGACGTCACACAGATGTGAATTTGAAACTTGACCTGCCACCTCCCAGCTCAGCACCTTGATGATCCTATGCTTCCAGATAATTAAATGAAATAATGTCTCTAAAGCACCAAGTGCCTAACACCTGGAAGGACCCAATGAATGTCAGCCATTAGCACTATTCAGTATTAGCTGCAAATACATAAACTGCTCAATTTGTTGGGCCAGCATAAGACCACTTTCACCTCATCATCAGGGACGTCTCAGTGCATCACAGCTAGTGGCCTGTCACCTCTTAATCTAAAGACAGAGGCCTTGCTCTCCAAGTAAAAGTCAGTATTTCTCAAACTCTCTTATAGATAGGAGAGGCTAGTGGACCAAAGCCTGGCTGAGGACATGGTAACTTAGAGAAGTTTGTAAAGTTTTTTTTTTTGGTGGGGGTAGGGCTCTTTAAAAAGGGCATTGAGATCCTCTTCTGCCTTTTCCTCTGAATCTGATAGTGTGGGGAACATGAATAGTAGCATCAACAAAATAGGCAGAAATGGTTTCTTAACTATACTAAAGGTTATTTGTTTTTATCACTGGACTGATATTGCACTAATAGTACAAAATCAGAGGTGAGTGAAACAGGTAGCATCTTAGCTGTGGTATCAAGTAGTCCCTGTGTTCATCGTACAGTGGCAGAAAATAAGTAATGCAGTTTTGAATAAAAAAAATATAGTTAATGGCCTTGGCCAATGTGGCTCAGTTGGTTGGGTGCCCTTCCACGCATCAAAAGGTTGCAGATTAGATTCTTGGTCGGGGCACATGCCTGGGTTGCAGGCTCGATCCCCAGTAGGGGGCGTCAGGAGGCAGCTGATCGCTGTTCCATTCTCATATCGATGTTTCTCTCTCTCTCTCCCCCTACCTCTCTCTCTAAAAATCAATTTAAAAAATCTTTTAAAAAATGTGGTTGATGAGCAATACATTTATTACTTTTATTAAATCTCAACTCTTGGGCACAGGTCTTTTTAATATTCTCTGTAACAAAATAGGAGGCAAATAGAAGGTACTTCCATTGTCTACACAATTATGACATTTGTCTCAAGAAATGGCACTTGTCTAATTGTTTGAGTTTTTAGCTGAATTAGTCACCTTTTCCAAAGGCCAGTGTTTTCACTTGAGAGTACAACTGACAAAATGTAATTATTCAGATTTGTATATTTGACAGATATTTCCTTGACAATGAACAGTTAGCTTGCTCCTTCAAGGAAGCAACTGACAGCATTTTTAGCCAATGATAAAATTGGAGCTTTCAAGCAGGAATTGGAATTTTGGGAAACTCCTGTCTGCCACCATGAGCTTGGCACTTCAATACTTCCAGTCCTTACTGATAAGCGCAATGGTGACATTAATGACTATGACTTTTTGATACTGTACAATAAAATGTGATGACTTTTTGATACTGTACAATAAAATGTGACATTCAGAAAACGTGCCTAACTTAGTGAACCAGTATTTTCCAAACGACCTATACGTGGTGTTAGAATATCATGCGCTGAGTCACAGATCCATGATTCAAGATGGAATCGACAGAGTTTGAGAATAACAGCAATTCTGCATGATTGTGACAAGTTTCTCCCCTCACCTCCTTTATTCACTGTCTGGATGGAATTTTTATGTTTTGCTTTATTTTGGTTAGCATGCCTGTGGGCTCTGCTCATGCTATTTCCTCTGCCTGAGGTAGAGAGTCACACCATCTACTCCCAACTTCATTCAGATCTCTCCATAAATGTCCCCATCATAAAGAAACCATCCCCAAGAGCCCTAACCAAAGCAGCTTCCCTCCATATCTTCAGGTTTTCTCATCGTATTTATAATTACTGGTCATTCCCTAAGGAATTCATTAAGTACCACCAGCCTTCACCCCAGGGATGTCCTAAGATCCATGGAGTAGAGAATTCATCTATTTTTTCTCTTTTGTTATGGGTGTTTAACAAAGCCTTGAAGAATGTCTGGGGTGTATATAGTGTACTCAATAAATGTTTGCTGAATGAAACAATCGAGTGAATGAACATTTTAAGTTTTAGTACACTCAGGTTCAGAGGAGCTAAATACCTTGAAAAGATTCCCAAAGCTCTTTAGTGGCAAAACTAGAATTGATATCAGGTTAGTGTCCAAACTCAAACACTTAACCAATACACTCTTCGACATTTGAACTCTAAAATTTTACAAGTTCTCATTCCTCCATTTCCCCTGCCAGATTTTATTTTAGGCTATATAATTTAACTTAATTTAAAAAGACTTGTTTATTTTGTTAGGCAAGCTGTTCCTTTTCTATTCCAAATACTTTGAGACCTACAAACTACATAAATGTAGGCCATCAGGAATATTCATAAATTTGTTCAATAGATGCAAAACTGGCCAATATTCACAGGGTAAAAAACAATGGAATCTTTATAGGACACAATTCTGAGGTTCCATGATTAATTAAAGAGTTGTAAATAGCTCAAAACCACATAGAGACCCCATAGAATCGGAAAACCAAGAGGATTCCTGTAGTCCAAAAGATACATAGTAATCATTTTGGTTCATTTCAAAATCTTATACAATTTTTAATACAATTTTTTTTTTAACCAAAGGGCAATGAGTATCTTTCAGTCCTAAGAAGAACACAAGATTCATTTTATATACTGATATGATAGTATAAAAACATCAGCACTCAGAGACTTCCAAATCCTTTGTCTTATATTTTCTGCCTCCCCTCCCCCAGAAGAATTCAGCACCGATCTGCTCAGGTTTTGGGGAAAAGCCAGCTTTGCTAATCAGGAGAATGTGTGAAGAGACGAGTTACAAGAATGAAGCGTAGGTTGACTTAAAATATGAGGCTTCTGGAAGAGTGCAGAGGGGGGCAAAAGGAGCCAGAGGGGTACAGGGGGAGGAATTTGAGGAAGGTCTGAGGAGGAGACAAAGAGCAGAGACATGAGGTACAGCTCCTGTGGCTGGAGGGTTTGGGTGACCTTGGAGAGTATTTGGAAGATGTTGTACTGTGTTCATTGCAGTGTAATTGTTTTGGGCACAACTTTTTCAATTCAGTTGTTTCAATGCAATGCAGTTTCATCCTTTAGACCCTTTCTGAGAAATGTTATTAAAGCCAAATTACTTTCTATGCTAGTCTGCATTTGTAATTATATTTATTTTCTTTTAGATGTAACAACCAAGGTGAGGATCCTTGTCATACGGAGGCCAGTGTCTGAATCTTGTTAGCTGATTTGCTAACAGCATTTTATTTGTGGAGTTTGATCATGTACAGTGTTGATAATGTGCTGTATTTCCTTCCACTCTCTCACTTCTAAGCATTGCTTTTGGTAAGGGTTAGTTTACAATCTAGTGGCATCCGCATTTGTTTCTTCCGTGGTTTTAGAATTGCGTTCTCCTATATGGTAGTCACAAGTCACGAATTGTGATTGAGCATTTTTTTTTTTTTTTTGTGATTGAGCATTTTAAATGTGACTTCTAAGACTGAGAAACTTAACTTTTGTTATTTCATGTCAATTTAAAAATGAATACTCGATTTAGTTGTTGGAAAACTTTTAAGTACTTTTTCAATAATGCACATGTGAATCTGCCTTTTTGAAATATACATTTTTTGAAATCTAAATACAGGTCAAGTAAGTATTGCTGATGGAAATTTAGCATATGAATTGAGACAATACAGAAGTTACACCAGATTTTGATAACTCAGTACAAAAAGAATGGAAAGTACTTTATTAATAATTTTTTCTATAGATTACTTGTTGAAATAATACTTCGGGTAATTGGGTTAAATAAAATATTTTAATCTATATTCACTTGCTCATTTGACAAATATTTAATGAGTATTTGCTAAAAACAGGCATCATTATAGAAATAGAGGTGTGTAAAATTGTGCTGAACGAATACAATTAGTTTAAAATAAATAAAGGGTAGGAGTAGTCAGAACCATGCATGGCAAAGGTATGGATCAGCTCTGCATGGGAAGGTGAGGTTTGAACTTGCCTGTCGCAGGGTCCAGGGTTTAAGAGGCAGAGCAGAGGAAGGGGATGGTCAATGAACACAGGAGCACTGGGGAGGGTGAGGAGACCAGCCTGGCTTAAGTGAGGAGATCAGGCTGGCTGAATTGGAATATATTTCGGAAGAATGGGGGGGAAAAAAAAAAAAGAGCACATTTTGTAATATATGCAATTGATGCAAGTAGCATAAATATATTACAAAGTGTTCAAAAAGCCTGAGAACACAAGGAAAATCATATACTTACTATGCTTTGTTCAGATTAGCAGTGGAACCCATTTCTTTAAATTCAGAGGTATTTTACTTTAAAGGTGCTGAAGGCTAAAAAATAGTGTATTGAGCATATTCCTGGAAAATGTAATTAAAGTTGCAGTGGTTCTAAAAGAGGTATGCAAGTTCTTAGACAGCTCTCCCTTCCAAAGGCGATGCTTAATTTCTCTTCCCAGGAATGTAGGTTGGACTTGATGATTCCTTTCTAGCAATAAAATGTAGCAAATGTGACTTACTGTGTGACTTGCAAGGTCACCAAAAGGACACAGCTACTGCCTGGCTCTCTCTCCTTCTTGCATCCATCTCTTTGGGGGAAGCCAGATTTCATGTCGTGAAGATGCTCAAGGAACCCTGTTGAGAAGCCCATGTGGAGAAGAACTGAGGCCACCAGCCAACAGCCAGCACCACCGTACCAGCTGTTGGAGGGAACCATCTTTAAAGTGGATTACCCAGTGACACTTAAGCCTATAGGTGACAGGAGTCTGGACTGACATTTTGACTGCAATCCCATGAAAGACTAAGCTAGAACCACCCAACTAAGCTGCTTCCAAATTCTGGACACACAGAAAATGGTGAATTATAACTAAAGTTGATCATTTTAAACTAATAATTCATATGGTACTTATTTATATAGCAATTACTAACTAATGTAAACATACTGTTTAAAAATTAGTGTATCCTACGTTTGACCTTTCAGAAACTGTAAGTGCTTGAAACGGGGAATGTCATGAAGATGGTGCCATCTTGGCAGTCAGTCTGGCACAGTTGACAAAGGGATCAGATGGCTGAAGGGCAGACAGCACTGAAAGGTGGCTGGGTCTAATTTAGTCTCCCAGAACAGAGGTGACTGGAAAAGGGCACCAGCAGAGGTGATAGAAACATAAAAGAGATGAAACCTATAAATGTCAGGAATTATTCACTTGAAGGTGACAAAACATTTCTGAACTCGAGCATCTTAGTGGCTGGTGCTGCCTTGGGTAAAAATCCTTAGATGCTTAGGAAGAGGGGTTCAGTTTTAGATAGAGTAAAATTTAGGGAAACGGATGCCGTGAGGCGGGAGAAAGGGGTAGAGTCTGTGTTACTGAAAAAGGAAACTTTAATGTAATTATCATTTTTTAAAAAACGAAAAATAGTAGGAAAGTTAACTTATTTATCCATATTTGGCCAATTATATGGTTTGCATAGATATATTAGGACCCATTATGATGGAAAATCTATCAATGAGTCCAACAATGTACAATGAAGCTCTCTTCTACCCCCCTAGGAATGACTAAATGTCTTTCCTCACTTCTTGTTAACATGAAGTCAAAATATCTTACCAGTTTTTTATTCTTTCTCTAGTTTGCTTTCGTTGAGTAATTAAAATCTGGCCTTCTATTTGTTCATCATCATCATGGGGGAAAACCAACTCCAGATGTGGGTGGCATGCAGTGGGTAGGCGGATACGAGACGCGGTGCCGATGGCGCATTTTCCAAGCCATGAGAGAAGCTGCCCGAGGATGAAGCCGCCACACAGAAAAGACAGAGCTGAGGAGCTCGCGGAGAGCTGGCCATGGAGCTTGGATCCCTAGCTCTGCAGTCCTCTCTACCTCTGGGTGTTTTCAGCTCCGTGAGCCAATAAATTTCCTTAATTGCTTAAGCCTAATTGAGTTGAGTTTTCCATTACTTGTAATTGAAAGTGTCTTAAACAAAAATACAGATAAAATTTAAGTGCCTTTGTATAATGCCTTCGCCAAACCCAAAGGCAGGTCAGCTTATTGAACTTCCCTTCTTTCCCAGAACTTTGCTTATCCAGCACACACACCGCTGAAGCTGAAAGTGTTGAATTGTAACGAACTGTTTTATTAGCTGTTTTCCCAGCACTCGGGGAGCTCAGTAAGAACAGAGACTAGATCCTACTTAGTATTACATCCCTAGAGCCTTGCACACTGCCCAGTTCCCTTAGAAACCATCAATACATGAATGAATTAATCCCCAGCTCCTTTACCTTGTTCATTATTTCATCTCCTGACGGGAACCAATATGTTCAATAGCTGGAGAAAGTTAAAGTCAAGTGTCTGGATTGGTATAATTCAGTCTGCAGTGGTTCAACCTATTTACCGCAGGGCTATTAGTCTCTGCCCCAAGTAACCTTTATTCCAATTCCATTACGCTCAATTTCTTTTAACATTATATACTTACGGGTTTGGCAGAACAGACTACTTTCACATTCATTCACTTATTTATTCAGCAAATATTTATTATATGACTACCATGTGTTGGTCCCTGGTCTGGGAACACAATAGTAAACACAATTCCTCCTATTCATTCTAGCAGGGGCTGTCCAACTATAAATAAAATGTTTAAGTACAATGTGGAGTATGTTAGATGGTGATAAGTTCTAGGGAGGGAGATATGTCCATATCTCAGAGAAAAGTGAGCCTGGAGTAGAGGAGGGAGGCATTAAGGGAAAAGATTCTGAGGTGGGAGCACCTGGCATGCGAGAGGGACACCCAGGAGGCCAGGGGGCCTGGAGCCCAGTGAGCGGGGAGATGAGCAGGGATGGTTGGCGATGACAACGCGGGAGAAATAACACAGAGAAGTAAGCCATGAACTGACTTTGGCTTTTTAATCAGACTAAACTGAGAAGCTTCTGGAAGGATTCAATAGACGACATGGATGACAGTCTCACCATGAAGAGGCTGGAGGGCACAGCACATGCATTATTCTGGGGCTAAGAAAAGAATCTGCTTAGCTCCACACAGGTAGGAGTTACTTATTTAGTATTTGAATTTCATATTAAGTTGCTCTGTTTCCTTGAAAGGAAGCCCAGTGTATTTGATTCTTATTAAATGTTTTAGCTACTATGCCAGTCACACACTTTTAATGCAAGAGAGCAACCGTATAAGTGGAAAAGGGATACGCAGCGTTTCAAAGTGTGTGGAACTTGGCAGAAGGATGCGAAGGCATCTTGTAAAGATACAGTTGTCTACGGTTTCACTTTGTTTTCCTGAGAGTCCTGGGTAACAGAACGGGCTTTTTTATTTCCCCCTCTGCCGGAGCCTGCCGGCAGTCGAGCAGTAACCTGATTGAGGGGGTGAGGACCCCTCTTGCAGGCATACTGCTGGTGACTGAGAGCTGTTAAATTAGTTTGCCTCCCCAGCTTGGTCTAGATTAAATACATTTATAGCTCAGCAAGCCACTGAGAGACAAAGGAGCAAGTGGCGATTCTTTTGTCTAACTTGTCTTTGCCGTAGTTAACCATCACTTAACCGTGCAAAAGAAAATGGTTTGAAGACAGAAAAGCAAGAAAAGGAATAAAGTGCACTGAGTAACAAGGGCACTTAAAGCTCCCCAATTTACACACATAAGCTAGCGCACACATACGGCTCAGGGAACGATTTCAAATGCAGAAGTGAGAGGGGAATCCTATGGACTACACAAGTGCCTTGATAGGGATTACTCGTGTAGTCCTATTTCTCTCCATGTTGGGAATATATTCAGTCGTATTTGGGGACAATTGATTTGGGAAGCACCCCACTTGTCCGGTCCACTCAGACAGAGGACTGAAGTGCATGCTCTTTAAACAGCAAGGCCAAGGCTATTACTTTGAAATGAGTAGCGTCAAAGTCATGCTAATAGGAAGGTTTTTTCCCCCTGTGAAATGGTGCTACCTTTAGAAAAAAATGAATCCTATTTGTTGTAGCAAAATGTATTTGCTTTGGTGTTTTATAAGGACACTGGTGGCAGTCTCCACTCTTCGGGAGTCTGAACTGGAACCTTAGCACCCATCATCGTCTCCCTCGCGAGATCAGGCTCCCCCACTCCCTCTGTTCCTGTGGGCCAGCAAAGCCTAGACACAAGCAAGTCAAGGTTAACAGCCTGCCCGAGTGTCAGGGAAGAGCTTGCAAAGCACAAGAAAGGGGAGAGATGGAAGGCCTGCGTTTCCATCACGGGTTACGAGTTTCTTGATAGGTAGCAGGGGGAGGGGACACCAGACAAGAGGCTTGAAAAGAAATTGTGGGAAGATAAAAGAAAGAGAGAGAAAAGAGAAACTCCACATGGGATTATCTCTAAGGATCTAAAACGTGTGATTCCCCCCCCCCCCACTTGGATGTATCAAAGAATATGTTACTTAAATGATGGCATTCCCAAGTCCTTCTCTGTTCTGTCGTGAAAACAGGACAGATTAGAGCTCCTGATCTCCTGGGGAGACTCCACCAGAGCTGTATGTGGTTGGAAGGCCGCATGGGCTCATCCCCTGGGACCTACCAATGGGTCTGAACACTCGAGAACAGCAAAATCCTCCCCTACCATGAGAGGTCATCAAATGGATTTCTGATTCTTTTTCCTGGGAAGAAAATAGGCCCTTACTACATCTCTTCAGATAATAGCAGGGCCATAGAGAGCAATAAAGAATTTCACTTTTACAGTAGGTCCTGGCCCATCGGTGAGAGTCGGAGCCGTTGGGCCAGGACATGTACTTCTGAGCTTGCCTCTCCTTCCCAGAAATCTGTTCCTCTGTGTGACTTAGTTTAGACATTACAACAGTTGAATGGAACTGAGTATTTAAACAGAAGGTAGAGATAGGGGCCCATACTCTCTAATAGTAGACTCCCCTTTTGGGTCTCCATATAGAAGCTCAAAGAAGAGCAGAACAAAAGACTTACTCTAGAAAGTAGTAATGAGAACACGTTTCTAGCCTTGGGTTCTGCATCTGGATAACTGTTGTTTGGGACTATGAAGGGTCTGTGATGTTCCTATCTATACCTACATGTATGCGCAAGTGCACACACAGAAACACAGACTTCTGGACAAGGGGTCCAGAAATTTATCTGCTCACAGAGCAGATTGCATTAGTTTCATGCCCAAATGCACTGAGAGCCTGACGTGCCCTGTGCCTACGCTGGAGTTCGTACCATAGGAAAGGAGTACAAACCTAAGGAAAGGAACCCTGGAATTATGAAACCTGGAGCTTGTATTAGGTGGCTTTCCCATTTGCCCCTCTGGCCCTGTGGAGAGAGTGGAAGGGACTTTTTCTCTGCAATATAAATCTCATATTAGGTAAGGGAATGGGACAGGTCTCTACTACAACACCCGGGGATATCATCACATGGCTCCGGGGGAGAGATCAGAATTTATATCTCTCAGGAGCATTCTCTCTACCTTGAGGGTTGTTAGTCAAATGTCCTTTAACCCAGGTGCCAATGTTCTTTGCTCAGAAAACCCCAATGGTGCAGAAACATGAAAATATTCATGGAGAGTTATTTTCCCACAGGAGCAGGGATAGTGAGAACTCTTTCCTTCCGAGTATGGTTTGAAGCTAGAATGAGATTATTCAGAGATGGAGGTGAGAAGCAAGGGAACACAAGGGCAAGTCAGAAAGGGGAAGTCCGTGTGCGCTTCCATTGTCTCCTGAGGGGAGCAGCAGTGCCCACGGGGGCCAGCCACTTGGAGTTTTCACCTGCGCTCATGACGTGCAGATCCTGGCGTGTGGATTAAGCCTGATGCATCCTTCTGCTGCAAGTGCCATTCTGCTATAGAAGTTTTTCTATTTCCACACTATAATGAGAGAAACATTTTCATATTCCCAGCTCTAGCACTCAGCACAGATCTGGAAGGTAAAATATGCTGAAAATTTAATTTAGAGCATTATTCCTTTCCATCCAAGGGAATAGCTTCCTAGATCATTTCCAGAGTATAATTCTGATTTCCAGTGTGCGATATAGACACTAAGGTGATGATGATGATGATGATGATGATTTTGGTTGAAGAGAATGGAGAGTGTAGGTGTATAACCTCATGGTCATATTGAGCCAGAGAAGACTGATTTTAATACAATCTCCATCATTACATTATTTAATTTTTAAAAACTTTGTTTGCTCATCTATATAGAAATAATGATGAAAAAAATAATAACCATAATATCTATTACATCTAATAAATAATATCTATCTTGGAATAGCCAAAGAAAATTATGTATGTCCAGTTCTTAGGAGGGCTCAAAAATAATTAGCTATAGTTATCATTACTTGATTTTTTAAAAAGAAGGTAAAGCATAGGGAAACAGGCAAGCAAAGAAAGAAAGCAACTGAGGTTTTGATTTGATTCTATTTGGTTTTGCTTTAAGTCTAGTCATTGTTATCCCAATCCATGGAGAAATCGGTTATAGAGAAGAGATTTAGGAAAAATCATGAGACCCGATCCTCCAAATGAATCTCAGTACCTGCCGAAATTGCACTGCCTATGGCTGTCAGAGTTGGGCAGAGATGGATGGACAATTATAAAGGAGCTATAACTTTGATTTTCCTTCTGAATTTGCAGAGGGCTCATTCTGACGTCAAAAAAATTCCAAGCAAAGCGGTTTCAGTTATAGCTTTGACATTGCAAGGAGCTGGGTCAGGCCTCTCACAGCTGCTGCAGTCTCTCTTTTCTGCATTTGCCAAAGCTGCCCTGGGTGGCCTCAGGAGTAGGCAGACACTGTACACCTCGTTGTCAATGCTGGTGAGGCATCCGCAAGTGCCACGGAAAGAACCAGACTAAAATAGTGTCATAACTGGGAATGTCTTACACTAGATATGTGGGTTTTTATTTATTTTTTCAACTCAACTGTAAAAAAAACAAAATTAAAAGGACAAATATATATCTCATTTAAATCTCTCCTGCAGCCTACATTTCTCCCCTCCCCCACTGCTACCACCTGCCCTTTCCTTCCTGGACTGGTCAGTGGTAACGGCTGCCCACCGGTTTCCTCTAGACTCTCTTCTTCTGTTCCTTACCCCCAATCACTTCTGTTCCCCACAGCTGTCTGTGATACATACATCAGAGTAAGTGAGTATCCTGCTGAGAAGCCCTTCATACCCTCCCATGAAGGGCTCCAAAACCCCTAATGCCTCTATGAGGAGATAGATCTTCCAGTCCCTGGTCCGGTTTCTCTCCAGTGTCCTTTATTGTCCCCTGACACTCTACCCTGTAACTGTTCCACATATCCTTAATTCTTCATTTTCTCCCCTCTGGAATATGTAATTCTCTCTAAATAGAGTTACTACTATTCAACTTTAAGAATTTAGCTTAAAGCTTACGACACTTTTCTCTCTGAGAAGTCATTCTTTATTCTGGACGAATGTAGGACATTCCCAAACTGTCATTCCTCTCTCATAGCACCCTTTACATTGCATTGTTTTATGCACCGTCTTTCTCTGATTGTCTGTGTAGCAATATCAACTCTTTATACTTAACCTCCCTCCGCTGAATGACATACAAGGAAAAAGGAACTATGTTTAGTGTTTGCCTTCATAAACACTAACTTGGAGCTCAGCACCTGAACACAATCATGAAAATCAAGGCATTGAAATTATAGAAAGGGATTTTTTAAATTCTAAAATTTTCCAGTCTACCTTTATAATCGTGTTTTATTATGTGCCTTGGGTTGGAGGAAATTGGCAGAATTTGAGGGGAGGCCCTACAGGAACAGAAGCAGCATTAGAGACTTTTGCTATTGAAAGAGAAAGATAAGTGGAAGAGAGATGGGAGGTTGGACGTGCACCTTTCCCTTTGGGGGGTGGGAGTGAGGGATGATGCTTTAAATAAGAACAACATAAGCTCACCTAATTGAGATAGAGTTTCCAAAGTTCCAGCTTGCTCTTCTTACAGAGCCTGTGTCCCTGTGGCTCATTTTTGCGTATGTAACACTGTGCCTTGTAAACATTTGTTGAATGACGAAGGAAATGAGTAATGCTAATTTTTGAAACAGCAATTTAGCGGTTACTTTCTAACATGTTTCCTTAACTGTTTCCCATGATCACTCAATCTGCACCCGAACTCCATTTCCATGTTGCATTGCTCAACCTAATTGATTTTTTTATAATTTCACAGAGTCTTTGAAACCAAAGGTGATGTGTTTTCACTAAAATTCATGGAGAGAAAACTACACTACTAGCATTTGCACTTAATTTGAATGTCTGGCAGCCTGTATTTGAGCCTGTATGTGATTTATGAAGTTGATTTTTTCATTCAGTGGTTCCTTGCTTTGCCAAGGCTGGATGAAAGGCAGGTAAAGATGAATAAAAGCATACATGCCTTTTGTGTCAGTAAAAGGACAGGGCCTGTTAAGTAGAGGAGCCTAGTCAATGGCATTTGGACTATCTCATTTACTGCAATATATATTTAGTAAAAATAGTTAAGGAAGTTTCCTTTCTTTAGGCCCATCTCACGTCATTCCTAGTAATTATTTACCTAAGATTCCTGAAATCTAAGAGAGAGGCAAACTTAGGCATTGGGGGTGGGGGAGGAACTTTAGGAGATTACAGAAAGTTCTCCATTTCCCCTCTATTGTAACATCTTAATTAGTAAACATTAATCAAGTGCCTTCCAGTAGGGCATGCACAGTGCCATCTATATCCTGAGAGACACAAACGCTGGGTAGAACAGAGCCTACCCCCAAAAGTGCACTGGCTGTTCAATTTATTTTTATTTCCCAACCACTTCTATTCCTTATCCCTCACCACACAGTTATTTTCATAAAATATAAAGAAGAAATGTGTCCAAGACCAAAATGAGCAAATATGCAAAATAAAAAGTAGAGAAGAGATATTGGAAAAGAGAGAAATGGAAACTCAGGGAAGATGGAAAAAATAGAATGATCCTCAACAATCCATTTTTGCTTGACCTTTGAAGGACTCTGGCTATATCTGCCCTAACTCTTTTAAATTATTGATAAAATAAAATGAATAGGCATAAGATGTTAACTTTCTCAAACATAACTTGTTTATTATACATTTAACAAATAGCTCACTCTTGCAAGCATAAGCTTACCTCAATTAAGCACTTTACATTACATATTTCAATTTGTCAAGAGAATTAAAACCGTCAATGATAATATTATAATCTTTTTTTATGAGTCAGTAAACCAATAATATTTACTCCTTCCTTATCTTCCCACACTTCATATTTGAAGTGAAATATTAAGTTTGTATATATATATTAAGTAGGCAGAAAAATATAAGTAATAGTTTACATATGAATTCTACATGAATAAATAAATGAGTATATTATCAGGATTTCTAGGGTATCCCTTTCAGGACAATAGGATTAGTTTTTACCTGAGACCCAGGCTTTAGGTAAGAGAGAGGAACAATTGTTCTCAACTGTAGGGCTCATTAAAATAAAGATTCACAGCTGCAGAAATCCTGAGCACTTGTGGCTGGAGAAATGTTACTTTGGGATTTACCAGGAGCTAGAGGAAGGTAAATTCACCAGTAATGGGGGGGGGGGGGGGGGCTAAACCTTGCCGTTGTATGGGTAAGAACTACCCAGGTAGTCAGACACGGGGAAGGGTTTTCCCACAAAGAGTTAGCCTGTTCTTTTCAAGGTTCCTAAGGAAACTTACTGCCAGACACTAACCACAGCAACATGATTTCTTCTAATACAAGCATAGAACAAACCAAGGCATGAGAAAAGATTCACTGTTGTCTTGTTTTCAGGGAAAATTGGATAACATGCTTGAATAGTAATGGATATGGTCACCTACAGGGAGGAGCTGGTTCTGGAAAGTGCCTGAGGGCTTTCATGTGGGTGGGACTGAAACGGAGGTGGCAAATAAAATGATTATTACGAGCAAAGGGCTCTCTCTATTATTTTCTCATGCTGTTATCTCTAAATCAGAGAAGTGCATTATATTGTCCCTTTTTAAAGTAGACACACTGAAGGGTTCCAATTTTAGTTGCATGCGGTCTTTTTTAAATGTAATATCCTGTTTTGCAAGCAACACAATTGTCCAGTAGGGACATGAGGCCACTGTGACACTGATAGGAGGCCACAGTGAAAGGCAGTATATAAGTCAACCAAAATAAAAGTTATAACTTACCTGGTCAGCATTAAAATCAGCCAGCAGCCTCAAAAACACCACAGTGGACATGAGCAGATAAAGCTCATAATTACACTTATTGGTAAAAGGAAGCCTATCACGGAATCCATAATATTTACAAATGGGATCCCCATAGAAATAACTCAAATACACAACATTTCAGTATCATTTAAGGCAGTAGGCTTTCTGCCTAATTGGGCAAGATGGGAGGTGTGATACCCTGTGGTAGAAATGGTGGGCATTAAGGTGCATATTTTCTAGTATGAATTTAATCTCAGCTAAGTCTGTGAAATGAGGGCAATAGACTAGAACCCTCTCTTTTTATTTCAGTCCTTTATAATTCTGTAAGTTTATCGGCTTAACCCCAAACCTGAAAAGTAAAATATTTTTACAGCCCTTATCTCTTATTATTCAATCATCCATTCTTAACAAAACAGAGTTTACAACTCTCCTCCAGCCAGGCTACCTCCAAAGTAACATTAATCAAGCCTTTTCGGTTCTGGTCTCCCCCTTCATTCAAGCCCACACGCCCTCGGCTCCCGTCTTTACCAGTCACCGAGGATTCAGAGAGGGGCCCCCGTTTCCAGGAGACCCCCACCCGCAAAGCCATCAGTGACAGCCTGGAATGCCGCGGTGGCACTGACAACACAAGCCAGGATCTTGCGTAATATGTTCTCAGTAAGTATCGGTGGAATTAACTTCTCTTTTTCCCTGCTTTCCTACTCTTCTGTCGGCCTTTTCAAAAAAGCTAGTACAATTTATTTCCCTACTGAAAAATCTTTTATCCTGCTAAAATGAAACAAAACGGACTCCAGAGTAGTTTATTCCTTCAGCATGCCATAGACTTACTAGCTTACATTTCATGGCTTACACAAGTATTCCAAAGTGGCCGCGGTTCTTGTGAATGACTTTTCTTCAAAGGGAAGGGAAATGAAGAGCTTGACTGGGGAAAGGTTACCAGCAATATTTTATTATGGAAATGGAAGAGATCAGCACAGTGCAGTGACCTTCAGGTAAGCCTGCCGCATACCCAATTATCAACACAGGGCGATGATGCTAAAGACACAGAAGCAGCCTCGGTTAAATCAGTCGGCTCCAGCCATCCTGTGAGTGGTAGCTCAAAAATAATTTCTGGATATTCCTCAAGCAGATGCCCCCGTCATTTTGCCATCACCAATGAAGCATATGCTACGGGTCACGTATTTTTCTTTATCCTCAAAATAGCCTGTGAGGTTAAAGACACCATTGATGGAAACAAATAATTAAGAGGAGAGGAGTAGTCTGAGGCTCTGAGAGGTTAGGTAACTTTCCCAAGGTCATATAAGGTAGGTAACTCGCTGACCTAAGATTTCAAAACCTTAGGCTGAGTAAATCCAGCTCTTTCCACTCTACTATACTGCTTCCAAATTGGATCATGAAATGTAAGTGTGGAGCCAAAGATAAAAATAGTCACACTATTCCAAATAGATTCAAAGACCTTCAAAAGAGCAGCACTGATTTAAGACATTATTTACAGAAGAAATTCAAACAAAGCATCAAAGCAAAGGAAAAAAAAATAGAATGAAATGTGCTTCTGGGTGCATTTCTACAAGAACAACCTCATCAAACATAAAGAAATATGAGGGAGAAGGCAGATTGTTGTCAACGAGCCATGGGCACTTTCTTCAATAAAATATACTGAATTAAAGAATAGATGAGAAGGACCGGGATGTCCAATAAATTCAAAGGAAGAAAGGATAGAGTATACAGAACTGTGTGTACAGAAGGATACAGAAGAATGTGAAAGGGACCTCGAAAAATTCAGGAAAAAGTTAAGAGTCTACAGAAACAAAGGAAACTCTAAATGTAAGAAGTTCTAGTTCAGAACATTACAATCAGAAAAAAAGTGACACCAGGAACACAGAATAAATATAAAAAGGGCATGAACAAAACACTGATTTTTATTTCCCAATAGTACCAACCACAGTTCTTTGGTTTGCTTTGTCTTTGATTTTTTCCAGACATAATGTTATGAATGTATACATACATACAACAATAATAAAATGCATTCAAAGAATGTCAGTAAGTGATGTTCAAACACATAAAAATTCAGAACGGGCCCCCAAAGGTAATTTTGTTACAGATGATGTGCTGTATGAATTTCAGGTACCATCCAGATAGGAGTGACATGTCACCAAAGATATACGTCTAGAACAGGAATTAACATGAAGTTGATGCGAAAAGAAAATGTACAAGAAAGTATGGGGGGATACCCCAAATGGGATCCAATGCTGAGATAGATAAATATATTGTATGAACATACAATCATTTGATTAAAATGATTAAAGCCTGAACTATAAGCTTCCAGGATAGATTTGTGCCATAAATCACCATTTCTCAGATGTAATGAAAGCACAGATATGAAAACCTGTAGACAAAAAAATGTAATTTACGTTTGAAGTCTTGATCATAATGTTTGGTATGGTGCACTCAAAGCCACGGTGATTAGACATTTAATGAAATCTTGTTGATAAACGTGTCAGCTACTGGGTATGTGCATAAATACATGCCCTGTACCTGCCACATTGTTCTCATAATCTCATTTGGGGGCAGAGATATAAGAATATTCATAAAACATTCAAAATGCTACAATAGAAGTATGGATAAATAATCTTACAGCAGCACAGACCTCTGGAGAGTGTTCTCTGCTGGAGTAAGCCACGTTCAGAAGGCACTACACTAGGTAGACTGCGTAATTCTAAGTCAGGAAACTAGATTTAGGCTCAAGCTGCTCGATGAACAATCGCAGTCACTTCTCCCAAAAACCGGCACAAGTTCCTAATAAAACCCAGTCTAACTTCTCATTCTTTGACCATAAGAAGGCATCTCAACTTAGAAAGCATAACAATACCTAAAAAGCACTTAAATCAGAATTGATTCCACACATATTGGTTTTGGGGAAGATGTGCAATGCAGATGTGAAACTGAAGTTATGATGTTAAACAGCTCTAAAGAGAGCACCTACTCCTGAGCACAAAACAAGGAGATGCAATCTTGCTGAATCTCACTATCACTATTCAAATTACTCAGCTGGCAACAAGCCCAGCACCAACGGTGGAGCAACTTATATTTCTACATTGTGCTTACAAAGGCTGTTCAAGAAATATAAAATAAAAAGTTAGACATGAAGTTCCTGCAGAAAAAAATTAAGAAAGCAAGTGCATGTGTAATCGATAGCTCCGTCAATGTGTATCAGCAACCTTGACAAAGGCAACGCATGAAATCTTAAGACCAAAGTGCAGCAGTCAAGGAGGGCCTGCCACAAATAGGTTACAGGGACTGGTTCAAACAATGAAACCACAGTCATAATCAGACTGCCTTGTTCTTTTACTAGTGCGACTTTCATGCTATTCCCAGAACTGATGTCTCTCAATTCAAGCCTATGTTTCAGGTCTAAATTCTGTAGTAAGTCTGGACCCTCTGCAAAGAAGGCAGGAGAATCAATAGTCAAAAGGTTCTGCAATTTTATTGTCACTCCAATTTTGATCTTCATGTGGTAGGTTCATTTATTGGTATATCCATATTATTGCCTGATGGTGGGTGGAGTGTAAGTTGCTATATGAAGCCGTGTGATTTGCTTTGGCTGACAGGACATTAGAAGACCTGATGCAAGCTAAAACTCAGGATGTGCATGTGCAGGGTAGGGCAAAAGTAAGTTTACAGTTGTCTGTATGAAAATAATACAATAATTAATAAATAATACTACAATAACAAACTCTGTCTTTCACATACTCACAACTGTAAACCTACTCTTGCCCAACCCTGTATAATTGAGCTTTCTCTGGTATGACTTAGTGTCTAGAGCCTGGGCTTCGGAAAAAAATCTATGGAATTGATCCTAACAGAACCTCCAGCCTTTAGCCAAATGTAGCTGACCTGTAGCTTAAGAGACAGCTGAGCTCATCTTAGATCAGACAAAAGGAATGTGAGAATAAATACTCTTGTAAGCACTGTATTTTAGAGCTGTTTGTTGCTGAGCGTTATTGTGGGAATAGCTGACTGATACACATGCTTCTGATGTTTAATAAGTGCTATGTTAAACCTTGCTCTTTTCAATCGAGCCTAGCCTTCCACTCAATCTTTAAGAACCATGTTAATGCTCTACTATATCCAATTTCCTTTCTATCTGAGTCCCTTTGGTTACAATTTTGCTATTGTCTGTCACACTTTCCTAATATCCTGCTTAATTGAAACCTACCATCTACCTGCTTCCATATATAAAACCAACCAGATGTTTTACATATGATGTAAGATAAATAAGTACCAACAATTAATACTACCACTTATTAAGAAAAAAATTATAGTTCAGGCATATTTAAATATATACTTCAATGAATTCTGAAAATTTTCAAAATTCAAATTATTGCAAGGCAAATTTTATAATCACCATTTTTGGGGTTCAGTATATTCATTCTTTACTACTATCTATAGCCCAGATCCTCATTTCAGAAAAGGTAAGTAACCTGCTTGAGACATCCCAGGCTTTAAGTGCTAGAACCAGGATTCAAACCCAAATGTTGTTTTTTTAGGCTCTTCTATATTACATATTTTAAATGGGTAGATCATAAAATTTTGAATAAGATAGATATCCTTGGTATAATTAAATAGTTTCCAAGGGATGAAAAATGTTTACTGTGTAGGAATGCCAATAACATTTCTTGGCTCAGCTATGTATCATGTTGCTTAGCAAGTATGGTCAGAAAAAGTGAGGATGGGTTGGACATGGTGATGCAGTTCTGAAAAAAAAGTAATAGCATTAACTGCAGCCATTCTAAGAACAATTAATGATAAAGTTTTAGTGCTTGGACATTGCCCTGCTGGAAGATGGTCTTGAATCTATTCTTAGGTAACAGACCATCATAAATCTGAGCATAAGAGTTCAGCACTTGGGCTCTGGGACCATATAAAACTAAGTTCAAATCCTGTGTCTAACTTTGTCTAGCTTCATAAAGTTACTTATAATTTGGAACCTCTGTTTTTACATCTAACATGGGGCTAACAGAAGTAACTACCTCATAGGGCTGTGGAGGGAACTGATTTCTATAAAGTTTCTTATAAAATAATCCAGCACGGTATCCAGGATAGATATATTGTGGCTGCCTGAAAACATATGCCCTGAACTTCTCTAACATCGTGGAGACTGGGAATTGTTCTGTTCTGAAGGAGAGTGAGCCTTGAGGGCAGAGAAGGGCAAGGAAACATTCCCAATAGAAGAGGAGACGGACAGGGGGAGTGTAAGAAATTTAAACTGTTTGGGTAGCTGGTGTGGAAAAATGCCACCCACAGCATGAGGGAGAGAGAATAGGTGGAGAAGCAAATGTGTGTTTGAGGGGCACAGTGGGTGGCGGAAGGTCCCTGAAAGGTATGTCCACGGATTACATTTCACAGAAGCCACCAGGTGCTATTATATTCGGAGGGACCAGGAAATGCCATTGTTTAAAGGTGAGCAGAAGCAATTTAAAATGCAGTTGCTTCCATTTGGTACTAGTGAGATTAATCCATGTTTTGAGCTGCTGCTTTCACCCCTTCATTGTTTATATGGTTTGAGTCTAAATGGGCTTGATTAGAATCGTGGAAAGCCACTAATTAAAATGATTAGCGATATCAATAACAGCGAAAGGACTAGAAAAGGAAGCCTCTTGTTGTTAATGGGCTGAACACGGATTCGGGCTGGCCGAATGAACAGAAATTAATTGAGGAGTGACACTGGATAGCAAATTTCTAAAATATCTGCTTTCATCCTATTAATAAAGGCACCTTTTCTGGAAGCCAGGAGCTATACCAAAGTCACAAACAGACACGATTTTTGTTTCCCTCCTTCACTAGCTGAATTAAAACCGTTTCCTCACCTTAGATGTTCGCAGGCGCCTACCAGGTTACTAACAATGTCCTTTAGTAAATGCTGTGCTTAAAACCGGTTACACTTCAGCTTTGCCATCGACCTTAAACTTACTCTACTGCTTTGTATTATATCCTGATAATACCAAAGTGGCATATTTCTGGAACACGAGCGAAATCATTTAGACGGTTTATTTCTCCACTTAAAATATCTACCCTCTAGCTCCAAGGGGGTGGTTCATCGCTTCATCCCTGATGCCCAGCCCCAGTTCTTCCCTGGAGCAGATGACCTCAGCGTCATGAAGATCATGTGTCCACTGACGGCTGCTGAGGATGAGATCTACCTAGTGAGGACCTGGGGCATGTCCGGTCCCTACTTTCCTTCCCATTATTGTTAAATCCAGAGGGACTCTGAAGGAAGGCACAGGAATATTTTATAAAGTATTACTATATTCTCTTGACAACTCTCGGCATAAGAAAGGTCCAAACCTGTAGAGAATTTTTATGAGTTTATTTAAGCCAAACTAAAGGCAATCGCAGGGAAGAAAAATCTCAATGGGTTGAGTAAATGCTCGGGAGAATGGCAGTTTTGCAATTTATTTTATACATTACAATCAAAGGAGGAGGCATAAAGGCTGACATGAAACCCTTTGGAGACGGATTAGAGAGGAGGGAGAAAGCAAAGCAGGGATATCTCAGGGACTGGATAAAATCAGAAGCATTTACCGCATACCCCTTTTACATTGGTGGGTACAGGACAGTTAACAGCTAGCAATTAACATGGTGACATTAACAAGGAGGGGCTCTGTGGTCTCCTGCTCCGGGGGGAGGTGGTGTCCTGAGGGGCCTGTAAAGAGGAAATTACCCTGACATTCAAAGGTATATTATCTTAGATGCAGAAAGACAATAGACAGGCTCAGTTAAAGTAAAGATTGACCTTTGTCGGGAAAGACACCTGCCAAAGACATAATTACCCCCTATGACTGACTTTTAGTTAGCAAGTTATAATTTCAAGCTATTTTATGAGGTCACTTTAGGTCTCTGAGTTTGTAAGCCTGCCATGCAGGCCTCCCCCGATCCTGTCAGGTTTAGTACGTAGTCCCTTTTTGGTGCACACAGCTCTATATTTTACTTACATCTTTATGTGTTTTTGGACATTTCCAATTGTGAGTTAACTTTTGATTTATTTATCTTTCCTTGGTCTAACAATACCTAACATGCGCACAGAACACCACTGCTTCCAAAGTACAGTCACTAAGTACAGATCTTGCCACGTCTCCTCAGTTCAGGGCGGTGGTAAATCGTTCAGGGCACAGATTCTGAAATTCTGAGACTTCAGCTCAGAGACATCTCCGTACGTTCCAGTTATGTGATTTGGGACAAGTTATTTAACTGATCTGTGCCTCATTTCCATACCTACAAAACGGGAATAAATATATTGCATACCTATTAGGGTTGCCAGGATGATTTAAAAAATCATTCTTGTATAAAGTACTTAGAACATTGCTTGGTCCAGAACAATTACCTGATTAAAGTTGGCTGGCTTAGCACAGCCGGGAGTGGCTCAGCGGTCGAGTGTCGCCCCAGCATCCAGGAGAGCAGGGTTCGATTCCCGGTCAGGGCACATGCCCGGGTTGTGGGCTTGATCCCCGGTCAGGGGCGTGCAGGAGGCAGCCGATCAATGATGACTCTCTCATCATTGATGTTTCTATCTCTCTCTCCCTTTCCCTTCCTCTTTCTGAAATCAATAAAGATACAGTAAAAAAAAAATTGGCTGGCTTAGTATTGAGATGACAGCCACTATTCTGTGGATTTTCAGCTCCCAGCAGCAGATCACATTTATGTGTAGATCCCCAGTACCTGGCACAAACCAGGTGTTTCACAAGGATCTGTGCGGCCACTTTACAAACTAACAAGTCAATGCTCTAAGAGGACAAGCGGCTCAGGCCTTCAGTCCCTCAGATGGAGTCAGGGAAGAAACAAAAAAATTCTCATTTAAGTGCAGTGCTCTTCCTACCAGAGTTATTTCCCCCCAATAAGTTTCTTATTTTCTCTCACCCCTTGAACCTATTAGAGTGCCAGGCAATGGGAATGCTCAGTCATTACTTGTTGGTGAATTTTCCCTTTTGGGTGCAGTCTTCTTATGTCACAAAATAAAGCAGGAGATAACTGGCTGTTTCACTATGTCTCACTCACAACACTGTCCTCCCTCCCTCCCCCTCCCTCCCTCCCTCCCTCCCTCCCTTCCATCCATCCTTCTGTCATTCTTTCATTTTTTTTCATATATCTGTATTTCATGACACAATTGTTTCTACAAGAAACAAAAATCTTAAAAAAAGACATACTTTCTTCAAATAAACTCTTTTATAGAGCCAAATTATGTAACAAATAAAAAACAGTTCTGAGATATCTCCAGGGATGTACAAAGCAGGAGCCCTGGAGCCTTGAACTCGCTAGGCAGTAGCTCTTCCCTGCTTCCCATGCCCTTCTAAATCTCAAAGACAGTTTGGCTGACTTTTAGGATTTCAGGAATACCATTTTAAACCCATTGCCTTGGGCCCAATCATTCTGGATGCTCCAACTTTCATTAACCTAACTTCAATCTATGTGTTGGTAGAACTGCTTCCAGTTTTCAAGGAGGGTAAATTGAAACATAAATAAGGTACTATGGATCTTCCAAATGGTGCCAGTAAACACTCAGTAATGGGGTTGCCAAGCAAAATAGCAAAGAAACCCTGAATCCTTTCTTACAAAAAGGGCTGATAAAGCTTTCATTAATTTTAATCTTCTTTTAATTAAAGTTGCCATGGCTAAAGTGATTAGTCAACATGAAGTCAAGGGAACTTTAGCTTTTATGTCTTTTTACTTTACAAATGGCTCTGTGGAGTGGGGGTGTTGTTGCTGGGTTGGGTACTGGTCTGAAGGAGAGGCCTAATTTAATTTTTATGCTCTTGTTATTTTAGTTCAGACTCGTTAATTCAGCTCTCCAGCAATGAATTTCCTGAGTTTTGTGATGATGGAACATTCTGCTCTTGGAATTATTAGACTGTTCTCCTTGCCAGATATTTTCTAAGTGACACCATTGTAATTAACTAGTTATTAATAATCGGAAAGGAGCAAAGGGAAGGCCAGACATTATAGGTGTTACTTGGGTAGTTTCGCCAGGATGCAACACCCCAGGGAGGCAAGGGGTCCAACAAATGCATATAAATGCATGCCTAGTAAATCTGGGGTAACCTAGGAAATATATTTGCCTGTCAATCACACCTGGGGACAGAGATGGTTGGACAGAATGGGAGTGGCCACTGCAAGCATGTGAACAATTGGGAATACATAATCTCCTAAACAAAAAGTTTACTGTCTTGTGTTCTTGGGCCTCTTGTTTGGGGCACGCTCTCTTGGCTTGCATTTACTTGTATGGCCCACAGCCACGCAGACCCCACATGTAATGGAGTAATGGACTGCAGTTATCCTGATGCTGGGCTCAACCCAGCTCCCACATGAAAAGAAAACTTTGGACACTGGCTTTGCTTCTAGCTCTACTGAAACCCCAGCTACACTTCTATGATGGGACTAAGGGAAACGGGACTTTGGAAACACAGAAATTTAATTCCACACAAATAAAAATCATCCATTCTCTCATGCAAGTCTCAGAAAACTCTTCTTCTTGGGATATCACAAGAATCCCATCCCTAGCAGCAGCCAGGGGAGGTGAGCCTCTCTCCTGTCTGTTAACAGAAGCATGTGTTCAGCTAGAACCAAAGTTTCTCAACCTTACACATCTGTTTGGCCCACCAATTAAAGACAACTGCCACAAATAGGTTACTCACACCTCAAAGTTCAAATGAGGCCCAGGATGGAGACACAATAAGGCCATTTTGTGTTGGTGAAGATAATATTTCTTTCTAGCGCTAAAGTTCTGTGAGAATTCTAAATGCAATTTTATGCAATTTGCTGTTTAATAGAGAGTTAGACAGCTTCATGCAGCATGTTGTGTAGAGATATTCTCTTTTTAAAACTTACCTAAAGACAGAATTGTTGTCATTTCTATAAAATGTTTAGCATAAGAAAAACATGTTATAATAATGATATTTTTGCACAAAAATATGACTCACATCTTTTTTTAGAAATTTTTTTATGGCTAGTTGTTGTAAATGTGAGTGAGTTGGTCAGTGTACAATTGTTTTTACTGAAAATATCAGAAGGAGATTTTCATAAAGGAACTAGATAGTTATATGAAAAATTAGAAAGGTAATCATAAACTATTAGTAAAATACTATAAAGTAGATATTTAAACTATTGTGGACATGTAAATAAATTCAAAGTGAAATTCATTTACACAGTAATTTTATTAATCACAGATATTTTACATGTTTATGTTAATTTAAATATGCATTTGAGGCCCTAACTTAGAAAACGATGCTTAATAAAAAATAAAAAAAATGACTTCAGAAAAATTCCAAAGATACAGCTAAGTTATATTAACAAATATTAGAAATGATCAAAAAGTAGAGAAAGAAGCCAATAAGAGGAAAGTCTGCATCTTGACCTGACCTCACCTTGCTGGTGCCTCTTGTAAGTTGTGGGAGTTTATGTGATTATTCCAAGGCCATGTACATATATATCCAATAAAATACCAATCCTGAACATCTGTATTAGCAAGTCCCTTCCCAACTTTTAGTGGAATCTTAAACAGAATTAACTATCGCTAACTAAATGAAACCCTGCGTATGAAAACTCTTCCATGTAATTTGCTGATTATGGTAGATATGGATGGCTGACCAATAACTGCAGCGCCAGTTCCCAACCTCTCTCCCTTGTCTGCCTCTCTAGAGAGACTGCAAAACTACCCATCTTCCCAGACTCCCTTGGAAGTTGGAATGATCATGTGATACCGTGCTGGCCAATGGGATGCACAAAGAAGTGCTGATAAAGTACTTCGTGACATGGGAGTGACATTCTCAGAGCTGACTTTGCCCTGGACCTTCTTCTTGCCTTGAGTTGGATGTCACACCTGGGGTTGAGGCAGCCTTCTTGCAAGCCTGGGTGAAAGGTGCTCACATGGATGCCAAACCAGGGCTCTAAAATGGTTAACTCACCAAACTGAAATAAGTCACTATCTACTTCCAAGCTTCTTGGTATGTGAGGAACTTAATGCTCTGCTTATTTAAAGCAGTATTAGTTTGGTTTTCAGTTACAGAGGGAGCACATATCTAATATACCTGGTGGCAGAGCATTTATTTCACAGTCCACCCATTTCACGTTATAAGCAAGTTTAATTCTAACATGCCTGACCTTAGAAAGTCATAATCTATGCTCAGGCTCCTCCAATACCAGTTGGAAAATCCAATGAATTTTCTTGTTCTCTAACCGAATTACAAAGAAAAGTGAACATCTAGCCAAGACAACTGGAGGGAAAGCAGAAAACAAAGTATCCAAATTCACTAACATCCAGCATAAAACCATTGCAATAGTGTTAATGGCACAAATAAAACAAGTTGAGGTATAGGTAATGCATTTATACCATAAATTTGAAGTACTAACATTCGTTTATCTTTAAGAACAGCCTTTCACGTGTTCACCATAATGAGAATAACCTCTTCTCAGGTAACCTACTGAGTAGAAGTGCAGATCAATACTCCGAATGCAGAAACTATTTCAGGAAATATCAGAAGCTATCAATTGTCAACTAATTGGGAGATTGTTTTGCTAAGCAAATGGCTATAAAATTCCAACTATTCAAATCACTGTAATCATTTTATTTGTCCTATACTCTAGAGGGATTTCAAACAAAGCCTGCAGTGATTGCTTGGTTATTTCAACTCTGCCTAGTAATTTTCCAGTGTATTAAAAGATATTCAGTGTTGACTGGTAGGGGAAAAATTGGGCATCTGCCTGATGGAACTGCTCATTTTCAATCAACATAATTACTCTGTATTAACACATCTGCTATTTAAACACATTTTCTTTCTTTCTTTTTTTTTTTTTTTTTTGCTAATAATTAACTTGATGGGATGATCACTATTCAACTTGAATAAATATCAGAATCATTTCTATGTTGTGAAAATTGTGCTAAGGCAAAAGAAATGATTGGGTCTGAGCTACTCAGTGTCAGCCATGTAACTCAATTGTATGACCTTCTGAAACAAAGCAAAACAAACCAAACAGAGTCTGAATCCTAGAATGTGCAGCAATTTATATAATATTGGAAATACACAAACAAAATCAAGGCATATAAAATATTTTCCCCAAGACCTCAAACACTGTTTTATATTATCCAATCGGTACCAAAGGCTGTCAAAGTAATCTTCCTTGCTCATAGTTTTGACCACACTCTTCTGTTTCTCAAACCTCTAGGGCTGCCTGTCAGCTTCTGTGTCAAATTTAAATGAGTCTCATTGCTTCAGGGGCTTCCATCTGCCCCTGTTTACAATGCCTTTCTCAAGTTCCCTTTCCCCAGCGTCCATTTATTAGTCCATAGGCCTTTTCATACTGCAGTATAATTGATTGGAAGAATGATGCACTCGGTCAGAAAGCACAGACCTTGAGCAAATTATATAACCTCCCCAGATCTTTGTTTCTCCTTGCCCCATAGAACAAACATCAAGGGCTACTAATAGATCTTTCCCCCCACTGTATATTTCTGTTATAACCACTCACTCTTCTATGATTACTTTCAAATCTACAGGGCACGCCTCTTCACTTCAAATACTTGGTCAGATATACTAGGGACAGGGTATCTGAGGGAGAATGGCAAGCTAGGTTTGGAGGTTATGGGGAAAAATCTCTATTGAATATCTGGTCTAACAACTTTACTTCACTATGTCATTTAATAATTACCTATAAATATCTACTGAAAAAGGTAAAATACTCAAGACTTGTCCTGCTTTCTGTTGCTTATCAACTTAGGCTTTATTTACGTTTTCTTTTGTATTTTATTTTTCCCTTGATTTTCTTTTTTTCTTTTTTTAAATATATCTTTATTGATTTCAGGGAGAGGAAAGGAGAGGGAGAGAGAGACAGAAACATCAATGATGAGAGAGTCATTGATCGAGCCCACAACCCGGGCATGTGCCCTGACCGGGAATTGAACCCCGATCACCTGGATCCTAGGTCGACACTCAACCGCTGAGCCACGCCCAGCAGGGCTTCCCTTGATTTTCAACTTTCCAATTTTACTCTTCCTACTTTCTTTTTCTTCTCATTATTGCTGAGATCAGGAAATTGTTCTCAGTAATACCGTCTCCCACTCTAGGCCAGGCCAGTGAGAGATGATAGCTGGTAAACGGCGTGAGAGGCCACATTGGACACCCTCTCCTCCAGTGCCTGCAGAGATGCCCAGAGGGGAAAGGCTGAGACCCTGAATAATTTTCCCTTCCCAGCACTTGTGGTTTATAATGTCACCATGGATACCAAAGTCCTGATTGGCTTTATCCATTGAGGACACAGAAATCAGTTTTGCTTCAAATAGAGAGAGAGGACCCTTAGTCCCCACACTTTGTATTTCAATAGAGTTATTTACATTTGTTGTGTCCATTTCCTCTCCCCCTGAATTATCTCTTGAGTTTATTCCAAATTGAAAAGGCTTCTTTTAACAAGGTCTATATTGATTGTTAAATTGAACAGGTAATTTTCAGTCCTTATCTTACTTGGAATATCGGGAACATTGGATCCAGTTGATCACCTTCTTTCCTTATAAAGCTTTGCTTCCTTGTTATTTCAGGACACAATTACCTAATTTCTTCCATTCTCACAGATAGCTCCCATACTACTTCTTTTTTTCTCAATTTATTTCATTTATTTATTATATATACATATATATTTTTAAATATATCTTTATTGATTTCAGAGAGAGGAAAAGAGAAGGAGAGAAAGAGCTAGAAACATCAATGATGAGAGTCATTGATCAGCTGCCTAGCCCACAGGCCGGGCATGCGCCCTGACCGGGAATCGAACCCCGATCGCCTGGATCCTAGGTCGATGCTCTACCGCTGAGCCACGCCCGGCAGGGCTATTTATTATAAATTTTTAAGAATTTATTTTATAATTATAGTTGACATGCAATATTATTTTATTTCCAGTTGTATAACTTAGGGGTGAGACATCTACAGCTCCTGCTATTCTTCTTAGCTGGTTTCTTTTTCATTTTCCTGCCTCTGAACACTGGGGTGCCTCGGGGTTCGGCTCATACAGCATTCTCTTTCTATCCTCACTTACCCTCCTGATGACCTCATCTAGGCTTACAGCCTTATATCCGTCAATATACTAACTCCCAGGGTAATTCTCATGTCCTGGACATCTCAGGGCTCATTTCAAACTCCTCTGAGAAACCTAATAGGCACCTACAACTTAACATGACCACTGCCAAATTCTCTATTTTTTCCTCTCAGTCACTTTCCATTTGATCTTCCCAATCTGATGCTTTACTAGGTCAATGAACTTGGATAGTTCAATGGATTTCCTCATATCTGTGCTACCACTTATCATTTATAAAATGAGCTTGATAATAATATTTCCCTTGCCTACAATAGGATCAAATAAAGGCATGTGAAGACTTTGAAAATTTTAATTGCTTTATAATTTTAAATTATTTTCCCTGAAGGTACCTTACTGGGATTCTACCATGTGCCAATCACTGTTAATTATTGTTTCAAAGTCACAGATAATCTGGTATTTCCAAAGTGAGAGAGAATTCAGGGCATTAAACTTTAGGTATCCTGCTTACAGATATGAGGACAAATGGGTAGTTTTAGACACAGAGCAAAAACGATATGACATAATAGTGAATATTAATGGTATAAGAGATGTGTTTCATAATTTGAAAAAATATTCAATTTTTTCTTTAGATAATGGAAATTCAATTTCCTAGTCACAGGTAATGAGGGAATTTTCTTAGACCTGTGATAACAGCACATGGTTCTTTGTCATCTAAAGCTGATTTCCATTCCATAGTTACTGCTTCTCCTGAGTCAGATCATGGGAAGAAGCCAAAGCTTCTGCCATCTCTGAAAAAGAAGAAAGAAAGAAAAAAATCCCTTTCCAAAGCCTTTTCAAATAGTTACAACCATAAAAGAGTGTGTTAATCCCAGTGTGAAGAGACTATATCCCTCAACGAAGGGAATATACAGTTTCGTTACTTTAATTAATATTAATAAACCTATTTCCCCTGGGATATGTGCTTATTCTAGAGAAAAGAAATCATTTTCGTAGATGAGATACTTGGGGTTACACACAGTAACTTGCAGCCATCAAATATTATGTTCTGCTGCCTTGGGGCAGTCACTTCGGAACTAGACTCAAGGAGGAAGGTTCTCTTGTTTTAGGAGGTGGAGGAACAAGTCATGGTAATAATGTGAGTAAGCTGTTCTAATAGAATGTTTGGTCTCCAGGGTGTGACAAATGGGAGAAAACTTTACAACCTGTAGATCCCTTCCAATGCTGAAATGTCATAAATGCTGAGATGGCTTAAAATTCAGAATAAAAATTGTTCTGATAGGAAAATATAAGCACTAATTATTTATTGAATCTTTTATATGGCACAGTAGGTAGTTTTCTACCGAATAAACATAATCTCATTTAATTAGTCCAGCAATCCTAGAAGATGGGTTTTATTAACCTCATTTTACAGGTGAGGGAACTGAGGCACAATTTGGTGACATCTGTACAGGGGACCAAATGATTAGCAGAACTGAGAGTCCCATTCAGGCTTCTCAGACTCCAAAGTCCTCATTCGTTCCACATTATGACACTTCCTGAGTCCCTCATCCATGCCAGCCCTGCTGCTCCTGTCCCTGCCCTCTGCCTCGGGCAGCTCATTTAAGCCTCACAACATCACCACATGTCACAGGGGAGTAGACTGAAGCCACACAGGATCCCCTGAGAGCACATTTTGCATTCATTATCATCAACACGACCAAGGATGCCTCATAGCTTTTGATTTTCTGGGCACAAGGAACATCTTTCCCTAAGCTACTGATTGAAAGTGGTTCCCATCTCCTGTTAGCTGGCAAACCTTCTGTTTGCCAAGGGAGCAGTAGCGTGGGGTAGCTTAGCACTCACGCTCTGAAGCCAGACTACCCTCCTTCGAAGCGAGATCAATGGCTCAGCTGCCGGAGAATCTGGGAACTTTCTTTTTTTGGAGTCTCCATTTCCTCATCTGAAAGCAATAACCCCTAAGAGTTGATTTATAAAGATTAACTGAGTTAGGTCATGGTAAAATATTAAAATACGCACTAAAAAACATTAACATTGCTATTGTTATTGTTGATCCAGAAGATGCTGGAATATATTTTCTCAGCATGTGATTCTTAGAACACTGCCTCAGAATCTCCCAGGGCAGCCCACCTCTGATTTAGCAGGTCCAGGGTGGGGCCTGAGACCTTACTTCTCTTATAAGCTCCTAGGTGACAGCAATGCTGTTGGACCTCACACTTTGAGTGGTAAGGAACTAGGGTACTTTATTAACTATAGATTCTGGGTTCCTGCCTCAGACTCCAGGGAGCAGGCCCAAGAGACTGAACGTTTAACTGGCTTTCAAGGAGATGCTAAGGCGCACTAAAGCTGGAGAAGGCCTGAGCGAGGCTTCAGTGGGTTCTATTAACATCATTTGACAGCACAATTCACTGGAGACACAGCCTGATCGAATCCCTGATTCATCATCATGACTTCAGGGTAAAACACTTCTGATGCTACGACACCCTCATCTCTTTTCGTAACAGAGGTAATGAGTCAATTTTCCAAACAGAGTAAGTAGATAATCCTTCTCAATTTACTAACAGAATTCACTAAATATTAAAGAGCATTAGAAGAGGCATTCTTTTTGCAAGTTCAACTAAGCAGTAGCTTTCTAGCATAAATATTAGGGACGAATAAAGAATTTCATTCAAGGTTGACAGCTTCCATTAGTTTCTATTTTATATTGATATTTTCCCTGTTTCTTCAGTATTTTTTTGCATTTAGTACTATATTTTTAAAATATATTTTTTTGGTTTGATTCTGGATAGTTTAAGCTTAAAAGTGCAGTTTACTGAAAGGATGCGGGGGTAGGAATCCAGGGGAGACTTCAATAATCAGTCTTTGAGTAGGACAGTAACCAGGGCAGCTCATAGGGTGACCTAACACCCTAGTTTATCCAGGGCTGTACCGTTTAGCACTGAGAGTCCCAAGTTCTGGGGAAGTCCCTCAGTTCCATGCAAACAGCTGGCATTGATCACCTAGCAGAGACCATAAAGTACACTTTCTATCTAGCAATTCACATGAGTCAATTCGATTGTTCCTATACATCGTCTTTCTCCAAAATGAATTGGCTTGGGCCAGATGTGTCTACTCCTGTTCCAATCAGCTCCAGGCAAAGGACAAATTACACCCCCAGTCCCCCAGTGGTGGAGGGCCCATCCCTATGAAACAAAGACAAATTCCTACAGAAGAAGGAATCCAGGCAATGACCTGTGTCTACTACAATCTCTCAGAAATTGTCTCTGATTACCCTGTAAACTCAATTTTCCTTTGCTTTGCTTTTCCAAGTGCACCAGGGAGTCACAATCCACTAAAATCATCTATGCCTCATTAGATCACAGCAGAGAGCTGGGTTGAGATAGAAACAACCTAAATGTGACCAACATTCATTAAGCACTTACTCTATGCAATTAATTGATACATACATACATATATACATACACAGACAGAGAGACATAAAAAACCCCACTAATGTAGCTGCTATTGCACTATTTTCTAGATAAGGTAGCTAAAGCTTCCTTCAGTTTCCAAGGCTAGAAATTGAATCAAGATTTTCTGGCTCTAAGTCAAGTATCTGTCTTCAATATTCTCTCTTTCTTTTCCTCCTATCATGCTTTATTCTCTCATGCTCTCTGCCCTTCTCTCTCTATGGTCACATATATGTGACAGTCTCATAGACATCACCTTGCATATACTTACATACTGCTGTAGATGGAATGGTTTACTCTTACCAGTCAGGATTTTCCATATTAGGCTGAGAGAGAATAAATGAATTGGCTATAGTGAAAATTTAATTAGTAAAAAAAATTAACACAGTCAATTAAACCCAAAATTTTTGATTCTACACCTTTCCCAGTTTTCTATCCATATCACTCTGTCATACTGTGAATGCTTCATTATCTGTTGGTTAACACAGAGAGAAGAAAACTGACCTTGGTTTTATATCTGCAATAATGATGATAGAATTTCTTCAATGCCTTCTATGGGCAAAGTGTTTGTTAAGCACTTTATATGGTGTTACCTTCAAATAAAAGAAACATAGTCACAGGGACATCAAGGAGTTTCCCTAAACCCATTCAGTAACAAAAAGGGTAGAGCCAACAGTTGAATTTAGATTCATCTGCCCCTAAAGGCGTTTTCTTTTCAGTTTGCTGCTGGATCAGGATTTGCTTATATATTCTATTACTCTAAGCAAGTTTGAACAATGGTACACTATTTCTCTATACTGAGATAGGTTTCCTTTGTTATGCTGTTACTCATATTTATGGGTACAATTATATATCTTGGTTAAATTTGTATCATATCAATCTATTACCTACCTTTATAGTTTTTTTAACTTTATATTTATTTAAGTCAACTCATTCTTTAAAATTAAACCTTGCCCTAGTAATAATATCCATGAAATCACAGATGTGAGGCACTTGTTACATAATTTCTAAAACACCTTAAAATAAAGTTGGAAATATTTAAAAATCTATTTATTACTAATGGCAAGGTCCCAAAAGCTAAAATTATGCAAAAGGGCTTTTTTTTTGCATTATAGATTTTCTTTGTCAATTTTGCTAAAAGAATCATTCATTTCTTTTTTTCTATAATGTCATTGTATACATTCAAATAATTTAAAGAAGGGAGTTTAGTTTCCTTGGTCTAGGGAGACATCACATTTGCTGCTTTCATTTTGGAGTCACTCTTAGGATATGTTTTAATCTATTTCCAGGAGAAGCAGATAAACTCAGTAAGTTTTGGGAGGGGGGCAGGGGGGGAAGGGGAGTCAGCCAGCTGGATTCAGACTCTACAGCTCCATGTAGATTTGCTACCCTTTGATTACTGCCAGGTAGCCCTCGTGCCCACATAGCTGCAGAGGTCGTGCCTTTGCAGAGTTACATGTAGTTCATTTTGTGTGATAAATTATACAGTACGATACGATTCATAAATTTGTTCATTCCCAAAGAGCTCAAGATGGGTTGTCGACAAACTCCAAGGAATGCCTCTTCATATTACACTCCTTGCTCACCCAGGAGGTCCAGGCTGACCTTTTCCCATGGCTTGTCCTCTCGGGGAACATTTTAAATTAGCAACTTCTGAATGTGGTGATCTCTTGCGGCCTTTGCCCTTGTTCACCTCAGTTGTGTAAAATAAAGTCAAATCAGCTGTATGTAACTCCCCCATGCTCACCCTCCTTCCATTTACTAAGTCTGCTTTATAAAAGAAACCTCTCATTTAGTGGAGTCTAGGTCTCTCCTTTGCTTCCGTTTTCAATTCCCACTGAATGAATCAGGTCTCAGCTTGTGATCATTCGTTACCTGCTGCTGCTTCCCCTGGACGCCCCTAGCAGCCTGCCAGAGCTCTGGGCTGTATTTCATGATCTCTTTTAACTCCTTGTTGGCAGCTTTCTGGTCCTATCTTTTTACCTTCCTGCCCAGGTTTAATGCCTGTTAGCAAGCCAGTTATGTTTTTCTGAATTTTTCCAAAACGAGATAAAAAATCAAAACTCCAGCTCCCAAATCTCAATGAGTGATCTTTTCCCATAATCCTTCACCATCATTTACTATCTGAATTCCTCACCTTCCAAGCTTCTGCCTCCATAAAAAAACAGAAATGTCTCCATCTTAACAAGAAAGCTCTTCAGGTATTGGGCAGTGACGGGGATAGAAAAGGGTGGAATATAAACAATGCAAGTCTAGTTCATTCACACAAATAAAAAAATCACACTAGCTGGCCAGAGTCCCTCTTTCCTGTAGACCGGCCTCTTGTAGAGAGGCAGATGGGAGATGCTGGGGTATACACAGTTGGCATATGGCAGTTTCAGAGGAAAGTTCATCAAAAGCAAATGCCAAAACCCCCTGATGTAGAGGATTGCTAGAGATGTACTCCTTTGTTGCTCTATGGAAAAAGAGAATACCTTCTCAGATAGGACATTCCATAAGTTACATATAGACACACATGCAAAGAAAAGAACCTCCACTTAGTCACATCAGTTCTTGCCTATTACCTAAGCTTTTGCCTTCCATCTCATTCCCTATGAATCCACCCTGCACACAAGTGTCACAGTAACCCTCTTACTCTGTAGATTTGGCCACATTGACATCCTGCCTAAAGCCTTCCACGTGTGACCTAGAACAGTGAGTTCTTCACAAAGAGTTTCAGCTGACTGGAAATCCGTGTTACATGAAAAGGGGTAGTGGGCATAAATCACACAAGCACGTTGACAGGTCTCACATGAAGGTCATGATCACCAACCTAAGAGAGCCCTCAATACCGCTGGGCCATCGGACCACATTACTATAGGCATCTCACCTAGACAACTGGTTCATCTCATCCTTCATCTTGGATTAACAATACCTGTTCCATCCTCAATCTACTCCTACGACCTCCTAAGCAAGTAGAAGAAATTAAAAAAAAGAAATTCCTCTATCTTCCATAACTGTAGCACATTTTCATATATGTTCACATACCTCCTTCTCTACTAACCGCTGTCCTAGGTAAAATGAATGCCTCCACCGCATCCTCTCACTTACTCAGAGATCTTGTTCTTCTTCCCCGTACATCAGTTCAGCACTTTTTGTTGTTGTTGTTAATCAGCATAGGAACATGCTGCTATTTTCTTTTCACATCTACCATCATTATCACCACCACCATCGTCATCAAAGCTACACCTATTCTCATGTCCCTGCCAGCTACTGTCCCAAACTCACTGAAAGAGTATCTATGGTCTCTCTCTTCAATTCCTTTACTCCAAATCCCTCTTGGACAAATTTCAATCAGGTTTTCACCTGCATACTCACCAATACTGCTCTTGTTAAAGTCATCAATGACATCTGCTTTGCTAAATCCCATGGAAGCTGCTCAATCTGAGGCTCACCTGACCATCAGCAGTACTTGATAGGGTTGAACACTCCATCCTTCCAGAAACACGTTCTTTATTTGGTTTCAATGACATCAAACTATACTAGTTTTCCTACTTCTTTCCCGGCTGCTCTTCCTGTCTGTGAAGAATCCCCAGATTCCTCTACACAGATTTGGGCTGTCTCTCTGTGCTTCCATAGCTCTGTAGTAACCTTATCCCAAAATTAATGGCCCTCTCTTGAACCATTTTTTAATTTTTTTTTTTTTTTACCACAAACATGCACTGACTACCTAGGGTGTATGAGGATCTATGGTCTCTCTGGTAGATATAAATCAATATAAAGTCTTATCCATGGGAGTTCACTCTCTACCAAACACAACATCACCTACTAATCCATTATTCAGAATTTATTTTTTAACAGACTTATTGAGATATAATTAAAGTACTGTACAACTCAATGCTTTTTAATGTATTCACAGAGTTCTGCAATCATCACAACAGTCAATTTTAGAGAAGTTTCATCACCTCTCCAAGTCCCACCCTTGGGAAACTACTAATCCATTTTCTGTCTTTCTAGATTTGCCTGTTGTGAACATTCCTATAAATCTTTCATCCTGGAAACAACTGGAAACAAATGATAGTCCTTTAGGAGCAAGGATAGCTAAGTGTGGAGTGTCCCTCTCTTCCTATTTTTCTGGCAGTCATCTGGGATTCTGCTATGAATGAATCGACCACCTGGTCCCACCTGTTGTTACAGTAGTGCTCTGCTTCTACGACACTCAAGCTCACCGTGCCCCTTTATATTCTACCCATTCCAGCCCCTGCAGGAACTGCTCCCTGAGACCAGGATCACTGTTCTGCCAAATCCTGTTGCTTCCATATTTTTCCATTTCTTCACCATTCTGCCCAAACCTCTTAGAACCCGTCAAATTATAGACAGCCAACACTGAACCACGGGGTCCTATTCACAGTGCTATTAGTATACACTGGACACATCTGGCCTGTGCTGAGACAATTCAGGGAACTTAGAGTGACGCAACACTGACCCAGACGGTCCAGTAATCTAGGCCAGATGGCAAATTGATCATTAAGCTCCTTCTGGTGGACTTATTTTTTCCAAAATTCACTATTATAATTAATTATCTGCTATCTGGCATTTTGTCAATAAATAGCATCCATTAACTAACATTTTTCACTGCCAGTTCCATGATAATTAATTATCACAGTGCCAACCTGTGGCACTAAAAGATTCTGAAATCACTTCAGAAAACGAGAATGAGAGAAAGTGAGAATAAGAGAAAGACAGCAAAATAGGCAGGTGAAATCATGCTCAGCACAGTTATTTACAGTCTGAAAAATCATTTCTGCCATCTCCTGGAAGCCCCATTCCACATACAGAAATACCCATATAACCTCCTAATGGGGCTCCCGTATAACACCAAGTAATTCAGCATACTTTAGAGTTGTCTGGATCTTTTCCAAGAAGTTTGTCCCCATCCCTCATCCCTTCCTCCCAATGTCGCCCATCCTGGGCATTGGTCAGTAGAGGAGGAGACAATTTATCTAATCCTGGAAGAAATGCCACATCGGTCACCATAGTTTTATTTACTATCATGCACTATAAAAAAGGTAACAACCCCCCTTTCCCTGACCTTAAGGCTTTTCAGAATAATTAGAAATATTTTGTGAAATATAGCATGGCAGGGACCTAAATGGGAAAATAATTTAAAGGAAACATGATACAATAACTTTCCTTCTGGGTTTGACATCATTTTTATTTTTATCACTTAAAGGAGTTTAAACCCACAGCAAGATTAGTGCCCTACTGGATTCATGGTAGGCATTCAAGGCATTCTGGCTTGATTAAGAAGGCTGAGGAAATGTGGTCAATGACTGAATGAAATGTCTTTCCAACTTGAAAACTTTCCTCTGACTTTCTCTGGATTTAGGTTGGCTGAGGGAGCTTTATACAGCCTGCTTATTTGGTCCTAGACACTATGTCTCAATATGTGCAGTTTCACCCGGGAGCTGGCACCCCCTGTTACAATGATTATGAAGCCACTTGAGAGTTCCTGGGTCAGAAGGAATGGGCCGGCTTCAAAGCCGAGGCCATCTCCCTCTTCAAAATGATAAATGGACAGAAGCAACGAAAGGTGAACATCTGAACACACTTAGGTAGAGCACCTCGTAGAATTCACAGGAGACGTGCCTGAGAAGAATATAAATACATAACAATTTTGCAGCTGGGATTTTGAGACTCTCAGAATCCTGCTGTGTCATGTTGACTTTGGAATAAAGAAAGAATGGCTTTTCCTGAAAGTTTGAGGGCTCTCATTGAGTCATTTCTGAACTTTTGGAGGCCCTCTCCTACTTTATTGTATCAAACTGGTGCGCTGTATTGTCAGGTTAGATTCTAAAGCCAGGTGGCTCTGGTCACTGAGGATGTGGCCATACTGACAAAAGAGAGCCACAAAATGTGCTTTAGGAAAACTCCTGATACCTCATCGTGTGGACAGAGAGCTGAGTAGTATCAGCAGACCCTGAAAGATCCTGCAACACAGAAAGCTGATGCTGATGAGAGCAAACCCAGAAGACGTGCCCCATAAGATCTCTTGTGACAGTTACAAACAAGAGAGACTGACCGCTGTCCAGTAAGTCTACTGGAGAAAATACAGGGCTATGTAATCACATGGCTGATTTCTTCCAAGCCAGGCTCTAGGGGGTGGAGAAGATATGTCCCTAGGTAAAGAGCTAAAACAGAAAACAAAGCCAGAAGACTAGTATGAGGAAAATGACCCCACAGTTACTAGAAGGAAAATGCACTAGGAATCCTGGCCAGTGTGGCTCAGTTGGTTGGGCGCCATCTCATGCACAGAAAGGTTGCCGGTTCGATTCCCGGTCAGGACACACACCTAGGTTATGGGTTCCATCCCTGCTCGGGCATGTATGGGAGGCAGCTGATCATGTCTCGCCTTCACATTGATGTTTCTTTCTCTCTCTACTTCTCCCCTCCTCTCTCTAAAAATCAATAAAAATATATATTTTTAAAATGCAATAAGAAGGACAATAAATATGAAGAAGAATGAAGAAGAGGCCACATGTGTGAGAAAGGCCTGAGCTCATGCTCCTGCACAGCAGTGGGGAAGGATGTGGGCAAGGCAAGCAAGGGGACTTCTGCCGCAAGGGCGCCAGCTCCAAGCGACACCTCTGCCCTCAGCGCAGAGCACGCAGGGAAAAAGCTGGGCAGGTTCTGCTTTGACCCCTCCTACTGGGCAGTGTACCCTTGTTTTCTTGCATGGCACGCTCACATTAATTCCTAAATAGAATGGCGTGGGTTGTGAAGGTGGCTCTTTAAACCGAACTGTGTCCCAACTTATGGGAACAGAATCATAATGACGGTGCGTGCAGGGATGTTGGAGTCACCCAGAGAATGAGGGGAAATCCAGGGTGAGCATTTCTCATTGTAGCCTTTAGTAAGATTTTGGAAACTGCTTTTTGAACAAGTTTCTCTTAAGCTATGTGGTGGCCGAATTCAGATGTTATAAGTTGTACTGGTTGACAATATCTGTTAGTTAAATGAACTCTAACTCCTAAAAATGTAAGCCCAATTTCACCTTTTGTTTGTGTGTTTTTTAATTCTTAAAGTAAAATAGTTTTCCCACCTTTGAAATTTGTATTTTTGTACAAGTTGGTCTGCCTCAAATAGCTCAATATCATTAACTGTTTACACACAGCCAAAATTCTCCAAAACTATTGTCCTTCTAAATGTATATTGTAAAACACATGCAAAGAGAATAAAACATTCTTAAAATAAAATTGACATCATTTTATAATAGCCGATAATTCCTTTTTAAAAATTTTATTTCCGATTTCTTCACAGTTAAAAAGCAGTATAAGGTAAATATTTTTACAGATAAAAAGCCCTTTATATATAAAATATACTAGGAGGTAATCTCTTCATTTATTTTTTTAAAAAATCTATTATAAGTATCTTTTAAAATAGAATCCTTTACTTTCATTCCAAATAGAGAGCTTTATAGAAATAATTTAAGAAAAATGATTTTTTTTTTGGTGTAGTAGGGTTTTTTCAGACAGCTCCTCTACTGCCCTCTAAAGTTCAAGAACAGCATAACAGCTCTACTTGAAGATGGTAATGTAGTCAGTTGAAACCCCAGAATTATCAAGACCCCAAAGGACCACACTCTTTAGCTCCTGATATCAATGCAGTGTGGTCAGGCATATCTGCTTACGTGTAAATTCTACATTTAAGACGAGATTCAATACAGAATAGATAACTTAGAAGGTGGGTGATCTTTTCCCCAGTACCAGACTCATTAAGCAGGTCCCTGTCATTCGCATTTTAATACACGATCTAATCACAGAAGTAGCCAGACTTTTGAGTTTTGAAAATTGTTCGACTTTCTGGGATGTTCATAAATAGTGTTTTTATGTTACCTATGTCATAATTATGACAGAAATACCTTGTGAGGAAAAAGTGGAGGACAGTATAGGTAATATTGGGAATGACTGCTAAGAAATAGTACAGAAAACTATGTTTCGGAAAGTGATATATGTTGCTCCATGAGCTCCTGTTAATAATGCACATTGGAGCAGAGTGAGAACTGGGGGCCTCACATGCGGTCAGGTTTTTGACCCTGAGGACAGATGGTGCTGCTTCAGAGCAGGAAAGCGATATGAGCTGACAGAAGGCCCTGTGGAACCATTCGGCAGAGGTGGGAAATGGGGAGCAACTATCTCACCTGTTCTCTACATTGGGGTGAGGCAGGGAGTAAAAAAAATGACAGGAATGAAAGACAGGAAGAAAAGTGGGAAAACAAGAAATCAGGGAAGAAGAGGACATTTACTGAGCCCCTGCTTTACACCAAGAACTTTTATTTGTTCATATAAACATTTAAGTGTTATCTCTGTTTTAACAGGTGAGAACATTGAACTTCAGAAAAGCCAACATAATTTCCTAATTTGGTCTAGTCGTACAAGTGGTAAGCGGCACAGCCACATGCAGGAAGGAAAGGCAACTGTCCCAGACATTCATCCAGTATCCTCTCCGACCTCATACCCATTGGAATCTCTGGGGGCAGGGCCCAGAAATCTGTATCTTAGCGAGCTCTGCAGGGGAGTCAGCTGCTTGCTCAAGTTGAGAGCCAGGTTTGGCTAAGTCCTTTAATTTGTTTGTGTAGCACACTTTCACTGTCCGATGCCTTTCAGAAGCCCTGCTTTAAGTATTAGGAGAAACTCTTACCATAGATCCAAATTTTAAAAAGTTATTTTCCACATGCCCGGGTTGCGGGCTCCATCCCCAGTCAGGGTCGTGCAGGAGGCAGCCGATCAATGACTCTCTCATCATTGATGTTTCCATCTCTCTTTCTCCCTCCCTTCCTCTCTCTGAAATCAATAAAGATATATTTTTTTAAAAAGTTATTTTCCTTTGTAGCAAGGTATAGTCATTCAGATTCTCTTCCTCCATGGTACCCGTAGGTTGACTGAGATGAGCAGAAGGCTGCCAATTCCCAGGGTCCCCGCAGGTTCGATTTCCTGGCTCTGGGTGTTTAAGGGAACTGGGCAAGTTCGAGACGGTAGGTAATTCAGGAGGATTAATGAGCAAATTCATAATGATCCTTATTTCTACATTTCCACTCTAGAATGTGGGCATTTTATATTTTGCCATGGTTATATAAGTGCAGCTGGATGACTTGCCTTAAATTTCCATTTTGTGCTCAGAAGCCAGGCTCTGCCGCTATTTGTATACCCTAGTTCCTGTGGGTTATAGAAGGACGATTGAGACAGTACCAATCCAGTCCACCTAATTTGTTTTTTCCCAAAGGCTTAATAACCACCATTTAACTTCAATTCCACATAATATTCATGGAAAAAGAATATTATTATTTCCATCTCGCAGGCGAGGATACAGGGTCCCCCAGGTGATTGTTTGACTGGGAAGGAGACTCGAACAGAATTTCTTCTGCACCCAGATTTAACATTCAAACAGAAGCCCACGGCATACCTCTGATGCCAAAAAACATATCATATTTGATTTTATGTCACTAACAATATCTAGTAAAAACACTGAGAGATCATTTAATAGATTTATTGAGAAAAAACCCCCACACAGGTTATATTTAGTTTTGTTGGCTGCACCTGGAGGAAGGACACCAGAAACAAACATTTCATGAACTAAAATGAATTTGCATCTCTCTTTTGTATGCATTGTCTTTCTACTTTGCATCATCCTAAAAATGACAATGTCCTATGTGACAGAGTTGCCTCTAAGTTCACCAAAACTTCATGAACCCTCTTCCAAAATAGAGTTGCTGCAGGCAGTGGCCGCCCAGTTGGGACTACACTTCCCAGCCATCCTTGCATGCACATAGGGCCATATGACCAGTTCCTGCTGATGGAATGAGATAGAAGGAATCATTTCATCTCTAGGGCAAGGCAGATGAGAGACAAGCATGCTTTCCCACCTTCCACTTCCCCATCTACTGAATTCAGAGGACCCTGAGGTCCTAGGAGAGGGCAAAGCAACGAGGTGGTCAGAACTGGGATTCCTGGACCACCAGCTAGGAGAAAGTGTCCAGTCCACCAGGAACCTTCACATTAAACAGTTACATGAGTGAGAAAAAAATTTCATTGTGTGGATCCATTGAAATTTTGGAATTTTGTATATTGCTGCAACTATCAGTACCCAGTTTAATGCATTTCATTTCCTCTCTTGGATGATACTTTTATTGAAGAGAATTTCTATGTTTGTTTGTTTATTGATTTTTAGAGAGAGGAAGAGAGAGGGGGAGAGAGAGAGAGAAACTTCGATGTAAGAGAAAAACATCAATAGGCTGCCTCCTGCAGTCCCCCTACCAGGGATCAAGCCCAAAACCCAGGCATGTGCCCGGACCTGGAATCAAACTGCCAGCCTTTCAGTGCACAAGGTGATGCCCAACCGATTGATTCACACAGGCCAGAGCGAGAATTTCTATGTTTGGAAAACCATTAGCTATACAGAGTTTCATGAGTTTCATAGATTTTGAGGAGCCTTCAGGGTCTTTTCTCCCACTTTGTTTCTCTTCAAGGAGAATACTAATTACAGTGGGTGCATATTTGAGTCACAGCTCAGACAGGTCTGCATCCAATCATAGGCTCTTCCCTTACAAGATAGGACGGCACAGGTAAACTGATGAGCTTTCTCTTCTGCAAAGTAAGGATTAAAAATCCTTATAGTATAGGTTCATTATGAAGACTAGAATTGATATTTGTAAATGCCTACTACAGCACCTGGCTCATAGCTAGGTTAGCAGTGGGTGGTAGATACTCAGCAATATTCACTGCAACTTCTCAGGAGAGAATTATACTTTGATTGCCCCTTATTATTGGGTTTGGTCATGGGGCTTGCTCTGTTCAACGACATGTAAGTGGACAAGATGTGTCACATGCATGTTGAACTCTGATCTTTTTTCTTTCTGACATGGATGACTGGTAACATTTTAACTATATATTGTTTCATATCGTTGAGTCCTAAAATGAAGATGGCATAGAGCAAAGTCACAGTTTCACCACAATGAAACAAATGGCGAACTTTTATTGTAAGAAATAGGGATTTGGGGTCCATTTGTTACTGCAGCATAACCCAGTTTTCCTGACAAATGCATGAAGTGTATATATATATTTTTCAATCAGTGAATATGGGAAATTAAATTTTCTGACTCTCCACCAAGGACCAGGATGTCTAGCTCTTTCCCTGTCCCTCCTTCCTTGCCTCCTATGAAGGACCACTAAATAGAAACAGTGAAGGTCTGCCCCACTCCACTTTCAGGAAAGACATCATAGTTGAAAAGAGTTAAAAAAAAAACACCTGGAGATGAGATCTGATTTCCATGCTGTCCTCTGGAAGTTCACATTTAATAAACAGAAATTAGGACTTTACAGAAATTCAACTGATACCATTTTATTAGACTATATAACTTTGGTGAGCACAAATGAAAGTTTGGATAAGAGCTTCAAACTTTTTAGTGAGGCAAAGTCAGTATATGGAGAAGTCATATGGGGAATAACACAGAAGACAAGTTCTTCATGAGGCTGGAGAATATCAAGCTTGATAGAAAGCTGCCATCTCTGCAGAATAATTCCCAATTTCTCAGACAACTGACAGAAGCCTGGAGTAAAAACATTGCCTTTAATTATCTTCTTTCATGAATTATATTGATGGGAAAAATATTTAGCTGAATTTCTACTTAAAACCAGGAAAGGTGAAAAAAGTGTCTAGAATTTTGTCAGTCAATTACTCTAGCTTTCCCATTATTATTATTTTGGGGATGGGGAGGGGAACTACTACAGTACACCTAGCGATTTGCTGCTTCACCCCTATTAACTCTGACAGTAGATGGCAAAACCAGTGTGTTCATGCTGATTTCACTATAATCACAGTGAAAGACAGAAGACAAATTCATTGTACTGCATGTATGTGGGCAATTGCATTCCACAGGCTATGTTCTTACTTTATGGGACATTCTTTGCAAAACCAGAGTTATTTTAAAACTATATGTTGTGAAAGTCCCTCTACCCTCCCTCACACCAGTGCTAGGATTCCCTAAAAAAAGTGACTTTTCCCAGTAGCATCATCTCTAATGACTATACCTTTATGCAGAGGCTGGCCTAGGTCAGGCGAGGGTGGAGAAAGGGGCAGGACAGGAGAGGGGTGAGAGCCTTTGGGTAAGAAGGAAACAAGCTGTCTTCCTTTATTTTCATTTTTCCTGCCCCACTACACTGTAATTTTTTATTAGAGGCTTAACTGACACCATGCCAATCTATTTTATCTAAAATATCATTAAAAGGCACGCTCTGGAGAAGGCATACTTTTCTATTTTTATTTAATGTGCTTCATCATTTGCTAAGTGTTTACACATTAGAACTGCACTTTACCCCCAAGAGGCCCTGCACTCAATTGATCCTGACCCTCATGTTGCAGATGAAAGAGGCTTAGAGAAGACACCACGGAAGCAATGTGAAACTCAGGCCATCTCGCCCACACCCGTCCTACATGGGAAATGCTATCACCTACCTATGGAACCAACACTGAGAGCTTCCGTTTCAACACCATTAACTGACATTTCCTATCAATTGCAAGTTACAGGTTAAAATGGTGTTCAAAACCTCGATTTCACTAATTTTCCAATAATTAGGCATATATTTGATACTGACCACCTTTGGTACATTTTTCAAAGACACTTCTTGGGTGATGTGAAACAAGATCCTAGTTCTAAGGCTTACAAATACTCTGGGAGATAAAAATTCAGCTATATTTTATCTGCATAGATAGATGAAAACTTTATGAAATTCTGATATTATAGCTAAGGAATTATTAATTGCCATTTCACTAGTGATTTCTGATTTTGGCATATAAAAATTATGGTACTATTTTTTTACCCAGTCCCAGAAGATTAAAAATCGAGGTGGTACAGCCATGTTATTTCATTTTTAATTTCCACAAACCCCACTTTAAAATCTATAAGCCATTTTATCATGTAAATCATCTTTCTCCTAAATGCTATGCTATTAAAATTTCATTCCTGCAGTGCCTTCTCAGAGATTAGTTCTCTAGAGAAGAAAAACACATATTCTCAGTACTTTTCATATAAAGACCCAGGATCCTGCCTTCTAGAGTAATAAAGACTGGTCCAAATGGGGTACTTCATGAATAAACATCTCCAGTCCAATAGCAAAGGGAAGGGTACACTTTAGATGTTTCTATCTCCATTTGAGAGTCAACTACATTCTGTATTTTACAGAAGTAAAACCAGCAGAAAAGTATTCTCTGTCATCCATCCATCTGTCCGTCCATCCATCCATCCATCCATCCATCCATCCATCCATCCATCCATCCATCCATCCATCCATCCATCATGATATCACCTATTTAACTGAGTTTCTGAGGGAGCAACAGCGACCTGTGCCTAGTCCCTGACTCCCTGGGGTGTCCTAGCACTGTGCTTGTCACCAGCAGCAGTTTCTTACTGGAAAATATTTGTTGAATAAATTTTTAAAAAATCAATGTGTGTTTTTAAAAGCTCAGAGCTATAGCTCTGATCCATGGTCAAGCTATAATAAGAGTCCTACCCTTTATTTTGACCATATTTCTAGAGCCAATTTTTCTTCAGTTTGTCTATTCAGGTTCTTTTTCCTTTCCAGGCAATTATCTTTACTAAACTTTCTGCAGCTCCCTGGAACAACTTTGCATTGCCAAGCCATTTCTCAGGATTGTGCCTGACGCCCCTAACTTAGTGTCTAAAGCAAATTTAATGAGCTCATTTTACAGTCTCTCTTCTAGGTCTTCATGAAAATATTGAATGCAGCAACCAAAACTGAATCCCACTGAATGCAGTTGACTTTTCATACATCCTGAAGTTAAAAATAGCCACCCTCTGGGTAGAACATCCCAGGCAACAGTATCCCAACTAATCCTTGTATTATGAGGACCACGATTCCACAGGTTACTGAAGCATGTCATGGTGGCAAAACTGCAGCCCTACTGTGGATAAAGGTGAGCGTTTATACAGCTTTCCTTGACACTCAAAACCTGCTCATTTGTGATAAGAAGAGGCTGTGCTATTTGAAAAAGCATTATATTAGTGCTCACCAGTTTCTATAAAACATATTAGTAAATGCACACTGCACTGCGTTTCCTATGACTAGGGTGTGTACAAAAAGTGTGTATGTCTTATGAGGGACTCATTCTCTAGGCTCCACGCCAGTCTGGCAATGGCCCCAAAGTATCACAATAACAGCAGACAATTTTACTCGAAGAATACAAGCCTGGAGGTATTTTTCTGCACAATTCATTAAAATCTTCATTCACATTTTCTTTCCTTATTTTTCCCCTTTTGGAATATTGTTATAAAACAAACCTATTCAACTAAACCTGTCCTTAATGTCCCTAAACTTTTAGGATCAACCTGAAAACATATCTTCATGCCTTTCAACAAATATCCTATTATTATTTCTTAGAAAAAGTTCTGCATTCACCTCTTTTGTAAGTGGAATTTGATTTCTTGTTACTTCCATTCAACATGTCTTGTCTCTTTCACCCCATAATCTGGTTAACTTTTCATTTTTGAAACCTTTCAAATTAACATCAAAAGGCTTGGGGTCCTAGGCTGTTTTCACTGTTTGTCTGGTCCTTTGTTACTGTTTAGGTGGATTTGCCTCAGTAGAGATTCTATGTCTTCTCTCTACCTCGGGCATGAGCCTCCTGAAATCCGCAAGGCTGCCCTCCCGTTGCTGGGTCTCAGTCCGGCCCACATCGCTTTGCTCAACCTCCCAGCCGAGGCCTGAATAACTGCTTTCTGTTTGCACCTACAAAATAAACCAGGGGGATAACGCCAGTTCCTCTGACGCCTAAAACCACAATTTTCCTTGGTGTCTTCTACAACTATAGTATCACAAAATCTACATTGTGTAGGAAAACAATTATCTGTAAGGTTCTCCTTCATAGGGGGAAAACCAACAAAGCAAAACCCTGTCAAAGATTTAGCCAAAAAAATAACATTTTCCAAGTAGTTGAAGGAGTGAGCATAAAAAGATCAGGTGGCTCCCCAAATGGCTACCATTCAGGTTCCAAATGCCACAGTTATTTTGACTCCCATGGACACTGCTTTCCTCTTAAAACCTTGAGGTGGGAAATGACCTTGAGTTTGCTACTCTCTAATTCCTTCTTAGGACAGGAATGACCAAGGAAAGCAAGACAGTTAATTACCTAACCAAGTCTATAACACAGTTATACTACATTGAAATGCAGGCCTGCCATGGAAAGCTGTATGGGCTGTGCACTGCGCAGCCTCACTGGCATGTGAGTTAGGGGAGGGCAGTGATCTTCCAGATGTTGATGGGAGCTGTACCCTACTGCACATAAGCTGTATGACTGAACTCAGCAGCTTCTAGAGTTCCTAACTCATTAAGGTCTTCCCCACCTGCAGAGCTAACATACAACAGACCCTACAGAAATGCCCCCTCCACTTCTACCTCATGAGCACATGTTTAGCATTGAAGACTCAATTCAAAGGCCCCTTTCTCTTAAAGGCCTTTCCTGACCCAATCCTGCCACAAACAACAGAGTAAAACTGACCTCTATCTTCTCCACCCTCCCATTGCTCCTTCCACAAACTGCTCTCACGACGACTCTGACACTTGGTCTTGCTGATACGTTTACTCATCTGGCCCCTCCACCAGACTGCAACCTGCTCATATTCTTCATCTTTGCATAAATAGCTCCTGCATAGGGCCTGGCACATAGTAAGTAAGGATTTAATAAATATTTTACAAATAAATAAATAACAAGGTGCAGAAAGATTTTCTACTGGGTGGCAATCTGCAAGATATTAATTTTCTTTTCTCCTGTTTGGTGATATTATCAAACATTTACTTCAGGGCAAGTAAAGGAGAATTGAAAGCATTCTTCATTGTCTTGGCACACAGTAATTAGCAAAGAAGCAGCTCCCAGCTATAAAATCTCTACAGTTAGCAAAACACCCCTATCAGCGCTGACGCTTAAACACTATAGAAAAATACTGCAACATTAAGTTTTGTAGTAAAGCAAATAAAAGTGTTAGCAAGTAAGATAATTACACCACTGTGCTTTTTAAAATGATTAAATGCTAACTCTTACTTCCTTTATAACCATTCAGTTACTCCTCACTGCCTGATGCCTAACATTCTTAATAAGGCCTAGAACGCTATCTATAAGCTGGCTTTGGTCTCTCTCGCTAAGCTTACCTCCTTCCAGCACCTCCTACACCCCACTCCCAAGTGTGTCACACCACACAGGTGCCCTCTATTCAGACACTTCGCATCTTCAAATTGCAACTTGCAATTGTCCAATCCAGCTCCTTAAATCAGCTCTCAACTTCATACTCCAGTGTATTCCATCACTTCAGCCAAGGGTGTCTTTTCTACTCTCATAGGATATCAAGCTGTTACTGGTAATTTTAATCAGGTTAAAAGGCACATCGCATCCTCTGTGGAACCTTCTCTCCCACCCTCAGCAGAATCATGGGCTCCTGGCCTTCAGCGTTCACGATCCTTGGTGTAAAACCCAGTGTTTTTCACAGTCTTTAATGTCCCATTTCCCATCTATCTTTCACTTCTTTGAAAGCAAGGGTTGGGTCTTGATTATTTGTAAATCTCCAGTATCCAAGACAAATAGTGATGGTGGCCACATAATAGCCACTTAACCACTGTGTGATGAGGGAGAAAGGGAAAGTCGGGTTCAGGCCTGCTCCCAACCCCTAGTTATGTGAACACCCCCTTGGAAAAAGTCCACTGATGCCTTCCACAGCTGGGGCAGGCCTGGGGAATGGTTTCCACCTTATTATTTTTAACTTGTGCCACAGGCAGGAAACTCCTGTGAGAAAAAGTCCAAGTATGGATGAATTAAAGCTGGTAAGAAAATAAATTAAGAGCATTTGTCTGAATTTAAGCATTGAATGATGTCCTTCAGCATTCAACTCAAAGCTGTCTTCCCCAAGAAGCTGTCTAAGGCTCCTAGATAGGGGTTCCTCATCTATAGCTCATAACAGAATGCTCATACCCACAGTTCTCATCAAATATTATAATTATTTGCTTATAAGTTTGTGAGCTAGAGAGTGAGGTCTGTAAGGGCAAGAACCATGCCTCAGTTCCCTTTGACCATCAGCACTTGGCACTGGGCTTGGCAACAAGCAGGAACTAGATACATGTTAAATATATAGAGCAAAGAGAAGGAGAGAATCCCAGACACGGAGGGGTTATGAACAGTTATAAAACACCCCCCCACACACACCTCCAGCACTAAATCAATGCATTTCCAGGTGATTGGGAAGGTGAGTCCTTGGCATGTTGATTTTTCCAATAGCTTTTTATTAAAACCTTTATTGCTGCAATCATAGGTAATTCAGGAATATATTTGCAATGACTAAAATCCATGATGAAAATAAATTATATTAGGGCATTTCATTAATCCTATTATTCCACAGTCCTATTAACTAGCAGCTCACTAGCATCTTACATCTTTATTTTTCAGGAAGGTATAGCTAAGGAATTATGTTATTAAGCATTTCAATTGCACTTTAATTTCTGTGTGATGCACCACTAATGCATTTAACTGCATTATCCTTTGCAGACAATTTTATCTTTGGAAATTGCTTTGGGGATGCAAAGAACTGGAGGGTAAATATTCTGAATTGGCCCTCTAATTAAAAGATGTCACTACATTTCTGTCAGAACACAGGCCACTTGTATCACTGTGAGCTTTTATTCCCAAACTGTGCATAGAATGAGCTGAACTGTATAAATATTGAGATTTTTACACATCCTTCCAGACAAGATGTAGAAAAATATGACATCCCAAAGTTCTTTAATTGGAAGGGAAGGTGAACTTTGATAGGTTTAGCGAGACTTTCCATTTCTTGGCCCACTACAGTTTATTTTTCAAACAATTTAACTTTTGCATAATCCTATGTGAAATATTTGAGGGTATAAAATACATGGTAACTGGTTTCTTTGTTTGTTTTCCTCTTTTTTTTGTGTGTGGTATTTTTTGCTTTGAATGGTATTTTTAACTTTATTTAGGTAGACAATGTACCTAACAGAGCATTTTCACAATAAAACTATTCTGATGAACCCACAGGTTTCGGTTGGTAACATTGGGAAAATAATTTATTTCTCTGGGCTTCTGCCAGCTTATCTGTAAGAGATGGATAACGTGAACTTGACTATATTCCTTATTTGTTGAAAGAAAGGTTGAATAGCAACTGAAATTTCTTCCAGAACTTGGATTTGATAGTGAAATCAGCTAATGCAACATATTTATTTACTTTCCTTTTGCTTGCCTTCTCCTGACCCTACTCAATCCCCACCCCAAAACACACATATCAAAAGACTTTTCTTTCTTAGCAAGAGACTTTAAAATACTTCCAAGACAGTCAGGCTGAACAAAATAAAATGTTATGAATGCAGCTGGAAAATAGAGAATCATGAATCAGCCAATACTCACATTATGTCTCTCATTTAGGAAATAGCATTTCTAACTAATAAATTCGTTTGAAAAGTCATTCTGAAAAACCATAGGAAGTCAACAGGTGCCTATTCTCCACATAATAGATGAAAAACCCCTTGTAAGAAAATGTTTTTTACTTAACCTAAAGCATATATATTTATTTTAGCATAGGCCAGAAATAAATGTCAGCTTATAGTTGTTGTTTTTTTAATATATATCTTAATTGGTTTCAGAGAGAGGAAGGGAGAGGGCGAGAGAGATAGAAACATCAATGATGAGAGAGTCATTGATCGGCTGCCTCCTGCACGCCCCCGACTGGGGATCGAGCCCACAACCCGGGCATGTGCCCTGACTGGGAATCGAACCTCAATCTTCTGGATCCTAGGTTGATGCTCAACGCCAGCCGGGCTCAGCTTATAGTTTTAAGTTAAGGGAAGGGACTAGCCTTTATTGAGCTTCCCTTGTCCTTTATGCTTTCCGTATCCATTTGGGGGAAGAAAAAGTGGGGTGTAAACATGTCTCAGTGAGTGGGAAGGTTGCTCAACTTGGAATTTTAAAAGCAGGTCTCTGTAAAGAGGTAGCAATTGAGTTGAGACCTAAGGCTACACTGGAAGTTTATTCAAAGCAGAAAGAACAGCAGGTGCAAAGGCCTGGAAGTGGGGGGAAACCTTCCTATCACCCCAACCCCCAATTTAAAGTAGAGAGAGGCTTATAAATAAGATAAACCATGGTCCTAGGCAGGGCAGTGCAAAGGTAGATGGACTATGCCAAGTGTGGCAGAGACTGGCAAGCTGTGGACCAATCTTATCTGTCCTTCCTTCTGGAGACACGTCAAGACAAGACAACACATCTCAGGTGCCCTGCAGTCAGGTGTGACCTTGTCAGTAAATGGTGAGCATGGACTCCGGTGGAAGCGACAGGAGCCAGGTCTGGACCATGAAAACTCCCCAGCATGGTCCTACATGTTTTTTCTCCTTGAGTAACTACTTTGCAGAGCCACAACATGTAAAGGATACTGGATCCCTGAAATGGCATTTGAAAAAGAGCTCTGTGCCTATTAGAAACACCACTGAGACTTTATAAAGGACTAGAAATAAAGTTTTGCTCTGACAAGCCATCTGTGTTTAGGGATCTGTGTGTTTATCAGTGCGGCTTTAACTAATATGCTAAGATTGCTTTTGCTAGAGCTTTGGGTACAATTTAAAGTACCACATTCATAGTTAGACTGCCAACAACTCCAAAATTAAGGACCTAGGGAAGACTATCAGATGCAGGGCAGGAATAATCAAATGAAAAGAATAAAGATCATGTACCTTGGGAGAAACACAGACTCACAGACTCCCTGGGTAAAATTTTTTCTAACGCCCTGCCCCGCAGTCTTAGAAGTGGCCAGCTCTTGATTGGTCCAACATAATGGTCTTCCTGCCTGCAGCTAAACTTACTTCAATCTTCTCAGCACAATGTAGCCAGAGTTGCTTTCAAAGTACCAATCTCATCACTTCACCCTGTCTCCTAATATTTTGGTAGCTTCCCGTTGTGCAGAGGATAGACTCCAGTCTTCCTCCAAGGCCATGTGGGAGGCTCATCTCTCCTTTACCTGAAGGAGACTAGCTGGTTTCACACTCAGCTCTCATACTCACGACCAGGCGACATCAGGCAAGTTATTTAAGCTCCTTGTGCTAAAGTTTGCTGATCTATAACATGGAGACATTAAATTCTATGGAACACCATTCACATGAACTGTGATGTATGAAGCACTCCCTGGGGCAGGGCAATGAGGCAGCCTTGACCTACACATCTCATACGATTGCTGGCAAGATAAGACGATTCTGGGCATGGGAAGTACATAGAATAGTGCTTGGCATATGGGGATTATTATGCATGGTCATTTCTCTATGTGACTCCTGCTTCCTGTCCTTATCAAGTTACTTACGGTTTTTAAATGATGCTGTTTCATCCTCAGGGTTTAGCACCACTATCTTTCCGCCCCCAAAGCCCTCCCTTCTCCACGATGATGAACTCCTACACATCCATCAAGTCCTGGCTCAGATGCCTCCTCTCTGTGGCCTACCTGGACCGAACCCCAGTTTTTACTCCCACTTTTTTTTATTAGAACTCTACCAAGGCCAGGCCTGTATAGTTACCAGTTCTCTCTACTGCATTAGATTTTCATGTTTATAGTCTTCTAGGAGAAGAATCCCAAACTATGCCACCAGTTGTACCACCTTCAAAACTGATGCCATACCCTCCCTTTTCAATTTATTATAATTGAATACTTTTTAAAAAATCATCTCACAATTTCACTTCCATAAATTTATTTCAAAGAAAACTTTCAACTAAATTTCATAAATTAGTAAACTAGCACTCAAGTTATTCTAAAAATAAATAATAATTACAATACAACAACAACAAAATCTTTGTCCATTTACCAGCTAACTCATCTGATGCCAGCATTCTGGTGAAAAATGACTGATACATAAAAACTCTTTGGATGCCGCGATCAGTCTTTACACCACCAACGCCTACTATAATGTTAGGCGCACAGCAGTATCTCAGCAGATAATTCCTGAATTATCACAATCTTTCAGAAAACCCTGGCTTCAAAACTTGAGAGGGATGAGTACTATCGACTTCACTCACTTAAAAATTTACTAGCACAGTGAGATTTTGCAGAAAAATTCATCAGAGTATTGTTTGTTGATGGAAACAATTTTTAAATCTGCACTTGAAGGTACAGGTTGGCAACATGAAGGTTAATATCAAAGAATATTCCTTGAATTAACTATTAGGAATGCTTTGGGTTTTCCCCAAGGAACTCCTACTTTTCTATTCTGGATATTAATCATTATGACATTTTCTTTGGCCAGCACATCCACCAGAGGAAACTACGCCTCTGCTCTTACAGCAGCTCAAGGACTTGCACTGCGCCATCTGCACACTCTTTCCTGTTAGTGTTACTTCCCTTTCGAACTTTCTATTGCCCTCTTTTTCAGGCTATGTTTTATTGTTTTAATTTATGTCTTTTTCTTATAATTTATCATTTCTATTGAACCAGATATATAAATAATTAATTTAATAAGCAACCGAATAAGCCAATGGCTTATGGCTAAATAAGCAAGGTCATGATCAGCTGTGGGATATGCTGACACGTTTAACTGATTCATCTGGGGGTAATTAGTAAGCAGACAGGCAATTGGGCGAGATAGGAATGAAAAAGATCCTGGATGGACACTGTATTTTTCCACTCTTAGTCTCGTTCCAACACTAAGCACAGGCTACTGACAGCAAAACCAGGTTTGGGGAGTTAGCTTCTCAGAAAGAACAACAGTGCAGATGGGGGAGGGCAGACGGGGGGGGGGGTGAGCGAGGGGGTGGAGCAGCTTGCCCCGCAGCGATGCGCGGGCCACTCTGCAACCCATTTTCCTCGCTGCTCCAGCAATAAAATCACTGTGCCCATCGGGCCTGGGCTGATTTATAAGGCCACACAATCCTACAAGCATCTTTATGAAAATATCATTCCCATATATGATTTAATGTCTTAAAATACTACATAAGCATTGATAATAATTCACAATGAATGGAATTATGTGATGGCATCAGTGCTGTACTTTTTGTTTTTGAAGATATTTTTTCCATTGCTTTTCAGAGACAGTGGAAGGGAGAGAGAGAGAGAAACATCGATGTGAGAGAGACACATTGGTTGCCTCCCACACGGGCCTTGACCGGGGCCAAGCCTGCAGCCGAGGTCCATGCCCTTGGCCAGAAACAAACCCGAGACCCCTCAGTTCACAGGCTGACGCTCTAACCACTGAGCAAACAGGCTGGGGCTCAATGATATACTTTAAAGATCAAACAGTCACTGGCCAAAAGCTCTAATAAAGTCCTTTTTTCTCTTCATAGACATCGCAGAATTATATTTATTTGACAAATACATGAGATATAAGTTTATATAAAGTGAGAAGTACTTTGGATATAATAGGACTCATCTCTCTGGGGATACAGAGGGATTCTGCAAACACACATACAGTGATGGAGCCATTCATCTCCAGAAATCTCCTTACAATGAGTCCGCGTCACTTGGAAATAGAACATTGTAACGTGCGCACAGACACTTTGATTTCAGAGCTGATAAATGTAACCGTTACTTTAAAATGCTGATTTATCTTCCAAGTAATACGTTAGCCTGTTTCTCGACTTTCCTCTCTTGCTCTCTTGCTCTCTCTTACCAATGACTATACGTAAAGCAGGCTTTATCCTCAAAATTGTGGGAAACAAACTATCCGGAAACACAGTAATTTACAACTTTGTAAAATTTAAGACAATCAGAAATTCAACTCGTACACAAAGTCCCAGATATCAGATTCCTTCATAAACATCAATATAAAGCAAGCAAGGCAAAGAGCTACAAAAACTTCAACAGCAGCAGATGAAACCAATTAAACCGTATTTAAGCCTCAAGCTCCACACCAGCAGAGCTTCCAAAGGGCTCCATGTCTGTGTTCACCTTGGAAACACATGCTTCTGTGACCACAGGAAACTCCCGAGACACGAGACACGCGTGGCTTAACCTTCACCTTAACCTGGGGTAGGTAGAGGCCAGAGAACTGGTTTGGGAGCCAAAGGACCGAGGCATTCCTTCCTGAAATCTACCGCTCGCTCGCCTGAAACAGCAACTTCCCCTTAAAGAACCTTCCAGAGCCTCTGCGATTTAGCTACTTTAAAAGAGACGCACGTACCTCCTGAGAGCTGCTGGCCTTGCCAGGGACGGGCTCCTTCGCGGGGCGACTTCTGCCGGGCAGCCGGACCCGGGCGCAGGCCTCGGTGGCTCAGGATCTTCAACCCAACGGCCAAAGGGGGCCACCCAACATGGAGCGGGGACGGAGACCAGCACCCCTTGTGCAGAGCAAAGGCAAAGCAGCGTCTGCAAAGATCGACGGAGCCAGGAGGCTGCCCCGAAGTTAGCTCTCCAGGAGCAAGTCCTCCCGGGTCAGCGGAGATTCACCTGCTGCTGATCCGACCTGAGCTGCTGCACCTTTTCAAGAAGCCGCCAGATTAAAGCCCACAGGCAATAAGCTCAGTGGGCAAAGGGAACTTCACTTGCGATCTTGTCAAATAAAAACCTGTTGAATTCATGGAACCCAGGGAAAAGCTGTTCACTATGCAGGGTTCAAATTATATCATGACTTTCAAATGACATTGACGCTGTCACATCTTTCAGATCATTCTCAATGTGCGTGATAATTTCATATTTTTCATAGTGTCCTCTTTTTAACCCCGGTTTTCAAAGTTTTGTTAACACAGATGCAAGTAAGAAAGACTTTAAGGCCCAGGTACAGGAATAGTAGCGTGAAATTTAGGTAAGACCTATGTCTCCAACCTCTGAATTTCTAATAATTGAATGTATTTTTGCCTTCTTTACATTCTTGCCACACACCCTCATATTCTCGTGTCTTCCCAAGACCTTAGAATTCTATAGTTAATCATGGAATGTTGCCTGCATCAGTGACGATATTTAAGTAAGAGAAATATTGAGTTTGACGACTGCCTTACTGCCTTAAATCCGTATCGGTGCACTAACTACAGAATTTATTCTTAGATCCCTCTCACTTTAGTGAATGTTCTCTCTCTCCCTCTCTCATACACACACACACACACACACACACGCACCTTGTCCTAACTTTAGCATAATTTATGGTTCAAAGAATCTTCAAACAAATAACTTTTCAAAACTTTGCACATGTCAGAAAAAGTCTCAAATCACACTTGGAAAGGAACATAGTCTGTCCCCTTACCTTTAACTGTCTCCTTAGTTTTATTTGAATGAAAACAGTCACCATCACATCCACCTCTCATCTGCATGTATCAGATGTTCAAATTCTCCTATGAACCTTATATGTTAATTTCTCCCCTATTTCCCACTTGGGAAAAAAGGAGGGAAAGCAGCCTGGTGAAATGAACAGGATGGCTTTGTCCCTCTCAGGGTCTTCAGCAGGCTCCCAGTCCTGGGTGGCAATGATCTTCAACTCTGCTTCTGTGACCTTCGGATTTTTACATTTCAGAAATGCAGAAATGTGCTTTTCTAGAGGAGGCAGTCTATATAGGATAGCATGTCGACCTATCGTCTGTAAACATCTGGATTAAATAAGCTTAGCTATTGCTTTGAGCACTGCCTAGCATTTGTAGTGCACTGCCTCTCTTGTGTTATGTTCAAATTTTCCCTTGCTGAAAGTTTAAAAATAACTTTCTCTTTGCCTCTCTCTGTCACCCTGTCTCTCTAGAGAGATATACAGATAGTTGAGAAAGACGAATTATGTATCCACACATATCAAATCCTTATTTATGTAAATCTATCATCTATCATCTATCTATCTGTCTATCTATCATCTATCTATCTAATCTATCTATCTATCTATCTATCTATCTATCTATCTATCTATCTATCTATCATCTATCTATCTATCATCTATCTATCTATCTATCTATCATCTATCTATCTATCATCTATCTATCATCATCTATCTATCATCTATCTATCTATCTATCTATCTATCTATCTATCTATCTATCTATCTATCTATCTATCTATCATCTATCTATCATCTATCTATCATCTATCTATCTATCTATCTATCTATCTATCTATCTATCTATCTATCTATCATCTATCTGTCATCTATCTATCTATCTAACATCATCATCTCACACACACACACACACACACACACACACACACACACACACACACACACACACACACTATAGCCTAAGGCAGATGCCTTGCTGAAGTTTAGTATCTACCCAATTATCCCTGGGTCCCCAGACTAATGTTGAAAATTATGAAAGCAGCATACAGGAGGTGTTTTATTTATGAAAATGATAACATCTGAGTAGCCCAAATCCCTTTACTATCAAAATGAAGCTGAAAACAGGACACACTCATCTCTATTTCAGGGTCACATACATGCTCAAAATGGAAATAAGAAAATGGAAGTTAGCATGTTCCCCTAATTAACAGCCTGGTCTAGGATGAACACATTAGAGTGAGGAGGAGTTCTCTATTTTTATAAAAAAATAATACCAGGACAAAATAGATCTTATCTAAATGAATTAAAATTGCAGTTATCACAAAAGAGAAAGTATTGAATAATTTTTTGCCATTGTCAGTCTTTTCCATAAGATCATATGTACACCAGGAGGCCTGTTTTTGAGTGGGCAGAGATTTTTTCCCCCAAAACTTACAACTGTTTCACTCAGATCTTCTGATTTAACCAAGATGGCTCCTTAAATGTTCCTGAGTCCACAGTACTCCTTCCTTCCTCCAAAACCTGGCCTAAGATCTCTTTATCTGAAATGACATTGCCTCTTTTCAACAGCATTGTCTCTCTGAGGAACCAATTATGAATTGCAAAATGTGTTTTACCTTTAATAAGGGAATCGATTTTTCTTACCAGGAAGCTTTGAAAGCTGGAATAATTTAAACTAAAAGGTACAAATCCCATTACATTTTGTGCATAACACAGGACTAACCATAACCCTTAGTTTCTAAAAATTAGTATGCATTAGCAACGACGTGATTCTACACAGAGACCCAAAGAAGCTCCTGAGCATTCTAATATTTTATAAGAACTACATACCCATAGTTGTGGGATCTATATTGACCAGTTCTTGTGGGTAAATAACCTTTTCTTTAGTATTGAAAGTGATTTGACAATCCCGTATACCAGTTGTCTCATTCTGAGGCATGACATAAACGTGGTCGGGAGAACTGGGACTTACTTAATGTGATAAAATCCCAGCCCACTTAAATCTGGATTAAGTTGACTCTTTTAAAAAGTGTGCTGCTTCTATATTTCATTTCTTTAAAGAATATTATATTTGATGGGAAACAAAAGGCAAATATAAAGCAAGCTGTAACTTTACACCCATCATTGCACTCAAGAAGGAGCCTTGCCCGGTGCCTTCTTGCCTCAATTAGGGCTCTTGTACCCACATTCTCCTAAATGTTCCTTTCTCCAAGTACCGGGCCATCACACCAATTCGCTCTTGTGGCGAGGGGCGCAGGATGTTGGGAGGCACTGCAAACAAACACCTCATATAACCTATAATTCCTTGAGATAAATATGCAAATAAAACTGTAATCATACACCTCAGTCATCCCAATAAATCATGAATTATATAATAGCAATTATTATTTTAATAAGAAACATAACCTATTACAGCTTACACTGAAAATATAAGGCATGAGTAATGGATCCATCTAGTTATTGGTCAATCTGAAAACTTAGATAAACTGTTCATTTCAAATTATGTATTACAATTGTTATTTTTTTCTTTCTAGGAAACATGTTAAATGACAAGAATTTCTCCATAGCAGAACCAAAAGCTGTTTCTTCTTTTTTATTGAGATTTAATTGGCATATAACATTATATTCCTTTCAGATGCACAATGTAATAGTTTGATACATGAATGTTTCATGAAATGATCACCAGGAGAAGTCTAATTAACATCCATCACCACACCTAGTTACATTTTTTTTCTCGTGATGAGAACTTTTAAGTTCTACTCTCTTAGCACTTTTTTTTCTTTTCTTTTTGTCAGGAGGGCGACTGATGGAAAGGTCCATCAGCGTGGACATGGGGCAAGTCATCAGGGAGACAGGCGAGCTTTAATTCCCCAGAGCGCTTAGCTGAGACGAAATCAGCCCTCGGAAACAGCACTGGCCGAGCTGTGCTTCAAAGCTCATGCCAGCAGCATCTGAGTGTTTGCTAAGGCAGGAGCTATACTAGTAACAGCTCTCGGCTCCTGATTTTGGAAAAAATAGCGAGAATCCCACAGACTGATCCTCAATGACGCAGACTATGTATGAACCACAACCTAATCCTGGGCCTCTCAAGCTTCAGAAAGCATTACAATCATTGAGGGTATTTGTTAAAAATGCCAATTTCCATGCCCCAAGCTCAAAGACTCTCATGACCGATCTGGTTCTTTGGGCTCAAAGATAAGCAATTAAAACCTCACTGGGGTGGTGTGATCTACCCAGCAACACGCACCGCACCTGTTTGTAGCCAGCCCGGGGCCAACACTTGCGATGGCAGACAGAACTGGACACCTGTCCCTGTGCTGCTGGCCCAAACTAGGGGCCTGTCTATAGGGAGGTTAATTGGCCTGTTACTCATTTCGAGGGAAGTCCAGGCTGACTCTTTCTAGTTCCTCCAGTTCAGATAAAATGACTGGGGAGTCGCACAAGGGGCACTGTCAGGTGATATTTGCAACACTTATTAAGATCCTTTAAAAAGTCATGAAGGCCAAGGGAGGGGAATGTGGGGGTGCGTGGAGGTGGGCAAATGGTGGGGGAAAAGGGGACACCTGCAATTGTGTCAACTAAAAATTTTTAATTAAAAAAAGGTAACGAACAACAAACCAAGCTCTGATTACTTTTTAACTGGTCTCAGTCTGGGAACATATATATGCATTTTAACCATTTTACCAAATTTATTGTTCATTGCCATCAAAATCAATGTACCAGTTTGTTGTGGCCTCAAAAATCCTCACAGCAGGTCTCCTAACACCCTTGTAATAATGTAGCCAATACAACTTACTTAAATGTTCACTACAGTAACAACTAATAAAAAGACTGGAATGTCCAAAAGTTTTATTTTAAAAATAACTGTGCTCTAGACCTTTAAATGACCCGAAAGATTCAGCTCCAAGGTGACGTGACGGTGATCGTAAAGCCGACATGTGCGCGCCAATGGGCTGTGTTCAAAGCCGTGTCCTATCGTGAATTCATTTGATCTCCGCATGGCCTGCAGAGCATTCAAACTTTAGAGACACATGCTCTTGAACTATTCCTGTGACTGTCGTTTCATAGATATCTTTCTTGCAGGGCATTCATCTCATCCCATAAAATTACAATATTAAAGCAAAATATGGAGATCAAACCAAGCTCAGAACTTACCACCTCCCACCCAGGGGCGTGCTGTCTTCCCGCGGTGTGGGGGGCCGGTGCTCGGCCGAGGGCATTTGGGGGAGAGGCCTGTGAGCGCCCCGATAGACTGGCGCCCCTACCCCCCCGACGTGAACTCAAACAACACTGAACTGTTTCTAGTTTTCTGCAATGCTTCATGCTCTTTTATGATTACATAATTTTGCCCAGTGTCCCCTCTGCATGGGACCTCTGGATTCCCTCTATTTTCTGCCTGAAAAGTCCTACTTTCCTCCAAAACTCAGCTTCAATGCCATATCCCGTTGGGGCCTTCCTTGCATCCTTCATCTACATTATCTGTTGATGGACCCAGTTTCTCCAACTCTGAGCGCCTTGCAAATCACGTGTCTTATTCAACCTTAGGATCTCACTGTGTCTCCTAATCGCCATGGAAGCTAAATAATCAGTGGACATTCTGAAACACGGTATTCAACAGTGACTATACTACTAACTAAAACTATTTCAATTTTATTAACAAGAAGGCAATAACTAAAAATTTGGCAACAATCTGTGACTACTTTCTAACATTGGGGTAAACATGCTTAAAGCGGTTCTCCTGTGCCAGGGTGGTTTTCACTATTCACCCACATTTTCTCTTCAGTAAGAAGACAGCAGAGCAGTTAGATATACAGACAGACAGAGCCAGCGTGTCTTCAAATCCTGACTCTACCTCTTCCAGCCATGTGGCCTTGCACAAGGCACTGAGCTCTCTGGGACTCACTTTACTGAGTGTAAAATTAGGAAACTAATAATATTTGCTAATAGAATTTTCTTGGGGATTAAGTGAGTAAATGCAATGCATGCAGAGTTTTAAAAACAATGTCTGCCACCTAGTGACTTCTTATTTTTTTCTTTATTTTATTGTTGACACTATTACCAATGTCCCCATTTCCTAGTGAGCTCTTAATACAAGCACTTCAATAGTGAATAAATCTTCTAAAAGTATTAATTCCCTTGTGATCATAAGTATACATACAAATGAAACCAGGGTATATTTATTCCTGTATTTTCTACCCATGATCCAATGTGTTCTTTTTTTCCTTCTAAATAGATCTTTATTGATTTCAGAAAGAGGAAGGGAAAGGGGCAGAGAGCTAGAAACATCAATGATGAAAGAGTTGTCAATGATCGGCTGCCTCCTGCACTCCCCCGACTGGGGATCGAGCCCGCAGCCCGGGCATGTGCCCTGACCAGGAATCGAACCCCGATCTCCTGGATCCTAGGTCAATGCTCAATGGCTGAGCCATGCCCGGACAGGCACAGTGTTTCTTTTAAATAAATTAAAGTTTTACATCAGCTTCTTTACCTCCATACTTTTACCAAATGACCTACTGAAGCAAAACTACCTAATTAAGTTTCCAAATTAGCACTGTCTCATAATAATATAAAGTACATACATACATTTTAATATTCTAATAGACACATTAAAAATGATAAACATATACAGGTGAAATAAATTTTAATAATATATTTGCTATAACCAAATATAATTACATAATATTTTAACATGCAATCAATATAAAGTTATTGAGCACATCAGTGTGTGTTACACTTAGAGCAAATCTGAACTGGGATTAGTCATATTTCTGACACTCACTACCTGCACATAGCCAATGGCCTGTTTATTAGACAATGTCTGTAAGTCTAAGGTGCCAGCACCACTCTAAACGTGCAGTTTTTAGGTTTGTCACTGGGTGGTGCTAAAGCCAAATCCTGCTCTTGAATAAAGAAAAAGTTCTTAAAACGATGCAGCTGGTCTTACAGTACAGCGTCCCTTTGCTATGCTGACTCTACATTCTATACAGATAGTTATGAGGAACTATTGGGATAAAAAATCACCATAGGAATCCAGCAATATTAGAAATCAAGCAAATCCCAGTTCTCCTCAAGTATGCTGAGGTTGCCAGTCCCATTTTATGAGCAAGGCCAGGAGGTTTTAAAATTTCTAAGGAACTACTTTCTATATACTTTAATTTCATCAAACAGGTTGTACCTAGTGGAATCTCTTTGTATCCCTACAAGTTCATGGTGTTTAAATCAGCTGTTTAGAGTGGAAGTTTCTTGAGCCAAATGTCATTTTCAGTTACTATGACATCTGTCCTAGAGGGTGGAGTAGATGGCATTGATTTTACTGATAAAAAACTTGAATTAGGAACAATGTGATGTTTTCACTTAAGGATATACCACTTGGAAAATACATGTATTATTTTTTCAAGCAATTACAACAGAGACAGTTTGCAAGGGAATTGTTCCTTGAAGCAAATTTCTCACTCTATTCCTTTAACTAATTAAAAATTCTCGAAATCTCTATCTATTCTACTGTGTTCTTTGCCTCTCAGCCCAAAAATACACACACAAATAACGTCAGGTCCTAAGCTCACTGGAAATGCATCGTGTTGACGATGTTATAGAGCTGGGACACCTTTCATCAGGAACTGCCCCTTCCCCAGCAGCTCTGAGAACCGCACTGTGGCAGGTGCACACTGTGGCAGGCCCCACACTGTGGCAGGCCCCGCACTGTGGCAGGCCCCGCACTGTGGCAGGTGCACACTGTGGCAGGTGCACACTGTGGCAGGTGCACACTGTGGCAGGTGCACACTGTGGCAGGCCCCGCACTGTGGCAGGTGCACACTGTGGCAGGTGCACACTGTGGCAGGCCCCGCACTGTGGCAGGTGCACACTGTGGCAGGCCCCGCACTGTGGCAGGCCCCGCACTGTGGCAGGCCCCGCACTGTGGCAGGTGCACACTGTGGCAGGTGCACACTGTGGCAGGCCCCGTCAGCTGCCTTCCCCGCCTTTCTTCCCGCAGTCCTTACTACAGTTCCGATTCGCTTCCCCACTTCTGTTTCTCACCCTCATTTCTCTTTCCTCCACTCAATATGAACCTGAATGTCTTCCCACCAGAGCCCCAAGTTGTCACCTGGCTAATCTCAGAGATGTTTTCCCTTACAGCCCAGTATTCACAGAGGAGAGTTAGAAAAGTTAATCCCTGCTAATGAGCGTATTTTATGTTATTGTTATATTGTTAGGATTTTTATTACCATTAATATGACTCATGAATGAATTAAAGATGAGATTTTATGAGACCTAGGAAGTAAGAGAGAGAGAATGACGACAGCCAGCATTTGAGTAGCTCCTTACTTTCTCAAAGGCGTTTCACAAACGCGCTTCCATTGGCCCCCAGGACAGCTTTGCACAGTAGGTGTGAACCAACGTGCCTTTCTCAGGTACACAAACTGAACCTTAGGATGTTTACTCTCCAAGGTCACGCACCGATGAGGATAGAAAGCTGCCCCGGAGACTTGGGTGGCAATGCCACAGCTGGTGCCATGTCTCTGTTGCTCCACAATCTGCGGGGACAATCATACAGACTAACATCTATCAAGCAGGGACCACGTGCCAAAGGCATTCGCCAGATCAAGAGCATAACATATGTCACTCGGTCCCATCCTTACAGCAACCCTATGGCCCGGTGCCAGTATGCGGCCTGTTACAGACGCGGAGAGCGAGGCTCTGCCAGGGACAACCCACCAGCCCTGCCTCTGCCAGGCTGCTCCAGCCTCCACACCCTGCACAGCGTGTGCCCACCCCGAGCTGCAGGCAGGCTGGGTTTTGTCTTGAGCCTAAATCAGGCTGCTCAGCAAGTGCCTCCCTGCTTCTGCTTCAGGTTTGTTTCTCCTTTGGTGCTGGACCATAAACCTGATTGTATTTAAGAAAGGCGGCCAACTGCCTCACATCATGGAAGGATTCGGCATTAAACAATTTGACTTGAGTTTCGTGTTGAATTGGATGTTAATGAATCTGGGCTCTGAAAACCTGTACTTCCAAAGAACTCATTGGATTCCCGACTTTTAAATTGGCTTACACTTTTCTGCCACCTCCAAGAAGAAAGCTTATTGCAAAATGCACTCAGTATAAAAGGTGCGCTTCAAAGATAAGGAAATACTTTTCAGATGGTTGAAAACAAGTGCTTTGCACTTACCCTCCTGATATCATTGATACCTTATTACTCTTAAGAAATAAACTCAGGCAGATTTAGATAATACACATTTTCACTGATGCAGACATTTGAAAGCTTCCTTTCGGCTCCGGAATGGAACATGGTGTGTCTGCTTTTACCTGAGGCCTGCCGTTTACCAGTTTCGAGGCCTTGAACAAGATGCTTATACTCTCTAAACCTCAGTTTCCTCATCTCTGAAATGGACCTAACATACTGACCTCCCATTTTTGGGAAATGTTTAAATAAACTAATGGATATAAACTGTCTGACACATGCCTATGCAAAAGAGACATTCAAACATATTAATTCACATTTTCACTCCTTTACTCTCCCCACTCACATGGGTATTTTAATCTTGATTCCGAGGTTTGTTCAGCCTCGAAATAGGTATGGGTATTTCTAGGCTCTGGATACTAGGAAAAAGTATATTTAGAAACAATAAATAAAGGTCATTTTTAGGATATAGTTACCATTTTTATGACTTAAAGGAATAGTTGAAGTTTAATATTATAATTTGTTGGGTATGCTCTTTGAGGAAACAGTTTATTTGCGTTCTATTTTTAAATCCTGCTGGATGTCCTTACTCTCAGGTGTTGTTTTTTGGAGATGCTTAAAACGAGATAAATACCAACATTACATTATATAGAAGACATGTGTACACAAAGAAGCATATTTCTGAGAATGTTGATAAGATCCCCACCTTTCTAGCTAAAGCTCTTTGAGTTATTTGGAAATGCATTGATTAAATTACAGAGAGAGGCGGCTGATACCAACTTTCCTCAATCCCTATACATTCCAGTTGCCTGCAACCAAACGTGACAAACCGTTGCTCTCACTGTAAGGAGGGTAACAGGAGCTCATGACATTTGCAGAGATTATCCGTCAAGTCACCGGAGGATGGGATTTCTGACTCTCAGAAAAGAAAGTATCGGAACCTGCTGCAAATAATTGAAACTGTGGCTTTGGAAGCTGCTCCTTTCAAGTCCAACGATATCTTGTGCATAACTCTCTCAGCCTGCTTTATATTCTAATTTTCATTTTTTGTACCTTTCTTTATCGCTAGAGCATCCCTATAGAGATTCAGGGACTTAGGCCAATTGGATTTTGCATTAAAACATTCAGAATAATGCCGAACAAAGGGTAGTGGGTACTCAAAATAAGTTTAGTGGAAGAGCGAAAGAAAAAGAAAGAAGTATGGGAAGAGGGAAATAGCCAGGAAAGCGGGAGGGGGCCTGTCCCTGGCACCGTGAGCACTGAATGCTCCTGGCGCTGCGCCACTCCGGCTGCCTGCCTTAAGGTAACCACCTTTTGAATTGAGCTCATTACCCAAGTGGTCAATAAAGCAACTCTATTAATAACAGTACCATCAATTTGTAATATTAGCTCTCTCCAATTGTAATAACTCCAGTTAACATCCTCCTGAGAGCTTTTTACTTTAGCGTAACGTGTTCTTAATTGAATTTGAGGCATTGTAAGTGACAACTGCTCCTTGGTAAAAAAATGACAAAAATATCCAAGCTAATGTTTTAGTTCAGGTTTCTCCATTTCTCCACAGAGTGGCAGCAGAGGCTTAAAGTTGGAAAAGCCATGGGGGGGGGGCTAGGGATTCAAGAGTCTGATTCAGGGAGACCCAGACCAGAGATGCTCTCAGCAGGGGTGTGCAAGGGGATCAAACGACAATCGATTTTTCTGTGCTTAAAACTCTGACAACAGAAAATATTGCTTGACAAGCTTCTTATGTTTACTGTAAGACACCCACTGACTCCATTGCAGGCTGAGGTTCCCTCTCAGCCGGTAATAAGCAGTTGGGAATGCTAGTATTTGAGTTGGAATGAATAAAGGTGCACACAATAGACCGATTTTCATTACATAAATCTATTGAAAGAATGTTCAGTTCATTGCAACGCTTTATTAAACAATTAAAATAATCTCCCTTGTGACAGCTGTGAGATAAAAATAGAAGCGATCTCATATGGTTGTTACAAACAGTAGACAAGAGAGTTCACTGGGAAGTGCATAGTAGGTCATCTGCACAGTGGAAAGTGGGTTGTAGAAAAAGTTATTAGAGTGATACCATTCATTTCACTACTCCCCTCGCTATCCCACCTCCACTATATACGAGAAGACAGGTAAAAGTAGTAAACAGATCTGAGTTTGGTTACCTTCCATGAACTAACATAGATCCTCTCAAAAAACGCATTTTATAAATCACAGCAGATAATAAAGCCCCTGAGGGGAAAAAATTAAGATAGTAGCCTTGTGTTGTGACCCAAAATTCTAGTGTGGGACTGTCACACCCATAAAATCAGAAAACTCTTAACTGTAAGAAGTACGCTGACCCTTTAGTGACAATGCCCTTTCCCAGATACGACCCTAGGAACAAGCCATTGAGTGATCCGCATGTGCTGATATTCTTTCTAAGTTATATTTATGCCTTCAAGAATGGCACAGTGGCATAATGTCATCAGTTCTATGTCCCAAGGTGAAAACATTTTCGGTTCAGCAGAGAAAAACACGTTGTCACTAATTCAATGCCGTGGGATTGCTGCGAGCCTAATGATTTCTACATGGCACACAGAGGAAAAGGGCAGATATGTTAGAAAAGACATCATAGGATTATTGATATCCACACAATAAAATACAAGCACTCCAAGCAGAGTGTATGTTTCCACCGAGCATGTCGAGTCTACAAAGACGGCACTAGTGGAAAAAATAGTAACTGAATGACTATGGCATTTATTTCATCAAAAGGACTAAAATTACATTTATTAATAAGCAAACCCAACCAGGACAGGGCCATTGGAGGGTTAGGGAAGGGGTGGGGCAAAAACAAAGAGAAAAAGAAATGCCCTGGCCAGTGTGGCTCAGTGGGTTGCAGTATCATCACGAGCTCCAAAGGGTCCAGGGTTCGATTCCTGGTCAGGGCACATAGGGAGCCAACTGATGGATGTTTCTCTCTCACATTGAGGTCTCTCTCTCTCTCCCCCTCTCTAAAAATCAACTAAAAAATAAAAAATAAAACAGATCCTCAGGTGAGGATTTAAATAAAAAGGTTTAGAAAGAGATAAAGAAATACTAAAGTAAAAGGAGAGATAAAAATAGGAAAAGACCATTAAATTATAGCTGAAAAAACCCAAGTGAAGGAAAGGCTAGCTCCCCATCAGAGCCTTTCCATTTATTTATTACCAAGTGTCCACCTTCATGCCCAACATGGAGAGTAGTGGAAAACGTAGGCTGATCACCCCTTCCCCCTGGAGTGATCTAGCCTATCTTAGCCCGATCTATCCATCATCCTTTCCAGAGAGATCTGTGCCTAAAATAAGACTGTTCATTCATTTTTCACCTATTTACCCCCTTCCTTCCTTCCTTCCTTCCTTCCTTCCTTCCTTCCTTCCTTCCTTCCTTCCTTCCTTCCTTCCTTCCTTCCTTCCTTCCTTCCTTCCTTCCCCTCCCTCCCTCCCTCCCTCCCTCCCTCCCTACTTTTCCATTCTAAACATGACCTATATGGTCTTTTTTATTTAGTCACCATGTGCTTTCCAGTACTACCTGATACAACTCACTCTCTATATTCCAAACATCCTAATTGTTTTTCAGTGGCTGTTGTTGTTTTTTTCTTTTTTCATTGCTTTTTTCTTTGCCTCTAGCTTCCACTTATCGTTCGAATCTTCACTTAACCGTCGCTTCCCTAAAGGAGCTTTCTATATGCTCCTTGACCAGGCTGGGTCTCCGTGACAGGTGCTGTGCAGGGAAAGAACTCTCCACTTCTCTAGTCTCATACTTATTGCAATTCTAAGTGTCTTTCTCAATAGATTTTATCTGTTCTGTTCTTCAGTTTTCTGTCATCTCTTTGTAGACTAGTTGCCCAGAGTAGTAGCTCAACATATGATTGCTGTATGAGAGAATAAAGAAATAAACCAAGAAACTGGCTGATAAATTAAAAACTTCAATAAAATAACAAACAACGAGCAAGGTGCTATGCAAAGCAAGACAGTAGGTGAGGGAAGGGTTGAGGAACCTTCTTAAATGTCTTCAGAAAAATTAGTCACATCCCCCCTTGATTGCCATAAAGAATGAAAGTTGTATCTGCCCCATGATGTTGAGAGCGTCTGTCCTTGCAGCCCAAAGCCGAGTCATAGCACTAAGTAACCCAACTCTAACGGGTCACCTCTTATTGAGGTCAGACACCGTCAAGTGTGCAAACCAAAAGAACAGAATCGGCCCCACCGCCAACAATCCCAACTGCCCCTCCAGTCACTGAAAATTGATGGGAGGATTCAGGGGAAATAAGAGAAGAGAAAAGCTTGCTACCATTTTTCCCCCTCTTCTCTCTCACAGTCCCTCAAACAACATTGGCTGTTGACAACCCTGAGTCACCGTCAGACCTGGATTGCTTGCATGAAGTAAAGCCTCATCTCTGTTTCTTCTGTTACAGGCTGTTTAACTGCAGCACACTAAGGCCCACCTTAGTACAACCAGCAATTTGGAGAAGAGCCTGGTGAGTTGTGCTTGGAAACACCTGGAGTTCAGGCACATACGTGATGAAAGAAACTGATGCCCAGGTGTACTGGAGAGTTGAGGTTTGGTAGAGCAGAGAGCGTGGTGTAGTGTGCCCAGGGGAAATGGGCGCAACTTATGCCAAGTCCATGGGACCCCCACAGGATGTCAGAGAAGAAGGCATCCTGGTGTTCACGCCTTCATGTGATAGGTAATAAAAGTGCTAGAGAAGCAACAAGTCCAATGGAGATCAAGGGTTCTCAGTGAAGGCAGGACCCTGGAGGCTGGAGATCAACACCCCAGAAAACACTCCCTCAGAAACAGCTCCATTAGACTGGAATCGGGGAACTTCTCCCCATAAACAAGCATAAGCACAGGAGTAAAGCACAGTTTTCTCCTCCCTTCATTCCACTTCACTAGTGGAGAAGCTGTTATAAAGGAAAGGGAAGGGGGCATGGAACGTTTTTACCCAAAAACGTGATAAGGAGTTTCAAAGTACTAAACTTTAATATCTAAAATCGGTCAGAACATTCTAGAAGATTCCCAATATGTTATTAAGGGACTGGAAAAAAAGAGGTGGGGGCACATATTAAAAATGAAGCAATTTTGAAAGAAAGAAAATCACTTCGCATTTATGCTCCAGTGAATTGAGTTTTTTCAGCAATGTGGTTAAGTTTCTATTTATCACTGATTTTCCTCCTACCCACTGAGTTACTGGCTCCCAACCCTCCTTCAGGGTCAAGGGTTTGGTCTTACCAATTCCTTTGTCTATAGTACTTACCCCTGTTGCTGACATATTAATTGAAATTTAGTGAGTCCTTGTTGAAATGAAGAACACTGTGCACATACATTCTAATTTCCCTTACCCGATGGTTGAGGAAGGATGCGGTCTTGCCAAAGATCTCAGCGTTCCCAGCCTTCTGGGATCGTGACAGACGCCGCAAACTGTGAGACTTCTAATAACAACTACTGCCGCTTATTGTGGGGTCTGCTAGGTGCTCAACACAGCGCATGGTCCCGTTTGTTCCACACAAAACCCTACGACGAGGCATTCCCAGTGCCATCCACTCCTGAGACAACCGAAGCTCTGAGAAGTCAGGGGCCAGCTACGTTTGGCAAAATACCAGAATGTGCCATCTAAAGACAGCATTTCATCACCTCCAAGAAGAGATTCTTAGAACCTTTATAGGGGCCGCAAATATCCTGTAATGTACAGTGTAGCGGTCTCTGTCTGGCTCAGAAATGAGGTTCTACTAGACATGTATCTGAGGTTACACGATAGAATCCCCTGGTAAGATGTCCATGTGGTCAGGGCAGAGCAGTGAATTCCAAGTGACAGACCTTCCAGGTATATTTGAGGACACGAAAGCAGATACATAATAGCCCCCGAAGTTGCCTGGAACCCAAGAGGAGAGAATATGAATCATGCCCGAAATCGGATTGAGATTTAATAGCAACCAAGAATTATTGAGTGCCTCTTCCAGACCATGCCCTATTCTAAGCACTTTACATACTTATTAATTCTCTTAATACACAAGCCTATGAGGAAATAGCATTATCACATCCATTTAACTCATTAAGCAAGAGAAAGAGACAGGCAGTAAATAACTTGCTCAAGGTCACGCAGCTCTGAATTAGTAGAGCTGGGATTTAAACGCAGGCACCACAAACTTTCACTCCTAACCATTACGTTATCCTGAACAGAAAAACACCTGTTTGTACTGATCCACTTAAAATTCACAGAACCTTCATTTTCTCTGAGGATGCCTACCAAGAGGTCAACTCGGCACTTGGCTTGAAGTCTTAGCACAACACTTGGCACTTAGTAAATAATGTGTTAAGGAACATTTTACAAGGCAATTTGGTCATGATTTTACCTTCAACTCAGCTCATAAATTTTTAAATGAGAAAATGATGTATGCCTGCCTGAGAAAATAACTTTTCTGCACCTCTCATTTACCCTCTATGGCCATACCCAAGTTTGAAACACAGTTCAGCAACCCAGTATCCAACAAGGGCATCCAACTTTATCCAAAATATTATTGGTGAGTTTTCTAAACAAGGAACTTAAGGGACACCTTTTTTTGAGTATTTTCTTAGTGCTTAACACTGATTTATGTACTTCAACTTAGACTATCATTTTCATTACACACACAACTCCCTTCACGTGTGAAAATGGGGTAATGAAAGTCCCTCTAATGACCACAAATGGTCCTTGTTAGGGTTGAATGAATTCATGAAATGAACTTTGTGTACAGGCCTAGGACATAGTATTTCTATGCAGTGGCAGCTCTTCTTTCTGTTCTTTGACTTTACTTGGAAGCCTCACAAGGATCTCAAAATTAACCCAACTGAAAATGAAACCACTGGGCTCCCGAGCCCCTTTGCCATGCCCCTCCTCCTGCCTTCCCTAACTCAAGAATGCCATAATTATCACCATCATCCACATCATCGGAAACCTAAGGGCAGGAACATCTTCTAATTCTTCCCAACTTGCATTGACCAATCTAGCACCAAGTTTCAGAGCGCCTGTCTCAAAAATACATGTTGGCTCTGTTCACTATCTCAGGCACCATCCTCTCTTGTCTGGGCCCCTGAAATAGCTTACTAAGTGCTCTCTCCAATTGAATTTTTTTTTTTTTAATATATCTTTATTGATTTCAGAGAGAGGAAGGGAGAGGGAGAGAGAGATAGAAACATCAATGCTGAGAGAGTCATTGATCAGCTGCCTCCTGCACACCCCCCACTGGGGATGGAGCCCACACCCCGGGCATGTGCCCTGACCGGGAATCGAACCTCGATCTCCTGGATCCTAGGTCGACGCTCAACCGCTGAGCCACGCCAGCCGGGCACCACTTGAATTCTTAACCCCCTCTGCCTCTCCTTTCATAGCAGCCAGAATAATTTATCCTCATGACGTGGGTGGAAGTTGTTTCAAAATGTATTTTCAGAGGTTCCAAACAATCTGAAAGCAAAAGTGCACACGTGTGGTGACGTTACAGTAAAACACCGCTGGCCGTCGAAACAGCTCTTGGAACCTGCACTGTATGAACACATCCAGCCCCTCGGGGGGCTGGCGGGGAATGCAGTGCACTTCTGAGAGGCTGAGAAACACTCATTACTTCAGCGGTGTCTGTCACAGCTGAGGCTGCATTCACAGAGGCAAGTGAGTTGACAAATGATTGCGAAACAGAAGACTATTTTAATACAATAAGCATCAGGATATTTTACTTCAGTCTACACATAACGTGCCCCAAGCCAGGTAACTGAGGAGTTGCATCTAACCCTTCAGAGACTCCAGGAGAGAAGTAACAGTAGGTAGGTATTGCATTTTTAAACCTCCTTATGGATGCCTTCTAAAGAAATAATATTGTGATACAACGTTTTTAAGCAATCATGAATAAAGCAAGATACATTTTCGCCTGTCACAGTATATTCTGCTATGACTAGTTCTTTCTACCCAAAACAGTAAAACAAAAAATTAGACAAAAAAGATGCAAACGGGGCCCTAAATGCTCCCATTTGGTTTTACAGTAGAGGGTAAAACTACACCCCGCCTCTACTAGTTGTCCCCTGTTTGAACTTAGGCTGAACTCTCTAATCTTCTGTTTGAGGTCTGGATAAAGTGAAGATGAAAAGTCATCATTTCCACTCGATTAGGTCACTCGGTGCATCAATTGAGTCAATGTTTGTAGAGCGTCCAGAACATCGCCTCGGATAGGAAAAGGTGTGTGCTTTTTATTTTTATTCCTGTGTTTGTTTTTAATGCCAGTGTTTCCATGCTAGAGTGACTACTTCTATAATTCTACAGGTTTTTATTTACTCTCTCTACTGTCAAATGCTATATTAAATTACATTGACATATTAAAAAATATAAATAAATAAAATTACATTGATGATTTAGTCCTAAATAATATTCATGATCATTTTCTTTTGGACACCTTTCCGCTGAGGCTTTGAAATACTTTTTTAGCAATATCTATGGGATCATTTATACCTTCCTTAAAACCTGAAAGTGGATTTAGAGCAACATCTGAATTGTGTGATATTCCTGCCGTGTTTCCTCGCCACCATGAATTCGTCACGTGCTCTATGCAGAGAAAGCCCTTTGCTAAGCCACTCAGGTGGCCTTGCCCTCTGGGAGGCTGTTCTCCAGCACAGCAGAAGCAGTCTGCCTTGAAGCCCACAGACAGCCAACTTCTCTGTGCCCTGGCTTGGTCACTCCACATGCCCATTTGACAAACAACAACTAGCAAAGAGAACGGCAGCTCAGAACTAATTTAAAAGAAAAAGCAATTTGCCCGGCCGGCGTGGCTCAGTGGCTGAACATCAACCTATGATCCAGGAGGTCGAGGTTTGATTCCTGGTCAGGGCACATGCCCGGGTTGTGGGCTTGATACTTTAAAAGAAAAAGCAATTTAACCCAAAAATACCTCAAAAGAAAACTCCTATGCCGGATTTTATAACCACCTGTAAATTATGCACAGCATATGGAAAATAATGTATATGCCCAGTGTGTACACATTAACTTGCTCTGTGTATCTTGTCTTTCCAATAATACAGAAAGATTCTGGGAGGCAAAAGTCCCAACTTTAGCTCTGTATTCTTTGAAATCCCTAGTGTATTAGGCTACTCTATAGGTATCCCATAAATACATGCTAAACTAACTGTTGTTACATTATGTATAACATTATCTTAGACACTGGACATAACATAAGTCAAGTAAAATACCTGTGCTCTACCATTATGAACCCAGTCGTTGAAGGAAGAGTAAAGAGGTTTATGTTTCTAACTTCCAGGAAAATACCCAACCACTGCCCAAACCTCCATGAAAACAGAAAAATAAAAGATGCCTCACAAAATAACTAGGATCCCAGATGGTTACTCATTGGTGTAGAGGCATCTAATTTCTCAGAACCTGGAAAGCCTTGTTTTTCCCTTTAAACAATAATAATACAACAATGGTCATGATATCAACAGGCAATCATTACTGTTGTGAAAAGTGTGTTCCTATACTGGGGGGGCCCCACACATCAGGGATGTAGAAGTGTAGTGAGGAATCACAGAAAATGATTCTTTGCTTCTCAAATGAGAAAAAACTTTAAAATGGAATTAATAGCAATTCAGTCGTCAAGTTACTGTGTCATGTTTTAGTAAATGAGCAGTAATTATTTCCTGTCTAATCCTTACAATCTTTAGTAATAAGGAACAGGTTTTTTGTTTTTTTATTGATTTCAGAGAGAGAGAGAGAGAGAAGCACCAGTGATGGGAGAATCATCCATGGGCGGCCTCCTGCACACTCCCTTCTGGGGATCGAGCCTGCAACCCGGGCATGTGCCTTGACCGGGAATCAAACTGTGACCTACTCATCCATGGGTGGACGCTCAGCCACCGAGCAACACCAGCTGGGCGAGGTTGTTTTTTTTATTTAAATTATATTAAACTTATGATTGATATTGTTACTAAAAATAAAGCAATTTTTTATTGCTAAATCAAGAAAGTAGGCCGAATTCTTTTTAACTGGCATGTTTCCTAGATGGATGGCTCTATGCATAGGTATATGAATGCAAAGAAGGACAGATACACATAAATATATAAATAAGCATCTGAGAACATTTTCATCTGCATGTAAGAAAATAAAAGTTTTTCAATTTTGGTTCATTTTAACAATCATGAGTTGCCTATTATTCCAGGCATCATGCCAGATGGGACACAAATAGGAAGATGATTTTTATGGGGTCTAAAGGTTCAAATTCTTGTATAATGGAGGTCATTTGTACAGATACTAAGCTTGCAGCCTGATTTTGAATTCTGTGGATTCTTCACAGACAAACAATCATTGACAATTGCCAACAGAGTGCTATTAAAAGGCTCAAGGAGGACTCTAAGATGCTACAGAATGTTAGCAACGCACCTGCTTTTATTTATGTTTGCTGTTCCCCAAGGTACCCTCCTAGGTCCAGGTCCCATCAATAGGGGCCAACACTTTAGCTAAATAAAAGCTTTTTAAAAAAGAAACTGCTATGGAGTCAGCCTTAATCAACACTTAATTTTAATACATTATCATCAAGCACTAATGATTAATTATTATAAATGATTAATGAAAGTACCTAATTGAAAGGCATTCTCTGCTGTCTCCAGCGATTACAGGTCATGGCTCTCACTGGTTCCAGATCAATGGTGTTTTAAACAGTCAACCTGTCTTCCTGCACCGTTATCCAGATCTTCACTTAGAAGCTCATCGGTGACTCAAATATGATAGTGTGTGTGTGTGTGTGTGTGTGTGTGTGTGTGTGTGTGTTTGGAAAGATTAAATGGTCCTTGTTAACTACTCAGATTTCATGTTTACTTCCCTCCATAGAAACCAAAGCTTAATTTTGGGAATGTGGCAAAGGTGCCAGCTGTGCTACATGTTTGTTCCAACTGTCCTTGCAAGTGGTCATGTGACAGTGCTCTGGCCAGTGAGAAGAAACTTGCTTAGTTTCTGTGAAAGGCCTGCTGCCCTCCCACAGGCTCTGCCCTTTCTCCTGCCTGGGACCTGGACTGAAGGGTACAGGGCAGAGGCTATCTTGGGGTTGTGAGGATGAAAAACGGGGGATTGAAATAGAGTGATGGCCAGCTCAGAGGTCCAAGCCTTTGCTTGCTGACCGCTCCTCCAGACAAATGGGTTAGGTGCAGCTCATAATAATGACCTTGGAATGGGAAGAGACATGATTATCAAAACTGTAAAGCACAGTGGAGGGGAAAATGGGGAAAACACCCTAATGCTTTTTAGGCCTCCAGCGTCCACAGCTCACCCAGAGATGGGACGCAGAGCACCAAGGGTATTTATCAGTCCGAGACAGTGGTGAAGCACTTAGTCAGGTTAAGATTATTTCAGGAACTGGGGAAGTCTACATCATAGCCGAGAGAACTGTTTTGAGATCAGTGACTGAAAGCCAGGACTAATGGAATGTGCTATATAATTTTATAGGAATCAATATTCCTGGTCTTTCCATCTTCTGTTTTCTCTCACAGGAGGTTTATTATGGTGAAATATTCTCGTATCTCCTTCCAGGCTTGTTAGATTTTTTAATGTCACCCTGGGCGGTAGTAAACCCTTAGATTGCTTTGCAGGGTGCTAAATGGCAAGAGTTGGGAACAACTGTCGAGAGATCCATTATCATCAACAGTATAGTCCTGATACATGATCCCAGGTGCTGTGAGATAAAAGACAAGAGTGTTACTGCTCTGCGATCTCAGGCCGTCTGGGCTTTCTAAACATTAAATGCACAGTGGCATGTCCTGGAAACTTACGCTTTGATCATGTTCAGTGAGTAGAGATGATCGAGCTTCTGCTCAGTCTAATCAGGTACGATTCACAATTGGCAGGATCTTTTGTTCCAGTCTCATTAATTAATAGCGAGCACACATCCATCAGTTACTAGGCATCAGGCAGTGTGCAACGCACTCTACAGCGCAGCTCAGTTAATCGTCCAACTCAAATACCAGGTGTCATGCGCATCTTCAGTTTTCAGACTAACAGAATCTTATGCGGCAAAGGACAAGTTCTATAATCTCTCTAAGGCTCAGTTTGGATGAGGCGCTGAGAAATCTCAAAGAATATTCTGGAGCCAGCATTTTTCTCACTGTAATATTTGGTAGTGAAAACTCTGCTGGCAGGTGTATAACATGCTTTGCCCTGAGGTCATGCAGTCTTATGTGCATGTCTGAGACCTACACAAACCTGAAACTGAAAGTAGGTAAATGTCACAAGTATGGTTACATGATTCTTTAAAACATTTCATTTATAACTCAGTTTTGATTAGCGACTAAGTTTTAAAGTTACTATTCCTTAAATACTTGTCTTTTCTTTCTTTCTATTTGTGATATATTACTCTCCAAGATTAGGTCACTACAGTCCAGATGAATATAGTATAACATCACAATAATATTTTAAGACATTAGAAACAATTTTGGTGACAATGTGGTAAAATAATTAATAGTATAAAAAAACCTAGGGGAGGGAGTACATGGACCATGAGGTCTCTGATCTATGTAAATGGCTTAAGACTCGTGTGGCTAAATCTGGATCATTAAATAAAGTGGTATCAAAAGCATCTAAGGTAATTAAAGTGTCGCAATAAAATGAGAAGATTAGTGCATTCACTTATTATTTATTGATAATTTTTGAGGATCAGGCTAAATAGGACAGATACCAAGGTTCTGCTTTCTTGTCACCTTAATGTCAGTGGACAGTTGTATCCATGTTTTGCAAATTGAAGATAGCATACAGGTCACAGGGGAAGGCAAAGACAGGAGCTACACTCCCAGGGAAGAGCGTGGGATATTTGGGCTGGGTATAAGCAAAGACTGCAAGGTATGTGGTACATTCAGGTCCAAAGTTTACAGCTTGGGACTTAAAAACTGTAATTTGAGGACTCATCACTTTAGGGCACACTACTCTGAGTGACAATAACTGTTGCCTCCTGGCAGAAGAAAAAGCCTGGTCATCTGGTTTTGATGGAGTTTGGAGCCTTCAGCTTGTTGTTACCTGAGACTTCCAAATGAACACCAACCTGCTCATCTTGCCTCATCTACAAATAGAGAGTCAAGAGAGGGACAACTGGAAAGTGGTTTTGAAAACTGCAGTTTCTTTAATTTATGATTACTATAAGCTCAGGAGAGGGCAGGAATCTTTTATCCAAAAACAATGATAACAATAGGGTTTTAAAAAATAAAAAGACAATTATTGTGTAGGGTGGGATTTGTGTCTGTCTCTTTTTATTTTCTAAACGTTGTGTTTAAAATACATTATTTAAAATATATTATTTATCTTATTTTAGATGAAAATGCTTAAAGTCAGTAATAATATACTAGTAAAAATACAAGAAATTCTTATTGTTTCAAACCTTGACATGGAAAATGAATACATGAGGCAGGAAATAGCACTGCTATTCTCCTATTCTCAGCAACTCTTACAGTGTTTAGTGTATGGTCAATACTTTTTGAATATTTTCAAAAATTTATTTCTAATGGGTTCGTATACTTTGAGTCTTGACACATTCAACAGCAATGTAAAATCGCTGTGATATAGAAACAGGAATATGTGTACACAAATACGGAGAGGTAAAGAGATGGACATTTAGGTAAAAAATAATCAGGTTTTGCATACCACAAACAATTTTTTGAGCCTAAAATTAATATATAAGACCAAAATATATTTATTTGCTTTTATCACTGAAGCACAAGATGGTTTTTTAACACAATGGCACTTTCAAAACAAATCCATGTATGCGATCGTCTCATTTTGTGGTGAAGTTCACAGGCATTGATAAAAATATGAGCTTATTTCCATATTTAAAGTTCACATACTGCTCTCACAATAAAATATTATTTTAATAAAAAATACTAAGTTATTTCAAATGAATGCACTCTTTTATCGTGGATGCTGAAAGATGAGTGTCGAAGCACACAGGGTGGGGGAAAATATTAGGAATATAGACTAGATAACAGCAACACTCAATCTGACAAGCCAGTAGATATTTTCTCCACTAAAAGTTTATTTCAATGCTGAATAATATTTTTTTTGGAAAACCTCTAAATATGAGGGTGCTAAAATCAATCTATGTGTATCAACTTGCTGATAAGCTAACTTAGCCCTTTGCATTTAAGTTTTTTGTTTTGCTTAGTTTTGTTTCCAGTTGCTGGTGGGCAATTAGCAATGCTAAGCCTGCTAATTAAAACATTTTCTAAATTATATGGATCCCTGGAGAAGGGCGCATTCTACTTAACCTTGGCATTTGTTTTAAATTACAGGGATCTACCATATTATATTCTCCACGATTTAAAAGTCAGCTTTCTTCTCTAATTTGTACCTCAAGGTTCTTAGATTCCCATAGAAAGCTAATGAATGGAAGGGGAACAAATAGATTCTCCTTTACACATTCCAGCTGGAAACAATAGTTTTCTGTATAATGATACGGTCCCATGTTCCAAAGGAGTTCAAGATCCCCTTCAGATGACCAATCATTCACATTTAAAGTATCTATAAGTCAGGGAGGTGGCAAAACATCTAAGAATCAACACCAAGGCCATGAAGTGGTGGCATCTTATGAACGCTGGTTCCCTCCCTTGATCTGGCTGCTAGCATGTTCTTTAAGAAAACTTCTGGGCAGTTGCAGGAGGCACTGATGGTACCAGCTCAGGCTGGTGTATTCTCTAGTCCAGTGCTTCTCTTAATCGTGCACAGCTGTGCCCCTCTCCTAAGAATTTTCCTTGGTTAGAAATGACCTGCAGCCTATGGGTGGCCTGCAGCCTATGGCTGAATGATATGAGGTGCAAATGGCCAGCCCCCTTGTCCCAAAGTAGGGAAACTCTGTGGTACCATTCACAAGCCAGAACTTTCTGATGGATCGGGCTGAGGTTAAAGTCCAGCTGCACTGACATCTTTGCTTAGCTTTCTCCTACTCTGCCTTCCTCACTCCCTTATATCTTCACCTGAGCACCTTCACAATAAGCCACCTGCGCAAGAGCCCCCCACTCTGGCTCTGACTCTGCAGAACTTGACCTAAAACAGAGGTAAGCAAAGGCATGAGCTACATTCGCAGGGAAGAACCTGGGGTATTTGAGCTGGGTATAGGCAAAGACCCCAGATGATTCCCATGACCGAAGTCATTAATATAACACAATTGCTTGGAAGCCCCGATTACAGGCATTTCACATGGCCATCACACTAACTCCTCACAACTGTTCTGTAGACTCATCAACTGTCTCTGTTTGTGAGTTTCCCTGGAATGTTAAGCCTTTCAGTGGTAAAACAGAAAGTCCCAAGTAAACCAGGACATATTGCTTGACCTTCCCTCTCCTCCAGGCCTCACCTCCTTCTTTTGTGATTAACCAAAGGAAGCAAAGGCAAGTAACTTGTGCAAAGTCTTAAAACAGCAAAGGAGAGACCCAGGATTCCAACTCAAATGTGTCAGACTCCAAAGATTATACATGCCGGTGGCCGCCTAATGCTCACACAACCCATTCCCGCCCTGTTAGCTGTCCAATGGCTTCCTCTTTTATTAAAGTATTACTAATAAAACAAAAAGGAAATTGCTTATTTGCTTGATGGATTGACTGACTTTTAAAGAATAAAAGAGCAAGTAGAGGATGACATCAAAATGTGGTCCAGATCCAAAGGCTTGTCTAGCCTGCTCACTGGCTCAATGCCCCCTCTTACTTTAGACCATTTTGATCTGTTGTTTCCAAGCACAAATGTAATATCCAAGGGGAAGACATCATGGTCAACAATGACTTTCTGGAGGGGAGCCATGTTGATTTTAAGTGTACTGATATTGATTTGGGGTTTAGTAGGGATGGATAGTAAAGAAAAAGCAGAAAAGCAATTTAATACGTGCCTCCTTTATTATAGGTACCATGACATCTAGGTTTTTCATTTACTTCTCAGTGAATCTTATAAAGCCCACTTACTAAGAAATTGAGGCTGAACAGGCAGAAGTGATATAAAAGAAATGAAAGCTAGAAAAATGTCTGCAATGTGTTAGGAAGATACAAGAAAGAAAAAAGACTCACAGTGAAACAAACATTCTGGATAGCCATTGAGCTCTGGAAAGTCATGGAAGCAGATACATCAGATACAATAGATGGCTCTTGTAGAAAACTTGTGGAAACAACAACAACAAAAAGCCTAAAACTCCCTAAGTGATGGTAACACTGGTACAGAATAGTAGTTGAGTATGATCTTTGAGTCTATACTGCTGAGTTTAAATTATGGCTTTGCCACACACAAAATATGTGATTCTGCGTAATGATCTTATCCAGTTTCCTATCCATGAAATGGGGATAAGACCTACTGCATATAACCTATGAAAACATGATGACAAATACATATAGAGCACTTAGCATAGCACTGTACCTATAGTATGGAATGTTATATCCAATTAGTTATGTGAAGACAAACACATTGATTGTGATTTTGTAGTGAAGACATTTGAGGAGTTCTATTTTGTCTTTAGAATCACCAAACTACATTGGAATGCCATATCAGTAACATCTAGTCCTTTAAATAATTACTCACCTTAATACAGCATTTATCACGAACAGGCTTTATATGAATTTTATTTTTATTTAACTTTAACAATAATTCAATGAAGGTGCTGTTATCCCTACTTTACAGGTGAAGAAATAAAGGTACACTGAATTTTAATAACTTGTCTGAGTTCACACCCATAGTGTTAGAGCCAAAACTGAAAACCAGATTAGCTGGTGTTAAGTGCACACTCCTGACAATGACATTTATCAGGAATAATGTGAGACAGGTACAGAATGGTGACCATCGTAACTGCAGCTGCCCTTTCCATTTTCAGCTCTTACAGTGCTTCCTAATGTGCCCTGACTGAAGTAACTGCTAAATGACTGCCTGCAAATGTATTGTGTCAGAGCACAGACAAGGAGAGCTGTGGGGCCTACTGAGCAGCCCCATCTGAAACCTCAGGGACAGCCCAGGACCAGCAGGGGACGGTACTGCAGCTGCAGGTAGGGTCGCAGAGGAGGGCAGAAGGTGGGCGAAGGATCCCTGATCAGAGTTAGGGCCCACCTTTATGGTCCTGAAACATGGTGCTATCAATCCATCTGGAGTTGGTCAAAGCCAAAACTCTGACACATTCAACACTTTGCCTTTCTACTCACTCCACCCTACCCCACCCCACCCCACCCCACCCATTCCATCCCATCCCATTCCATTCCATTCCATTCCATTCCATTCCATTCCATTCCATTCCATTCCATTCCATTCCATTCCACTCCACTCCACTCCACTCCATTCCACATTCCATCATTTTATCTCTCTCTGTTCCATTTTCTTCCATTCTACCCCACTCCACTCTATACCAGTCCAATCTATCACAATGTATTGATTATTTATCCCCAGTTATCCCATCTTTGTAGGCAGCTGCTTCTACAAAGATGAAAATAATTTATTTTTGCTCCCCAAAAGCTCTCAGGCCGACCAAGCTTCATTCAGTAGATGGGTTTACAAAGTCAAAAACTAATTCAGTAATTATAGTGCATCTTAATTTGTGAACTAAAATAAATTAGATAATAATTTCAAAATTCCTGGCTCTAAAACTAAATTCGGTCATAGTGTTCTTATTTCTAGACAAGTCAACTCAAAAGATTTCATTCTTAGGGACTTGATCTGTGATGATAAAATAAAATTAGAAATTTCCATGCCATATTTCCAATCAACCACGAAAACTAGAAAGGTGTGTTTTTCCATGCTGTGGAAATTTCCAAATAAGATCTGGAGTCTACAATATCAAATCAGAATGTGTTTTCCCCCTAAAGGTGATAAACCATGAACTACTAGATATTTTTTTAATAGGTAATATCTTTCTATTCTTTTTCCAACTTCTTTTTCTACAAAGTAGCATGACTTCAGCTAGGTAGGACAAGCGTGGTGCAAACATCATCATTTTATTTGTAAGAATTCTAAATTCTATCTTCATGAAACATCCTGTTTAATTCCTGCAGAAATCTAAGAAGCTCCCTAGTTTCATTAACTATATATTTAAAAAACATACTTCCTGCCTTGGCTGGTGTGGCTCAGTTGGTTGAGCGATGTCCCATGCATTGAAAGGTTGCTGGTTTGATTCCAGTCAGGGCACATACAAAGATTATGGGTTCAATCCTTAGTTGGAGATGTTTCTCTCTCTCTCATACTCTCTTCCTCTCTCTCTAAAATCAATAACAACATATTTTTTTTTAAAAAAACACACTTCCATATGAGTAGAAACAAAATGTGCTCAACATTTTATGCTGTTACTTTGGGTGGCGTATACCAACCTTGAGGTTCCTCACACAATGACCACATATTATTTTTCCCTTGTGTTCTAGAGTTTTTCAAACATTGATCTGTGTGTTTCCTAAATTAGCAGTCCCTGGGGTGTTTTTTTAAATGTCTATTCCTGGATGCAACTTCACTCCTAAAATCTTGAATCTTTGGAGCCCATACAACGAAGTCTCCAAAACTCTCCCTCCATGAATCTTACCCTCTATCCTTTGCAATCCAATGGAATAGCGATTTGGTCCAGGGACCGCGTCATGGGCTTCCTTAACCTGCCTGACAGTGATTCCCAGGCGGTCTCACCCAATTAAGCTGTCACACAAATTAGGCTCTGTGAGAGCAAGGAGGGCTCCGGTGAGGGGGTTTTATTGGCTCATGAATGCTTCATTTAACTTCAAAAAGTCAGGAAGAGACAAGCAAGCCAACAGAGCACAAATGCTGACTCCCCTGTGCCCAGGTGGTGCTCTGCTGAGTTGGGGTATTTGAGATTTTGCAGGATAGGCAATATTGTAAATTCACATGCTGTACAGATTCTGATACTAGGGAGGGAAATTGTCATTCAGTGTTCTATAGCTGCCTTTGCTAATTCTTTTTTCTTAGTATTGTTTTATTTGCCTTACTTTGCATTTTAAATTTCATTTCAGCAAAAGACAAGTAACCGAGAGGTGAAAGGAGCACTCTCCATGCATCTCTGTTTAGATATACGACCTCACTTATTCTGCACAGCACTCTAAGAAGAGGATATTGTTATCTCTAGAATAAAAACAAAGCAAACAGAACAAAAAGGGGATAAGTAATTCATTCAAAGTTAATGACTATCAGGCCTAGACGTTGAGCCCTGTTACACTCAATGCAAAAATCTGTTTTTTTCTGCTATACCATGTTACTTCCTATTTCTTCCCCTCAAATACTTGCCATTTGAAGAAAACAACTATGAAATTACACTGAGGCCACACAGTAAAGGCAGAGAATTTCTACAAAGCTACACAACAGTCTCACAGGGTCACGCTGAATAGCCATTCAGAGGAGAGTCAGGTTCCACTCTGTGCACCACTCATTGAGGATTAAATTGGCATAGCTAATTCAGGCAATCTTTTATTCCCCACACTCTACGGTAGATCAAGCTGCTGGCCAGTGTGAAAACTACTCAAGGCTTTGTTGTGGTTTTCAAACTTGTATTTTGTACATCAAAGTTCATTGGACCTTATACTATTGAAGGTCGCTTCAATCTGATGTCCAGCAGCAGCTTATGGGCAGTGGTGATGGGCCCACTGACTATTATTTATGCGTTAAACTCACGGTACCAAAGGAAAAGCAGGATACCCTGAAACACTTACATAATAAAGGACTGAAGCTTACCAACTTGTATGTGTTTGTATAGCTCTTGGCACATTCCACAAACAAGAAAATACCCATCTGCATTGGGTGGAATAGTGTCCACTAAAAGCACATGTCTATTCGTCTTTGCAGATGTAATCAAGTTAAGATAAGGTCATACTGGGTTAGAGTGAGCCCTACATTCAATACAAGTGGAGCCCTTATAGGAAGAGGGAAATTTAGACACAGACACATAGAAAAGATGGCCAGGAGAAGACAGAGGCAGAAATTTGAGGGATGTACTTACAAGCCAAAAAATGCCAAGGATGGCCAGCAATCATCAGAAGCCAGAAGAGGCAAGGGAGGATTATCTCCTAGAGCCTTCAGAGGAAGTGTGGCCCAGCCAACATCTTGATTTTGGATTTCAGAATCGTAAGCCAATAAGTTTCTGCTGTTTTAAGCCACCTAGTTTGTGGCACTTTGTGGCAGCTGCCCCAGGAAACGAACACATCATCTATAACTATCCACCTACGACTGCAAGGCGCCATGCTCAGGGCTGAGGCTATAAGCAGTGGAAATATAAGCCTGGCTTCTGAAGCCCGTATCAGCCCGCAGGTGCAGAGGAGGGGGGAAGGCAAAGAGCATCCTCTTCCTTTCAGTCCCAGCCTAGTACTTCTCTTCTAAAGAGCCACACACCTTATTTATTTTCCTTCCCTTCCTTGCTTTTCCTTGGCACACAAACTGTGGCATATACAGTGGTGCCCCTAGTATTTCATTCTCCCCCTAATATTTGATGACTTATACTGTGTCCTGCAGAAATGCACACTCGACATGAAGCACATATTAGATGCTGATTTTTCAAGCCCTATGTTTCAGCACCTGAGCTTAGTGCAACTTCACTCAAGCTTCCATAGGCCAGTATGTGCCCTGCATGAATGTCGGTGAAACTGAAGACAAAATTATGATCATGAAACGATTACGTACATTGTACAACAAATAGATCTCAAAATCCATCCAATGCATAAAAACAGCACTTAGGCTGCCCCAAATGGAATTGTAGGGGTTCTTCAAATTCTTAGTATTGGTGTCCTTGGTATTGTAAATGAAGGAAAACATTTTAATTGTGCATAGTGTCCAGTGACTTTGTCTACAGAACATGGGAAGACACTGAACCATTCAAGTTCAGACTGAGCTAACAGTCCTTTCAGACACTTTCCAGACACCTTTCCACATGTTTTGTTAGAATCCTATTGGCCATTTTGGCCAATTACACATGATAAAATTGACACGTATATAGCTGAATATTATTATAACAAATGGAGGTGCTGGGTCTTGAACTTAATTAAGTCATCAGATTTGAAAATCTAAATGCTCTTTCCACTAAACCATGTGGCCTCCCCAAATCTATTTCCATGCAAATCCTAGGCACATGGAATCATGAGAGGATCTTTTTTGTTTTTGCTTTTAAAGAACAGGCACAGAGCCAAATAATTAATAGGAGAAGCCTTACATTTTAGAGTATAAAATCACACTGCCACATGACAACCTTTAATAACAAAAATAGACGACCTCACACGTACACAGCAATTAAGAGGTAGTTTTCAACAATGAGCTGTGGCTAAAATTGGGAGCATCAACACTTCAACAACATCAAGACTCACATGAGGTGAGTAAGTGCAAGAGCAGGGCTGCTCTCCCATTAGGAACGATCAAGACGTCAAGGTTATGGAAGGAAGCCACATCACATACCACAGCCTCCTTCCAGAAATCAGGTCCTTATGATGGAAGTGAAGCATTAAACATCAAAAGAGAAGCTTGGAACAGAGTAAATTATGTTGACATGAAGAAGCGAATTTAGCACCAAAAAAAATCAGATTATGCCAAAAGAAGGAATCATTAGTAGAGAGATATATTTTGACTAAAAGCAATGAGTCGGCACTTGGACTGATAATCCAGTAATAAAGAAGAATGAATACTAAATAAGATGAATACACTGGGAAAAACGATTTAAATTTCATGTTGAAATGACACAAAATATCAATATTGAGGAAAATAAACTCAATACACTACTAAAATGAGAATGTCGATGATCAATTGATTAATGAATACTGTCAGTTTAATGATGACTTAAGATCAATGCACAACAAAGTTTAAAATACCACAAAATCTTACAACTTATGTAAACATTCAGTATTTCCCATATTGGAAAAGAATCTGAAAATGTTACATAACATTACGAATAATGCGTTTTGAAATGAATTTTTCCTAACTATAATAAAAAATACATTTATATTGACTTCTCTCTAAGCCTGAATTATTTTTCTGAGGTTTATAAAAATATTGTGAACATCAAATACTATGCAAGTAAAAATTAGAAAAATATTACACAGGTGCTTAAAGCAGTTAATATATTTTCAAGTATGATACTGTTTGTATTTTCATATTTATATAATTGATCAGTTTTCTCATCATAAATAAATATTCACTTTGCACTTAGCTCTGTACTTAACCATGTAATCTTTCTCTTAAAGGAAGTCCCAGACCCCACAAATCCTAAATTTGCTTCTGTACAAGAGCAAGATTAAATGACCTAAGTAAACTCCAAAGCCAATTCAAAAACAGAGATATAGCACAGTCTATGGAATATGACTTGTAAGAGCTAATGTGTCGCATTGACACATGAAGAGGGTACCACAGACATATAGTCAGCTTTGTAAGCAGCACATACAAACACACGTGTAACAGTTTTAAGACACATTCATTTTCTATTGCGATATAAGTTACCAGAAAGCAGCATAAAGCATGGTCCCTTTATTATTTCACATTTCTGTATTCAGGCTTGACTGGGTTCCCTCAGAGGATCTCACAAGGCTGACATCCAAATATCAGCTTTCTGGGCTCTTATCTAGAAGTTTTAGGAATTATCCACATCCAAGTTCATGGGTGTGGCTGGCAGAATTCATTGCCTTGTGGTTGTAGGTGTGAGGTGCCTATTTCTTTGTTGCCTGTCAGTCTCCTCTTGGGTTGATCTCTACTCCTAGAGGCTCTCCTGCATTCCTTCTTACAAGGTCTCCCCATTTTCAAAACATCAATAGTACATTGAGTCATTTCCATGCACAGACCCTCTCTGGCCTGTTCTTCTACCAGCATTTGGAAAAAGCTCTATATTTCCAAGGAATCATGAGATTAGATTATGTCCACACACATAGTCTCCCTACCTTAAGATCAACTCTGACAAGTAATGCAATATAACCACAAAAAAAGATACCTCATATTCAAAGAATCTAACTACATTCAGAAAGAAGGGGATTATACAAGGGTGAAGGCTCATTGAGGGCCATTCTACCACAGACATTCTACTGGGGTTATATAATTTCAAAATGCACGTGTAGTCTTTGTCAAAGTTAGCTGTTTCTCTGGGAGCTTGGACCCTGGTCCATATAACGCTAAGGAAATAAGACAAAGAGCTATATAATTCAATAGAGCACAAGACAGAAATAGAGAAACAGACTTGCCATGACCCCAAATACTGTGTATATTATTTTTCTTCTCTTATTTGCTAACATATGCTTTCTAGGAGACATGAAACATTCTAAAATGTTTGTTTTTCTTAAAAGTTTTTTGCATCTCCTAATTGGTATGTCATTTCATAATTACACTGAGTTACCAAAGCAGAAGTTTTGAGTTATACTTAAGCCTTCCTTCTCTGCTAAATTGTTTATGCTGTGGAATGTCTGTCTATAATCAAATTATTGTCTCAAACAAATTAGCCGATCCATGCCTATATTAACATATCATTATAAATGTGGGAAACATAGACGTGTGCCATAGAATACCAAGCTGGATAGTGCTACGCAGATCTGGGCTTGCTTTTCTGATATCTGGCCTCAATTCTGGGAGTAAGAAGAGGCAGATAAATCAACTCCAAGAGAAAGGTCAAATTTACCTTCACCTGAAATAAGGGGAAGGTATGAGAGTTGGAAATATTTTTGAGCAAATATTTACTCCAATACTCTTTTCTTTCTCACTACGGGAAAAATATACTTCATCAGTCCATTGACATTGGGCTTGGCCACGTGCCTTGCTTTGGCCAACAGAACTTCCACGAATGTGATGAGAAAAGGAACCTTAAGTGTATTTGTGAGGTTGAACTTGGCTCATGTGCTCTGGTGATCCACTATGATAAAACTAAGCCCCTTCAAACTGCACTCCAGGACACACAAATATGAAGCCAAACTGACAAAACTGGCAGCTCAGCTGAACCTCCCAGGGAAACCCAGTCTGGAGCAGCTGAACCAGGGTCACCTACAGACTTGTGGGTTTGAAGATAAATACTCGCTGCTGCAAGCCAATTGAGTTTGGCAGAGGTTGTTACACAGCATTGTTGCAGCAATCACTGACTAATATAAAAGAGAAAGGAAGGAAACAATCTGGAGATACAGACTTAGATTTATATCTGATTCAGAGAAGCAGATATGTACAGGCATTCCTCGGTCCCAGACCACGGCACTACAGTAAGTCATCACAACAAAGAGAGTTGTGATCTTTTTGCTAGTCGAGGGCCTGGCCTTCAATTTCTGAAAAGCTCAACATCTGTGAAATACAATAAAGTGAAGGACAATAAAACTAGGTGTCTTGTACTTAAATCTATGTGTTTATACAGTGTATCTATATATAATGGCACTTGCATCTGTGCAAGGGTGGCGTTTTCTTAACAGTATACCACATAAAATTGCTCTCTTCAGTAGACAGTACCATGCTAAAATGTATATTTAAAGAGGTCTTTATATGGTAATATTCTCCGTAATGAAATGTCATAGTAGTGAAGCTGGAAGTTATTTCACCTTGTCTGGCTTTCAGGTACTGTGGTGTCCCAGTTGTTCACAATTTTAAAGGGATCTGATAAATCTACAGACAGCCATATGCAGTAAACTGCTTTTTGAGACGGCTATAACCTTCTAACTGTATTTATTACATCTAACTTTATGAAATTTTAGGTTTCATTTTTACAAATACGAGGAAGATCGTTGGGAGATTACATGGAGGCCACAGCTGTCCTCTTACATCAATGCAACATCAAAGAAAGAAAAACACAGAAACGCTGCGGTAGCGAGAAGACTTGCAAAGGGCTATTGAAATAAATGGAAATAGTCGGGAAAGTCGACTTCAATTTCAACAGTTATAAAAGCAGATCGCTGTCTAAAAAGACTTCTGCCCATAAGATTTCTTCTCTTACTCAGTATGAAATCAAAAAGAGTGAGTGGCAACACTCTACATAATCCAAGTGAATCCTCAATACAGGTTAGACCGAAGTAGGTTTCCAGTTGTGAGTGTGAAACACAGAGTTTATTCTTGTATTGCTATTTATTAATTATTGTATTATTTTCCATGCAAATAACTGGAAACCTACTTTTGCCCCACCCTGTGTGTATTTATGAGTAAATTGCTGCATATAAAAATGTATCCTTTAACTGATATACAAAATTGAAAATAAATGATTTTTAACTTCAAACTCTGAACATTTTTTATGTGGGCATGATTATATATGCAAAAATGTAAACACACTTAGATTATTCAAGAAGAATATATCCAATCAGAGGATAATGCTGACAGATGTCTAATTGGGACTCTTTGATTCTTTAGGCTTTTATTGATAAATTTTCCCATACTGAATAATTATAATTTTTACCTGTACCAAATCCATAGCCATTCTCATGTCTTCCCACTAATAGGATACTAAGCACGACCCTCCTGAATTATTAAATGACCTTTGGAGTTGGCCACAGTTCATGAAGATGTGACAGTCCAATGCATCTGAGTGCTGTCAACTGTTACCAAACAACTAAACATCCTTGACAGCCTGATAAAAATTTCATTATTCTTTGCTTGGAAAGGATGCAGCTCGGCCCAACGCTGTTAAGTGTGGAGCTTTTAGAGTTCTCAATTTCTCTCTCTGAGAGGGCACACTAGAATTTTTCATGGGGATTAAATAGCGTCTAGAACATATGCAGCCTGGCCTGGCACACTCTGGGTCTTTACACTTTGTTCCTTTCACTAGCCCTGGAATTATTTTCTTACCTCCCTAAATGCCAATGCAGCCTTAAACAACAGAGTCAGAAGTACAAAATGAAAGAATGAAAGAAACGCCGGACCCCAAGAGAAGATGCCAGTTGAGAGATACTGACTTCGGATACAGTTAAGATACTCAGATACTCCAGGCATGTTCTTTCCTTAGCTGGGCCTCGGGGTAAAAGTGGCTGAATCCCGTCCAGTTCTATCTGTTCATTGGGTTATTGTGAAGGTAAAGAAAATAGGCAAGAGCTATTACAAAATATAGGTATTCTTATTTTTATAGCTAGGAGGTAAGAAATTAGTGTGGTAGAATTATATTAATAAATTGTGTGATTAGGACAGACCAATTCAATGTTTGGCTCCCCAAATTCTATTGACTTGGGGAAAAACAAGCTTCTAGTCTTATTATTTAGTGATCACTACTTCACACCACAAACAAAGATCCTAGAGTAAAAGTTTTGATTAAGTAATTCAGGAACAATGTTACCGGATACAACAGAAATACAGGTAAGTGACTAACTTGCAAAAAATAATAATGAAACACATTAGCTTTTTCCCTTCAAAATTAACTTAGTGGATCGAGGTAGCTTACCAGTCTTGCGTAGGAGGAACTGTATGAAGTATCTAAAAATTAATCATCCAAAGTGCAGAGTGAAATTTGCTGTTCTCCCCCGTTATGACAAAGCATAAGAAATACTGACCGGTAGAGTATTTCTTGCCCATACTCTTGATCAGAAATAACTCCAGAGTTTGAAAGTCTCCAGGACTGAGGATACTGTTTATTTTTAGGGGGGGAGGGGCGCGGAGATTGAGGAAAATTTGGAGAACAGAGTGTTATCTGTACTTGCCACAGCGAAGCCTATTTTTTATCACCTGGTTTTATAGGCTCTCTTGGCAGACTGACCTTCCTTTAGAGGAGCTTATCTTGCTGAGGAGTGCTCTTCCCAGGTCTCCTGAGGTTCATGGAGCTATGAAGTAGCAGAGCCAGAGGAGCCAAATATACAAGCAACATAAAGTTTCTGCTAAGTTAGAAGAGTCACTGGGACCCCAAATGTGGTTTTACAGCTTCCGAGTTCAACTCCTACCCAGCTGTCCTGCGAAAAGGAACCGTCGAGAAGCTCAGCCTCCTGGGGACCGACGGGAAAAAATAAAATCTTTCCAATAAGGGCAGAGAGAGCACTGATCAAAAAGACCAGGTAATGCAGTATAGTTGTGGATTTCTAGAAAATAACCCTTGATTGCTCCTAATGGAGTCTAAAAGAATTGGAGTAACTTGCAAGCACAGGTGGGCATAGTCTGAAAGCGATTTATTGTGGAAAGATCAGGAACATCTGGGTCAACCACAGGTGACTTCAACACGTCACTCATCTCTCTCCAGCTTTGTGTTAATATCCACTTTTATATCTACAAATTGAAGCCAACGATAGCACCTGCACAGAAGTGTTGAGAGGACCGAATGAGATGTGTAAAAAAACACCTACTGTGTATTTGCATGTCTTACACCCCAATGGAGGTTTCTTTCTTTCCCGACTATGAATGGCAATGCTAGAAGGCATCTCTCTCCCAGAGCACAGAGAATGAGCTGGGCCTCACCGGTCTGGAGACCCCAAATCTACTTGATGAGGCACCTTACTAGCTATGGGATCTCAAGGCACGTCACTCAGATTTTTTAGAGCTTCAATTTAGTCAATTATAAAATTGGATCATAATAATTCACCATCTCATGTGGTTGCTAGCAGCATTACAGGAGCAAATGAGAGCAATTTTCTTTGTATGTTAATATTAGCCCCTCTTATCATATTATCATCATTCGTATAAGATAAAATAGTCAAGAACTATCTTCTCCCATTCCCTTCTTTCATAAAGACACTCATTATTAGATTTGGGGCCCACCCTAAGTCCAGGATAATTTTATCTCAAGATTCTAAGCTTAATTACATCTGTAAAGACCCCTTTTCCAAATAAGGTCACATTCATAGGTTCCCCATGGCTGGAAAGGGGCTATCTTTTGGGGGGTTACAATTAAACCTACTACAGGGAGTCAGATGTTAAGAGTATAAATTGACATATTATGTGATGTCAGGTAGTGAGGATGCTCTAGAAAATAAGGGGGTAAGGATGAATGGGGGATGCTTTTTGGAGAGAGCAGTCAGTAAAGGTCTTCTGAAGGTGACATCTGAGCCAAGAGCGGAATGACCTGAGAGTAAGGTGTGCAAATACATGAGGGGTGTATGTTCTGGGCAGAGGGAGCAGCAAATGCAAAGACCTGAAACTGGAAAATCAAGAAAGTTGGGGTGGCTGGAAACACAGTGAGTGAGCAGGGTGGACGCAGCAAAAGAGACTAAGGGGTTGTTGTGGACTGAATGCTTGTGTCCCCTCAAAATTCAGATGTTGAAATCCTAACCACAAAGTGTTAGGAGGTGGGGCTTTTGGAAGGTAACTAGGTCTTGGGGGTGGAGCCTTCAGGAATGAAGGCTAATGTCCTTATAAGAAGAGATATGACAGAGCCTCCTCCCTGTCCCTGCTCTCTTCAACGGCTGGACAGTGAGAGGGTCATCTGCACCCAGAAGAGGAAGCTACCAGAGCTCCACATGCCGGCAGCCTGAGCCGAGGCCTGCAGAACTGTGGGAAGTAAATCTCTGTTGTTGTTAAGCCCCCTGGCCTGTGGGCTGAGCCTGGACAGGACTGCAGATCACAGGGAGGGAGGGAGGGGCTGCATTTTATTATTCGCTCGAGGAGAAGCCGAGGGAAGGCTGAGAGCAGCAGAGCTGTCTGCACCTTGAAGGCAGACACTCTCTTTTAAACCAAACCCTAAACACAGGCCTAAAGACTGAAATGTTCTTGTCTCAAATAATTAGCTCTAATGATGTGACACAGCTCCAAGAGCAGCTCTTTGCCAACATTAGCACTAAAGTCCGTTTTCCCTGCCGTTTCTGTTCATCATCCTGTGCTCCACTGAACACGTCAGGCGTCTGCAGAAACGGTTTCCTTCTGCCTGCGTGCCCTTCCCTCGCGCGTCTCCTCCCCTGCTGGCCTTCGTCCTGCCTGTCTCTCCCCCCCCCCGCCCCGAAAAGGCCACTCGCCCCTCCTCCGTGCTCCTGGCGCCTGCTCCCCCAGCACCAACCTCACAGTCACTGTGCCTTTATAATCCTGCCCCCACCCGCCACTGGCCTACATAATCCTGTATGGCCACATCTATGTCTTACACTTCTTTGTAACCCCAGAAACCAGCCGAGTGCACCACAGGAGTGGGATAAAGGTCTGTCAAGGGTGGGGGTGAACCTTGGTCTCCCTCAGCCTGATTTTGCCTGGGCTCGTTTCTTCTATCCCACGACTCTGAGACGTAGACTCTCTTCTGCTCGTCAGTGAATGTGTGGACGTAAGTACCAGGTCGTCCTCTGTACTCGAAACATTTTTCTTACAGTTCATTAGACTCTCATTGAGCTACTGGCCTATTACCCTTGGTTTGCAAATAACCTCAAGAAGCAGATGCCTGCTAGCTGTTTTCCCTACAGGAAGTTTGGGACCACAGGGGCAATGCAACTCGCGCTAAGCTGGCCAAGGTCACCCACCAAATCGCTGCAACAGAGGAGCCAAATCTCTGCTTCGGGCTGCTACTTTCTTCCATCCCTGCCCTGCACTGAGCTCACTGAGCCGTGCTATATTCGTCATGCACCTGAGCTCTGACAAATCGATAAAATCCATGGACCATACCCCCCCCCCCACACACACACTAGCCATGGAAAGAGACTGCTCCTTTTAATTACAGCAGCATGAATGGGCCCAACAGCTGTGGCTTTCAGTGATACATCCAGGATAATGGGGTTTGGGGAAAGATTTAATGTTTTGGTGCATCAACTTCTCCTCATTGGACTTTCTCTAATGGAAAACCCAAAGCTGAGTACATGCCATTGTGTGTGGTTGTGTGTGGGAGTAAAAACACACACCAGAAAAGACACCTAAACCATTACAGACAACATATGTTCTCAAATATTGGTGGGGATAAGAAACATTTCAGATGGGCTTCTCTGTCATGTTTGAGAAGTATCTTCTTTTAAATAAATACTGAATATGTGCAGTGAGCTCGAGCATCTAAACAGAGAGGCCTGCATTACACATCTAGACAAAAATAGGATCATGATGACCAGTGTCCCCTGTTGTTCCCACGGTTGTCAGAGTTCATATCTCAACTCCGGGCCCCGATGCAGCTAGCTGGTCCTTCCAAGGCTGGGAGCACGCTGGGCCAGGCGTGTCTGCGGACACAGCTGTGTGCTGTGCAAAACGCACGCTCCGTTAACCCTGGAAGGATTTCAGATCCCAAATACTGAGAGGAAAGAGTATCTTCTGGCTTGTTGCGTTTCAATGTACTATTGAGGTAAATGAATTTTGCTTGGTCAATTTCTAAAGCCAACTGATTTTGTTTTAAAGGAATGAGGTATAAAAATGGATGTGAGAACACGGGAAAATGTGACAGATCGTTGGCTCTGAAGTTGGAGAGCCTTCAAAAAATAATTACAGGGACATTGATATGATGGCAAATTTTTTTACATAGTTTATCCATTATTTGAGGTGTTTTATCAACAAATATGTTAGGGATGTGGCTTAGCTATTACTACATCCAGTTCAGAGATCAGAACAATCCAGTCTGGAGGAGTGAAATGACTTATCCCAGTTCTCACAGCCCTGGCTGATATGTATCAGACCTGGAAACAAACTCGTCTTTTGTCTCCTGGTTCTCACGGGAATAAAATGTCCAACCTCTTGAGACTGGTTAGCCTCCCCGAGGATGGGATGGCGTGTTTTCTTTCTCCCAGGCTATTTCAGAAATAGTGCGCCATAGCTGCTTTTTCAAACTGCCAGTTCCTTTGAAGTAACTCTTAAGGGTTATTGCTAAGGGTCTCCTATGGAACACTAATTCTAAACCACACCAGCAGACATTACTTAAAACAATGCAAACAAGCTGTCGAGGAAAATGCTGGGTTAAGCTTTCTGAAACATCCCTTTACTGCAGCGCTTCCTACCATCTAAAATAAAAACAGGCCTCCCATTATCTTCCCGCAGTGGGTAGAGCACACAGCAGTTGCTGCATATGTTGATCATGAGCCTGTTTTTATTATTTTTCACCTACATAAATATTTAGAAATGCTTTGCCGATGTAAATTTTGGCACTCTATGGTAACAAACCTTCCTAGATTAAATATACGCTACAGGAAAAGTACACACAGTAAATTACATTGTGACACCACTGCTGTAATGATCTCAGCTAGTTTCACTATGGAAAGTACCACAATCCCTGTATTTCAGACTCATTAAAATAACAACAGAGCTCGGATGAGTTAAATACAGTATTGGGAGAAATAGAAGTAACAGTGGAAATTGCCACCACATCTACTTAGTCTTTAATATAAAACAATGTCCTGTATAAAGATTAAAACTTATGACTCTAGTAATATTCCAATGGTGGTTTTATGAAAATGTCTCCTCTTTTGAGTTCCCTGATAGTGAATGATTTGCAAAGGCCAGTGCGTCCAGCAGTCATGGACTGGAGAGTAGGAAACAGGCTCGAAGGGAATTCAAATCCACCACTGAGATCCCATTAGCACCACTCTCTGGCCCCTAATTCTACCTGGTGGTGTTCTGAGGACATCCTTCAGATGGTGGAACATTATAGGCATCTTCTATTTTCCAATTTTCAATCCAGTGTCAAATATTTCCAAAGTGACTTAAATAGACACATTCAGGCCAGTTTCCTTCTCCCGGGGATGTGGTGCACAGCATGGTATAGTTTACACAACTGTGCTGTGTGTTCGAAAGTTGCTAAGACAGTGAGTCTTGGAAGTTCTCATCACAAGAAAGAAAGCACTGTGTGACTCTGTGAGGGGTGGATGTTAACTGAACTGACTGTGGTGATTATTGTGCATTGTATGCGTATATCAGATGCCTAAACTCATACAACGTTATATGTCAATTATATCTCAATAAAACTGGGGGCTGGGGGAGAAAAATAAGGTACCAAGGAAGGAGTGGGGATGTTTTTTCACCAGAGGTGGTCAGGGGCTGAACCAGCAATGGGGCTTAAGGATGAGGGGAAGGGGAAAGAGGGTTGATGCTGAGTCTGAAGAGAAAGAAGCTACCGTGAGGGGGAGGTATTTTTGCTGCTTTCTGATTTTAAAGGGCAGCTAGAGAGGTGTGCTCTGGCCAGCAGTGTCCGAGGCTGAAAACCTCCCATAAACCAGAGTGTGCCACACCCAAGGGCTGTGCAAGAAACGAGGTTCACTTTGGACATGTGCAGGCAGTGTGTGTTGTTACCTTAAACACGACGCAGTCTGCATTTCCTGGGGATTTAAACTTACCAAAGTAACACAAACCATATATCTCTCGCTTGCTTAGAAAGTGCTGCCTTATTATGTGATATTAGAAAGAAATATATCGACACCACCTATTTAGAGACCACCATCAAAAGTAAAAATAGTGATCTCTGGTCTATTTAGAGCCATGACATTATGGTCCCTTAATTGGAACATGAAGAAAACATTAGGTAGATCATCAAAAAGAAGTGGTTTCCGAGTGGTATAAGCAATTCTCACGTGGCCATTTATTCTTTGATGGTGTGACTCCCTAAACCTTTGTCATTCTGTACAATGTATTTCATCGAGTCAATAAAATTACTCTGAGCCATGTACATAAAAGGGTCTCAATGCTTTTTTAACTAGTGGATGAGACCATGGGCTTTGGTGTCTGGAGGACCTTGATTTACATATAAGCTCTGCCATCTGCTATGAGCAACACAATCACATTTCCTAAAGCCTCTGTTTTCTCATCCGTAAAAAGTGGGATAATAAAAGCTACCTAAATGGGTCTATTTATGGCTAAATGCGATGAATATAAAGCTTTAGAACAGGATGTAGCACATAACCATCAGCAAATGAATGGTGGAAAATAATAATAATAATCACTCACTTTTAAAGGTGATGGAAGGGAACTCGAAACCCACTCAATACAAATCTCTCACAATTTGAATGAAGGCATTGAATTGCTTTGTTCTAAACAGTTTCAAAGTACTTTTTAAAATTTATTTGACCGTGTATTATAGACTCACCATTTGTCAAGCTCTGTGCTAGGCAATTCAAAGCATTTGCATTCTCTGTGAATGTATATATACCACTTATTTGAACCCAGAATATGTCTGAGAAAGAACCCGTGGCAGCTGTCCCTTGACTGCAGAGTGTACAGTGGGGAAACGACACATGACGGGTCCTGGGATGTAACGGAGGCCTCAACAAGGTTGAGGGGAGAATAGAAAAAAGAATGACTCTGCCATGAAAGTCACTTCACAGAAAAGGTGGTGACTCAGTGGGTCTTGAAGGAAGGTAAGGAGCACACCTCTCTCTAGGTAGGCAGAGAGAACACCAACACCATTTCACCAACAAGAAAACCAAGAGGGCACTGTGCTGAGTGAAACAAGTCAGATGGAGAAAGACAAATGCCACGTGATTCCACTTATATGCAGAATCTAAACAACAAAATGAACAAAACAGAAACAAATTTATAGCTACAGATAACATTTTGATGGTTGCCAGATGGGAGGGAGGTTAGGGCAGAAAGACTGAAAAAGGGAAGGAAATTAAGAAGTACAAATTGGTAGTTACAGAAGAGTCGCAGGTACGTAAAGCACAGCATAGGGAACACAGTCAGTAATATTGTGACAACTGTGTATGGTGTCAGCTGGGTACTAGGTTTATCAGGGTGATCACTTCCTAAGTTACATAAATGTTGTTGTACACAATGTTGTACACCTGAAACTAATATAATATTGTATGTCAACTGTAACTGAAAAATAAAAATAATTACTTAAAAAAATAGTTCTGTCAGCACCTAAAAAAAGAGAAAGCCAAGAAGTTGAAAAAATTTATCAATTGTTCGTAGTCCCATAGCAGATTAGGGGCAAAGTTGGAAATAAAATCAGGTCCTATGAACCATGTATACTACTACTTCTATTCTTTAAGTTCCACTCTGCCTCCCATTAGTATTCCAAACAAGTAATATCTAAGTTTGCAGAAAGAAACAATTTCAGAAGTTTAGTTCCCCTGGGGATAGCTTTTTATGAATTTTTTTTCTTTTTTTTGTCATGGAATTTGTTTTCTCTTACTCGATTTATGCCTTTAGTTGCTCTACTTCATTTTACTTTGACTTTTCCCTTCTTAATCAGTTGATGCTCCTTTGAGCATATTTCATTTCCTCTTTATATAAAGCAATTTATTCCCCTACTCTAGGGAGCTAATTTATGCATATTGTTAAAATATGCAAATAATGTAAATGCAAATAGGCCCCCAATGATACTTTATGGGGGTCTAAATTGAAGTTTGATTCACTGGTGCTGCCTGATGCACAACGCCCTGACCTTAAGGTCATGTCCCATGGGCTATTCTAACTGTAAAATGAACTCTGCATCTGCTAATCAGATTATCGGATCTGCATGTTTACCATAACTCTGATTAAAGCCCTTACAGCAAATGGACTAGAGCTGGTTTTGCAATGGAGCCTTATTAAAATTTAAAGTGTACCCATAAATACAAAAGTGCCTATTATAGATCCAAGTTCTGAAAATTAAATATTCACAAGTACAGCCCGTTTTACAAAACCACAGATTCAAAATTCCTGAAAGCCAAAGAACCTTACTACTTAGTTCTGAATAACTTTAGTTATTTCTGTAGCCTGGGGAGACATTTTATTTTAGACGGGGAATTCAGCAAATATAGCCCAGAGGAATTCTCCCAGCTTTCATTCATGGAACACTGTTGTAATGTTAACATCTAAACAATGGTAAGGTGTCATGTGCTATTATATTATTTAACTTGTCAGCAAAGAAACCATTTGGGGCTTGCTTCACGCATTGACTTCATTCTGGCCCTCTGAAGAGGCTGGTAAATTGGGGCATATTTCTTTTTATGCCTGCTCACGGAGGACAGCGAGCCGTACTTTCTGGATCCCTGCAGGAAGGCTCAGCCAACGAGCCGGGCACCGTGGGCCGCTGCGGGGCGTTCAGCTTGATGCCCCCACGGTGAGCAGCGAGGCCTGTTCTGCGTGAGCAAGGGCAAAGTCAATGCCAGAAAAAAGCAAACAAGAGGCGCAATTAGAACTACATTTGGACTTGCTGGTTTGTGTTGGGAACATCTTTTGGTAGTAAAGTTACTGGTCTGTGAAATCCCAGGGGAAAATAACAGAACCAGCCAGTGGAGCATCCTGCTTGGCCACCTGAAGCAAGGCAAGGGGGGGCGGCCTTTAATAAAAGGGCCTTCCCGTCGGGTTTCAGTGGCCAGTGGGGTGTCTGCTTGCTACCCACTGTCCAAAGTGGACAACAAGCCCTAGAAAACAATGGTTTCTGTTTCAGCACCCTTCCCTCACAGGAAAGGAAGAGAGAGGGAGCTGATGAGAGAATCCTTTAAGGACTGAAAACAAAGGGGAGAGAACCACAATTTTCGTAGACACCACGGAGACAGGAAAGGCTGTTTAATCCTTTCCTAAGACCGAGATTAAACTGAAATTCAGGAATTTGTTTAATCTCCTCCTACCCCTCAAAACTGATCTCAGAAACAGCTCAGAGGACATGTCCTTTTTATTTTGATTTTTTACACTCTGATGAACAGCAACGGTTCCTCTGCTTTTCCTCCATTTGGGGACTGGGCCAGTTTGAGGCATATTATGTCTTCCACCAGAAACACCTGAGCAAAATGTTAACGGAGCAAATGTTAAAGCAATTCTACTGTTTAGTATCTTTACCAAGGAGTGGGTGACAATAGATGCTATGATGGAGCGTTTACTGTATACCAGGAGTGGTATGAAGCACTTCACATGTTACATCATTAATCCTTAATATCGGCCGGCCTCAAATCACTTTTTTTAAATTATAGAACCCATTCTTGTTTTTTTACCCCCCACACTGTTCATGTATGAGAAAGACCCCACCCCTTCGGCTGGAGGAGCGATCCAAGGCTGGTTAATGAGGACTCTATGATGATAATTAGTTAGGAGTGAACATGCAATTACAGTCCGGCCGGGGAGACAGAATCCTGGGATTTTCCTGAAACTCTCCAATTAGGAGAAAATTCCTCTGGGCATCTTCTGTGGACATACGACTTAAAAAAAGTCTTTCCCTTTCTTTCTCTCTCCCTATATGCCGTTTCCTGCCCTTCTTAATAATACTAGTAGCTAGCTCATTCACCGTAAGAACAACTATGGAAGAGTTACTTTTGTATGCAAAGGAAATAATCTGAGGCTATAATATACGTATAGGAAAAGCTGCTGAGCCCTGGGATACAAGACTGTCAAAGTACCATTGAAGCATGTAAGCAATTTTGGAAGGCTCAGAATGAAGGATTAGAGTTTAAGTGGCTGTCGTTAACATTTAATTTACAGAGGTGGGTAAGTCATTTACTACAGATATTAAAGAGCCATTACCAGGCATGAACGCACATGCATATTATATCTGAATGGCTCCTCCACCTCTCCGGGTAGTTTGTAGAAATCCCTTCTAAAAAGTGCTAATTGTTTACCTCCAGTAAACATTCATGTTTAAATTCCTCCAATCAAGTGACATGGAGTATTCAGAGATTGAATAATGAGTTGGTGACTTTTACTATCAGAAATAAATAATAAATCACATGTTTATTTTGTATCAAATAGAAATAAGAAAGCTTTTCCTAACTAACACAGAGAGAAAGTAAAGGGGAAAAAATCATGTCACGAATTTTATATAAGGCCAACAATATCAACCCCCCGTTTAATCAGTAATGTGTTTTTAAAATTGAGAACATATGCACATACAGATAAGATTACATCAACAAATTTCAGGTTTTAACGCAGCATGAAAAAATGTTTTGGTCTAAAAATTATTCAATCTCAAGATACCAAAATGAACAAAAATACTTTCACATTTATATTCCATCTCTCAACATGTGCAAATACACAGAACCCAAAATATCATTTGCAATTATTTTAATTACTGTTACCTTTGATTTATCTTACAAGGGTAATGCATTTGAAATTGTAATTTCTCATTAATGTCAGCTAGACTTTACTGGATTTTAAAAACCTTACTCCTTTGATGGTTGGTCTGATATTTTAAATATGTTTGATCCAATGAATAGAGAAAACTCACCAGTTTTCACCTCAAAGGATCAGTTTTGTAGGGCCATGATTTTGCAATGCTAATGTTTATTACATATTTTCAGAGATAGATATATTTTCCCACCGGTATATTAGCATAGATCAGTAGAGGAATCAATATGTTAAACATCGATCCAAACTAAAGATGACTTCTGTAAACTTAATGCTTTGTACTTTTCATGTGTTTCTCCAGTTAGGACAGATAGAATAAGGGGATGTGCCCTGGGAAGACAATCTTGGAAATCTAATCTTTACTTAAGATCTGCAACTACCTTGCTGTGTGAATTTTGGCACATTGCTTGACCTCCGTACCTTACTATGTCCAAACTGAGAATGCTTTTACTTACATCGCAGATCTCCCCACAGTTCCTATAAGAACCAATTTTTACTAGAAGGAAGGGGTAGGAACAGAAGAACAGAGTGACATTGTTTGAAATGGGTCTTGGGAGCACTAGGACCACGATCTCAGATGAGAAGGCATGTGGCAGATGAGGGGAGGGCTCATGGGCGTAAGGGACAGGGTTATTTATGGCCTGTTTCGATCACACAACATGTATATCGCCTCTTTAGTCAACTGATGGGGTCACCTAAAGCTTTTGAAAAAAGAGCAGGAAGGGAAGGAAAAAAGTAAGGAACAGAATGATCAGATACCCTTCCCTGAACAATTAATATCTAAGACATTAAGCTAAGTGGTTTTTTACCTAGTACCTCAATTTTGTGATATAAATGTAATTATTATGTTATTCACCTAGAGATTAAAACTAAAAAGAATCACCCGAATGCCAAGCCAAGTCTCTCCACTACATCCTACCCTCGTTAGACTCTTTTGCAAGTAGACTACGGTTCACTTTGATTTCGTGTCTTAAACATTTTTCCATAGATGCTTTATGTGGCCAGTCGATGAGTGCAGAGAGGAGGTTCTTGGTCCTAAATGAGAAGCAGCGACCTGGGCAGACTGAATCTTCCCCAGTAGGTTATTCAGAAACAAGGCTCAGAAATGAGGGCTCACGCACACACACCTGCTCAGCCCTCCGCGATCTATTCCTCAAAACACTTACTTAATTTTAGGTGGAAAAGCACACGTCTTGGAAGAGAAGGAGCATATGACTCCCCTTCCATGTCCCCCTGGAACCACCTGTCCTTCTCACACTCAGGTCCCTGCTCCTTCCCACACCTGGCACCAGCGGGTATCCATTAAGAGCCTGAGCTTTAACTCAGACAAGTGTCGAGGAGAGTCATAACTCTGCTCACCAGCCATGTGACCTGAGGCGAGGCGTCAGAAATGGAATAAAAGCACCACAGAAGAGTTGGGAGTTTTCACGAATATGAATGTGTGGACCGCTGAGCCTTGAGCCTGGCAGGTGAGTGCTGGAAAATGGCAGCTATGAGTGCGGCATGGCCACTCACCTTTCACGGCCACTCCAGTGCCATCTCATGGTATGCACCTGACACACTGACCCGCATAAAAGTCACACTCCTCATGGCTTCATGGCCCTTGAGTGACCATTTACAGAGTACACCGCCTTTCACGACCTCACCAGTGCCATCTCATGGCATGCATCTAATGCACTGATCTGCATAAAAATCACACTCCTCATGGCTTCATGGCCCTTGAGTGACCATTTACAGAGTAGTCTGTGTGTCACGGGTCGTGTGGCACAGTAGGGAGGAGAAAGGGTAGCGGGACGAGTAAGACACGCTCCTCACTCCTGAGACGCTCAAGGAGAGTCAGGGGCGGGCGCGCTCTGGAGAGGCCGCTGGACGCCAAGCGGGGTGAGAGCGTGAGAAACCCTGTGTCTGAGCCGATCAGTGGGAGCTTCAAAAAGGAGGGAGATCGGGCGAGTCTAGGTATCCAAGAAGGATTTCTCGACCAGCCAGCACAAAGGGGTTAGGATGCTCTGGGTAGAGAACAGCACTTGACAAGCAAGGCTATGGGAGCAAGCAAAGCATTTTAAGGAAACTAAAAGACATCGGGTGCCATCGAAACAGCAGCCACCTAGAGAGAAGCATAAAGAAATGAGATGGTAGATATGCTTGGTCTCTGGGTGTGAGAGGCCTCTTGCTCCATAATATATAGGCTGGGGGGGAAACAAGAAGTATTTTTAAGTTAACGTTGGCAACAGTGTGAAGGATGGATTGGTCTGGGGACAGACTGGTGGCAAGGAGACCAGTTAGGACACCAGTGTCATAGTCTTTAGATGAAAGATGACAGATGTATTGATCCAGGACAATGGTGGAAGGCGAAAGAGGCAACACTGAGAGATATAAGGGGATAGAATCAATACAGGTTGGTGATAGGATATGAGGCAAGAAAAGAAAAAAAATTTAAGATTTCTAGTCTTAGAAAGGAAGCATATGGTGAAATGCGGGATGAAACCAAGAAATAGAAAGAGGAGCCGTGCTTATGTCATTATTTGGAATAGATTAGTCTTCCCCCCACCTTTTCCTGGCCCCCAGTCCAATACTTATTAGTAAATAAATTCAATAAGTGAAAACAGAAACTTGACTTCTTGGTATAAATTTCTTGAATGTAAATTGTAACTCAAACTGGTAGAAGTCCAAGTCATGTTAGGATTTAATCAACGTTCCACAATTAAATATGCGATAGCTCTTACCATTCAAATCTAGATTTAAATAGCCATCCAATTAGGCTGGTATTAAGCCATATTTAGCAAAATCCGTGTAACATAACTTACGTAATAAAGATCTTGAATTACTTTTCTTGCCGATCCTCCAAATAAACCACAAGCTGGATAAGTGGATTTAGATAACCCATTTTTAGGTGGATTAAGAGATTTAGTTCTGCTTAGAAAACACGCAGACTTTGGTTGCTGGGGTAGAGTCAGATTTTCTGACTGAAACCTCAAATGCAGCCTTGCAGGCATCAGATCATGAAGAAAAATTTCAAAAGAGAATGCATCGAAGTATCTCCATGTGGCGTGGTGATAGATTTGTGCAAATCAATGAAGAACTGCCGGCACTTCGGAATGTGATTTTATTTGGAAATAGGATTGTTGCAGATATAATTAAGGTGAAGTTATCCTGGAGCAGAGTGAGGCCCTAATCCAATACAACTGGTGTCCTTGTACAAAGGGAAAATTTAGACACACACACACACGCAGGGACAGAGGTCTGGGTGACACTTCTACATGTCAAGAAATGTCAAAGATCGCGAGCAAAACACCATAACTAAGGAAGAAGCAAAACCAGATTCTTCCTACACTCCCCAGAAGGAACAAAATCTGCTGACACCTTGATTCAGACTTCTGAGCTCCGAAAAACGAGGCGATAGATTTCTGTTGTCTACGCGGCCACTTTGAGGTTCTTTGTTGTGGCAGCCTCAGCAAACTAGCACCGACATCAATGAGTTCCATTAAGTTTCTCAAGACACGTCTCTGAGTCCCATGCAATAAGAAACCGGTGTCCTCAGCAGCCTGGCTGGTGAATAAGCCTGGCTTTTGTTGGCTATTTCAACACAATGACACTAGAGAGGAATTGGGGGAGAAACTTCACGTTTTGAAGAGAAACAGCCCTCTTAAAAAGCTGCTTACAATGAGTGCCAGTGATGAAACTGAATAGAAAGTACAGGCGTTTTAAAAACGGTACAGTGTTATAAATGTGGGAAGTCATGCAGTGTTGAGCCCAGTCTGAGAATGGGCTTCTGTACAAAGCACAGGAGATAAAGTTCAGTAAGTGATGTAAGAACAGCCCTACGGGGGCTTCAATGGGAGGAATCCAGCGTGAGGTCAGGGAAGGGGTGGCATTTGAAAAGGCCTCCTGAAGATGGCCTATGAGCTGGGATCCTGTCAGGGAAACAGAACCTGTGACAAGTGTTTCAGACAGAGAGGGCTTAATCCTGGGCATTGGTCACGCAGGTGCTGAGAGGCTAAAGGAGACCGTGAGGTCTTCCACTCCATGATGATGGAACCCAGAGGTCAACAGCTTTAGGAAGCACCTACCATCCCCCAGGCTGAAAAAGAGAATTTTGAATGAGGGGCTCCCGGCTGTAGGTGGTCAGATGACTCCAACGAGAGGGGCCAGGGCCATGCAGGTGCTGAATCACTGAGGGACCTTGACTGTTTTCCCGAACCACCCAGAGCGCATGGCCGGGCGCCGGAAGAGCTGCAGGGTAGCTGTCCCATCCTCCTACCTCGGATGGTGTGAAGCCAGGTCTGGAAGTCTCCACAGGAGTTGGAGGCTGGAGCCAGAGTGGTTTGTCTCCAATGGAAAGCGAGACCCAACCTGGGAGCCAGGAAAGAGTGCTTCCCCTCCCCTGTCTCCTTCCAGTCCCCTGACAGGGATTCCCAAGGAAAAAATTGATCCAGAAATTGCCTGGTGATGGAGTCTAGGAAATGTACTTTTTGGAATCTGAATCCCAGCTTCTCTGAAAAGGGCAGATAAGGAGTTGGCTTGGAGGTCAGGGCCAATGTGTAAAAGATGTAGAGATGAAAGGTTTTACTGAAAGTAAATAGGGGAAAAGAGAGTATTTGAAAGGTCTGGGATGTATGGGAAGGTCAGTCAATGATTTTGGTTCCCTGAGATGTGTCAGGAATGGGTCTACGTGCTGGAGATAGTGAAGCGAGCAAAATAGATAATACTTATTTGTGGAATATTTAATTTATCTTGAGCATCAAGTATGTATTGGGGAACAAGAGGAAGTGACACTAAAAAAAGAGGACAGGAGCCCAGAATTGTATGCTAGACAGCTTGAGTCTCCAGCTAGAGGGAAATACATACAACCCAATAACCCAGGAATCTCAGTGGTTCTTGCAAATGGGCCTGTATATCTGTCAGTGCATTAGCAGCATTAATTTAGAAGACTTCACAGAACAGATTCACTTTTCCCAAAAGTCAAACTTATTATTTTATTATTATTTACATCACCATCACCATCATCATCATCATCACTATTACATTGTTTATCCAGCACTATTACATGGCAGGAATTGAGCACTTTCCTCACATCAGTCAAACCCTCCAGCAATGCTGTGGAGTAGGTATTATGACCCCTCTTTTATATAGGAAGGAAGTGAAGGTCAGAGGTGATGCATGACTTGGTCAAGCCATGCTGATTATAAGTGGCTGAACCTGAATTCAATCCCAAGTCTAACTCCCACTCCCTTTCCCTTAAACATTACACTCTACCACATCTCAGGAAAGTCATCCAGGCTCACGTTCTTTCAAAATATTCTAGACAGCGGGGCCATCTCAAGGCTCAAGTGCCACCTGGCGAACTGAGGCATCTTTCCAAGCTCTTGGCTCCGCTCATTGATAATCCCCTCTGAGGATTCCTCCTCTCCTCCTCGCTTTTTAAGGTCTGTCACAGGCCTCTGAGATGACAGGCTGAAGGGTGGGGGAGAGAGCGTGACCATATAAAGTTCACAGGCAGGAGAGGCTGCCAGGGGTGGGCAGGAAGAGGCTCACAGGGGGCGCATCTGTGCAATTCGCCGGCCCGCCTGCACCCCAAGCAGACGACCCCGTCGCTCAGAGGACAGGGTGGCCCAGCTCGGGAATGCAGAAGAACCGGCTGCAGCTGCTCCACAGCCTAAGCTGTAAGACTTCGGCTCTTTATCTCATAGGTATCAATGCGGTAGACAAACCTCCCCATAAACAAGCAGCAGGTGCGCTGGAATTTTCAGGCCGTGGTATCAATGCAGGTGTTAAGCCGAGCTGATCAGCAGCAGCGCACACCCGCGGCTCCGCCTGCAGAAGGTGGGAGCAGGGAGGCAGAGCTGGGCAGGCGGGTTAAATTGAAACTCATTGCCCTCACAGGGGCCGCGGGCTGCCCTGAGCAGGGAGGTACCTAGGGGCACAAGAGTTTTAATTGCACTGAAATAAAACCCAGAGCTTATAAACCCTGGGGTGTTTAAGATTTCATAAAAGTGCCCACGCAAACACAAAATGATTTCGAAAAAGGGGAGCGGTTGCAACGATCCGGATAACATCTATCCAGCGCTAGGCTGAGTGTTTTGCTTATATTGATCCCACATTATCAAACTATAGGGTATGTATGGTACACTGTTTTGTTGATGCAGAAACTGAATCTTAAAGAGGTGATTTCCCCCAAATATAGATATTTTAGAGATATACCTACATAGACACATAGGTTATAGATACAGAAAATGAGGTTTAGAAAGAGAATTTGAATCTAGGACTGTCAAAATTCGTAATCACCATAACAAACTGCCTTAGCTTACATCTTGACTGCCGGAGAGTCTTCTATCAGAAAGAGCCAGAAACCTTAAACGCTCGCACATGTACTCTAAAGGACCTCCCTCTGTTTATAAAAGAGCCTGCTGCTCGTCAAAAATTTTGGCAAATACGCGTTTTGGCGGTGCGGGGTGTAATGACTGGTATGAATCTCTTATTTTAACAAAATCTGCCGGATTTTTATCTTTTGATTTGTTCCACCGAAAGAGCTTAAAGTAAATGTACCACAGCCTCTTCGGCTGATCCCGTCACGCATTCAAATGCTGGCGCAAACGAAATGTAAAGCACAGCCCTATGGTTTGTTATTTTGAAAGGTTGTGCAGGGCATCCTGGAGATAAGCGGATCAAAACCACAATGAAACAATTTCGTCCAAATGGGTCTTAGCGTCTCATGTGCACACCCACCCCTGCGTTCACCCCACTTCTTACCATGGTGCTTTGAGCGCCCCCCCGCGGATTTCATATGACGGCGGCACTGAAAATTGCACGGGCCGCCCAGATCTCGCCCGCGGGGCCTTCCTGCATCGCTTCTCCTGACCGCTCCTCACGCCCTCACCCGACCCCGGGATTCAGGCTGCTCTTCCTCTCTCGAGAAAGCATCCCCTGGCTGCCCCAGGGGACGAGGCACTGTCGCCGGGCGGGAGCATTAAACACAGAGCATGAGACAGAGCTGACTCCTGTGTTATTTAGTTTTGAATTACTGTTCATACCAACAACTGCACGCCTACTTCTGCGCATCCCTGTGTATTGACGCTAATTTGCGAAAGCCTCATGATCAGCATGCAGTCATTCTCTCCACCACCGCCAGGGAAGATGAACTTCTTTTAATTTCTCTTTATCAATGGCTGTTTCTCCCTGTCATTGCTTATTTTCTGTCTTCCTGCTCCCGCCTCTCTCCCTTGAGGAGTTAATATAAATATTATCTTCTGTATTTATGTTAGCTCTAGTGTTTAATTTCTAAATCGATTTTGTGTTTTTTTCTATTAAACTTCATTCTTTCTCTTTCCTTATGTTTACTTTGTTTCTTTTTTCTGATAGTTGGAGCCTAGCTGTTTAATTCACTTAATTTTCCACACTGCGTTAACTGAAGTATTTAAGCCCATGAGTTTCCTGCAAGCAATGCCTCACCCGGGCCCCATGCCGTCTAAATCCACATTTCATCAATTCTGAGGCACAGCTCCTTAGGTCATTTCAACGTGGAACACACCTCAGAGCCCACGGATGCCTTCGTGGGAGGGTGGGACCCCGGCCTGCTGGTGCGCCCAGCTCCTGCCCGACCGGGCCTCAGCGGATGCCAGGCAGCCGCCAGCGCGGGAGCCTGCAGAGCCTGAGCCACGCTGTCCCCAGTGCCGTCGCCGAGGGGAGCATGGGCACGGCTGATGCCCCGAGAGCTCGGGCTAGCTGCTGTCTCACACACTTTGCTTCTGTCAATCCCAAATGTGCTACGTAGGCTCTCTGAGATGAAGAAAGTGTCACCATCCACACTTTCAAAAGGGGTGTGCGGGGCTTAGACGGCTATTCTGAGATAATAACGGGCCCTCTCCTCCGTAATGCTGCGCCCTAAGGCACCCGGGCAGGGTGGGGGACGGCCTAAGGGAAAGCAGGGGAGCTGAGTCCTGGTTTACTGGCAGAAACGTTCTTTGTGATGAACATAAAATATCCACGCATCTCACCACGATGTTTTCTTAGGCTTGGCGATAAGGCACATTTCGTATCTTTAACATTATGATTTGCTAGAAAATAACCATTTTGTTTCCATTCCCATTTTGATCTATGCATCTTTAGGAAAGGATTTTAAAATATCCAGGTTATACTGGCTTTTTAGTTTCCAGTTTTGTTTTTAAATGTTCAGCTTTATTGTCTGAAGGTCGAAAGATGTTGTCTGCTTTGTGTATTTAAATAATCTACTGAGGTTTTCATGTGGGTCTCAAAATGGCCCGTCTTGTCAATGTTCCATGGGCATTTGAAAAGACAATGACTCCCCTCTTCTGAGGGAACAGAATCCTTATGCACTTTTAGGAGACTCTGGTAGCCTTTCATTTAAATGGGACAATAAATAAAATAAAATAATAAAATAAAATAAAATATAAAATAAAATTAAATTAAAAAATAAAATAAAACTGTAATCGTAGTAGGAGTCAAAAAACTAGAGAAAGAAGAAGAGCATTTGAAGAAGACTGATTGTCTTTAGCTGTTGAAGGTGACCACCCAAACCAGGAGCCTAAGGCAGAATAGATACTTGAGGGACTGAGTACAATAAGGGGGGGTTAGAGAAGATAGGACAAGATTTGAGGGTAACATCAGAAAGAAGTGACTCTAAAACAGAAAGCAACCTTATGTCCCATCTATCCATTCCCCCTACGTTTGCCTGACTTCGGCATTTCCAATATTTCTTCCTTACTAAGTTTTGCTATTTCTGAAAACCTGAGTAGTATTTTACTATGATTAACCCAACCCCTTTCTTTAAATATATTTTATATCAATTCACTTTTTATGTAGCATTGCTTTAAGGAACAGTATCCACAAACCAGTGGAACAGTACAATGTGTGTATGTCATTAAATGCGACTGCTAAAAAATGTTAGTCTATGTATCTTCTAGAATATCTCAAGCATCCTTTGTGCCCGCTGCTTTGTAAACACTGCACAAGCAGGAAACACTGTGCTTGTTCTGGCCTCGCAGTGGAGCTGGTGTTGCCCACGACAGGGAGGTGAGTCATGGAGGTGACAGTTTGGCAGCCATAAGGCTTGAATTAGGAGCCACCCGGAATAAGTATATGGGAGGCTAGGGATATAACACTTGCTGAATCAGAAGTCCAAGATGATCTGGAAGTTTCCAGATAGGAAAGGTTAGGGCAAAAATCACTTACTTAGTCTGTTTTGAATGAAAATAAATACCTTCTACAACAGAGGCCACATTTTCAAGAACATAAGAAGATAGGTATTTATTTCTCCTCATAGCTTCTTATATCTAAGGAACAATCTGGCTTTTAAAAGAGAATCGTGTCTAATACTTTTTCTTTTTTTTTTTTTTTTTCTTTTTCCCTGTAGCTTACTTAGCAGTTATTCAGACAAAAGTTTTCCATTGTGTACACAATTTAATTGTCATCTCCACCAGGGACTGCATTCAAAGGATCTCTGGACTCACTGCCCCCAGCTGGAACTCACTGTCAAATATTAAATACGCATTTTATATTACAATCTTTACGTCATGACTTATAACAAACCAAATTTATTTCATTAGTTAATTATAAAACAGGTATATGTGGGTTTGATAGTATGGAAGACATCACAAATTATATGACTGTAAAGAAAAAAAATAAGTTCTAGCTGTCAATTATTTAGTATTGAGTCTGTGCCAAGAAAAAAAAAAAAAGGAAAATGAATAGTCTAAGTTTGTCAATAAAAATATTAAAACTTGGATAAGATATTTAATACACACAGTGGCACACAACTAGTAAAGAGCAGAGCTGGGGCTGCGAGGCCGGAATGCTGGGCTGTGAAGCCCATGCTGATATTAAACCTCCAGATGAAATAATTTGATAGACCTCAAACTGGATTCTTGCTTTTAAATGTTGAAATATTTGCAAAACAGGTTCTAGGGCCGTTGCCTGCTTTGTAAGTTTGCAACGAAAATTAAATAAAGTCAGCAAATGTGCCTATTGGCCCCCTGGCACCTGTAAGCTCCGTGGACTTGAGTCCTGTCCTTTCTCGAGTGAGTTGCTGGAGGTGGTGAGCTCGTCGCCACCCCGCCTTTCATCCACCTGTGCACGGAGCTGCAGTGCACTCGGCAGGCTTCCAGGAGGGGCCATGTGACTGGGTTCTGGCCAAAAGGATGTGAGTGGATACAACCTGTGCTGCTTTCAGACAGGGTCACAGGAGTTTCCTGGGGGCAACCTTCCAATGCAGATGAGCTCTAGAATGGCCCTGATGGTCACTTATAAAGAGGGTGGAGACATAGACAGAAGTTGACCTGGGTCCCTGAGTCATCACATGGAGGAGAGCTATTGAATTGGGTATGCTCTTGGCCTACAGACAAGCAAGAAAATAAACTTCCATTTAGTTAATCCACTAAAATTTTAGAATTTGTCTCTCACAGAAGCTGACCTGTTGTGTTAGGTAATGGGTGTTCTCTGGCTGAAAATAATCCAAAATCCTTCAAGAATTTGGCTACCCAAGTAGAAACATTAGACCTGGCTCATACACTGATTAACAACCGAAGCCCTGAAGTTGCTTAGTGCACTCAGAATTATTTGAAATGTTGCCCAAAGCTGTTTCTGGAAATATACCTCAAAAGTGAATAATAAGTCTCTGATTAGTAAGTTATCAAAATTTAAACATTTTTAGAAGACTTCAAAGTTATTTAATTTTGATTATTAATTTTATCAAATTATTACTTTCTTTATAATACATTTATATAACCCTTGAATTTCAAGTGCTATGATTATAATTATCTCACATTAATATGCTAATTTCTTCAGAGATTATACTCAATTGAAACACATGGTTTTAAACTTGTAGACTTAATTAGGTCAATTAAAATACTACTGTATTTTATTTTTACTTTACAATTGTTCCATTTTCATTTAATGACTTTGATAATAGCAATAAAATTTATTATTTACTGAGCACACCTTTTTTCTAAAATAATTTTATGGTTAACTTCATTAAAAAATCAATCAGCTGAACACCCAGTGAGGTTCTGCTATTTTGTCTTTAGTTTACTAAATTCTAGCCTGTAAATTAATGTCAACCTTTCTAGTCATAACCTGCATCACAGACTCGCAAGCCTCTTAGGCTAACAGGAGTTTAAGACGTTCATTTGTTTTGTCTTGAATGTGCTCTGCTGGATGCTGCTCTGGGGCTTCATTGCAAGCAATTCGCCGTGTTTGGAAAAGGCCTGACTGACAAGGAGGGTCACAGTAATCTCCCTCAAATGTCAGTCTCAAGAACGTGCAGCCTTCAAGACCCCTCAGTTCCATCAACGTCCCCTATTCCCTGGCGTCTCTGTGTGCTAGCTCACACGTCTTCCTCTGCCACGGCTGCCATTCTTTGCCTTGACCACCTACTTGTCTCCTTCCCATCTCTGGGAACTGCTGAGAAGACACCTTCCATGAAAGAACGTGTCGCTTTTTCCGTGGTATTACCTCTTTTGCCTGAATGGGCTTCTGTCATCATGTGCTGTGTCCTGCACCTCGCCCTTTACGCGTGCCCACTCAGTGCCAAACGCCAAGCCAGAGACGCACGCATATTCTTGAGAATTCCTCCAGGAGACCCACACGTTTAACGCTGTGATCACATTTTAGAGGCAAGAAAAGTCAACCCATTCCTTCATGGTAGCCAAGGTACAGCTTCTTAGAGTTGGTGCTAAGCAAGCACCGTTGTCCTGGATTCTACCCAAGATCTTAAGGCTTCAAAGCCCAGCACCTATATGCTCAGGTAAACAACAAGCAAAACACTCAGAAATATTTGACTGAGAGGAGTCAAGGAGGGAGAAAGAAAGAGGGAGAGACAGGATGTAAGAGGTTGAGAAGGAAAGATTTAAACACGGCAGATTCTTCAAACCACCATCCTACTCAACGGGTGAATGACAAGAGTGAGTGAGCCTGAGAGGGAGGTGACCGGGCTGCTCGCCTGAGTCACATCATCTTCTGAGGCATCACAGAACGTAAGCATCTTCTGGTCCTGAGTACACTTCTAGTTTTTAATCATGTGTATTTTTTCTACCTGTTGGCACTGGAGGGCAAGCTGATGACCTCATCTGGTAGTCAACTAAAGAAATGGTGATCTTCATGCGGCAGGGCGGCGATCCGTCCCCAGCTGGGATAATTCAGAGGGAGTCCCTCTGTCTGTCCGCCTTGCACACTGACTTGAGAATCCCACTGTTTTGCATATTTCAGGTGCTCGATAAATATCCGTAGAATGACTGACTGAGTCAATAAATCAATGCTACTACTCATCAGCATTTGTTTCTGCTCGTAGATCTCTACACTTCTTAGTGTTTCTTCCCTCTCCCACTGGAAGAGCTCTGCACCAGAGGTTCTAAGAGATCAACGGATTTAAGGCTGTTTCATATAAAGTATCATTTATGGGGTGGAAACCCAACAAGCATGAACATTCAGTGATTTTCTTTGTTGCTGCTGATGGCTTCCTTAGCACTAAGCCAGAACACAGTGTCTTCTATTTTCTGATAATTCAGAAAAAATACTTAAAGTCACAGTGCTATCTGAACATGACACAACTTAAAAATTGGGCCTGAAAATGTGTCTAAAAGAAGGAAAAAACTACTTTGGAGAAAAGTTGACAAATTAAATTTTTTTCACTCAAGAGGAATATGTTAAGAATACCATTCACATCCTTTCTGTGCCATACTCCCATTTCCATTCCTTTGCACCATGTTAAATATTGATTTAATCTCATTAATTGGTGTCTTATTTGTAAACTGCTTGCTATGCAGCCTATTAATTGTTTCAGTTGAATTTAATTAAATAGATTAATATTCATTCATGTGCTCGTTTATCCACCCATCAATTATTTTTTATCACAACTCCACATTCAGAATTCTGGATGTAGTCACCTACCAGGATCAACTCCCCTTAGCCACCCTGCTTTTCATTACTGAAAACCTTTGAACTGTATTAAGGACAAACTCTATAGGTCTCTATATGCTCAAAATCAATGGGTAATTCAATACATGTTGAATACAAAGACATTGTAATTATTATTTTCCACAAACTGCCTTTCAGCATAGAGATAAAAACTTAATTTAACTGAATGTTTCCACCTATCTTGACTCATACAGCAGAACAAGACTATACAATGCAGTGAAAATTACTTTTGAGAAAGAACCTTTGTAGCTAAGTGGGACACAATCCAGTAGAGCACCCTGTTTTGATACAAGAACTCTTACATAAGTTGAAATCCATTAGGTTTTACAACAAGAATCACCAACCACTCCAACTACAACTAAATGTTTCACTTCCAATTAGAATAACAATCGACTAAATCTATGCTGTAATAAAGTATCTTTGTGTGTGCAGTAAAGTGGCAATATCAATTTACCACTGAATTTTATCCAGGCAACTTTGAAAGTACAGGACTTCTCAATATATGAGTTCACAATGTTTGGAAAAAAACAGAAATGAATCATTCCTCAGACTTGACCTTGGGCCAGGAACCCTTTCAGGCTTTATTATCTCACTTAATGTCCAAGGAACTGCTTTTAAGTATTACTTCCCTGTGGCTCAGAAAGTTTAAACACCTTCTTCAAGGTTACATAATTAACAGGTGACAGAAACCACATTTAGCTCTAGATATGTCTTGTTCTAACACCAGCCTTCTTTTCATGGAACCAGCTCTTGGTTTCATTGATTTTTTTATATTGTGGTTTTAGTCTCTATGTCATTAATTCCTGCTCTGATCTTCATTATTTCCTTCCTTCTGCTTCCTCGGGGCTTTTCTTGCTGCTCTCATTCTAGTTCTTTTAGTTGTTGTGTTAGATGGTTCAGTAGAGCTTTTTCTTGTTTCTTGAGATAGGCCTGTGCTGCTATGAACTTTCAGGACTGCTTTTTCTGTGTCCCTTAGATTTTGGGTTGTTATCTGTTCAGTTTTTTTCCAAGAAGTGTTTGATTTCTTCCTTGATCTCATTGGTAAACCATTCATTGTTTAATAACATATGCTATTTAGCCTCCATGTGTTTGAATGTTTTTGAGATTTTTTATAGTAGTTGACTTCTAGTTTCATGGCATTGTGATCAGAGAAGATGCTTGATATTATTTCAGTCTTCTTGAATTTATAGAGACTTGCCTTGTGCCCTAACATGTGGTCTGTTTTTGAGAATGTTCCATGTGCACTTAGAAGAATGTGTATTCTGGACAGACAGATGGCCAAGAGGCATATGGAAAAATGTTCAAAGTCACTAATCATCAGAGAGATGCAAATTAAAACCACAATGAGGTATCACTTCACACCTGTCAGAATGGCTACCATCAACAAATCAACAAATCAACAAATGACAAGTGCTGGCGAGGGTGTGGAGAAAGGGGAACCCCGGTACACTGCTGGTGGGAAGGCAGACTGGTGCAGCCGCTAGGGAAAACAGTGTGGAGGTTCCTCCAAAAACTAGAAATGGAGCTGCCTTTTGACCCAGTGATCCCACTTCTAGGAAATGTATCCTAAGAATCCTGAAACACTAATCAGAAAGAACTTATGTGCACCCCTATGTTCATAGCAGTGTTATATACAATAGCTAAGATCTGGAAACAGCCCAAGTGCCCATCAGTAGATGAGTGGATAAAAAAGCTGTGGGACATTTACACCATGGAAATCTATGCAGCTGTAAAGAAGAAGGATCTCCTACACTTTGGGACAGTATGGAGGGACCTGGAGAATATTATGCTAAGTGAAATAAGCCAGGCAGAGAAAGACAAGCATCCTATGATCTCACTTATATGTAGAATCTAAAGAACTTAATAAACTGATGAACAGAATAGATTCAATGACATGGAAGCATAGATGAGACTGACGAATGTCAGAGGGATGGAGGAGGGCGGTGGGTGGAGGGGGAGAGAGTAACCAAAGAATTTATATGCAGATATGCACAACCCAAGGACACGGACAATGGTGAAAGAGGGACTGGGGAGGGGGGTGGGACGGGGTGGAACGGGTCACTGGGGAGAAAAAGGGATATTTGTAATACCTTGAACTAAAATTTTTAAAAAAGTAATTAGACCTAAAAATAGCTAACAAGATTAATAAAAACTAAAAATTGCAATGTACCAACTAAAAAATAAACAAATAAAGGAATCCAGCCTTCTCTGAATAAGAAAGTTTTGCTCAAGCTTTCATTCATTTCATTCCTATCTCTTTTTTCCCTCAAAAATATTAGTGATTTTTATTGTACAAAAGTCAGTACATTTTGTTATGGTCAGTAACATATATCCATGGAAATGTCTGCTCTCTCTTCCAGATTTCTCAGGAGACGGAGGCATGGAAATTTTCTACCATAAAAGACATTTGAAATTTAGAATTCTGAATTACTCAAGTTGTCAATTCCCTTGAAAATCACAGGATGAACCTCCTGCAGCTCTGTTATTATGCTATTTTTCTACCAAGGTGGTAATTTTTGTTTCCATTTGTTTAGGAACATAATGGTGTTTCACTTAAACATTTCAGAAACAGATATTATTTTCTCTGCAGGCCTGTACTTAATGTCACCATGCAGGATGGCAGAGGGAAATTCGTATGATAAAATACACTGAATGCGCACTACAGTTTATAAATATAGCTCAGGCTGTGTCGATTCTCACGGGCCCTCTCAGCACATTCACGGAACTTGGTCGTTTGCTCCCTGAATGGGCCGACATGCCCTGACGCTGCCAGCTTGCCACACTCACAGTCTTTTATGATTTCTTTGCTTGGCTCCCTTGTCTGTCCCATGACATCCTGCAGAACATCTGGACCCAATTTTCTCCAGCAGAAATGTATTCTTTCCCAGCTTCTTCTCCAACAACTACAGCAATGATGGCGTCTTCAGTGGCCTCATCCTTCCAGACTTCTATGACTTTCTCTCTGTGGGGACTCTCTTCCGTAATGCTGACATTTCTGGCCGTAGAGGACACTGTGTAATGAGCCTGAAAGGTCCTCATGACTCCCTGATCTAGAGGCTCAATTAGAGACATTGTGACTGGGGGCAAGGTGACCACTTGGCTGGGTCATTGTCCAATATCAGAAGAATTTCAAAAACTAGTCCCTTACCGGCAAGGGGAAAAAAAAATGAAGGAACCAATCCAGAGAAAGGGTCCAGTGGTCCAGGCCTTTTTGTTGTACAGTCAAAAGCCTGGCAGCCGCTGTTTATCTTCTCCTTCAAGGCTGGGGGTTAGCAGCTTTATAGATAAGGGCAGTCCTGATCATAAACCCTCCTGTGTTCGCCTAAAACAGCAGCGTTATTGTATCCCTTCCTGCCTTAAATCCTGGTGCACACTTCTCTTCCGAAGAAATGTCCTTTGTGGTATTTTTTCTTTTTTCCTTCTAGAATACGGCACTTTTATCTGCATTAAAGACCTGTTCAGGCAGATATCCTTTCTCCTCGATGATTTTCTTAATGGTGTCTGGGAACTCATCTGCTGCCTCTTGGTCAGCAGAGACTGTTTCTCCTGTTACCTTGACACTTTTTTAAGCCAAAAATAGGTTTGGTAATCTTTTTAAAATTATCAAAACCACCCTTTGCTGGCATTGAGTTCCCCAGCTTTAGATCCTTCACCTGCCTTTGGCTTTGTCATACAATGACTGCACTTTGTTTTTTGTATCAAATTGGAGTCTGTAGTAGGCCTTTCTTATAGCAATCCTGCACCTACACAAAAGCTGCCCTTTCAGTGAGATAAAGGGTATTTCACAACTAGTGCAAGGTTATAGCACTTGCTGGTGTAGCTGCGGCTTCGGCTTCGTGGATTCCCTTTTCTTTTTTTGACACTGGTCCTTACGCTGGATCCATGTACCTCTCTAAGGTGGGCAACCACAGCAGCAGACCTGGATCTACTGTCCGTGTCAAGTAATTCAGCATTTTCTTGCAACGTCATGACTCTTCTCTGCTTCTCGGGAGCACCTCCAACATCACCGGTGGCACTTCCTATGGGTCCTATGGTGTTATGCACAGTGTATGGTGCTGCACTGAACACTAAACATGATGAAAATATATGCTAGGACCAGCAGAGGTCACTTTTTTTTTTTTTTTTTTTAAAGATCTTTATTGATTTCAGAGAGAGGAAAGGAGAGAGCAAGGCAGACAGAAACATCAATGATGAGAGAGTCACTGGGGATCGAGCCCGCACCCCGGGCATGTGCCCTGACCGGGAATCGAACCCCGATCGCCTGGATCCTAGGCTGACGCTCAACCGCTGAGCCACGCCCGGCCGGGCGAGAGATCACTTTTTACTGTGCTACATCCTTTGCAAGACTCGTATGGAACTGGATGGCCTATCCTTACCTAGGCATACAGTGAGTAATATTTAACATAAAATGAGCAACGTGTTACTTTTATTACTTTTTTATGACTTTGCTTTCAAAGAATTACATTACAGTATGCTTCGCTGTCTCTCCCAATTGGAGCAACTGCTTATCAGCCTATCATCACAGATAAGTATTTTTTAATGTAACAATGTTTCAACACCCTATTATGAATATGGCTGTAATGCTGCTGCCTTAAAATTCTATAATGATTCATTCATTAGTATATAGGTTAAGCAATTGCATCTCTTACATTTGGCCACCATAAAGCACTCATATTTCTGATTCTTCATTTTAACAATGCATGAATCATTACACCTATAAATAAAAACATTTTTTTCCACATTATCTTTTCACTTTTGATGTCTAGCACTAGCAATACACTAATGGATACAGTGGTTTGAATCATCTAAGACAATATTGAAGTAGATACTGACAGACAGATGAGCCACTTGTAAACAGACAATGTAATCTTACAGTATCGATAAATACAGTGCAGTACTGTAAGTGGATTTTCTGTTCCTTTGATTTTCTTAATAGCATTGTCTGTTCTTTAGCTTACCTTTTATTGTAAGAATACAGTATATAATATATAGAACATAAAAAATACATGTCAATCAACTGTTTATGTTGTCAGTAAGGCTTCTTATCAATAGCAGGCTATTAGTAGTAAAGTGTTTGGGGAATCAAAAGTTATACCCAGTTTTTTGTACAGGAGTCAACTGTACTTATATAAGGCAAATTTTTGCTTTTAGAAATGTATTATCAAGATATAAAATGCTTTTATAAAATAAAACAAGTGCCACTCACAGAACTTTAATGAAGTGGAAACAAAGGAAAGCGTTTGACTATCATGAGAAAGAGGAGAACCACGGATCCTGGCCGATCTGAAGGTGCCTCTTTGCTCTTTAATCACTACGCTGAGAGGTTTTCAGGAAAAGTGGAAAATGGGCTTATTAACTCATCAGCGCACACATATTACAGGAAGCCTTCCCCATAAAAACAACTGTGCTTGAATATATAATGAAAGTATTACTGTATAAAGCCCATTATTCCAGAAATCATAAAAGGAAATTCCAAGAAGCTTAATTTATTTACTGTTATTATTATGAAATGAGGTTGTGAAAGAGAAGACAAAAACTGAGGTAATGGAATAGAGACAGGTAAGAAAGGATCTGGGTAACGAGTATGCTGAAAGACTGCAATGGACCAAAATTATGATTAAGTGGAATGGTTACCAATGAACACTCATTGATGAAATTAACATTTACCTTAAAGGAGGGTCTCCAGCATTTTGGTGAAGAAGACAAACTGCTTTGAATTTGTGAATAATAATAGTATTGATTAAATTTTATCAGCACTGAGGTATCAACGTCTCCATTGTATAAACAGTGGGACCAGCGTAAGGAAATGAAGAACTTGACTTCTTCCAGCAGCATCCTGTAGTTTCAGTTTGTAGCCCTTTTCCAAGCATTAATATTTATTGGCATAATTATTTATTTAAAGTCTTTATTCATTTTAGGGCTCTACATTCCATGGGGAGAGGAATGGTGAACTTTATTTATCTCTACGTAAACAGTGTCTGGCTCATTCTAGGTGCTCAGAAAATAGGTATTGATTAACTAAGTGAATGAAAGAGGTGAAGCAGGAATTCCAAAATCCATAAGCATAAAACATTCATGCCATTGCTTCTGCTAGGGTCTCACTTTTATAATAAACCAGAAATCTAGTAAGTAAAGTGCTAAACCACTAAAAATGGAGATAAAAGACTGTCTCCAATAGAACTAAAGCAAAAAGGTGATTTTCTCTATGTCCATTCCCATCCCCATCCCCATCTATCTATCATCTCTATCTCTATCTCTGTCTCCATCATCTCCATGTCCATCATCTCCATCTCCACCTCCATCATCTCTGTCTCCATAATCTCCATGTCCATCCCCATCATTTCCATCCCCATCATCTCCATCTCCACCTCCATCATCTCCACCTCCATCATCTCCATCTCCATCATCTACATCTCCACCTCCATCATCTCTATCTCCATCATCTCCATCTCCATTTCCACCTCCATCATCTCCATCTCCATCATCTACATCTCCACCTCCATCATCTCCATCTCCATCATCTCCATCTCTATCTCCATCTCCATCTCTATCGCTACCTCATTTAGGGTTGGGATGAAAGGGCAGTTAAGCAAGGATTCCAGAGAAGGTAATAGCTGAGCTGAGTCCCAAAGGAAAAAAAAAAAAATCATATGAGGCATAGTCTAGACCACAATCTAATTAAGGAAGCAAGAAATAAAACATTAATGGAAAAGGGTTGATGTGGATAAGCAGACTGTAAGTACTGTGAGCAGGGGAGATAAGCAACAAGAAGCTACTTGTAAGAAGTAGCCTTTTATCTGGGTTTTGAACTACACATGAGGTTTGACTAGTCAGAGGACAGACGCAAATTATGTTCTCTTTAATTACCTCCTTCAATTCCAATTATCTTCTTTCATGATACTCTCAACAAGTAAGTAATTACATATTAAATACCTCTATCCCCTTCTGCACTGTATATTAATAAGGGTAGAGGCCAAGTATGTTTTGTTCTTCATTGTATTGTTTCCATCACCAGCACAGTGCCTGTCAAAGTGTGCATGTTTAGGAAATACCTGTTAAATAGTTGAAAAATTATGTTAATGAATTGATTTGCTAAAGATGCTAGACAGGTAACATATAACACACTCGTGGTTCGGTGATGTAATAACACTAAATATAGATTAAAATAAAACTTGGGGTAACAGCAGGAATTAAGAAAGGATTAATCAGAAGGTGAGAACAGATGACTGTTTGCAGATGAGGCTAATTTTAGATTGGATATTGTTGATAATTTTTAGTATGAAAGTGACGTGGTTAAACAAAGGTATATAAAGGGTTCAGTCAGGTCCCTATGGCAAAGGAATGAAACGGGGAGAGGATGGAGTCTAGTAGGCGATGCAGACAGCTGGTGACTCACTCGGTGGAGTTGCAAAGTGAGGGAGCCCCATTCTAAAGTGTGTGCAGCGAAAAGTGGGAGGGAGGAAAGACAATCAGGGAACCAACAGTCTGTGCACCGGGTGGCACAGACGTGCTTCAGTAAGCAGGAATTGCTACCTAATTTTCAGGGCCCACCGCAAAACAAAACTGTAGGGTCCCTTGCTTAAAAAAAGATTAATCATTTCAAGAAAGTGACATTAGAGCATTACAATGAAGCGGGCCCTGTTGGCAAACATTCCACATCGAGGGACAATGGAAGGGAGAAAAGGGAAAAAGGGAGGGAGAGAGAGAGGCTTAGAGATTTTATTTGACCATGTACTCAAATCGTGCGATAAAGATACACATGGATTCAAACTGACCTTAAATTATGTGACCTGCCATACGTTTCAAGCTCCACTAATACCCAAATCTAAGAGGTGGTCGTTGTCTTCGACACGCACTGGTTCATTGCTGTGCAGAGAAGGGAGCCACACAGTGTGTTGCACTATTGCAGAAGGCGACCTCTGCGGGGGTACCTGGCCTCCATCTTCACCTCAAAATCAGCTCCTGGCATCTTAAGCTACATAAATAGAAACAGTGGGAAATAAGGGTCCCACTTACTATTGAACTGCCCAGCTCAGATCCACTGCGGCCATGTACGTAGATAGAAAACTGAAAGCAACAAGTGGGCGAACAGACAAAACAAACCAACAAAACCCATAGACACAGGAGACAGCGTGGTGGTTACCAGAGGAAAGGGGACTGGTGAGGGTGCAGGGCGTCAGACACAGGGTGACGCAAGGAGATCTGACGTTGGGTGGTGAACACACAATGCAGTATGTAGATCCTGTGTCACAGAATCGTACGCTTAAAACGTATAATTTTATTAACCAATAAATTTAAAAAAACAGAAATATTGTATTGTAAAACTCATTTACTTGCCTTTAATTCTTTATTACATTCGCACTCATTTTCTCAGTTAAAACAAAAATAATAGATTCATTGATTGACTCAAGTTTTAAAAGGCCCAGACAGCTTTGTTAGGGTTGGTAATCACTATTAGGCAAAAGAGAAGAATTTGGGTATTCTGGCGTCTTTTGAATGGAGCTCAATAATTTAGTTCTGGGTTGTTTGTATTCTAGGAATCCATAAAGCCAATCTCATCCCCGAATTCACCCTCATTACATGCTTATAAAAAAAGCTGCATCTTCAATCTCCAATCTCAATGGAAAAGTTATAATTATAATTCTTCTAGCAAAGCAAAGATTCAGGCCCAACTAACAACTTTCATTTCTGTTTTGGGATTCAGCAAGAAAGAAATTCTTGAAAGAGCTGGCTAACACTAAAGAGAGAAATTTTGGTGTTTGGGAAGGGGCGGGAAGGAACAACAATCCGTGGTTAGGGAGCCTCTTAGTTTCTCTTCAAAGAGCCAATGTCATGGTTGTGTGAGACACCCACGGAAATGAGCCACAAAGGAAGGAAAACACATGAGTTCATTGTTATAATCTTCCAGGGGTCCTGAGCTGTAATGTCCAATCACCCCCCAACTCCTGTTGCCCGCCTCAGGTGCTGCATTGCATATCTTCATCTTGCAATTTAAACAATGTTTTTAGAAACTAAAGAAAAAATGACCTGCTGTGCCACAGGCACTGAGGAAAGGAGCAAGGTGAATGTTTGTGTAAACACACCAGCACTGAAAAATCAAAGACTTTACCTTACGCTGCAACTACCGGGCTGACTGCCCACTTCCCCTAAAATTGCAGGGATTAAAAATGCGATGCATTTACTATCAAAGGGCTAAAATAGAGTGGGAGCCCCTGGTGGTTTTGCGGTCTGGGCACGGGGTTTGTGTGCTGACAGCCTGTCAGGGCCCCATTCCTGTCTCACCTTCAATTAGAAATCCGAATTCAGAGCCTGCTGTCTGTGCCACCCTTCACACTAAGGTCCCCAGACCTGGAATGAACAGGCTGACAAGGTCCCCATAAAGTGACTCATTACCCCCCCCTTCCCCCCCCCCCCCCCCCCCCCCCCCGCTGCTAGCTATCAGCACGGCAGGCGGGTGGCATTCGCACCCATCTCCAGGCCAGGTCATATTTCCCACACCCCCCACTGCCCCGGGACGCACTGAACCAGATGGTGCAATTGTCCAAACCTTGCTAAAGAGAACATTTTCCTGACACATCAATGCAGACACATGCCCTTAAGTGGAACTGTTACAGGACAGTAAGGAGCTAGGAAAATTCCAGGGCAGGCGGAATAGGGGAACTGAAAGAAAATTAAGGCCAAAGGGGCAGCCGGCTTGCTGCAAGACCTTACCCGAGAACCAGTGACTCTCCTCGCTAAGCAAAGGGTGCAGGAAAGAAGGGGAGTTTTAATGCCTCTTTCCCCGAACCAGAGAACACATGGCGTGAGTCACCCTGGAACTGCCGAGGCGGGAAGGAGGGAAGGAAGAAAGTAGTTTTCATCTCACTGTTTGAACAGTGAAGCCAGAGGTCTCGGGGCTTGTCGAGGGAAAATCACCAGGTACTTCTCATAAATTCTAGGAAAGTTATAACATAGTGAAAGGGGAAACTTTAAGAGTTAATCCGTACAGAGATATTCAGCAGATTCATATTTTGAAACCTACAGACAGAAGGGTATATAACCCCTTGAGCTCCCACCGCACTCACCTCTCAGGCTAGCTGGCAAGCCCATCTGTGCTCTGGGCCGCATGTAGTTTAACAGGTTTACTTGCCTTGCTTTTGAAATAAATTTACTTGTTTTACTTTTTAATAAATTCTCTTACTACAGTGCAGTTGTCCAGGGTCACTCATTTGAATTCCTGCCTACGAGACTGACAAGAACCAAGGAGGGGGACAGCCCTCTCCCTTCACCTCAGGGGCTGTCTGATGACACCTTGTCTGGCGTTTGAGGGGCCTATAGCAGAGCTATGTCGAGGCCTGAATCAAGGCAATCTGTCCGATTCTCCTAGTCCTGGAGGTTTGGGGAAATCTTGTTCTATGGTAGCACTATTGCCATGTCAACAAACAGAAAGACTGCAAGGGACTATCGCTGGCTGAGCCTCTACCGAGCGTTCTTCCTGGCTGGAGTCTTTGTTTCCAGGGCCTCAGTGTAAAATAGGAAACATCTGAATTCCAAGTAACTTTCGAAAACCTACCACCCAAACATTGGCTTGGTGCTCAAGTGCATGTGCTCTTTCGGAGGACAGAAGATGAGTCCTGCAGACGAGCCGAAAGGCAAACTGCGCAAGGAACTTGAAAGACACGATGCCAAGCTTCCTACAACCTAAAGTAACTTGAGAGGAACAATGTGAAGAAAGGCAGTTATGTTTGTCCTGAGAACGAAGCCATGTCCTGTGCTCCTGTATACTGCCGCATGGAATTCTCCGAGCCTCATCACGTGTTTGAAGGTGATGACACTATTTTAGAGATGTGAAAATAAACAATTTAACATTTTTAAATGAGCTACTAGTCAAGGTTGCAAGATAACTCAACTAACAACAAAACCAACAAGTAACAAACAAGGAAGGATAGCATAATAATTACCAGCCAAGGCTCATAACTAGCAACATACTGACTTCATGAGCTTGAGCAAGGCTTAACCTTTATGAGAAAAATCATAGGATCGACCTTTGGGGGGGGGGGGGGATGTTGACACTATAACATGCAAAATGCTTAGGGCCATACCACCCACAGAGTAAGGCTTTTAGTGAAGGCAAACCAGCATCAAAAATGCTAAAGCAAGAGCAGGAGAATGGAGAGGGAGGAGAGAGGAAGCATAAAATGCAATTAAATAAATAAATAAAATCAGAGCAGAATGAAATATGGCTGAATATTTAATTCATCTCAGGAAGGAAAAAAAAAAATGCTGCCTAAGCTTAAAAATAATGAAAGAAATCACAAGAGATTAAAACGCTCCATAGAAGTATCTGCATAAAAATGTAAAATGTCTGTATGTAAAAACAAACCATAAACAGAATTAAAAGGCCAGTCAATTGCAATTATGGGTACCAATTATTTGGAGAAGGGAGAGTAATCAGAACTAGAGAGTGTACCATTTCTTCTGTCACACTCCTTATCATTTGTTTGGAAATTGGAACAACAGTCATGAAAAATAATTTGCAATTACAGAACACCATAAATATATGCAAGTATTGGAGGGGATTAATTATGTATACAAGACGGACTGGATATTGGTAAAGAAGCTACACCAGGTGGGACCAATGCTGGGTGGCTTCCTGGAGTTAAATGCATTGCATGCAGTAAAGTGCATGGAACTTGTAGGTTCTTTGCTAGTTCCTCATAGGTTTCTTGTAGGTTCCTGATCCATATATATTGCGCTCAGTTCCTTGTTTGTCCGACCTGATGAGGTTGTAGGAGGTCTTATATTTGGAATTCTTCTGCCTCTCTTTTATTTAGAAGTTGATTGCCACTTTTCAAATGTTATGAACACAGCCCTATATTTTATGAAGATTTGGGCTTGAAAATGCCGAAGGTGCCAGGCCTGTGTTTACACTTGGTCTCTTTTTATCTCGCGTAGAAGCTGTAGTGCATTAGAACACAAATGCACAATCCCACATGTCTCTAGGCAGGTGAATATTTATGGCAAGTGGACTGCTTTCATTCATACACTTTAAAAATGCATCAATGCATTTTTGCCTATACTACACTTTGTACTTTTTAAACTAAGTTGCCCAATTTATAGTTTGGTCTACCTGACAGTTCCTCATAAATGGTAAATAATAGTCTTCTGGGACGCTGCTGGAATTATATCCATATTTATATATTCATTACTTTCCTCTTTCCAATCTTGTTTTTGCTCCCTTAGCTCTGAATTATGAAGCAAGTGCTCATACTTGGACAGGTTTTCTATTTAAAAAAAATATATCAATGTCTCAGTTTAATTAAGAGAATTTTATTGTCAATCACATTCAGACTTAGCATTCTGCAGACTGTGAGCTATAAAGCTTCCATGGTAGCATTCCTCCCCGTGTATATACTACAAGTACTGTTTCAGGATGTGCAGGATCGTGAACCTGTCGTGTGACTGATGTGCTTCCTCGAGCTCAGCCAGTGAGTGAAGAGACATCATCTTACTCTTGAATTGAAGCATAAATCATAGTTATAAGTCCATAACATTATGATTACACTGATAACCTTAAAAATCGATTGGTAAAATGGACCAGTAATGGTCAAAAATCTAGACTGGTGTACAGATAGATTAGTGGTACTCAATGTTGGATGCTACTAGCATTTCCTGGGGAACTTTAAAAATAATGCTGATGTCCTCGTCATGAACAAATCCTAGTGGGTGACTAGTATTGAGAATAACCTGATATATGAAAGAAAAAGGGCCAATTTAACAAGGTAAATGCTAATACTCTGACTTTATCACCACTTACAATGGGCCTTCGGCATGTGGCTAAAGCCACGAGGTGCTGTTTGACTGAAAGGAAACTGCAGGAGACATGGTGAATTTGTGTCTTTGGAAACTAGGAATTCTGGATCCAAATGGACATACTGGGAAACTCCTTTTATACAGCATCATGGTGACGATGTCAATGCTCCATGCCCCGCAAGGCAATCCATACACTTAGAACACTTCTGCCTCTTCAGGATGAAGAAGCTCACTCCCGACTTCCTTCCACTTAGCTGGCAACGAGATACGGAACCTTGGGGGAGCTCAGATGGGGGACAGGCTGTGTTTTAGGCAAGGCGATAAGGTGCTTCTTGGTTTCCTTCTTCCTCTAAGTAACAATAACTGCTCCCACCTACAAGTTCTCTCCCTTCTCACAGTTCCTCCCCGGGGTGCCTTGTCACTGCAACCCCGAGGACTCAGAATGATTTGATAGGACGTGTTCTCTCGTGAGCTGGCTGCTAAGGTGATGAGCGGCGCATCCATTCCTACTGAAATGAGAGCTGTCTGTCTCCACCGTTATCAGCCAGGCTTGTTGCCTCTCAGCCAGGAGAATAACCTAGAAGAAATGTCTTCTTCAAGAGTGCATGTTAATACAGTTTTAAACTAAAGACATTTTTTCATAGTCTCAAGAACTATGGCATTAGCAAGGATGCTTGCTTTTTTCCTAGCCTTCTATCAAGGAAACACACATTAGCTATCTCCTTCAGGGCTTGTCACTTTTAAAACTATCTCACAAATTGGGCAACTGAGATAACATCAAAGTTTAAATTCAGAAAACAAGTTAGATGGTGCATGCACACAACAGAAAGTGAGGCTCCTCTCACAAAGCTGATCAAGGGCCACGCCAGCGCTCCCCACCCTCAAAGGGCGCGTCCCTTCCATCCAGAAACTTCATCTAAGTATAAAAAAGGCTTTTCTGCTGATTGGTCCCTTCATTATTTATACCTCACTTGAGAATAACTAACCTGATATATGGGGCTACTGTCTTCCTCCAATTAGAGCTGCCTTTTTCCCCGGCAGATTGGAGGGGGTGACCAAAATAAAAGATTGAGAGAATTTACTGTAAAAACTATACTCTTGTGTTACTTCTGTGTTTCAATAGCAAAGCACCCGGACATCAGAGGCTTTTATGATATAGTGTCTTTCAGAAGAAATCCAATAGATTAGACTCACTGTGGTTAATATAAAAATAAAAAGAAGACATTTGATTTATAGGAAAGTAAACAAGCACCTGAAAAGGAGAGGAAAAAACACACACAGGTAAAAATAAAATAAAATCAATGCATTCTGATTTAGGAGTCATAATTAATTATAAACCATTGGTTCCGTTGGGAAAGTCAATTATTTCTGTGCATGTGAAAACTTAGAGAGCTGTAAAATCGCCGGTTAGCATGCCACTGGCGATTCTGGATGAAGCAGCACCTGCTGCCCTGTACTGAGGGGAGCAGAGGAGAGAGAATTATATACTGAGCTTTATCCGTGAGCCACATTCCAAGCACTGCGCCAGACTACGTGAAGACTTGGCAGAGTGGGGGAAACTGAGTCTCAGGGCCATTAATGAGCTTGCCCACGGTATACAGCTGGTGTACGCTTCAAGTCCATTCCACAGGCATTGAACTCTTGCTGTAAGCGAGGCTGGGTGCAAGATTCGCGTCAGAGAACTTTTACTGTAAAGCGCCAGGGATAAGCCTCGCAAGTCATACTGTCTCGGGCCCAGCTACTCAGCTTTGCCCTTGTGCTGTGAAAGTAGTCACAGGCACCATGTCAAACAGTGAGCATGGAGTTATGCCAATAAAACTTTATTTACAAAAGCAGGCATCAGGCTGGGTTTTTCAAGCCCTGTACTAGATGGTGGGGAAGAAATGTTGAGAAAGTCTCCCCATTAATATGTCCCAGAGCTTCTCTAATTCTAAAGATGTTGGTTTTTGATTATCTGTTTCGATTAGACAATGCCTCTTCCTCCTGCCTCCCCAAAGAAATACAGATCTGAGATTTCTTTAAAGTTTTCACTGAGCAAATTAAATATCTGTAAGATCTACCCATTGGCACCCAGGTTGCTTTTCATTCATGCGCCAGTGGGGACCCTGTAACACACCCCATTTATGCCTTTTCACTGTGTTTCTTCCCACAGTTTCTGAATCCAAGTGCAAACATTCCCCTAGCTGTTTTCTATTAAACAGAGCCATGTTACGGCTCCTGGAAGGCACATTACATTGGGTTTATTAGATTTCTCTTCAGGGGACAGCGATCTCAGAACCAACCATAATTTATGAAGTTGACGTATTTGATTAACAAAATCATCCCTGCAGCCCTGTGCCTGGATTATCGTGTCACTGTCAACATTCCTCCAATCCTGATTGCAGCATCTCTGCATTTTAATTGGCCCCCTTTTCACTCAGGGACCCTTCTGGAGATGTTCTGGTACCTCCTGGGTCTGCTTTGAAAACTCATCCCTAGTTCACATATTAAAACAAATAATTCATTATGAAATTAACACATTTTTTTAAAAAATTATGTTTCGGTTCTGTATAATATTTTATTTATACTTTCTTACAAAGGGAATAAATAACCAAGAGGGTTTTTAAAAAATATAGTTGCTATTATAACTATGATTTATTATTTGTATAATACTTTAATTTCAGAAGTTTTTTAAAGAAATAATTCTCTAATTTCACAACTCCCCCTGAGGAAAAAAAAATGCAAATAATAACAATAATAAGAAAGAAGAAACAACAGTAGCTACCATGCATTAAGGACTTAATAGGTACCACAGATTATATTTATTACCATAAATATGTTGATATTTTAAAATATGCAAACGAAAGAGGAAAACCCATGAGCAAAACACAATCACAGTAAACATCTCAGCTCGGGTGCAGAGCTGTGAGTAGGCACAGAACAGATTTTCCAATAGCTTCCCTAGACTGCTTCTTCTATAAAATGATACCTAGAAGGTAGTTTTCACTAGTGCATTTCTGTTTTGGAGCTTTGAGTTCAGTAATTATTGTGAGCAGAGTTGCTCTGACCAAGCTGACTACTGAGTGACCTTACCTCATTTACCTATGAAAGGTGATTTGTTTCAGGTACCAAGAGGCTTGACTTGAAGAAATCAGGATTCTGAGCTAAGCTATAAAAATTGGGGCAAACTCAAAGGGAGTTTGAGAGAGCACCAAATATATACAAAGGAGATAAATCCCCATTCTCAGAGCTTTTGATTGAATAGATCTGGGTAGGATTCAGAAACACACTTTTTTTAAAAACAGAAATTCCTAGTAATTCTGGATTAAGTGTTCCAAAGATAACATTAAAAAATATATTGATCTAAACACAAATGTCTGAAACTGCCTCTCTCTTCATTCCTTTACTCTCTCTGCTAACCAGGTCCTCCCATTCAGTCCACTGGGAGGGGCTGGCCTGGTCATGCTCAAGTGTCGCTGCCTCCAAAACAGGTACACACTGCAAAACCTTTCAGGCTGAGCCAAGGTGTTGACTCAATATCAACTTACAACAACCTTTTGTGTTTTGTACCTAGATCCTTGATCCAGAACAAAATAAGATTTGACCAATGCTGACCAAGCTTTCTGAATTAACGACTTTTAAGGTAAATCCTGCTTTCCAGCCTGGCCTAGATTCTTGATTAAGTACTAGAAAACCACTTAGGCAGTGCATGTCCTTACAATACCTATTTTTACAGGGTTGGGAGCTATTCTTCAATTTTTGGCACCTGGATAGGCTTCCTCCAGACTACCACATGCTCCATTCTGTTTCCACCACGACTATGTGTTTCCAAGCTCCTTGTCACATCTATAAATAACCGGTATTCACAGCCTTTATGTCTCTTTGCCATCTACTGACTAGTGGGCATCTCCTCTTGGAAATTCCATAAAGATCCCTACCTTACCATATCATCCATCACCTCAAATCTGACCCCTTTCTTGAGTTTTTTTACCTTATTTAATTGTGCCATCACTCATCCAATCACTAATATTAAACAAAACAACACAAAAAAACAAAAACTGGGTACCACTGTAGATTCTTTTTCTATATTACTTTTTTATATTCTATATTATTCTTGACATCCAATCAACCACCAACCCATATTGATTCTACAGTACTTTAAAGTCATCCTTTCTGCTTTATGTTTACCAAACACCCTTAGCTTAAACTCTCAACATTTCTCATAGGTACCTGTGTCATAGGGTTGTGGCTGGTTTTCCTGGATTTAATCTCCCTCCTCTCCATTCCTTTCACAGCGCAGCCTGAATGATGTGATTAAACCCAAATCAGATCGTGCTGTACTCTCTCTCCTTAAGACACTTTAATGTCTTCATATTCCAGAAGAATACATTGTAATATCCATCCCATTAAAAAATCATTTATAACCTAGGCCCTGCCAACTTATTCAAACTAATCCCTATTCACTTCTCTCTCTCTCTATTTAATATACAAAATAAGTCCCCACAGTGGCCACAATGTGCTGCTCTCCTTCCGGCCCCTCCCAGTCCCCCCCAGGCGGCCGTCATGGTTTTCTGGCCCTCCGAAGGCCCTTTTTCTTCCTCTGCCTCTTCCTCTTTTCTCCCTTCCCGTCTCCTAAACACATTCTACAGCCAACCCCCAAAGTGAGTTGTAAAAATACACTTAGGTCATGCCAGTCCTCTGCTTGGCTCCACGTGGCACCTGGGCTAAATTCACACTCCATCCCTTGGACTATGGGCCCCACACAACCTGGCTCCTGCCTACCCCCTCCCGCCTCTGTCCATCCCCCCATTTGTTCAAACCACTCCAACCAACGTGACCTCCTTTCAGGCCCCCCGGGCAGCCAGGACACTGCACTGGGACCCTCCCTGTAGCTTTCCCCCAGTGCCTCTGCATGGCTGGTTCCCCCGTCTTGAGGTCACTTAATCAGAGAAGCTCTCCTTGATCAGACCAGCACATGCTAGTTGTCTTACCAGTGACTTTGAGTCATATTACTCTTTCTCTTTTTTATAGCATTTCTCACTGTGCAAAATAACCCTTAATTAATTAGTTTACTGATATACTTTTGCCCCTCTCCCACTCAGTTGTAAACTTAACACATAAAAGCAGAAGCATGAGTTGAATGTCAGTGGCTTTCTATGTGTTATCCCTTTGTGCTCGGAATATGCTTCTCCCACCTGGCCACTGACTACCTGCTGGGCTCTTGGTTATATTTCAACCCTTGGTTCAAACAGCTCTTCTTCTGGGAGGTCCTCTCTTTACCCCAAACAGGGTTGACTATATTCAATTTTGCCTCCGTCATAGCATCAAATTTTTTCATAATTATATGTTGGCTCGCTCTTGTCCCTAACTAGAACCCCCTGGAATAAAGGCTGTCTAATTCATCTCAACATCTTCTGCGAAATGCAATTAACTCACTGTCATCTATACTGTAGTGTAGATAAGACTGTATGACTACTGTGGTGGTCACAGGAATACAGTCCTAAGACTAATAAATAAGCTGAACCTAAAGTCTCTCTGTACATGGGTATGTGTCTACTTTAATATATGCAGAGATACACAGACACGTAAAGCATGGAAAACTCTCAAGTACAGTCAGTCAGAGATTATGAATAATTGATCCTTATTATGTTACTGAGAATATATATTTTACATATATTTGATTATTTATTGCTGATTCTTCAACTGATTACAACTATAGACACTCATGCTATTAATTTAGAAATGCATATATTTTTTTAATTGATAGGTTTAGGACAAATAAGGGAGGGTAAGAATCAATTAATTATAATACTTAGTCCATAGGATATGCTTCAAAATATTTAATTGAATTAAAAAATGAAGAGATTCTGTAGGAAACCAATCATTGGATTTGAATTCCTCCACTTTAAATTTTATGTATCCAATTACTGGATAAGAAATAATGTCTGTGTTTATATGCATCCCTATAACTGTTAAGTGCATGCTTGCATCTGCTCACCTATTCTGCTACAAATATCTTTTCATTTTGGAAGTTGCATTCAGTATATTTATTTTCAGGAATAAACAACTTGAACAATCCTTAAGAGACTCATGATCATGTCTCTTCTCTGCTGGTACTGCCAACAAGCTTTAAAACATCCTTTATCACTCCTCATTACATGGATGAACACGCCAATTTGCGCTTTTATTTACTAACTTTCACAGTTTCTCTAGTTTTCTAAGTTCTGTGCTTTGAGCCATTCCGCTGTGTCAGCAAAATGACCTTGGAGTAGAATTTATTCAAAAGTTAGATAAAGCCATAAGGGGTAAATAAAAAGTATCCAGATGTTCTGAGTATCCGTAAGAAAGTGTGAGGAAGGAAGGGAGGGAGGGAGGGAGGGAGGGAGGGAGGGAGGGAGGGAGGGAGGGAGGGAGGGAGGGAGGGAGGGAGAAAGGAAGGAAGGAAGGAAGGAAGGAAGGAAGGAAGGAAGGAAGGAAGGAAGGAAGGAAGGAAGGAAGGAAGGAAGGAAGGAAGGAAGGAAGGAAGGAAGGAAGGAAGGAAGGAGCAAGAAATCCAATGCACAGAAAGAAGAAAATGCAAAATCCCATCAAGTAATTTACCTGGTTGGGAACTGAGAGCAGAAGGGGAATTACCTCATTTGAACTAGGAGGCCAGGTTAATTTTTAAATTTTGAAGTTCATACCATCTGCAGCTCCCTGCCAGCTGAGCTAAAATCACTGGGTCCAACCTAAGTTAATTAGGAAGGTAATTGCCTGAGAGGCCACTCATTGTCCAATCCTAAAAAAATTAAAAGTGGCAATGACTGAAAATAGCAGAATAACGGGAATGGTAATGGTCTCCCCAGAGAAGATATAAAATCAGGAATAAAAAGATTTAACAAAATCAAAATTATAGTGTTTAAAACTATAGTAATGATTTCTCATGTCTAACAATTTGAACATTTAGGGTATTTATGCCCCTGAAATGTTGAAAAGAATTTGGTCTATTGGAGTGATAGTCTTGTATTATAATTTAAAATGTGAAATCAAGTAATTGACATAGATTTGTGATGTTAGGATGGAATTTTAGTAGACTTAAGTGTGGTAATGGGAGTTATAAGAACATTTTTTTGTTCATTGGTTATAAATATATGTGGGCTTTGTTTTACAATAATTATTTAGTGTACAGAAAAGTTTGGTTAAGCCACTTACCTAAAAATGAAGTGAAATATATTACCTTTACCATTTTATGTATCTTATCATTGCACATAATTGGGCCTAATGAAATAGTAGTTTTTATTGCTGTATTACAAACATGGAGTCTTTCTTTGCCAAAGAACTTGTTCAGAAACTTGAGTGCAAAGTAATAACTCCTTGTTAGCTCATAATGTTATAACGCGTCGATGACAGCTGTTCCTTAGTGCCCTTGCTCTATGCTAGTGTGCCAAGTGCTATACAGGGTGTCCCCCCAAAATGTATACACACTTTGAATAATTATTAATTCCAATGGGTTAAATCTAAAAAGAAAGAAACATCAATTGACCTATCAGGTGTTAAAGTGTGTATACATTTTTTTGGGATACGCGGGATATCACCCAATGAAATAGTTGCTCTTATTCTCTCCATTTATATAAGAAGAAACCATAGAAAAGGGAATTTAAGTAACCTGCTCAAGTTGACACGTCTCATCATTTTGGGACATAGAATTTTTACTCAGTTCTATAATTTCAGAGGAAAATACTTAAATGTTGCAATCTAGCAATATAAAGTAATGCCATTCCTATCCTGTTCAACACAAATATATTCTTTGTCAAATATCAGCTATAAATGAAACTTTAGCAAATCAAATTAAATCATAGATCTTCTTGCTATTGGATTTTTTTTAAGATCAATGACCCTCAATAACCTTTTCATTTCAATGCAGGTGTTCCTAGGCTGGCTATATTTATACTAAACCCACTGTCCCATGGGCTACTTCTGGAAAAGAGAGACTAGATGCTATTTTGTCTCAAGAAATTAAGATGGGTTTTGCAATCCCTTTTAACACACTAAATTTAGACAAACCCAAACAATTCCTTTGAAAGTCACTGTGGGACAAAGAGATTGAAAGACAAACTCAGAAAAGTAAAGGAGCCGAGTGGAAACAGCTCTCACTTTGATCAATTATTTCCGAAGCCTCCAAGTGGTCAAATTACTTCACTTTAGATCTCCAGCTGCATCAGAACATTTCCAGTGAAACGGTTGGCTTAGTCTGAGTGTTGTGTTTTTGGTTTTCTCTAAAATATGTAATATATTTTTTATTGTTCAAAATATTACAGATGTCCCTTTTTCTCCCCATTGACCCATTCCACCACCCCCCCCAGTCCCTCACCACACCACTGTCCGTGTCCTTGGGTTGTGCATATATGCATATATGTTCTTTGCTTACTCTCTCCCCCTCCACCCACCCCACCTTCCCTCTGAGATTCGTCAGTCTGATCCATGCTTCCATGTCACTGAATCTATTCTGTCCATCAAATTTAAAGACACAAGAATGTTTCTGGGCAGAATAGTAAGCCTTTTGTGGTGGGATTTTGGGGGAGGCCAGTAACTGGAAGGGAAATGTAGTCCTGATTGAAATGAAGAACTGTCTGCCTAGGGCTCAGAAGCTAAGAGGGGAAGAGACCAGGCATGTCCTAAACATGAACATCAGCTCCTCTGGGGACAACACCCTCTGGTTTGCTGCAGGCACATCTGTCAGGAAGAGCAGGTTCCTGAGGTCCTCCTTTGCTCCTTTGGTCTGGGCCATTTAAAGTGGCTCATTGGAAGAGGCTACCTTTCCTTGGAGGCTCCAGGCTCTTCCCCAGGCTAAATGAGAACAATGAAGCAAATGGGGAAAGTGAATTTTATAATTGAGTCCTGATTGAGGATTTCTACACACTTCAGACCTATGCCTTCTGCCATGGGCCAGGGCCAAAAGCTTCTGGGGTGTGGAATCAATATGTTTTGTCTCAAAATATTCTATTTCTAATACTCCCTTCTAAAATGCTTATTTTATTGACTTGAAAAACCCATACAAATTATTTTTCACACAAAAACCACGAGAGTTACCCACCTGCTGCCAATAAAGGAACTTTGTTTTTGTATATAAACAAAGATCACAGAGACAGTTACCTACCCTTCCACCACCACCCTGCTATGCTATGGATCTCCTTTAGATTATAAATCATTTTGACTACAAACTATTTTTTAGTTGCAAGTCGTGATGGTTCATACTCTTAGAGCTATTTTCAAGTTTGGGGGAATGGGGTTTCCTGTCTCAAATACAAGGATGGTAGAATTATGTGAGGTAGATACTGGTAAAGGATGTTTGTATAAGGAGGGAAATAAATGTGAAGGGTTATTAAATGCACTAGAGGTCTTGTCTGAGAGTACAGAGATACAAAAGCACAGTATATTGGTTTGCTAGAGCTGTGGTAACAAAGTACCACAAATGGAGTGACTTAAGCAACAGGAATTTATTTTCTCACAGTTCTGGAGGCTAGAATTTCAAGATCAAGGTGTCAGTAGGGTTAGTTCCTTCTGAGGGCCATGAGGGAAGGATCTGTTCTAGGTCTAACACTCCTTGGCTTGTAGAAGGTCATCTATCTATCTACTCCTTGTGTCTTCACATGGTCTTTCCTCTGTACATGTCTGTGTCCAAATTTCCTCTTCTTATAAGGACATCAGTGATACTGGATGATGGCCCCATCCTAATAAACTAATTTTAACTTAATCACCTCTGTGAAGATCCTATCCCCACATATAGTCACATTCTATAGTACTGAAGGTTAGGACTTCAACATATAAATTTTGGAGAGGGACACAATTCAACCCATGGCATAGAGAAAAAATAATCCCATTAGGGGTTTTATCCCTAGGAAATAAAATATATATTAGAATATAGGAAAATGCCAATAGAATATGAAGTCATTTATGTAAATGAATGATCAAGGAATTAACAAGGTCCTGTTGTGTCCTAGTCACATTACTGATAGACAAACATAGGGTGTCCCCCAACACACTTTAAATAATTAGAAAGGCGGTGTTTATTAAAATATATTTTATTTTCAAAATTGAGCTATCAGTAGTTAAAGTGTACATACATTTTTTTTGGAACACCCTATATATAGCCACAAATGTGAATTCTCTATATCTTCACCCGCTTAAGCTTTTTTTTTTTTTTTAATATCAAGAGGTATTCTATTCATTCTGCAACCCCAATAACAGTTATATAGATACTCCATATATTTTTTCATGAGAAATAACATTCTTCAATGTTACTTGGCTTTTGTTGGGCCAATTTATGCTCAGAGGGGTAGTTAGCAAGAGGGGATGTCAATGATGGAAGAATCTAATTCCTCCAAACACTACATTAAGATAAAGATCAGAATAGCTGTTTGCTTTCTTAGAAAAACAAACTTCGAGAAACTGACTGCTTTGCCTTTTCTCACTGCTTTAACCTTTCCTTGGTCATTGGATAGCCTCTAAATTTCCAATCATGCATTAGACTGGTGCCATTATTGCCTTTTTAATAACAACCCTTCAAGCCTGTCAGCGCAGTTAGATGTGAACACCCCACTTTCACTCTATTTATTTTATGAGGGAAAAAAACAATTATACATTTTTAAACAGCATGTTTTTCTGCTTTGTTTTGTTTTGGGCTGAAATTGGTTGTCAGGATTGAGCTTAGTTAAAATATTATGTGCACTGAACAAATGGAACTGGGCGGTATTCCATAGTGTGTCCTAAAAGTGAAAACAAAATGCGTTTTGAACATAAAACTAGCATGTTGATAATCACACAGTGATTTGGGCTGAACCCCCAAGTCACTGAAACGGAATTTCAAAGCTGGAGGCTGACTTTAGAAGTTGTGTGTGGTGGACACTTACGTGAAGAGGTAGAATATATTCAATGGCAACAATTAGCCTGCATTGGCATATTTTATATTGGCATCTAGTTCACTGTGGCTATTTAATGAAAAGTTTAGCATCATGTTTGACAAATCAATTATTCATCATACAGATGGGGCAGAAAGAGACGTGCAACATCAAAGCTGATTAACTCAGCAAAGTCTTCAATAACACTGCCATTTGTTATGAAAGCCGAGGGCCTCCAGCAGAGTGCCTTGCTAGATGGAAGAGCAATCCCAATACAAATCACAGTAAATGGTAACTGCAGATCATAAACACACTCTACAGAGTATTAGGAAAATCACATGCGGTATATCTTTCTTGGTGATATCAGAAAAGATTTTCTCCTAGTAGAAGTAATATTGTTCTTAGTTTAGTAGATGGCAAAGAATAAATAAGTAGATTGTTTAAATATATTTTGAAAAAAGTGGGGGGAAAATGTCCATTTTAGTATTCCCAAACCATTTTTCTCAATCTAATTGTGAGGTCCTGCCGGCTCGCACACCGCTCCACCAGGCTGTAAAGGGCCTAATTAACATTTCTTCCTTAATCCAGTATATCCCGTGCCTGTTAAGACAGATCAGCACTCCCAGTCCCAGTGAGTTAGCGTCTTATACGCACGCCTTTGGATAGGCCTCCGCTACACTGAACAGAACTGATGTATGCTAACCAATACATTACAGAAATGCATGTGTGGCATAAAAGGTTACGTCATACAAGACATTGCTTGGCTTTTTTTCTTGAATCACTCTCTGTGGGTGAAGCTACCAACATGCATGAGGAAATTCAGGCAGCACTCTAAGAAACTGAGGCCTGCTGCCAACAGCCAGCACCACCTCACTGCGTCTATGAACGACCATCCTCATAGAGGATGCTTCAGACTCTGCCAAGACTTGAGACCCCAGGCCAGAAGAAGACAGCTAAGCTGCTGGATTCCTAACCCTCTGGGGCTATGAGATAATAAATGCCTTGTTTTCTTTCTTTCTTTCCTTTCTTTCTTTCTTTCTTTCTTTCTTTCTTTCTTTCTTTCTTTCTTTCTTTCTTTCTTTCTTTCTTTCTTTCTTTCTTTCTTTCTTTCTTTCTTCTTCTTTCTTTCTTTTTTTTTTTTTTTGCCAATAAATTTTGAGGTCATTTTTAAGTGGTAATAAATAACAGACTGGTACACTCTACCTCTGAAATACACTCATGAAACCCCTCAACGCTGCCCAAGTACTGCCATTAAATAGGATCTGGGTGTATTCACAAACGTATGTGGTGGGGAATATTCCATGCACCGATTTACATTTGTCTCTGGAAGAATGTTCTATAGGGAAGCAACTCATCCATTTTTCAATGGATTAAAGCAGGGCTCCATCAACACTTTCATTTCTCCTGCTGTTCAAGAAAATTAATTCAGCCTTGAGCTGAATAGAATAAACGCAAACGAAAAAGATTATTAGAGTGTGACTTGGTATCCATGCAGACAGCATTCTCCTTGACATAAGGGAGGCGAGTGTTAAGGTACAAGATATACGACCTGCCAGGATACACAACAGTGTCAGAAAAACACATCCTTGTCAAGCAAGCTCAACAGATGAACAGCAACTCCTCTGCTGACAGAAAATGGATGGACTCCTAACTTCATTAGGGACTATTTCCTCCTCCTGGCTAGATAATGCAAAAGCAAAACAAAACTGGAATATGTAAAATCTAAATGCCTGACAGATATGCGCTAATACATCCATCAAAAAAGGTAGCAAGTCAGCAATCACTTTTAGGATACCTATGGGTATTTTCTAGGCAATAAGTCAAGCACTGAGAAGCAAAATCGATGGCACCAGTTGGTCCTAAAGGAACACAACCATTGTCTTACTGTGCACATGGCACCCTCTGAAGCCACCCCACAGCTATCACAGGAGTCCACCAGCGCTAAGGTAAAGCATACCTGTACGGTTCCTGGAAACAGAGGGTGAGGTTGTCTCTTTGTGAATGTGGCTACCTCCATGAGATGGACTTCCCTGGTTCAAAACTAGTTAGTTTAAAACTGGGAGGTTAAGAGTAATATAAGGTGGAAAAAATGAAAGAAAGAAGGAAGGGAGGGAGACAGGAAAAATCTTTGTAAATTAAAGTTATACAAAACAAAGGAAAACAAAATAAAAAGAAAAGAGAAAAAAAATCACTGATCAGAGTAAAAGGAAGCAAAATAATAACATTAAAGATAGACATCTTAGAAGCAGAGGGGATACTTCCTAACTTATTCTATGAGGCCAGCATCACCAATACCAAAACTAGATGACAGCATTAGAAGAAAAGAGAATCTCTCATGAACATAGATGAAAAAACCCTCAACAAAATATTAGCAAATCAAATCCAACAATGTATAAAAAAATTCATACCAAAACCAAATGGGATTTATATGAAGGATGTAAGGCTGGTTGGATATTTGAAAATCAGTATCATTCGTCACATCAATAGACTAAAAAAGGAAAACTTCCTGATCATATCAATAGATGCAGATAAACATTTGAGAAAATCTAATACCCACTCATGAAGTGACCTTTTTCAACATGATAAAGACTATTTACAAAGAAACCACAGCTAACATTATACTTAAAGTGAGGAACCCAAAGCTTTCCCTCTAAGATCAGGTACAAGGTAATGCTGTGCCCTCTCACCACTCATTTTTAATATCATCTGGCAATTTTACCTAATAAAATAATACAAAAACGGAAATAAAAGGTATACAGATTGAGAATGAAGAAATAAACTGCCTTTGTTCGCAATTAACATGATCGACTACGTAAAAAATTCTAACAAATCAACAAAAGAGTTCCAGGAACTAATAATAAATTATAGCAAGTTTTCAGAATACAGGATTAATATAGGTCAATTGCTTTTCTATATGTCCACAATGAACAAGTAGAATTTAAAATAAAAACATAATACCATTTATGTTTAGCAACCCCCAAATGAAAACCTTAGCTATAAATCTAACAGAATATGTATAAAATCTATACAAATAGAACTACAAAACTCTGATGAATGACGTCAAAGAAGAACCAAATAAGTGGGTGATTCTGATGTGCCGACGGAGGTTCATCACTGGTAACGGGCGCCGCTCTGGGGGGTGCCGCTGATGGGGCGGCTGTGCCTATGTGGGGCAGGAGGTGAATGGGAAACCTCTATACCGTCCCCCCAGTTTTTCTGTGGGCCTAAAACTGCTCTAAACATAAAGCCTTAATAAATAAATAAAAGACATTATGTGAAACAAACCTAGACACTAAACAATGAAAACAGATTATGTCGTCATCAAAAACAAAGGAACAAACCACGGGGGATGAAAGTTAGGAACAGAAGCACATGAAGGCCACCTCCAAAGCGGAAGGTGCCCCGTCCCCAGCCCCCCAGCTGCCCCGCATCTTGGGGACAGTCCGGACCTCCCCCAGGGCAGGGCTCGGGAGCACCACCTGTCCTTTATTTTTCACGGGGAGCCAGGTGCCGGGGAGTCCTGGCGGCTCCCACAAGCCCGCCACTCGGGCCTCCGCCCGCACCCGCTCGCGGGAGCAGCTCTCCCGCCGCCTGGCTGAAAGGGCCTTTGCCTCGCCCCCGCTCCCACCCTTGCACCCGAGCACACAAACAAGGGGGACCCTTTTGCAAAGTCGGTCGGGCCCTGTCCCGACCCTGCTTTAACCACCAGCGGCTCCCTGACCTCAGCGCGCAGAAACCCAGGCCCGGGCCCGGCAGAGCCAGCGTCCGGGTTCCGCCCTGACCTCTGCTCCCCGGTCACTCTCGCTGGCTCGGGCCCTCTCCACCTCGGCTGTCCCTCCAACAGGCAGGGCGCGTCCCAGCCCGAAGGCTTGGACTTGGGCTCCCCGCTCCCCAGAATGCTTTTCCCCAAGTATTTTTCCAAGGCTAATACCTTCGCCATCTTCAGATTTTGCTGGAATGTGACCTCTGATCTGGCCACAGTTTTCACAACTGCAATCTTCACTCCCTCTTCCACCACCTCTAATCTGCAATGCCAACCTTCCCTGTCACCATCTGACATACTGTCCAGCCTGCTTACTCTCGCTCCCTCTGCACTGTTTTCTGGTACCTTTGGGACACCTACGACAGTCCCAGGCTCGGTGTTGGTGCCTGCGTTAGCTTCCTAGGGCTGCTGTGACAATTACCACAAACTGGGTGCCTTAGAAGATGCACCTATTGTCTCAGAGATCCGAAGCCTAGATGCCTGGCACCAAGGTGTCAGTTGAGCCTCGCTCCTTCTGAAATCCTTTCTTGCCCCTTGCAGTTTCTGGCAGGCCCTGTTGCTCTTGGCCTGCGGCACCCCAGTTTCTGTGTCTGTCCTCACATGATGGTTTCCCTGTCTCTGTCTGTGCCTCTTCACTTCTTATAAGGACACCAGTCATACTGCACTAAGGGCTCACCCTGCTTCAGTAACAACTTATATCAACTTAATACTCAATAATTCAAGGACATCTAATTAATTGGCTAATCTTATTAATTAATGACCTTATTTTCAAATAAGATCACATTTTGAGGTACTGACACTCAGGACTTCAATATATCTTTTGGGGGGGGCAAAATTCACCCCATAAGAGCACCCCAAAATCTTTTTTAAATGAATCAATGGAGGTTTGAAAATGACACAGGTATTTGGAAATATTCCTTGGCGGAGGGTGATATAGGAGTTCCCTTACTGTGTTTAAATTACATCTGAATTAGTAGAACCATTAAAAAACAAATGTAGCCCTGGCTGGTGCGGCTCAGTTGGTTGGGCGCTGTCCCATGCTCTGAGGGGTCGCCAGTTAGGGGTTCGGTCAGGGCACATGCCCTGGTTGCGGGCTCGATCCCTGGTAGGGGGCATGCAGGAGGCAGCCAATTGATGTTCCCCTCTCACATCAATGTTTCTCTCTCTCTCCCTCTCCCTCCTCTCTCTCTCAAATCAGTAAAAACATATTTTTAAAAAAATAACAAATGTAGCTTCCTTGATAGCTACTTTTGAATTTATGTTTTTTACCACATACCTTTGTGGATTAATACATAAACATTGTGTATCATTCCTTCTTTTAATACGGCTTTACATTCCAAAACTGAAAGAGTGATTTTTAAATAAATTTCAATTATAATACTGCATATGCTTTTACAAAGCACACACCACCCTGCCTTCCCTCTGCTACGAAAATCACAATGAAATGGGCCTTGGTTTCAGAAAAATTTTAAGATGACAACAAAAGTGAGTTTAAACCGCATGTCAGTGAGGAAAAACACCATGTTATAGTAAATATGGCAATTATTGCTGTTTTTTTCATTGGTAGAAATACATTTCCCTTTCATTTCCTTAATGGGCTATAGCTTTATTTCTAAATCGCATGTGACCATAATGTCTTTTTGGAATTTTAAATAATAAATCACCCTTATATCATAAATAAACAAATTATAGAATAATTATGCTTCTCCAAAGCTCATTTTCTTGCTTTTTGCTTTAATGTCTCCTATTCCTCCTTAATTCAATATTTTTAGTTATGACAGGCACCGGTTTTCAGTAAAAAGCGAAGCTTCTGTGAGGTCGGGAATGTGACCAGGGACTGGCTTATTCCGTCAGGAACTGCCTCCTGCTCCTTGAGCTGGCTGCCCCAGGCCCTCCGGGCAGGGGAGCGGCTCCCACCTGACTTCTTAAGCCTTGCTGACCCTAGCAAAGTCTCCTGGGGAACCCAAAAGCTTCTTTCTTCCTTCAGGCTCCTGTGAGTTTGAATTACCTGACAGCTAATAGGAAGATACTTGCTTTGGTTTAATAATAAAACTTCTATAGAAATTAAAATATGAATGACAGAAGGCACAATGTGGCCAGAATTTTCCAAGTCCTGATGGGCTAGGTGCCACTAGCAGCGTGCAGGATGCTTTTAGGTAGCAATACCCTATTTTAAAGTTGATTTTAAGAGGCATGTATTTTTTCACATGCAGAATAGTTCCGTGTTCTGAGGTAAGCAACATACTCAGCCTTGGTCTGTAGCGCTCCTAGTTTGGGTGGAGAATTTCACCAAATTCAATGTAGATGTGCTAGAAGGATCTCCTTCTGCCAGTGATTTCACACATGCTGCTGTTTAAAGCAATGCTACGTTAAAAAGAAAAACGATTATTGATTTAACGTCCATTGGAAGGAATCACACATTATAAAAGCAGTACTTCTATCATATACACGAGGATGGTACCAGAGTTACTGAAGTTTCAGACACACTGATTTAGCAGGAGAACAGACCAGACAGAGAAAGAGGCAGAGCAGCTCCCAGCTCAAGGGTGAACTCTGTTGGACAGTCAACCATTCTTTCTTCTTGGTTCTTCCTCTCTCTCTGCTCCATCTCTCCTTATCTCTCTCTCTCTGTACATATGTATTTATGTATTTTCTATATTATCTCCATTTGTTTACTTGTTTACTAAACCATGAGCTACCTGGTGACCCCGTCATGACCCCACTTCGTGTATCCTGTGTAACCACTGACCGATGTGATGCCCAGCAGTGCCAAGAGCTAGACAGATGTTTGTTGAATGACTAAGGAACAGCAGAGATGGGGCTCAGCCCTCAAGCTCCTGACCTCTCCCACTAAGTCCCCTATTCCTCTCCCACCTATTCCAGAGCTATTTCTGTTCTACCATGCATCCTACATTTAATGTTTGCCTACTCATTTCCAAAGTCAGAAATTGAAAGAGTAACAGTGACACACTATTTATTTTAAAAACACAAGAGAAAAAATTGCTAATGATTATTCAACTAAAATATTTTAATGTAGAAATTGCCTTTTCAAAAAAATAGCCCTTGATTGAGCAGATATTAAGCACTGATTTGGAGCAAGTAGGAAAGGTACTAATCGGTATCTATCATTTACATATGCTTTACCCTTGTCCTAGTTGCTAATTCGCGTCACATACCTCACGAGCCGCAATCAGACAGTCCAAATTCCAACTGCAGCTTCACTTACTACTCCTGTCTGGGTCTGTTCCCCTTTCAGCCCAGGAGAGGAAAAGTAACACCCCAGGTGGCAGGCGCCTGGCATAAACAAAATGAGGCCTGAGTTCTGTGACCAGGCTCCCTCCGTTGACTGCATTAATCAAATACATAGATTACTGATAAAGCTTTCACTCATCACCTACTCAGAAACCAGGCCCCTACCTAAGAACCAGGGCTTCCTCTGGAGCAACGGGCACCACGGGGGTGCCGTAGCCACCGTCTGAAGTTTTCCATGGTCTACGGGAGGATGCGGCACGCAGCAAGGCAGAGGCGTGGCAGGGTGGGCGGTGCCGTAACAGACACGGCCAGTCCTTTAGGTGTTCGGAACGATGAACTTGGTCTTAAAGACGCTGAATAAGATTAGGAAGTAGCAGAGAAGAAAGAGGACAACTTTGGAGCTAGAAGATGAGAGTTCAAGCTAGGAGATGTGTCACCTTGGGCTTTTTATAATAAATTATGAAATGTATTTATAAAATTATAATTTCATCATTATAAATAAAATTACAGCTCTTGGAGATTCGGCCATGTCATCTGTAAAATGGGTACAGTAATACCCACGTCTTGAAACTGTAGAGGGAATGAAATGAGGTGATGTAGAGGGTGGTGCTCAGTGTTTTATGAGAAAGTGAAAGTAAACAGCACACATGGGGAACTCCAGGCCTTGGGGCCGCCTGCTGGGCATATCAGTAATCAGTTCTGGAGACCCAAGAAAGGAGTCAGTAGAAACTAGAATGTGAGTTAAACAAACAAACAAACAAACAAACACATGCTAAATAGAATGAGGATCATAAGGGTAGAAATCAGCCAAATAAAGGACAGATAAGCAAAAACTATGGTAGGCAATAGAAAAAGTTTTGGGGGTTTTTACCCTTCCTTCTAAAGCAATCCTCAAATACTGTTATTTGAATAGAAAAAATAGGGGAAAAACAGAAAAATAGAGTTAATGACTAGTAGTTACATAGATTTGCTTGGCTACCTAGCCCTAGCCAAGTGCTCCAACTAGTCCCGACCTATCTTAGGACATACTCTAAATGTGAGGAGGGACTCTCAGGGAGACCCTGCTCTTCTTCGTCTAGTTCCTACATCTGTTTCCCATGCACTTGGCCAAGGTTTGGGGCTCAGTCATCCAGTCCTGCAAGTTCTGGATGTATGACCTTGTCCTCTTGTCTTTCAGGGTTGGCTTCTGACCTCTACATCCATGCTCTCCACATCCCTTTGATGTTCCACCGTCTCTCAGCCTATTGTGGATTGTTGTTTCTTTAAGACTCTGACTAATGGTTTCACTAATGAACATCCTACTTTTCCCTACCCATGCATATATTCCAGGCTCTGGACAGAAAATCTCACCAGGGCTCACAGTATAAAACCTGGAACACAGACAACTGCCTACAGGGGATGTGAAGTGAGCCAAGCAAAAGGCAATACAGAGAGCATTTCAGAATTGTGGCAAAGAGCAGTCAGGTTCCAACCAAAGACATTAAAATTCAACTTAAGGCAAAACCCATTCCAGCCAAACGATTTATGTCCATAGGCCTGGGGGCTTGGTCTGCAACCCCTAAAAACGTTTAATGCTGCCCAGAACCCTCTGCAGTTGTCTCTGACCCTGGAGGACGCTTTTCACATGGAAATGTGAAATAATTTTGTCAGTCTTACTACTTTTTTTAAAACAGACTAAAAGGCTTAAACTGATTTTCACAATAGACTTTGATACCTAAGCCATTTTTCTTAAGATCCAATAGACTTGGGCAAAAAGGCCCAAGGTGGGCCCACCAGGTTACATCTTGCAAAGGAAATTGCTGCTTGATTCACCCAGAGCCCTTATCAATGCTCAGGGACATTCTGAGGTTGGTGCCAGTACTTTTCTTCTATTGGACAAGTAGGACTAAAAATTAGAATAATATTGTGATAACTATGTATGGTGCCATTTGGGTACTGGAAATATAGGGGGCAACGCTTTGTAAAGCATGTAATTGTCTAACCACTATGCTGTACAACTGAAACTAATACAAAGTAATGAATGTAAACTTTAATGAAATAATTAAATTAAAATATTACTTAGAATAGGTCATAAACTCCCTATAAAAACAGAAAAAGGCACAGGTCTAAGAAGACCCTGAAGGAATCATTATCCTAATTAAGGGTTGCCATTGGCCACAGGGCACCTCAAGACCTGGAGGCCAGGGGATCTTGTCCCTTGATTCTGAGTGTTGGCTCATTCCTTGCTCTCTGTCGCTGTCTTCATGCAGGTGAAGTTTCTGTGGCCTTCACTCAAAAATATGTCTTTTGCCTGGGACCATTGGTAGCTTTCTGTCAATCACTGTCACCCAGGTAGCAACTCCCAGGTTAATTATTCACAGATGTACAAATGCTGCATAATTAAAAACTGCTTGCTACTCATCTTAAAATGATTTAACTAAAGGAGCTCCTCATTTGATACCTGGGGTAAGAGAACAGCACCTTACAAATACATTAAATGAGACCACACAGCCGACATTTATAACCAGTTCTTTTGATGTTTCTCCACATTTTCCCCACTTACCCTGTACCTCCATCCCAATTAAAGAACAAGTTTGTTAAATGTGTTCTTTCTTCTTAGCAAAATCTCCGAGTCCCCAGAGTACTACAGAGAGGGGAACATATCCCTGATTTTCAAGTTGTTAGCAAGGGAGAACTATATTTCCAAGTCATTATGCAGAGCTGTTTTGGAGCCATAAATGGATTCATATCCATTAATTTATCATGTTTATTCATATCACTGGGGCATGGCTCCTGAATATAAAGGAAAATAGGGTGTGCACTGGGAAAACTGAATAAGCACTATTTATGAAACTGCATAATTGTCTATTTTGATAATTTTTAAGATACCAGTCAAAGCTTCAATAGGAAGCATCAAGTTTAAAAATAGTTTGAAAGTAATTTGTGCCAAGGAAAGAGTGAAAACCCCCGCTAGAGACTCACTAAGTTATACCAAAATTGCCAGGGCAGGTTCTGTTTGGAAAATTCAAATAAATTTCTGAATGTGACTTCTATTTTCTATTTCTGCTGTCCTTTTATGGAACTTAATACCTGAGAAAACTTTCAAATACGGTAGATGACATTATTAATCATTTATATTTTTGTATAAATATTCAATGATAGGTCTTATGCCATAATTTAAATTGGATTGAGGAAGTTTGAGTTTAACCAAATACAATATTAGCTAAATGATTCTTTATGTTCTAAGCCATCCCATAGTTACCGATACATTTTCACTTATGTTTTTTCATTTAGAATCTGAAAACACAAAATCATAAACATTTTAAATTATACAGTGTTGGTCTCAAGATTTGGAAAACATATTTAGAAATTCTGAGTGGCTCATTGATGGCGAATTATATCACACACCAAGTCAAGTGTGACAAAGAAGTACGAATTGGCCAGATCATAAATGGAAACATTCTACCTTCCAGAAAAGGTACTGAACATAAGACACACATTATATTAAAAGAGGTTATATCTTGGGTATCTTGAGGGGGGAAAAAAGCCAATTCTTCCATATATGTGAATCCTCCAAAGCCCAGCTCAATATATCACACACGGAAAGTACTCAACAAGTGTTTCCTGGGTCCCTCACTCCAGGCAGCAATCAAACCTTTCTTTTTACCACAAAGAGATGTACTGCTGTAGATAATGCCCTGGCCATCAGCTCAGACAGACCCAAGGAACATCGAATCCTACCTCCAACACTTAACAACAGTGAATTTGGGGAAGTGGCTTAAACTCTCAAGTCAGTTTCCTAAGATGTAAAATAAGGATATTAGTTACTGGCTCATAGGGCTTTTATGATGATAGAGTAAGTTATTGCTCATAATGCCTTTTCATAGTAGGTGCTTCAGAAGTGTAACTATTATTTTTTTCTCCATTTACAGACCTTAAGTAAAACAAATAAATACTGTATTATTAAGCACATACACATACACATACACACCTTAGGTGAAAATGTTACCGCAACTCCAAAAAATAAGTGTCAAATAAATGACCTTTAACATTCATTCTTAACCTGGGTATGGATGATTCCATGATTCATCCAACTGATTTATTTACTGCCATAGGTTGAATGCTGGTGTTCCCCCAAAGTCCGTATGTGGGAACATACCACCTAGTGCGACTGTATTAGATGGGGCCTTAAAAGGTGATTAGGTCATGAGAGCGAATTAATCTTCATGAATGGATTGATGCTCTTGGAAAAGACAATCCACAGAGTCCCCTTGCCTCTTCTATCATGTGAGGACACAGGGGGAAGACAGCCCTCTATGAACCAAGAAGCAGGCCCTCAACGTCCACTGAACCTGCTGGTGCCCTGATCTTGGACTTTCCAGCCCCTAGAAATGTGAGGAATAAATGTTTGCCATCTAAGTCACACAATCTATGGTAATTTTGGTATAGCAACTCAAAAATGAACTAAGACATTTACGTATCTGTAAGTTGCTATGGGATTTGCTAAATGTTATCAGTTGAACAGAAATCATCTGTCATGACCAGAGTTATATTTCAGGTTTTAATAGATTTAAAATTTGTCTCTTAAAATGTCAGTACCAAAATCTTTGGAAATGATACTCATTTTTCACTGGAATCTTAGAAAATAATGAATAGCTTTTTCCCTTTTTATACATAAAGGAGAAAGCATAAAATCTGAAAATGTGCATTATGTTTCAACAATTGAGAAAAAATACCGAAGTAGAAAAGTCATCGACAATGTAAACTGAATGTCACCTTTCTTACTCAGTTCATACTCTTCCCACCTTCCCATTTAGTATACTCTGTTTTAGGTTTCAAATGACTCTAACATGCCAATGACTTCATAAAAAATTGAACATATTGAAATTCACTAAGATAGAGTTTCCATTGTGCTTGCTCCCATGCCTAACTTCGTAACCGAGTGACTGACAGACAGAATGTGGCAATTAAACCGTGCTCACAGTAGACGGGGCTCAATATAACATTTTTAACCAAAATGATTTGAAGTTCTAAATTATTAAGCAACAAATTAACAGTGTTTTCTGGAACAAATTGATTTTAAAATAAATTATCATGGCTTTGTTGGTTCTCTTTTGCTAAGCACTAAAATAATGATGATGGTGATCATGATTATAAGAAACAATTTACATTAAACAATCTCTGTGAATCTGCAATACTACTTAACTGCTTTATACCTCTAATTCTACATCTGTAACATTCAGATAATAATAGTACTAACCTCCATAGGGCATGTTGATTGGTAAGTTAGCAAATCTGCTGAGCATGACACATAGTAGGTGCTATCAGACTGTGTGCTATTACTATCATCTAATGAATAAACTCTAAGGTGGTCAGTATGCTGCTATTCCAGCATGGCAACAAGAATTAGTCTCTTAAGTGAATGCAGAAAGACATCCTGGGACTTGAATTTAGATCCCAGTCCACCAGCCTCATGAGCTCCTGCCCTATCTCAGAGCCCTCTCTCAGGGAAATGATGAAAGCAGGCTGAGCCACCTGCAGCACGAACGATCACTGACCTTGACAGAAGTGGTCCTGAACAAGAGCTTGGTCTGCCACTCTCCCTAAGTCAGCTTAAGTGTCAGAGAGAGAAGAAATGTGACATGCTTTTATGTTAATGTACTTAAAGCAAAACCCTTGAGCATTCCAATGACTTAATGAGAGAGGAAACAATGCCCATGGTCAAGTCAATAGTCAATGTCTGAAAATGAAAAATGACTGTCTCTGGGACACAGCAAATCATCACGATAACAAATGCATAAAGCTGAAGTGGTCACAGCCATCAGGGTCTGTCTCTGCCCGCTCTGGGTTTGGAATGAGTAATTGGTTGGTAAGGCCAGCAATAGCCTTTGGGAGATAATTTGCATTAAATGAGGTCTTGAAGGTGAGGGGCCCATGATGGGATTAGTGCCCTTATGAGAAGAGACACCAAGAGTTCACTCTCTCTTTCTGCTGGCACAAAGAAGAGGCCTTGTACCCACACAGTAGAATGGTATCCTTCCACAAGCCAAGGAATCAAGAAAAGAAACCCACCTTGCTGGTGCCTTGATCTTCAACTACCAAGCCTCCAGAACTGTGAGAAATAAATGTGTTTTTAAAGCCACTCGGTCTACAGTAGTTTGTTAAGGCAGCCTGAGCAGATGAAGACAGATGTACCAAGTACTTGGACTTGAGGCAGCCTTAGCTCTCCTTGTCTTATTTTAAGCCTTCATTCATGGTGGTACCAAGCTGAGAGGATAGCCCTTTGCCGCCTAAATTTCTTGAATCCCCTGAATGTCCAACCCCTATAGGAACTAGTATCTGCGTAAAGGAAACCATGTGTGTTCCCTTTTCCTGCCTCACTTGACACAGTCTTTCTACAGGATGGGCTGCCCTCAGCTTCCACATTTGCTGTGCATTTCCAAAACCAGGGTGCATTTTACTCTCCCCTAGATCACACTCTCCCAGGTCCTAGACATTTTTTTTCAGTGTCTTTCTTACCAACTGTCTTCATTTTTAATGGACCATAGTTTCTAATTTAAATCCACCAATAATGGATTTAGATACAGAAAGCCCTTGCCTATCCACTCTCAGCCTTTCTCTGCTGCCCCTTGAGTGCCGTTTTTATCTGACAGGGGTTGAGTGGTTCAGGCAAGATTGAAAGCAATTATCCTCAGCTTGTGACTTAATGCTGAATTCTAATTCTCCTTTCCACTTCCAAAAAGGTTTGTTATACAACTGTTAAAAAACTCCGCCTAGATTTCCATATTCTTCGACAACTTTTGTGCTCGGCCTCCAAATCTCTACTTTGTTAAATAAACTATGTGCAATGACTTTAGCACACACATTTTTTTCTAGACTTCTTTAGGATGTCTACACTGTAATCTCCACTAGGCATTTTAGCTCTTGATCATGAACTAAAGCTTCTTTTTTCTTCTTTTTCATTTCAGACCTCTTTGTTCCCAATCATAAACTCTCCCTGTCTCTCTTCCCCTTCCTTCAATTACTCTTCAGGAATTTCGCATAAAATATTTGCAAAACATAACATAAAAACAGTATGCTTGCCCAGCTGATATGGCTCAGTGGTTGAGCATCGACCTATGAACCAGGAGGTCATGGTTCAATTCTCAATCAGGGCCCATTCAGGGGGTGCAGGCTCGATCCCCAGTAGGGGGTATGCAGAAGGGAGCTGATCAATGATTCTCTCATGATTGATGTTTCTATCTCTCTCTCTCTCTCCCTCTCTCTCCCTCTCTCTTCCTCTCTCTGAAATCAATAAAAACACTTAAAAAAACAAAAGCAGTATGCTTTATGAAATTTACTTTAAGCCTTCTGTTTGTTGGTATGTTCACTCCAAGGCTGATTTCATTTGAGCCCTCAGCTTGTAAACACAGAACAATTTGCTTGCTTGGATTGTCTGTTGAGTCTAATAAGTGTTGGTCGTTAACAAAACCTTTTCAGAACATGATAATGGCTTTGGGAAGGTACATTTATATGGGAAAACTTAAGAGGAAATGATTCTTGAGAGAAAAGGCTTTCAGAATTATGCAAGAACTGAAATTTACTCAACTTTAAAAGATCCAATGGGAGAGAATATATATGCAGTTATTCTTGTTTAACTGGCTTGAGCTGAGCTTTTCCACCCAAAATAGATATATTTTACATAAGAATGGTATATATTGGTTTATTATAAGTTACAGGCACCTGGTTTTCTCTGGTAAGTGTGGCTTACTCTACTTCATTTCAAATTCATCGTTGAATTTATGGCTCCTTTGAACTTTTTTAGAATGAGCTATTTCCCCAATAGATGCATTTTACTTCCTTTCAGGCTGCTTCTTCCCTTCCTCCAAAATTCTAAATTCTGACTATCAAACATGATTTAATGAGCTGAGAGTAGGTGTGTTCCCATCTGTGATTACTCAGTACCCTGTGCATGCCTCCATCCTGCCAAGTGAAATTATCACTCTTCGAGGCCAGGTTGCTATTCCTCCATGTGCATGAGTTCTAGCACTTGGCTGGACTCTACATATGTCCAATATGCAAACAAACAAAGAAGTAGAGGCTTCCCAATGAGCAGATGACCCAGTAATTCAAGATGTTAGAGGCAGTGTAGGGAAGTGGCCAAGAGCAAGACGATCTCTATAGACAGGTTTCCTGGGCTTCAACTCCCATAGAAAACATCTCATTTCACCTAAACAAATATCACCTTGAAAAGTTCTGTTATCTTCTGGCATTTTGATATCCTTTGAGGCTGACCATAGTTATATTTATCCATTTTACTAATAGCCACTGTACTCCTATGTTTAAGGTAATTTCTAAGACAACAGAACAGAAACAAATATCTCCCTACCAATAGGATGAGTGACACAGATTAACACTTATAAGTAAACAGAAAATGCTACTCTATTACCCAATCACCAATGAACTTGACACTATAATAATTTCATGATTACCCTCTTACATTTAATTAGTACTTGCAAGTTGACAGTGCCTTTTTAATACAAGCTATCTTACATAAAATGTCACATAGTTTGAATTATGCTAATACTGTATGAATATATATATAGCTTTTTCAAAAATCTGAAGTATAGAATTACATAAATTAAGGACGTAACATTCCAACTGACCTGAGATAATAGAATTTGATTTTCCTCAATGCCTCCCCAAGGTGTTATATGGATCACAGGTCAGAAAACTAAGCAAGCAAGGAGAGCTAACTGATGCTACAGGGATTTATCAATGGGGTTGGTCCCCAGAGTGGTGCAGAAGAGAAGCCTGGGCTAGAAATAGATAATTTATTTTGAAGGAAGACATACTGTGTCAATGGTTGTCACAATGAGACGTGGGAGTTAAAGCACCCCAAAAGAACAATAAATCAGTGACTGGCTCCATCAGTTGTTAACTGATTGTATTGGATTACTGAGGCTAATGTACAAGAAAATTATCTGGGGGAATTAACTAGCCTAGTTTCAGGGCTCCTTAAAAAAGCAATAATACTAACTCCTCTCAAAGCAACAAGAAGGCTGTCATCTGTAGACACTCTAATGTGGAATGTCTCATTTGATGTCCTTCTAGAGTCCAATTTGCCACTAGTGTTCTCAGAGAATGCAAAGATGTGTTTTTATGAGACATTAAAACTAAATGTGAATGATGACATCATGAGTAACTTTTTAAAAAATCCTATTTTAAATGTGGAAACAACTGGATACCTATACAATATATAGAGGATGTTTCTGTTCTGGCTTATGTCTGGCACAGCACACAATGTACTCCTGGACAGTTCCTACATGAGAGTTACTAAAGATTTGATGTCAGTAAAGTATATTTTAAATACCTTTCAAGCTCACCTCCTCTTCTCCGTCATCACCATATCCATCCACACATCACCTGAATTTTTATAACTTACACTGATTTTTTCCTCTGTGCCAAGCACTGGACTTATATCTCCATTTTCTAATGCTGTTAGGTTAGTTTCAAATTACGTATATAGTTTATTATAATCATTTCCTTATTGCTCCCACAAACCTCCCTCTTCATTGCAGACACGATTAAAAACAAACAAATACGACTGTAAAACTTTCTTTTTAAACATGCTTTAATTGTGCCCTCTTCTTTCATCCAACAAATAGTATCCCCCTTAGTAGGCTCCATGCACCTGCAAAAAAGAACCCAAGCTTCTTGGCACGATACGGGGTGTTTCTGGGTTTTACCTGATGGATTGAATATTATCTTCTGCTGTTTTCTCGTACCTACCTTTCGCAAATAACAAATCCTCTGTGATGCCCTGGACCCAACATGTGATTTCACACTCGGGCCTTTCTGCACGCAGCCTGCCTGTTCCGAAATGTCCTCAGCCTCTAGTTCACCCGTTGTCTTTCTACTCAGCCTTCGGAGCAGGCTGTCATACGACCTGGTGAAGCCCCCACTGTCCCCAAGAAGGTGACTGTACTACTTCTGTACCTTCTTCTTCACATCCCAGGCTAGGTACTCACCTGTCACGTATTTAGTTCCCCTACCGAAACACGGGACTTTCAAAAGCATGATCCCCATCACAGTTTTCTTCATACCTTAAGTGTCGGTAAAACACAGCCTCATGGTAAACACTCAATAAGCATTTGTAGATTGGATGAATGTACCCAGAAAAAGGTTTATAATTCAAATATAAGCCATGTTTTTATTTAGATTACTGATATAGTAGCCTCCCCCCTTATCTGAGATTGTGCTTTCCACAGTCAATGGTGGTCTAAAAATATTAAATGGAAAATTCCAGAAATAAACAATTCATAAGTTTTAAATTGTGCACCACCCTGAGTAGCATGATACAATCCTGTGCTGTTCTGCTCCATCTGTCTGGGATATGAATCAGCCTTTTGTCCAGTCTCCCCATCAGATGCTCCCTGCCCAATAGTTGCCCTTTCGATGATCAGATTGACAGGGTACAATAGTGCTTATTTTCCAGGTAGCCTTATTTTACTTAATAAGGCAAAAGAATAGTGATGCTGACAATTTGGATATGTCAAAGAGTAGCCATAAAGTGCTTCCCTAAAGTGAAACAGTCTGCAAGAACAGGAAAAAACAGTAAATACAGTGTTTGGTACTATCTGAAGTTTCAGGCATCCACTGGGGGCCTTAGAACATGTTCCCCATGAATAAGGGGGAGACTACTATATTTGTTAACAAAGACAAAATACCACAAACACGGTTGATCATTCTGTGTCCATAAGTTATCATACAGCTCAATTTTAAAGAGTAGAATCCCCCAATTCACTTTTATTACACTTCTGAGAACATTATATGCCTAAGTGTCTGTTTATTTAAATAGCAAAATTTTACTAAAAATAGTAACATAGTTATATAAACATTAGCTAAAGATGACCTATGGAACAGGCACTTTGCAAAGAAATTATTTTCTTAGATTTAAAAGGAAAATCAATGGTAATTTAGCATTGAAGTGCAAACTTGGACATGTCCACAGCATCATACCATTATTCCAGTTGGAAAACTGGATATAGTTGATTCTTATAAATACTTCATAAACTGACTTTTTCTATTCCCTTAATCTTAATGTCTCTTTAAACAGTATCCACAAGTCCACATCTATGCAAAACCCCTTGCTATTTTCTCTCATGACACCACTTCAATCCAAGTCAGTCCAGGCCCATTCAATTCTATTTCTATGTACCCATCCTCTGGACCAAATGAGTTCCGAGCCATTTATACTTGATTTAGAATAAAGACCTCTAAAGTTTCTAACTTTTGATCACCCATTCCTTCAGTTTGCTCACCTTAAGTGAAAATTATTTTCCTGTGACACCATTTGCCTTAAGAGTCAAGTAATAAAATAGCATGAAAGGTAATATTCCATCATCTATACATCTACCCACCGTCTGTTCATTCAACAAATATTTGAGAGGTCACTTTCAAGCCATTATCCCATCACAATTTCTCAATAAATTCCTATCCCGTAAGATTGATGCCATCTTACATCAGCCTCTCTCCATTTCTGTCTTGTCACTAGTAGTAACTCCCTCAACCTTTAATGACTTTAGTACACATACCATTTTCCCTATGTTTCCCATTCTGTTTTATATCTGTGGTTAGTTATGTGAACTTTTACAGTGATGTTTCTTCTAACATGTGAATTCCATGCTCCCTGAGATCTCGTATTATTGCTACATGTTAGTTATCTACTAACCTATATCTAAGCTTCACAAATGCTCTTTTATCACAAACTCTGAACTTCCAACCCTTTTAAAGGCTGTCTCTTCTTGTTTCAAAGAATTTCTCTTATTGAAGCTAAGTGTTATCCATTCAAGAAATATCTACCCAGGGACTGTCGATGGGCCAGGCGTCATGCTAAGTTCAAGATGTACAAGAATCCTGTTCTCACAGAATAATAGGAGCTAAAAGCTAATGAGGATGGCAGATGAGAAAATGCATCATTACGCCAAGGTCAGATAAGTGCCACAGAAGCATATCTAGAGGACGTGATGAAATTCCAGAACAAAGAAATATCAATTAGCTATTTTGGGAACATCTTTCAAGAACTTCCAACTCAAGATCTTCCATGAAAGCACAAACGAACAACTGGCCCATCCTTCTGGGTGCCCACACACAGTTTACATAACCTTTATTGCCCATAGCACACATGATCTTATTGGTATTACAAGTTTTATATCTGTTTCTTAATGATAAATTCCTTTAGCAGACTGATTTAACATTCTTTGGGTCACAGACCTTTAAAAACATCCTACAAATAGTTATTTGTTAATTTTATATTTATCAATTTTTTAAGCACTTTGCACAAGCACCCTCACAAAAACTTTCTAAAGTTCAAAGTTCATTATACCTATTTTATATATGAGGAAACTAAAAATTAGTAACTGTGTAATTGGTCTATGTTTACATTGTTTGATGCAGCTGGCTACGGCCGTGAACCTGAATTCTAGCTGATGGAATGTGAGTGCACAGGGTGAGTGGTACTTCTGAGTGACTAGTAACAAGTTCCCATTTCTACTCCTCTGTGGTCCTTCCCTTTTCCAGGTGACTGGAATGTCACTATTTTCTAGGACAAATTTGAAAGTCAAATGTTGAAGATAGCAGTGCCAAACCATTAGCTTGGGTCCCTGAATTCCTCTGTGTTAGGGAGTTACCTTATGAACCTGAGGACCTACTTAGACAATTAGATGAGAGAGATATCAATCTCTTTGTGTAAAGTTAATAAGAAGGCAGGCTCTGTTTACTACTATAGATTAACCTAATTTAATGAGGCAGTAGGTCAGCATTTCTCAAAAAATGTAGTCTTGGGAGTGCTTGACACTCAAAAATTATTGAGGACTCCAAAAACCATATATATATGGGCTTTCTCTGTTGATATTTAGCACATTAGAATTTAAAATGAGAATTGAAAAATATATATTAATTTTAAAATAACATTAATAAATTTTGCTACATATTCACATAAATATATTTTTTAAAATAATTATATTTCCCAAAATAAAAAAAAAATCATGAGAAGAGAGATATTATTTTATATTATTGCAAATATTTTAATGTATAGCTTAAAAGAAGATAACTGGATTTTTATATGCATTATACATTTGATCAGTTATGATATTACACAGCATGGAGCTTTTGGAAATATCTGCTGTGCATTCATTAGTGAGAGGAAATGAAAAGAAAAATATCATCTTACTTTTACTATGAAAATAGATTTCATTTTTTGAACCACCTGCAAGCATCTCAGGGGACTCCTCCCCTTTTACTAATTACAGCTTAGGACCCACTGTACTGGATTCCTGACAGAAGTCTACAATTTTATTCATTATGTAGTATTCAAATTTTTGATGAAACCATGAATATTTTTTCTCCAAAAAATGAACATAAAATGTGCAAATGTTTTACCTATAAGTTTAGTGGTTTCATGAATCCCATGTGCTATAGGGTGAATGTTTGTGTCTCCGCAAATTCTCACGTTGAAACCTATTTCCCCAATGTGATAGTACTTGAGGTGAGCCTTTAAGGAGATGTTTAGGCCATGAAAGTAGAGCCCTCATAGGTAGGATCAGTGCCCTTAATAAAGAGACCCCCAGAAAAATCCCTCACTCCTTCGTCAAGAGAGGACACAGGGAGAAGACAGCTGTCTATGAACCAGGAAGCGACTCTCCCAAGATACAGAATCTGCCAGCACCCAGGTTTTAGACTTTCAGCCTCCAGAACTGTAAGAAATACATATCTGTTGTTTATAAGCCCCTCAGTCTATGACACTGTGTTATAGTAGCAGGAACTAACAAAGATGCCCAAGTCTCATTCAATGGAAGTTAAGAACTCTCTTTAGAAAAGATGCCATGTATTTTTCACCTGGTATCTCCTACAACACTGAAAACTACACATCTTATACCTTATATGATTTTAATAAACATACACTAGTAACAGAAAATATCAGAACTAGAAGGATCCTGAGATACAATATTGTTCAAATTTCTCATATTTGAATTTAGATTGAACAAACTTAAGGAAGGTAAGTGACCCCCCCAAGGTCACAATGTGTGTGATAAACAGTGTAGACAAAAAAAAAAAATATAGTCTGAAAGTGATCACACATCATTAATTCATATGATAGTTACTTAAAACTAAGTGATATATAAAGTTACACCCTCAGAGACACAAAAAGAAATATATTTAGAATTTTAGAACTGGAGGAGACACAGAGGTCATCCATCTAAATTACCTCATTTGTATGAAAAAGTACAGGGTCTCAGAGGAATAAAACTGCTTTTCTAAATTCACAGAATGAAAAAGACCTGGTTTAGCAACAGTGAATAAAGTGCTATCAGTACCATATCATATTGCCTTTGAAATAACTCACATTTTTATAGTAGATTAATAATTCTCATTTTGAAGCAAATTAGGAAGAATATCAATGAGTGTGCTCTATCCAAAAACAAAAGCAAAAGCAGAATATAGCACAATAATCCAGGTTACAAATTTTTTCACTTTCATGCAGCTTCTCCAAACTTAAAACCTAAGAGAGCCGAGACAGGGAAAATTAGTAATCTAAAATTCCATCTTCTTTAGTCAAAACAATATAAAAAGTTATTTTAAAATAAATTGTTCTGATAAATTGGTACCTGGAACCCACGAAGGAGGTCAGGAATTTCAGGGCCTCTCCATACTTCATAAAAAACGAATTCAAATCACAGTAATAGATTTTCTGCTCTTGGGAAATGAGCAAATAAATGGCAGCACCCTTTCTAATGGCGATTCTCGACATTCTCATTAAAGTTCTGCGTTAAGTGCGCAGATACACGGAATCAGTCCATTGTTTCCCATGCACTCTGGCAGCCTGGAGTCTGTGGAATAATGAGACTTCGGGGAAATCAATCATCACAATGTGCTTCTTTTAACACATTATGCTGTTGGCTAATTGGGTTTTAAAATAATCTGATATAAATTTGAACTTGAATTCAAAGTCCTTGACAGAAATATTGCCAAGCAATGAGAAAGTAATATTTTCCAAAAACAGTTGAAAATCTTGAAAGAAATATCTTATCCATGGGATTTAATGCTTTTCCTATTTGAAAAGCAGTGAGGACTCAGGCAACACTAGAAAATGAAACCTTTCTATTGTACGTTGTACTTAGACACCTAGTGTGAGATCCACATTTTTTTCCTGCTGAGCTGCAGACCATGAGATGTGATATGAACATTCTCTCTGAAATTCTCCAGGGTCTACTAAAGAATTACCTCTGTAGAGACAGAAAATTCACCTAAGAACCCCCAAAAGGCATATAACCTCAGTCAAGCCTTTAGAACAGGTCTGACTTTCACTCTTCGCCACCCGGCAAAGAGAAAATAATCGATGTCTTCATGATGGGCAATTGAGAAAGAATATAATAGAAAGTACATGACCACATGGGTCCAAAGCAGAAGCTAAAAAGTATTTAACATAAAGCAATAGCCACCCAGAAATCTGACAGAATCGTTAATTCATGCCACTGAGGCATGGGGTCATTTTACTACAAACACGGTGGTGACTGTCTCTGTGCATGACATATAGTGCCTGTCCTTTGCAAAGCACTTAATAATGGTGGCTGCTGAGGTTATTTTGTTGTTACTGGAAGTGGCAGTGTAGAGGAGAGCAAACCAGTATAGTGTACTGATAAAATACTAAACTTCAGAAACTTGGCACCTTATATGAGTTTTAATTCTCGATAGTTCTCCAGGTTTGGTACCATTATCTTTATTTCAAAGATGAACAAACAGGGATGAGAGAGTAAATACTTTGCATGAAGCTACTCCGGTGGTAATTGCTAGAATTGGGATTCTATCCACACAAATAATTGCTCACATGACAAACACTGTGTTGAGTCACTTACATGGATTGTCTCATTAACTTGGCCCCATAACTCTACATAATTGGCCTTGATTTTTTACTCATTGAAAAGACAAGAAAACAAAAATTTGAAGTAGTTTGGGAATCTGCCTTATCACACAGTAAGTGGCTGAATGGTGATTCAAAGCCAGGCCTTGTAAGGACCTTCCATAGACTTTAATTTTAATGTCCAGCCTCTTTCCTCGGCACTAATCAGGGACAAACAAACAGTGAGGTTCACACTTTTCATTTTCTTCTCTCCCTCTCATCCAGTTCCCAAAACAGCGAGGCAACATAACACACCAGTGCCTTCGGAGGTTCAAAAGATGCTAATGGTAATTTAGAGGAACTAAAAGGTCCATTTCGATTGCTGAAGGAAATGCTTTCTAGAAGAATAAAAGAGCTTACTGAGAGCAGAACTGCATCCGTCTTGATGGACGCGCCCGTGATAAATTCCCCCAATCAGGATCAAATCACGACCAACGATAATTCGTCAGCAACCCAAGAGAGTCAGCTTGGAGACAAAAGCAATTTAAAAGTAACTCCACATGTCTTCTAGATTCGGGGCTGTTTCAGATGGCATTCAATGCACAGTCCAGGTTCAAAGATTATTTTTTTTCTGGCTATACTTGGTGCAGGCTGTTCAGTTTATTTTTTAGGCATCCTTTCTAAACATGACCTACAGTTGCGTAACCATGAAAGAGAGCGCAGCAACATCCTGCCATTGCTAATGTTTCCATATTTTTATTACAGTAGTGAAAGCTCTACCTTTACAAGGCAAACTGTAGCATGATCTTGGCAATCTCTCCTGCAAATACAAGCAGAGTCCCAGACAAATGGCATTCCTTGGGCACCAGAGATTTCAATGTCTGCGCTCTAGTTTTTGGAAACTGTTCTAGCTTGTTGTAATTGGGGTTTTGACAGCCAAACAAATCTGCTGCAAGGAATGCTGCACATTTCATTAAAAAAAAAACGCTGCATCTAAACACACACATTCCTCTCTGATAGCCCAGGATGTCTGTGAACAGATGAGACAGATGGAGAATCACCCCAGTCTTCAAAGAACAATCCTTGAGTGACAGTCTTTTGGGCGCAAGAAAAATAAGTCACCTGTGATAAGTCACAATGTGAAAAGCTAGAGCTGATAAGGAATTCCAGGTGTGTTCTGATAACATTTTTTAAAATAATCTAACGCCAATGATGTCCTGGTTAATTGTGGGTGAAAGATTATCTTTTATAAAAAAATAAAAATAATCATATGGGATTTGTTAGGCCACAAATATATATTATTCTGCTGATCATTTGGGTTTTAAAAGAATGAGATATAAATCTGGACATGAATTTAAAGTCCTTGACCAGAACTACTGCCAAGAAAAGAGAAAGAAAAAGTCTAAGATGCTCAAGATCATCCAGGACATGAAATGATTGTTTGAATTCTTTCATCAACTGCATTTCCTTCTATTTCTCTACATTGCCAATCATATGAGGCTGCAGGAAATGCGATCCATTAAACTTAACCATATTACATTCAAATTACATTTATCTATGCAATTGAAGAAAAATACCAGCAGAACAAATTAGAGTTGCAAAATAGCAGTGGTAAAACTGAAGCACAACAATTGGACAGCAGGCTCCTAAGAATCAAAAATATATAAAATTGTCAGTGAGAAGAGACAATCTGGGAATCATTTTGAGGAAAACTACCTTTCCATCAAATATTTTTATATTGTTTCTCAAAACCCTAGAGTTCTCCTTCATAACTAGATAGAACTTTCAATGATGACACATCAATCTGACAAGAATTGATAAACTAAAAATAAAATTTCTTCTTGTTTCGATGGTAATATAACATTTTAGAAAATTTCGCAACAAATTTGAAAATTAAAAATACTTTTAAATATTGTATACCCCATTGTACCTCGATGGAAAATGATTGTTTCATTCTTTAGGGTTGTTTTGTTTGTTTGTTTCAAATTAGAAAATTCTGCCAGTAGCTGAGTAGTATGTCTATTCCAATTATGAATTCCAGGCCTGGGGAAATAACCACAGGATGGTTGCAGGACCCACTGGACCCCCTGTGAGATGGACCTGAGCGAAAATTCCATGCATCATCTGACCTCCATAAGCCCCTGCTCTGACACATGGGACGCAGTGACATTTTGGGTTTCCTGGAGTTAGTGTCAGGTCAGTCCAGAGATAGGGTCCAGCAATCCCCATAACACCCAATTATTTCCTTTGCCCCAGTGCACAGTTACTGTGGTAAAGGCCGTAGGTCACCTTCAGAAAGGATGGGAGGAAGAAACATCTTGGTAGTAGAGCAAGTTCCTGTCTCAAGAGGATCCAGGATCCCTTCATTCAAGGAGATCTGAATCTGGAAACTGGTTCAAGTCTGGAAACTGAGCGAGGGACCATGACTTTCTCTTTTTATGGTTCAAGTTAGACCTTTGTTCACTTGATGAGAACTCTTGCACCTACACAGATCAAATAAGAATTTAGTAGGCTTCTTATTTTTTTTAACTTCTTGGCACAACACATGATCAGCCATTCATAGGTCTCTGTGAGTCAGACTATGCTGATTGCTGCTTTGACTCTGCTTTCCTTTATGATATCCACACCCACCTTGCTGGGGGCAATGTTACCAGGGCCTCTGCCTCTCAGGAATCTAATTACCACCACTGCATCGAGTTCCCAATTCAATGGCAGCAGTTACCACTGTATTTTCTGGCCTACAAAGAGTGATCAGAGAGCTCTCCAAGGTTGCTGGTGCTCCCTTACAAATTTGTGTTTTTTTCCCCAAGTCCTTTGGACCTTCCTAGAATGAGTGAGCAGATATTAAAAGACAAATCCACTCTAGCATTTCAATCTTCCAAAACCTTTGAATCCCTTCCCCTAGAGAACACCAGAGAAGGTCTAGCATTTTAAGTTAATTTACCATCTTTTGGTCCATGTTTCATTCAACCAATCAACCAAACTGTTAGAGCCCTTTCTAATTCCCTGAGCTGAAACATTAAATCTAGAATCTCTGCCTAGTGGGGTTTTGCTGCCTACAAAATCCAGAGATTTTGAAAACAGCATATTACTATTTTCGGTTTGCTACTCTGGCTAATTTACCAAAAGACATGAGAAGCTGCACTGAAGATCCCAGATATGCAACCCTGTGTCCAGCAACATAGTAAATATAAGACGTGGCAATATGATATGTGACATATTATCCATCCCCCAGCTGTGGGACCCCCAACTCTCTCTGGCACTATATAAGAAGTTACTTCACACAAGTCATTGATTATAACTATCATAAATCAATGATCATTCTATTATCCATTGCATGAAACCTGAACAACTGTATTCTCTCACAAAATAGCAAATTGGGAAATCATTCTTTAGAAGGCACAGTCTCACATGAGAAGGTAAAGTTGAGATCTACAACTTTATTTTCCACCAACTTCTTCCCATTCCTATTTGTTGAGAAGCAGAAGAGCTAGGAAGTTTGAGGAAAAACAGAACAAAAGAATAAGAAAGGTCATTTGAAGATGCTCTAGGATTGTAAAGTATATTCCCAAATGAAAAATAAATTTTGCTTTTTAAAATATACATTTCCATCTGCATTAGTGAGGATAAGACCTATGTATCATAGAAAATCAAAAATTTACTCATTTGATTATGTGATTTAAAATTCCCTTGTATTTGCTCAATGACATACACGTCCTCCCTCCTGATTACACACTTGTCACTTTAGTTGTAATGAATATACTTAAGCTTTTGTTCATTATTGACTCAATAATGGCTTAACAGTCTCAATCAATTTAAATGGAAGACAAAGAACAGGAGGTTGAAGGCTCCCCTAGCTTTACGGCTTCCGTTTAAGGCCGATGCACATTTGCTTCTAGGTGAACAGCTGCCTTAAGTAGCATTTATTTCTTATTGGCCATCAGATAGACTGGATAAAAAATTGTCCAACTATACTGAAATGACCTGGAGGAGAAGCATCAGAAAAGTAGTATCATACAAAGAATATCAGTACCTAGGCCATGTACACAAGGCTGTTTTTTTACTATCACTGTTACAGTCACGTGAACGATAAGAAGGCAGTATCTAGAATTCTCATCATTTGGAGTCAAGATTTCACTGAAATTTACATTCAACAAAAATATTCTAAGTGCCTACAAATACTCAATTCACTATCCTCTATACTGAGGATGCAAGGAAGAGATGAAGATCAGAAAGAACTATCACAAAGTATGATAATTGCAATATAATATAGGCATGTTCCAAGTGTGCATCACTCTCTTGGGTGGTAAAGGGATCCTGGGAAGAATGGATGTTACACGTTCAGGATGTTTTCAAGCACATGCTGTAACACTTTCCTTATCAATAGTGTGAAAGGGGGTTTCTATATTGTGTTGGTCCTAACAAGCCCTTTCTAGGTTAAGAATTTATGATCATCTATTGGCTATTTATATCTTTTTTCCATTGATCCTTTTGACAGCCCCTTCTGCAAATGCCTGTGTTTCCCTGTAGGTAAGATAAAGTTAGCCTTTTTTACTTGTACCCTTGTAATGTGACATTTTTCTACAACTGCCCTTTGTGAAATTTTATACCACTCCGAACTATAGAGCTGAATCAATGGTGAGGAATGTGCTGCACGTCCATCCATAGAGGGAAACAAGATTAATGACCTCTAAATGTGAATGGGCTAAAGCAATTTACAAGTGTGAGTAAGGGTCATATTTTATCACAGGCAGGTGCTTTATTACAACTTTGCCAACAGTTACCAAAAAATGTACAAAATCACAAATTTCTAGCCTTTACATCCCCGTGCAGAACCACGTGTGTTCTGGACAAATGGTGCCTACAGTGTGTTAACCCTGAACTCAATCTTCATATGTTAATGAAGACTGACATAGATTGCTAGGGTACTCCTTGAAGCAGAAACCAACAGAAAAAGCATTTTCCTTCCCAAACCACTCCACGGGGTCCGTACTTCACCCAGCAAGAGAAGGAGCATCAGATTGTGTTTCTCACTATGTGGAAAACTCTTAGTGCATGCTCTACTAACTCCGTATATTTTAAATTTGCTTTCACCTTGGACTTTGCTCTTGTTCCACTGATGTGTGACACCTAATCAGTGTATTGTATAGGATTTGTTTTTATCTTTTTGGTAGTCATGGGGGGGAGGTTATAAGGTATGTAATATGGGAAGACACTGGCAAAATCTTTCTAGTACAAATCATAAAATAACAAAAATAAAAACATTATTCCTGATATTGAGTCCCTACTCCTCACTTGATGGAATCCCTCTAGTCTATGTGGGGCAAAGCCCATTCTAGTACTAACTAAATGACCTAGGTGAGTTACTCTACTTCAGCATATTTGAGGTCAGGGAAGAAGAGTTAGACATTTGGAACCAAAGTCAAGGTGTATTAGCTATTTACTTGCTGCATAACAAGTTATTTAAAGCTTAGTATCTTAAAACAACATGAATTTTTTATCAGTCAGTTTCTGTGGATCAGGACTCAGGCACAGAATATTCTCACAGTACCAAAATTATAGTGTCAAACCGGGTTCCCTTCTCATCTGAAGTTTGGAGACCTTATGCAAGTTTAAGGGGTTGGAACAGAATTTAATGCTTATTGTTGTAAGACTGAGGTCCCTAATTCTTTGCTGGCTGTCAGCATGGGGACATTCAGCTCCTTGAGGCCATCCAGTTTATTGGCAAGTGCCCCTTCATATTTAAAGCCAGCAATGGAGAACCTCCCTTCTGATGACTCCCTCTCACATTTCAAATCTCTGTTGCCAGGAATAACCTTGCCTCTTTAAGGGCTCACTTGATTAGGTCAGGCCCACTGATCATAATCTCCTGTCTTAAAGTTAACTGTGCCAAATAGCAAAACCTAATTACCGGAGTGATATTGTGGTACCACATCATTATCCCAGGGCCCGCTCACAGCCTAGGGGAGGATATTATACAAGGGTTTGTTAGGTCTTCGGGGAACCATCTTAGAATTCTGTCTCCCACATAAGGTATTGAAGGGAGCATCAGAAAATCAAGGCCCAAGCCAAAGCAAGTAAACTGTTATCTCCAGGTCCATCCAGAAAAGGTAGGGAGAGAGCATCTATGGGAATATGAATGTTCACATGAGTGATGACTGACTCTTAGTTGAGATTAAGGGTTAAAACAGGATGTTTTGACCAAGAAATGACATAGTTAAAAGTATGCTATTTCAAAAATGTGAATATTTGCAACTTAACCATCCCCTAACTAACTGAAAAGATTCTAGCACAATGTCCTCTGTGCAGTTGGGTCACCAAGCTGAAGCCTGTCAAGCCTGGGTAAGGCCAGTTGATGAAATACGACAAACGCAAAGGGTTCTATATCCAAAGAAACTTCTGTTTTGGGGTTTGTTTTTGCAAAACAAAACAACCAAACAAATAGCCAAATGGGGCTTCCTAAGTGTCCTCAATATAGACTGCAGATTAAGAAGGCTCTGATGGCGGATTGTCTAGGTTTGATTCCAAGCTCTCTGCCTCACTATCTGTTTGACTTTGGGAAAGGTATTCATTCCAATTTGCCTCACATCACTTGGCTGTAAATTAAGGAATAAAAAGACATCATATTGAAGAAATCATATTAAATTTTAAGTGCCTGACAAAGCTAATATGCAATAAAATTATTATTACCTCTAGTTGTTCATATTTCTCTTAATATGATCCAGAAATAAAGTTTGTGTATCTTGGCCCTGCAATTGATATCTCAAAACTCTATTGGATATGCCTATATCACAGCATGTTGTAGTTATTTGCTTACCCATTCATAATTTCCTGGATGGTCAGTTTTATTTTGTAAACAGAGTAGTGCTCCTCATTGATCTGTACCTCTAGGCCTATAGTAGACAATTTATAAATAGACATGGGTTGCTTGAATATCACATCTGCCTTAGCAGTAAATCATCTTTTCGGTATGAGTTTTTAGTTACATCCAGCTCTGCTTGTTGCTCAATTTAAACTTAGGCTTCTTACTCACAAAATCTGAATTTTGTTTTGTGGGAGTAATGTGCTGGGCTCACTGACCCACTGTCCCTTTTTGTACAGTTCTGTCACTGAAGGTGTAGGGGGAAATACCTGGCATTTTCCTACCTGGAAGGGGAATGTGAGGTAGGAGGTGGAACAGCCATTTAGTGACTTTGAGGCATAAACTAGAAGAGAAAAGACACACACTAAGGACAGCAGTCTGGAAAGACATAAGGAGCTTAGGACATTGAGGATTGAGAATCTGCTGCACTAACACCAGACAGGGTACCCCTGGACTTCCTGATATGTGAGGAAAATAAATGCATACTTGCTTGAGCAACAGTCAGATTTCTGCTAAGTGCAGACAGGCACAGGATTTAACTGGTGCATCAACTTATTCAGCATTGAAGATCTAAGGTCACTAAAGAGCTGGCAGAATACAGTGAATCCTGATCAATGGCATCCTCCTGCCACTGGATGATACATGATTGGATATGAAGTCATTGTACAAGTGACTAGAGTGGGGGTGGGAGGAAGCACATGAAGAGGGTGATGCTTAAATATAACTTCAAGCAATGCGGGGCATCATCCATCGCTGGGCAAAAGAGAGAGGTTCCAATTTAGCCTCTCATTTTGCATAAAATGTGCCACAGAATTGATCAGTCTGCTAAGGAAAAGGGAGACACAAACTGAAAAGTTTAACTGTGGTTGCAGATCTCAAAAAAAAGGAGAGATTCTACACAGTCATCATGCACTAGCTTTTCAAGGCACACACACACACACCCCCCCCAGTGCTGTAATGTGTATGTGTTTGTATGTCTACATTAACCTGTTTATCATTACAATTCAGAATATTTTCTCTGTTAAGAACACAGAGCTGGAGCAGATTGCCTGGGTGGAAATTCCACTCCTGCAGCCCACTAGCTGTGTGTTCTCATTTTCAGCCTTCAGTTTTCTGACCTGCAAAATGCTTATAATAGAATCTTCCCACAGGATTATTATAAGGATGCTACGAGTTACTTAATATGAAGCACATAGGAGAAGGCTTGGCACAGCATATATGTGTTAGCCAATATTATTTTTACAATGCCACAGAAGTAAATATGCTCTCAATTTGTAGATGCATAAAATAAAGTCTTTATAAACACATCTACTTCTATAGAGATAAATGGAAAACCCATTGTCCTGATATTTGTAATGCTAGTTGACATGTTGAAGTTCCTTATGAATTCTAAAAAGGAGCAGCAGCCATCGACTACGAGAGCTAACAGGTATCGAATATTTACTAGGTGCTGAGGCTCTGCTAAATTAATACTTTTACTTGAATTTTCTCCCTTAATCCTCACAATGCCCAAAGAATGTAATATTACTATAAGCCCTAAAAAGGATTAATAACTTGCCCATGGTGACAAAATAAGTAGGCAGAGGAACCAAAATTGGTGTCCAAATTCAGTTCTCTCCATTGCAGAGCCTGCATTTTTGTCCTTGGTGCTGTTATTTTATCTTTGCACTATTTATTAACTTAGATGACACCCCACACCTAAAAGCAAGTGCTCATTTAGGAGACTCAAATAAGTTTCTGGGGATACAGGAAAACACTATTGCGCTAATATTTACAAACAAATCTCCTACTTGTCATTCATCTCTTTTATTTGTATCTGAGAACAGCAATGTTCAGAAAAATCTTAAAACAACAAGTAGCTAGTTTTAAAACGTAAAACCTGAAGTAGTTGGTCAGTCGAATTCTGGGCAAGCCATTACTTTCTGCCCATTCACATAAAAAACATTAGATTTCTAGTTAGAGGGAACCCAATGAAATTGAATAAACTTCAGTACACACATGCCCCCCTCAAAGCCAAGCAACTGTCCGAGCATAAGCCACCTTGCTTGTTGTCTGCTGAGCATGTTTTTCACTAGCTGTCAATTTAATTGCCTTAATCACGGGCCTAGTCCAAGGGCCCTTTGTCAAGTGGGTGCAATCTGAAATCCACTCATGGCGGTGGGTGTCCTGGGACAGAGCTGCACCAGCCCAGAGAGCAAGGTGCACTTTTTCTAGTCAACATTATGGGGTGATCCCTTCTAACAAACACCTTGTGTCCAGGTCTGGGTCATCATGTTCACCATCATCCAAGTACCTGGGGAATCAGCTGGCACACAGTAGGCGCTAGAAAACGTTCAATTAAAAATTGAATGATCGGCTGCTGAAGGAGAAAGGGAAAAGGACTCCTCACCATCTCTCCTTTCCTGAATCTTGCACAGTTCATGGCTGATGCTACGTCCTAGGATGTCTTCACTCAGAACATTGAAGCGATGTCATCACATGAAAGGCCCGGGCTAATGTACTATTGCATCCGGAATGTACAAGCAGACGTGGGCAGCGTAACAAATAAGATCAGACCCCGTGTGAGCTCTCTTTTGCATAATAAGTTCCCACATGTTAAAATGCAGATTTATTTTAAGCCCTGGACGAGGTGACCATATGCTTCAGTGGCTGAGAAGATGGCTACTTAATAGATAATCTGCAATGCAAGCCAGACAACTAATCATGGCCATCTGATCATCTGCCCCATCGACAGCCAGAAATGAAGAGCTGGGGAACAGAGCCAGGAACTGCCAAACCTTCCTACAGGCAGGGAGAGAACAGGAGCCCAAAGGGACAGAATAAAACACGGACATCCCCCACCCCAACGGACACAAAACAGCAGCGATAATAATACATCTCATTATAGCGCACTTGCGATGAAGCACGAAATCACTGAACATGTTTCCAATCTAACCTTGTCTGATCCCGTCCCTGGGAAAGTTGAGGGCATTGATGCCTCAAGAGGCCAAGGCGTTTTCCAAGGTTTCCTAATACGTGGGCGTTTACTCAGTTCTGTTGAGGGTGCAAGCTTTCGATTATCCTATAGAGTGTAGCATGTCATACATGCTAATATTTATTGAATAGCAGTATAACACAGTGAAATCAACTGCTTGCTGTTAAGTGAGTTTAACAGATCATAGTGCATAATTTTTAGCCACACAATATGTTTTTTAACATAGCGATCGTTATGAATGTAATAGCGGAAACATCTCTGGGGCATTTCTCTGCCATGTCACTGGTTGTCAGAGGCCAGTTTTTCCTTTATTAATACTGAGAGTCATGAGCCACACTGCATGTCTTCAAACTCTTCAGTCCCCCGTGTTAGTTTGCTAGGATTGCCGTCACCAACAGAGTGGCTTCAACAGCAGAAATGTAAAGTCTCAAAGTTCTGGAGGCTAGAAGTCCAAGTCAAGGCGTCGGGAGCACTGGTTCCTTCTGAGGGCTGTGAGGGGGATCTGCCCCATGCTTCTCCCCGAGCTTCTGGTGGTTGGCTGGAGATCTTCGGTGTTGCTCTTTTGCAGATGCATCATCCCCATCTCTGACTGCATCTTCCCATGACACACACATCCTCTTGTGTGTCTGTGTTTAAACAGATACCAGTCATACAAGATTAGGGGCCCCCTCGACTCCAGTAAGACCTCATCTTAACTAATTACATCTACAACAACCTTATTTATAAAGAAGGTCACATTCGGTTTGGAAGTACTGGGGTTTAATGTTTTGGGGGGGACACAATTCAACCCATAATAGCCTCCCACATCTGTGTCTTTGTACAGGCTGTTTTCCACACTTACAACACCCCACCACCCCACCACTTCTGTCTCCCTGTCCCCCACACACTTTTCAATTGGTAATTAATCACTCAGGTCCCCACCGCCTTTTTCCTGAGTCCAAGAAGCCTTCTCTGAAGGCTCAGTAAACATCAGCTAATATTATGAAAAATAGTGTGCATGATAGTGGGTGAACAGAAATCACACTGTGCAGTCACGGAGCAAAGGCAGAAAGCACCCCTGAGTCTTTTCAGCCCTGCCCTGTGCTGATTTGCTTCTCAGTTCTCCTACAATATTTTTATCTTTTTCAAAATTAAAAATAATTGAAGCTGCTCCTGGGCATTAGGTTGTCATCCCTGTTGGTTCGTCTTTTCTGGTGCATACTTTGTTGTAATAAGAGATCGGAGGCCCGGTGTCACACCCACTCACTTTCCACAATCTAGACTTGGTGACTGATCTCAGACCAGGCAAAACATCTTATCACATCTCCCCAACTCTAAAATCAGGATGCACTCTCAGGCTATACAGTTGATATGAGGATTAGAGATATACCTGGGATAGAGTCTGACTCCTGGCAGATTTTCAGGTACTCCTTATTTCATAATTATTATAATTAGGATTATCAGTACTATATAAAATTAGTATTATTAATGTGTATTTGAGTCTATAATGCTTCTTTCAATCTACAGCACCCAAAGTAGAAAAGCATATCTGGTAGACGGATCTGTAACCTGAGAATAACTAGACTGAGTGAGGCTCTTTCTCTGAGTCAATACATGCGCTTCCGTGCACAGCCTGCAAAACCTACTGAGATCCTTTGGAAACCCTCTGGGCTTGGCTTTGTCCATAATTTGATGTTTGATGAAGCTGTAGCACAGTGCTATTAATGTACTATCAAATACCTTCAAACAATTTTATGTAAGATGTACAAGCATACAAATAAACACTGAAAACAAACAAATGCCTATAACCAAGAAATAAACTTTCTTGAAGCAAACTTTTAATGATCTCATTAAACAGGTTATCATGTTACTTCTTTGTGAGGTTAAGTTGACTGCTTACCTAACTTGAAGGATCTACCACTTTATCTTAAGTATTGTGACCTATAAGCTACAGTCCATAAAGAGAGTATCACATAATAAGTATCCTTTGGTCTTGGAGGTGGGGGCAACAGAGTGTCCTGGGCACTAGATTGGGGCTAAGGGGCCCCAGTTCCCTCACTGTGCTGTCCCATGGCTTCTGTCTTCCTTGTGAAATGAGAGTTGCCTGAATCTTCTCGTCATCTTTTGGAAGTTAATGATTCTCCAATGTTCTCCAATAAGGGATTTTTAATACAGTAGAACTACAACACTCAGTTTGTCAGTGTATCTTACTGACAAAACTGAATTAGTAGATAGACCAATTCAAAGTCTCTCAAAATAGCATGTGTAATTTATATGCAGTTCACAAAGTGGTCCATTGATTATTAGACTAGCCTCATAAATTTCACCTGAAAATCTATTTGAGAAAATTTAAATCTAGCTGCTTGGCAGTCAACTGGGTAGCTTAATATAATGAATAGTGGGTATAGGATATGAAAACTATATAGTGAAACTTCATTTCCAGTGAAAAAACTAAGATATAAAAAATGTCTTGGATGCTATATTTTGATATAAATGTAAGTTTAAAAAGGAAATTAATGAGCTAGATATTTTCACTGCTGACACATGTAGCATTTTATCTTAAAATAGTTTTAAAAGACTGTGATTTAATGTTAAGTCAAATCTAAAATTCCTTGAATCTTAAACATTTCATCAGTATGTTACACTAGAAGCTCATTATAACATTTGTGATAGATAAAAAGGTCTTTTGGTTTTTTAAAATCCACCACTGAGTTTTTCATGAATGCATTTAATTAGTTTGGTAACTAAAGAAATATAAAATGGAGTTGTCTAAACTATAATTCTCATGAATAGGAATGATAACGACACACTTATGTTCCAAGGTGTGATGATACCTCATCTTCATGAGCTGAAAATACCACTGAGAACAGAACATAGTTATTCTGCAAATGACAGAGTGCTTGGCAGACTGATTCACTCACTCATCGACTTATTCAACCAACAACTTTTATTGAGATGCTCCTATGTGCCTGGCATGAAGAAGTATATATCAAAAGTCAAGCTTCTGGGAAGGCCGTGATGTTACATCTGCAGGAGGGCCGGTATCTTATCACACTTCATACTCAACAGAGTAGTGTCCATGCAATTGGCACTCAAAAACTTGCTATGGGGCAAGTAAGGTACTATAATTTCTTTTAAAAACTTTTTAAAAATATGTTTCTTATTGATTTCAGAGAGAGGGAGGGAGAGGGAGCAAGAGAGAGAGAGAGAGAAACATCATTGAGGAGAGAGTCATTGATCAGCTGGCTGCCTCCTGCATGTCCCCTTGGCCCCTACTGGGGATCAAGCCCGAAATCCAGACATGAGCCCTGACCAAGAGTCAAACCATCACATCCTGGTTCCTTGGTCGAAGCTCAACCACTAAGCCACACTGGCTGGGTGGTACTATAATTTCTTTAAAAACTGGTAATCTGTGTATGATTGCATTTAATGCACATATTTAATTTACCAGAGCATCTCATTCCCAGCCATGTGAGAATACAAGACTAGGTTATATTTTAACTTAGAACTATTAAAACCTAAATCCTGGATGCAATTTGGTTCCAAAAATTTTCAACCATCACTATTTATTCAATTTTTTTTAAATGTTAAGCTTTTGTAGAGCAGTTTTAGGTTCAAAGCAAAATTGAGGGGGAAGTACAAAATTTTCCTCTATACTCCCTTGCCCCCACACATGCATAATGTCCCCTCATCAACAGTCCCCACCAGGGTGGTACATTTGTTACAACTGATGAACCTCCACTGACACATCATAATCACCCTAAGTCCATAGCTCACATTATAGTTCACTCTTGGTGTTGTACAGTCTGTGGGTTTGGGCAAACGTATTATGACAGGCACCCATCATTATAATGTCATATAGAACATGTCACCGCCCTAAAAATCCTCTGTGCTCCCCTATTCACCCCTCTCCTTCTCCCAAATCCCAAGTAACCACTGATCTTTTTACTGTCTCCATAGTTTTGCCTTTTCCAGAAAGTCATAAAGTTGGCATCACACAATGTGCAGCCTTTTCACCTTGGCTTCCTTCCCTTAGCATTACGCATTTAGGTTTCCGCATCTTTCCATGGATTATCAGCTCATTCCTCCTTTGCTCTGAATAATCTGCCACCGTCTGGGTGTCCCACAGTCCACGTATCCTTTCGTCCACTGAAGGACATCCTGGCTAATTCCACGTTCTGACATTTATAAATAACGCTGCTAAAAACTTCAGCGTGAAGGTTTCTGTGTGGACAAAAGTTTTTAACTCTTTAGATAAATGTCAGGGAGCACTATTGCTGAATTTGATGGTAAGAGGTGTTTAGTTTTCTAAGAAACGGCCAAGTTGTCTTCCGAAGTGGCTGCACATTTGCACCGTCCCCAGCATTAATGAGCGCCTGTTGCTCCGCACCTTCCTCTACACTCGCTGTCTGTTCTGAATTGTGGCTGTTCCAAGGGGTGTGCAGTGGTGTCGCACTGGTGTTTTACTTTGTTTCCCTGATACCATATGATGTGGAGCACCTTTTCATGCGCTTAGTTTCCATCGGTGTATCTTCTTTGGTGAGATGTCTGTTATGGTCGTTGGCTCATTTTTAACCGGGTTTTTGTTTTCTTATTGTGGCATTTTAACAGTTCTTCATATATTATAGGTATGAATCCATTTTTAAAATCTTACTAAGGCCTAGTTGTGGGTGGCTCAGCAGTTGAGCTATGACCTAGGATCTAGGAGATCACGGTTCGATTCCCGGTCAGGGCACAGGCCCAGGTTGTGGGCTCCATCCCCAGTCAGGGGCCTGCGGGAGGCAGCTGATCAATGACTCTCTCACCATTGATGTTTCTCTCTCTCTCCCTCTCCCTTCCTTTTTCTGAAATCAATACAGATATATTTTTTTTAAATCTTACTAAGGCTCTCTCATATCTTGATTTGGTCCTCATAGAGCTAATATATTAATCTTCTTCAAATACAATTCTAATAATGCATTTTTTTCCATTATAGTTTTTGTTCAATATTACTCTGTATTAGTTTCAGGCACACAGTATAGTGGTTAGACAATCTTTTATTTTTTCAGTTACAGTTAATAATGTATTTTAGACTACTACATTTAATGATCACTTTATTGGTTTTTACATAAAATAAAGGCCCCTTTGCCTGGTATTCAAATGCATCCCATTTCTATCTCCATTTCTCCTTCTCAGCCTTAACTTTTATTATTTTTATGCACCAAATAAATTTCATGAGCTAGTTTCCTCTTCTGAATATTTGCATAATAATGCTACATTTTAGGTTCTTCTGAGGATTAAAGCAAATGAAAACTAGTATATAGTACAACCTCAGTATATCTCAATTATTCGCTAGAATAACTGATGAGACTTTTAAAAAGCATGGGTATTATAACAGAAGAAAACCTGCTTTTCAAACCCTAAATGCTACTTCCTAGCTCTTTGTTTCAGAGGGGTTAATTAATATCCTTGGGCTTTGGTTTCTTTATTTGTAAAGTGGTGATAATAGATGATCAATGGATAGGATGGAATTAGATTAAGTAATTAATGAATGTAATCTAGTTAAAAGCACCAAGGACAGACAGTTGGTCTCCTTTCTCCTTTGTCCTATATGTACCTACTCTCTAGCTGCAGACCAGTCACTATTTATTTCTTATATATGTCCTTTCCTGACACCAGCATTTTTCTTAAGCTAGTCAATTCTCTATCAATATTTTACCCACCACATAAGGCTCAGCTCAGTTATCTCCCTTATTAAAGTCCTAGGATTTTTTCACTAAAAAATATCTTCACTATCCCCTGCACCCCCCTATAGCATACCAAATATAGTACTTGTATATAGATCCCCTGTATTTACACACACTTCTTACTTTCCTCACCTAGACTGTAAACTGTAAGAGGCAGGGATAGCTATTTTACTCTCCTTCATGTCTTTTAAATCACCTACCCCAGTGCCTTGCACATAAGAAACATTCGATAAACTTTGCTTAACTTAACTATATTATGATTTTTTTGTATATTTTTTACTCTATTATATACTCCTTACTTTCCATTTAAAGTAATTTCTACATTTGGGAGCATTTCACATGAAGCAGAATATATAACATAACTTTCTACTGATCAACCCACACATCTTTTCAAACTTTCCCTGAAGATGTGGGATCGTGGGTAATCCAGAGGGCAGCCGGAGATGACAGCAGGTGTAGCTCAGGGGAGCTTCAGTAGTGCACCGGTGTGCCCTACTTCTGGCACTGACACACACACACACCCCCCTGAGCAGAGGGAAGGAGAAAGCTAGCATCGTCAACTTGGACATGGAGGTCAGAGTGGGCTCACAGGGCTGGGGATTCTGTGTCTGCTACTCAAGTTTGCTAAAGCTGCTCCTCACCGAGGTCCAAAGAAGATCCACGCTTAAAACTTAGCTCCCTTTTCTAGTAGTGGTTGTAGTGATGGAAACGTAACAACGATGCTTATTATTCTCATTTATGTAGCAGCCTCACTTGCAGAGCAACCCAATTCTCAGGGGTAGTTGTTATTAAATCTTAGGAGGACCTTGTGGCTCAGAGTGACTAACCAAACTGAGCCAAGTTACTAATATGTCCACAGGATGGAAGATACCAGACAAAAGGTCTTCTTCTGACTCCAACCCCAGCCTCCTTCTAGCACACCACACCCAACAGGTGTTGTTTATCCTTGATGTTTCAGCTGACCTCCCAGAAACACTGAGAGACACATAAAGTCAAAACAAGGTGCAGCTCTATAATAGCATCTTACCAGTGCCAAAGGGCAAAGGAAACATACCAAACAATTCTGGTGTAAGAAATTGCTAACAGCCTTCATCTCTTAAGCAAAAAAGAAAAAAAGAATGTTTTAGGTCTGAACTGAGTAAGGAAAGCTTTCTGGCTGAGAAGGAGACTTGTCGGTTGTGGGTACTGGGGGATACAGCACAGCCTAGGAGTCTGCAGGCACTTCAGGAAGACTGAGTCCCGAGCTCCTTTGCAGAAGTGCTCTGGGCTTCCTCTCACCACTTGGCCAATGGGTATTAGCCTGAGTGTGACTGTTTCCGCTATTGTAAACACCCTGTCACCTTCCTCCTGAAGTTAAAAGGAACAGAAGGCAGAGTTGGGGATGCCCCGAGGAAAATCTGACTTCCCAGACCTGTAGAGTTTGGAGAGATATTAACATTTGCGTTATTTTTAATTTTTTAAAATATGTTTTACTGATTTTCAGAGAGAGGGGAAGAGAAAGGGAGAAAGAGATAGAAACGTTGATGAAAGTGGAATATCACATCCATCAGCTGACTCCTGCACGCCCCCTACTGGGGACCGAACCCACAACCCCGGCATGTGTCCTGGCTGGGAACGGAAACAGTGACCTCTTGGTGCCTAGGACAACGCTCAATCCATTGAGCCACACCAACGGGGCACATTTGTGTTAGTTTTGGTAAAACCTTTTCCAATAATGGAAAATATAGCTTCTCTTTATTTCTATGTAGTCACTTTATCATTTATTTATTTATTTATTCATTTATTTAGGTCCCCCTCAAAATTTCCAAAGGCACAAGGCTTACTATCTGAATGCAGGTCTCTCTTGTCACAATCCACAAGTGATGAAATGAAGACTGCCCGCTCGCCGACCAGACAGACTACCATGACATCTGCCTACAGATTGATTTGCTAACCGGCACTGGGAGCTTGTCTCCCATGAAAAATGCAGCATTATGTAATCCACCCAGAAGAATGATTATAGCACACAAAAGCGGCTTTAATTAGGACTCCACTTCATTCTGCACAGGCCTCCTACGTATAACATTGTCTTCATGTAATTTTGGTTTGTGGCCTAAAATAAACGTGTCTATATAAAAGTTATTGTAACAGCTTTGCAGTTATGTGTGTGCACTCTGAAAAACCACAAATCCCACACTCAGAACTGAGAGGGGAAAAATATTAACCAAGGGGAAAGGTGCAGGCTGGTGTTACACATAGGGATGCTACCTCTGAGAAACAGGAGGGGAAATGGAGAAAGGCCAGGCCGACACCCTCCAGGTATTGTCTATTTTCCAACAGGAAACTTCGACTATAGCTCTAATTATTTGGTTCAAGGAACACTTGACAAATAAAATAAAATGCAGAGTAGATATATTTTACACTGATAATTTAAACTATGTGTAAAAGAAGAATTATTGACTAGTTTTTAAATGTTGCTGTAATAGCTATTTACATAGAAAATGTTCCAAAACAGTCTTATCTGGGGCAGGAAAGGGGTAGAAGGTTAAGACCCCAGAGTGAAGGTTATTTAAAAATATCAGAGAAAAAGAAAAAGCAGTTCTTGTTAACAAGATGTACAAAATAATTGGAAATCAGTTTTTAGACAGTTAATATAGCCCTTGTCGGTACTGGTTTCTAACTTACTTTCATGCTTGATCCTCTTGAGAAAAGAAAGTAAACATGGATGACATTAAAATGCATATCAAGGTGACCGTCGCCTTCTTTTTTAAGCCTTTTTCGCCAAATGCATAGATGGAATTTTGGTGATAGTCTCCTATGAAAAGCTGACCCCAACCCGCAAGGGTGAACCAAGGGAGGGGAGCTGTAAGAGTTCGGGGTCATTACGACGAAGGATGTCCCTGCTCAGAGGCCAGCCAGGATTAAGTAAAGGCTATTTCACCTGCTTTCTGCGTACCTTCAACGGCATAGGGCTGCTTTTGCAACTAGCTTCTGGCTGCTGCTAATTGACCCATATAGGCCTTGAACCTGTGATCATGACCTTGCTTGTGCTAAGGCACCATACCTTGGGGTGAGGGTAACACTGATCATTTCTGAATGGTCCCTTAGAGCCCACTAACCTCCTTTCAGGCACTTCTGCGCATACTCTGGGACTCCCCTGACCGAATTCATTCCAGAGAAGGCTGGCATCTAATAAATCGAAGTCCCTGTGTTAGAAACATGTATATAGCTTCTGAAGTCTCATTCTCTCAACACCACTGTTTTGTAGGTAAGGCATCCGAGGCACAGAACATCAGAGCCTGCGTTCAAGCCCAGGTCTTCGGGGCACATCCATTGCTGGGGCTCCTACACCACACTGCAGTTCTGTGTGAGTCGCATTCAAACCACCCTACACTCTCTTCAGTACTTTTATCTGTCAATAAAAAACGGAGGCAACCAAAAGAAACACGCTCCATTACCTAGCACTTAAACAGGGGCAAAGACTGTAGGAAACTGAGAAAGTATTTATTTCCATAATATATTTAAGCCAAATAAACATTTCTATTCATCTTCTTCCTATCTGAAAGCTGGAAATGGCTCTGGTGTGTAAAAAATTTCAGATGCGGGTCTACCTAGGGAAACAGCCTAGCAGGGTCGTTAAAAACACAGACTCTAGGGTCAGACACCTCAGTTCATTTTTTAACTTTGATATTTACTAGCTGTGTGGCTACAGGCAGGTTACTTAATCCTCCGTGTCTCCGTTACTTCCTGAGATACACAAGACTAAAAAATGGCATTCATAATACAAATGTAAGCCCTGTTCCTTTATCTAACTATGCCATCTATAAACACACTATGGATTAATTTTATTTTTTTTTAAGAGAGAGGGAGGGAGAGAGAGAAACATTGATGTGGGAGAGAAACATGGATTATTTGCCTCCAATATGCACCCTGACCAGGGATTGAACCCGCAACCTGGGTATGAGCCCTGATGGGGAACTGAACCAGCAACCTTTCTGTGCATGGGACATCACTCAACCGAGCTACACTGACCAGGGCCACTATGGATTAATTTTTAAAATACACAGACTGTGAAGATTGTGTGCATTAGACAACTCTATTGCATTGTTTTTGTGTTAAATTTTTTATTTTGTTACATAATATGTTAAATTATCATAATAATTTTGTGACCTTATTTGATATTTCTTTGAGTTTAAATATTTTCTAGAGCCTGAAAAAAAGGGCATGGCTTGGCCTTGCAGACCTTGGCAGGCCCTGACTTCAGTTCACTCCTGCATGACTTTTTCATCCATAGCATGAGCTGGCTTACTAATCGCTACCATATAGTATTTTTGGTAAAGGTTAAATAAAATAGTGTATATAAAGGACCAGCACAAGTGGATCCTCAAATCAATTACTGCTCTTAATTTTTCAGGAAAAAAACACGCAAAAAAACAATCTTTTTAAGATTTACTATCAGTCCTCTGATTCACCAGTGTAGCCCCAAGGTTCAGGGAACATTTTATCAATTTCTGTAGCCCTCTCACCTGTCCAGAGCCTCCCTGGGTAGGCTTGGGGAAGACTGTTCTTGTTAACCCTCCCTCTCCTCCATGGTCAGGGAGAGTGGGAAGAGGGGCCATAAAAGACAGGAACAGACGTTTAAAAGCAAAATGTGTAGATCAAAAACACTGTGGCGGGAAGGGACATTTAAAGACAAAATGTGTATACTGAAAACACTGTCGTAAGTGGAACACAGTTACAAACCTAGCTCTTCATTATAAACTTGGAAAGAAGTCAGGAAAAGCTGAGGAACGGCCACCACTGCCTTTTTTTATTCACCCCTCCCACGTTTTAAATGAGCATACGCGCATTCGCTGCAGAAGCTTATAGATGTGAGTGCCAACAACCTAAGTCACGGATCTAAAAGGAACTGCAGATGGAAGTTGAAGTTGGAGTATCCATGCGACAAGCAGGCGCACAGCCAGGTGGCCCTTAGCACAATGGAATGTCTTTTAGGAGCGCCACGTGTGCTCTCTGCAATGGGCAGGAAGGCAAACCACAAAGGCGGGTCAGCCAAGCCCTGCTGGGCGCACAGGACCCTTGAGGTGCAGGACTTCACTCCGCACTTGCAGGCTCAGCTGCAACGGGCTGCTTGTGTCCCTAGACGTCTTGACCCTTCCTCTGACCTCCCATGGAGTCGCCTGTGTTTTTTTTTTTGTCATTTTCTATTATTATGGATCAAGGAGAGCAAAAACTAATTTCAATAGCATTCATAGTAAAACATAGATAAAAATAAAATTTATTAAACTTCATGCAGAAAATCACAGATGTATTAATGTCCAAAAAAATCATTGGTTAACAAGGCCTGGTCATTTTCTCTGGCCGCCAACTTGTTCCAAGCATTTCCCTGCTGCACACACTGCTGTTGCTGCTGCCCACAGAAGACTTCACACTCCTTTCCAAGGCTTTAGGGGTGCCAAAATAAAAGACTGCCTTTGAAGAGAATGCATTACAATAAAATCAGAAGGTTTCAGCTTTGGTTCTTTTAAAAAGATGAGTACATAATGCACTTACTGAGGTAATGCTGACTCCCTGATTAAGAAGCGCAGCTTAATGATAAAATATATGGTAGTTTGACTGTAATAACTTTTTTTTGGTCCCTAACGACTTTTGTTTCTTTATGTCATCAATTGAGCTGGCTGTTTCCCTCATTAGAGCCTTTCCCAATGCATCTTCGCAACAGATCATCTCTCCACATCAGGGTGCCCACTGTCTATAGGGCGAGTTCATCTAATTTCCCCAGCACTTGATGAGGGGAAGAAACAAAAAAGGCCCACTTCCCCACAGATCAGAGCGACTTATGCCGATGTTAGAGCCCAAGTATTTGTATTTTCTCTGGCTCTTCTATTTGCGTAACATATGGAGTAGCAAAGTTAATATTCTTCTGAAAACCCCTGTGCTGGTCTCTACTGATTTGAACATAAAGTTCAAAAGGAGATGGTATCTTATAAAGACTCTAAGCTTACCGCATTAAATTAACAATACTAATCTCTGTGTTTCACATGCTTCTTACTCAGAGCACTTTTATAGACATTAAGCGAAAATGCCAAAGCTGTCTTTTAGATAAAAAGCAATAATGAAAACTCCTTTACACATTCCTGCCGGTCTTTTTAGAGGATATACTTAAGCCAGTAGTGATGAGGAAGGGGGAGAAATGAGAGCCCCCAACAGGCTTTTTCTCCTCTATTTAATCTTTCTCAACTCCAGAACCTTCTAGACCCTGACGACTTGGGGGAAATAAACAGAGAAGAACATGATAGAAAGAAGGAAGGGAAATGGACAACCATTTTGTAAAAAAAAGAGAAAACAACAATAAACAATTATCTCAGGAATTCTTGGAAACAAGACAACTACATCACTAGAAGCGGAAAGGGGCAAAGCCAACCCCGGGCCCAAACAATTCTGCACACAGAAGAGAGGTGGTGGGATGTGACAGGGAACACATGCTTTCAGGATGCTATACATCTGTCTTAGTGCATTTGGGCTGCTATAACAAAGTACCACAGGCTGGGTGGCTTATAAGCAACAAACATTTATTTCCAACAGTTCTGGAGGCTGGACAGTCCAAGATCAGAGAGCCTGCAGATTCTGCAGTGGCTGGTGAGGCTCACTCCCTGCTTCCCAGACAGTGCCTCAAATGAGGGGCTAGGGAGCTCTGTGAGGTCCCTAAGAGCATCAGCCTCATTCACGAGGGCTCCACACTCATGGCCCAAACACCACCCCAAGGCCCCACTTCAAGACTATCATGGTGAGCATAAGGATTTCAGCCACACTCAGACCATAGCAGGGCCATAATAAAATCCCGCTCACCTCACTTTGGCTTCCCAATTCTCCTCTTATACTTGTCTATGGGGATATTACATATTTCTCGGTGGCTCCGACCACCTCTATTCTGGATTTCACATGTTCATTAATGCAAAACCACCTACTGAAAACCTACTCTATGCTCTGCTAGGACTGAAGCATTGCACTTAAACAAGGTAGTCACTAATCTTACTGGGCTCCCAGTCTTGGGGTTGGGGTATGTGAGGGAGGATGCTGGAGAAAGGCAGGAACAGAATATCACACCAGCACTAGGATGGGGGGTTGCACAGGGTACCACTGTGTGATTCACTCAATAACAGCATGCCCAGACACGATTTTATCTTTTGTACTAAACTTCAAATCCTTGATGATTGCCTATGTGCATGGCATAGAAAAGTCTTCTTGCACACAAAGATGAGACAACAATTACCCCTTCTGTATTCTATAACTTGGTTGTCTCCATAGTGGGTGTGGGACAAGGTGTGGGAAGAAAATACTATAAAATATTATGACTAGTGCTTCTATTTAATTTGAAGAGAGAACTACGTTGCCCTAACTCTGAGTGAGCACATCAACTGCATGTCACTAATGCACAGATGTTCCTGACGGATGAAAAGTTGTGTCTTGGCACAGGCTGTGCTGTGAGGGACCATCACACAGCAGCTCACACTACTGTTGAGAATAGTTCACACTGAACACACCACGACGTCTTCTAACTTGTGTATACCTGGTTAGGTAGTTTTATGGATCACACTACATAGCATTACTCCACTCCCGCTCACTCTCACAAAACAGACAAGAGCAGTAAATGATTTGTAAACAAAACTAAACAAAGCCCTTGGATTACAAACAATCCTTGTACTTCAAGCCAGGACAAGAGCGTGGCAGAGGTGATTCTTTTGCTCCTTGGTGGGACCTTGGTTTCAAGTCAGATGGCGGGTAAATGAGGGGATGATGTATTCAGATCAGATGTGAATGCGCCCTAATAATGTGAAATTATCCAGATGCTATCGGATATCAGAGTTACATCCTGTAGCTGAAACATGAACTTCACTCTAAATGTATCATGGATGAGAGAGAAAACACATATTATGATTGAGTGAGCAGGAGGTGCTTCTTCCATTTTTTTTACATATGTATGTGGTAACATTTTCAACCATTTAAAGCCAGTAAAAAATATACTGAACTTAGAAGTATGAAACTGAAGTAGTACAGAAAACAGCAAAACAAGGTAAAATCATCATTTTCAAAAATAATTAAGAAGGTACAACCATATTGTTCTCATTAAAGTTGTTATAAATATTCTGTTAATATTACATTCAAGAAGAAATAATTCAGTGCTATTCTAACATTTTAATAAGAGCAAAAGGTTTGTTTAGGTAATTAAGTAAAATATTTGAATATTTATTTACATCTACCCCAATATTTTACCTTTTAATATTTGTATATCTTACACACAATATTTCAGTAAAGTAGTTATGTGTGAAATTTATAAATAAGTAAACACACATTAATGAGTATCTGCTATCTATCCATATCTATTTCTCTCTATATATTTTAATTTGTAAGGCCGATGGTCAACAGCATGATGACCACTGTCATTGGCCACAGTGAACCGCTCCCGACAGAAGTCGATGTTTATTCTACTGTTTCCATGTGGGACTAGAAGAATGAGCCTGGGAAAATATTGGCATGAATAACCTCTTTGTGAAAGACCAGAGGGTCACATAGTCATTTTGTCAGTATATACCGAAAATTAATCAACAGACAATGCAACTAAAGAAGAGTTAGTTCAAGGTAAGCAGTGCTGGTTCTAAAATATTAAGCAGAAGTATGATCTAAATAGCATTAACTTTCTCTGAGGAATCTTTCTCAGCCAACTGATATCTAACAGCTGAAAAAGAATGTAGAATGTTTGACTCATGCAGCAGTCTTGGGGGGGGGGGCAGTTAAAGGTCTGCTAATAAGGTTTGACCTAGGAGTTGATGTCAAGCCTGGAACTAATGAAACTCTTACACACACACACACACACACACACACACACACACACACACACACACGGACTTCTCTCTCTCCCTCTCTCTCTCTCTCTCTCTCCCCCCACCCTCTGTATATGTTATTTTCTGTATTACTCATTTAATTCTTATAATAGCACTATGAGAAAATGGATAGAGAGATTAAAACCCAAAGTTATATAAACATTGGTTACAAAACCAGGTTTTGAATTTAGGCAGCCTGGTCCAAGGTCCATATTCTCGCTTACTATGCTGTTTACTAAGGAAGAGACCAAGGATCAGAGAGGCCAGCTCTCACAGGCATCCGCATCACCTTTCTTGTGCTCCATGACCATAACCCTCCCACTGCTCATCTGCAAACAGCAAGCTTCTCAGTAAAGTAGTATTTCAGGTAAATTATCTTGCTCCTATTTTGTTCTATGTTACAGAAAAAAGATCTATTTGGGAAAAGACGGAGATTAACAAAGTAAAATGTATGAGCTAGTAGTCATTGTAAAAATATACCTATACATTAGAAGATGCTAAACTTTTCATGATAATCTTATTTTCTGTAATTTTTAAATGTAAGTTTTCTCATCTTACATAATAGTATTTGTCTATGGTAATATATTTGTTAGTTTTCTATATTAAATATGCATAATTGATTAGATTTCAATTTTTTTATTGGTAGAAAACAAATTATTTCTACTAAGTTGAACAAGACATACATCTGAAATGGGGTGAGAATGCCATCAAACATGATTTTTAATGCTGAAATATAACATTTCCATTAAATTTGGAAAATAAAACCAATCATATTTAACTTAAATTTTGTACCTCAGCTCTATCTTTTAACATGATAACTGGACAGAATTTTATGAATAAACAGTCTTTAAAATTTTTTGTAGCTTGCTATGTTTCCCACTGGTTTAATAATTTTTTAAATTTTAATAAAAATGAAATAAAAACACGTTACTCAATATTAGTTTGTTTCTACTTTTTTCCCTTGCAGGTCATATTTAGAGTTGACTAAGCAACATAAGCGTTCAACAGACTTTGATTTTATTTTTATCGCATGCCTCACAAAACTGATTTAGAAACCTAAATATGTGTCACAAACATATTAAATTATGAACAGTCAGAGCTTATTGGATTCCCAAAATCTAACAAGAATGGTTAGCTGTAAAAATAAATGAATATTCTTCCAATGTAACCAGACACATTTAAGAAATTCTTACAGGAATCTAGAAGATTCTGAGCTGCCATGATTGATACCATGCCAATTTTTCAGAAGCCTGTTTTTGGAAGACTCCTCCTTCTGCATGAGTCTCGATATAATTCCCATCACACAGTGATTTGGATTGACTTCAGAATGGAGGCTGAGGAAATCTGGAGAACATCCACACCACTGGCACAATTTGGAGATATTTTCTGTGTGGACATTGTTCCTACATTATATCTGCTTCACAGAATCTTCATCACATTCCCACTGTCAGCAGACACCAGCTTTACTCTTGCCGATATTTCATCATTTTTCTCTTGCTATTAATGGATCTATATGATTTATGGATGCCCTTCTGCTAACATCACTCAGAAGCAGGGGTGTTACAATGCTTCGAGCTGTACACCCGAATACCAGCCTGCAAACTATGCTGCGGTGCACAGGTTGGTGGGAGGGAGGAACAAAACCCCAGTGGCTGGCATGAATAAGAGTTCATTTTAAAGGTCTAATGATTTCCAGGAAAAAAGTTAGATAGCTGAAAAAGGGAATTATACCCCAGCAATGCCCCTCTGACTCAAAAGCCAGACTTCAAGCAAATACATTCCCCTGCAGCCCCATCCTAAAGCTTGAGGTAAATGAAACAAGTTCTCCTGGGTGTACTAAGGCCCCTGCAGTAAAGCTGTGACCTTCTCATGGACCTTCTTTTAGAGCCTGATTGATGCTTATTTACCACGGAAACAGGGAAGACAGATCTGATTTTAGATACTAGCTCTGTACCATTTGGGTTTCTTCCTTTGGGAGGGGGGGGGGGGGTAATAACACCTATTCCTAGAGTTGTTGGAGACTTTAACAGAGAATAATCTTCCGGTGAAAATGTACTTACACTTGGGGGGAAAAGGTCCGTGTATTAAATATGTGTTTTGTTTTCATCAGTGTAACATATATTTGTTGGTAGATATGTTTGTTTGTTTGTTTGTTTAGTCTGCCTCTGGGTAGTTCAGATGCCATGAAAGTATTGTAAGGCCCCTTATGAGAGATAGAGAGTGGGGCAGATGACTTTGGGGATAAAAACAATATCCTGGATATCTATTTTTGCATAACAAATGATGCTCCGATTTAGTGAATTAAAACAGTCAACATTTACCTGGCAGTTTCTGTAGGGCCGGAACCTTGGAAGTGGCTTAGCTGGGTGGCCCTGGCTCACAGCTCTTCATGAGGCTGCAGTCCAGGCTGAGGCCAGGGCTGCGGTGTTGGGGGGGTTGACAGGGCTTCCCTGGTGGGGGACTCACATGGCTGCTGACGGGACGGACACCCCACAGGGCGGGATTCTTCCTTACACCGTCATCATGACATGGCTCTGGCTCCCCCAGAGCGATTCAGCAGAGACTGAAGTAACTACAGTGAAAGCCGCAGGGTCCTTTATGGCCTAATTTGAGAGTGACATGCCCGTATGCCTTCCGTATGCTCATGCTCACGCTAATCCACCCTGGGACCTGGGGGAGGGGACACCTGAGGGTGTGAATACCAGGAGGTTGGGAATCATTGGACACCAGTAGCATTTACATGGCATCTCCTGAGTTATAAAGTGCTTTTCACAAATAGAACAATATCCTGAAGTAAGAAAGCAGATAGTTTAAATGACTTTCCTGTGGTCACAATTACTAAGAGCCTGTACTCAAGATGACAGAGAAGTGTATGTTATTTCACACTACTTTCTTTACATCCTCTGATTCTCTTAGTTGATTAAGATATAATAACTTCTATTCTGACAGGAACCAGCTTAAACATGAATAAATTATAATAATCGTAAGGCTCATTTTAATAAAAATATAAATAAAATATAATGCTTAAATACAAGGGCAGAAAGTTAATTCAAATAGATAATAACCATAAGAAGGAAAATTTATTTAAAAAGAGATTTAAAAAGATAGAAATCTCTATTTAATATAACATAATTGGGCCATTTTCTAAATCCCATGTTCTAAAAATTCAACTTATACCTCTGGCAAAAGTTTACAAAATAAATATAAAAACAAGTGGGAGAGAAGTGTTACTCAATTTACTATCTGTAAAACTATCGTTTAGATCCTGAGTCAGCAATTAGGCTAATACTAATGTACTACACAGCCTGAAGAAGCTAATGCCAGTGGGTAATGAACTATACTCCTAAGTTATTGTAAGCGAATAGCCAACTTTAAAGAGTTTTTTTAAACAGCTTATTCAGCATAAGTATCAGACACTATTTGATCCATCATTTCTAGTTGACTGAGTTGTAGCCAATGTTACTGAAGAACTAATTACAGTTTACATGAAAGCTAACTAACAAATTATTTCACATACTTTTATACACGATTTTAAAAATCCCAACTCGTTTTAAGATTCAAAGACACCAGCACATCTTATGCCTTGCAGGGAGCATTTGGAAACAGAAATGAAGATAAAACTAGGTCCTATCAGCAAATTCAATCTTTTCAACACTTTAGCATTAAAAGTTCTAAGAACAAATCGGATTTAAAATAGAGAATATTAATGGCTTGTGAGCAGAGTTAAAATAATACAGAGTTTGCTATATGTATTGACTTAGATCTTCATCTAAATCTGTTCTTAGAGTAATAACAGGAAACTCTGCCTCGACAGACACGAAAGTTCACAGAGCAGGCAAGATGTGTGCGTGCATGTGTGTTTTTCTGCCTCTACAGGATAATGGTTGTGGGAGTTCTCTACATCTAATTCAAATGAACTTCTGGGAGGGTTAAATTGATCTCTCTATTTCTGAGTAAAAGTAACTCTGAAGAAGGAATGATATATGCTGATTATGGGGCGATTTAGCCCCTATGGGTGATGATAAGTGAGTCATGTCCCATAATTATTTTGAATATTACAATTTGAAGACAGTGTGCTACCACTTTTTGCAGGTTATCTTAGAAGGCAGAGCTGCAGTGTACTTAGCTATTTCCAGCTGTAACCTCCCTCATGTACCTTTGAGAAATGAAGCTTGGGTTGTGTATCCTTACCCAGCAAATCAAGAGCTAGAACTTGTCTTCTTGCTCTATTCCAGAGATTTTCACCCTAACACTCCACAACTTGCATCTCTGGATGACAGCCTTGGCTGTGCCTACAGAAGTGTCTGAAGTTCAGTAATCTGTGGCCCCACTCATGGTGGTGCATCATCTGTGTTCCACCTAGAACCTCCTCCATGAGTTTTAGTCTATATGTGTAACCTCTGCAGTAATGTGTTTAAAATAAATCAGTTTTAACCAAATAAATATACAGTGTGATGAGATAAAAATTTCATTCTCATTAAATTGTTTTTCTATAGATTGAAGAAATCCATTAAAAATACCTTCAAAACAAAATGTGTATATGTACTCAAAAGTTAGATTTATAATCTTGCCTTGCTGAAGACTGAGCTCAGATCTGCTCTTTTGTTAAAGATGAAGAGTCCCAGGTTTTTTATGGCAATGAAGATATATTTGCAGTTACGACGACCACTGGTGCTATCAAAAGATTGAAAAAAACATGAAAAGGGACTACTTTCTTATCATGTGATCCAACTGTTCTTCAATGCCAAGTCTGAGTGTCATACAAAATCAGCTTCCTTCTACCAATGTAAGCATCATTCACTAGAGGACTTGCAGTCTAGACTCTAGCAGAAAGAGAAAAGGAGTCTTAGCCTGATAATGAGGTTCCAACCTAAGCATGGCCCCTAAATTGTTAGGTAAATCTGGTCCCACAACAACTATACTGAGACAACTATGCCAAGCATCACAGCCCTCGATGAACTTGGCTTCCTCTGCAAAATGGTCGGAGTAGATTGAAGAGTCACTGCCTCTCATTTCTAACCCCTGGAAGTCACTGTCTTCACCAACTCTTTTCATTATCATCATTGGTGACACTTCTGTCTTTGACTTCTCAGAGTTAGGCAACTTTTGAGGCATAATAAGAACCTCCCTTTTAACAAAGACAAAACAACATATGAAATGAATGTCATCATCTTCTTGACGGAATTACCTAAATATAAACTTAAGAGTGGCATTTCCAAAGTAAAATCATGACCTGGATAAGTCATCCTTGAATCTTGTCCAGAAATTACTCTTCCCTTGGAAATCCTAGTAAGGATACTCCACTGCCTCTGTTCTTGGTAAAGACTGATTATTTTTAGATGAACAGAAGATCTAATTTCCTCTCCTTCTTGCAGCAGAGATAGTTCATGCTTCTGTTAACCAGTCCAAATTCAGAATATAGCTATGTCTAAAAGATTATGTCAACAGAAATATATTTATTCAAGGAACATTGTACTCTGTCATATATGAATAAATCAGCCCTGGGTTTGAGGTCTATTTTCTACTACGTGACTCTTTATTTCTTAAAAGGATTTATAAGATTTTAGCCGACGCTTTTCTTCCTATATATGGAGTGTTTATGTTTCAGCCTTATTTATCATCACTTGCATTTGGAAAGACAGGAATCAATAAAATTGGAAAATATAAGTTATGAAGCAAACTTGTATAACTTTAGACATCACACATGAAATACTGAGTATTTCCTTAAATATATCAGGTAAGATGATATAACTAATGTAGCAATCACACTTTATCAAACAAAAGGTTATTTCTAAGGAAAAAGCAGCTTTCTCATAAAATATGTGACTGAGATTGTTTAAGGAATACAGAAAACTGAATTAAATGTCTTTTCACCATTCGTCTTCCAAAATACATATCGGAATAAAAATGACTCAAATATATTTGCAAAGATAATGTATATCTGTAGACATACTTTAAAACTAAGGTCGAAGATATAGAGGATGGAAATAGCTCACAGAAAAAAACAGAAATATGACACTAAAGAAAGTTGCTTTTAGCCAATAAATGCTAATGAAATAAGTTGGGAATCCAGATTGCTAGACCCCCAGGGCACTTACAAATGACCAGTGGTCTTCCTTTGAGTTCAGATTTTCAACAACACACATCCAAAGGCCTAAATTGTAAAAGGTATCCAGCTTGATTTACTTGGAAGAACTCTATTTTAACTCAAAGGGTATATAATTAGGATACTCATATTCTAGCACTTCGAGATATTTTTAAAGCTGTTTGAAAACTGCTATATTATCACAGAAGGTTCCTCACAGGCACAGCAAATGGCAAGACTGCTCAACCTGTTTAGGGTGCTCTTAAATCTACCTTGTTTACTGCCCTCGTCTCTCCACATCCAGGCCACCAGTGTCTCTTGACTTTAGCATTGCGGTCCATTCCCTTGAGCCATCAACTGCCAACTGGGCTTCCAAAAACAATGCAATGGTGATGGCAGGCTCCTCTCTGCTCTAAGTCCTGTTTTACTGCAGTGTGCCCACACCCCACCACTTTGCCCCAGTCCACAATCCAATCAGTTCTCCCAAACACTAGGCTGGCTTCACTAGCATTGCTGTCCAACTCCCACCATGGCCTCCACTCCTACAGTCCTGGTCAGGGCCACCGCCTGCCCCACAGTCTTTATCCTGGCACCTCTCGAAGAAGAGTCAGACAACTGACTCTGGAAGGGTGAGATGGTAAATAGTATGGGCTTTCCAGATCAAGCAGTTTCCCTTCCAACAACCCAACTCTGCCATTGCCATGCAAAAACAGCCATAGGTAATATGTAAATGAACAGAGTTCCACTGAAACTCTATTTCTGGATATGAAATTTGAATTTCTTATGATTTGGATATGTCATAAATATTATTTTTCTTTTGATGTTTTTTCAATTACTTAAAAAAGTAGAAAAACTCTTAGTTTATGTACTATACAAAAACAGGCAAAGGGCTGGATTTGTCCCATAAGCCATTGTTTGCTGTCTCTGGCTCTGCTGTATGTCTGAAAAGAGCAGCCCGTGATTAGCATGTTTGAACTGAGCTTTGCTCATGCAGGAAAAATGTGAGGTCCTCCCCATAGTCTATAAAGCCTTTATATTCTGGGCCCCTTTATTTCTCTGTCTTTATCTACAGTTTCTCCAACTGCTCTCTTTGGTTTGGCTCTGCTCCATGTAACTGACCTCCTTTCTGTTCCTTGAACATGATGAAACCAAGCCCGCCTTGAGGTCTTTGCATTGGCTGGTCTTTCTGCCCATAATCGGTTTCCCCATATATTTCCATGGCTCTCTTGTTTGCTTCAAGATTCTGATGAGAGTCTATGCTGACCATTCTATTTAAATTGTAATCACTCTGTTTTGGACTGATTGTGTCCCACTAAAATTCATACGTTGAAGCCCTAACCTTCAGGAACTCAGAATGTGACTATATTTGTAAATAGGTCTTTAAAGAGGTGATTCAATTAAATGAGGCCATTGGAGTGACCTCTAATCCAACCTGATGGTCTTTAAAGTTTGGACACATAGGAAGATATCAGAGACATGTCCTCTCAAAACAAAGGCCATGTGAGGATGTAGTAAGGGGGTGGCCATGTGCAAGCCAAGGAGAGAAGCCCCAGCATAAACCAAACCTGTGGACACATTAATCTTGGATTTCCAGCCTCCAGAACAGGGAGAAAATTTACATTTTCAATAACTGCTTTGCTTGTTCAGAACTCTGAGAGTATAGCCATTGTGTACTCTTCAAAGTTATATACTGATTCTGAAATTTTTCAAATTCCTATTTTATAGCAAAATACTTCTCCATAGTGATCTGAAGTCTTAAAACATATATCAATAAATTATATTAATTAAATTTAGCTTTCCTAAAGATATGATTTTAATACCTATGTATACCTCCCATCTCTTTATATTTCATAAAGAATTTAAGCAATCAGCAGGTTCTTAATATTGACTTGTAAAGTAGATAACTTTCAATTTTCATTTTGGATGTTTATTAATTCTGTTATACTTTACATCTTTGAAAATAGGCAAGATGGATACAGTTATTAATCTTGTCCTTTAATGGGGAAAAATAGTTATTCACTAATTTTTTAAGTGCAACAACTTTAGACTCATGAATTTTTAACAAAAATATATTGCACAATATACAATGTACAAATTATCTGGCATTTTTAGGTAAGAGAGGATTTTTGATGAAAGAGTATTAAAGTAAAACCCTTTAAGTATACAGACGTGAAATTTTATCATTTTTGAAGGCCTTAGAGCCAGGTATTCTATTTGCTTTTTGAAAATTTTAAATGGATATAGATTGAGTATACTTTGACCTTTTCTGAGAACTCTAAAACAATTGGATGGTGTTAGTTGCTGCCTTATGGTTGATTTATCGGTGTCCGAAACAGGGCTTAGGACTACTTGACTGAGTACTGATCCCAACTACTATCCTTAAGCACGCTGGCTTGAAAAAGTACCTGGTGGCAGCTTGAACTGAGATCACTTAATTTTTCTGATGAGGAAACAGGTACCACAGGGGGAATGTAAATTTGCCCGAGGTCATCTGCTAAGATGAAATGGTATCAAGATTTCAGTTCAGGCCTTCTCGGCTGCCAAGATCAGGTATTGCTATCACACCAAGTCACCAGCATAGGCACTTATCACAATGCAAGGTTGTGAGAACACCGTACTTCTGGAATGGTGATATAATGGACTAGAAACAGAACCAGTTCTCATGACCTTCATAAAATCACTTGAGTAACTCAGGCCCCAATATTCTCTTTTGAAAATAAAGAGTTCAGACCAAATGAGTTTTATGGTCCACTGAGATTTTACATAACTCTGATCCAGTAATATATTCCAACTCAACTATTTATACATGTACCATGATATACATGATCTTGTCTTTATTGTTATCATTGTGTTGTGAACTCCACTTATTTGAGTTTGAACAAGCTTCGTAACCTTCAGAGATCATAGACTATGCTTTTACTTGGAGAAAGGCTGGGAGGGCATCTCTGGGAGGCACATTTGCATGTATTTGGGTACATGCCCAGAAGTTGGCTCTATAGTTTCTCTTGGGGAACTTTAGTAGACAGAGCATAAAACTCATCTTTAAAGTTCTAAAAGTCTTTTATAGAGCTGGCTTCATAGCTCTTTGAAGCCTTTTGACTTTTGATTGGTTCAGGGAATTATAAGATGGTTGGGAAATTCTTTTATGTATGACCCATAATAAAACAGGCTCAATGTGTCTAAGTGAGGTATTATAAAAGAGGAACATGGCTGATTTGACAGGCTTCAAGGCTCTTATCTTAACCTAGTCATCCTACAAAATGGAAAGCTTCCCATTGTAAAGGTGGTGATACTGAGCTAGAGGAACTTAGAATTTTCTCCAAGTTATAAGCAAGCTGGAGAAGAAAAACGCAGATGGAAAACAGATCAATCATCTGAAATCCTAATAATATATATTTTTGGTAATGTGTCTAAAACTGCAGTCCATCCAAAGTGGTATCTTTCTGCTTTCAGCAGGTTTACCATAGTTAAAGATTGGAAGAAACTATACATTTCTATTTTTATTATTTTAAAAACACTAAAATGCATAGACATTTATACATAAATCACCCATAGCATATATAACTTTTGAAACAGTGAGCCAGTAACCAGAACCTACCCCTGTTTTAAAATGTGCAGTTACACCTCCTCTGTGTACAACTGGAGAGAATTTGGACTCCGGGGCTCTGGATTACCTACACTTTCTATTATGGGAAGGGGCACTGGGCAGAGATAAGAAAGCAGCAGAGCCACAGCAGAGACTAGAGTGAGCAGCTGCCCCGGCTGAGATCAGAAGTGATAGAGGCAAACAGTCACAATCCTACCAACTTTGGGAAAGACATGGAGAGAAACAGAGGCCGGTGCTCTGTGCTCTAAAAAGCAGGGGTGTGCAGCTTAGTCATAATTCCAAGTATGCAGAAGGCAAGGTCTAGGCACTGGATTACAATAAGGAACAAAGCAAGCATGATCCTTAGAAAGAGTTTACATTCTGGTTTTATAGAGACTTGTAAAATAATCTAAATTATTTTAGGTAGTGGTAATTTCTACTGAGAAGGTGACTGTGTATCTATTTGTCTGGGCCAGTCTTGGTGTATGTCTGTCCTCCTGCTGGGATTATTAAGATTGCCTCCTCTCCCTCTCACAGATGCCCCGATTTTGGTTACCCTCTCTGTAAAAGAAATTTCCAAAAGGCGATATAAAGGAATGTCATTCTTGGAGTGGCTATTTTGGATTGGAAGGTCAGGAAGTGGCTAAGATGATATTTGAGTTGAGAAGTGAAACCATCACACAGCTCTTGCGAGTATGTCTGAGTTTGAGGAGGGAGAACCGTGTAGTCAGACAAAGATCCAGTTTGGGTTCTGACAAATATCAAGTCCAATAATGAGATTCAGAAAGGAACACATTAAATTATATAAAGGAAGAAACAGATTCTTATTTATGATATCCTCCTGCAAATCTATATTTTTGAGCAGCTACTGTACAGTAAATACCTTGTTAAGACAGAAATGGAGAATTACATTTTTTTTATGTCCTTTACAAAATCCAGATCTATTTGAGATACGACTCTAACACCTGAATCTGTTAAATAATACAGGGCTGGTGAGTAATTAAATGCAGAGCAATAAGGGATAGGCAACTCATACTATGAGAGTTCAAAAAAATAAAATAAAATCAATGCACATCAAAGGGTAAAGACAGGTTGAAGGGGGCGAAGAAATGGGATCTGAACAGGTGCTTAACTGAGGAACTGGAGCATTCACCACCTGATCACTCAGTAAGCCACAGAAGTATTCCTCTGGACAAGGGAAGGAGCCTTCTGGAGGCCTTTGCTGGTAGTTGCTGCAGCAATCTGGTAATCTGGGCAACTGAGCTTTTTAGCAAAACTTCTTCCTCCTAAAATTAATCCCGCTGATCCTCTGTCCCAGCTGCTTTCTTGTCTTCCCCATGTGGCTCCTCTCTCCCTAGCCTCTCTCCCTCTAATTTTGTCAGAGGAACATAGTTTAAAGGCTTATTGCCTCCCTTGGTTACCCACTGTCCTCGCCTCTCCTTGGCAAAACCACAAGAGACAGGTCTGCTCTGCATTTGGAAATCTTAGCACACGTTGGTTTATTAGCTGTTCTGCATCTGTTTGCTCTGCTCACAGAGTAACGGGGGACGGGTCAGGATACGGCAGGACTAGCTTCACAAAACCACAGGGCTCAGCCCTTAACTCGCCCTCAATACATCTTAGTTGGATGAGTAAAAGGCAATTACAGTTACTGGAAACTAATAGAAGGCAAAAGAGTTTAAAATTGGAGTCATGTATATAGGTTACTTTCTATGTACTTGTTCCTAGTTACCAGGCACCATAATAATGATTGGAACCCAATCACCTTTGGGAGAAAATTTCATTTGAAAAATTAAAAAAACAACACAGAGTATCTTATATATACCAGGTCAGTAATAATGACAGAAGTTACCATTCAGTGAATGTCTGCCAGTAACAGAAATATAAGTAAGAATACCCCCATTTTACAGATGCGTCGCCCCGCTCAGATGATGATGACTTTCACAACCGAAGGGCTGGGGGGAGGGCTGGATTCCCAGCAGGATGCTCCCGAGTCTCCCTCTGCGCTGGCTGCTGACCTCCAGATACACAGCTGGGGGTTGAGCAGAGAGCAGCTCTCCTGGAACACATTCTCCGAATGCATTTTTCACTTTTAATGTAATCTTCTTATGTTATGGTCATTAAGATGGTGATGAAAAGAGGTTAGAGGAAGCAAAACAGAGCCAGACATGAGACACATAAAGGAGGCTGACACATGATGGAATGCTGTTTACGAGCTGACTCCTCCAACCCAAACTTGGCAAAGTTCTTTCTTCCCACCCGGCCACCATTCAGTCTTTCTGTCTGACTCACCCTCCCTGAAAATAATGATTAGTTGGCTCTTCTCAGCCACTACTGAATGTTGATCTGGCACAGAGTCCTACGTGTTCCCCTTTAAAAAGGTAAAGTGAACATTCGTCCCAAATAAGGAACATCCTGAGACAATCTGACGTTACTGCAGCAGCTCCACCAGGCAGGGGAAATGGACAATGTCAGGCACGGAGCCACACTTTGCAGAACTTGATAAAAACTAATGTTTGTCAAAATGTTTGGCATCTACTGCAAAAAATACATCAACGCTGGTTTCTATTACGCCCAGGTGGACTTTGCTTTCTTCTACAATTAAGGGAAGCTTTTCAGATTACAGCCCCTCCCTTCCCAACCCACAAATGTATCCCAGTGCTGGAAAAAGGAACCTGAAGAGAAAATATACTTTACCAATGAAAATCCATCATCATGCCCAGCAAACACAAGCCGTGACCATATCATACTATGTTGTAACACCATCTTCCTACTTGACACACACTATGTTGTCCATGTGTCATTTACTTAGGCTGATTACAGTGAAAGCTCCTCAGAAAACAGAGTCAATTTGTTTGAGGCATAGGTTTTTTAACCTATAAAGTTAAATAAAGAAAAATTTGGGACAGGAGCTATATGGTCAAAGTAAAAGATAAACAATGATGGTGGAAGGTGTGATATGATGACTAGAACCCGGGACATCACCCAGGGGTATGACTAGCTAGCTCATGCCACTTTCAATGTCTTTCGAGGAAAAGCAATGGGATTAACTGTTAGTAATTTTAAAGAAAGAAATCCTGGTCAGTGGTAATACCTGTTGTGGGCGAATGTAAAATAATAAATATGGCCGTGAGAATATTTCTACTTATAAAAGTATAAATGTAATATGAAATAATAGATGTGGCCATGAGAATATTACTACCCTAAGTATTACTACTCATATGTAGAGAAATTTCCTCACTGGCTTTCTAGAATGGAGTCAGCCAACGGGAGCACCAGCAAAATCTCTGAGGGCAGGAGGAAGGTAGGCCAGCATTTTTTTTCCTGAGCTCCCTTCTGATCAGGTCTCCATGAGTTGGCCGTGTCCCTGGACTAAAGGCCACGCCTGCCATCAAGCAGCGCTCTGCGTGGAGTTTCCCTCTGCCGGCTTCAGAAAGGGCTCCCATCCCCTGCTCCCCCAGGGGCCTGCTCTTACTAGCTGCAGGGTGCACATGGCGCCTGTTAACTTCCTTACACCCTGCCCACATGCACTGTCTTTTTATTACATTATTTTCCTGAGTGTGAGCTCTCTTTCCCCGTCAGGAACATAACTGATACATATCTCAATCAATCTACAATATCCTCAGTCTTTGTCCCACATTGTGAAACTTGGCTATTTCTTCTTCAAGTACTTACATGATGCACTGATGTATAATTGTGGATTTTTTTAGTAAGAAATCTCTAATAATTTTAACTCACAGGAGCAAAGGCAGATTCTTCTATGAATATCAGCTCTTCCCTTTAGACTACATGTAATATATTGATTACTTTGGTCAATCAGCTTACAATGAGTTTAAGAGCTGAATATGTCTAAGACTGTGAGACCAGATGACTTACTACTTTGAAATTTATACAATGATAAAAAATGTCTTCTCTTGGAAGAGTTTTTTAAGCCCTACAAGTTTACCTAATGTACCAATTATGGGTAAAGAACATAAAATACAAGGCCATTTGTCCACTGAATTCAGGGATCCTCAGACCAAATTCAGCAGCCATTGGCAGACCTTGAGCTGATTAGGCAAAATGCTGAGTCCCTCAAAATATTCCTTTACTGCTAATTGAAAAGTTAAACTCATTAATGGAAGATAAAATAATTCTTATGATAAAGTTTAAAATGTAAACTCTGCTGGGGGAAAAACAAACATGCACACACACTGACACATATTCTTTGGGAATTGCGTAGACACGACATCAAGCTTCTCTGCTTTCTCCTTACCCGAGGGCAGGTTTCAACAGAAGAAGCACAGAGCTGAGTATAAATGGTGGCATTTTATGTGCATTTCAGTAATGTGAGTTTTACATAGTGCCATAAGAAATCTAATTTCACTTGATCAGCAAAATTTGAATAAATTTAAAAAATTTAATCAAGAGTAACATAATTCCAGAGCTGATATGCCAAGTGAATATAAACTGTTTATTCAACTGTCACATCAGGGCCCTGTGAACTGGGAAACAGAAACACCTGTCATCTTGTGCCTGGATTAAACTGGAGTTTTGTGAATTTTAATTATGCGAGGCCTCAGAAGCATACCCCTTGCATGAGATGCGTCTGCCCGTGTCCAAAGGTGGCAGAGAGGGGGGCAGAGGGAACTGCACACGCCATCCTGTGACTTGTAACCAGGAAGGGCAAGAAGGAAACAGGGAAAAGCAATGCATGACTAGAAACGGGTTCTTAGTTACCAGATACTGCTAAGCGTCACTAGTTTTTCATACTTTAAAAATGCGACCCAGCCCTGGCCAGTGGGGCTCAGCGGGTCGGGCATCATCCAGGGCACCGAAAGGTCGCTGCCTGGATCCCAGTCCGGGCGCAGGCCAGGGTTGCGGGCTCCATGCCCGGGTTTCAGGCTCCACCCTGGTAGGGGGCGCGCAGGAGGCAGCCAATGATGGTTTCACTCTCACATCAACGTTTCTCTCTCTCTCCCTCTCCCTTCCTCACTCTCTAGAAATCAATAAAAAGATCTTTTACAAAATACAACATAAACATATCTAAATCTTGGTATTATTCATCTTGGGACTGGCTTGATCCACAGAACAAGCTACCCAATGCTAAAGTGTGAAACAGATGCTCTCACGCTCTCTTTTAATCTCAAGTTCTCTGCCTGACGAAATGATGATGCTTACCACAGCCTTTCAATAGAATATTTACATTAAACTTGAAGTAGTTTAACCCTCTGGTTAAACTGCAGCTGGTTTTGCTTTAGATTGCTTTTGTTTCACTTAGATGGAGAGCTAAATTCCTCCACACCTGATGATTGCAGTCCCCAAGCCTGAAACAGAGCCCCAGGCAAGATCCACTCCACACATATGTTTTGGGAGTACCTGCTAACAGAAAAATGTGTTCAGGTCTTGATTTTTCAAGAAAACTATGTATCGAGAACTAACAAATGCCCAAACAACCTCCAAATAAGTACAATGAAACATTCCAAGCCTAAATTTCACACATAAAGAGGAAAGAAGTCCGAATTTGATATGTGTAATATCATTCATCCTTTCGTCATGGGCCAGCGTTTGTGGGACAGGACACCCTGTGGGTTCCAAAGGTACACAGACTGCCCATCAGCAGAATGAGTCTCATGTCACTAGCGTCACATTACAATCCTCATAAATCACCTCCACTTATTTAAATGTACAAGGATATATTGGCTACTAGCAACCCCATCCAGAATTGAATATAACGTGGTACAAAGAAATGCAGGTCTCATATTGAGAAGGAATTGGATAATTGATCCTGTATTGCAACTCACTACACTGAACATGGTAGCCATTAACTTACAATATTTGAAAATGGATTTCTGAGATTTATTATCTATAATGAAGGGTCTTAACAATGCAAATATTTTCATGATAAGTAAAGCAAATATATGTGTTTGTAAACCCACTCTTTGAAAAGCGATTCGCCAAGATAAATATATGTCAAAAGTTTCTGGTAAAGCCCAGCAGGCCATGGCTCAAGTTGAGCATCGACCTAGGATCCAGGAGGTCGGGGTTTGATTCCCAGGCAGGGCACATGCCCGGGTTGCGGGCTCCATCCCCAGTCGGGGGCGTGCAGGAGGCAGCCGATCAATGACGATTCTCTTACCATTGATATTTCTCTCTTTCCCCCTCTCCCTTCCTCTCCCTGAAATCAGTAAAGATATATTTTAAAAAAATCCACTTTTTTAAAAGTTTCTGGTAAAACGAAAGTGTTTTATTTTATCTGGACAAATCTTTACCATTGAATTATCACTCTCTAACATAAAGATTACTTTAGGAAAAATATCATTAACTAAATTACTGATGATAAGCAATTCTAGTCATTGTCAAAACTTACATGACAAGCTCTCAGGAAACTGTTTTCCTCTAACTTGTGATAACCCTAATAAGACATATCTAAGGAGATTTTGTGTCCATCAACATTTATTTGCACTTGCCATTTTCTATGTTTATGTGAAGGCATGGGTATTTGGGGATCAAATGAAAGGCAAGTGCCAGTATAGATTAGGCACTTCAGAATCAACCTGGTTTCCAATGTAGAAAAAGAAAATCACTATTTCCTCAGGTCACACCTTTCATTGGAAAAGTAAGGATAAAGGGCTTGTTCATAAAATGAAAAAAAAGTCATCTCAGGCATATTCGTATTGCTTAAATTTTTGATAACTACAAGACATTTGCTGATTGTTCAGGATACAATTAGCAGCTGCTTGCATATCCAACCTTAAAGCAAATTTTTATAACTAATTCAACTCTGCTTCCTACTTCTTCATTAATTACTAGCTAAGGGACTTGAAAGTGCCCTAATGAATTTTACATTAGATTTTGCAATATGAACAGTGTATATTATCACCACTTCTAGTAAATACATAAATTGGCTTTTCCAAGTTGCCAGTTGTAAAGATTCTGGCTGGATTTTACAACATTTAGCTTTAGAGACCGAGCCAAGAAGAATTTTCACAAAACACAACTTGCTTTCATCACATTTCCCAGGTCAAAAATCAATCTTACTACTTTATTATAATCTGTTCTATTTCTCAGAGTTATTTTTTTCTCTCCTGTAGCTCTAAAAGAAGAGAAGGAATCCTGTCTCTATTGATTTTTAAATATGCATTAAATAAGGCTTAAAAAATTGCTGCCATACTAGCTTTCTATAAATTTCATATAATACATAACTATCCAGTGATTTGACAACCCACTGAATTTTGGATTTGATACTCTTGGTTTACGACTTCACGGCCATTTACCATCTTCATAAAATTATTTGAAATCAGAAGTTTCAGAAAACTCTACACAAACAGACTGAGCATAAAAGGCACAGCACTGCACCTAAACCTAATTAGAAACAGGTACAACCTTAAAATTGACTTCTCAAAGAGCAAAACCCAAACTGCCATGGAAATCTCATGGACAGCTTTCTTTTATAAAATGTTTCTCTAATTTCAAGCAAGATGAAAGGTCACATATTGAATATCGTCCAATGAGACACAATATCACAAATGGCACACCATCCTTAACTGAGTGTTCAAAGCAAATATCATATGGATGTTATTGATTGCATGGATATGATAGAGCAAAGTCACATTGATGGAAGTACGTGCAATAGAAAGGTAAAGACATTTACATTTGAAAAATACAACGGAGCTCCGAGTTAGCAAAAGTCAGGTCCAGATTCTCAATGTTTACTCTAAAAGAATCCAAAAGCACCTCAATTTCTACTGCTTAAAGGTTAGCATCTGATAACAATCCTTTTCTATTATTAACACTTAATAATACTCTCAGAAATCATTTGATTTTCAGTTATTGTCTCAGAATTGTTTTTCCTGCTCAGATTGTCAACATAATCATACAAGCAATTCTGTTATTAGCCAGAGAGTTTATTTCCTAGAGAAAATGTTGCTCATATTCCTCTCTCCAACTTGCATAACAGTGTATAGGTTTCATTACAAACTCTTCTTTCTCATTACTTAGATTAAGGAAAACAAATATAAGTTGAAAACATACAGCTAACAATAGTTCTTCATGGCCAGAATCAAGATGCAGTACACCAAGTAAGCTTTGCCTGGCAGAAGTTTGATGGTCCATGAAATATATCTATTACTGATAACAGATTCAAAGTAGTTTTGGTCCCACCTGTCACTATTTTAATGATGGCATTGCCTAGGGATTTCATGGGCACCAAAGCTGGTGCCCATGAGTTTAGGCTCATGATTTTGGAACCTCTTAAAACTACTTTCTTGCTATAAAATTTAGATTTAGACAGAGTTTCTATTTCAACTGTGCACATTTTTAAACACTGAAATATCCTGACATGAAACAAATATCAGACCTTTCATGGACATTTTACTCTTCAGCTGTTTTCACATTTTGCTTGCATTTTGTAAACCAAGAGAAATGTCCTCGACCCTTTCACTGCGACGCTCCATCATCAAACACTAGAAATAATCTGTGGATTTTAATGACCAAAGAGTTCAAGAGAATTTCTAAATACCTGCAGATTTGCTAAATACCTGCAGAATCTCTAAACACAGTGATGTGGTTTTCCAGTAAACTGCAGCAAGCAGGAAGAGGGAAAAGCCCCTCACACAATCAAGCATTTCCAAAAAAAATCCTTCTACACTGAAGACACTGCCTCCTTAGATTGAGGCACATTCAACAGCAATCCTGCCAAAAAGCCATAAAAGGTACGGCCACCGAATCCACGACCCCCCCAGATGCGAGCTGCACTGCACACATTGTTAGGAACATGAATCTCAGCAAACACTCACGAAACTGTATTTTATTGACAACGTTAAAAATAAACACAGCACACAAACAGTGAGCCTTTCCTATTCCACTTCAACTTCGTTATCACACTCTACCAGCCTCTATTAAAAAAAAAAAAAAGTCATTACCTGTATGAAGAGAACCTGTTAATAGTCTGAGAAGGTACTGGGCAAATTTCAATATTTCACGTTTACACCGTTTTCTACAGCCACTCATCTTAAGCAACAAGGTATTCCTCTGAGGACAGCCAGAAGTCTTTGCCAATAAAAAAACCCCAAAAAGACAGTCTCTGAGGGGAAAGTTCTGTCTCAGTTTATGTCACAGGCTGCCTCCCAACTCCTGTGGAATTAGCTGCTAGTGCCTGAATCGGAAATTCCTGCAAAAAGCTAGAGAAGCCGAGGCGGATAGAGCAGTGACAGGGTGGAGAGAAAGGGCTGCTCCTCGGCACGGTCACCAAGTTCTTCGGTGGCAGCAGGCAGGCTGCCCTTCACACTTGTAGCAGGCTCTGGGGCTCGGCTGGCTCGGGCTCAGCGTCCCCTCTCCCGAGCAGAGCCACTCGCAGACCACTCCGGGAGGCGGGGCCTGCGGTGCCAGCTCATCAGTGAATCAGCATGGGAGCGGGCGAGGGGACAGGCGACAGACAGGTCACCGGGGCCGAAACCCTCTGGATCCTAATAAAAGGAGCCTGCTAATGCAATCGAGCCCGCTGGGGGTGCATCTTAGGGTCCGAGGCAGGGCAAAATGATTCCAAAAATAAAAGGGAAGGAGGGCAGCGTGCTGCTCAAGGTCAGACACCAGCCAGTCGCCTGAGAGTGTTAATCAGATGCGGGAAGCCTACCTGGTGGGGAGGCTCTTGGAGGCACTGACCCTGGTGCTAAACACAGAGCAGGTTTACCTGCCAGGAGAGGCAATGCTGTCCTGTCAGCGAGAGATACCCTCCACTTCATGGGCACAGAGGTGGAAAAGAAGCTGTTGCCGAAATTTGGCTGCTTTCTGCACTGTCCAGGCACAGGTATTTGGGAATTAGGAAAAATCATTATTTCCTTTAAAGTGCACTCGCCTGGAAACCACAACTTTTCAGCCCCTCTACTTTGCCTCCAGGAGACTAAGCTCCAAAACTAATTTGCTGCATTAGCCTCAGAGAAAGGGCTTCCTCAGTTTCTCCATACTTATAAAAGGCAAAACGCAACTTGCCAGCTCCCTACTAATGGGCTTTTAAAAAAATATGTGTTTTTATTGATTTTAGAGAGGAACGGAGAGAGAGAGAAACATCGATCAGCTGCCTCCTGCAGGTCCTCTACCGGGAATCAAGCCCACAACCCGGACATGTGCCCTGACCAGGAATTGAGCCGGCCCCCTTTCTATGCATGGGATGAAGCCCAACCAACTGAGCCACACCTGTCAGGGCCCAATGGACTTGTTTTGTTAGTGAGCACCATTGGGACAATTTCCAATTTTCACAAAGTCCTTTTCTATTAAAAGGCAGTAAGTATTAAAGAGGAAGGCAGTTGCTTTGAGAGCCAGAAAGCTACAGGCTTGCCTTCTCTGAAGGTGAAGGGGCTTGGTTTGAAATTTTTTTGTTTTCATTCTTACATGCCTTGGGCAGGCTGTAGGATTTGTCTACACTCTAATTTATACTCCTGGGATTTGGTTTGTTTATTTTGTTTTTGCTTGTTTTGTATAAGTGTAAATATTAAAGAGATTTGGTACATATGGGATGTGCATCTTTCATATTTTAAATATCTAGACAGGCTCTTTTAGTTATTTTTTCTTTACAGTTGTAACAATTCTAGTTGAAACCAGTATTTCCCAACCATACTATGCACGAAATGATGTTCTTTAATAATAAAGAAAGAAGCACTTCTAAAATCCTAGACTTAAACAGATTTAAGGACAACTCATCTCTTCTATAACCCTTGCCCATCCCCACCAGACTCAGTGGAATAAGTATTTAAATGGGATCATGAAGCATGCTCTCCAGAAATTTTCAGAACTTTAGTTGAAAGTGTCTCAACTAAAAATAGATCCATACACAAAAGTCAGCAACATGCTTCTTGAAATTCTTGCTCCCGTGCATTTTCCATGAGTAAAGGTGTCCCTCATTTGAAACAGGCAGAAAAAAATACACTCCTGTAGAGTTATGGTTGGGCTAATTATTTTAAAGCCTCACTTTATCATGTACAAAATGGGGATCAGAATATTTCATTCATCTGTTGCAGAGTGAACTATGATAAAATATAGATGATACTAAGCACAGCACTCTCATGCATTTACACACAAATTATGTATTGAGCCCTTGTTATGTTCCACGCATGGCTCTAGGTGCTGGATGTACAGCAGTAATGAAGAAAGGCAAGCCCTTGCATCCACAGAGCTTATAACTCAGCATAATAAACAACAAATAAACAAGGAGTAAGTAAGAAAACATCACATATGAATAAGTGCTACAGAGACTATTAAAACCAGATTGGTAAAATAGAAAGTCGGTAGGTTGAGTGGTCAGGGAAGAAAACTCTTTTAAAAGTACAGTTATGTTGGGATATAAACTATAAGAAGGAGCCAACCATGAACCATGAAATGTTTAGGGGAAACAGCATGTCAGGCAGAGGTAAAAGCGTGTGCAAAGCCGAGAATGGGCCAGGAACAGAAGGAAGGGTGCAGCTGCTGAAGCATGCCCACCGCACCAGGAGGGACTGACAGGTGGCTTCATGAAGGTACACAGGGACTACCAGCCAGGGCCACCAGTGTGTAGGGCCTTTGAGCCAGGGTAAGGAGTTTGGATTTCAGTTTGTGTGTGCTGGGATATCTCTCCAGGGACTAGAGAAATTTTGTGATCTGCCTGCCATGTAAAGGGTGAATTGTAGAGAGCAAGAGTGGAAGAATGAACCCCTCTGAGAGAAGTGGTCCAGAGAAGTCTCTCAGAGAAGTGAGAAATGATGGTGGCTTGGACTGGAGTGGAAATGAGAGGAGGTTGGTTTCTAGATATATTTTGAAATAATTAGTAGGGCTGGGAATAAGGGAAAGAGAAGAATTAAGGATGACTTAGTTTGGAGTTTGAAAAATTAGGTAGATAAATTGAATGAACTGATGTAATAGACACACTGTGGATAGACTACAGGGGTTAAGAAAATGAAAAACTCTACTCTTGACATATTAGAACTGAGATATCTTCAATGTCCTAAAAATTTAAGATGTATTTTTAACTAATCTATTCATTTAAAAATACCTTTTTAAATGGTGTCTACCACTACAGAAACTGTAGATATCAAAGGAAAATAGGATACTACATACAACTTTACAGACATTATTTGACAACTTATGTAAATTAACACTTAGGTGTAAATCTAACAAAACATGTATTAGACTTGCATGATGAACATTACATTCTTGAAATGACAAAAGTATAAAACTGGAGAACAGAGTAGTGGACACCAAAGATTAAGGGTAGGTAAGGGGTGAAGGGAGATGGATAGAGCTATAAAAGTGCAACATGAAGGACCTTTGTGGTCATTGTAATCATCTGTGTCCTGATTGAATCAATGTCAATATTCTAGTTGTGATCTTCTATTACAGTTTTTTATCTGTTACCATTGGGGAAAACTGAGGAATGTGTATATAGGATCTCTTTGCATCATATCTTACAATTTCACGTGCATCTATAATTATCTCAAAACAAAAAGCTACCTTCAAATTAAATAAATGCAATTTTTAAAGTACATTTTTTAGCTCTTACTATACTTTATGGTTTCAGGTCTGAATATACACAAGTGAACCAAAAAGACAAAACTAATGGTTTATGCAGCTTATATTACAATGGGGGGAGACAATAGAATGAGGCAAGGAGAACTGAATATGTTGAATGGTGATGCAAGGAAAATGGAGTGATCGGAAAAGGCCGCATGGAGATGACGTTTGAGCAGAGTGTTGAAGGAGGTGCAAGAGTGAGCCCCGTGGGTTCCTAGAGTACACGTGCAGGCACTTTCCTTGCACCTGCACCTTTAGGTAGCCTCTGACAGTCAGTCAATACAAATCATCCTGTTGGGGAACTTTCCTGAAATAAGCCCTCTGTAAAGGCTCATGTTTGATGTCAAAGCCCATAGCAATAATATGGTCAATCTTTTCTCCAGGGAAAGCAATTACAAATCACCAGTTTTGTTAGAAAACCCATTTGTCTGTATCTATTTATTGGTGGAAATTGTGTTGGGAAAATTCTGTTGTTTAATGGTGTCCTGGGGAAGGCACAACACATAATTAGTAAGATAAATATAAAATGTCAGGGTAATATAAAATTTAAAAAAGTTCCTTTAATAATCAGCTAACCTGGACTAATATAACCGTTATCTCCAAAAGTATCAAAAATCAAGGTTGCATGCTTGAAAATAGCAGATGTCTTCATTATGTCAGAATTGCTTCAGGAATGTGGCCTTCATCACAAGAAAATGTAAGTGAACTTTATAACAGGTCACCAGAGCTCAAGGGTTTTCCAGATGAACAAACTAGTTAGCATCTTAAGCATAAGGTACAGCATCTAGTAAAGTTTCTTGCAGTAAATTTCTAGCTCAATTTAATTTAAAGGCAAACTAGCAAACCATAATGTAAGAACTAAAGGTCCTATGATCAGGGATGGTTCCACAAGCAACTGCTGGTCTTAAGTAAGTTACACAGGAACACAGAAGTGTGGGCTCATTCCAAGATGTATTCTCCTCATTGTGTTTGGAGGGATTTATTTTCTATTTATTTTCCAACCAGCTCTTTTTGAGAAGTCCAAGTTCCAAATAAAGCAAGTTTTAAATATACTTGAGTCATCCTCAGTGCTCCTTAAAATGGAAAAATTAACAGGATTGATTGATTAAGGGAAGATGGTTGGCTTTCCTTCAGGGAAGAGAAAACCCACTGATTCCTGAGAACACCCACACCATGATGGAGTTTTCCCCCCAAATACTGCTTCTCTCAGTATATCTTGCTGTATCTGTGGATCTCAGTGAGAATAGACATTGTTATGCTTTTCAAATTGTCACAAGTTGCAAAATTAAACATGTGCAGCTTAAAAATAGCTCACCATGGGGCTGCAGAGAGCAGCAGAGCCTAGAGGCAAAGGCACAGGTTTTGAAAATGGGTCTTGATAAAATATCAGACAAGCCACTCTCCATTAAAGAGGAATGCCCCAATGCCAGGTCCATTATTATTCCAGGAATATCACTGTTCACCTACTTCAGTGAATAGAGAGCATGCCAACATCCTAATAACTTTTGCATCAACTTTGGAACCAGCTTTGTGAATACCAGGAATGTCAAAATCAAACCTTCTGCCATGAGACATCCTCCTTTCTTGTACTTATGTCTAAATAGACCAAAATACATCTAATTAGTATTCTAGGTAATACCTAGGTGATGCTATTATTCATGTTCTCTATCATCACTTAATATCCTACAACGAGACTAAAAGTACTGATAGATATGAGAAATTTATGGATCACATTGGCATTAAGGAAATGAGATAATACAAACAATTACATGTAAATAGATCCATAAAAGAATCTATTTAATACAAATTATGAGATTGAAAAAAACCTGAAGGGCTGAAGAAGTAAATTTTTTTCCCTAAGATGAAATTCTAGTTGGTTTTTGTTTTGCTTTTAAGAGGGAGAGCCACACGTTTCCATTCATGATTGTTCAGAGGAAAGTAAAAAAATGTTTATGACATAACCATATATTTTAGGAAAACAGTCCATCAAAAATATGTGCCCACTAGAGCTGAAGGCCTTTCAATGGGGCTCCACAGACCTAGAGCCATATCTAAAAGCCTTATTAGTATGGTGATGGGAGCTGGGAAGAGATGCATTTCGCTGATGGAGAGCCCCAAGAGTGAGGCTCAGATGCATGTGCTGTTCTTAAAAATAAACACGCATTGGAGAGTCCTGACAAGCAGAGATGTGGTTAAGAATGAGGGTGGGTGATGGGGGACATGGACATGGGTTTCCACATCAGCATGCAGAACTCCAGAGGGCAGGTGGAGGGGCCAGCAGCAGGGAAGTTTCTGCCTTCTCAGTCACATACTTCCTCCCAGATTGCAAGAGAGAGGAGATGACTTGTCCCAAGGCCCATTCTTCCCCAAGATTAGGCTGAAAACGATGTCCTGAAAAATATGACATCAGCTTATTTTCTCTGTGATGTCTTCCCACTTTCTGATGGGCCATATAAAGAACTGAGGTTTCAATCCAGCCCCAAAGTGAATATCAAGCTATTTGCCTTTACTAGGGTTCATTTCACCTGACTATTTAGAAGTCTTTCAATCTCCCATCTAAAAAGAAAAATTAAAAATAAAAACAAAACACATGTGATTATTGGGAGTATTAAAACAACATCCTACAATTATATAGACATTTTAAAGTGTTGATATAGAAATATTTTTTGCTCTACTGAGATCTCTGGAATGTATCCACTTCAATTTTATCCACACTCTTACTCAGTGTTTCTCAAGTGTGGATTTTGACCTATGTACAACAGAACTATCTAAAATACCTATTTAAAATGCAGATTTCTTGGGCCCCACTTTCAACATACAGGCACAAAATCTCTGAATATTGGGCAGGAAGTCTTACAAATTTAGCATCTCCTGAGTTCTCAAAAACACAGAATTTTGGTAATCTAGGCAACCTAAGCCAACTGTCATCCTGGAATAAAAGGTAGAAGGTAAGCTAAATTGTAATCTGAAGATAATAAAATGATGGTTCTATGTAAGTGTTAGGCAAGCTCCAAGAATCTGCCAGATATTTCAGCCAAAAGCCACCTGCCTTGGCTGAGAGGCTAGGATGCTGTTTTGGCAATGCATCCCCAGCCTTCCACTTCCAAACAAATCACAAGTGAGCCAAGGAAGCTTCATTTTCCATTATATCAGAGGCAATCAATGGGCAGCTTTAAAATAATCAGGTTGCTCCTTTGGCTTCAGCAAAAGTCATCAACCACAAGCAGTCCTGTGGTGTCTATTTGGATCTAAGGAACACACATAGGCTTAGTGACAACGTTGTGTGTGTTTTTTTAAAGCATTCAAATTTGTAAGTGGAGGGAAGGTAACTAGTATAAAGTTCTGTTGTATTATAGATAGTGGGAGTCATGAACAGGCATGGCCTTTGGCATCCAAGACTGGTATTTGGTTCCTAGTTGTAACTCTTGCTTTCTTTTTTTAATTAATTTTTTTTTTTTTTTTTTGAGAGAAAGAGAAAAACATTGATGTGAGAGAGAAACATCAACTGGTTGCCTCCCACATGCACCCCAAACGAGCATCGAACACTCAATGGGTATGTGCCCTGATGGGTAATTGAAACCATCAACTTTTGGTGTATGGAACAATGCTCCAACCAACTGAGCCACACCATCCAGGGCAACAATGAATTTTCATATTTTTTTTTCTTTTATTAGAACAGCCAATATGTTTAGAAACAATTACAACACATACATGATTTAAACATTGGATTCAACATGCTAATTCCCTTCCTTTCATTACATCTTTAAAGATTAGTCTTTGATTTTTAATGATCATGTTATATATCTTATCTTTCAAGCAACTGTAAATAAGCTAAATTCCAACCAATGTTACCTTGATTTTGTTTGTTTTATAAGGGAGAGACTCAGGACTTTCCACCTCTTTCTCTTGTGAAATGAGAGTTCAGAAAAGAACATTTTGAGTCAGGGGTGACTGTGAAGAACAGTTTATAATAAAAAATTTGAAAAGAACAATACATTCGTTGGCCTCCCTATAATGCTCCCTTAACACATACCAATGAAGAGCTGATTCAGACGATTTTTACTGAGTTTCTACTACTCAGGAGTTAAATTTTAGATGATGTTCAGGTACCTACCAAGCATTTGAAAATGCTAATCTAATATTCAGAATAAAGGTCAAAGCTGAAGGTCACATGTAGAAATCATCCATGTAAAAGTGACAGTTAAAAGCTGAATACAGATGGAACCCTGAAGAAGCCAGAGGTGACCTGCAAGGCTGTTGTCACATGGTCTTAATTTTAAATGGCTTTGCTCTATTTTTCATTCAAAACAGACTTGCCTCACACTGTTTATTTATCATAAAACATATTTTTTAAGAAGATACAAATTTAAAAAAAAATAAAGAATTTAAAATACAAACCAAGAAAACAAACAAAAAAATAGCCTAAAGATTATGAGAAGTAAGTATAATATTGAAATTGAAATATTCTCAATTTTTTCAACAAGAAAGAACTTTTTCACTCATGTAAATACCTAGAAATATTGGAATCAATGCTGTTAGATAATCACAGAAACATATTTTGTCCCTAATATCATATACCAGGCTATGATTCTCTTTAGTGTGAGTGATCCATTTTGCAGTCTCTGCTAAAGTTCCCATCTATGCTTTTATAACTATACTAATGCCATAGGCCAAACACTAAAAAAATAAAATAAACTCACATATCCTAGTCTTACAGTTAATAAGTGCCTACATCATGTTATGATAACCATGGGAGCTGCCGGTAGATGCAACTTTCAAATGAAACTGGACGGGAGAGCATGCATTGGCTTGTCATTATGGAAAACAAAGCAATAAAATGACAACACGCAACTGCTACCATCTCCCCAAACTATAAATTCTTATTTGACTTCCTAAAAGCAAGATAATGCTGAAAATAAAGATGACTGAGACTCCATCTCACAATTCTAAATTCCACTCTGACAAGCTGAAAGGAAGGAGTGCCTCAGAATCCCCCTGCTTTTGAATGTCCTTGAGTGTGCACGAAGGAGTCACTTCCACCAGCTGTCTGAGGAAGAGCACACTCCCCACACTCCCCTGGAACTCGCTGCCAGACCCCTTCTCATCAGAGCAGTGAGATAAAATATTCAGGACCCTGCCACAGCAGAGCAGAGCAGAGCAAAGTAATGCAGGGCTCTGACCTTCCCCAGGAAATTCAGTCAGGGGACAAATGCATGACAACGGGTGACACTGTGTTGTAACGGAAAACCCCTAATGCAGTTTTCATGTTATGCACCCTCCACGATGGTAAATGCACTACTGAACACTCACTGCACAAGTTGTACTAAAAGCCTTTTTAATGCAAGCTGCCAACTCATATTCAGATCCATCCGCAGCTGACCCTCTGCTCAAGGTGAACTTCTCGGCCACTGTGCCAGGAGAGTGAGGCTGAGAAATGAGCCCTGGGTTGAGCATGGGGTTAACATTCTGGATCCCTTAAAGGACCAAAGGTAGGCAAGCTGCTTTGGGTCTCAATTTGCTGGTTTGTCTAATGAGGGCACTGAATTAAATAACTCCCACTTTCTTTTCCAATAAAAAAGAACTGCCACACAAGGAGGTCTAGATATGTATTTGTTAAATAGCCATGCAATGTTCCATAACATGGACGTCCTTCAGTCTATTCCCCATATTCCCACTGACAATATCCAGGAGGTTTTCATCTGTCCTGCTACCACAATCAATACTGTAATAAACAACCCTATACACACAGCCTTATGCTCTGGAGCTTTATTTACAGAGGTTTGTGTCACTTACTTAGATGCATGCCTACTATATATTGTTAAGTGAGGAAAAAAAGTTAGAAAAACATCTATATAATATGATTCTATTTTTGTGAAATAAAACTAAATTCTCTACATGTGTGCATCTCATTTGCAAAGATTGGCAACCTACTTCAATGGGGGGAAAACATGATATATGCTGACATTTAGAATATAAAACTATAAAATTTATGAAAAAAATGAACATCTACAAGAGAAAGGTGTATATATTAAAGGAAAGCATTAATTTCATTAACTAATGAGAAACTGAAACAATTTTTACTTGAATTCCTTCTGTTATTTTTATATGTTTTTGTAGACATGTAACATACACAGAAGGGAAAATAATGAGTCTGCAATATGAACTTCACTTAGAAGTCCTATGCCTGCAAAACACCAATGATATAGATTTATTAAACATCCTTTTTGGCCAGGGCACCATGGTGAAAAATTTTGCTGAGTTATCTAATCTTTCAAGAGACATTTGAGGTAGTTTTTATTATCTCCCGAAAACGATGGAGTTGCTGAGTCTGAGAAAGATTAACTAACTCTCCTAAAATCTTTGTGGTATCAACTATCACATCTAAAACATATTCCACTCTGCCTGACCCCAAAAACCCATGCTCTAAAACATTGTGGAATTTCATAGCTCGTCTCTCTGCTTCCCATAAAGTCTCAAAAACCCATGTGAATCACTTATTTGGGTTAGAGTGTTGGATTCCCCCTTCTCTATTATGGTAGCCATTAAAATAATAACAGATAATCCCTTTGTTTTAGAAGAACACAAAGCCAAAGTTAATATGATTGCTTATAAAAATAATGACAATGTTGAGTATACCATCTTTACCATTCTCAAACATTTTAATGGATATAATAATTTTAGATAGGGACCTAGATACCCTACTGCATTTAAGGAATTTTACAAGACAGAACTTTGCAAACTTAGCAGGGTTTATTTTCAATTGGGTTAAGTCTGCTGTTGTTGGTCTTATAGAGTAACTCCTTGAATGTCATCAGTAAAACAGGATGGGGCTGGGAAGACTTTTCTCCTCCAATCTTTCATCAGTCTGAAAAGCATGTTTTCAATGTTTTTATAATTTTGCCTTTAGCAAAGCACTTTATCTCATGAGCATTTTGGCACATCCTGAAGATTAACCTGCAATTATGAAGATTCACCTACAATTATGAGCACAGATGGATTTTTCTTACATTATGGTTGCTGAGACCTCTCTCATGCAGCTTTCTCTCTAGGTAAACTCTCTCTATCCCTTTATCCTGATATGAGCCTAAATTCTCCATTTTATTTTGCTGCTGAAAGACAGATTCATTTCCACAAATGTCTGCTCCAGCGCTCATAGCATAAACCAATGCCATGGCCAGCTGCTATTGTGTGGGACGTAAGGGCAATTTTTCTATTCAGAGACTTGAGAAAATCTGGCCATAGCAGCAATTAGTCAACTTAGTCTTCATTCTCATTTTCTTTTATTTCTTAGCATTCTTCATTCAAGGGATAAGGTCGTATGGACATTCACTCTATCACTGGACACCTTAGAAAGAGCAAGGTCTGAGGACTCGGGCCATCTGAGCTTCCTATAACAATCACTTCACTTACTGTTCATGATTTTGGCCAGATCATTTAAAAATATTGAAGCCTAAAATTAATCATGTGTGAAGGGAACTAATAATGCCTACCTAATAGACCTACTCAATAAACGTCTCATGAGAATTAAATCAGATAATGTATATAAGACTCATTGGAAAATATATCTGGTACACAGGAGACAGTTCATCTATGGAAGCTGCCACTATTACTGTTATTATTACTAGTGTTATTATTATTAAGGTGATCTGCTTCTTTACCCAAAATTAGGGAGGAAATCTTTCTAAAACAAATATTAAACAGCATCTGGGGGAAGCATATAAAGTCCCTCTAAATACCTAGTGGAATCTTCTTGAATACTCCTGTGATTTTTATTTGAATAATAGGACTTAGGGCCATTTTATAGGCTCCATAGAAATATATCTGCTTTCTTTTTTTATTATGTAAACATTGACTATATAGTCAATGGGAAACATTACTACAGTGATTATACTTCATAGTATGAAAGCATGGACAGAACCATGAGTGGGCTTCAAAAGATTATGAAATTATATGAAAACGGCATGAGCATGTGCGCATTTTCTGACAAAAGAGTTCAGAGGTCTCATCTAATTCTGAAAAGTTTCTAATAGCTTAGAAATAATACCTAATACGACACTAGATATGTTGAGGTAAGCAATTTCTGTCATCTGCTTTATTTCCTCTAGAAACTTAAAGACTATATCAAACTTATGGCCTAAAAAATAGAGTCTAGTGCAGTATTTTTTCATCTTTTTGAGGTGAGTGTTCCCTTTGAAAACTGTACTAAAATTATAAACTTTCTACTAAGATTAAAGGATTGTAGTCTATAATGGCTCCACCCTCAGTGGTTCTTGGTGGCAATCTTTCACCCATAGAAGCTGGGGGTGGCCAGCCCATCTCTCCATTTCTGAGTATATGGACCACTTGACAGTCTCTCCTGGCATTTTTCTGTCCCACAACCTCCATTGTTCTTGGTGAAAGGGTCACAAAAATGAGCCCTTCTTTACTACTGGCCATCTGGGACATGGGAAAGGAAGGAAAGAGAGCAAGAAATGGAGGAAAGGAAGATGGCACACAGAGATAACAGAGTCAAATACAAGGATGGACAAAAGAGAGCAGGAATGAAGGAGGGAAGCTGGGAGAGGGAAAGGGAAAGGGAAACAGGAAAGAGGGAAGGAGAAAATAAAATAAGAAGGGATGGGAAAAGAAATGGAAGGAAAGAAGGGGAGGGAGGAAAAGTGGAAGAGAGGGAAAGGGAAGAGAGGTTATGACTTGGTAGGGCTGGCATATTGATATGTAGGTTTCTGAGAGACATCTCTCCCAAACTCCTCAACTTGCTTACCCACTCAGATACCAGGGAAGCAATCATTGGCATTATGACCCACAGCTTTTAAAATTTCCTATGAGTGATATTTTTAAAACTCCTATGAATCTTTTAATAATCTGCCTCTTTGGGGTTATATTTTATATAACTGTAGACCATATACTGGTGCTGCTGCTTTATCTATTGCCAAACTATTTTTTGGAGAATGGATGAGAGGACAGCATTCTCCTTAATGAACTGGAACAAAATTCTTTGCTCCTCTGTCTTGATTCAATTTTAGATGCTGTATCTTTGCCATTTCTGCTACAAGGTAAATAAATTATTTTCAATTCAGTTTAACAAATGTGGGTTGGGTGTCTTCTGATTTTCCTTATATCAAGTGCAAGAAGTTAGGAGAATTATACCTGCTCTAGAAATGTTACAGGACTACAAATATCAGGGGTGAGTTGCATCAGTCATAAAAGTACTAACTGCAAAAAGTGATCTTATAAAAATTAATATGCTTTCCTCTTGAAAAGATCTACCGGTTTCCCAACATGGTTGTCAATTTCTCCTCTGTGTTTCGGGTACCATAATTGCAGAATATTTCATCTGACTTGTACATTATTCATTCCCTCCTTCATTCAAACATTTATTAGGAGAGGAACTGTAAAATCAGGCTACTTTGATAAAACTTCGAATTCCTTAAGATCAGCATTAAAGTGGAGACACCAGGGATCTGTCTAGCTCGAGGAAATTAGTAGGCAACATCTATTAATGTAGCCACGTGAAAGCCTCTTCTATAATGATCTCAATTTGGTGGGAAGCAGTTAAGGCTAGGAATCAGCCAAACCATTCCTGGACAGCTTTGATAGTCAGATAGGACACCCCAACTCTATTAGCCACAGCAATTCAGTTAACATATGGGTGCGATATAGAACAGTCTTGAGATTCTGAAAAGAGGCAGAAACTTGTGGTCCCTTGAAATCCTATAATAAGGAGTGATATTAGATAGAGAGCTTAATTGTAAGATGGTCTGAAGCAATGTTCAACCCAATAAGTGAGTCAGTTAGGATCACATCCTCTGCCTCCCAGTCTCATTAACCCATTCAAATGTCCTCACCTCCAACGCTGGTCCTGACTCATCCCTGTCACCCCCAGATGGCTTTGTTGATGGGAGCAAAGGGCTATGACCAGAAATTGCTGCTACTCAGTTGCTATTGTCATTCCACCTTCTGGGATGACTGACAAGAGCTCAGTGTAAGTAATTTAGAAATAAATTCTAAGGAGCCATTTTTCTCTAATCCCAGGTTGATCTAGGAAAGCAAGTTCTTTTGCTGAATCAAGTTGTCCACTGTCCTTGCAAAGGTGAAACTACACACTGGAGTTACTTGGTTGATATCACCAAGAAGTCTTACAGGCTTCAGAGAATGCTTGCTCATCTCACTTCCCTCTCTTATACTTTATAATCACAGTTTTCCTAACCCTGAGTTTCTCAACCTTGGCACCACTTTGGGCCAAATAATTCTTTGTTGTTTGGGGCTTCCTTGCACATTGAGGATGTTTAGCAGCATCCCTGTCTTCTACCTACTAAATGTCAAAAGTACTCCCCCAGTGTGACAACCAAAAATGTCTCCAGATATTTCCTAATGTCTCCTAGGGGAAACATCACCACCTCCACCCATTGAGGACAGCTATTTTAAGACCAGGAACCTTGGATAAATGAGGTCTCTGTGGGTTCTTGCTTACAGCTCTAGTGGCTCAGATTTCACATGTGGTTTTGACAATGTTAATTACATAATTCACTGTATATTAACTATATAGCCCCCTAGAATTCACTGGAGTATAAGAAGTGAATCAAATACACTGAGCACTACATGACCCTCTACAAGAGCTGAGCTTTTGTATGTATTTGCAAGAATTAGGCTATGGCAGAACCAACGGGACTGTCTTTCCCCAACAGAAAATGCAGTAAAGGAGTATGTATATTGTACTTGAGAAGAGAGGAAAGTAGATACTGTGCTTAGAAAGGATCTCATCTCACATGGTTAATATAGAAGTTAAAACACTTGGAGGGATAAGCTTCAGTTGTCTGAAAAATACACTTATTTAAAACACAACCTTACCTAAACAGAATACTTATGAACCTATTCCTATTTATACATATAAGTTTGAATCATATAAAATTACTATCTTTTTATAGGCAAGCACTGACAACTACATATCTAAACAAAGTAGTACTAAGAAGCTCCTAGGCACAAGAAAACACTTAATACAAACTAGCAGAGCCTACTTCAAAAGCAAGTGCATTTAAAATTTCATGAAAAGAATTCATTTCTACTTTGACAATATTTGATGAAGTCCTTCTTGCATGGATCTCAGGAACCCAAGAACATCAACTCTAAATGATAGACTAAAACCGTGGGAGGAATCACTCTACAAGAACAGACTATATACCCAAAGGACAAATAAGAGAACTAAGTGATTATTTTAATGAGCAAACCTATTTCAAAGGACCCCTCCTGAGTCTTCACTTTTCTGTTTTGCCAGGGTTAGTACATTTTAGTTTTAGTTGTCAAAATCTACACTTTCTGGATCCTAATCTCTTGCAGCATAACCAGTGATGTGCATTGCATTCATAATTTTTAAGATGTTGGCACTAAGCAGCATGAACCTAACATACAATAAAGCTGAAGACTCGTATGAAGTTTCACAACACAAGTGCTACCCCAATAAGTGATCAATAAAGAATAAAGTCATTTGGTGATGGAAGAAGATTTAACTATGGGTGGTGGGCACACAGTGCAATATACAGATGATGTATTAAAGAACTGTACATTTGAAAACTATGTAATTTTATTTTTTAATATCACCCCAATACATTTAATTTCTTAAAAAAAGAAGAAAGAAATGGAGCTAAGAAAAAAAATAATAATAAAGTCATCTTTGCTTAGTGAAAGCGCTTCTGTTGCTAACCACTGGTGGTACTAATGTTGGAAATCAATGAGACACACATCTTCAGTGCATGAGGTGGAATATAAGAGAGAAAGAGAAGAGAGGGAAAGGGGGACAGAGGGAAACCTAATTATATTAGATACCCAGGGACTCTGAAATGAACTCCATTCATCTCAGAGGAACATAAAGAAATATAAGGGAGTCGACTTAAATTTATCATCTGCCTGCTGCTGCTTCAGCTGCTGCTCACAGCCGCTCCGCAGAGAACCTACAGGGAGAAAAGCGTTCTTATATGTCTCCTTGTTTGAACCCAGGGTGACAGTGCTGAGAATGAATGGAAATGTGAAAATACGGTACTTCATCAGGGCCAGGTTTTGTGTTACCAACTCCATGGGGCTAGAGAGAGCAAAAGTTCAAGGAACATGTGTTGAATAATTAAGTGAATGAGCCTGTTTCTAAACCATCTAGAAATCCGTGGGGCAATAGAAAAGAAACATCCAGGCCGGTAAAAGAACAAACAATAGTGGGAGGGCCCGTTACTTGATACCTTTCCTACATTTGTTAACCCCAGTCCGTCACCCAGCTGCTGATAAGAGCTCTTTTCGAATCCACTGGGCTCCATATGAACAGGATTCCTTTTCCCTTTTATGCTCAAGAAACCTGCACTCGGCCAGCTGCCTGTAATATCACATAAAGTATTTTCCAGGAATCACAGTATATAGTTCTCCAATTTTTCTATGTATAAAAAAAAGAATTAAGGGAATAAAGGCAATATAAGAACTTCCTAAGATAACATTACAGTTGATAGACACTAATGAAATTTAAGCTAGACTCTGCTGTCTTGATTTTCACATCCGAAGGCCGGAAAGTTTCTTCTTCCTTTTTTTGGTTTGGAGAATCCACCTGTGATTACAAAGCTGTCCTCACAGATTAACGGACCAGGTTTTGCAGTAAAAGGGAATGATCCAATGTTGTTATATAACTTTAGAGCCATGATTCACAGTTTTGTTAAACTGTTTAGTGAGCTAACGCCAATGTTTAGGTACAAAATAATCTTTCAGTGAAGGCAGAGGACTGGCTTAAAGTATGGATGCCAAGGGTTGCCTCCGACCTTTGTCTTTCCTAGCTGCGTATCGTTGGCCAACTTACTCCCCTCTGCAACGAAAGATTATGTGCAATTATTTCTGCAGTGGGGGTGGGGTCTGCAGTAATTTATATTTTTCTCTTTGTGTCTTTGTTTCTCAGTTCTTTAAGATTCCAACAATGAGCATATTTTTAAAAAGAAAGACACTCTAAGTGGTGACAAGGCATCAAGTAAAAAAGGAAGCATTAGGCAAGGTACCACCTTTGATAGCACACTTTACAAAGTTCAATGTCAGTCATAATCAATAGAGTTTCCATCTTTTAATCAGTTAATGGAAAGTATAAACCACTTTCCATTTTTAAAAAGGTCACTCAATTTTTGCAAATAAGTTATTTCTCGGGGTAAGTACATTAGTTCTTAATTAAAGCTGGCTAAAAATATCTCATAAAAATTCAAGCACCCTCTCATTATCAAACACATTTTTTGTTTTCCAGCATTGTGATGTTGACCTCTAGCCTACACAAAATACTGTAATACATCAGACGACATTTTTGCTGCCACACCAATAAAGCATGGTTGTAAACGCAGCACTTAACTATTCACAGGGTCTACACAATTCTTTCCTCCTTCTATAATAATAAACCAACATGAAGTCACCCTCATGACCATATTAAAGTTAATTTCCTCCAAATCGTATGTCATATTCATAAGACGTGACTTTGCATTTAGACAGTGCTTATCCTAAGCACTGCCTACGTGTTTTATTTAGCGAATAAACTAATACACTGGTCTAAGAAGAAACAGATTATTTTCCTTCAGAGGTACCCAACTTCCTGATTTACACCAAAAACTTTTAGTCCTTAAGATTATAAATGTCATATGCAGTCAAATTACTATTCCACTGGGCTCATTAATCTGTCTTTCACCAGGAAAGACAAAAACAAGAGGTATTTTATGAAATACTATTCATGCATTCATTCAATCTACTGCTAGGGGCCGAAGAAAACTGTCTAAAGGATTCTAAGCCAGCCCTAAATTCTGGGCTCTCATATACCCATTGGGAAGAGAGATATGAAAACCATTCAAGTGGATCCCAGGGTATGTGATGGGGGGCCGAGGGGGGAAAGAAAAATGTGTTTGGGGTAGACTTTCCTGAAAAGACTTTGTAAAGAGTTTTAGGAAATGAGTAGGATTTTTGCAAGTGGCTAGGGGAGAAAACAAAGAAGTCCCACATTCTGAGGACAGAGAGCGGCCTGTGAGCAAGACTGAGGCATGAAGGAGCCTGGAGAGGGAAGGGCACGTGTTCTCCCCCAGGCCAAATGCTTTCTTGTTTTCATTTAGTATAATGAAGATTTAATTCCACCATTTGGGCAACCACCAGAATTTTCAATTGAGACTACAGGAATCACAAGTCAATTTAAAATAAAGGAAACTTGGCAAGACGGCAAGGTGGATGCCCTGCTGCTTCCCCGACGCTGGAGAGAAGGGGATGCCTGGCTCTCCTGCCATTTGCTCCCCATGCAGCCTGTGAAGTCTCACAGAAAGAAATTATTGTCGCCATCACACATACTACATTTTGTTATTTCCGCATCTTTTGGTGATATTGTTGTACCATTTGATTAAACAGAATTGTAATTTATTGTGACTATATATATATATATATATATATATATATATATGCACATACATATTGGCAGGCAGGGTGGCTAACATTCAAGAGAGTGGGCTGTGAAAGGATCCCCCATCTTAGGAACATAATAAGAACATGTATCTCCAGACGAAAAACACACATGTTCCATAAGGATTGTTGCTATTCACACAGCTACATATCTATCTGCCCACCCACCTACGCACTTACCTACCTATTTATTTTACATGCATTTCGTGTAATAAAGATAGACACCATAGAAACACCTACGGGGTCACTTGCTTCCTTAGTTCCCATTGCCATTTATTGTCCATAGGACAAGATTTCACACAGATGGTCTAACTCCTCCAAGCATGTTGACTAGGCCCCGTTTATTAAAAAACAAACAAGAAACATTTTTTAAATCTTTCTGGGGTTCTACAATTAAGCCAATTTCCAAATCTGAAGGCCCTCCTCTAAGTTGACAAGATCCTCAGGATCCAAATTAGAGAACAAGCGCAGCCGGAGGCGGTTGCTAACAACCTCGGCTACTTCTTTTCGGCGGGGTGAGCTCAGTTAGGACAAGTTTTCAATCCCACGGCTGGTTAAATCGGGCGTGAGCCTTCCACCGGGTGCAGGCATGCATCCTCTCTTTCCAGTGACGCACAGGCCCCCGAGAAGCTCTGGAGGAGAAATGTTGAGGTTACATGGCTAAGGGAGCACTGGGGAATGGAAGAGATGAGATTAATAAACCAAAGAGCTCAGGTGCCGCGTGGGAGCTCAGTCGCACATGGCTAGAGATACACACGTAAACCTTTGGCTGGAACATATAATCCATCCTCCGGGGTCCTACAAGCCTTCACTGAGATGTACGAACATAAGAGTGGGCTTCGGGGTCATGGAAGCCGGAGCTTGAATTCCAGCTTCCTAATTGACTAATTATCCACTCTCAGAACATTTTCTTGGCTTTTCTCAGTCTCAGGATCATCGATACATCCCAACAGTGTTGTGAAAAGAGTTATAAATAATGCATGGGAGATATTCGGCACTTGCTGGCCTTCAACATGTATGAGTTACCCTTGCATTCAGAGCATCTAAGAAGCTGGGTGAATTTTAAAGATAAGATGAAGTGCTGCCTTTCTGCACATAGGTGGTGGAGCATCTCATCATGGACACTGCCCTCTCTATGGAGGCTCTGGGGGGGTCACTCGATGTCTTCAGCTATCTTCAAACCTTTAGAGTTCTAGGAAAAACTACTGTATCTTCTTCTGTTGGCCTAAGCACTACTATTCAATTCTTGGATTTTGCATGCAGGGTTATGTTCACTTGGTAAATATACGCACCGTATGCATAACTTTTCACAGGATTTTTACTCCAGAGAAAAGAGATGATGGAGATGTTAAGGCGTCTATTAGACATCCTATGCTCAGTGAAGACGAGACTGGCATGCGAGCCTTGTTTAAGGGATCCAAGGAGCCTGGGGCGCAGCTTGCTCTAGAACAATCTCAGCCTACAGGCGGGATGTCAACCACATCGGAACCAGAGGATGGGTGACGATCTTTGGCCTCATGTTTCTTTCTTACAAAAGATAACTTTAAAGCTTCCTCTACTCAGTCCTCAGGCCTTTCTTTTCAGGGTTGCTTTGTAAACATTTTAGCTTCATAGACGTTCCTGGGAGATGTCAAAATATCCCCAATCTGTATTCACTCAACCTGATTTGGTGTTTAAACCTGGTAAATCTTGGATATCATTTGTTTGACACTCTGCCTCCCCTCTCCTATGATTCCTAATATTATTGTTAAGGGTTCATGGGTACCTTTGAAGTCAATAAATCTTCATCAAAATACAAAGCCAGAAAAATCAAGCTTCTTAGTAAATATTTCAAAATTATATCTAAAAAAAAAAAGCCCTGGCTCTTTTTCCCTCAGACTTCCTGTCACAACATTCACACTCTTAACGAATAATGGCCTGGAGCTAGGTTTTAGAGCACGGCTGCAAACTGGACGCCTCAGATTCACACTTCCAAGTCATCCAAAACATGCTCAGTTTAAAAAGGTAAGAAGAAAACATCCAGTACAAAGCGGCAGGTGAAATCGGGCAGCCACCAGCAGACCACCGAAGAGACAGGGGACATCCCGAGGTACAGCTGTGATCTCTGCCGTGTCTCACTCCGGCGCAGCGACAGACACGCCCTCAACCTACTGGGCGACATGGAGGATTATGACTTTGCAACAAGGCTGTGTGATCTTTGCATTATCAGAAGTAAATAGATTAAATGTACATCAGAAACAAACAACCTTATCACTTTGATATTTTATCTCATCTTTGCTATAAATGAGAGTAGAGGACACCAAAAAGACTTTTCTTTTACAATGTTTTTTTCCTTCATAAATGTCTATTTTCCCCTTAAAACTGTTCAATTATACATCATTAAATTCAGACAAAGGTTGTGTTTTCCTAACTTGTTGATTCCCATTGACTAGCAAAGCACCTGGCACGTAGCAGGTACATGATAAATGATATGAAATTGATTTACTAATGAATGAATTAATCAGGGATCCTCTGGACTAAAAGGAAGATTGTACTTTGAAGGGAAGAAAATGAATTCTAATTTGAACGTTTCTGGAAAGGATATAATGAAAGGAAATCTATCACCGATTTGTAACGCCTGGGCTCTATTAATCCAGAGCAAACAGATGCTCTGCGTAGGTTAGAAGTACACATATGGCCCGGCCGGCGTGGCTCAGCGGTTGAGCGTCGACCTGGGATCCAGGTGATCAGGGTTCGATTCCCGGTCAGGGCACATGCCCGGGTTGCGGGTTTGATCAATGACTCTCTCATCATTGATGTTTCTAGCTCTCTCTCCCTCTCCATTCCTCTCTCCGAAAACAATAAAGATATATTAAACAAAAAGAAAAAAAGAAGTACACATATGGAAATAGCTTGATCTCCATCAAGTTCATCTGCATAGCACTTCAAACTATACAGTAGGAAGTCTATGGGTAACGATATTATGTCTCATAACTTCATTAAGTTTGATGCTTACTTGCAAAGCAGCTAGGACACTGGAATACCATTAGCCTGGGTGTGTTTACTTCCTTCAGACTCCTCACGGTAAGTAACAGAGCAGTGCCACTGAGATGATTTCCTTCTGGGCTGTTCCCTCAGTAGCCGGACTCAACAGCCTTTGCATTGTATCAAAGAAGCATGCCTTTTGCTTAGGAATAAACTGTATTTTAAGAAACTAAAAAAGCAGCCTATGAAACAGTAAACATAGAAGTGTCTAGGTATAAAGGTGAGTCTCATGGAGCAAAAGGTTAAATAATATTTTTGCCAGACTATGAAATGGCCTATCGCACAATTTAGGAAAATCACCATGAGGCAGTAATTCAGGAACCAGGCATGTGTGGGCAAAAGGTCCTTGAAAATACTGACATTAAATGCCAGTGTTTGAGTCCTGCTGCTGCTGCTGGGCAGTTTTTTCTTAGACATTAAGTTCATATCGTGTCCCTGATATGAACACCCTCAGTTCCCTTTGCTTTCACAAATAACTCACGTATCGCACTGAACCGTGGCTGCTGGTTCACTTGTCTTTCTCCCTCCCCAGATGCACGCTCACTGAGAAATGATCCTGCCCACCACTGTTCACATGGTGACAAGCACAGTCCCTGACACAGTGCAGACAATGACTACATATTTATTCAGTCAATGAGAGGCTCAATCCCAATTCGTGTCAATCATACATGAGAACGCTGCTACCAAATTCTAAGTTTTCTTCTGTAAGTTTGGGAAAAATCCATTCTTTTCATTACCTGGGAGTAAAATCTAATTCCCTCAAGCCACAGTCTCAGTCTGTGGAGGGACAGGGGATCTATATATTATGTTTGGTGCTACTTGGCACAGAGAATATGCAGAGCTGATAACTGTTATTTCTCAAATCTGTTGTTGGTCAATACCTTCTAATATTAGAGCACATAAAATGAATCACAAGCTGTGTTAAAAATGGCCTCTTGCCTCTGCTCAGTGTGCTTTGCAGAATGACAGCCTCTATCCAGCCGCGTCCTGGAACATGACCAAGGAGGAGCCCAGGCGCCCCCTTCGCTTGGATTCACTCTGTGTCTACACTGCTGCCCTCTGCTGGGTTTGCTCCTACTCAGTGGCCACACTGTTCTGTCTCCCGGATTCCTGTCCCTCGAAACTCCATCTCAGACCACCAGTTCTCTACCTACACTCCCTTCCCAGCTAATTTCAACCCAAGCAAGGCTGGCAACTTGCAAATATAAACCTCCAGCCTGAGTCTCTTCCCTGAACCCTAGGCGCAGATGTCAACAGAGCTAATTGGACATGATGGGCATCTCCACAGTAGCCAAAACTAAATTCCAAATCTCCTCTTTCCTCAAAGCTGGTCAGACAGAACCTTTCCCTTCTCTGCAAATGGCAACATCATCATTCCAGGTACTCAGAGTAAAACAAAACAAAACGAAGCCTTTTCCCTCCACTCCACGTCTAATTCATCAGTAAATGATGTTGGCTCGATGTTCAAAATGGAAGAACTTCTTACCCCGGCCACCCCTACAACCCTAGTCCAAACGGTCATGATTTATTGCTCATTTATTACAGCAGACAATTAACTGATATCCCTGCACCCACCCTTGACGCCTACAGTCTATTCTTAACCCACCAGCCAGGTGGCCCTATTAAAACAAAATCCAGATCATCCCCACCTCTGCTCAAGTCTCTCTAACGACTACCCATCATATTCAGAGTAAAGACAAAATCCTAAAACCCCCGTATCATTTATTTCCAACTCCTCTCTGGCTTCATGTGCCTGCTCCCCCTGCTCGCTGTGGTTCCCCCAGAGGTGAGGCCTCTCTGAAGGAGTTGGCATGCCCTGCCTCAAGGGCGCTCCCCTTGCTCTTTCCTCTCCCTGGGATCCCTCCTTAAGCACATGTCTAGGTCTCACTGTCTCCCCTCCCTCAGCTCTCTGCTCAGGAGTCAACTTTACGGGGCTTTCCCAGACCATCCTCTTAGAAATGAAATCCCTCACACTACACACTTCTATCCCCTCTGTTGCTCTGTTTTATTCTATGGCTTATTGCAATATGACCCCCCAACACACACACACACACACACACACGTTCCCTGCATTTATCTGTTTGCTCTGTCTCTCCTTCCCAGGACCTGCGCTCTGGGAGTGCACAGACCTATATGCTGAGCACCTCCCACAGTGCCTGACCCATATCAGGCCCTCAATAAATACTTTAAAAACAACTTGTAGATCTATTTCTGGATAGGAATTATATAGGATCCTGGTTGCCTTTCGCTTGGTCACATACTTTCAATCAACAACAAAATTCTAATAAACACACAATCTTCTTATTTCATTATTAGATACACTTCAGCTCTTAATTTGCCAGGCTTAACCTAAATTAAAAAGGAACAAGGAATACGCCAGTGACTACTCAGAAGAAATGCTGCTATAAATCTTTTGATCCCAGGACTAATCTAGGGAATACAGTTTGTTGGAAGCACATTATTATTCCATTAGTAGTTTTTATAGGCAAAATGCAAGAGAGAAGAATTTTAAAATGCCCCTCACATTAATGCAGGAAAGATCTTTGTTCTGTTCCATGAAGCCACAGTGCAGCTTTATATAAATAAATTAATTCACTTATTTTAATTAATGAACGAACTAAATAAACATTAGTGCTGCTGTGAATGAAGATAATTAATAGAAAGATTTTTTTAAAGCAAATGTATGGCTGTGGCTCATTCTCCTGAAAATTGGGTGGAAGTTGAGAAATCAGAAGGCTTTGCAAAATTTGATCTTAACCAAAAAAACTCCTTTAAGTGACAGCAGTTTTATTTATAAATGAATTACATATTTCACACACTAATCATTTTCTACTTTCATGTAAATGTTTTATAAAACATTGTTAATACATGAATATATGCCCATAATATGTAGCACCTTACAGAAGTATTGTTTGTAAAGAATTCAATGTATACGGTTTAATAAAGCATAAATCAGGTACATTCAAAGGCTCATTAATACAATTGTTTTAGAAAACTCTCCCTGAAGCAGACATCACTATAATAATTCCCACCACACAGGATCACTGTCCTTCATTGTCTGATGCCCAATGTTTTGAAAACAGCTATTTTATTATGGTTTTGCTTGTTTCAGGTGAAAAGTAAATCTGGTCCCTGCTACTCTTATCTTTACGAGCAGCAGATGTCAAAAATATCCATTTTTAGAACATGGACATAAGGTTATTTAGAAACAAATATAATCAGTCCTTACTGAACATCACTTCACTATTAAATGAAGGGGAATTCAAACCTAAGTCCTGGATCTTGAACAATATAATATTCTGCTGCTTCTTAATTCTTCATTAACATTTGCTACTTAGTATTACAATTGGTCAAATTAAAATATTTTTTCTAGACTGTGAAGTCCTTGAAGGAAAGCATTTGTGTTGTGTTTAAATTCACGGCCACGCAGCAGCGCAGGCACATGGCTGACACTCCATGCACGCTCAGCAATGAATCGGTGCAGGTGCTGAGCAGCTGACTGGGCTGGGTCAGGCAGAGCACCATGACACACCAGTGACAGCCGGACTGGATATCCCTCAGTGCCCATGGGCACTGCCGGGAAGGTTATGAGACTCAGAAATATTCTATATCTTAAGGAAAATAAGTTTCATAAAAAATATTGCGATGATCCTATGGGCCAAGGAGGTGTGACGGAGTCACAGGACTGATAAGAATTTTCTCTAGAGACCTGCTCAGCTGAAATTGTATTTTGATTCTTACGTGCTCAGGAACTAACGTCTGTTCTGAATCACAAACTCATAAGGTTGAAAGTGCGACACAGGTCACCTGGGTCTTGTTCCGACTCCGTTTAAGAATCGATCCTGATGACAAACACTAAACTTATGCTTGAATCATCCAAATGACAGGGGCCCATTACTGGGGAGACAGCCTGTCCCGTTGTTAGACATATTTTGATAAATCTGCTTTCTAGTTTAAGTCAGCTTCTCCACATGTGAAGAGAGGGTATGTATACACACACGTGTGCGCACACACACGCACCCCTGTATAGAAGAGATACCACAGATCTCTGTCTGTTTAGACATATAGAAATATGCTTTCAAATGATGGAAGATGAAAGAAAGGGAGTGAAAGAGTTCAAAGTAAAATGTTTACATGAAAGGTAACTTATTGCTAACCACATTGTACTCAGAAGGGCTAGAGCATTCAAAGAATATATGACAGAAATAATGTGCCATAAATGCCAGGCTCTTTCTCATTTCCATGCTCTTCTTGAATCAATACATTTTTGATCACCACACCAGTCCCTCACCCCTGACATCCTAAAAGCTAGAACAGTTAAAATTTCACTGCTTTTCAAAATCCAAAGACGTGCACTATTAGATCTTTATGAGAAAGAGTCTCTACTAGCAACACTTTGCATAATCTTCTCATATCTAGATTCTAAGTCATTATTAATCTAATTATGCTACTATCTCTATAATATAATTATAACAGTTTCATTTTATCCTGTCAAAAATGAACATATTCTTTTTTCAGTCTTTAAAAGTGTTCAAGGGCAAGAAAATCTTGCTGAATATATATGAGTCTCCATAAAAATCAAAATAGACCTGTACCAATACACTTCAGAGGCAGGGCAGATCCAAGAACTCAATAAGAAACTCCAGAATCAGGAGCTGACTAGTATTCCTTATTGCTTATATATATTCAGTTATCCCAATAGTTGAAACTATATATTTTTTTTTCAATTGAATAACCTTGATTAGTTCTTAGTAACAGCAAAAGTTGGTCACTTACTTCTTTGGTTTACCATTTTTGTAAAATATGTAAAATGGGTGCGATACACTAGGAAATAAGATTGCTTGTACAATCTACTAGTGAAAATAAGAATTCTACCTTAGCTCAGTTTTATTTATAAATTACATTAGGTTTTGATTGAAGACCTCTCTAGTGCCACATTCTAGGAAGAAATGATGCATACCAGGAAAATAATAATTTTAAAAAACTTACCAAAAAATAGCCTAGATCCAAAACTCTATTTCAAAGCATGCTAAGTGGCTGTACCATCTCGCTGTAATTACGAAATTCAGTTCCAGAAAGTGAGAAGGAAGGGTAGCAGGACTGGCGGTCACCTTCTACATTCCTTCTGGTTATTCTAAAGGTCTGCGCTTTTTTGGCCCTCACAAAACTCTAACATATTTCATCTCCCCAGAGTCGCCCTAGTTATTTAATAGCAGCCAGGAGCCTATCCCGTGACGTCCCATGGGGGGAGCCTCCCAGGGCCTGCTCCGCCTCGGCGCCCCCTTCTCTCCAGCGGGCCCTGGGCCCCCAGCTCCTGCTCAGCACTCGCGCCACAGGACACGCAGCCCCGAAGGTGGAGGCAGGCGGGGAAGTGACACTGGAAAGTGAGAGCTCGCCCATGGGTGTCTGCGGGGCTCTAAAGATTAGCAAGGGCCAAATCACGTGACATTAAATGGGCGAAACAACAGGAAACCAAAAGGCGTGAATCCACTTCTATCTCAAAATACTGCTCTTCTGTTTCACACAATTAGCTGACATGTAGCTTTCAAGGGCTGTGTCGTCTCTGACACGATGCGCATCTCAGCGCCCGGCGGCCGAGGTGGCTTTCCCGGGGCACTGTCCACCCTCCGGGCCACGGCAGCTCCTTACATCTGCAACACCTATACTCTTTGTAGCTTTTTAAAAATTTTTTATGTGCCAATCTGATTTTTACTTTGATCCTGTTATAAATAATTCTTTATATTAAAATTCCTCTGTTCGAATCACTGTGCTTTCTGTCTCCTGAGCAGACCCTGATGGAGATTCACAATGAACTGAATTTGGGAAACAGTAGACAATACACACACACGCGCACACACACACACACATTTTCACTGGAGGATTTCTCAGAGGCTCTAAAAGATAATATATATTACAAATTTAAAAGAATAATAAATTATGTGGAGAATTTCACAAACTTGTATTGATAAAGAAACCCCTCCCCACCCCACACACTTGGCACAAGATTAGTGCTCTGTGGGGCGTCTATGGCGACAGCTATTTTAATTCATAGTATAGCTGAATTCTCCCTGGTGGGAATCTGAAACCAAGGCATGCGCATGGCAACTAGGCACTACAATCTCTGCGAGTCAGGAATTTTTCTTTTTATTATTATTTTTTTAAAACATGTTTTTATTGATTTTTAGAGAGAGGAAGGGAAAGGGAGAGAGAAATAGAAACATTGACAAGAGAGAAACATCATCAACGGGCTGCCTCCTACATGCCGGCTCCTGGGGATCAAGCTCGCAACCTGGGCACGTGCCCTGACCTGGAATCAAACCATGACCTCTTGGCTTCTAGGTCGATCTCAACCGCTGAGCCATACCAGCTGGGCTCTTGTTATTATTTTGATAAAAGGAGCTATGGGACCATGTTTTCAACATTTGTCTGTCTTTAAGTACCTGAGACAACACCTGCTTATGAGTAGCCATGGTTTCTAATACCAGGGAGAGCAGAAATTCTCAGCTGTGAGAGGAGATGGGACAACAATCTTAGGGGCTGTAGCAATATCTTGCGAAAAGAGGGCAGGTGGAAAAGTCTCCTTCCCTGACAGGGATTCTGTTCCATAGTCGCCATCTGATCATTCCCAATCCAGAACGCTGGGTGTTCCCATAAACCTGCACGACATCCATGGAAAGCTGCAGACATAATCGGATTTTTGAGTCTTTGCAGGTTAAGGCAGTATCATCTGGGAGGAGAACTTGCGGAGGCCTCTGCTTTTAGAAATATACGACTTAAGTAATAAGTGTCAGACACTATCAGAGTCTGGGGCTGTGACACGCTGCAGGACAGAGCACTGGTGGAAGCTATTATTACCTTTTATGAACATCCACCGAAATATTGTCAAGGAAATGTAATTACCAGTGGGGAGGTTCATTTATCCACGTTGTCCCGGGCTACCAAAGAAACCTGACATGTAAACAATTTAGATAAGGATTCTAATAATCTAGCCATGCAAGGACCCGCCATTTGTCACGCGGCGCACTCTCATCCTTACCTGGAGCAGCCTGCTGTCCTTGACGCGCTGTCTCAGCTCCCTGCACGTGGAGGAGACAACTCCAAGTCAGTGTCAAGATGCTGAGCTAATCACGCCAAAGAGCAAGAAAACAAAGCAAGGAAACCCAACGAGATTTTCAGCTACTGATTCAAGGGGGCCTGGGACAGCGCTCCTATGACAAAGACCCAGCTAAGTCATTGAAACGAAAAACAAGGGCGACAGAGAGGGAGCTTCAGAAAATAATCACGGGATCTAATTTACCTTGTATTTGACGTAGAAGTAAAACAGTCAAATCTTAAAGGCGTTGAGTTGCTCTATGACTCATAGCGTGTTAGATAAAAAGGACATGAATTAAGCATAAGGCACAATTGCTGTCTTGAAGAGCAGCGCATTTGGGAGATGGAAAATATTTAAGTGGGTATATTTAGATTATTTCCATAATAAAATGTAATGATGGGGCTCCAAAAGAACGACAGAAGTTTCTACTCTACAGTCTAGGTCTTGAATACTATTTACCTCGAGATATTTTCTAAGGAAACTGGCATTCACCCAAGGAGCCAAACCAGGCTCTACGAGATTTTTTTTTGAACAGCTGAGTATGTGCAGGTAGAGAGAGTTTAACATAAGAGCAGTCGTATGGAGTGGCTCTTTCCTAATGAAGTGGAATGACTAGATCCCTGCAAATAAAGATCAGTAGAAAGAGGAACCCTAATCTGCTAACGCGTGTTCACTGGTTCGCTTTGGCAGCCAGTGCTTGCTGACTCTTCTGTGTTCCAGGCCCCGTGCTAGGTACTGAAGCTCTTAACCATAAAACAGAGCCTTTTTCCTTGAGGTCATTGTGCGGTAGGGAAGACAGGTAAGAAAATGAAAAATTAAAATAAAGCTGATAAGAGCAATCACAGGAACAAGTACAGAGTGCCGTGGGAGTGCGGCGGCGAAGACACGAGTGATATGCTGGAGATAGCCTGTGGGAGCCTGTGGAAACTCAATTTTCATGCATTTTGTAAGCCAGTCACTGAATAGGGCCATTATTAAAAATTAAATCAGACAAAGTGTCAATTTGTTTCTAATTAAACAAATTAGATTTAAAACAAAGGATATAAAAACTTGAAACTCCATCATTTCCTAACCGTTTCATTACATTTTCCCAGTATCTATGCCCTTGAGCTAAGTCAGTTCTGTTTGGTGAAAATGTCACACGGAAGGGTGCGCCACTGTGTGTCTGTCACCCACTTTGCCGGCATCCCTTTGGTAGCTTGATTGCCACGGAGAGAGTCTTTACACCAGGGGGTTCAATAAGCGGTGCCGACGGAGCTGTTGGTTTGGTTTTTCACAGGCAGCGGTTGTTCAACGCCTGTCCGCACACAGCTGAGAACATCTAACCCAGGAGAGCTTGCTGGAAGAAGAGGGGTAGCAAAATCTATCGAACAATGAGGACCGGGCCTCCTAAATGGGTGCAGGCTAGAAACACCTGGGAAGTTGGCCTCGCTGCTCTCCTGCTGCCTGCTGCAAATTCGGCTGCTAGCTATCCTGGCCCTTGGAGCCGTTCGCCTGAACCCTCACTTTCGCGTTCAGAGCCCCGCAGGGCTGCTCCTGCAGCTCCCCCGGGTGGAGCGCGGCCAAGTGACTTGACTTTGCGGGTGCAGTGTGTGCAGAAATGAAATGGGTCCTTTCCAGGCCGACGCTCTTAGAGACGGAGTGTGATTTACCCTGTTCTTTGATCCCTACCGTGTTGACTCTGGAAGCAGTCAGCTGAAATCCCTAAATGACAATGACTAGCAAAGAATGTCTGAATGTCTCCCCTTAAGATCTTACTTGGGTCGGTTATGTCTATTGAGTGAGAAATAAGCCATGACCCAAACCATCCGGACTCATAAATGCCAACTATTACAGACTCTGAAATGGGTTTTGTCTCAGTTCACACCCCTATTAATCTCTCACCTGAACTGCTCCAATAGCCGGGTAACTTCCCTTCCTGCTGATAGTCGCACACCCTTCAATCAGTCCTGTACACTGTAGAGAGAGTTAGGTGCTTCAAAAACCCCTTGTATTTAAACATCTTTAAATTATTCTCATTACACGCAAAGTAAATCTAAATAATTAAAAATGGTACATTCATTCAATGTTAGGATCTGGATCCTAACATCCATGTTTTAATTGCACAGAACCAGTCAGTTTCCCAAACAAGTTTCCTGGCATCAGTACTCTCAAATTGTGGGCCTTTATGTTCTTACCCAATTCCTCCGCAAGCTCATAGGTCAAGTACCAGTGGTTCCGTCACTTCATAGGTGAACCCTCAAGCAGAATGGGCGCCTTCTTTCCTTTTCTGCATTCTTCAAAAGCACATTGCTCGCATTTCTGAGAGTAATGATCCCATGACACTATACACAATCCTGTGTATTTATCTATCTAGACTTAACTTTCTGGGATCTATTTTTTAATCCCCAGGGCTTAACACCTAGTACAGCTCATTAAAAGCCTTTACTAAAAATACTTGAGGACTAGTCTCTGACTTAATAAACATGGTCAACTAGAGCAGAACTTTCTCCTTGGTTTTATTGATGCTGATTTTTTAATTAACTTTGTATCTCAGACTTCTGCCAGAGGTATTAAAAAAAAGATGTTTTAATCATTCACTCCAATCTCTTCATTTGAGGGAAACCAAGGTCCACAGATGTTCAATTTGCTGCTGATTTAATGGCTGAGTCAGAATGAAAGCCCCGGTCCATTCACCTCCAGGCACTGCCATTCACCTATCTTGAGTGTTATGTGACAGTAACAATGTTATCCTAATGTGTGCAATCCAAAGTTCACTCCAAACCATGCCAACCAAAATATTGTTTCTCTAGTATTTTTCAGCTTATTTCACATCCATGTTTCCATACATTGACTGTACCTCTTATATTCTCTTTCAGTATTTTTAATTCCCTAACATATTTCTTGAAGCGGCCACCCAATGAAAAGGAAAATCAATTTAAGGTATATTTTAGCATTTCTGAACTGGCAGAGACTGGAAAAATCATTCAGTGAAAATTTTAAGTTGATAGATTTTTTAAAATGAGATTCTAAAATATAGCACAATTTAATTAAGATTACAGAGTGGACATCGGGGCTGCTTCCACATCTTGGCTAGTAGACGAATGGATAAAAAAGCTGTGGTACATTCACACAGTGGAATATTACTCTGCCGTAAAAAGGAGGACAAGTTCACCCTTTTGGGCAGCATAGAGGGACCTGGAGAATGCTATGCTAAGGAAATAAGCCAGTCAGAGAAAGGCAGGTACCATATGATGTCACTCATATGTGGAATCTAATGAACAAGCTGAACTACCAAGCAAAACAGAGACAGACTCACAGACAGAGCAGACAGGCAGCTGCGGCGTGTTGGGTGGGGAGCGGTGGAAGGGGTGGAGGGACTGAGCAAAAAGAAAAGGCAAAAGAGAGAGAACTTATGGATACGGACAACACTGTGACGATTGTGGGAGGGGTGGAGGTGGAAGAGGCATGGAGGGGACAAATGGTGATGGGAAAAATTAGATTAAATTAAATTTAAAAAAAGATTACATAGTTATACGGTAGCCAACATAAGATTTTTCAACTACCAGACAAGGGTTCTTCGTTCCACAAATTGCAGGCTTTCATTTTGCTATTAATCTTGACCATTGTTGCTTTCCAACTCAGGTGCCCGATTTCTGCTGCTTAAAATAACAACGGTGACATAAATAAAGTTCCTCATATACTTTTTATGTAAATGCATGTAAAAAAGGAAGACAATGAAGGGAAAAGACTCTATAAACTCTAAATACCAAAGTTAACGAAGTGTTAAAAATCAGGTTTAAAAGTTGGCGGAGGTGGGGAGGAGCGTGTAAATGGGGGAAAAGGGGAGCATCTGCAATACTTTCAACAATAAAAATAATTTTTTTAAAAAAAAGAAGAAATACACATAATTAAACACTTTTGTAAGCCAACGTGCAACTTCCTTTCCTAGCACACTTTTATTTTTAAGTAGAACCCCTTTCCTCTTCCCATCCAGTATTCGATTATATTATGAACCACGAAAATGCACCAACAGCCTGGCAGGCAAGGGGACCGAATCAGAAGGAGAACCAACGGCCACCAAAGAAAGTCAAACCAAACAAATGTATTAACATCTCAGAAGGCACATGTAAGTATATTAATAAAAAGCAATTAAATGAGTATAAAAAGAAGACAGAGGAAAACACGTTACGCTACTTGAAACCTGTTCGTGTTTTTATTTCTCCTTCCTGTAGCCAACTAGTAGAATTTTAAAGGAAAACCTCACACTACTGAGATCATTAAGATGATCAATTCAGGGGAAACCTGGGAGACAAAAGAATTAAACTGATCTAAGTGAAATGGATCTACCTCACCATTCTCTCTAGGCAATTAGGGGAGGAATTATAGTAAAACTCAGAAATAAACGAAATACTCCTGATTTAATAATTTTAGCTAAACCCAAACAAATCTCAGTCTTCTAAAGGGTCCCCCAGACAAAATCTTTTAATTGCCGAAAAGCATCACTGTATGGATTTAATAGCACTGCTGTGGATTTGTGCTACATTAATATGTGAGCAATTTAAAAGTGTACTTATCCTTACATGTGTCCTGGTTTTCACAGTATCTCTGGTCAAAATAAGGTAAGCTTTTACTATGTGACCTCTAATTTCTATTTTTCTAACTCCACCCCTTCTTTTTTCAATTTCGTTTTTGGGGATACTCTTTACTACATCAAGAAAGTGCTCTTCTTTACAACTTTGTTAATTTTTAAAAAATTTTTATTTTAGTGCGGTAAGAACACTTAACATTAGATCTACGCTCTTAGCATATTTTCAAGTGTACAACCCAGTATTGTTAAGTATCGGCACAATGCTGCACAGTAAATCTCTAGAACTTCATCTTGCATAACTGAAACTTTGGACCTGTTGAGTAAACCCATTTCCCATTCCCTATTTCTCTGAGTTTGACTATTTTAATATCTCATGTAAGTGGAGTCATGAGTGACTGGCTTCTTTCACTTAGAGTGATTATGTTCCCCTGGTTCATCCATGCTGTTACATGGTGCAATATTTGCATTTTTTTTTTAAAAAGAAAATAATATTTCATTGTATATATAAGCCACATTTTATTTATCCATTTATCTATCAATGGTCATTTAGGTTGTTTTACGGATTGGCTATTATAAATAGTGGTTCAATTAACACAGGAGTGCTACTATCTGCAAAACATCAACAACAAACAGAGTGAAAAGGCAGCCTAAGGAGTGGGAAAAATATTTGCAAACCATATATCTGATAGGGGGTAAATTTCTAAAATATATAAGGGAATCCTGTAATTCAACAGCAAAAAATAAAACTAATAACCCAAGTTTAAAAAAAAAAAAAAAGAGCTAAGGACTTGAATAGACATTTCTTCAAAGAACACATGCAAATAATCAACAAGTATAGGAAAAGATACTCAGTGTCAGTAAGGAGATATTACCTCACATCTGTTAGGATGTCTATGATCAAAATACAACAGAAAACGTGTTGACCAGGATGTGGAGAAACTGGAACTCTTGTCCCTTTATTGCTCATGGCAAGTCAAACCCAAAACATCTTCATGACACTTTTCTAAACATCAAGGCTCCTCATTTAGTCTGGTGATTCTCCCTGCCCTCCTCTCTCTCTCCTCAATTTCTACTCAATTTTAATGCACTCTGAAATTTATTTTAAATATATATCATACAAAAAAAATTTATGTAACTGCCTCTAAAGTAAAATATAAGCCAAAACCAATATTCAAGGTTTGAAAATGGAATTGATGTTTCAAAAACAGCAATTTTTCAAGCTTGCAGCTCTTAGATGGTTTCCTCTCTATTTTTCTCAAAGCAATTTAGGCAGAATTATTTACAGAATAGTTGCAAAATGACTGTTTTTCAGAAAGTATCAAGAACTTTTATATCGAAAATTTGCTTGCCAAAGACTGACAGCTTATAATGGTTTCAAATGAATTTCTATGTCATAAAAGAACTATTGTTTTTATAAAATAAATGAATTGCATCCACATAGAAAATTCCCAGTGCTACTCATATCATTGTGGTCTTGGGGGGAAACTACACTTGTAAAAATACAGTTGTGTCCAAAATATTTTCCTTGTTGTTGTGAATAGCTCTTTTGAAGTCGATCCTTTATGTCAAAACCAATTTTCTGTTTCTTCTATTAAAATCTAATTAACATTACAACAAAGAAGAAAAATTGAATAAAAATGCTCAGATAAAGTATCCAATGGTTGATTCATAGCTAAACAAAACGGTATGGTATCTACAAGAAAGCAGGAATTGCTGATTTAATTTGCTTCATATTTTTTCATCAGAAAAGCAAATGGTTTTAATTTCTGCATATGAGTTTAGTCAAAAGTATTTCAAAATATGGATGACACTCCATACACATACACACACAAACAAAATGGAACACTATTCAGCCAAGACAATAAAAAGAAATTCTGTCCATTCGCAATAACATGGAAGGACCTTAATGTCATCACGCTAACGGGGATGGTAAGTGAGGTACACAAATACTCACTTAGCATGACAGAAACACAAATACTGCGTGATATTGCTTATATGTAGAATCTAAAAATGTCAAACTCATAGAAACAAAGACAGGAATGGTGGTTACCAGGAGCTGGAGGGTGAGGGAATGAGATGTTCAAGAGCACATGCTCACACTAGGAGCTCACTAAATCCTGGACACTAATACACAGCACAGCGATTATAGGCAAGAAAACTGCATTATAAACATTCAACTTGCTAAGGGACCAGATCTTAGTTGTTCTGGACATTAAAAGAAATAATAATTATGTGACCTGATAGCATTGCTTGGTAACGTTACAACAGCAATGACACTGCAATATAAATGTATCAAATCAATATGTTGTACACCTTTAACTTACACTATGTTATATGGAAAATATAGCTGAATTTAAAAAGTAAAGGAAATATATTCTTCACCTCCTCAGAGAAGGCAATTGAATTCTTAAAAGTAATTTTTCAGGTGACATTTTTTTCCTATTTAGCATTTCCATAAGAGAAATTCAAGCGCAGTGAGATAATTTTATCTCACAAGTGAAAACAGTGTTATGTTTTGAAATGAATGCCATACACAAATAAATCACCAGACGTGTCTTTTAGAGATGACCGCTGTAATGGACCTGAGAGCAAAACTCAATAAAATAAACAGAAAGCTGGAGAAAAGAGAGATTTTTAAATAAGTTCTAGAAAGGTCTTCAAAAATGTAGTTGAAAATTTGGATAACATGATCCTTAAAAGAAGACTTTAAATTATTTGTTAGCACAAGAATCTCAAGTGAAAATATGGCAAAACAGGGGGCTGTTTCTTTCATCTTGCAAGACCACAGGCCCTTCACTTCAAATAAGAGTCCAGTGGAATTTCAAAGACATTTAACAGACTTCGGAGAGCCAGCAGCTATTGTCTTGCCTTTAGGTTCTTTGTGTTTATAACTATTGATATTTAAAAAATTGAAGATCTAAAAAAATGAAGCTATGGTTCCATTTTAACAATGCACGCTTTCAAAAAGAAGTAACAGCTCCTGAAATAACTCTTATCTTAAATGAGTCCCAGCAGATAAAGACGCCTAGGCACTGTTGGGGGCATAAAAGTCTTAAAGAAAACTTTGCTCTGTAAATTTGAAGTTCACCTACTTTTGCGAGTCTGCATTTTTTCAAACATGGAGAATAGTTATATGCTACAGGTCAACATCAAACCACAGAACAACTAATAAAAAATAGAACAGACAGTGTGTTCAAATCTCTTAAAGGGAAAGGAGTTCCTTAGCTTTGAAGTAGGAGGGGAAAAATCACAAAGGCAAAGATGAACGCCTGTGGGAAAAGAGTAAATGGACACATGTAAGCTAGAGAACTAAAAAATATGAAAAAGGCAAATAATCACATTGCAACAAATGCAGAAAGAAAGATGTGTGCTTAACATAAAAAATAACAAAGATCTTGTACAAATTATTAAGAAAAGCTTTAAGATCTTAATAAATAAATTGGTAAGGAAGATTGTATTGTTTTGCTGGGGCTGCCATACAAAATATCACTGACCGGCTGGCTTAAGCAAAATAAATGTATTTTCTCACAGTTTTGAAAGCTAGAAGTCCAAGATCAAGGTGGTGGCAGGTCCCATTTCTTCTGAGGCCTTTCTCCTTTGCTTAGGGATGGCCACTGTCTCAGTGTATCCTCACATGGTTGTCTTGAGGTCTTTGTGCGGTCTGTGTCCTAATCTCCTCTTATAAAGACACCTGGCATATTAGATTAGGGCCCAGCCATCTGACTTCATTTTACCTTAATATCTCCTTAAAGGCCCTATCTCCAAATACAGTTACGTCCTGAGTTCTGGGGCTTAGGATGTCAACGTATGAATTCTGCTAGAACACAATTCAGCCTATTAACAGATGCAGGCCATTTAAATATAATATTGCCTTGCCCTGGCTGGTGTGGCTCAACTGGTTGAGCATCAACCCATGCCCCAAGAGGCTGCTGGTTCAATCCTGGTCAGGGCACATGCCCCAGCTTTGGGCTCAGTCCCCCATGGGGGGCATGCAGGAGGCAGCAGTCAATGTTTCTCTCCCATATTGATGTTTCTCTCTACCAATCTCTCTCCCTTCCTTTCTCTAAAATCAATAGAAACTTTTAAAAAATAATAAGTAAATAATAATATTGCCTTCAATGTTATCTTTGCATATAAGTAAAAGAATGATCATTAAAAGTAAAACATGATTCTGTTTTTTATTTATTGGACTATTAATGATTGAAAACACATTTTAATGCTGCTAGCATTTTCATGCTGGCAAAGTTTCAATTCAATGAGTGAGTGGAATTCTACCAGAAGGAATATAAACTGGCAAACCATTCTGGAAAGCAAACTAGCAACATAGACCAGAACTATAAAAAATATTAAACTCTCAATATAGAGCAATATAATCAAGAAAAAGATAATAAAGACGTATCTAGAGTTAAGGATATTTGCTTCTGGGGAGAGATCTTCACTAAAATATTATGCATCTGAGTATTATTTATAATAACAAAAATACTTGAAACATTCTAAATGCCCAAATGGGAAAACTCTAATGTAAACTTTACCCTTGATGAGCTGTTATGTAGTCACTAAAGTATTTGTAAAGACTATGAAAAACATAAAATATCTACAACTTTATTTTTTAAAAATAAAGCAGGATGCAAAGCTATATGTTTAAAAGATAAACATAATAAAAGGAGGCAGGAGATAAAGCTACGATCATTACTTTAGGATAATAAAACTGAAGATTTGTTTGTTTTTGCTTTCTTGTATTATATATTTTCACTTTCCAAAAAGCAGCAGATATTAGTTTTATATTACACATACTAATGATATAAGTAATATATATATGAATATATATGTTATATATAAAGAGTGGGCAAGGGTAGGTTTACAGCAGTTTGTATGGAAAATAATACAATAATTAATAAATAATAATACAAAAATAACCTGTTTTGTTTACTCACAACTGTAAACCTACTTTTGCCCCACCCTGTATATATCAGTTTTTATATGAAGAAATTATTTCAACTTAACTAGATTGAAACAAAGTATTAGTTTTATATTATATTTACATTACAATCATATTAGTTATACATATACTGATTAATATTATATATTAGTTTTATATAAAACAATTACTTTAACTTAAGTAAAATTGGATTGAAGTTGCAAAGTTCAGCTCAATTCTACTAAGCTCGGGTTAACATGTCAGCTACTAACTTCAACGCTTTGCTTTTCTCCTGTCCTAACCAACTATTATGTTGATATGAGTGATACCTTCACTCAAGACCCATTGCCAACCACAGCTTCCTTCTGTCCCAGGCACCTCAGACAAAATAAAAATGAAAAGAGACCGCTCTATGGGATTCTTATGATAAGGATTTGAGAACCATTAGTTGGTCAGCTCACCTTCCAGGCAGCCCTGATGAAATCACTCCCCATTTGGTCTGTCCACCTAAGAATATCCATTGCTCAGGCCTGAAGGTCAGATCCGTGCTTCACAGTTCCATAGACAGCTCATAATAAGAAACACTAGATGTCTCCTGTCTTCCTCTATGACTGCGAGGGAAATATACAGCAAGTTATCACAAGTGCCAAGATATGGGCACCAACTCTTAGTAAGGGAAGACTACAGAAAACTGCACCATCAGAATTGGTGAAATGGTATATTTTACTCTTTGGTAAAACATAGAGATTCGAAACCACACAATCCTGGAGTTCATGGAGAGACTCAAATTTTAAATTTTGGGCAATCAATTGCCCATTAAAAATATCAGGACTCAAACCACACTCATTAATTTGATAGTAATGCTAAGCAGCATTCTGCTTTTCCTTCCAGAATAGAAATAAAAAACAAAGTTGTAATAGGTTGAAATGTGTCCCCCAAACTACATGTCCACCTGAAACCTGAGAAAGGGACCTTATTTGGAAACAGGGTCTTAGCAGATGTAATTAAGGCAAGGAGGAAGCTGAGACCACCCTGGATTAGAGTGGGCCCTAAATCCAAAGGGGGTGTCCTTCTAAGAGACAGAAAAGGGCATAGACACCTAGGAAGGAGCCAGGGGGAGACAGAGGCAGAGGTTAGAGTTAAGTGGCCACAAATCAAAGGAATACCAGGAACCCCCAGAAGCAGGAAGAGACAAGCAAGGATTCGCCCCAGAGCCTTGGGGGGAACCCTCACCCTCCTGACACCCTGATTTGGGACTTCTGGTGTAGAGAACTGAAAGGAATGCATTTCTTAGTTACCTAGTTTGGAGTAATTTGCTACGAAAACCCTAAGAAACAGGTACAGTATAGTGGTTTACAGAGAATAATGCCACATTTCACAAAAACTATTTTTTTAGAAATACTGGAGGTGGAATAGTAGGGTGGAAACAGCACGGAAAAACCTGTGGCGAAGACTGCTAGCTCCGCTCCGCACCTTGGCATTGGGAAATCTCGTTGGCCCCTCAGAATACCCAGGTAACAGATTCTAGAAGACAGTCAGGACAACAAGCGCAGTCACACAGGGTCGGTAACAAAGTTAAACGAGATGAAATCTGCAATAAGCATTTGCTAAGCTATAAAGTAGACAAAAATTATGATTTTTTTTTATTGTCAGCAGTTCAGAGTAAATGTCAACACTGCACTAGGTATCTATGTATGAAATATAAAAATTGAAAATCTGAAAGAAATTGACAGAAGTACATTTTGTTTTCCTTTTAGTTCTTTCTCCATTAAAGAATGTTTTTGCCTGAAGGGTGGGTTTATATCCTGAAAACTGACTTCAGACCCTGATACAAATCATTTATAACACAGACAGGTGAATTATTAGGGATATTTGAGAAGGGGGGTAACGCAGGGTTCAGTTATTTTTAGAGTTGTTGTACTGTCATTCATTTGCTGTATTTTTTAGTCATCTGAAATGGGATAGGAAAATAGATGACCCTGATCATGGTAAGACAGTGTTGCTGATTGAAAAAAATAAAGAGTTAGGGACAAAGAAGCTGCTGCTAATGTCCAGATCCTGAGTTTTTAGAGAATTCCCCTTATTTGAGAAGAGCAGCGGATGGATGGCATCAAAGGCATAAAAACGAGTGTAGTATTTTAGTAATAACCATAGTTCAATATTGCTTTTTGGAAAACTTAATAATGTAATAACTACTAGAATAAATTACTCAATTCTTTAAAAAAAAAAAAGTCTGTATTGATTTCAGAGAGAGGAGGGGAGAGGGGGAAAGAGAGATAAACACCAATGATGAGAGTCATGGATCAGCCGCCCCCTGCACGCCCCCCACTGGGGATCGAGCCCGCAACCCGGGGATGTGCCCTGACCGGGAATCCAACTGGGATCCTAGGTTGATGCTCAACTGCTAGGCCACCCGACCAGGCTAAATTACTCAATTCTTAAAGTAGCAGCTTAGAAGTACCATTCAGAAGATTAAATTTATTACTCTTGATTGTAAATCTCTTTATGCAATAAAAATATTGAGGCAAATTATTTCAAACAGTCCCTCAGAATTGATGTCATCCAAACATGTTTTCAAAATTAAATGAAAGATGTGATCAAGGCCCCCAGAGTTTCTCTTTTCATTCCCATCAGAGCAGAAAGCAAGCCTCATTCCTGCGTGCTCATTCTCAATGCGAAATTGATGGTAAACCTCATTAATGATGGGAATCGATGGTGTTCTGTCAAAATAATCAGACAGCAGACAATTTTTCCAATGTCCGCCTCCTCAAGAAAGCTTTTTCAAGATTGGAGCGTTAGCTCCGGTCCCCAGGCGGCCCCCTGTGGAGGTACCCCTGATGGCCGCCACTGCTCTCCAGTTCACGCTTCAGATGAAGGACCAACGTGGTAAGTGCGAATTCCTCGCTGTCCTAACCTCACTGCCCTTTGCCCACCCGACAGCACCCCAGACGCGCAAGTGGTAACTATGATGGAAAAAAACTTGACCACGCCCACCAATAGTTCACCTCTAGCCACCCATTAGTTCAGCCCTTCACCCACTCTTGGATAGGTCATTGCAATAGTCACCTAAGGAGGGCCCTTCACCATCGACCTCTGTTGACCTCTGCATCTCCATCTCCCGCCACTGACCTCCACACACACTAGGCTGGGAGCCTGGCCCCCTCACCTTCTGGGACCTTTGAGCAGAGAGAATAGAAGATCATGCCCGCTTGGAGCACACACAGCCAAGATCCTTCCTGAACACCGTCCGGGCCAAATTTCCTGTTCTCTTTTGCTCCCTTGGTCTACACCTCTCATTTCATGCTTCATACTTTTAGTCTAAGTTTCTTGAGGCTGGGAGCACATTCTCTGCCACAATATCCCTCTCTAAACATAAAACCAGAATCGAGTATCTGAAATACTTTTTATAAACTAATAAAATTAAAATCTGAGTTAATTTCCTATCCCATGCCATTCAACAAGTTGTTTAAATTCTCCATGCTTCATTGTTTATTGGGTGTAAAATTGTTGTTTCAAACAGACTTGTTTAAGGATTAAATCATATACCACATGTGAATGCATTTCATAAACTCTAAAGTATCTTATAAATAGAGGGATTAAGATCATAATTTTCATTGAAAGACATTCTATAGACTCACCACTATACACCCAATTTATTGATATTATATAGGAACAAACACAGAAATCACTATACTGTGTGCTTTATAGAATTTTGAGGCCTCATACATGTTCCAGGGCCACACGATCCAATCTGCCCAAGGAGATGAAGAGGTTAGGAAGCAGCAGTGAAGGGGAATTATGTCAATGTGAAGGACTATTTTCATAAGGATTTCAGACCCCAAGGGTTGACATCAGCATGCCTAGAGTCAAGACCTGAACTTCTGGCTCCCTAAATACATTTTCCAAATAAACACTACCAATCATTCATCATTTACTAGGACCAAGTATGGAAGTAAGCCACATTATATACTCACTGTTCTCACTGAACCTTGTGTACCTGTGAGTGTAAGATTGTGTCAGAAACGTGTGGCTACTCTGAGAAGGCTAATAATCTGCTCTTTCAAACTTTATTTTCCAAATTCCCATCACTGATTTGTAGCTGAGACTGTGGGCTGTATGGCAGAGTACACAGAAGGCAGACTTGATGTTAGCACTCCATTTCTCCCACGTGGCCTTAAACAGTCCGGCCCCGGGTTCAGGCTTACATGTCCATTAGGCAAATGAACTCAGGTAACGGAGTCTCCCTACATCCTAGCTACAAAAGACTTCAGTCCTCTATTGCAAACCAAGACAGCCCCTTTGTAGGGACTAGGGGTTCCTGTCCTCTGACTCTACTATTCACTGTGGTAAATCACAGAGAGCATTTTCCTGAATGGCAGCTCAGGGGACGCACTAGGTTTCATTTCCCTGGCACCTCTCCTGCTGCATGGCTGACTTCCTAGGCCTTGCAAAATGAGTAGAACCTGATCTAATCGGGCTGCACAGAAAGCAGGGACAGAGGGGATGAGAGTGGACACACCGTGAGGAAGCCCTTAGCCAAATCCAGGGCGCAACACATTGTACAGAACAAAAGTCTGGTGTCTCAAACAAATCAACGGCCTGGGTGAAAAGGAAGGGGAGCCAATGTTATACATTAAAAGAAACCTGGAAGACACAACAGTCAAAGGCAATAAAAGGACTCTGCACTCATGTAACAAACACTATTAAAAGGATTCTTGAGACAACTGAGGAAACGTGAATATGGAAATATGGACTAAATATTAAAATTTTTAAAGGAATTTTAATTGTGTCAAGTTTGATAATGGCATGAGGTTTATGCATAAATATGTTCTTATCAGTTGGAGATGCATACATAAAAATTTGCAGGAGGAAGTATTATGTCTAATATTTATTTTAAAATATGCCCCCCAATAAATTGAAAAATAATACAAAATTGACAAACTGTTGATAATTGTTGCAACTAGGTAAACAGTACACAAGGTTTATTATACTATTCACTTTCTTTTATGTTTGACATTTTCATAATGAAATATACTTTAAAAAGTAAATAAATTGATTCTTTTTATCTCAAAAAGGGACATTTGCCCCTGCCAGGTAATGGTCCAAGTTTTATCGATGTAACTGGAATGCCCAGATTAATTTAAATTCATCTGAAATCATAATTGGGTCGAACAAGTAGAGCTATAAGCATGAAGAGCCTGAGGGAGGAGTATTAACATAATACTCAGATGGAACAATCAATAATTATGTGCACAGCCACAAGATGAAAGATGTTAATGAACTCCACGCAAGAGAAGTTCAGGAAAAGGTGGCAATACTACTAACAGAAAGTAACTTTCTGGTGGCAAACACCCCTCTTCTTTCTAGACCATCTCAAAAGTTATCGCATGGCTTTTGCCAGCTTCCCAAAGCTGTTAGCTGTTTCCTCATCTAAGATTCGACAAAACTTCATTCATCCTTTCTGTCCTTTTCCCACCAGAACAAAAACAAACACATATTGACTAGCACATGCCTTAGTTTGTGGTACATGTATATGCTTAGAAAATATTGGTGGAAGGGCTGGATAGATGGATAGATGGGTGGATGGATGGGTGAATGTCTGGCTGGCTGCCTGCCTGGCTGGCTAAATGATCAATGGATGGATGGATGGATGGATGGATGGATGGATGGATGGATGGATGGATGGATGGATAAATAGGTGGATGGATGGATGGATGGATGGATGGATGGATGGATGGATGGATGGATGGATGGATGGATGGATAAATGGGTGGATGGATGGATGGATGGATGGATGGATGGATGGATGGATGGATGGATGGATGGATGGATGGATAAGTGGGTGGGTGGATGGATGGATGGATGGATGGATGGATGGATGGATGGATGGATGGATGGATGGATGGATGGATGGATGGATGGATGGATGGATGGATGGATGGATAAATGGGTGGATAAATGGATGGATGGATGGATGGATGGATGGATGGATGGATGGATGGATGGATGGATGGATGGATGGGTGGGTGGGTGGGTGGATGGATGGGTAATAGAGGAGGAAGGATGAAAGAAAGGGAGAGAAGAAAAAAGTAATCTTCTTTCCTGGGAAGAAAAATCACTGAGGTCAAAGGCTTATTTTTAAGAAAATTTTCATTTAGATAATCCCAAACCAATCAGAATCAGGTACACAACTATCCTTAGTAGCCTCTTGCAGGGAATCTGTTCTGTTTTGTTGTAGCTAGACTAACCTGACTGGGGAATCAGGTTAGAAATTTACATTCTCTTTGTATAAGCAATTTATCAAATACGCAGGGCTGGAAACAGCTCAGATTTTTTCATCTCTTGTTGAGAAAAGAAACTTTGCATTGAGCTCTCACATGCAGTTATTTTTGTTTGAATCTTAGTTGAAATACCCCTGCTGCAGAGCATATTGAATACTTTATTGACCATAAAATATGCAGCTGCAATTAGAAGCTTTTATTTTTTTCCCAAGCATTTTGCTTTTCTGGAGGCATTTGGAGGCTCATTTCTGTTTATCAGTTTTTCAAGGATGTTTTCAGTTTAGCAAAAGTGGAAGAAGAAAAAAAGTGAATCAGAAATTTAGTTAAATGTCTAACGTCTTTGAATGAGTGCCTCCAAATTCTGCAATTAAACAGTACAGAGGAAAGTGTGGTGAGGTTCCAAATATTTAGATAATATACAAGGTCTCTCACACTAGTCAAAATTCTAGGAAAAAAAGAACATTATGTAAATCAGAATCAAATCCACTTAAGAGACTGCATCATAAATCATTAAACTTTTTCTAACAGTCTCTGTGTACATGAAATGGAGATGCTAGCTATCTTCAAGTTATTTAAGAAACAACCACTTTTATTTGTTATCAGCAAAGAAAAAAGCTTAGAGTTTAGGTCAGACATCATATTTAAAGAGCATGAACTTTCAGATCTCATGCCTTAGGCGCAGTGTTTGGAGCTAGGAACTGAGGACACTGAACACTTTAATTTTGCAAGTCAGAGGGCTGGACCCATGAATTCATAATAATAATGGACCCAGTAAATAGTAAGTGAATGAATGAAAGGAAGGAGGGTCCTTTCTTTCTCTAAGGAACATGCCCTGGCTATTTCCAGCCAGCTAACAGCAAATCAGAATGAAGCACTTGAGTCAGAGCAGGAATGAAGCTATGCTTTTCAAATCCCCCACTGTAGCCCTGGCCCATGCAGCTCAGTGGTTAGAGCACCAGCCTGTGCACCTAAGGGTCATGGGTTCAATTCCTAGTCAAGGGCACATACCTGGGTTGCAGGTTCAATCCCTGGCCAGGGACAGGGCGCTCATGCAGGAAGCAACCAATTGATGTGTCTCTCTCACATCAGTGTTTCTCTCTCTCTCTCTCCCTCCTCCCCTCCCTTCTACTCTGTCTGAAAAATCAAAGGAAGAAATATCCTCTGGTGAGGATTACCAACAACAACAAAAATCCCCCATGGTGCATTTCCCTCCTGCAACCCCAATCAGGTTAGTAAGGAAGCTGGGGCATGTCTTCGGGTCTCAGGACCTAACCTGGGTTGCTTTCTGTAGATTACACAGCTGCTTTTAAGGAAACTTATTATTGAAACATCATGTCTTTTCTGAAATTAGAGCCAAGCTCATGCCCCAAAGCCTCCGGGTCTACTACACCTCTGATGACATTCTGATGAGGTGGGACAGGTAACTATCGCAGAGCTCCCTAACCCACGCTCAGCCTGTTCCCTGCCTCTTTACTCCCTCGTCCTGCCACATCCATCAGGAAACAGGCAGCGAGCTGCACCTGGGCTGCACTGAAAATCTCCCCAGGCACTGCGAGTGCTGGAGATGCGGCGCTGAACAAAATAGAAATGTCCTCTCTTCTCAGGGAGCTCTCATTCCAGTGACTTAAAATGAGCACCAGTAGGTATTAAGCTTCAATTCTGTAAGATGAATAAGTTGTAGAAATCTGCTATACAACATAGCACCCACAGTTAACAATACTGCATTGTGCACTCAAAATTTATTAAGAGGGTAGATCTCATGCTGTGTTCTTATCACAATAAATGGAATACAATGCGATGCAATACAATAGATCAACTGAGTGGCAAGAGCTTGCGCCTTCTTGCAGCAGGCCTGTTGCAAATCACTGTATATGCAGGTGCTTTTTTTTTTCTCTAAATTCTTTCAATAACATTTCTTTCAGGTCTCTGCTCAATTGTCCCCTTAGAAGGGAAACCTGCCCTGGTCACCTTATAAAGAGTCCCTTCTGCCTCACCCTTCTTCCACCCCGCCTCTACCCTGCTTCTCCTACAGAGCCCAAAACACGACCTGACACAAGCTTATTTATTTATCGGTCTGTTACCTGCTCGCCCCTGCTAGAGCATAAACTGTTCTAGGGCAGGCAGCTGAGCGAATTCACCACTTAGTCTCTGACACACTGTGAGGCCTCCGTAAATGTCTGCTGAGTGAATGAGAGCACGTTCAACCAGGGGCATCGGGCAGGACCCCGTCCCGGTTCACAGACGCAGGAGCCGGCACGGGTGGAGGGAAACTTTGCCCGCCACCACCCAGGGCTCAGGTCAGGGCTCTCGGGACAGGGGACCCGTCCTCTTGGTCACAGCCTTCAGGGCCCCCGCTTCCCAGGACCGTTTCCTCATCGTGCCTAATAGCTGAAGCTTCCCAAGCCCTCGGGTTCCTCGGGGGGAATGAAGGCACTGAGGAGAAGAAAGGCCACTGAACGATATGTAGGGGCAATGACAGAACTGGAAACGAAGCCCGAGAAGCTCCCGAGTAAAACTGGACAGTCAGCCTGTACAGAGTTAACACGAACATAGCGCTGCTGGGGGAAAGCGGAAAGGAAACAGCTTCAAGGGCCAAGCACGGGTGTTACTCGAGTGTCTGCCATTGCTGTGTGTTCACCTTCCCAACCTCCATTTGCACATCTGTAAAGTGGGCATGGTGCCGACCTCCCCTCCACCTCCAGGTCGTTGGCGGAAGGAAATGAGATGATGGGTGGGGAGTTTCTGGCACAAATTTAAGTACAATAAGTAGCTCACTAGTCGTGTTCATCTAATGAATCCCGAGCACAGAGACTGAGGTGAAATTTGGTTTCAGTATCACGTAAAATGGAAAAGAACAGTGCTGAGCATCTCAGAGGAACGGATGGCCTTCCCCTGAGCGCATGAACTTGAAGGACAAGCAACTCGTGGCAAGCAGGGCGACGGTTTCTAACCCCACTGAGTGCTCCCAATGCCAGTGTATTTGCTGCTGATCAGGTTGACCAGTCGGTCAGGGTGGGCGAGGCAGTGTAGCAACATCCAAATATTTATTTGGACATAAGTGATAAATGTCCCAAGCATGGTTAGGGAAATCACCTAACCTACTGGTCAAATGTCTGGTTGAAAAAAATTGGAGTTAATGAACGATCCTTAATAAAAGTACTGGTGACCTTCAGTACATGTTCACCAGAAACTTTGCATTTGAATTTCTATTAATGCAATTCTCAGAAAAAAATTTTACTATTGCTTCACTCTGACATGGTCTTAGAAATTTAGCTTCTCACGATTCCTATAGTTGCTGATAGAGTAATAATGATCTTCTGTGATGGTTGAATTGACACAATAAATTGCAATTTTTCCTTAGATTGTTTTGGAGGCGATAAACGGCTCTATCACCTCTGAAACAACCTAGGGAATGCAACACGTCTTTAATTTTATGGGCCTGTCTCCCTTTTTAGAATCAGAATATTTGCTTGACAACCTAAAAATTCCAGTCGACCGTAAAAGAATATCAACTATAGCTAAAAACATGGATTTTTGTTTCTCTCTTTTTCTTTACCAATTCCTAGAGAAATGAAGAAACATTCCTCCTCCTTCAGTTTGGCTTATTGGTGTTTGCTTTTGTGTATGAGTTGTTTTTCTTCTGTTTACTTCTTCCACATAGGTAATATTTGAAATAGTTGAGCTAAGAATTATAAGGAATATCCTTTAACTGCAGCCTCTCCCCCTTCATGGGAGAAGTCCAAGTGCATATCCATTAGTCTCTTAAATACCTGATGACTCTCAGAGGGGCACAAATCCACTTTGGTATTTCTGAATCACTCCTCAAATTATTCTTTATGCTGAAAACAAATCAACGAGAGAGCTCCAGAAATTTGTCAACTGCCAGTTGGGGACACTGAAATGTAAATGGAAAACTGAGTTTCAGAGAAAGGGAATTATAAGAAAAGCATCCAGGCCATCTCTTGGTGTAGGTTAGGTCTCTAACAAAATTGAAAATCAGTTCATGCATGGATTTGAATTAAATAACTATCAGGAATCTATATTATCTGCCCCAAGAGGGCACTTTACAATAGAATCACAGTAGGGACCAGGACATAACTCTTCCTATCAATACACCGTTTGAAAACGACTGTGAGGAAATGGCTGGCTGGCGATGCTATTTCTCTTTAGTAGAAAAGACTCAGCTTTTTTAAAATAGAATGAACAGGGGACTTGGAATCAACAGTCCTGGGTTTGTTTTGTGTCTTCACCAGTTGGCAGCAAATCAATATCACTTACCTGAACTTCCCTTTTTTCCTTTGTAAAGTAAGACTAATGATGTGTGCCACAAAATCTATGGGTGTGTTCAATAAATGTTAGCTGAATGTAAACTGTATCTACTAACTTAGTAATGAAAACACATAAATTACTTCTTGGGAAAACCAACCAAAGAGCAGCTCAGACTGTCCAGGACTCTTTGTTGTCACAGGTGAGGTCAGTATTGATTGGTACGGTCTCTGTGGGTTGCCTTGTGGCTCTTAATGACTAGATATGTGTGTCCTTTCGCTAGGAGTTTGACCACATATGCCTTAGTTTGCTCATCTGCAAAGCAAGGCTAGTGGGACCAACTCTCTAATTTTACTGTTAGAAATAAGTTCAGAAAATGTGTGCTTAACACAAAGCGAGGCACCCAGGGAATCATCAAACCAAAATGTGCTGTTATTGATATTTTTAATAGAAGAATGCACAAAATTCATTCAACAGAAATTGTAGGTTGCTCTTTGTGGCCCAGACACACCCTAGGTAGTGGGCATACCTTGGTCAACAAAACCAACAGCTCTCTGCTCCCATCTATTTCCTAGTAAAGAACAGATAGGACAAGATCAACAGTGATAAATGATCTGAACACAATAAAACAAAGTAATGTGAACAGAGAGTCACTGCAGAGGTGTGTGTGGTTATGTGAGAGTGTATGCTTGGGAGGTACTTTAAAAACACAACATAAGGCTGATCACAGAATGTCTCTCTGAGGAAGGAAGGTTTGAGCTCTGACCTAAATGGTAACTAGCCAGCAGTATATTGTACAAACATCTGCAGGACTTTCGCACATGTCTATTTGACATGCCTTTTCCGACATTCTGAAATCTATCATTTCTGCAAATCTGAAGTACTAAAGGTGATCCAAATTTCAAAACTTGTACTTTGCTCACTTGGCTTTAACAAAAGGAATATCCACAGTTGCATAACAAACTCCAGGAGGGAGGCCTTTAAAGGGGTGAACCTATCATGCTCTTTGGAATAAGCAGTTCCCACCTGTGAGACTTATTCACTGGGTGACAGTGGACTCGTTACTTAAGCAACCTGAGCTCCAGTTTTCTCATCGATAAAATAGACCTAAAATGAGATTATTTAAGGAATGCATCTGGCAAAGTGCCTGGTGCAGAGTTACCCTCAAACAATCATTACTGTTACTATCGGGTTCAGAGCTCTGTGGCTCACTACCAACGTGACCTTGGGAAAGTTGTGCAACTTTTCTGTGCCTCAGTTTCCTAATTTCCTAATTTCTAAGCTAAGCATGACAATAAAAATAATAATACCCACTCATTAGCCTTGTGGGGAAAATTACCTGAATTGTATAAAATACTCTGTATGGGTCCTGGAAACTAGGAAAACTCATGAAGGCATTACTAGTGCTAGACTTCGACATTTGTTGTAATAGAGTATAATCATAGGCTCATAGACCACTGGGAAAGAAAGGACGGTTGACTTAGAAAATATAATGGACTAAGTTGTCCCCATGCAAAACTTCCTGAAAACTAGGAACAATCCCTTCTGCCACTTTTGCATCTTACTTCTAGAGATTTAAAAATACTGATTAAATTTGTCAACACAATGATGTGTTCAGTGAGTAAGAATAATTTGCTTTGGATCATTTTTCCCTTTTGGATGGATTTATACCTTTCCCTCAGATTGTGTCCTATTATCACTACACAGCTGTTCAATCAACACTGCCTGGGTTTTATGTGCCATTTACCAATCACACAAGCAATTTTAATACATTCTTATTTTTTTTTAAATGAGTGTTCAACTGAATCTTCTCAGTTTTAGGTGGGAAGGACACACAAATCTTCTGCAGTCAAAAAATTATAGAATCTTGATTTTAGAAGATCATCTGAGATGGTTTTGTGGAAGGAGGGTAATCCTGCTACGTTTCCCAAACATTAGTAATTGGTCAGGACACTTTTTATCCCTGAGCCCACATGGAATACAGCTTTAACACCAAGTTCTAAGCAACCAACTGGTTGGAGAGACCTAGTAACCATCCCTGACCTGGGCTCAGGCTCTCACGTTAGAGTTGCCTTCTGAGGGGTCTAGAGTCCTCAGGGGTGAACTTAACTTTCCTGAGGCCAGTGGGCCTGGAATGACAATGTACGTTTCAGACAGAAATGAAGTGGGAGGATTCCTGTGAGGATCTGAGAAGTATTCCGATGTTCAACATCTATGGTCCCTTGATGTTGAGCATCGGAATGTGGCCTTATTAATTATGCAAATAGACCGGGGATAAGTCTTCCTGTCTGGGAGAGTGCTTAGCACACAGTGAATGCTTAATAACTGCTTCTAGAATGAGTGGACGGCTGGCCCATTGAGCTAATTCCCTTACTAGTCAGGACGCTCAGGAATACATCCCTAAGAGCAAGCTCAGTGCCCTGGGTAACAATTCCTGCATCGTGGTGGAGTCCACACACTGAAATGAGCACAATGCCCCAGTTATCTGTCCATCCCCATTGTCGTTTTAACCATTGCTGTTGACCACGTGTCTTAATAAACAAAGCCCACGGCCGTGCAGTCCCCGTACATAGCGGCCTAGGCCAGCCGGTGCTGACCCACGAGGTGCTGCCGATTCCGGTCACACTTGGAGACCAAATGGACTTCCAGGGCAGCCGCCTTGTCACTAACAGGTACACCTGCATCCGCTCTCTTCCGACAATGAAGGTTTAGAATTCTTTCCTTTTTGTTTCACTGAATGAAAATAATTGGTTTAAATGCTGAATTCTAGCCACTGAACATTAGTCCCTTGAATAATCCATGAAGTGAGAAGTGAGAAGCAGAAGTCTTAGGTGGTCTAAAGAGTAAATTCACCACCTTTGAGAGTCCGCTGGGAGCCAGGCGTTAGTTGGCAGCGATAGGCACAGAGGGCTTGGGACTGTCCCCTGAGCTGATTAATTTTGGGCAAGTTACTTCTTTGTTCTGAGCCTCGTTTTTTTCTAAGCAAAAGGGAATCATAAAAACAGAACTTGCACAGTAGGTTATTCTGAAGGTTAAAGAGCACAAGTAGAGTGCTTTTTCAGTATTAGATGCTAAATTTTTCATTTCAGCTCTGGTGCATGCATCCTTCTTTTTACCAAAAAATGAAGGTGGAAAAATGAAGAAAAACAACCTTTGATGTATCTCAAATTGTAAAAACTCCCAAGTTTGCTTTTTATGCTTTGAAAAAAAGAAGCTTGAGCCAACACACAGAATTTGGAAGCAGCCTGTGAGTTATAATAGGCTTGCTGGAAATGGCTGGAGTGCCAGGAACTCTAGATCAGAAGAAAATTTATGCAACTAGACCACTTGGTCTAAATGTGATTATAGGTTTTAGTAATGAACAGTATGATCGTTCAGATAAAGCCCGGGTAATAGGGAGGAAACAGTGAGAGGAGACTCAATTTATTACAGGAGCTTTACAGACCTGCAGGAATGAAAGTCATATATGGATGGTGAGCTCGCGTTTTCCGCAGCGCCTGGAGATAACAAGAACATTATTTCAGGCAATTGTGTGGAGAGAGGAGGGGGTGCAGACTGGCAATTCCAGGGGAGGCCGCAAGACCAGCCAGGGAGACAAACTCGGAAGTTTAGGATAAAGAGAAACGCTAAAGGGGGCAATACAGAGTGAGTGCCAATTAATGAGCTAAGTTTGCACCCAGAGACAAGCAAGAAAAGTCCAATGAGAAAGTTCAGAAGTGAGCCGGTCTGATTTGGAGAGAAAGCGGAAGGCGTAAGAGCCTTGGGCTATATCATGACAGTAGGGCCTTAGTTTCTGTGATTTATTTATATAAAAATGAAATGAAGTGTCATATGTGTACCCATAGTTAACGGTGATTATTCATGTCTGGCCAGGATCAGACCCTGAATATATAAACCATTGTCAGCTAAGGCCCTGGCTGCCAGAAGACACTGGGAGATGGTGAGTTGGCTCCTTCAGAGGAGCTGAGGCTTCTGCTCCACACCCCTGCCTGGACTGGGCTCCCGGCTCCTTTGCAGGCCCAGAGCAGAGCCGGAAGGTAAACCACCTGCTGCCGTCTTCTTTTGTCCTGTCCAGGCCCCTCGGGCACAGGAAATGTGCAGGGCACAGGCCCTGAAGAGAGGCATGTGTGAGGGCCTGGGAAGGAGAGCTTGCCCTGGAGGCTCAATTTACATCCCTTTTGTTTCTCTCCTAAGAGCTTTGTATTAAAGCAGTGATGCTGTGAGACCCACCTCCTAGCTGCGCCTGCTTGTGACCCGTTTCCCCACAAAATTAAAAGTCGAGCTACTACCGGTGACGGTTCTACCACTGTGACAGTTAAACTAATAACAGTATTAATGGAAATGTAAGACGGGGCGAGTTATCGTTTCTCTTATTGTTATACTACCAAGAATATAATCATTTTTGTCTTATAAGGTCACTCGAGTGGCCTTATTAATTATGCAAGTGAATGCCCGCTGCGCTAGGACAAGGTGATAATAAAAGGCGTGTGTGTGCGTGTGTGCGTGTGTGTGTGTGTGTGTGTGCGCGCACAGGCCTGTGCTGCTAGGTAAGTACTGCCTGGTCTCCTTACGCACAGTAGGTCCCTGTGGGGAGGTGAGCAGCTCCTGAGTGAGGGACAGCCTGAGGGACAGGCGGGACTCCCCAGGGGGATGAGTGGAGACGGGGAGCCCACCTCAGGCTTGACCTCAGGGGTCCTGGAGGGGGGGTCATCCTTCCGCACAGCATGCGGCTGACGCTCGAAGCACCCCAGGGACCCCGGAGACCGCAGCACCCGGCTGTGGGAAGAGGCTGGGGGGGGGGGGGTCAGGACACAGCAGGCGCCCCAGAGCCCAGGCTCTGCAGCTCTGCAGGGCGCCGGGCGAGACAGACCCAGTGGAAAAGCGGCTGCGGGCAGGAAGGCGCCGTCTGCACAGCGACGCCACGTGGCGAGGCCGGGTAATAGCAGCAGGGGCGAGGCCCCGTTCTCCCTGCACTTGGCCTTCGCGTGGGACCCTCTCTGCGGGCGACGGTCTCGCATGATAGTCAGAGGAAAGGAGGAGTGGAGGGACAGGGCACTCGGGTGTCCTCCTGCTACTATCGCAGGTGGTGGTCTGAGCAACACACTTTGTGAAGAGAGACTGTGATCGGTGGTCGTGCAGGGTTTACCCCAGGCCATGCCACTTGCGGCAATGCTGTAGCCTGGGCCTGGCAAGCGTCCATCTCACCCCGTCTCCACAATGGCCCTCGAGGCAGCTTCAGTGGCCCTATTTCACACAGAGAGAACTGAGACCCAGCGAGTCTGAACGATCGGCCCCAAATCGCAAAAAACCGAGCAGAGACTTTCCTAGGAGTTCACGCGCCTTCAAAATCCTGGGCTCCCAATGGCGTTGCCCTCGCCCTCCCCCAGGCCTGAAAATAAATGTCCCGGGTTCTCCTTTGCTGCCAGTCTGAAGCAAAAGTGCCCAGTGGGTGAACTTAAAGTTATCAAATAACAATTATTGCTTTGTTCCATTTCTCACAGTTTAGCAAGATTTTACTAAAATATTTTACACTTTGGTCTCCCTACAACTTACTAGATAGATAAAGATTATGATGAAGTCACTTACGGAGATCCAGAGAGTCTCCCTGACCCGCCCTGCAGCAAACAGCTGGCGAGGGCACCAGGGAATGCCCTGCTTCCCGAGGCCGGCGCCCCCAAACAGAAATGATTCACCCCTGGGTACGCCGGCCTGTGGAGGACCGGGCTGGGCGTCAGAAAGGGCAGGCTTTGCATAGTCATCCACTCACTCAGGTAAATAGAAATTCACTGAGCATCCGCCACCTGCTGGCCATTAAGCGAGGCATTTTTATTCAAGAATGCGAGGAAGCCCTGGGAGGGCTGCAGGCAGGCTGCTTTGCATTTTAAAGCACAGCCCAGGGCTACCTGGGCCTGGAGGAGAGCTGCGCGGCTGGAAGGTTTGAGTGCCCTGGAGAAATCCAGGAGCTGGGGTGGGGAGCCCCTGCCATTCGGTGAGGGAGGTTGACGGCTCAGAACTGAGTGGTCCCTACAGCTGGTTTTATTTCCAGCCTGCACCACTTCTAAATTCTGTGACCCTGAGTTTAATGAGCCACCTCTGTCTCAGCTTATTTCTACTGCAAAATATAGTTATTAAAAACCTCTCAAGTCCGGAAGGAGGGCAGATTTACAATGCAAAATGATATACCTCGAAATACATAAAACATTCATCATTGTTGTTTTCCCCTGCCCTAGAGAAAATATGTGCAGTGGGAGCTTAATAAACATGGTTTGATTCAGAAATTGATTAGAAAAATATCCGTGATTTAACAAAAGCAAACACCAACTTGTTGCAAGTACCAACACAAGCAAATTTATCACAAATTTATCTATTTGAGCATGTCTGGAGCTCCAAGTTCAGGTTAAGAAAATTAAAAGTGATTGTTGGTAAAGACACAACTTCCAAGAATTTGCTCGTTATAAAGTCCTTCCTTGAAGGGAAACTGAGAGACATAGTGTCATATAGGAAATCAATCTTATCACACCACCAATTACAGCCACCTAACCTCCAAGCAAGAAACCTTCTATTGACCCACAATCATTGACTGGGTTAGAAATATAGTATAAAATGGTAGTGATTTTACACCAAAGTGTGTGTGTGTGTGTGTGTGTGTGTTTTAGTATATCCTAAAGGCCTGGGTTTTAAAAAATAAAAATAAAAAACAATTGTTGCTGTGGCCACGTTGTTAAGTTGTTTGGGCTACATCCCATGACCCAAAAGGTTGCTGATTTGATTTCTCCTCCAGGCACATGCATGGGCTGTGGCTTGGTCCTCAGGGGGGGGCACGCAGGAGGCAACTGATCTGCTCTCACCTTGCTCACCTTGACGTTTCCCCTTCTCTCTCCCTCTTCCTTCCTTTCTTTTTAAAGATCAATAAAAATATTTTTAAAATTGTTATGAGCTTCTAAATTTTATCAAAAAAATACTTAAGTAAAATAATGGGACTGATTATAAGGCATTCTTAGAGATCTTTTTAAGACCTAAGGTTTTGAATTTGATTTGCATTTTCAATACCAAAATATTCACGTCAATCTTGATGACTAATAGTAATAAAATAAGCATGAAAGCATGTAAAATACAGATTCTGCTTTCCGTTTGAACAGTATTAGAAATTCCTTCAGGGGTGTTTTGTTTGATTCTTTTGATCTTTGAGTAAATTTATATTTCAAGATAAATTCTGATTGATTTAAGCACATGAATGATTATAAACCAAGGCATCGCCCTGCTGTTATGGTTATGATTCCACATAAGTAGGCAGGTGAAACTTCTCATTCCTAAAACACTGCTTGTTTGCTACTGCCACCTGCTGGTCAGCAACAAAATTTACTTTTACAAGTGCGAAATCTACACACACCCTTTCATTTTACTTGATTTATTTTATACTCCTAGATTTCCATAGGTTCTAGGAAAGTTTAGTGCATACTTGAAATTATTAAGTAACACTTTATCATTATAAAAATGTACATGTGGTCATTAAAATACAGAAAAACATGAATAAGAACGTAACCCCTACATTTCCACTTCCCAGAGATAAACTTGTAATGTAGTTTTTCACCCAAAACATATGGTCAAAGTTCATGCTGTTTAATACTCTTATGGTGACTACATCACACTTAATCATATGATGTGTTACTTTATTTTCAAACATTTGGGTTTCTTTAATTTTCTTTATGTTATTTGGGGGGGGGTGTAGCAATATCCTGGCTTTAAAAACTTTGGACTGAGCTCTGATTCTTTATATAAAAGTTTACTATATATATAGCTCCTTAGTCAAAAGATATCAAAATGTGAAGGCTTTTCAAATATATGGCTAAGGCCATCTCCAGAAGACTACGCCAATCCACATTCTCGTAAAAGTACACTGTCCACCATTCTCCTCAAGGCTTCCTTTCATATACTTTAAAAAGCTACAAGAAGGAAATGGGATGCTGTTATTACTTATATTTACTTAATGAGTAATGAGCATTTTCTTTCAGATGCCCACTGGCCATTTCTATTTCTGCCTTTCTAAAATGCCCTGGGCTTCTATGCTGGGTTTTCTATTTTAGTGTCTGCATCATAGTAAAAAAGAAATTAACAAAACTAACACCTTTTGATGTGTGTCCTGTATTATTTCATTTCACCCATGCTACTCTTTACTTTGTAGGCATTTAAAATTTTTATTTAGTCAAATATATCAGTCTTCTCCATGCTTTAGCCCTGTGGTTTAATGCTTAGAAATTTACTCCCTGCTCTTGGTATTAATATTATTTTACTTTGAGGAAAATGGTTCACATCTCCTTTTCTATGCAAGAAGATTTTCCCTGCATTTTTTCCTGGGGAAGTTCATGAAGTTACTTGGTGTGAGAAGGAAGGTTAATCTAAAAATCATTACCCCATCACTCTACCTGTCTTCCCTGCATCTGCCTGAATTATGACACTGAGGGGCAAAATATTTTGAGGACATTATAAGGAATCTCTTATTATTAATGGGTTAGCTCAGTTCCATGGCATGTCCATCTTCCTGCTCATCAACTCTGTTCAATTATCAACATAAAATAAAAATCATATTTCACATCAAATAAAAACTTAACATAAAACTCAACCACTTTGTGGGGATTAAAAGTCATGAGGATTAAGAGTGTGTGTGTGTGTGTTATGTGTGTGTGTGAGTCACTAGAATCTGCTCTCATTATACAATTCATTCTTGCCTCCTTTTAAACGCATCATTTTCTCTACAGTAATGGTTTCCACCGTGATGACAAACAAAACACCTTGTTCCCCCAGGAAGATATTTGCATATCCTTAAGCATTTTGTTTCCACCTTCATGTTTATGCCCATTTTGAGGGCATTATAAACCTGGAGTGGCGATGGTGAGGCATAATATCTACCTAATGTCACAAAACACAGCAAACAAAGAGAGTAACTCAATTAGCATTTGAAAAGTATAAAACCACTTTGGAGCACAGATTTTCCTGCTACCATAACTGTAAAGCCCGGAGTTAAGAATAAATACAGGGTGTCCCCCAAAAATGTATATACACTTTAAATAATTATTAATTCCAATGAGTTAAATCTGTAAAGAAAGAAACGTCAGTTGAGCCATCAGTTGTTAAAGTGTACATGCATTTTGGGGGGACACCCTGTATATATATAAAAAGGAAGGGTAGTATTGAAAAGTGAAGTCTGTAAGAAAGGGCATGTGACAACTGCTAGAAGGTACTGTCCTTCCACAAGGAAATGGGGTGCCCAGTCAATACGATGCAAACGATCTGGGGTTCCAGTTAAAGACAGTGGGCCAAACACACGCCGTCCCTCTATCAGAAACACTGACGCGAAAGCGCACACGCTCTGCGATGGTGCGAGCAGAGGACGACGGAGGGAGGCGCCGAGAACACAGCCCGGGAGCCGGGGAATGTGAGCGCGTGGGAATCCGATTTCTGTCACCTGAGAAATGGAGCCCTGAGCCGGCGGATTCGCGACAGCCGGGCAACCCATCATCTCCACCCTCAGCGGCCACAGGCCGGAGGTACAGTGCTCTGGAGAGGGCGAGACTGAGGGCTCAGGGCTGGGCGAAGCCACATGCATCTGAAGTGAGGGTACCGTGAGAAATACGGGGGGGGGGGGGCAGAGGAAGTGTTTATGCTGAATCCTGAGGCTCCCTGGGCCTCTCCCCCCTCCAGCCGCCCGGCTTCAGCGCACAGAGGCTGCGGCCGGACTGGTCATTTGCAGAAGTGACTGGAAGGTGCTTCCCTCAGGAACTTGCACCCTGTCATTCCCTGGGGGCTGCTGGAACAAAGGACCACACACTGGGAGGGTTAGAACAGCAGAGAGTTACTGTCTCAGGCTCTGGACGCCAGAGGCCCCAAATCAAGAAATCAGCAGAGTTGGTCCCTTGGGGGGGGGGTCTGAGGGAGAATCCATCCCTCTCCTCTCCTAGCTTCTGGCGGCTGCTCACACTCCTTGGCATGAGTTTAGAGATAAATTAATAACAAACCCACGTAAAACTAAAGCAAAGCGAAAAAGGAGCCATCATCCCCAGGGTAAGAAAAAGACATAAGGCAAAGGAAACGTGAGATAATTACACAGATCCTCGAACATTAGTGTTCACAGCCACAACAGTATAAACAGGGGAGATTTAATTTTACAGGATGAACACATAATTATAGCAGGAAGATGAGCATGTTATAAATGCGCGTGTTGGAGGAATGGGTACAGAGACGCAAGTCCCTGTCTTCTACTGTGTAAATCAAGAGCTAACGCCCACACTGACAGGTAGGGAGTAGCAGCCTCACTATATTATTGGGCCAAGGAAACGGTAAATAGAGGGGCAAGGATTGGGGGGCCGGAGGGCTGCCACTTTTCATCATAAGCTTTGTAGAAATATTTGTCTAATCAAAGCTGTATTTACATATAAAAATATAAACATACTAGGACTCCAAGTTCTGAGCCCTACCACCCCCTGTAACAGCAACTGAAGTCTTTCAAATGACAAAAGACTTTCATGCCCAAGGAAAGGATTCTTAAACCCAGAGAAAAGACTTCCTGATTTTGAAAAATAAAGGCGTATATTTTAAAGAAAAACTGGGAGTTAAAAAAAAAAATGCTGTTGAGGTCGGTGGCTTTATCTTTGGATTATTTATACTCTAAGACGTCAACCTGCCAAACACGGAAACATGTGCGCAAGGTGCCTTCCTGAAGCCAGGCATGAGGACGTATTTTGGATGTAAAAAAATTATAAGTAGGTATCAAAAACCTCAAGGGTGTAACCATAAAGCCAAACACCATATCCCCAAAGATATATTTTCATGTGGAACAATCTGATGAGAATCTACTTATGTCAGATAAAAATGTGGAATTTATCATCAGTGAGTACAACGCCTGGCTCCTTCCCACAGCACTGTGATTTATCAAATCATGATCATGTCCTAAATTTAGTTTATTTCTTCTCTTTACCAGAGTAAGTTTGGTCAACTATCTTTGAGTTAATGTTGAGTTGACATTAACTTAATATTCCCAAAACCTTCATGACCAGTGCCATTTCTTGCATCCAGGTGGTCTTTTAAGCCGACTCAGGTGATGTCAAAGAGGAGTGGAATTCCTCAGGAACTATGAAGACATATCACTGACCGCCCGAGCCACATCCCACCCCCAACCAGCAGGGCCCTTAACGTGTAAGCCAGGAGAGATGGGTTACTTTGGTCTGTGGACACTAGTCATTTTCAACAATTACTGTGAATCAGAATCACCTGGGGGCTTTAAAAAAGCCACAGATGTTCAGACCCTACTCCCCGCCCCACTGTTTTATAACCGCTTTATTGGAACATAATTCACATGCTATGCAAGTCGCCCATTTAAAGTGTTCAATTCAATGCGTATTAAATGCACAGGGCCCTGCAGCTATCACCACAATCAATTTTAAATCATTTTTATCACTCAAAACAAACCCCATACCCATTAGCCGCCATCCCCAACCTCCCTTCCAGAAGTCCTAAGTCACCACTACCCCACTTTCTCTCTCTAAGGATTTGCCTTTTCTGAGCATTTTGTATAAATTGAATTATGTAATACATGGCCCATTGTGTCTGGCTACTTTTAGTTCACATAAGTTTCGTCCATGTTGTAGCATGAATCAGTATTCATTACTTTTTATTGCCAAAGAACATTCAATTGTACGCATATACCACATTTTATTTATCTTTTCATCATTTGATGGATATTTGGGTTGTTTCTACTTTTAGTGATTACTCCCTATGTCACCTACCTGGCCACAGTCAATGTACAAAGGATGGATGCTGTGGTAACGACCAGTCAGAAAATCTCAGCACCTCAAACAGCAAAGTATCTATGCGCTTTCATCCTAGGAAACAGAGATTCTGCACTCGGGGACAGCCACTCGGGGAGCCTGGTCTGCACGTGGGAAACAGAGATTCTGCTCTCAGGGACAGTCACTCGGGGACCCTGGTCTGCACGTGGGAAACAGAGATTCTGCACTCGGGGACAGCCACTCGGGGAGTCTGGTCTGCATGTGGGAAACAGAGATTCTGCACTCGGGGACAGCCACTCGGGGAGCCTGGTCTGCACGTGGGAAACAGAGATTCTGCTCTCGGGGACAGTCACTCGGGGACCCTGGTCTGCACGTGGGAAACAGAGATTCTGCACTCGGGGACAGCCACTTGGGGAGCCTGGTCTGCACGTGGGAAACAGAGATTCTGCACTCGGGGACAGCCACTCGGGGAGCCTGGTCTGCACGTGGGAAACAGAGATTCTGCACTCGGGGACAGCCACTCGGGGAGCCTGGTCTGCACGTGGGAAACAGAGATTCTGCACTCGGGGACAGTCACTCGGGGAGCCTGGTCTGCATGTGCTTCCCCGATCCCAGAGACGGGGAAAGATCACGATGAACCATACACTGGCTCTCAAATCTACCTCCCAGAAGAGAAACACTTATTCTTGGGTCAAAGCAAGTCAGATTCAGGGGCTGAGTTCAAAAGGGGGGCTGCGTGCACTTCTTTTGCAGGGAGAGGCACCAATTTTGGGGAGTGGGGCTCTCACTGTCCTTTCAGAGAGCTAAATTAAGATGATGCAAACCTAGGACTACCTGCACCTACACTCTTCTTCCACTTATTACATGAAGAAACCCGCGTGCAGAATGAAGCCAAACCAGAAAGCAAAGCTGAGAGGTGACGTTCAGGGGGCCTCGGAGGCCAGCTACACTCCATGCCTCTCTTGTTGTGTGAGACAGTGATGTCAATGTCTTCTTTATTCCTCAACCAGTTCTAAATGGGTTTCTACTGCTTGTAACCAGCAGTGCTCAGGCTAAACTTTTCTGAAGGTCAGGACACGACATCCTGTGAGCTGAGGTGCCAAAGATGACAGCAAATACCAAGTGTCTCTAAGTGTGTCAGACTTAATCACTCTAATTCCTGCATCTGAACAAAAGGATTCTGACATCTACTTCATATGCTCTTACGAGGGCTGAAAGGGTTCATGCATTAAGCGACCTGAGTCACCACCTGGCAGGTGTTTGTAGAAACCTCAGTCCCTCTTCCTCCCCTTTCCCTCCTGCCTTCCTCCTGCCTTCCTCCAGGCTAAAGCTATGCGGTGTTTCATCTTCATGTTTCTGTCATCCAACGTTTACTAGGTGTAAGAAACACCTGTGGAGTGAATAAATGAGGGAGATTAGGACAGAGAGCGGGCTGAGAGCACAGGGAAAATCCAAATACCCTGGAAGCCTGGCTTTGGCTCCAGGGTTCAGACCACGAGCCGTCAGGGTCCATCACACACAGGGCCTCTCGGCAGTCGCCGGATGGGGAGCGAGACACTCCCCCGCTGTGCTTCAGCTGCACCCCGACTCACTGACCACAACAGGCCCTGGACATGTTCCTGTCTCTGCAGATACTTCTCCATCTGCACGGGGATTACACCACTGGCCAAGGCTAGAACAGAGCACGGGGGCGGGAATCTAAGGTTAATGTCAGTGTGCCACTGTCTTTTTTTTTAAAGTGATAAGTTACCTGCCACGTGTACTACCCAATTCAAAGTAGAAGCTCCAGCAGCCATTGCCGAACCCATCCCTAAGCGCCCTGAGATGACTCACTGCCAGGGAAAAGTCACGAGGAAGAACAAAACACTGGGTCAGCGCTGAGGGTAAAAATTAAAAGCATCAACAACGTGATTGCTTCCTCTACAAAAGCAGGTTGTATCTCTGTTTTAAAAGCTTTTAGATGTAAAACTTTCCATTCGTTTCGAATCTTCTTGTCAGTTCATAAAATTACTCTCTACTAATTTCAAAAAGGCCAAGTTCATTGTGTACCTTTTACCCACCTCAAAGTTTAAAGCAAAGAAGGGGACCCGATTTTATGCATTTGTTTATTTGGTGACTTATTTAGGTAGTGAAGGGTAATAGGAAAAATAACTAATAGGTTTATTCTATAATTTATGTATTTTATGTATATCACATTGGCTTGCACACTGCACAGGACTGAATAATAACTTAATGAGTGACCATATTTTATAACGCTTTACAAATTCAGAAGGATTTGCACACAAGTGCTGTATTTCTTGTAGAAAGCTTCCAAATAGGAGAGAGCAGGTAAGACCACTAATTTCCTAATGAGAAAACCAAGACCTGCTTTTGTCTAACAAGTGTTCAGTTACTGTCTAGAAAATCCCGCTGCCGAGGCCTCAAGGGGTCATCACCACCGTGCAGACTGCAAAGGAGACTGGGCTCCAACCTCAGCTCCCCTTCCCACGGCCACGTGACCTCCAGTAGGTCTCTGCAGCCCTCGGCTTCAGGCTCTTCATCTGAACTGAGGACAACTACAGGGTGTCCCTGTGAGCACTAGACGAGCATCTGCACATGGTGAGCCCTGAATACACAGTCTCTTTTACACCTGCCCAGAACTCTTTTCACTGCATCCTATGACCTCAGGAACAAAGTCATTTATTTTCAATATTTTGTAGATTCAAGAAATAGATAAACCTGGTTTTGAATTTTCTCCCTGAAACTTATCATGTGAGTTGGGGCAAGTCACATAAGCCTGCTGAAGCCATTGCCACATCACTGAAAAAGAAATATTAGTCATCACTTCCTGTAAATGTTATCTTTATTAAATAAGATAATGCCATAGATCATTTAGTAGGCGTTCAGCGTGGTGTGCCCTGTAATAAATGGGAGCTGTTCTCTGACTCATCGCAATGATTCTGCAGCTGGAGTTCTCACCTGCAGTTGCAGGGCCTCATGATTCCCTGGAAATCCTAAGGGGTATTACTTATGGCAAGTTCCCTTATCAACCCCATGGCCCCTGCCTCAGTCTCTCTTCTTGCCCCGTGGTAGGCATCCTGGGTAAGAAAGGAGCTCGGTGACAGACTCCCCTTGGAGGGACAGGGGACAAGAGGTCATTTTACTGGACACACAGTGTGGGCCAAACCAACCATGACCATAAACTCTATAGACAGAAGAAACCCTCGGATGATCACTAACAACATGACTACAATACCAATCCTACCGCTGATAATCGACATGACACTAAGACTATTTATGGAATGGCTACTCCTGCCAAGTCCTGTCCTCACAGAATAAGAGCTTTAGAATGCAGGTCCTTTGGTCCTTTGCGTGGGAGGTGTGGGAGGTCAAGCAGCAGCCCAAACTGCAGAGTAGCAGCGTTAGAATTTACAGCTAGAAAACCTAATCCCAGTAACGGCAAACTTCATCGCTAACATCCCTTTCTGCACAACAGCTAGCACCCAGATTCTCAAATTCTTTAACAACTCTATTCTCTCTGCAGCAGCTTCGAAGCCTCGGCAGATTAGGTTCCAAGATGCTGGGCCTTGGGGAGGTGCTTTCTCCATAGGTGTCTGAAACAAGCAGCTCGTCTAGAGACACTGGATCTGTGCAGTGCCTCCTATTCCGAAGCATGTACAATAGAAACACAGGTCAAAAGTCTTGAAGGCAGGACTCAGAGTTTATAGCGTGCACTTCCCACAGTCTGTAAATACCCAGAGGTAAAGCTGAGAGGCCCTAGGGGGCTCGGAGGGATGTGCCTTTTAAAGGGACAGGAAAGGGTGTGTAATCACAGGTGTCCCTGTGGAACACGATCACTGCCGTCCAACACATGTGTGAACTGTCAGGAGGAGCGGTTTCTGCTCCCAGCAAACACCTACAAAACCTCTAACCTCTTCAATTTCACATTTAATTTTGGGATAAATAAAGGAGCCACTGCAAGAGAGAGAGAGGGACTTGCCCATCAACTGTGTCACGAAAACCTCCGTCAAGTCCTAAGTCTCCTGCTCCAGGTGGGACAGGAAATGAATGGAGGGAAAAAATAAGCTGTGGATTTGAAGGCAGACCACTGGCTAGATTTCCCCAAAGATATTTAAAAGTCAAGTCTCAGAAGCCAACAATAGGCCTTGTCAACCTTATTTCACCCAGAAGATATCCAGCCTCTTACAAGTAAACCACATGGGTCGTTTGAAAATTGGGAAGCTAAAGAAGGGGGGAAAAAACCTATTATCACTTTTGACTGATGAATTCTGTATCCGTTTGAGAGTAATGCCGTTAGTGACGACTAAGCAACGGACACTATCAATAAGGAGTTGAAATTTTATGAGAAACGAGAATGAAAAAGGAAATGAGACTGCTGCCCGATGTATGTTTAAATCGAGGCTTCATTAATTAGCCGAGTGACATCAGTATTTAGCTGAATGACCAACTGGCAGCTCATGATTCTCGGCACATCAGCCACAGATGTGTCCTTGTGCTAATAACTACTTTAAACTCTGTGCCAGGAATGACAAAGAAGTCTTATCCCCAGCCTCCGGCCTCAGGAAGCCGCAGCCTCGATGGCAAGACAGAAGGAGCTGTGTGTGCTCTACAAGCATCGCCCCTGCCGGGCATGTCGCCGGTCATCTAGGACACGAAGGTGGCTCAGGCAGCTTCCTCCCTCTGGGAATTCACCGCTGCCTTGGAGACGAGTCCCTACAAATAGGGATGTTTTAACTCAATAGAGAGATCTTAATAAACCCACCTTGGCTTGTACAAACTTTTATTCACTTTTTGAATGATTGCACCTTTTAAACTTTAATTTAAAAAATAAATTATATTTGCAGCATTTCATCTCAGCTAACTACCAGGCTCAGGAAATAAAGGAAGGCCTGACTTTCCTCTAGCGGGACGATGGGAACCTTCCGTTTGCTCGCGTCTCCGGAATGAGTCCTCTAGATGGCGACAGGCGCACACTCATCCTGAGGCCGGTCTGGAAAGGGTCGCCCTTTCAGCAGTTTGTGTCTCAAAAAGCACCTCTTTTAAAAATCTAAATTTCCGTATTATTACTAGGTGCACCGACTGGGTCCCAGAGAGGTGGGCATTTAAGACCAGGCGATGTCCTTGCTGTATCTGTGTCCAGAGCAGTATGTGCTTTTCTCAGACGGCTCACTCCTTCACAACTTAAGAAGTTTTATACATACTGTTTCCTAAAAACCCGTAAATAAAAAGATTTCGTGCTCTGTGTGAATATAACTGATTTCGTGCACAAAAGAAGGTATTATATTTGTGCTCACTTCTTTTTTAAATCAGGTGTGAGGCGGAATCACTGTGCTGCTCCTCCCATTTCAATAAATATGATTTTGAAAAGAATCTGTCCAAATTTGGCTTTTCAGTAATTACTTGTGAAAAGGGACCATCAAGTTCCATTTGCCTTTGGTTTGGCTGGATTTGAATGTGAGCCCAGAACTGAAACTCGCTTTCTGCGCATTTCTGACATCCATGTGACACCCACCAGGCAGAGCGCGGAAATGTCCCTGTGGTCAGGACACTGCCCCAGAAGCCGGCTCAGCGTGTCATTTAACGGAAAGGGCTCAGGGAAGCCTTGGGTTTAGGGGCGAGTGCGAGGAGCCTGAGCAGAAGCCACATGCGGCCTGGCGAGTGCTGGGTTTCAGTTCTGAGGAGGGAGATGGAGAGGATGGGGCCACGGACAAAAATGATCCAGCGATGGCAGGACGCCAAGCGACCATCTCCTGAGAAGCTCTGCAGCCCTGAGCACACTTCCAAATGACTTATGGATTAAAAACAGACTTCATCAGTGCTGGAAATGCTGTAAACAACAACGATAAAAGTAAGATACTCTGTGTGCGCTCACTTTATCCTGCTTTAGAGCAGTTTGCAGAGTACACTCAAATTTCAAGGAGGAATTTAGGAGATTTTAGGAGAAAATTTTATATCCCCAAAACCTCCCATTGTGGTAATTAATCCACGTTCCACTGCTCAACTTGACATTTTTAAATTTTGATTTCCAGACTAGTTTTGTACTATATTTCTATTTGAATAGAAAATTAGACATATTTTTTGAAAGTGCCTATAATTGCCAGAAGAGGGCTCTATCCTCAAACCTACAAACCACACACTCTGATGAAGCACCTTGCTGTCCTGAATGATACTCCAGGGCGATCCAGTGTCATCACTGCATCACAATCTCTAAGAGGACCTAACGGGACCTTTGCAGGGCATCATCTTTTGCATTACTAAGTATTTATTATTCACATAAGTTAAGGACAACAGAAGCTAAGAGGGCAGCATCGCACAGCACCACAGTCTTCATAATTTACAACTTTAATGCTTAGTTCTTGCATTCGCCCAACGGGAATGCGTGGTTCATCTATCGGCTTGCATATCCACAAAAATCTCTATTTTAGAATGCATCATTGCATGAGGACTGCTATTTTTCTTGGTTAACTGGAAAACAGACAGGTGGGAGATTGGGGAAAAAAACCAAAAGAATGCAAAGGGTGGGAAATGCTTCTTTTAGTAATTTCGACAAGTATTCACTCGGGAAACGGCGATGAGCACCAGGCTGGGGTTCCCTCTGGTGATTGGGGGGCCCATGGCCATGTTCAAGGGGGCTGGAGGAAGTCTGGCTCCCTTGCCGATCACTTGTATGACTTTGGGTGGGTCACCTCACATACTTAATCTTTACTTTCCTCCACTGTAGAAAGCAAATCATGATGGCACCTATGTCTTTATCCCTGTACCCTATTTTTTTAAGGTCCTTAATATGGTACTTTCTGATTGTTTTTTCTGGCTCACTTATTTGTTCATTCATCTATTTTGTTTCTCTCCCTTGATATGCCCTAAGGGAAAGGAGCACAGACCTTGTTTGCATGGGCTCTGACCTTCCTCCCATTGTACTGAATGTCTTAGGCCCAAACAAACATTAACTAAAGAAATCATCAAGGAGATGCTGAGATCCTGTAAGAAGACACTAACCCAGAGCTTGGCACACAGTAAGCCCTAAGAATTTCCTTAACACTTTGTTTCCACATAACACTTATGTTAATTTTTTATTTACCTTCCACTAATGGCAAGTGGTGTAGATTTTTAAATGTGTGCTAGTGACAATGCTGCCTTAATAAATAAAGGTATTAAGTAAAGATTTGGTGATTTGGAGAAAAATACCAGGTAGGTAATAGTATAGACAGAGTGGGTAAATGGCTGTATTGGGAAAGCAGTCATGAGTGAGGGAAGTTTGGGAAACCCACTCCATAGAGAAAAAGCATGATAGGAGGTCTGGATTAAGAGTGAGGGTAAAGGTCCAGGGTAGTTAGGAAGGAAGGTCTTTTTTTTTTTAATTGCTCACCTGAGGATATTTTTTCCATTGCTTTTCAGAGACAGTGGAAGGGGAAGAGAGAGAGAAACATTGATGTGAGAGAGACACATGGATTGGTTGCCTCCCACAGGCTCCCTGACCAGGGCCAGGGATCGAGCCTGCAGCTGAGGCCGATGCCCTTGGCTGGAGTTGAACCCTGGACCCTTCAGTCCACAGGCTGATGCTCTAACCACTGAGCAAAACCAGCTAGAGCAGGAAGGAGGGTCTTGCTTTTATAGCTGGGCTGAGGCCAGGAGAGAGAAGAGCAAGGACTCTGCCTGGGGGAGCCCAGTTGTGACTTAGGGCTGCAGACACTGAGCTGTATCCAAAGGCTGAACCACTGCTCTAAGCTGGCGGTGAAGATTCCCTCAAGGTGGAGGGCTGTGACGTAACGTTAGCCATTGGATTTCGTCCTGATACAATGAGCAGCACTCATAGGTTCTGATTTCTTAATAAACGCCAAACCTAGAACACTGGGCATGACAGCTAAGGGCATCATTCTAAATGCTAAGTGTATGTGAAAGAAATTTGGGGACAATCCTCAGGCTCAGAAGAGAGCTACTCCTTTGCGTGTTTTTCTGTTGCTTTCTGAGTGTCTCAATTAAAATAGATTAATAAAGAGATATAAGCATATACTATACAATCTCTGGTAAATTTTTCATCTGCAACACACTCTTTTTAAAAAAAAAATTACATGCCAATTAACATGGAGATCTCCGTGGTTTAGTTCTCATGTGTTATATCATTAAAATATTTTAAAGCAAGTTTTATTCTTTACTCCCATTTTTCAGGGGATGTTAAAGAATTAGGTTCATGTTGCCTGGAACATATGCCATACCTACTTTTCTTTCTTTCCCAATTATCTGTAGCACAGGTTCTCTAAAGCCCTCATTCTGCATGAACCAGGTAAATTATGTACCTGAGGAATGTGCCTGTAAAGATAGTGGACCATTTTTAAAGCCCCCCCTCAATTTCATGAAAAAAGTAACCATCTCTAAGCAATTGATTATATGTGTGTTATTCTTAATTTTTAAAAGACATTTATATGTTATTAAATGATAATGGGTTTGGAATTTTATTCTTTATGTCTGAATAATAAACATTGAGAGAGTGAATATGGGACTAATTTATTTAGCAATGATGCAATTCTGTGGTTTGCAAGTGGCAAGATTATATATTATGGAAAGGTCCAACTTTGATGGACATGCCACCCATCAGGTGACAGGGTGTTCTATTGTAAAATGATAGGCACACTAAAAATAGGTCTAAATCAATACTTGATTCCCACTATCCTCCCTATAGATGTAATTCTTTTGACATTAGCAAAGTTTGCATATACTCTAAGCAAAGCGCTCCATTTTTACTTTGCATTAATGTGCTGTAGGGTTTCCTACCATCACTGGTCATAGTAACCATTCAGTGTTCTCATCTTCTCAACAGCCTCCTTTGATCCACGCAACCCAGAATTAAATTACTGTCCCAGCCAGGCTGGGGGTGGCTCAGTGGTTGAGCATCGACCTAGGATCCAGGAGATTGGGGTTTGATTCCCGGTCAGGGCACATGCCCGGGTTGCGGGCTAGCCGATCAATGACTCTCTCATCATTGATGTTTCTCTCTCTCTCCCTCTCCTTTCCTCTCTCTGAGATCAATAAAGATATATTAAAAAAATATATATATATATTGTCCTGTCTTCCCCTGCCTGCTCGCTCATTCTCTCAAAAAGCCTTGTTATTTCTACCTGGTCCGTTTGTGTTTCTTATACAGTATTTATTATAGCCTATGGTTTTCTGCTTCTTATAATGTAGCCTTAGTTCTTGCCAGAGATTTCTGCATTTGAATGTTCACAACTTCTATTTTTCTTTGCAACACTATCAGGGTTTCATTATTGTATTTGGTTTTCATTTTATTTCATTTTTACTGGGTTATTTTATTATTTATTATCTGAATTGGTTTCTTAGTCATTATTTTTAAATGTGGTTTCCTTTTTGTATTTCAAAGGCTAAATGGTCCAGACCTCCGGGTACAATGAACTATACCTAGCCTTCAAATGTTATACCATAAGAAATATATAATATTAAGACATGATATGTATTGATTTCTGATTCTTAGAGAAAGAACTAAGGCAGACAAAGCTAGTTAACAGCAAATAGTTCCCCAGGTAGGGTAGCTGTTTGTTTACATAATACTCCAGTATGCACATTCCTAATATCATCACTATATGTGTAAGATTAATGGAAATGGGGAAATAGATGGTGTAAGAAAAAAGGCAGGGGCAAGACATAAAGCAGAACTTTCTGATGTAAGGATATAAGGCTTCTATTAGGAGAGAGACTCATAGGTTTCCCTCCACTCCAAGCCCACCAAAAAGTATCTGTTGGTTGCAATTCTCCTTTCCTTCTTTCTCTCCCTTTAGGATGTGTGCCTGAATATATAAAATGTAAAAATATATATACACATATGTTAACTTCTAATTCTAAGAGACTAGGTACAGACTTATATAGATACATATCAGACTTACATATACATATGATTTGGGCATTTGTATAGTATACACTGAAGATTTTAAATAATCCAAAGAGACATTTTTAAAGATGTTATCCAGTGTTAACAGTGAAAGGGGAAAAAAAATCATTATGAGTCCCTTTGGAGGCAATGTAGCATGAAAGAAAAAATCTACTTTCAATGGCCATTGAAATTTTATAGCTTACACTAAATTTCAGTTTTATGTTGGTACATTCCTGCAAAAATTAGTTGAATGTTCTCTGCTAATGAATGCTTAGAATGCATTTAAAATGAAAAAAAAAAAAAAAAAAAATCAGTTCTCTAAGTTAGTTAAAGTCTACCCATACATTTGACTTAGTTATTTGGCCAAACAATACTTTGCACCCACACATAATCAATTTCTGTTTCAATCTTTGAAAAAATTATCAAAAATGTTTAATTTATTGACTATAAGCTGATATTTTCCTGGAAGGAAGATTGATTTTATCCAACAATCTATCCAGAAAAAAAGATCTGTAATTTCAAACTATTATCATCTCGTAAGCATGAACATACCAATGGTGTTCTAGCTCATTCAGAACTTTAATGACATACCATTGGTAAGGATAATAGTTGACATTTACTGAGCTCCTCCTACAGACCAGGCATGGGGCTAAGTGTTTTCCAAGAATGATTTTCTTTAGTATCTAGACAACTGAATGATAAAGCACCACATTACCCTCTTCTATAGAGGAAGTAACTGAGAATTAGGGAGGTCAAGTAACTTGGTCAGGTCTTATTCCTAGAAAATGGCAGAGCCAGCAATTGAATCCAGGTATAGGGAACTCCAATCTCCACACTCTTAAACATTTTTCTACACTGTCAACATTGCAAAAGACTTTTCCAAGTGCTAAGTAGGTCTGGATCATTTAGCCTTTTGAAATAATTACAGAAAGGAAATCAATTCAGATAATAACTAATAATATTAAGTGGAAAACTAAAGGTAGTCTGTTAAACATCCTTTTTGACTTATTCTGTCTCTTGTAATTCAGAATCTTCTTTCACTGCTTCATATAAAATAACCAATAGTTTAATTCAGAATTTAGCAAGGAAAGCAAACTTCCCTGTTATTTTCAAATACCGACACTCCCTGTTTAAACAGACATATTTAGACTTTCTTACTCTATCCTTATATCTCTTAATCTATCTTTTATATTTTTCATTCTATTGTTTCTCTGTGTTGGTCTGGATAATTTTCTCCATTTTTACTATCCAGTTTTTATTAATACCCTCTTAATTTGGGACTAAAACCAGGTTTCCTGACTCTTAGATCATGCTCAAGATTATATAAAAATTAGTCAATGTTATTTATCTTCAACTTCTGGGGGAGGTCATGAGAATTAATAACATTTTCTTAAAATATTTTTGAATGAAGACAATAGTTGAGTGGATAGATGGAAGGTTACATATTAATTAAAAAAAATAGAGACCCAATTCTAATAGAATCTAAGAGAAAGCGATAGTTTCCATATATACAATTATATTTCTTCAGCTTCATCTTCCTCTCCCCAACATCTTCCCCCCATCTCCACTTTCAAAAACACCCTTTTCTGTTCAGGAGAATCTGAGATAGTCAGCTTTAAAATGATTGATCTCACATTTTTTATAGAATTTCAAGTATGACTGATCATTACATGATGCTTATTTCAAGATAGAGTCTGTTGGCTGCACACCAATCCCTGAGCCTATTCTTCTGAAATTCTCCCAGCTTGATATCTTTTCTTGTACTTGTCTTTACAATCAAATAAGGGTTGAACATACAACTCTGCTCCAGAAGACAGAAGATCTCAGTTTTAGCCCCGATATTTAGTAGTTTTATGACATCAGTGAAGTCAGGAAATGTAGCATTCATTAAGTCAATGAATTCCCATCAATTAAGTCAATTAAGTCAATAAACTCCCATCTCAGTTGCCCAGGTCAGAACACCTCCCTCTCTCTCACATTACCACACCCCTAATCCATTACCCAAGCCTCGTTAGTTTAACAATAAAATAAATCCCAAAGAAGTCTACCTCTCTCCACCTCTACTCTCTCTGTTGTAACCCACGCTTGCAATATTTCTGACTTGAATGATCCTTCTAACCAGTTTCCTCACATCCACTGTGAATCCTCACCAATGACTTTGTCAGACAACACCCAAAATTCTTCACACGGTGCACTGTGATCTAACACTGTTATCCTCTTTAACAACCGTCAGTGGTTTCCTTCTGCTCTTTGGAAAAAAGGCCAAATATCCCATATGCAGAACCTGTAAAACCTTCCTCAGTTCCCTGACTGCTCCCTGCCCTGTTCCTACTGTCTTCTCTTAGGTTCTCCTGACCACCAAACTTTCTCCAGTCTTTTCCTCGGACCCTTCACACCCTTCCCTTATTTATCCTTCTAGCCTCTCAGCCCAAGAGACATTTCCTCAGTGAAGCTTTCAGATCCTTGTTTTGCATACTCACAGCCAAATTCCTTCCTGCAATGCACTGATTTCATTCATTGATTTTCAATTAGCCACAACTTAGTAAATTCTGTTATTAATATCCATCTCTCTGACAAGAATGAAAGTTCGATATGCAATGAGATGACATCTATTTTACCTCCAACAAGCCTTGCAGCAACCGTGTGACACTGTGGGGGTGGCTATCTCAGTATTAAAAGGGGTTCGTTATAGGATATGAGCTTGTGTCAGGTGAAATAAAAATTGGCTTCTGGTGCCCCCTCAATCAATAGCAAATATAGCAAATTGATGTTTTGCCTCAACAGTGCTTCTGTAACTAAGTTATCTGCCAACAGAGTTTTATATGAAATTTAGGAAGACAATTAGAAAGACAGGTTCAGAATAAATAGGATTGTCCAAAGTGTTTTTATAAGATAAAAATAAAATAAAAATTGTAATACTGTTCACGTACATGTACATATTTAATCACAATGAAAATTATCCCACCCATCTTGTATATTTTTGGCCTCTAGGCATCATGGGGTAGAAGTATGATCATCAATGGTTTCATTGTTGAGTATAGTTTCGATGTTGTCATATCCCAACATGGAACAGTATTTGCCTTTGTCATTCATCTTCCTTATGTCATAGACAGTTTACATAGGAAATACATGGCTAGTCTTATTGATCTGTAAGGCACATTTTAACAAATTTTGGAATTCTGTCTAGATTCGGTCTCCTTCATTTTTCTTTTATGAACATGATTCCATGAGCTCCAAATCTTTAATTTGGGAGATGGCTCCCTGGCCTGATCTGCATTCTACCCCCAAGGAACAAAACATCCACAAAGCCCTGCATAACGTCTCAAGAGAAATGCTGTTCTTAGAAAAAAAACTCTTTCTGTACAACAGAGAACTCCTGACACACCAAGATGGGCTTCACAGCTCAAAGATTTCTAGAAATATGTTACCTAAGACATAAATCCCTCTGGATATGAAAGCATGGATTCACCTAACACATTTTGAATTTAGGTTTCTGACCTTCCGAGGCTACCTCCCCAGGCATTCCTGGGCATTCACCTAGTGTATCACAGGTATGAGAAACTCATGGAGTTATATCTCTCTGATAGGGCTACGCTGTCTACAGTTTAGTCACATAATTAAACCACAGGAAGTTTTCCTTGCTGCTTAGTTATTTTACTTTACATACTAAGTATTACTGTGAATGCTGCTTTAATAATCTGCGCCTGCAGTCATGAGTTTATTTAATTTGTAGAGCACCTCTGGTGGGTCAAACATTGTGTTAGGCTTTTGGGATTTGAAAATGAATCAATAATGAGACCCAGGCCCTACCTGTTGAGAGCTGGCATCCCAGAGAGAAGTGAGGATTAATCAAAGTTTCCTGCAGACCATGTAACTGCCCACTATGCTTAGAGCTTGTGTCTAGGCAAAGAAGACATGGGAACAAAGGTAACACAGGATGTGAGAATCGGGGATTCCTCAATGAATACCAACAAATTTCAGAGTTACAATATTTCTCCAACCTAAGCTCTCACACGCCACTTAGTCCTACATAGATAAGCTGCCTCAAAGACAGGAAAAGACAAATAAGAGTAAAACCTAGCATCTGATTATTGCATGAATCCCCCCACCTACTGTTCACCTTGGGATGCACGGTGCTGGATAAGAATTTGGCTGGAATAGTGAAGAATTTTTTTAAGACTTGAATTAAGCCACAGTTCTTTTCTTAAAGCTTCTAAACTAATGAATGAAATGAAAAATAATATGCTATCCAGGTGTTTTCAATAAAACCTCTCTTCTCATGAACAGGTGTAAATATACCTACAGGGAACTCGGGAGAAGTGGGCAGGATTCACGGGGCATTTCACCATGTGGGATGGAAGCTGCCCAACAGATTCCAAAAAGAAAAGCTGCAGACAGAAGAGCTAAACAGCCTTCTGAGAGATAGGTCTAAGTGGTAGTTTTCCCCCTTTTCTTCCTGCAAGACTGACAAGATGTAGTATGCGTGATTTGACCCAGAAAGGAGTGTGTGGCATGGCCAGAGAAGGAGACAACAAGCATGATGCTTAAATTTTAAATATGCACATTCAAGCATATAGACCAAGACAACTGCAGAATGTGTCTCAGCCAACACAGCGAGGCTTCAAGGGCAGCCCTAGGTCATGGTTACTAATGAGACCAAATGGCAATTAAATAGTGGAAACTGTCCAGAAACTCTTAACATCCACAAATACACTGTTTGTTATACTAATTTTTCAGTTAAGTAATTATCATAGAACAATGTTAGGTTGAAATGCTTGCAAGCAATGGTGTGCTGGATAAATGTACAATGACTGGCTCAATAAAATAAAGGGTACCCCATATAACAAATCAGTATACTCATAACAAAATGTGGGCCTTCTTGGTAGCTATGGTTACCATAGATGTTAGGCAGCTGTACTTGTTTTAAATCTTTCTTAACCCTTCTTTTCCTTGGGGAGGGGTGAGGGGGGTAAATGCATCTACTTCAAGAGAAAAATCTACTTTACTTTAGATTATTCCCATTCTTAGTTTCTAATGTTCCCCCTCAAGATGAGTACTGTTAATTGATTAGAGTCTTCTGATAATCCAAGAAAATAAACATTATATCAATGATCAACACTGCTTTTTTTATAATATTCTCCAGAACAAATATAATGGTGGGACTCAGGCACAGATACCTAAACTGATATCCCAGATATTGTACAAGATGGGCAGAAATATATGCAGGTCTCTGTACTCACAACCTAGCTAAAACACACACACACAAAAGACAAAAAATAAAAAAAAATTAAACTACACTGTAAGTCAACATGATGAGCTATTAGCTGCCAAAAGGTTAGACTTGTTATTAATACCAGAACCCATAAGAGTTGTTTAGGCAGACATTGTACTTGGTCATATAAGAAGCTGAAGTTAAATTAATCTTGATCCATAAATCCAATTGTAGAAAATGTCAATTTCTTTATCTTCTTAAATCAATACAAACACAACACTGCTATGGTCACATCTCATGCTGGAAAATCAACCACCAGATCATACAAAGATCTCAGGCTCAAGACCCGTGTACCCTCACCCCTTAGTAAGGCCACTGGATCACTCACTGTCTCAGCCAACATAAGGCCCCTTCTCAGCCAGGAGCACTGATGCTTCTGTGTCATGCTTGGGATATATGGTCCCTACGCCCATCCAGGTTCTTGCATCAGACTTGAAAACTGTGCCTAGGTCCAGCCTCCCTGGGTTCCCCAAGAGGCTGCTTCCTCTGATGACTTCCCACCTCTCCAGATGCCATAATGGCAAAGATTCCAGATACCGTAGAGCCATAAAACACATCTGAATTCTTCCAGTCTGGAAGGACAACAAAGTTCCTCTCACTTCTCTCTCTTACCTGTTTAGAATTCAAATTACTCCATGACCAATCTAAGTCTACAGAAAAAAGCAAATGTGTCCATCTTCAAGCAGACTTATTTTCTGCCCTGCCAAACCCCCAAAGTGAGAACCCGGTTGTCTGGTTGGAATGGGGAAGCAGACACAGTAAGAACATTGTTAAAAGCACAAATTAAAATTATCATAGCTCAGTTGGTGGGAGTTTCATCCTGTGCCCCAAAAGGTGGTGGGTTTGATTCTCAGTCAGGACACATACCTAGGTGGAGGGTTCGATCCCTGGTCAGGGCGCATATGGGAGCCTTCCTTCCTTCCTTCCTTCCTTCCTTCCTTCCTTCCTTCCTTCCTTCCTTCCTTCCTTCCTCCCTCCCTCCCTCCCTCCCTCCCTTCCTCCTTTACTCTCTCTAAAAATCAATGAAAACATATCCTCAGTGAGGATTAAAAAAATTACCATAGATTCCTGCTACAAAATAAATATTAACAGTGAAATATTATTTCATAATTTTTATAAGACCTAGATGAATATAGGTCTAAGATAGAATCACCCCTCTATCAATAAGATATCAATTATCATCTGCCTTAGGTCAGGTGTTATCATAAAATACTACAGCCCGGGCAGCTTACATAACTAATATTTATTCTTCACAAGCTGGAGGCAGGGAAGTAAAAGAGCAAGGTGCCAGCAGATCTGTTAGTGAAATCATTACCACCACCACAAACATCAGCAGCAGTCCCATCATCACTAGAGATCACTAAATACCTAATAGTTCTTTAAGTGAGGGACTCCTCAGAGCTCTCAAATTAAAATGGAAAAAAAAAAAAAAAAAGGTTGTTTCTGCACACTAACCAGATGCACACTGCACACTGATGAGTGTGCAGAAAACCCCTTTGCCCTGTCACTGCCTAAAAGCAGCAGGGTGAGCCCACACACCCCGTCAAAGCACAGCACGGTACAGAGGGGCCGGGAGGGGAGTTCAGGGTCAGGTGACGGCATCGACGTTTCAAAAAGAAAGGTGCGGGGACCTGATCTGTCGCTTTAGCATACGAAGCCTAATTATCTTCTGGGGGCCTGCAGGCCAGAATGCAGCGAGACAGAAAACAGAAATTGCTGTTTATCACTTGATAAAAGCGGGATGCAAATGATCGTGTTTCTAAAGCTAGACTCCATCTCATGACATCACTGCTTGGGAAAACATTATCACAGAATATTTTTTAAATGGAAAACAGTTCATGAAGTCTCTTATTCAGATCTGTCCAAGCCAACACATGATCCTCCCCCCATGAAAGAGCCTTGGCCATCTGCCCCATCTAGACTACCAGCTGGTATGATCTCCAGAAATAGCTCTTCGGTTGTAGGTACTAATTAGGTTTTTCCATGTGAACAAATTGTAGATTGACTGTGTTTACAAATAAAATTTTTAAATCCAGTTTCACCTTGTGGCAAGTGACTTGATTTTAGTAATGAAGTTGAATCTCAGAGGCAGGCCCTTTGGGAGGTCGGACTGTTTCTAACAAAGGTATTTATGGTGGGAACGATGGGATGTTTTTGTTCTTATCTGAAATCACACCTAGATTTATGGTCTCATTTAAAAGAGCAGTTGTAATGGAAACCAACTGTGTGTGCAGAAGAAGCTACAGTGAAATCTCCTGATGAATGGACACTACAGGAATGACCCCTAAGGCCGTGTGTGTGATGATATTATACAAAACATATCGCCTCTCCACCATACGATGTACTACTTCTAGTTAATATTTTACGGAACAGAATATGCATGGGCATTTGACCAAACCTTAGATATTCAACAACTAAGCTATAACAACTCATCTTTGTAAAGGAAACAGTCACAAAGGAAAGGAAAGAACTGGGAAACCGCAAAGGTCAAAGGACCACCATCCCATCCAATACAATGTCTACTAAAAAAAAGACTGAGGATGGAGAGAATGTTCTGAAGCCAATGCAAAGAGCTTCAGACTTTCCTAGTCCGCTGGTCACATCTCCTCCAGGGCCCACTCTCCTCCCCGTCTCCCGGCACACAGCCCTGCCCCGCTGTGCCCTGGGCCCTCACCCCCAAGCCCCTCACCAGTTTCTCAGCGCCCTGCCCTGCTCAGGGTGCGGTTGCCTGTGAGGACCTCCGTCTGCCTGTCTTCTCTCCACACCAATCCCTTCAGTTATTCCTCGATCTCCAAGCTCCCACAGGGAGCCCTCTGTGCCCGACACTCAGCTTTCCCAAGTTCGCATCTTGACTCTGCCGCAACCGGCTTGACCTCCTCAGCCTCAGTTTCCTTATCTGCAAATTGAGGATGATGACACTGAGGCTCATGACTGCATGAACCTTAGAAAACGGCTGTGAGAATTCAGAGATGCACGTAAAGCTCTTTAAAAATTCCTCCTGGTAAGCACTTAATAGGTTGACGATGATGATGTCCACGTCTCTAGAGCTGACTGTGTCTTCTCTTCTAATGATCCCTTTGCTCTCAGTGCCCTTCATTCCAGCTCCACATATTAACCCTGCCCATCCTTCAAAACCCAGGACCACTGTCACTTCTCCCACCATCTGCTCTCAGTGTCTCACTCAAAGCCTATCGATCCCGCTTCTGAAACCCCCACTGGTTAATCCAAACTCTGCCATGTGCTTCCCACGTTCCATGTTATATTTCAGAGATCTGCGTGGAAGTCTGTATGTTCTTGGAGAGCAGGTTCTGTGTGTTTCCCAATGGCTTGTCCTAATGGAGAACCCCCGGTAAGCACATAATAGATCTGAGCTGGTCACTACAGTAGCCACTCGTCACATGCAGCTTTCAAATTTTACCTTCACTAAACTGAAATAAATGGACAACTCGGTTCCTCAGCCACATTAGCCAAATTTTCCACATTCAGCTGACACCTGGCAGTACTGGCTCCTGTATTGGACAGCACCGGCACCAATGCAGAACATTTCCATCATCACAGAAACTTTTATTGGACATTTAAACAAATAAATATCTATGATTTTTAAAGATCCTCTGTATATTAAAATATTATTCTCTTAGAAATTCTATCTCATCATAAGCTTTCATAAGAAACACTCAAGATGAAAGCATGAGTTATACCACCACGATAACCCGAGTGTAAGACCACTGAAACAAAGCATTTCTTGCACGTGCAGTTATGAGGACAGGACCAGTCTCTCCCTGCAGGCAGGCAAACAGCGTTCCAGCGCAGGGAGACGGCTGCCTCACGCAGAACGGCGCGAGGCCCACCCGCTCCGGGGCGTGGCACGACCAGTCTTGGAAACCTCAGCTAACCCATACAAAATGCATGCTCAGATTGCTAAATTTCTTCATCAGATTTCAAATAGAGATGTTCCAGAAAACAACAGGGAATTGTATGGCCTTTTTTGAGTTCATGGACACAGGCCCATCTCCACCCTGCCCACCAGCCCACAGCCCACGGCCCACGGCCCACCGCGCACAGCACACACCGCGGGCAGACTCCTTCAGCCCTCCCCTTGCTTTCCACAGCCTCGGAGCCGCCTTACACGACCCGCCTATACGCAGTAGTTCCTTCTTTTATTCTTTCTTACAGTACCTTCCGATTTCCCCTTATCTATTAGTTAACATAGGTTTGTTAACCTGCCTATTGTCTGTCTCCTGCAACAGATATTAAGTTTGGTGAATGCCAGGATGACACTGTTTTATTTCCCACCATTTATCTAGCATCTTATGTTTTGACAGCTAGATACTTAAGAAATATCTATCATGTGAAGGAAGGAAGTCTCAGAACCTATTTAAATGTGTCAAAGGAAACAATGTCATGATTTTACTTTAAATAAAACAATTTTAGACTAACCTATTTTTGTGATTATCTTTATGTGAGAGAGAGAGAGAAAGAGGCTTAATTTTCAAAATATCACATAAAATTATAAAGTCTATCCTTTGTTGAAACTTCTCAGGTCTGAAAGATGTTTACATATTATTAGAGAGAAATTATGAGGCAGTCATTTTTTATGTACAATATGAGATCTGGTTACTTTTAGAGACACGGCAAACTAGGATTTAATCTTTAATGCTCATTATAGTTAGTGGTTTAAAATACTGACGAATTGCCTAGATGGAAGGTGGCAAGATATCTGAGAGTGATATGACTAATTAAATACCCTTTGAATAATAATAAATAAGGCTTTCTATTACAAGTAATGAATTGTTTCATTCCATTGGTTTGGGTGGATTAGAAAATTTAAAAAATAAAACGGCAGATATGCTAAGGAAATATCAGATGATCATAAAAATTAGATGTCCCTTTGAACCTGGTTTTCTCTTGTGCAGGTTACATCAGATGTCTGTAGAATAAACAATACATAACACAAGAAGTCATTTTAAATGACATTAAATTGTAAGATATGCACGCACACACGTATACACATACACACAGACACACACACATACAGGCGCACGCAGCACTGTAACCTTGATTTCCTATGTAAGTTGACCCATGTGCGGAAATGGTTTATAATTGGGCAACGCATTTTGAAAATGAGCTACCTGGAACTACACACATGGAAAGAAGCACTGAAGCCTATAAAATCATCAGAATATGGGCCCTAAATTCAGCTGATCAAGAGAAACGAAGCACTAACAGATAATTCTACTATCTCTTTCACTGCAATTCATAAGTCGAGTTATGGTCTAAATCTAATGCAATTTCATAAGTGGAGTGGGCTTTGGGAAGTTTCAGAAGCTTGGTTTATTGTGCTGTGCTGATAATTTATCATCCCCATCATAAGTGGGTTTCTCTAAGTTCGCTGACAATTCGGTTGACTTCAATCATCATTGAAGGCTTTTATTCTTTATTCTAAATTTGGGTTATGCTCCTAGGGCTGCTCGTATGCAAGCAAACCCATCAGAAAACAGCTGATTTCCATATTATAGGGCCAATTATCTATTTTGGGACACCCAGGTTGTGAAATTATTGCCGCTGTTACCTGAATGTCGAGGTCATCACTGGTAAGTAAACATGAGGCATGTTCACTGTGAGAAAGGACACCGGAGTGTATTTTCAGCTGTGTTATGCCAGTCATGCTAAGGACCATGTTGCCATTAGAAGAAAAAACAGTCTTTCTAACTCATAATCATAAAATGTAGGTGTGTTAGCCGTCACTAGCGTGGGGAAATGTTTTACTGCATGATTAGAAGCCACAGTCATTCAAGTGGCCAGCTACCCCAGGTGGGTGAGCTGGCCTTTTGCAGTTGTCTCCTGGGTGTGGACCCTCTGATGAGGCACAAGTTCAAAGACAATATTTTCTGAGACCCCTTTCAGCTCGAATCTCTACTCTGAGCAAGACATAAGGATCCTCCAGCAGATGTCATAAAAGCCTGAGTAATTCCCATGAACTGTATTTTTAAGGTCACTGAATTTTCCACCAGATAATCTTAAAGATGATACATTTCCATGGGGAAAAAGAGGTCAGAGCCAGTCCATTTATAAAGAAAGAAAACCTCTTAAAATGTTTACCGACAGCTGAAATTGAGCAGGGTAATTTTTAAACTTTAAATAGTGAGTGAAAGCAACTGTTACAAAAGATTTTTACGTTATTTAGAGAAATTAGCAAACATGAGGATAAACATTCTAAGAAGCTTTCAATGGTCTGAATAAACTCTGAAATGCAGAGTGAAAATGTGGTTATATAAATGGAAATGTCTTCATTTCAGGATTTCTTGTGATTCATCATAGCCCCACTATTACCTGGCCCATAATAGGTTTTCAATAATGCTGAGGTTCATGAATGAATGAATGAATGAGTGAATAGGTACTTAAAGTCTTAGCAGTAACCACATTGCGTTATATTCTATATAAGTAAACCTCTTATTTAAAACATTTACACGTAAATTTTTAAGCCATAGTTATTAAACCTCTTATTTTAAATGTCAAATGAGAACATTTTACTCAGACAGAAGAGACTGATATTTTTCACTTGGACTCTAAATTACATCTTGGTTAACAAATTTAAAAAGTGCTTAATAGCATTTCATTCACATCTTTACAATTTTCCAGAGTGAAAGAAAGTACATTTGGTATATGTGTTTAGAAATTAAAAGTAGCTCAAGATGCACCTAGAGGTGCTTCTTAGAAGAAGCTAATATTTACAAAATAAAACCCAAGGGAAAGAAGTAAACTCTATCATCAGTTAAATAAAGTCAGTATTAGCTTTGAGTCAAGATTACAGATGAATTCACTGGATTTCTACCTTGCATCCAAGCACATGATTTACCGAGATACGTGACGTACTGATACTATCTCCATAGGACATAAGATAAAACAAATACTACAGTTTCATTATGCTTTTGGAAAAAGAAAAGGCAAACAGCATACTGGGAATCTTTTATTAGATGATAATAAACTATTTAATTAGTCAGCCTCCAGAGACTGAAGGATTCTTCAGATGACTTCTTGCAATTTCCTATTAGTAGCTGTCAAAATGAGAGGTTTTTTCCCCTCTGAGATTTCATTAAGGACAAATCCAGAGTCCCAAGTAGATAGTCAAACAAGCACATAGAGCCAGAGGGTACTGTACCCAACGTCACCCAGGGTTCTTTGATAATATTCAAAAACAAATGCTGTTTCATATACATTTTTCTCTAGTTATTATCTTTTTTTATTTTTCTAATTGATTTTAGAAAGAGAGGGAGGGTGGAGAGAGACAGAGAGGGAGAAATAGATTTGTCGCTCCACTTATTTATGTGTCATTGGTTGATTCCTGTATGTGCCCTGACCCAGGATTGAACTCCGGACCTTGGTGTATTGAGATGACGCTCCAACCAACTGAGCTACTTACTGGGCCAGGGCCTGGCTCTTGCTATTTTCCAACCACACATACATCTAGTGTTTTGGTCCATGTTTACCATGAATTGTTAGTATTCATGGTGTTTCAATGAGTGAATTATAAAATGGTAGAGATTACTTACCTAGTAGATGGCTTAGCTATATTTAAATAGATGGAAATCAAATTTACAAGATAAATATAAATTTATTACCAACAAAAGTATTTTATGAAAATATTTTTCAAATCATTTTCAGATAAATAAGATATGTGGCCACAGGTTAAATATAATTTTCCTGATTTATTATTTATAAATAGCACATATAGCCCTTGGGAAAAACATCTAATTTGCTATTTTCCTATTTCAGCTGCTCCCCTTTCTTAAATCTACAATATTCAAAATCAATGAGAAATATCTTTGTAGACAAACATTTCATATAAGAGCTGGATTCAGCAAGGCATATTATCAATTATTAACAACGCTTTGCACCTTTATAATATATATTGTAACAACCTTTTTTCATATTACTTGTTTATTTTCATGAAAAATATATCATATGGGTAAACAGAAATTTAACTTATTGAATTTTAACCTGAGTTTTTGCTAGAGGTTGAAGAAAATTATATTATAGGATTCTCTTTTTTTTCCAGATAAAACATGAATTTCAAAGAAATAAAAACTTCCAACAAATTGCCTACTTCTTGTGCAGAAATAAGAATGCATACCACTTCTATATCTAATTATTCTGTCTTCAGAAAAATATAGTCCTTCCAGATCTCCTACATCACTACATTGGTAGGTTAAAAAAAAATACTGGACCCCACCCCAAATATACTGGATCAGAACAGCATAGAGGAAGGATGCTAGAATCTGCATATCAATGGGCATATAAGATGCTTCTTACACATTTCAAAATGTGAGAACTACTACTTAGCTGAGAATTCAGATAAGTTAGAAAAACACTTAATTGGTGATTAATCTTTGAAATTTCTTTCCTCTGTGAGTTTTAGATTCTAAAAGATGAACCCCTTTTAGTAAATCACAAAAACTGGTCACATTCCTCCAATTCCTATGTGTACACCTTTCAAAACTGTGACCTTGCAGCTCCTCCTATTAAGAGGTAGAATGTATATCTCTACTCCTTGGTATCTGGTCTTGGCCTTGTGACACTTCAGCCAATAGGACATTAGCAAATGTAACAGAAGCAAAGACTTAAGGGCTTGTGCAAGGGGGTTTTGCCCTGTCTTGCTGCTACCATGTGAAGAAGCCTAGACCAGTCCGCTGGCTGGGTGCTGGAGTGACGTGGCACAGTTGCCTCCATCACTGCAGTCAACAGCCATGCTTGCGAGGGAGGCCATCCAGTACCAGCCCTGACCAACCAACCTGCTAGCCGAATGCAACTACGAAAGTGAGGCCAGGAGATACTTGGAGAAAAACAGCCCAACGGGGTCCAGCCAGATGGCCAACCCACACTATTGAAAGCTAATAAATGACTGTTGATTTAAACCACTGAGTGGGTGGTTAATTATGTAGCAAAATCTAAGTGACAAATCCCTTCTTATAAAAAGAAAAACAAATAGAAGAGGACTTTTTGAAGTCAATTTTGGTAGTGCTTAAACTTTACCACACTTGGATTATTTTAGGTTTTTCATGTTAGGATGCATGTGGTAAACATATTTGTATGGGGCGAACTGAATTCCAGGAGTTTTGTCCTAGCTCATCAAGTGCCACTGAGAGATGTAACACGTTCAGAAGAAAAAAATAAAAAATGACCAAAATATTTTATAGAAATAAACATGAAAAAATGCAACTGGAATAAACAGCAGTGACATTTAGCTTTGACTTTTCTAAAGGAATTTCACTTGCATTATTGAAAGTCTAAGTTTATCGTGGTAACTGCTCCTTCCCACTTCACTTTTATTCCCAGTAAAGGTATTTGAAGGGGGGGAAGCAAACTATACTGAACATGAAATTTCCCATCATAACATTAGTGTAAGAGAATGTATTGTATCATTGGGCTGCTTTTAGATAAACATTTCTTTATTACACTTATGATAATTCCAATTATTTCCACATGACTGAATATCATGACATAAAGTGTGTGAATATGCTTTAAAAACTAAGATTATAAAATACCACATGCCACTATTCTAACAATAGCAATATTATATTGAGGACAATTCCATCATCTAAAGTCATTCGCTGATGTATTTATTTAACGTAAGAGTACAAACTCTATGTCAGGCACATAGCCAAGTACTAGGGATACTAAAGTTATTAGCTAGACAATGTCCTGCTCTAATGAAAACTACATTCTAGCAGGAAGAACAAGATGATTTCTGGTATTTACAGGTTCTGTGAAAAAACAAAACACAAAACAAAACAAACAAAAACAGGTAGAGGTGAACCATCATGGCAGATAAATGAGAATGGGAATCAGGGACCTTTTAAGGAGGTAACATTAAGATGAGACCTGAACCAAAAGAAGGAGCCTGTCATGCAAATTTTAAGGAGAGAGGACAGCAAGTTCAAAGGACCTAAAGTGGAAATAAAATTGGCCTTTTCAGATTAGAAAAGATAACTAGCATGGCCAATACCTAATGTGTCAAAAGGAAAGTGCTAGGAGATAAGATCAGAAAGGTGTAGAGTGGGCAGAACACATAGAGTCTCATAAGCCACTAGAATATGTTCAGATCTTATCCTAAATGTCTACATATGAAAACTACAGAAGTCATTTTTGCCAGAACTATTTGGCTTTGAAAATTCACCATAAACATGCAGGAAGTATGGATTGTTAACTAAAGCAACACAGTGAGCCCATGCTAATTACTAAGTGAGTAAGAATCTAGAAATATTTAGAAAGGCAGACTATTTCCATAAAAGGCTTACCATCCTAGTTAAAATCTTTTAAATATTTCCTAGACTTTTCTCTCCCAGCAGTCCTGGTTTTGGCATATGTAAGACCTCCAACAACAAAAAGTACAGAACTAGTCAATGAAGTGTTTTGTTTGTTTGTTTTTTAAAGAACTTACTCAGTCCAGTCTAGGAGAAAATCTACAGTACTACTGAAATTTAAAAAATGGTCACCGAAACAGGACTGTTTCAGTAATTAGTGTTCAGGCATATTAGAATGAATGAAAATTTGCAAGTAATCTAAAGTCTAATGATTCTACTGAAAATCAAGTAATTGCAAATTGGAGGAAACTCTGCTATAAATAACAAAATAATGTATTCCTTCTAAAATAACTATAGAATTTATATCACTTACATATGATAAAAACAGTGAACAAGTAGAAATTGTGTTTTAGTTTAAAAGAATTGACTTGAGATTTAAATACTGAAAACTTAAAAATGACAGCAGAAGGAGGCTTTAAAGAATTTTTGAGTCTGTTTGCTCCATAGGAAAAAAATAATATTTCAAACATACAGAACTGAATAATATAGGAAAAATATGTGAATAAACTGGTTTGTAGCATTATTGCTACTTATATGCACTATTTGTGGTGGTGTGATGGATTCCGTCATAAAGTAAACTTAGGACTATATTTAAAAATAACAATCCAATTGGTCAATAACATGAGTGCATATAAGCGATACAACTTAAAAACCAAAAGAAGTTCCACTTGTGTTTAAATATTTCACAGGAAATAGGTGCTGAATAAAGTCTTTAGGGTGCTGTAAAAAAAAAAAAAGGTTACAACTTGTGGATCTCAAATTCCTTCCTCGTAAAAACTCATAAAACTATGGTTAACGCACATAACCAACTCATGAGAAAAAGAGAGTAAGAATTTGAAAGCAACTAAGAGACAGGAAGAAAGCAAAGGAAAGGGAACCTAATAAACCCTTCACGGGGCCTCATGTCTAACAGTGTAGAAGGAACAGTTGACGACAGAGAAAAACTTCTAATGCACTGATGAGCTGAAAGAAAGAAACTATTGCAAAGCGGTCAAAAACAAAGGTAAAGCAAAATTAGTAGCTAATCAAGCAGGGAAGTTTGCTTTTCCCCAGAGGATTTCTGACAAATTCTGGAAAATCTGTTTTAAGATTCTTCTTTAAAAGATGCCCAGAGCACAGAGGACAGGAAATCTCTGCATAAAAACAGAACCAAAAAAGCTGAAGAAGAAATCATCCCGCCACAAAGAAATCGATAGTAAGGAAACAGGCCTGTGCATCTGTGAGCGCTGCAGGGGAACAGCGAGCTCTCCCGAGAGGCCCGGCCACGGCCCAGACTGAACTGAAGGGTCCCGGGGCGGCGGTGCTCCCTGACGGCTGGGACAAGTGAAAGCTCTCTCTAGAGGAAATCTCCTCCGAGCCAGGCTTCGAATCAGTCCCGCCTATAAAGTTGTAATAAAACGAGCATCTCTAGGTTAAAAACAAGGGAAAAAGAACCATTAATGAGAGTCACTGGGGGGAAAAACAGTACAATCAGACCCCAAATTATTTCATTTATTAGAACTACCTCCACAGCATGCTAAATGTCTATAGTAACAGTCAAAATAAAATGAAGATTTCAAATGACTGAGGAGGAGGAGTGGCATTTTAAAATAATAACAACATGGCAGCCCTGGCCGGTTGGCTCAGGTGGTTGGAGAGTGGTCCTGCACACCAGAAGGTTGTGGGTTCCATTCCTGGTCCCGGCACAAGCCTTGTTTTCAATTTCTATCTCCCTGGTAGGTGTGTGTAGGTGAGGCAATGGTTGAAAGTAAGGATTTGGGGAAAAATATATCAAGCAAAACACAAACCATAAGAAATTTGGTATTGCTCTATACTAGTAAACAAAATAGACTTTAAGGGATGGAAAACAGTCTTAGAGATAAAGAGGGCAATGCAATAATGAAATTTTCCATTAACCTGGGAAATATAACAATCCTGAACATGTATATACTCTAATAACACAACCCCATAATATAAAAAGCAAAAAGTAATGGAATTACATGGTAACACAAAAAAAATCCATGGGGCCTTAGAGATGTAAATACCAAGCAGACAGAAATTGCTGAAGCTTTGGAAAATTTAAGCAATACAGTGAACAAGCTTGCTCAAATATATATAAATTGAGCAACACACCTAACACCAAGAGATTAAATTTCACATAAAACATCACACACACACACACAAACACCAATATTCTCAATAAGTTTTGAAGTATTGGTACCATAGAATATACACCATATTCTGTAATCACAAAGTAATTAACTTAGAAATCAATAACAAAATAAAATAATAACTAAAAAGTTGCATTATTTACGTATTACATATATTTGGAAATTTTAAAACACTACCACCAAATCACTCATTGGTCAAAGAATTCATTAAGGAATTTAGATTATATTTAAAACAACACTAGAGCCCGGCCGGGCCTGACTCAGCAGCTGAGCGTCGACCTAGGATCCAGGTGATCAGGGTTCGATTCCTGGTCAGGGCACATGCCCGGGTTGTGGGCTCGATCAATGACTCTCTCATCATTGATGTTTCTATCTCTCTCTCCCTCTCCTTTCCTCTCTCTGAAATCAATAAAGATATCTTAAAAAAAAAAAAAAAATTAAAATAAATAAATAAATAAATAAATAAAACACTAGATATCAAATGTAGGTGGAATTAACTAAAATGGCATAGAGAAAGGCTGGAAAAAGTTCAAAATTAATGATCTCACCATCAACTTATAAGAAGTTAGGACAAGAATAACAGACTACGTGTAAAGAAAGCAGAAGGTAGGAAAGAGAAGGAAAGAATGGACAGGAGAAATTATCAAAACTAGAAACAAACATCACTGAGAAGATCAAAGAAGCAACAAAAAATCTGAGCCAACTGAAAAGAGAAGGGTTTTTTTTTCTTACATATATTTCCCCCTGCTTTACTGAGAAATAATTGACAAACGTATATATTTAAAGTACACAACATGATGAGCTGATATACTTAGCACTGCAGATGAAGTTTAACATTCTCATACCCATAACCCAGTAGCTCTTCTCTAAAGGAACCTTTGCACATATGCATCAGGGGACATGCATGAGAATGATCTTTGCTGTTTGTAATTTAAAAAAACCTAAAATACAATAGATAAAGGGATAAATAGAATGAGGTGTATTTATTTCATTCAATATTGAAAATCAATGAATCAAGGGTAATAGCTTCAGCATGGATTGATGTCAAAAACATAATATTAAACCAATAAAACCAGCTCAAAAAATACATAGAAGATAACTCTACTTTATATGGTTCAACCATAAGCAAAACTAAGACTATATTGCATACAGGTACAAGCATAGGTATTAACACTATAACATAAAGCAAGGCCTGATTAAGCCAGAATTCAGGGTGCTGTTTACTTTTAGGGGTTACTGGTTGTGAAGTCAGTGAGGGGCACACAGAGGGCAGGGTTCCAGAATCACTGTTATGTTTTACTTTTGACCTGGAAAGGGGGTACATGGGTTTTTACTTTGGTAATATTAAATTATACATAATTTCTGTATTACATAATTTATAACAAAAATATTTTAAATGTCATAGAGAAATGAATATGAAGGATTCGGCTATTCTTCTTGATCACATGGCCTTTTTCTTTAGGCACCTGGGAAAACTCAGTGACTGTACATCGACAGCTTTTGCAGGAAAGTGGAAAGAGCGGAAAGGACAGAAAGGCCTCCCCTGTATCTGAGACTGGGAGGCTACAGCCCGCTGGGAAAAGCCAGGTGCTGAGTGATGCCAGGAGATGACCTATTTCTCCAAGTTTCAACCCAACAGAACGCTGTTTACAGTGTTCTCATTCTATCCTACCTCAATGTACACTTCCAGTAAAAAGCCCTTTAATACCCCCCCAAAAAACCCCACAGAGCATGGCTGTCAGTAAATTTGCAGTTAACTAACTACATCACTAATATCCCAGGGTTTTAACATGACTCCTTGTCTCACACTGTAAAAACTGCTGTTCCCTAAAGGAGAGGGACACGCTGTTATGAGAAGGAAAAACGGGAAGTTCCTTGTCACTTTCTTAGAAAAGCAAAAGCTTCTTCCAAGAAGACACTAAGACATGTTGTCTGGGTTCAACTAGCTCCAGGCCCTGGAAAACAGCTCTGTGGTCGGAGCCTGGAGTGCCCTGAGGACTTTAATCCAAAGCTGAATGGGTCTTCCTTTTCCCCAATTGCAGAGGTTTTGTGGGGAAGATCTGGAAGCTTACACCCAAGTTGGGATAAATACCAACAGGAAGAGGCAAAGATACCAAACAGATAAACAAAATACTAGCAGCCATCCACTCTGAGGGTTTCCACTGTGTTTGTTTCCCTTTCTTGCCAACAACTCACAGGTGTAATTAAATAATTAAATGACGATGGTTCCATAGAAGTCATTCAAAATTAGTTTGCTCCCAAAATTTAAATTCGTTTCATTGAGATGGCATGAAAACAAAAAGATTTTATATATTGGATTTCTGGACCCTGAATAACCCAAAGTTGAATATCTGCCATTGCGAGTGAATAGGCTTTTCTTAGAAATTCCACCATTATTTCTACCAAAAGAATGTCTTAAATCCTTTTGGGCAGCACTGGGCCAATTATCTCCAAGCACATTTTTCTTCCTATGCCTGTCATTTTGTGGAATTACATTAAATTTTGTTAAAAGCACTCCATAAATAATAAATTAGGATAGAAATAAAGAATTAATTACTTAAGTGCCATAAAGTACTAAATACAAAATTTAAGGATGGAAAGCAATTTCCAATTCACATACTTTACACCAGATAATAAGGCCCATGTCTTCCGCTGTACTACGGGAAAGGAGATATTCCACCTGATATCTCCTTTTGGGCTCCAAAGGGCAGAAAGAAGATGGGAAACTCTTTTTATCCTAGACTCCCCTGGACCAGCAGTAACTAAGAGGAACCCAGGAAAGGGACATGAAGAAAAGTCAGGAGACCAGGGTGCCAGGTCTTTTAACCTAATTATTTCTGTGGTCTTGACAAATCACTCTAACTCTATACCATAAAAGTGGGTTATTACAATGGATGCTCGAGAAGTGAATGGGGCTACATGATCTCCCCTGGGACAGCATGACAGGGCATGATCTCATGCAGAACCCTCTCATCTCTGCCAAGTAAGAGTGAAATTCCTTCCTTAATGAATGTCTTCTAGGTGTTCCAGTACCTGCTGGCCTGTCATCATTTTATATCTCCATATATGTGATACTATGATCACACAACCCTTTGATGAATTCACATTGGACCACATTTCAAATATTCATTTCACTGCAAAAATAGTTCAGCCATCAGTATGAACTTCTGTGCTGAGCCTCCCACCATTTCCCTTTGGCCAGTATGAAAAGGTGTGTATTTATCTTTAAGAAGGTAAATACAGTTTGGGCTCTAGACCCTTAGGTTAAAACAATGACAAAAGAAAATGAAACCAAACGCCAATGTACTTTCCCAATGGACTGTAAAATTTTCTGCCTGTTACATCTGATCAGTCAAAATAATTGAATATCTCATATTCCCATTATTCATGATACTTCTATGATATGTACATGATCTTCTATGAATTCTCCTCAAATAGTTCACTTTCTTAAAATACAGTAAACAAGAGAAAAAGTCATTTCTAAGGACACAAATGAGTTCCTTGTAAAATTATCATGTAGAAGACAATATGCTTCTATGCTTTAAAGATAGATGCTCTGTTTCTTTGAAATTTATATTTGTTCATCACTAAGTTTTATTAAATTTAAAAGTTATTTGGTATATATAAATGGTAGATATCTTAGCATCTGCATTCTCATAGAAAATGTAGAGGCATTGCTCAGAAATACTGCTGGTTTGGTTCCAGACACTGCGATATAGCAAGTGTTTCCATAAAGTTTTAATCTTTTTGCTGGTGGAGAACCTCACCTTCAATTTGTAAAAAAAAAAAAATTAACATCTGTGATGTACAATAAAGCAACACATAATAAAACGAGGTATGCCTGTAATTAAATGAGTAATAAATCAAAATTAAAGTCTCAGTAAATAATATATTCTGTTAGAATTTGAAAGCTATTATTTAAATTAGACAATAATTTATTGGTATTAAAATTCATGTGATGCAATCAGACTGTTATGGAAATCTGAAGTTCACTGTCTCTAAATCTTCCAGAGGTTATTTTTTTATGCCAAATAGGTATTTGAAGAATACATTGTAATATATATATATATATGGTGATTCACTTCTTCCATCTTTCCTACAAAAGAGAGAATACTCATACTTTGTACAAGTATATTCTTTCTTGAAACATGCGGACCAACGCTGAGTATAGAACCAAGTTTGCATGGTATAAGAACAGCTGCAAGATAAAGACCTGTCATGTGGGTTATGCGCAAGTTAGTTGTCTTAAATCTCTGTCCCAAATCATAGGGACACTCTCTCCCTCCACCCTGAATCCTATCACTCATGAATTTCAGTACAGCTTAGCTTCCTGGTCAAGAGCTTGCTTACCAACAATATTTTGTGCGTTTGATGAAGCAACTCTTCTGTTATCACCACACAGATTCTTCACCATTCTAAAGAACCAAAAATGAAGGGTCATTATGCATGGAGGACCTGTAGGGCAGGTTTAGGGTAATCAAGAAGGGTCAGGGCATGGTAAGTCCAGGCAACAACTTAAGACAGAATATTAGACATGATTGTGCTGGAATTCCATCAGCCACTGCTCTCCCTCTACCATGAGGAGGTGCATGTTGGCTATAGGCCTCTATACAATCCAGGCATTCTACATTAATGAGGCTCCCGTTTCTTTTTGTCACTGCCATTTCTAGTCTCCTCTGTACCTCAATTTTCTCACCTATAAATGAAAACAGTCATTATACCAACTTTGTTGGGTTGTTGTGAAGATTTAATTGACTGTAAATTACTTAGAACAGGCTCTGGCCCATAATTAGTGCTCAATAAAAATTAATGTTTCATATTCATGTCTCAAGAGTAAAAAAATTTTTTACCCAAAAAATAAATTTTGTTTTTATATTATTTCTAATTGGATATTACTAAACTCCTCATAAAAGGAAGTTGAATGCCCCCAAATCCGACAAAATAAGTTATTATATTTTGCACAAGTGACTGAATTTCCGAATGCCTTTCACCTTATACACTGAACAACTCGTCACCCCCATCTTGTGCCCTATTCTTCCAGGACATGCATTTTATTGATTGATTGATTGATTGATTTTTAAATATATCTTTATTGATTTCACAGAGAGGAAAGGAGAGGGAGAGAGAAATAGAAATATCAATGATGAGAGAGTCATTGATTGGCTGCCTCCTGCATTGCCCCCGACTGGGGATCGAGCCCATAACCTGGGCATGTGCCCTGACCGGGAACCGAACCCTGATGGCCTGGATCGTAGGTCGATGCTCAACCGCTGAGCCACGCCTGGCCAGGCAGGCCATGCATTTTAAAGAGAGAGGGGGCTTTGAAGGAGGCTGAAAGGGGTTAAGATTTCACGTCTGAAACCAAAGTGGCTCAAAGTGGTGCATACCTGTGTCTTCCCCTGTCACGATAATATTCCAACTTCCAATAATGGCATCTCAGTTTTGCTTGGGGAAGCCATCGCCGCACCCCTGCTGCTGAACATCATGATTGTAGGTCAGCTAATCAAGGAGTTTTCTTTCCCAGGCCAGGAAATGAGCATACAACCCAACCTAGGCTTTGAAGTTATATTCTTTTAACACCTTTTCACCAGAAATTGACTATAGATGAGTGACACAAAGACCTCAAATGGCCAGCATGTTCACTACCGCGATGGCACTGTGTATTAGTTCTCGATGCTCAGATCTTCAAGAGGCTCTGGTTCATATCCCTTCCAGAGCCAATGTCTCTGAATTTTCTTCAATTCTGTGAACTACCCTGTCTCATCAATAAATTCCTCTATTGTTCACGCCATGCACCACCAGTTTCTATCACACACAACAGAATCACACTGATGTCAATGAGATATTTTCCTAATAGAGATCCATCTGCTCTTAAATTACTTGCTACTCCTTGATATGATAAAGAAACCAGTATAAACTATATTTTATTCATTTTCCAAATACTTGTCTTATAAAATTTATTTTTAAAATGATTACAAATACGTTTTCTGCTTAAACTACCCTCAAAAACTTTTATAAAGAGCTCTGAGTTGTGTTCTTTCTTTAATTCTTATAATGTTCATGAACTAAGGTAGAGATCCCCCATAATTTTAAAATTGGAACAGTCTATCACTTTACTGTCTTAGGTCATTGCATTTAAAAGGTCCATACAGATCATTTAACCCAAACTCAGCAAACCAAAAGAAATTACTTCCATGCCATTCCTAACAGATGGTCAGCTGGTCTCGTTTAACACACTCATTAATTTCTTCTACCAACCTGTTCCATTTCTACGGCACCTGTCATGCGAACACTCTTTCTTATATTGAGAAGGAATCTGATTTGCCTCCTTAGTCCCCCCCACCACCATGTTTCCTCTCCTTCACGCACATCGAAAAATTTCTGCCTATCGATTCTATTTCTGGATGAGCTATGACTTCCATCTGGCCATTCTTCAAGGTTTTCAGGTTGGCTATCCAATTTTATGGGACATACCCCTGGGCTTCTGAAAGCATCCAGGCATATGATTGAACCATCTGAAATCTATAGGTCAAACTGTTGTTTTGAAATTTTCTGAAAAGCCTTTAAGATTAGACATCTGTGAAACTTCAACAATAAAGATAATTTTTTAAAAAATAAGATAAAATAAATGAATATCCACATTGTCAAAAGTCCAGGACTGAGATTTTTAAAACTAAGCTCTGAGGTAAATAAGATTGTATGTAAAATCATGGTGGTTCCTATTTAAAAAGAGTCCGTTTCTATTGTGCTTAAGATAATCCAAAAACAAAGTATTGTTATGACTTCTGGCTGCCAAAAACGTTATTTATTTTATCCAGCTGTAGGTTAAAGATGGCTCCTTTCAGCAGCAAATTTATGTACTTGGAGCCTATTGGCACTTTCCTCCTTTTTAGGGATCCCTCTCTTGGGAGTTGACAGTGATCATAATAAACCATCTATGTTGGCAGAATCTGTGTATACTGAAAAAGTTAAAAGCTTTGAAAACTTGCTGGGATAAATTGTTCATCAGTAAAATCCCTTATCTGATCATTCAGACCCCCAAATAATTTTTCATGCCTTGATAACTTAAAAAAAATAACTAAGAATTTCTAAAATGTCCACCAGGTATGTGTGCTGATAAAAGGCTTCTCATACATTATCTCAGTACAAATTAGAACTATATTTTAAAAGTACACATACATTTATATTAGTTTTTGGAGTCCCGTGGGAATGCTTCTACTTTTTCTAAACACTCTATGTTGTAGTTTCCATCTGCATATATTTTCACCTAATACAGATTTCCAACAAGTAATATTTGCCTCTGAATAGGACCCATTCTCCAAATACAACTCTCCACAACATCAAAGTAGCATTAGATGATGATTACAAGTGCAGGGTTGAGAGCAAAAAGCTTAGGATTTTTTGCCATTTCTAATCCTCTCTGTCCCTCAGTTTTCTCATCTGTAAGTGAAGACAGTCATTGTTCCAACTTCCTTGGGTTTTTGTGAAGATTTGGAATTGACTATAAAGTACTCAGAACATCCCCTAGCACAATAGTTAGTGCTCAACAAAAATTAGTGTTTCATATTCATGTCTCGATAGTAAGAAACATTTTTATCTAAAAATGACAAATTTTTGTTTTTATATTATTTCAATGTAGATGTTAATTCAAATCCTCATAAAAGGAAGCTAAAAGCCCCCAAGTAATATATAGTATGGTCTTTCTTATATACTGTCTCATAAATCATACAATTAGACCATTTAATTTTATAAAATATTATTCACACTGTCACTTAGCATCTTTTAAAAATTAACACAATATTTATTGGGCAAATGGGAAAAATAAAACCCAACTGCTAACATTAACTACCATTTCTTGGATACCTTCTATATTCCAGATACCTCATCAAGGGTTTAATATTTTAGTTCATTTAGTTTTACCACACATCATGAGACTGATATTTCTATTTCCATTTTACAGACGAGGAAACCAAGGGTTAGAAAACACAGCTAAGAAGCAACACAGCCAGGACTTGAACCTGATCTGTCAAATGTCAAAGTTCATGTTATATAATTAAAAGTTATAAATCCAAACTATATAATAATCTGAACTTCAATACAGAGGCACCGCCATGTTTTGATGACATTAATCTACCAATAAACTCTCTTCAAGATTATCTTCCAAATAATACACTCTCCATATCAAATAAGTAATTATGTTTACAACATGCTAATGCCCATTGTTTGTTTAACTTACCTATTTACATTTTACCTGCAGTTTAAGTCGACTGGCTTATCAATGAATTTTGTGTACATATAGATATGTCTAGTAATGCCTAATATCTTAAAACCTAGATCCTTGAGCATCACTTTCTCTATATTTTTCACAAAATATAATTTCTACCTAGTTCTGAATTCAAAATTATTTATGTTCAAGTGAGAATTTGAAGAAGCTATTTCACATAGTAGGCAAAGTGGTTTATAATGAAAGCATTTGATGGAAATGTTCTTATACCAGGACAAGGTCACTTATAACTGAATCAGTTCTCAAGTTTTCTGTACTCACTCATTTACCTGGTCTTGAAAAATGGCGTGCTCTTGAGTAACAATGTAACAGCAAAGACAGCAAAAACATAGTCATATTTAGATTCCAGCCCTATTTCCTGTTTAGAACAACTAGAAATTATAGTTTTACAAAATAGCCTCTTAAAGGAGCACTGGCAAAAGTAGCCAAGACCAATAGAGGTGAGCGGGTGGAATACTCATGGTTTGTCTGAAGGTAACTGCCACCCTGGGAGGAAAAATAATCTCACTGGCCAGTAAAGCCAATCAATAAGTGTAGAAGTGTCATAAGAAGGACAGCGACAAGGTTTTTAAACGTTGGGGACAGTGGAGTAGGAAAAATACAAGAACAGCCCAGAGCTAAGGCATCCACGGACATGAGCTATAGGGATACTTTCAAACATGTACTGAGAACAGCCAGATGCAGAACTTCACATGGCTAACAGAAGGAGCTGAAAAGAGAAAGAATGTGAGAATTATCAGTAAAGGATCAGGTGGCCTTGAGCACCTTAGTCAGCTCCCAGGCCCTACTATAGTACACCTTTGGCGAAATGCACGAACCACTCACAGCACAGGGCCTGTGCGCACACACTCAGCAGTGCACCTGAATGGAGTAATAGGACTTTTCATTCGGCCGAGTCCCATCATTGCTAATTGCCTACTCTAGGCCCCCAAGTTTAGTATAAGAAGCTATAAGAAACAAATAAAATATTCACTTCCCCAGAGAGCTTGCAGTACATTCATTCATTCATGCATTTTTAAAGTACACACTGTGTTGAAGGGAACGTCTCTCATCCTATGGGGAAGCAAAGAAGTGAAGGATGCTGCCTTGAAGAAGCTCCGTGTTTCAGAGGAAGACAGGACACACGTACACCAGCCATTATAACAGAAGGTGGGAGAAGCATTTCCTAAGAACACAGAGGGAAAGGCGACAGAGGTAATAGTTGGGTCCACAGCCAACTGTATTATCATTCTTCAATCTCCACAGTTAGAGACACATTTTATTTCCATTGTATGCTTCAGAAACTTTTAGAGAAATAAAATGTTTTAAAGAAATAAAATACTTGGGTAGAATTTACAAATGTAGAGATAAGAAAAGCGCACTGGCTAGTAATTATAGATAAACAGCAAAAGCCGAACAATTCGGGCAGCCAACTCCACGTGTGCAGTTACTGTGCCTTCCCGAGAGCTCCTGTCCTTGCTCAGCACAGGGCTACACCATCCTCGCTGTGATTTCTCTGCTGCAATACAAAGGAACACAGAAATCGGCGTAACCTTTCCGCTGGTGACATGCATTTTTTATCCTGCTTTCCTTACCCAGTCCGAGAAATCCAAGACATTCATTTCACAAATTAACTTAGGCGTTTTAAGGAAACCTCATTCCCAAACTCAAATGTGTTCTTTTTTTATCTTCACGAGACTACATATTTCAACAGGACACAGTTTTCTAAAGCCCTTTCTATTTTAAGTAAAATCTGGGGGTTTAGGTTATAATAAAATTGATAGCCCACTACACTGCTTATCAGAGGGTTGTATAAAATTGTCACACCGAAAAAATTTCCGAAATGACATTGGGGATTTTGATCCAACCATGACTTACGATTTTAATCCAGGAAGTAATAAGACAACAGGCAGGATGGTTAGATCATTCACACAGACAGACACACACACATTTATTTACTTATTCTTCTGTTTGTTTATTTCTAGGCACTAGCTCTGTTTGTTAAGATGAGCATTTCAAGTGCTTCCCAGGATCATGGCTTTATTATCCTAAGACAGGAGCAGCAACTGTTTCTGTTAAGGGGACAGATAGTAAGCATTTTAGGCTTCGGGTCATATGGTCTCCATCACAATTACTCCACTCTGCTGACACAGAACAAAAAGGGTACAGACAATATGTAAAGTGGTGACTGCAGCTATATTTCAACACGCTTTATTTATGGGTGCCAAAACTGGAATTTTCACGAGTCGCTGAATATTATTATTGTTTTGATTTTTCCAACCATTTAAAAATATATTTTAAAAAATCATTCTTAGTATACCAGCTGTACAAGGACAGGTGGGGACAGGATTTGATCCCTCCCTGCCCCTGTCCTCAGACACAATCATGATTCAAAGACAATTACTTTCTAAAAAGAGAACAGATTTTTCAAAACTGTTTACTACAGTTTTGCATTTGTTTGCCATGATACAAATAGGAAGTTACAGGACCTTGACATGTTTTAAAATAACAACTTTTTGTGTGTGTGGCAGCATGTAACAGCAGTCCATGGAGAGAGTTAACTCTCAGTTCCCTATACATCTTAGCACGGGATTCACTGACTGTTGCTTAGACTTGGGAATCCCTGCAAAATACCCTCAGGTTCATTGACTTAAACCTGATGAAGGTTAGAGGTTATTTTTTTGAACTATCTAGATAAACTCTTCTATAGCTTCCCTAATACAGTATTTCCCGCCCCCCTACCTTTATGACATCTCTAACTTTGCAGTATTCCAGTACTTGGCCTGGTTAAACGTTCTAGCTCAGAAAATATTTCAGTTTTTCAGACAGGATCTGGTCAGAGATTGCTCCCCACTGTGATGGTTCCCTCAATGATAATCATATTAAATGCTCTCTAGGGCCTACACCTCGCTGCTTTGAGGGTCTTGTTTTGTTTTACTTCTGAAAAACGCATGACAGGTAATTCGCTTCTCTTTCAGAAACTCAGTGTCATATAATGTGGATGCTTCAATATTACACTCATTTCATTTTAATGTCCCTATTTACACCCTTTTTACAAACACTCATAGATCTATAGTTTCTTTTTAAGTTCAAGTAGTTATTTCTATTCATATTCATGTCACTTGGATAAAATTTAAGATACTCATTTCCATGCACATAAGTAACATTAATCTCCTAGCTTGTAACATTAATTCCACTCTTACAGAGGATTTCCACATTACAGAGAGGTAGAGTATATATATAAAGTACACATATGAACATACATGCATATAAACACACACGCACACTTGGAGAGACAAAAAGAGAGCCTGGATCCAGAGACCAAATAGAGTCCCCGGAGCACAGCTAGAAAGCCTGGGTTGAAATCCCGGCTCTGCCTCTTCCTGTCTCTGTGACCTAAGGGCAGGTCATCCAGCCTCTCTCTGCCTTAGTCCATCTGTAGCATGGAAGTAGTGACAATACATACGTCATGGGGTGTTGTGAGGGTCCAATGGCAATTGTGTGAACGTTCCCAGAATGCCTCAGAGTATAGCATGCCTCAGTAAATGCTGGCTGTTACCCTTAGGCACCACCAACCTGTATCTGTATATAACTGATTTGCAAAGTGACTAAATCTCAACTCGTTTGTTTGTTACTTCAAGTGGGAAGTTCAAGGATGCAGCTGAGTCAAGTGGGAAGTTCAAGGACGCAGCTGAGTGTGTCTTCTTGAGGCTCAGTGAGTGAGGCTAGGAGCTCTGACTGCGCTGTTTCCTGTCAGGCTCCTTCCATGAGGCAGGAAACACATGAGCCATCCCAAGCCCGTCCACCCACCCGGTCAATGCCTGTGCAAAGCAAGTCTTTTACACCTGCTCTGGCAGAAAGTGACTAAGGCAGGCAGTAATTGGCGCAGTGAGGGGCACATACCAATTGCTGTTGCTTGAGGGTAGTGGAGGGATGATGGATCTGTTCCACATCATATGTGAAGAACCAAAAAGACGGAGAGCGAAAGAGCTCCTGGGCAAACAGGAGCGACAGGTAACCACAGGAGCTCACACTCCTTTTGCAAATGCTGCAGGTGAGACTGGTTTGGCTTCCTGCTTCTATTGCAAAGGCCACGGGCCCTGACTTTTTGGCTCATCACCCCCTATGACCACCCAAGCTGTATGAACAGGAGCATTACCGGTGACACATCTGAGCTCCATTCTATAGTAAACACACCCTGACTAGCCCAGGTTAGTTCTATGCAACAGGTGAGATATACTCTGTGCTCTAATCTTTGCACAACTTTGTCCCCTATGGCAATTTTAAATTCAGAAGGCCAGACTAGCCTAGTAACTAAATGCCCCAACCATATCTGGCAAAGCCATCCTACGATATGTGTATTTTTAACATTATACAGTGATGTCCAAACGTGAACTAGACGGGGCTAGAATACACAGTCTTTTTTCAGCTCCACCACTTATTCAAGAGAGAAGACAAGTGTCTGAGCCTTCCAGACACTGGGTTTCCACATTTCCAAAGCAGAGATTGAAGCATCCACTAGACATACTGCACAAAACTATCATGAGGATTCAACGAAATATCATATGTGGGAGTGCTTAGTAAGCATAATAAAATTAAGAATATCATCTCTAAGAATTGAATTATTTGCCCTGTAATTCTTCTCTTAAACACAGAAATGACTTCTTCCCCTTAGTTTTAGATTTTTTTTCAGCTCTCAGAATAGACACCCAGTTGTCACTCCTTACCCAGTGCTTCAGCTTCTCTCATCTCTTCTGACACAGCCATCCACTCACCTTCTCTGCTATTCGTCATGCTCCTCTCCATTTCTCTCCTCTCTTGAATTTTTTTCTTTCCTTTGTCTTTCTCTGCTCATTTTTTTTACTTGGTCATTTCCCCTTCACTGGTGATAAAAGCCCACCTTTCCTTTTTTACCTGCAGTAGAACCACCGCAGCCTGCTGGTTGGAACGCTCCGGTCCTGACTTCACCTTGGTTATTTTATTTGATTCCATCCAATCACAACCACCACACAGGAGCTTTCTTTTTGTGTTTCACTTCTGAGGTTGGCACCATCCTGAAGGTTTAACATCGTGGGCAGTCTCACTCCAGATAATTTAAAAAATTGAACTGTCCCAGTAGCCAGGTATTTGAGCAGGCTCTAAAATTCCACTTACTGGGTTAATTCTGTGCTTCTTGAAAAATGAAGTGTGCCCTACGTGAAAGCCTGTGGTTCCACCTGCCTCTAGCACAAGGATTCACACGAGTGTGTGTTTGGAAAACTTGACGGGATTGACACTGGAACTGGAAATAATTGGTAGCAGCACAAAGCTCAGAAAACATAGGTAATCAGACAGCACCCAGTTCACATTCTGGCTCCAGCAGGTTATTCCAGTGTTCTTTGGTCAGATTACTCTCTCGTAAAATGAACATATTGACTCTTTTCTCACTGAAATTTGTGAGGATGGTTGAGCACTCCACAAGCAGAGTTGACCATTGTCTTCATTATCATTTATTATTATTAAAAACTCCTAAAATTGCTCTAAAGTACCCAATAGGACTTGAGTCCTCCAGCTGAGGTTCCTGAAAATTATTGAAGGTAAATGCCACATGTTGGATCTCAGGATACCCACCCCATGAGCACCCTTACTGGACTCAATTCTGAGAGTCTATCTGACAAATATTAGTGTTATCCTGAACAAAGAATCAGGCTGTGGCCAGAAAAACATTTTTACTTTAACAGCAAATATCTCAATTGTAAGAACATATATGTGTTGTAAAAATGAGAGAGGCATCGAAGGAGATAATGCCACAAGGGAAAAAGGGTTACTTTGCAAAGCACACGTGTCTTCCTTTAAAAATATATGGTAATTGAAATAATTGATTGGCACATGCCAAGCCTTTGGTGAGCTTTGACCATCTATTGGCATCATCCCTTCTGGGAGAAACAAAGAACTAGCTCAGCCCACCTTGCTATCTCAGTGAACGGAATATCTTATGAAATAGAGCAGGATTGATTCTGTCGTACAATCGTAGGTCTTTATTCCCTTAGCTATGCAAAAAAGTGGAGCGTGCTTACAGCAATATCAGCCATGCGCATCTAGAAAGGGGGCACAGCTAAGCGAACACTAGGCGGCCCACACTGTGAGACCATCCTTCCTGCTACAGTGTTTCCTCCTCCAACCTGTCTCTTTCTTTTATTCTGAAGAGTGTTCTATCTTCAGAGTCTACCTGCAAATCAATCTAGATGCCAGAGAAGCAGCACACATCAAACAGAACAATTATTGAAATTGTACTTCATGAATCTGATCAGCAATAAAAATCAGCGTCGTCCCAGCAGGAAAAATCAATCGGAAACATTGATCACCATGTTTTATTTTGCCATTAGAGACAAATTAATCAGCATCACACATAAAAGTACTTACCTAAAGTGAAAGCAGTGCTTACCACCTAAATTTATATTCAATTTAGATTACTAATAAATTATTTTAACCGTGCAGTAAAAGGATATTAGATGTGAGAAATGCTGGTACTCTTCTATTCTATAATCTTTATATACAACAAGCAAATTCAATATTCCCAAAGTACCGAATCAGTCCTATATGATCACATTTATGGTGACGAGTGTGTGTGCTTGTGCGTCAGTGTTTTGGAAGAAAGAGAGAGGTTATGTGCCCACTACATAAATGAAACTTAGGTTCAGAGAGGATAAGCATCTTACCTACAATGACAAATCTTATTGGTGGCAGAAGTGGGTCTAGAACCCATGTATTCTGAATCCTAATCCAGTATGCTTACGCCACATTTAAAATGGCAAAAATAGGAAATCCAAGACAGAGCCACTAAAACAGAGTCATTTTGTGAAATAAACACAAAAAACTATAAACCTCAAGCATCTTTAAAACCTCAATTTAAAAATTTATTTTAAGGGTATTTTGGAAATCCTTGTATTTGGCCACTCTCCAACGCAGCTCTTTAGGCCTTACAAAATAATATCTCCCCAACCAACAATAACAAACTCCAAAGTCTCAGGCAAGGTTCTCTTACCCTAGCATCTCAGAGAACACTACTGAGAAGTTCTTAAATTGATTCATAATCTGGGTGATATAGTGGCCTTGTTGTAGGGTTTGTTTAATTTCAATTCTATGGTTTTTCCATTATAAGCTTTTAAAATAAGATTGTTTCATTTAACTTTGATCCAGATAAGACAATCTTGAAACTGGGGGTGGCCCCATTCATCTCGGCTCATAGACTCCAAAGTCAGGCATTCTCTGGCTCTCATGATTTTTAGCCCAAACATTACATATCCCTTTATTAATATGCATTCAACATCTGTGCAAGATTCATAGCTGACTGTTACACATCCATGAACAAAGCAGATAAAATTCCCCCTCACCATGAAGCTTATAATTTTGTAAAGCTTGTAGTCTCATAGGGCTGATTAACATAAACATAATCACACACACACACACACACACACACACACACTGGGAGTGCTGCCAAAGTAAACAACAGGAAAACCTAGCTTTGGTGAAGGGAGGAGTGATGATGCCTAAGTTTAGAGAATAAAACAGAAGAAGGTAGGGATAAGTGTGAAATACACTGATCTTTTTAACTTCTGATCCAGAAGGGTAAGCAGGAAACCATAGCAGAGGGTGCAGGGAGGGAGGAGAGGCCAGGTGAACTGAAGCCAAGGTTGAGAGTGTTCCAGGAAGGCATTCAAGTCACAATTACACAGGTTCCTATGACTCCAGCGCACATTCCTTTACCCTAAAGTGAGAGGACACCTTCTAACACTCCCCTTGACTGAAGGGTACCAATTTCTGGGACACTAGCCACACTGTAGAATATCTCCAACCAACCACCCTGTAAAAGGGCTATCCTATGTAGAGTGTACTAAAAATGGTCAACTTCAACCTCCAAAGCTTTGTTTTTTAATTTGCCAGATGGATGCATGAGTGAAGGGGAAGGGAAACACTGACAAGGGCTGGAGATGCCAGAACCCTCATCTCAGTTCTGTCTTAATAAGTAATCTTTCTGATTTTTAGTCAACCATTTAATGTCTATATGTCATCTATGGCCCTCTTAGCATAAAGAGGCTAGACATTAAAAAAAAAAAAAACTCTACAGTTCAGTGTATATACTAGACTTCGGGTACGTGTGTGTGTGTGTTAAGTAGACTTCTGCATAGTAAAAGGCCTTTGAAAAATTCAGTGAGAGCATGAAATTCCTATTGCATTGCAACAAACAGACCCATGTATGCATTAGGATTGCTTTATCTGCTATGATGACATCTTGTATTATTACAGCCTGGGAGATGCCTTGTTTTTCTTTTAAAATGAGAGTCCAACTTTAAGAAATATTTTGTTCCAAAGATGCAAAAGAAATTTTTATGTATTCAAGTAGTGCCTTTTCTAAGGTCAGGTTGGAAAGTACTACTAGGAAAGTAAATGAATCTAGCTAAATATATTTTCTTTCATTAACAAATGTACTCAGCATCTATAATGTGCTGGGCATCATCTTTGCTTTTAAGGTTCTTAAAGGCTGGTGGAGGCAAGAAAGAAGCTAACCCACAATTCAAGTGTGATGGTAAAGACACTATGGAACACAAGGGGGCACCTCTCTGTCCCTTAGAGATGCTTCCTTCAACTCCAGGAAGAGGCTGGTGATAGCAATATTAGTCCCAGCTAACCGCTGTCCTGCACTTGCTATGGGCTACACACTGTCTTAAATGTTTTATGTGCATTATGTATTTAAATTTCATAGAGCAAAGGAAGTATAGAATAGCAGTTAAGGTGTTGGGCTGGGAGTAATCTTCTCTGTATGCAAATCCTGTAAGGAAGCTCTCCATCTGGCTAAGGAAGCCCAGACAGTCGGTGCCAGGATTTCAAGCTGTAATGCACTGCTGTAGTCAGCCAGGGATTTCATAAGCCTCACCCCTATTATAAAGCATAATCTCTACCTTCCATTAAGCAACTCACAATCCCACTGAACACCAAGAAAAGAGCTGCTCAGCTACAGTTTACTGAAGATTCTGGAAGAATTGAAAAATGTTTGCCTCTTCTCACATTCACATTTAATTTAATCAGAAATAGTCTCAATTGAACTTCTGCAGAGCAAAGCAACAAAACCACCCAGGAAACTGTATTTGTTAATTGAGTTGATTTAGGTCAATGTTTGCTAGCACAGTAAACATAAGCCTAAAAGCTCCCTAATTAGAAAGAGTGTAAAGCTGGCAGGAAATGCCAAGTTCGCCTTGAAGTCCTGTGGGGACTTCATTCCGGATGCTGCTTGGAGCAGAGCATCACATCAGTAATTCAGCATCACACCTGGAGCCTGCAAGCTCATTCTGTATGCGTCCAACTTGTAGACTTTCTTTCTCTGCACTTTTCTGTTTATATGTTTAATTAGAATTCTGAAAGCTTTATCATATGCCATTGCCTTAGCTTGCTCTAGGTAAAATAAAGAAGAGCCACGATTTTCTTGCTATAAGAATTCCCCACGAGAGCAAAAGTAAGTCAGGATAGTGTTACGTGGGTGAAAAGTAACTTGGAGAAAGTTGTTTAAGATAAAATCCCAAGTCCTTCCTTGAAGAACATCTTTGCTAATTTTCTTTCCAGGGCAGAATTAAGATTGAACAGGTTTCTTTTGTTCTCTGTATTTGAGGAAATTGAACCACTTCGATCCCAAGTCTCTTAAATTCTGGCCTTTGATTGCCTAATTTGTAAGAGTTCAGCTGCTGAGGCAGCTTTGTGGGTTGTAGTGAAGGGTCTTGTAATGCAAGAGAGCAATTGAAGAACTACAATAAAAATATGAATCATTATGATGTCACTTTACATTTGAGGTCGATAATATTTTGCTGTCACTTTGCAAGCAGTGGGACATAGTAGAGAAAATATTGGTCTGGTATTAAAAGACAGGAGAATTGTGTTTTAGGCTGGGTTTATCCCTAGCTAGCTGATGACCTTAGAACAAGTCCTGTAATACTTTCTGAGTTCCATTCTCCCACTTTATGACAAGGCCTGACTATATTATTTCCAAGTAGATTTTCATTGATAACAACTATTTTTTATAATCATCTGTTAATTCAATTAACATCTGCTGAGCACTTAATCTGCTCAGCACAGTATTAGTCACTGTGGATCAGGGTTAAAAAGGTGAGAAAAGATGACATGGAAATCTAATCAAAGAGGCAAGACAACATTATTAATCAAGCAGGCAATAAGCCACGGCCATGCCTGAGCACAGATACCAGGCTGGGGATCAGTAAGAAAACAAGATCAGTCATGAAAAGAACACACCTACAAGGTACAATGAGCTGTGTGGCCATAGGCGAGTCACATTACCTCTCTGGACCTCACCTCACCTACAAAATGAAGACTTTGGAGTCATATTAGAATCCCCATAGTTCTTTCTATGGCATCTCATGCATCTCATTGAATGCTACACTGTGTAAGGCCTGGAGGAGAGAAAAGAACCATGTGGCCCAGTTGGGGAAGTAAGTCCGCTGAGCGCACAGCCTGGGCTGCTCAGGACAGTCCCCATTTGTGCCTGCTGTACCTTGGTGATTATTAACAACACCAACAGCTCTCCCCCAGTTTCACTCCCCAAAGTGTCCCAATGTCCTAGCTCTCCTCCTAGTAATCAGGCATATACACATCAACCGACAAGCAAGATCGTAAGAGGAAGGAACCGACATAAGTGTTCTAGGACCCCAGAAATGGAAGAATTAACCAGTTTGCCTGATTAGCTAAGGTTCCAGGGAGGCATCCGGATAAGATTTAAACCTGGAAAGTCAGACGGCGGAGGGGAGAGGATTCAATGCAACCTTTGTAGTTATGTTGAACTTCCAACTGTCATCCCACATTTTAATTGCAGAGCAATGTTCGCACCTCTTTTGGCCTCAATGTCATATTTAAAGTAATCATCCCCAAATCTATGAGGGCCTTCTCCTACTTTGAATGTCTCACCCCAACCGCTTAACTGCCCTCAATGTACAGGTCATGAATGACAAAGGTATTGCCTAGAGTAGACCTAGTAAATCCCTTCTAGAATCTTCATCTGGTGTCTACCCTTAGCACACCATTCTTTTTGCTTCACATTTTCTCTTTGGGAAATGTCAGTCATCTCTAACCTTTGCTAGAATTGACTCCCAAGCTATATTTTGAGCAACTGTATTGAGTCATGCAACCTCTTTTGGAAATCAAGCCCTTCTTTCCAAAAACTGAACATTGCCACTTGGATGTCTATGCCTTGAACGCTGAAGTTCAATCTCTCTAAAAGAGCTAATACAATATTTGTTCTATCCTACTGGTATTATTAAATGTTATTTAAATGACTACCTCCCTTAAGAACTTAGACTACACCTTAATCAATATTGGATCATCAGGTCCTGTCTTCTATCTGATAGCACCTAATAAATACTGTTGAATTGGCATGACTGTGGCTTTTTACTTCCTGTTCTAACATGTGCCCCCACTAACTCTTCTTACTTTTGTCTCTGAATAGAGCTGATGGATACCTCCAGGACTTCAAAGATAATTTAAATTTGTCTTCCTGCAATAGAACACTCACTCTACAGAGAACTCCACAGCGAACCATCAGTTGTTCAATTTTCAGTATCCAGCTAATTCAGAAGGGGGAGATTCACAGCTGTACCCCCTTTCCTGTTTTGCTAGCATCAGAGACTACATGAGGCATTTTAGTTCCTAACTGTGCCTCTCATGCTTCTCTCCCACCAGTGACTGTAGATTGACCTCCGCTTATTTCCCCCATCTGTCTTATGAAATCATTCTGCTTCTATTTTCATCTCTGCTTTCTAGCATCTAAAACACTGGAGCCATGACCTTTCAGGCAAATGCGGCAATGGAATCGGCGCATCCTCTGATTGGAAAATCAAAGCTGAGCTCATACATGGTGTAATTACTGTGTGCATGGGAGTGGTGTCTGCACTGGTAGAAGACAGATAATTGGATTTCAGATTACAGAGAAAAAATATGCACATTCCACCTGAGCCCCAGCAGATTTTGTTTTCTTGTGTTGTTTTTTTTTTCCCCTTGGGACCCCAGTTCTTCTGAGGCTCTTATCCTTATACAATTGGCTTCTAGGTCCTGCCTATTCTACCTCCTAAAGGCCTCTAGCCCACATCTTTATTCTTTCTCCAGAACTCCTCACACTGCTCCAACAGGGGCCACCATTATCATTCATCTGGCCCTTGGTCCTTAACTACTGTCCCGCCTCCAAACTTGCCCTCTTCCCTCCATCTCTCTCCCAGTTAGGAGTCACCGTCAAACTCTAGTTGGCTTTTACCTCCAAACCTTCCTAGCCCAAATAAATTAGTTACCAACAATGAAAAATGGCATTTCCCGGAAAACGAGATTTTAGTCTTCACAGATCTGACAAGACCGGGCCACCATTCCCACGTGCCCCGACCCGCTGGATCTGAGCGGTGGCTGCCCCATTCGGAATGGACAACATCTGTCTCATGCGCCATTGTCTTCTCCACTCACTCTGGCATCACCTGAGGAGGGGCTATTTATCATGTGCGGATATAACATAAGAGATACTTCAGTCCTTGGTTGTTGATGGGGACAGTGGTCATTTGTGGCTTCCACACTGATTCTTACCAGATGTAAGGTTGCCAGAATAATAATCCATAAATACTTGGACATACATCTGAGGGGTCATTCAAACAGGATGTAAATTCATTCAGAGGATATAAAGTTATGAATGGCTATCTTTGCAAACATTTTACTTAAATCGTATCATGTTTCATGATCATGGTGTCACATCTCTTACGCTTCGCAGTGTAAAGGGGAAACAAAGAAGAAAAATGGCTGGGGGAAACATTTAATTTCTTAATAACTCCGAGAAACACATTTCTTGTCATTTTTCTGCACTGATTACTAGCAAAAGGGGGAACATGAAATTCTCTGAAATTCTCTGAAATTGAATTTAACTTAAAACGCTAGTGGCTCAATTTCTATCTCGTTTCATTCTTTGACTCTCAAGGTAACATCATACAGAAGGAAGATTCTAGAAATCATTGCTCTCAGAAAAGGCTACCTTATCAGACATAAGATGTATGACCAAAAATACATATGTGTCTGAGTGACAATCTCTACACAGACATAAATGATTTTCTGACAAGTTGCTACTGAAATCGGCCTCCCCAGACACTTCTGGCAAAGGGGGAAAACGGTCCCTGTTTTCTGGGCAAGCATGCCGATGGGTCGGGAAGGAGGGTAATTGGTGCCCCATCATTATTTTCATATGTGGATGGGGAGGGAGAGTGTCACTTTCTCTCTCTAAACAAGGGAAAAAGGCATGAGATCAATCCAAGAGGACTGAAATCCATGCACTCAGAAGGTAGATGGGACAAAGCCATTCCCCAAACAAAGCAGTGGCATGCGGGGATGAGAGCAAGGAAAAAGGAGGGGAGAGATGGATGGGACAAGGAGGGGAGGAGAGAGAGGACCCTCATGATTTTGTTTGAACTCCTGCATCCAACCAGACCTGAAACTATACCCACACTTCCACTGTTGAAGGTGAAACTGGTCTCAGAGATTTGGGACTAAAGTAGACCTATGAAGACATTTACAAGGTAAAGGACTTACTTATTATATGTCTCAGGTTTATTTGGCAAATGAAAATATTAAAAAACTAGAAATCTCTTTTGCTTTAAAGACAAAGGCAATTAGTCTCTGATTTTGCTATACTTAAAGTAGTATATAACTTTTCCACAGTTAGAAATGTAATAATTCTTTTTATCTTTGACTAATAGTGACTTGGTTACATAATTCACATCAGATGAATATTTACGCAGTCCCATGGACTCACACAGCTGGTATATAAGAATCTAAAGATGGGCTGTGTCTTCAGCACACTTCCTCCCTGAGGTAGGCCAAGCTGCTCGGAGCCCATTTATACCACTTCTGACTTAACTTCCATGCATAATTCTGTAATCAATTCTACACAAAACCAAAATGTTCTCATCTGTTTGTAATCAAGGCACAAAAATATGTAATAAAATTATTTTATTTATTATCAAGTATATTCAACACAATGATTCCATTCTATTTTTGGCACCTAGTAATGCAGACATGCTTTTCCCTAATAACCATGTTTTCTGGGCAACTTTATTTTTGCATGTGTGCTTTACAAAAGACTACTATGGATGTGATAATGCCTCATATGGACAAGCAATGAGAAAACACTCATGTGTGTGTCTTGTATCCACTTTGGTGACATGGAAATCCCAGGATTTCTTCAGTTACTGGCACCTGTCACACATGCTCATGGCTGGGTTGCCAGAAAAAAGAAGTATTAGAAACTGAGGTGTGTGTTTCAGTCAATGAGGGAGAAGAAAGTGTCCTTCCCACTCTTATATAGTTATTTTTTCCCCATATCTGATTATTGAGAAACAAATGCCATGCCTACACTTCAGATGCATCAAAAAGAAGGAGCTTCTGGAATCCCTCAGGCTGAGAACCAAGTTCCTACAGCCTAGAGCCAAAGCTCCAAGAAGGTAAGTTCAAGAAGCAACTTAAGTCACCTTCCAGGAAAAGTAAACAGAAAGAAGGCTGGTTATTGGACATAAATCCAGGACATTCATGTTTCTACTAGATGCATGCAGGGGCCATGAGCAACTCAGTTCAGTACATCTCACATGCTGATGGTTTGGACTTGGACGAGGTGATGCTGAAAGAAACTGGACTATGGAAACAACATTTTTAAAAAATCAGCACTTAGTGAAGGAACCACATGTGTTATCCAAGGAACTACAAATGGAAATCACTTCTCTTTTGTTTTCTGCAGTCTCCTATTTCAGCAGTTTAAGTGGTCTGTAAAAGAGGAACACTCATTCATGAGAAGAGGGAAAAAATCTTAAACAGCTAATAAATTTATTTTCAGGATGATGATTCATCTGTTGGACTTCTGAAAGGTGGCTCCTCACAGGAAACAATGGATGATTCAATCACCTATTAACCTGTTAAGACATAATCACTCACTATTCTTGATGGCTTCTACTGTCAACAAAATGAAGGAGGGGGGAGGGGAGGGGAGCTCAAAGGCAAAATAGATGAACCTCGAATTTGTAATTTGATGCATCGATTTCTGAATTTCACATCAAAATATGACAACTGAGACTTAAAACTACTAGGAAGGTTTCAATTACACACCCCAAAAAACCATTAGTAAGCATCTATCTATAAAGCGACTTTGACTAACTTAATAACAAACAAATCTCAACATAAAAATAAATTCCCTGAGACTAGGAGAATTGTTTCAGAAATGATTAGCACAGCTGTGCTGTGGTTTTAACTAAAGCTTGCAGAGTTATATTCCTCAGGCTTGGTAATTGAAATAATTTGCTATTCCACGTGTATAGTGTATAAATACATACTGTTAATCAGCAGCTTAAATTGAAATTGGTACAAATACCATGAACTGAGACTTTGTTTGCAAATCATCTCTGGATTCAGGCAATTCACAGCAAGTCTCTCCATTAGCACCGCTAATTGAAATTTGTTATGTACAAGTGCCTCCTCCCTAGTTCCCTCTGGAGGACCAGGGTCAAGCCATATGCTGTGTGTTTGTTCAGGGGAAGGGCAGGAAGCAGTTCTATGACCATAAACAAGCTGGTTGTCCTTTGTCATAACATCCGTGGGGAGCTGCTGTCCCTGTCCAAGCACAGACACCTCCAGTTGGAGGCCAAAGGGGCTAAGAAAGCTATCAGTCTCCTCTGTTTCAGGGTCCAACACTAGAGAATAAGAGTGACTACAAGAATAATCCACACAGGATACCTACAGGGAAGGCTCCAAGAAATGAGGAAGGAAAAGAAAGTATAGAACACGCTGATGTTGTCCACATATAGCAACAATCACAACAAAAGCACACTGCCTGGAAATACAGGTCAAACAGTGTCTCTGTTTCAGAAAATGAGTAAACCTAATTCCACCACCATCTATAGCTCAGCCTGGAATTGTTTATTATAGTCCTGGCCTGTATCAGAATTATTTCAGTATGTTTCTTTCTTCCTCGTAGATTATATTAAAAATTGCAAAACAAAGCTATAATAAATTATTAAATTAAGTAATGAATTTAGTGTCACAAATTGGGAAAGGGGGTCATTAGCCCTACCATTGTGGAAGCAGAAATGGGTCTCACCTTTTCTGTTTTTTACCAGGAGTGGGGATGGTAGGAAGCAGGCATCCTACCTTCAATCTCATAAATTCTTTCTATAAATCACTAGAATGAGAGTTGATTTTTCTCTAGAATCCTAAACGTCACTTTAGTGCCACACAGCTTCTGTAGAAGACGCATCCTCCAATGGCCGACACAGACCATGCTGCTGGCTGGGTCAGGACTGGCCGCTCCAGGGCAATGGTGCTCAGGAGCTGGCAGCTGAGCTGGCTCCAGGTAGAGAAAGCAAAGGAGCTCGAGGGTCTGCTCAGCACAAGCCACGTCCAGGCCAAGGTGCCCCACACTGAAGAACAGGGCTCACCAAGTCAACTAAGTGGAAATGCTCCAAACAACAGAAACCATCATTGTAGGAATCACTCCAAAGTGAAGACGCAGTCATTCTAAAATGAATCTTCTCGCCCAAGTTAATGTCCTTAATTTTTAGAGCGGTGTTTTCTTCGCCATGGGTGAAGGGGAAAAAAGCATTTGTACCTTCTAATTGGTAGAGTTGGTCTACATTTTAAGTGTTCAAATGACCTTTGAGAATCCTTCTAGGTCATTCTCCTTAATAGTTCACCAGAAATTACCTTCTTACATTTTTTGCCTGTTACCCTAGTTTTAAAGTCATCTTTCACTCTTAATAGAAAAGAGGCATGAAAATCTAGCATCGAGCCAGTAAAAGCTTTTCTACTCGAAGCCTTGAGAAGTTCTGGGGATAATCCGAGGGGCAGGAAGAGTGAACCTTCCAGACTCCAGATTCCTTTAGATAAAATGCCCATGTGTATTTAGCACCTTAAGTTCCCAAGGTCAAAGTTTGAACACATTATTCCTGACAGCCATCTGGCAAAGCATCAAGCTTTCTTAAAAGTTGAGGGCTTGACAACAATAAAATGGGATTAGCAAAACTGTACAATTTCGATGAAGCAAAAGTTATTTTATCAGGAGACTGCACAGGTTTGGAGCGGAATCTGATTGCCTAAGTTTACGTCCCGTCTCTGCCACTGACCACTGCTATGACACCTTGGTCAAAAGAAGTCACATCTACACCCCTTTGTGTCTTTAACAGTAGAAAGGAAATAAGCAGCTAGCACCCTCTCAGGGTCTTGGGAAGACCTGGTAGGTAATAACAAGGCACTTGGAGCTGCATGTGGCCCACAGGCAGCCAATAGGTGCTAACCACTATTATTGAATTTAGTTCTATTTCTTCAAAGAAACACAAATGTGCTGAAATCCTTTAAAAATAGGCACATTGACAGATGATTGGAAGATAATGAGCCCAGTTTGAAAAATATCTTTAAAAGTAGAGTAGTAAAGAGCACATGGTGATCCCATATCTTGCCCCAAGAACACGGTGCCATAAAGAAAAATTATCAAAGCCTATTGGAATAGATCTTTCTTTGCCTGGAATTATACAATGAGTGGACAGCAAAAGGAATATTTGTTAAAATGTTCTTCCTGAGAAAACAAGGAGGGGTTCCAAAGACATCTGAGGAAAAACAACCGTACACTTCCTCAAAGCCCTGAAACCCTGTAAAACAAGCCCCCGCTTATTCTAGTCGCCTGGGCTCATGGTTTTCTTTAATATCCAAGCAACATGACTTCAGTCTCGATCCTGTGTGCTCGGGGAAGTCCACGGTGCTGCTGTTATTTCTGAGTGTCCCTGGGGGAGGAAGCTTATACTTGCTTGTCACTGCTAACCCCACATTTCTTCTCCCAGCTAGATCCTCACTGACCCTGTCCCTTCCCAGCCACTCAGCCCAGTCCAGCACGGAGGCTCCCCTTTTACCCTCCCCAGCACATCTCCCACCCAGAAGTCCCTGGAAAGCTGGACGCACTGGGGGTGGAATCCAAAAGAAAGTGCAATTGAAACTGTATTCTTTGACCCACTCAAGCCTCTAGACTTTCCCTCCTCTGGAGTATTTTCTCTCACTGCTTATTTCCTTCCTTAAATCTCACAGCTTGCTACCTTGGGCCATGATCCTGCTGATGGCCTTTCAGGTCCTCTCTTTCCTCCCCAATTCCAGGGCTCTAAACTTTTCTTGAACTGCCAGAGGTCAGTCTGACCATCACTTTATGATGAAAATTAATTCAGCTCATTTCCTCTTATCCCCCTTAGACTAGCTTTTGGGGTTTACCTTTGTGTAATCTGAGGGCCCTTTAAGACATTTCACAAATAAAAGAACAGTTCTCTCCAGGAACAAATTATGTTTTTCTTATAAGGCAGGAACCACAAACTCAAATGCCTATGAGTCTTATGTGGATATTTCTCTCTCTAAACATAGAAACAGATGATATATAGGTATATAGATATAGATGACACAGATATAGATGATATATAGATACAGATATAGATACAGATATAGATAGATATAGATACACACATGGACATAGATTACAAACACTCACACAAGCGTGACACCTGGTTTAAAGCATCAGGGACTTTTCGAGAGAGAACATGCCAGTCTAAAGGTGTTTAAATTAAAGAAGATAAAATGCCTAGATTTACCATCAATGTAAATATGTAGACCTTTTAGTAAGCCAGATCTGGGTTCATGTCAATGTACCAGTTGTGTGTCCTTGGACAAGTCAAGAACTTGGGAACCTTTCTGGAATCCATTTCCTCATCTATAAGAGAGGTAACCACACTTCAAAACTGCTGGCAGGAATAAATGCAGTGACGCATGCAAAGCAGTCAGCACACAGCATGGATCCAAGTAAGCATTAGAAAATAAGTAATACCTAACCAAGTAAAAAAATAAAAGGGGGAAATTAATATACAACATACGGAAAGGAAAAGAAGCAATAAGAGGTGGTGATGCCCTATCCCTTAGCTGCAGCCCCTCCCCTGGGAATCTCTGTGGCCCTCAGCGAAGGGGACAGCCAGCAGGGCCCAGCACATACTAAGAAAGGCTGATATTCAGTGAGCATCCATAAGGTAATACAGAGGTTAAAGTTTTCCTGAACTGCTTCACAACCACTGTCCTAGACACCAAGAGTAAAATGCCCCTTAGCCCACCTCCTTTGTTCTTCCCCTGGGATCCTGGGGAAGTGCCCATAATTAGGTGCCTAAAGGTAAATGCCTGGCATTCGGCTTCTGGGCCCCGACTCCCGCCGGCACTGTGAGTCAGAATCTCCTCCATCAGGCCATTGCCTTTGCCCTGAAGTCTGTGGAATATTTTATGATTCTCACTAAAGGCTGAGTGACCCATAGGCTAGAAGCAGCAGGTGCCTCCAGCATTGAAGGTATGAATATAGTCCTGCTTTAGTCCAGGTTGAGGTATGGAAGAGCAGAGCAAAGCCTAGAGGTCCGGAAACGAGATGTTTTTGTGCCTTAGAACACTGACAGAAGGGAGGGAGAAAAGGGGGGAGCAAGAGAGAAAAATTCAGAAACCCTTCCATGGAAATTACCCTAGGAAGGAACAAACAACGGATCCAATTACTGTGATTCCTCCGCTACTTCTACCTTTTCCCCTGGAGCATGCATAGGACAATGAAACCTAATGATTTCATTTATTTCACCAAGATGGGCGCTCCTGAGGAGAAGTTGCAGGAATTGTTAAAATTGTTCTGAAATTGTAAAGTTTCATTATTTCTAACTAAGGGTCAACTGGACCATCAACTTTTTCTACGAAGCCAGTATAGAACACACTCATGTGACTGTCACAGACAAAAAATGTAACCTTAATCTTCCCTTCACAGTTGCGTTTCAAATTCACTTGGAAGTGGTCTGGAGCTTAAAACTCAGTCATTCGTGATTTCAAATATGCTCCATTAGCTTCAACATTCACATATAGACTCATAGATATCATAAGTGAAGATCTTTAGACTGAACACAGAAAGGCATCCATCATTTCTATGTGGATTTTCAATGTCACTTTTCAAAATATGACAGAAGTAGGAAGAAGAAAGAACCATACACTTCCCCAAAAAATGCTAATTCCTTTGAGTGTTTAAACCCTTAAATTAATTTATTCAGCAGAGATTTTGAAAGCCCTCTGGGTGTGAGGTCATTTGCACTTGAAGTGCACTTGTCTCTTACTAAAAGCTCTCCTCTCTCCAAAAAGAGATGACACCAACCTGAAACCTGCAATGGGCCAACCAGGTGAACACACCACAGAGTCGAAAGTGCTCCTGTGTATAGAGCAAGTGGAGAGCGGGATTTTCGGCTGTAACAGGAACACCCTTAGGCAGGGCCCTGAATGCCCAGAACCACAAGTCTGAACACTTGGAAAAGGTCTCCATGGGGACATGGATACGAGTGGGACCTCTACCCCTGCTGAGCCATAGGAACTCAGAGCTCCAACCACCCACCCAGCGCTCAAACCTGGCTGTGCCGTGGATCATGCTCGGAGCCCTACTGGACTTCCACCCCACCAGATGAGACAGAGGTCGCCTCTGCACCTGCTCATGCACTAGAGAGGGGGACTTCGCCTTGGATGCTTGCTCCCTTCTATCATATAAGCCCCCCTTTCTGTGTGGAGCTTGCGTGTGGCTCTACTGGCTTATTGGGGATTCTCCCCAAATAAACCTGGCATTGTGGGAAGACACAAATGTGTCTGAGTGACTCTCTTTGGGATGTTGCCTTGCTTGCTACACCCTGCCTCACATCCGAGCTTGCTGCAGACAGTGCTCATCAATTACAGAACTCTTTTCTGCTGAGCCCCACCAGGCCTGAGAATCTATCTCAGAGAACGACACAAAGATAGTATTATCAGGCCATTAGGTTTCAAAGAAATGAAAATGGTTTGCCCTCGTAGAGCTAGCTAATGCATCTCCAATAACTACCACTGTTCCTGGCACACAACAGGCCCTAAGCAAACATTCAGTGAATGAGTGATTCACCGGAAGGAAGGGCCTGCTGAACGTCTGGATTCTTCTATTGCATGAAATGATAAGACCAAGTATCAGAGACAATCTCGTTGAACATACAAACAGCCTTACCAACCACAACAACGTTATATAAATAAGACCCAAAGGAATTCCCCGTTGATAGCGTTCCTGACACAAAAATAAGTCCTGAAGTGAATTCTGTAAACAGATCAATAGAAAGTTTCAAATAAATAGGGCTTGTAGGCGTGATCAATGGCAGCTGAGCGAAAGATTCAGCAGGCTTCAGGACAGCAGAGGGCATTTATCTTTGAACAGATTACCTGGCCACTTAAGGACAGTGAGGAACAGGCTGAGACCTCTCCTCAGGTTAGTTGAAATTTCTGCCTCCCCAGGCATTAGTTCACTTTCAAGTACAGATAATGTGCTTGTTAGATTCTCTACTTTTCCCAAAGACTTGCAAGGCAAAAATCCTGGGCTTTGTGGAGCAGAATCACACTCACCAGGACTGATGAGCCACAAGAAGGAAGAACGCTGTTATTTGAGTGGGGGTCTCCTGACCATATCATTTGGTAGAATTGTCTCAGCTGAAACTATGTCACACTTAATTTGAATGTGCCCACACGTGTCTAAAGCAGGAATTATTTATAGCGCCTGGCTTTCTTTATGAAAGCAGATGCACCTCCTCTGAGTTCCCAAATGCTTCTTACAGTATTTCGCTGACTGATCTCTGTTGGCCCCTGAGGTCCACTCTCTATGCTTCTCCATCAGGCTCTGAGACGCTGTCCGCATAAACTGCTTTCCCTGGGTTCCTGTGCTCTCCGGCTTCTGGTTGTTTTTCAGATTTGGTGAAAACAGAGGTTGGTATGTATTAGCCCTGGGCTCCCTCCCGCAGAGCGATGGGGAGCGAATGTTCTCTTCTGTATAAGGACCCACTCTCCTTCAGGGACAGTCCAGGCTCTCGCCAGGCTCTGCTGATGGCTTCCTGCCCTCCCTGGTTTATGGGGTAGTGATGGCCCATGTTTGCTACTCCCTGGGTGCCACACCATTCTGTGTTGGTTCCCTTAATCTTACCCAAAATTTGTAAGTTGTCATTACATTCAACTTTCTTCTGTTTTGTGCCAGAATTCTAATTAATACAATTACATACCACAATATTTAGCAATTTTTTTACTGTCTTTTAGACTTTTTCATTTGATTCAAACATATACATAATTTCTACTTACTTGCATTTCCCTGAGACAAGGGCAAGAGTAATCTGAGGCTCACATGTAATTTCAACAAGGTCATACAGTAGGAAGGAGTAGAGGCAGGATGCAGACGTGGGTCCATCTGACACCTGAGTTCAGGCCCTTTTATCATGATTTGACATCAACTCTCACAAGGGAAGTGGGAGAGCCGTCTTCTAATTAACCAATCACTGTCTGCCTCTTCATTAGGTGGTCACCAAGAGCCAACAGAAACTCAAGGATTTGATTAATTCTGGAATTCAATTCAGAGCAATAAAAATGAGAAAATAAGTATTTGTTTTCTCACATGGTGCTTTTCACCCTTAAAATATTCTACGGTGATTTGGGCATGTGGCATTTAGTACTCTATCTGTGTTGTATTTAACATTCACCTACCAACAAAAGTGAAATTTTTTTGCACAGTGGCTAGTATATTATAAGCGCTTAATAAATATTTTAATGAATTTAGTTGTTACAGAAGTATTTTTGGCCCTAGCCAGTTTGGCTCAGTGGTTTGAGCGTCGGCTCAATCCCAGTCAGGTGCATGCAGAGGAACCAATCAATGTGTCTCTCTCACATCCATGTTTCTCTCTCTCCCCTCCTCTGCCCTTCCCTTCACTCTCTCTAAAAAAACAAAAAAGCAAAAACAAAAAAGAAGTGTTATTGTTACAGAAAATCAATGCCTGTATTCAGCATTTGGAGAAGGAACATCTCATTATTCACAGCCAAATAAGAGTTTTAATGATTTGATGCTGAAAAGGGAAACAGCAAATTCTCAGATGAGTGTGATTGCACTCTGGTAATTACACAGGTTTGATTTCATTATAGTAAATGCTAATTTAATGTCTGACTCACTTTTCTAACTGGCACTAAAAATGATTTTACCTCACATGCAATATGAAGACATATCAAAGGGTTTTGTAAGAAAATACAAGTTTGTTGACTTAGGGGCATTTCAGGATTGGTAAAGGACATTCAAACTATGGTTTACACAGAAAAGAGAGACTTCAGAAAAGTCAAGTTAAGTTCTTAACAGTTTTGAACCATGGATCACTTTCACAGTTTTACGAAGCTTATGGCCTCCCACTCAGAACAATGCTTTAAAATGAATAAAAGAAAATAAATATAATTATATAGGGAACTAATTATATTGGGAAAAGCTATGAAAATATTACAAGAAAAATTTTGTGATATAGCAATATACTTCACTGTAAAAATATAAACTATGACTATACAACATAGTCTAATAACTACTATAATTTTTAACTACATTCGTGACAACTGAAATGAAATATTATGATTAGGATTTTACCTGTGTTTGCACTGGTGATGAAGTTGCACATAATCTCTGTGGCTTGTTGAAGAACTTGTTAAATTGCAGTTAGCTAGAATTTATTAAGATAAATATGTGATTTTTATTCCTATATAAATTTAATAAACCCTGAATTCTGTTGGTGGATCTCAGGTGAAGAAAAACTGACACAGAAGAAGGTAGAGTATTAAAAGAGGAAAGAGAGTAACCAGGCAAAGAGGAAGGAAGGAGGAGAAGCCTTCCTTTCTTTAAGATTGAGTAGAGAGAACATGAGGGCTGTTCAAGTGGATTTAATTTTAGAGGCAAATATATAATTGTTCCATAGAACAAAATAAAATGCTATTTTTTTTTAAAGAAAGTTAAAATAGATTCCAAGCAGTCTGCTTCATGAAAGTCTCTGAAACAAGAATACACTGGATTTTTAAGTGATTGACAGCATGGAGCTTCTTCTAAAATTTCTAATGTACGTCATCATAAAAAGTGAGTGAAAGTTCCTAGGAAAAAAATGGTAGGAGTACTCATTTATTCAACACATATGATAAAAGCAAATGTGTTCTGCCTACAGGGAGCTTGCGTCTAGATTATTGGCATTAACACACTCCCAAATCTGTAGTGGTATTAACAATCCAGGTGTAGACCAGCCTGTCTGTTAGAGGCTAGCCAGTCTCAAAGAAGCACCGCTCAATTGCTAGAACCTGAGCCAAAGAGGACTACAGATCAGCAAAAAGACATCGACTAAGATAAAAATCAGCAGATTAGAAACCAAATACTAAGTTATGGTTCTCACTGAGTGTATAACCCAAAACTCGTCGTATGGGGTCGGCCTAGGATTGATTGATCAGAGGGGTCGATAACAGATAAAATACAAAAGGTACTTCCTAACAGGAACAGGTGGTTATAGTTAAAAAAAAAATCAAAAAATGATAACAAAGGATAACAGACCCAAAATGGAGCCACTTAATGCTACACCCCATATCACCAACCGCAAACTTACAGTTTCAGCTCCCCAAGAGCTGGAATCTTAAACCAGCCAATCAGCAGCCACCTGAGCAAACCATTTAGGTAACCGGCCAGAGGACCCCTGCCACCCCTTAGCATCCCTTAGGGGTGGGGAAGCTTTTTTCTGCCAACAGCAACTTGGATATTTACAACATCATTTGCGGGCCACACAAAATTATCAATGTAAAAATTAGCTATGAAACAAGCTCCTAGATTTATTAAATTTCGAGCCCCGCCTGTGGTTACCTTGGCAGGGCCGGACCAAATGACTTCTCGCCCTACAACCCGAGGGCCGGGCGTTCCCCACCCCTGCCCTAAAGGGACGCTACCTTGCAATTGCCACCCATTGCTTGGCTGGTATAATTTTGTTGTTCCCACCCCCTTCCAGCCACAGAGCTATTTTATATATACAGCTCCTCAGATTTTTGCTCAAACTCTTAAAATTGTTCATATGCTTCAGTTTAGCTTTTTTTAAATCCACACCCAAGGATATTTGTTGCCTCCCGCACGCCCCCCGACTGGGGCCGGGGTCAAGCCTGCAACAGAGGTACGTGCCCTTGGCCAGAGAATTGAACCTGAGACCCTTCAGGTCTCGGGCCAACGCTCTAACCACACCAGCCAGCGCCAGTTTAGCTTTTAACACCACCTAAGCTCAGTAGTATTTTTTTGTCTAAGTTTTATTCTCCTGATTTTCTCTCTTTTCAGTGTCAAACTGCACTAAAGCTCAACTGTCAGATAAGAACTTTGGGGGTTGTTGAATTTCCCTACCCCTCAATTACTGTCCTCCTGCCTACCTCACTCTCAGCCAGGGCTTCTTTGGACCTAAAGTACTTAGAGCAATTTTAATACCAATCACCAATCCCACTGCAGACAGCCAGCTCTTCCTGGGCCACCAGGTATCCTCTAGTCCTGGTTCTATTCCTGCCCACTCTCTTTTTACAGGAATAGCTCTTAGGCAGTAAATACTGGTCCAGCAAAGAGATGGAAGGTCTACAGGTTGATTTCCAAGTCATTCAGTCTCAGAGTAGACACTAAGGAATGTTCTAGGGTTGCAGGCAAAGTGCCAGACCCCAGAACAATTAGAATGAGCTAGAGGAACACAGAGATACTCTCAGAGAGTGGGAAGCTGAGCGTCTCAGAAAGCCCTAATATGGGGGCAGGAGCCCCACGGAAGCTTGTATCTTTGTCTGGCAGGGGGCTGTGTTCTCTGCTCAAAGAGCTCTATCTTCAGATTAGTTGCTGCATCTTCTGCTGTATTAAGTAAGTTTGCATCACTCCATGATTGGGTGGCGTGTTTTTATCTATCGCCATCGCCCTTTTAAAAAACATACCTTCCCTGAGCCCTTTTAAAAAACATAACTTTCCTATAGGTTTGGGTTTCTGGTCCTTCACAGCTAGCCTAGCAATGTCCAAGATGACAATGAGCAATGCTTTAAAAAGTTTTACCTAAAAAGTTTGCTCATTTAAAGCTTAGGTCATTCCTCAGGCAATTCTATATTTAAACCAATTATTCAGTTTTCTTTCTATTCTGGACAACATAAACACAAACATGAGTACTCATAGACAAATCAATAAAATTGGGTCAGAAAAGCTCAATGTTCCTCCTAAACCAGCTGGGCCTTGGTGTGGTGTCCTCAATCCTACAGCAGGGACAGTAATTATTGTTAGGTAAAGGGAGGTGATTATAAAGAAACCAGCCTAGTAACCATGAACGGCTCCTTACCTGGGAATTCCCAGGCCCAGGCTAGTCTGCTGTGATGCTTTCACATATCTACGACAACATTAACAGAAAAATATTATAAGGTTTTCAGAAGACAAAATTTGTCCAATTAAAATATTGACTTTTATTCTCAGATTATGATGTGCTGCCTGCATTTTTTAGCATAACTCTTTTTATAAAATCACTATGGTTATAAATAATCCCCTGACCCCACTGATCTACTTTGCTTTGCAAAATGAAAATATGACCCTATGCCATACTATGTCTCCTCACTTTTTAAAAAGTTGCACATGTCTAAGAAGCAGAGATGCCTGAAAAGCCCACCCTTGAGTCATGAGGTACAACGGTTTCTGAGCTGAACTCCGAGTCTGTTTCGAAGCCCAGGGAATCCATGGAGAAGCCAAGCAAACCCTACTCGTTAGAAATGTCTGTTAGACCTGCTCCTCTCTACCCCGCAGCAGCCTCTCCCTGCAGAGGCCTCCGGCCTGAGCTGCTCCACCACGATCAGGAGTTGACCTGACCGGCCTGGCCTTTGCCTTCAGGTGAGTGTGGACTGAAGGGTCCCATGGCCTCCTGCACTCAGGCTTCTTGACCAGCTCTCTTCAACTCAATGGGTCAAGTTCATTTGTTTCTTCATTTTTTTCTGAACATAAATTTATTATATGCACATTGTAAAAGGGTTAGAAAACACCAGAGTAAAAATAAGAAAACAAAACTCACCAAAATCCCACCATTTAAACACACACAGTGTTGCCCTTTGAGTCTTTTTTTCCCTGCCTTTGATAATGCATATAATCTTTATTTGCATAATTTGGATCATATGCTATACATAGCTGACTGCTTGCTTTTACTAAGAGATATGGCCTTGAGAGACTTTTTTCACACTCTTAAACATTGTCCTAAATCATTGTTTTATGACCATAAAATGTTTCACCATATAATACTTTTATATTATTTATAAACAGCTTTACAGAAAACTTGTTTATAAATCTTTGTGAAAAAATACAATACTCTGTAAGAAAATTAGTAGAATTACTAAATCAAAAGGTATACAATTTTAAGATAATTCATATAGCCAAATTACTTTGGTTTTCCAAATTTATACTCTTACTATCAGTGTAAGAAGGCCTGTATCTCCAATACTGGTACTTATGCTTAACCACAATTAACTTCAAAATTGAAAAGTTAACATTTAATTATTTTTATTTCTTTATCTTAAAAACCCACTGAGATTGAACATTTCTGGTGTTCATTAATCACACTTGGCCCATGACTATGGTTTTAAATACTTGCTCTTTAATCAGATTAAACAAAGACCAAAGTAAGCCAAAGTGGCAAAAAGAAGATAAAACCATTACTAACTACTAGGTTCTCAGTTCTCACTTGTCACTGAATACCTGCTTCTTTATGTAGAAAGTTTTCTGGTGTTAAATTGTTAAACTGTATTCTTTTAGGAATGTGTTTAAATTTTTTAACCATTTTTGCGGCTTATGGAACTTTAAATAACTGCAAAGTTCTTAATTTTCTAGCTTTCTTCTACAAAGAATTTCTTTATTTCACTTTAGAGAAATCCTGCTTCCCTCTTTTGATAATAGTTTCCTTGAAGATAGGTTAGCCATTTGTTTTTCATGAAAGACATTATTCAAAGAAAAATTAACTTATTATACCAAAATAATAAGTTAAAAGAATAAAAGTGTTGTCGTAATTGGAACAGCCAACTATTTTTTTCTAGTATTAATATGTTTAATTTTAGTAAGGTTCAGGAGCTGAGTATTAAAGCAATGAAAAGAAAATATTACTTCTTGCAAAAATAGAAAATATTTTCAATTATTGAAATAATTATGAGGATTTAAAACATCAATTTCAACTCCATTTAAAAAAACATCCTAGTATAACTAGGTCACTGTCGTTGGGTTTACAAGGGCTTCTGACCTTATCTAATGGTTCTTGCACTGGAAATAATATTAAATCATTAGGTTAATGTATAATATGTGAAGTCAAGAGGTAGCCCAGTTTCTGGGTCTGTGTCAGCTGCCTGAACAGAAGTAAAAATTAAAGCTTCTTTATATAATCTATAGTTTTCTAAGTATGTTTTTAGTGAGTTTCAGGTATCCCACTGTTAATGACAATTGCCAGAAAATATCATCAGTCAACTTTAAAACCTGTGAGGAGGGGGGTTTAAACAAAAACATTAAATTGCCTTGGCCCCATCTTGGCTCAAGATTTATCTGTTGTTTCACATAAAATAAACAGTAGCAGGTGCTCATATAGGTCTCAGAAGCTGACAGTTCATTCACTACCAATCAACCCACACCCGCATGAACATACAGGGGTGTATGTAAAGCATGGGAAAGCCCTTTGCAATTGTTTGTGTACTAAATGTAAAGGATCTATGCTCATTCCCATTGACACAGATTTGAAGCTACTAATATATTACCATTTATCAAGCAGAAATTGTGTCTACTAATTGTATAGTTATGTGTCTTTGTTCATATGACAGTGAGTGCTATTAAGTATAGCACATACCTGAGATATTACCTTCTCTTTCCAAAAGTACTGTATAATTAATAGACATAAAGGGCTGAGGGACATAAGAAGGAAAGCACCTTGCTAAGTACTTAAACAACACTGGCTTATTTAATGCTCAGCTGCCCTGTGAAGTGGTTATTAGTGTCTTGCCTTTGTGAGTGAGAAAACTGAGGCTCTGAGAGAGTAATTAACTTGCCTAATATCATATACACACACATAGAGCATCCAGCTCCTGAATGCATGGCTTGGGCAGCCACTGAAAAAGATCCAAAGGAGCCCGGCTGGTGTGGCTCAGTGGCTGAGCGTTGCCTCATGAACCAAGAGGTCACAGTTCAATTCCCTGTCAGCGCACATGTCTGGGGTGCTGGCTTGATCCCCAGTCCGGGGCATGCAGGAGGCGGCCGATTGATGTTTCTGTCTTATCCATGTTTCTGTCAATGTTTCTATCCCCTCTCCCTTCCTCTCTTTCTCAAATCAATAAAAACATATTTTAAAATAAGATGCAGAGGAGAAGACAATGAAAAGGCTGGCTCTACGAACACAGGAACAGATGTGCGGGTGTTACGTTCCGAGTCTTCGTTGGTCTTTAACCTTTCGGAGGTCGATTCAGAAGTTAAGGCATGTGAGCCAAGGAGAAGGGGAGCAGAGAGGCTTCTAGAATCCGGACGTGGAGACACAAGTAGGTGAGCAGAGGAAAGGCCTGGGCAGGAGGAAGGGCAAGCGCGTCGGAGGCCGGGCAGTTACAGCAGAAACTGAGAGGCAGCCTCGCCTGCGCAGCCCCTTCCCGCCGCCGAGCTCCTGCCTTCTGCAGGACGGGGCAAGGGGAGTGGGGACTAGCATGGGCTTCTGGAAGCTTCACCTTTGACCGAAGTGCGTGGGGGACTCATGAGCAAGGCAAAGGGGAAACCTGGCAGGGGAGGGGTGTTCCTGAGGAAGGGTCCCAACAAAAACGCACCAGGAATAGCAGGTGCTGGCCACGTGAGTCCCAGGGGTGCTGCACTTCGCGGTGCAGTGGATCCCAGTATGAAGCAGCTGAACGAAGCTTGTTAGTGCTGCATTTTCCCCTGAAACTCATTTACATCCAGTGTAGCAGTTTAGAACCTTGAGATACACTGAAAATACACCCATCACAGAACCTGTCTTCTATGCCATCTAGGTCCAAGGAGTAACATGTTAAGGTCACTAACTGGGCATCAAAGACAGGCAAGAAAGCTCTATGAAAGAAAGGACTTTTAAAGAGACAAAATTACAGAACCTGTGTCAAAGGTGTGTGGAGTTAGGCTAGACTGGCAAAGGAATAATAATATAAGAACTTTGTGAAAACCCTAGATACACAAAGCCATGTGGGATGGGCCACTGTTCTTACATTCCCTTCGATCTAGAAGCGCTTGCTTTTCTGGAATCACCACTCGGTCAGATAAATGATCCTAACTGACTACATATTTCATTACAGAAATTGCTCTTCTACAGTGCCATTAACTGTCTACATTTTGTATGTGTTTTTTGGACTATAAGTTTATTGAAAAGGGGGTGAAAATCTTTTCATGATGATTTCACCTTTGCATCCCTGGCTAACCAAATGCCTGGCATCTAGTGAGCACTCAGTACCTAACTGATTAGAAAACAACCCAATTGATTAAATAACCTTCTAACTGATCAATTAATGAAGTGGATGGCAGCTGGATGGGCTACCAAATAAATGGCAAAATGGAAACTCCTTTGTCTGTAATAAGCTACACAGGATGAAATATTTCCATTGTCAGGGATTGGCGAGGGTGGGTCACATTGCCCACTGCTGGGGATGGAGCAGGAAGAACTGAAGCCGGAGGTGAGGGCCAGGCTAAGCTTGCATGGCTTTGTCGGCTTATGCCAAGCTGAGAGCCCCTTGTTCTAAGGGCTATTTATGGCACAAAAGGATGCAGCTGATCTGTGGGAGGTGCAGAGAGAGACATTTTAGGATGACAGTATGACCCATAGTGATGACAGGCATTTTTGTTCCTAAGCACAAATACAGTAAAACATCCCCCGCTCTCTATTGCTGATGGCAGGCTGGCCAGGGCTGGAGGGCAAGCTGCTCCGCAGGATCATACTCCATTTCAAAAGAAGGCCGTGGCAAACAGGTGCAGAACTCCTCTCAGTTCTGAATGCTGTGCTCCTAGCCTGGCCCATTTCCTTGAGAAAATGCAGAAGGGAACGAATATGATTTATTTTTTACTAATACCCTAATGGAATGACCATCTGGGGCTCCAAATTTTGCTATTTTTGAACAGGCAAATAAGAAGAGTGGGGGAGGAAGGCGAAAGGAAGAGAAGGAAAGAGGGAAAGACAGAAAGACAATAATTCCCTTTGTCTTTCAGATTCGGCAAAGAAACGAGAGTGGGTTCTGTCACTTCCACATGGGATCCAGTAGATCTGGAATTGCATGAAACATCCGTCTTGACATACGTACCTCCCTTCTCATAGATGGATTATTGCCTTTGTAATACCTTGTTCACATATCCAAATGGAAATTAAGGACACGCAGCATAACTACCACCCTCACCAACATCAGAAGTACACATGGTTTACATTTTCGACCTAGAGGCAGAGCTGTTTTTTGAACCTTCAGACAAGAATAAATGGCGAGACACTTCTGAATTCTACCCTTGAAGAAAACAAAACATTTGTCACCACTGGATGCAGTAGGAGCAGTTCCCAGGAAAGTGGTACACTGTCCAGCTGTCCATTAGTTCGGGTTTGAGGCCTGGCTGCCAGGGCTGGAATCCTGCGCCCTGCACTCCCAAACTCTGACCTCAGGGCACTTGCCCTCCCTCAGATGGCATCGCCTCCTTTGTAAATGGAGACAAAGATAATATCCACTCAGTAGGGTCTGAGCATTAAGTAAAGCAATTCCTGTAAAAGGGCCCAGCCTAATGCCTGCCACATACTATATGCTCAATAAATTACATCACTGTCATTAGTAGCACATCTTGAACTTCTGAGGTTTTCCATGACACCTGTCTCAGTGAACCGCACGTCAGAAAACTATCTGCAGTCAGAATGACTCCAGGGGCCAGCTGGGAACGAGTTGAAAGGCCAGAGTATCTCAGGTCCTTGAATTCTGCCAGGCTTTTCTCACTCTGAGAAATCATTCAGCACCACTTTGAGAGCTATCACTTATATTTCCTCTCCTCACTTTGCTCAGATCTTGGTTTAAATGTCGCCTTCTCAGGGAGACCTCACTGACCCTCTCTGCCAATGCTTTACCACATCACTGCTTTAATTCTCTGCGTGGCGCTGTCTATCTGCTTCCTTATCATCTGCCCTTCCATCCTTCCTCCTACCCAGACCCCGTGTCTTTCCGGCTGTTCTTTTTTTAGTGCCTAAGGCAGTACTTGGCCTTGGTAAGTCCTAGAAAAATACCTGTGACTGAATGAACAGGTGCTCCTACAAGTGCATGGTGAACGTGGGCACCGGTGTGTTTGGGAGCAGTGGTGGGTGTCAGTATCACAACGGCCTCGTCAGAAACCCACCCAGCAGGGCAGCGAAGGGGCTTAAACCACTGACTTCAGGATTGTTTCTAGGGACAACTAGAAGAAAAGAAATACTGTCCCTTTCTCACTACTTTCTAACTACACCACCTCTCTTCCAGGCCCCGAAAAGGATGGTACCCCATAGCCACTGCCATTTCTTCTTCCTGGAACTCCCTCCCACCAAGCCTTCAGGGAATACTGACTCCGGCCCCATCACTTGGGTGTCCACCGCAGAGATGCTCTGCCCCATAGCCTCCCTAACATGAACCTTATTTCTGAATTTAGGGCCTTGATCAGGTCCTTCCTAACACTTGTCACAATTTGTGATGATGAAATACGCTTACTTTCCCTTATTCTATTTTGCCGATTATCATATGAGCTCCATGAAACCAAACCCAATTTTGTGTGGTTTGCACCCTTAGCATCTGGTATCATACCTGGCATGTCACTTGAGTTTGACAAATAAATAGGAAAGGAAGAGAGAAGTAAGAGAACCAGGGGAGAGGAAAGAGACTCTTGGAATAATCTTTTTTTAAATTAAGTCGCCCCTAATTCCATTCGGTTTTCCTCTACTGAACAGCTATTTTTGACTGCAGGAGAGAAGCCAATGCATCCTGCAGACCTGAGCACCATTCTCTCCATGAAGGAAGACTCAGAAAGAATATAGATGCCCTATTGAGTAAATGCCTAGCATTGTGCTTCATTGTTATTGCAAAATCCTGAGAGAAACAGCAACAGCTTCGTTCCTGGACCCCCACCCACAATTCCTCCTCCCTCAGCCTGAGAACTACGGGAAATGACAATGAATCACTTCCCTTCTACCTTCTAGTTCTCAGTTTCTTGCCACTGGCTCTGCTCACCCACTTCACAAGCCCAAAGCCAATCAAATTTTTATAAGCACATCTTCTTAACAAATGCAAAACTCACTTCCCACCAAACAACCCTAATTTAGCACAAACTTCAAATTTCAAAGGAAATTTGAATGTGCTTTGCTTTAAATGTCAGGACTGGATATTCAGATGGAATAATTAAGAGGGAGGAAACATTTCTTTCCAATAAAAAAAAGACTGCTAAGTTTGTGCAAAGCACTAAGAATACTACCCTTTAAATATGCCTGCCTGTGTGCACCCCTGACGGGCATCCTGATTTGCACAAAGCATGCCTCTTTGTCCTGACTGCTGCAAAGATGGGCACATGGGCACTGAAGTCAAAAGACAGACCTCCCCTCTTAAAAGGGAGAACCATTAACTTGTGCCTCCTACTACATCTGCAGTTTTCAGTTATCACTACTCACTTCACAATAATCTAGAATCCCTGTAACATGTGCATGGGGCCAGTGGATTCCTAGATTTCTTACTATTATCTAAGTAAGCAGATTTTCCATGCACACAATTCTGTATTGTTTAGGAGTAAGGTAGGCAGTTTTATAAACGGTGTTTGTTTTTCTATCAAAGTTTGGAAATTCTACTAAGAGATATTGGGATTTTCCAGGTTTGGTGTTGAGAATCTGATAATTATGACTGTGAAAAGCTATGTTATACATTAAAGTATACAGTATAATCCTCTAATTTATTGGTTAGAAGTTAAGCTCTAAAGATGCCAAAATGAAAATTAAAAAAGCAGATATTCAGGAAGTATTTGTTTACAATGCAAAAATTTTCACACAACACTCTATTTTCTCCCCAAGCCCATTTTCCAAAAGTCCTTCAATTTCTCTAATTATATCCGGGAAAACTTCTCAGTGGGTTGCTATAATGCACTTAGCATCCCTCTTCAACACTAATTCCTAATGTATTCTCACAAAGGAGTGAGCTATGGTTTTCAGCCAGTCAGAGAGACATAACCAGCCCCTATGGGGTGGGAGACAAGGTCTAACTAAAGCTTAGGTCAAAACTGTGAACCCTAAATTCATGAATCCAAATGTTTTCCACATTGAACATTTTCATCACAGTTTTTGTGTCTTTTCGGCAGACATGGTATTTACTAACTTCAAATGTCTCTAAAGACCTACTGAAAGACAAGTCATATTCAAAGTAAAGTGACTGTACCCAACCACGTGGCAGTCAATTAGGGCATAAAAAAGAAATATTTTATTTAGCTCTTGCCTCTTGTCCTTTCATTTTTCTTTCTTTCATATTTATAACATTCATTGTGTTAGGAAAGTAAGATATATGTATAAAAAATGCTTTTCTTTGTAGAGTGTGAGTGCTCAAATAATGACAGGTTGGAGAAGCACAATCCAAAAAAGTCTGAGGACCCTGGAAAGCCTGGATGCAGTCACACAGTCAGCAAAATATGTTGGAAGACCTGGTCTTCACCAAAGATGTCCCAGGTAGCAAGCTGGTGACACAATTGTCCAGGATAAAGCCTGAGTAAGGCATTTTTTTTAAAAAGAGGTAACTGAATTTCCTGTCACAAAATAGCCTCTAGGAGCAAAATACATAGGAGATGCTGCTTTGAAGGGTAGATGAGAATTGTGTCAAGACGGAGAATTTGATTTTTGAAAAATGTGACCAAGATATTTTCAATGGTGAAACTGATCCCTCCCCCACTAACTTTGCTAAATTGTTTCAGGCATATATGGACTTATGAAGCAAAATGAATATTCTATTTCAGTGATTACCATGCTTAAGGAAATTATGCTAATTCATTTGCATGTGGATGACTCAGGCCTTTGAATAATGATTTCCCTAACTAGCACAGTTATTATTATAGGGGAGGTTACATAATAGAAAAGTTTAAAAGAGGCTGTATCCACCCTCCATATATTCTAACTTATAGAGAAAACATTGCTGATGATTGAACCAGTTGATTTTGCATATTATTTGCTGAGCTTATAGGAGAGTCTTTGCAATTACTTTTTACTTTCAAATGTAAACTGTGGACAATTACAAATAAACTGTTAAAAAACTCTCTGTCCAGTATTTGGTTAGTGGTTGTCCGATCAGGGTGGTTCACATTTTCGTAGCACTTACTATGTGCCAGGTGCTGTGCTAACTGCTCCGTGTTAGTTGTTTTGTTTCATTACCCCGACAGCTCTATGGCTTCTGTACGACTAGGTCTGACAGTCACCACTTTACACAGTGACGACTAAAATAAGGCAGAGAGGGGCTAAGTGACTAACCCACATTCTCACAGACGGTAAGTCCTAGAGCAGGGATTTGAAACCAAAAAGTCTGGCTGCATAATCTTTGCTCTTAACTCCACTACACAAAACCAAGCCACGCGTAAGGATAAATCCAAGAGGAGTTGAACACTGACTCGCACACAGCATAAGTTAAAGGAAACAGGAAGACACTGGGGCAGGCCAGAACCAGGGCTCAGGGAGAGCCTCTGTGGAATTTTATGCAAACTGTGTGGGCTAACTTTTGCCTTTTTACAAAACAATGACAAAAATAGACTCTTTACTAAATATTTACTCCCCTTGCCCAGACTCGTAGGAATTAGTTACAATTAAGATGTGAAAATCGCAAGTCCATGTTTCTACAATATCTTTGCACCCACAGCCCGTGAGCCCAGGGAGAAGAAGACCATAAAAGAAAATGAGAAAGATGCCTGAGAGCCCCAGAAAGGACCATGACCAATAATGGTGACTCAGAGCCACTCTCATCAATAAGGACCTCTTTTCACACAGGCGCAATCATGCCACAAGCAGTAATTGCCTCCCCTGGCCTTCGCCACCTTCAGATTTGCATGCTCTGCCCTAACCACCGTCATCACTGCCTGCCCGGCACATTCTGAAGGTCTTCTGCTCCGGCCTCGGCACTGGCCGCAGCTCCCCTCTCTGTGGCTCATATGACTCCAGGCTCTGCCTCCCCATTTCCTAGTTGAAACTCTCTCTCTCTTGTGAGTCCCTCTGGTCTCCTGGGCTTTGGTTTCACATCCAGTATGGCTCTTTATTCCCAGTCAAATGGACCGCCTGTATAGTGTCAGCACTACTATTACTACTACTAGCTACCTGCAGGCGCTGTACTAGGCACTCAACATTCGTTCATTTCCAATGCTGATCAGCCATGCAAGGTAAGAGCTATTGTCCCGTTGGCCTCATGGAGACAAGAGGCCATAGAGGGTTTCTCTTGGGAAGTGACATTTAAGCTAAAAGCTTAAGCGTAAGAAAAGTTTCAACTTGTTTAGATAAGAGACAAAACTACTCCAGGCAGAGGGCTCAGTGTATGCAAACATCTTTAATTAGGAAAAAAACCCTGGTGCTCAGAACAAGCTGGGGGGAATGGAGAGAACCGTGTGAGGGGCGGAGTGGCAGGCGTCTGGAGATGGACAAGCGGGCGCACCGAGGCCAGGCAGGACTGAACAACGCCGCCTTTGCTGCATACCCTGTTAAGCCACGGGGTCAGTAAAGCCGCGGGCCCTGTTTCGTTCACGTGGGCTCCCAGAGCCTGGCGCATCTGTTGAAGCTTAATGTCAGTTTGAATAGTGGTTTTGCAATTGCTGGTGGTATTGGTGATGGACTTGGTGGTGGTACTGGAATTGCTGGTGATGAAATTTCTGGTAGTATTGTGGTTCACTTAGTGGCGGTGTCCAGGGTAGAACTGTTGGTACATCTGGTGGCAGAACTGTCGTATTCGTTGTACTAGAAGCACAGTGAATGCCTACTGAGGATCACTTTCTAAGTGAAGTCCTGCATCCATGTGCCGTATGTGACAATTCACAGCACCGAGAGGCAAATTAATAGCTACCATGGAAGCTTAGATTAGGAAGTGAGAAGCAACTGAAATATTTCAGCTGGTTTTATTAACAGGCTTGACCAGAGGGAGACCTGAGGATTTAGACGAAGCTGAGCTTAAATAATTTATGCTCCTTAATGACCGCATCGGCAGCACCATTCCTTCTGTGCTTCTAAAATGTGCCCCAACTCTGGTGCAAACTCGGTCTAGCCTTACCCGAATCCCCTAGATGTGACGCTGGCAGCTGGGATGGCTCTCCCTGTGGGGAACAGATTTGGGGGGCTTAAAAACAGATTTGACAGCTTTGTTAGTAATTCAGGTTTCATCCAGGAGGGCAAGGGGCCAGGGGAAAAAGGCAGCTTCCTCTTTCTTGAGAATGTTACCCACCAGCCAGCAGGACTCCAATAAATCACAGGTTCCCTTAAAAATCTGCAAAGGCCTTCCTACGAGATACTATTATGGGGATGAGTAAGACATGGCCCTGACCTTCAGCAGCCGTTAATGACACCATTTATTCAGCAGTTGTATTAGGCTCATAATACCTCTTATATTATTTAATCTAATAGAAATGTGATGACACCAATTTTATACTTGAGAAAACTGAGGGAAACCCATACACTTGGCCATTAATCAGTGTTACCTCCCTTCTTGCTCCTTCGCTAAAGACACCAGAAAGTATTTAATACAAATTACTGATATTAGTGAACCTTAAAGTTAAGATCTAGGGATCACTGGAGAGAAGCCCATAGGAAAGGTCCATTGTATCCTTAGGATCCACGCTTAGGGAAGGACTCAGGGACAATGTCCTAAAGGATAGACACTGGGGATAGAGCCTGAGGTTGTCTGAACACACTCTCCGAGCAGGTTGACATTCTCTGACCAGTGTTATCCGACAGAATGAGGCTGGGACCTAAAGGGGTCACTCATGCTAAGTACACATGCTCAAACAACGGTTACTCAGTGAGTAGACAATTCATTACTTAACTGTTTTGTATTTGCTCATAACGTTTTGTCCAAAGTGATTTAAAACAAAACTCTATGTCATGATAAGAGAAAAACCATTTGTTTAGCTCAGCCTATAATTCTCTCATGGCCTGAAAGTCCACAATCGGAAAGTTGTCCCTTTAAATCAAGATATTTTCCTTTGAAATAAATTAGGAATTACTTGACATGGGTTACCTTAGAATAAATTAATTTGCCATTTCCCTTTTTCAGAGAGGTTATGATTAATAAAGTTGTGAGTGATGGTGTAATTATAATAAATAAAGAGGAGAAAGGTTTGGAAGAGAAAGGCTAGAGGAGAGTCTTGTCAACTTAAAAATCATAATTTTAAAAGCTCAGGATTTACCTAAGTCTATGCCCAATAGAAATATGTACACATTCACCAGAGATGTATACTAGAATGTTAACAGAGCGATGCTGGTAGTTGGTATAAACTGGAACTTTCAAAATTCCCACCAGTCCTAGAATGGATTAAATAACTTTTGTATATTCACAGAAATAATCACTATAACCCAAGAAGGTAAATTCACTGTGGCTGCACAAAACAGCATGGATGGATCTGACAGATGTAAAAGCTAGCGAAAGAAGCCATACACACAAGAGTTCTTATCGGGTGGACCAAATACAAAAACCAGGTGACTCTACACAGTGTTGTTAGAAGTCAGGATAGTGATGACTCTCAAGAGGGCAGGGGGATTGGTGGCTGGAGGGGTCCCCGGGAGGGCATACGTGCTGCTGTTTACATGCTTGTGTCCAGTTTGGGAGAATTAACTGAGCTGTATATTAATGACATGGTCATTTTTCTGTATGTACATTATGCCCGCCCCCCCAAAAACAAACAAACAAACAAACAAAAAAAACGAGGAAGGAGGAAAACCAGTGATTCTGCATCTCAAGTAGAGACTTAAAGTTAGTTCCCTAACAGGACAGGTAATCACTTAACATCTCGTAAGTCTTGAGTTCTTTGTCTATAAACTAGGAATGATACCTATCACGCCAGATTAAATAAGATTGAAAACTGGCATGCTTTATAAAAAAGTTATAAAGTTCTGGTCAACTGTTAATAATTTAGACTAGGGGCTTGCAGCCTTAGCTGTGAGTGAGAGCCACTTAAGGAGATTATAAGGACAACTAAATAGATTCCCTAGTCCCACCACCCTAGAGATTTTGATTCACTAGGTATGGAGAGAGGTCAACACATTTCTAATTTCAGAAGCTCCACAGGTGACACAGCCGTGGTTTGGGGCCACAGATTTAGAAAGTATCTCCTTATTTTATTTTCTTGTTTTATTTTTTAATTTTTCAATTACAGTTGACATTCAGTTTTATTTTGTATTAGTTTCAGGTGTACAGCATAGTAGTTAGGCAATCATATGCCTTACAGAGCGTGCCCTCTGATGTTTCCAGCACCCTACATTGTGATTACACTGTGATTACACGTCTCCTTACTTTCCTACACCATTTCAGGCTCATTCCTGGGATCTGTGCTTTTCAGCTACAGCTTGCCAACCACGAGTCACACAGACACAGTGCATTTTCAGAAAGTCTAATGCAGCTGGGATAACAAACACTGCAGAGTGAGCAAGGGCTCTGCTGCGCAAACAGGTCCCTCACGTTCCCCCCGGCTCCCTGAAGCAGAATCACCTTTTCCTTGTGAAAAACCAACCAGTAAGCTGTAGGTGCAGAACACCTTCACAGCCACATCCGGAGCCTAAATACCTGCCATTGCACGTCTACGCCAGGAACCGGGGTTCGATCGATGCCTGTTGTGCTTTTCCTCCAGTTAACAAAATGAACACCAGCTGTCAGAACAGTTTTTGGTAATATTTCTTCTGACATCCTTTTTGTGTTTTTAATAGTATGCTGCTTCAACATCAGGCCTCTTTAGAGATGCAAAACCGCTGGACTTCCAGAAGTGCACCAATTCCCATCAGTAAATAAAGCCCATAAAGTCAGGTGGTTGGAGGTTCCTCTTTGAGTCCCTGTGACATTCAAACTGCTTCATTTCTCTTCCTGTGATTTCTCATTTTCTCTTCAGATTAATTCATTACCCCTGAGACAGGGTTCACAGCGAGGCAATACAGCAGGTGCACAGTGTGTGTGTGTGTGTGTGTGTGTGTGTGTGTTCCTCGGACAGTAAATACTGAATAAAAAGCAGCTTAAATGTAACGGGTTAGTCATTCTGAGACAAGACTGTTCTCTACAGCCAGAGATAGGACCATAGATTCCATGTGGTCTAGTTGTTAAAATGCAGCTGAAACAAATAACTCTTCCTTGAATCTATGAAGCTGTGTCTGTGTGAGGCTTTTACAGCCAACGTGTGCTGCTATAGTGGGTTATATCCGAATTTAAGTAGTAATGCTGCTGTGTGGGAGTCATCCGCTGCCTTTATTTCCTCTTTTAGGACCCTAGTTAGCATATTTATATGCTGAAAGGAATCTATGCTAGTAGCATCCCACATCTTTACGATAAATATGGCTGGAAGAATTAATCAAATAGGTAACGATTTAAATTACTTAAAAAAATAAAACAACAGAAAGCCAAGTATTAATTTCTTAAAAACTTGCTTAAATTTAACTAGATATAGTTCCTAAATTCTCAGCTACCTTAAAAAATACACCACAAATAATAGTAGGTGCATTATTTGTGAATAAGAGCATCTGAAGAAAAACAAATTACAAAGAAGTAACAGAAATAATAGCAGGACAACATGGAACTTTCCACTTTCCATTTTCAGCACACCGTGTCATCTGAGACACAGTGCAGAGAATTACAGACTATCTCACAGCAAACATTAAAAATTCATATCTGGATTAGTGTTATTTTATCACTTATAAATAATGTAAGTAAAAGTTTGGCAGTGTCCTGCGATTTGACATTGGTAAGGTACGGGCCCTTGCAACCAATGTTGTTTTTGTTTCTTTGGGATCGCTTTTGGTTTTTCTTCAAATAAAGCATTAACTTCTTCCTCTTACACAACAGGGCTGAAATCGTTCTGCAGCTGCGCACAGCGTGCACGCTGAGTTCGGGGTCCTGGCCCTTAGGACCCGCCTCCTCCCTACTGCTGCTCCCTGAAGCCAGGTCTCGGGACCACTGCCCGTGGCGCGGTCCCCCACCGCCGCTCAGTCCCCAGCTGCCTCTCACTGCCCCTGTGCCTCTCTCTAACCCATGTCGTCTTCTCTCTTCTCACAGCTTCTTGCCCTGACATCTCCCTCTTGTGGGACCACGGCCTTGTTTTCACAATTCTCAACTGGAAAGTGAGTGGGTTGGAGAATTGAGTGAAACTCCTTTGATTCGAATGTCTTCCTAAATGTAATAGCCCTCCTCCTTTTTCTGTTTTGGTGAACAATTAATCTTTTTTTAAAAATATATCTTTATTGATTTCAGAGAAGGATGAGGGAGAGGGAGAGGGAGAGGGAGAGGGAGAGGGAGAGGGAGAGGGAGAGGGAGAGGGATGAGGGATGAGGGACGAGGGACGAGGGACGAGGGACGAGGGACGAGGGACGAGGGAGAGGGAGAGGGATGAGGGAGAGGGATGAGGGATGAGGGAGAGGGATGAGGGATGAGGGATGAGGGAGAGGGAGAGGGAGAGGGAGAGGGAGAGGGAGAGGGAGAGGGAGAGGGAGAGGGAGAGGGATGAGGGATGAGGGACGAGGGACGAGGGACGAGGGACGAGGGACGAGGGACGAGGGAGAGGGAGAGGGATGAGGGAGAGGGATGAGGGATGAGGGAGAGGGATGAGGGATGAGGGATGAGGGAGAGGGAGAGGGATGAGGGATGAGGGATGAGGGAGAGGGATGAGGGATGAGGGAGAGGGACGAGGGACGAGGGAGAGGGAGAGGGAGAGGGATGAGGGATGAGGGAGAGGGATGAGGGATGAGGGATGAGGGAGAGGGATGAGGGATGAGGGATGAGGGATGAGGGATGAGGGAGAGGGAGAGGGATGAGGGAGAGGGATGAGGGATGAGGGATGAGGGATGAGGGAGAGGGACGAGGGACGAGGGAGAGGGATGAGGGATGAGGGAGAGGGAGAGGGAGAGGGAGAGGGATGAGGGATGAGGGATAGGGATAGGGACGAGGGAGAGGGACGAGGGACGAGGGACGAGGGACAAGGGAGTGGGAGAGGGAGAGGGAGAGGGAGAGGGAGAGGGAAGAGGGAAGAGGGAAGAGGGAAGAGGGAAGAGGGAAGAGGGAAGAGGGAAGAGGGAAGAGGGAAGAGGGATGAGGGATGAGGGATGAGGGGAGAGGGAGAGGGAGAGGGAGAGGGAGAGGGAGAGGGAGAGGGAGAGGGAGAGGGAGAGGGAGAGGGAGAGGGAAGAGGGAAGAGGGAAGAGGGAAGAGGGAAGAGGGAAGAGGGAAGAGGGAAGAGGGAAGAGGGAAGAGGGAAGAGGGATGAGGGATGAGGGATGAGGGATGAGGGAGAGGGAGAGGGAGAGGGAGAGGGAGAGGGAGAGGGGAGAGGGAGAGGGAGAGATAGAAACATCAGGGATGAGAGAGAGTCATTGATCAGCTGCCTCCTGCAGCTACTTAGAAAATGGCCCATAACATCTGCCTTCAGATCCAGAATGAGAAGACCCTTGTCCTGTCTTCCTCCAAACGGTGGTCATCCAACAGCATTCAATAATGTTCAGATTGATTGGCCGATTGATTAACATCTATCTCCCATCTTTTTTATCCAAGTGCCTTAACTCTGCTTAATAATAAATTCAATGGTACCCTCTGAATGGCCCAGGCATCCTTAGGGAAATGATGAAAAGGTAGGTGGGGAGGAAGACTGTTCAGTCTGTACTGGTGACGCTTTGCCAACTCCACCGACAATCCAGGGCTCCGGTATCTTAAAATAAGTGTGCTTTCTCTAATCTATGCCAAGCCCTTTCAGACTATCTCACTCCCTCCTCATAACTGTCCTATGTAACAGTCTATAATTTTCTCCATTTCACATACAAGCATTTACTATTTGCCTGGCATTTTAAACTGCAGATAAAAAATGACCCAGACAGACATAATCATGACCCATCCAGAATTTACATCCTCATAAAGAGGATAGACATTTAACTCTATTAACAAAATGATTTACTTAAAATTGTGATTCATACTTAAAGGAACAGTGTGGGATGCTATGAGGTCATATCTCAGGGAGATCTGGTTCTAGGAACCAGGCAAAAACAAGGATACGTATACTTGTTGGTCAGGGCTGGGATGGGTGGGGTAGGATGAAACACGGCCCATTCTAAGATACAGAAGAAGACCTGGCTTATGGGCAGTCAGAGAGAAGGGGGAGAGTGGGAGAGGTTAATGTGAGTGGGGCCAGTTGGGGCAGAACAATGCAGGCCCTGTAACTATATTAAATATTTTTGGCTGGATTCAAATATAGCAGAGAGCCACTGACATAGTTTAATCATGGAACTGACAGGCCTATATTTGTGTATATCCTGGCTGTAGTGTATAGATTGGATCTCTTTCTCTCTCTTACATTTAACTCTTTAAACTCTCTTGTGTGATATTTTGGTATAAAGCTATATGTAAAATATTTTTTTTAAGTTCATGCCTTACTTGTAAAATAGTGGAACAATGTGCCTTCCAGGACATTTTATTTTTAAGAGGTTATTTACAATCCTCAGGAAAAGACAGTAAATCTACTGACTATAAAAATAGGAATTTGAGAATAAGAATTGTTTTCCCTTTTGCCAAATTTTTATCATTTCAGAAATATTGATAAGACAGTAAGAGAATAGTGTGCCTTTAAAAGAAAGGTTCTAATTTACATAGAAACATAATTGGTCATGAGATCTTAAACTTCACTTTCTTCTAAACCTAAGTGTCAAAGTTTTTTGCTTGCTCTAAAAATCCACAAAGAGTAAATAGGTTTATATAACACAGAGAAGTTCTTAAAACTTTATCCTAGTCATAATTCAGTGTTATTTTAACTCATTTATAAATAAGTTCTAAGCAACACACTGCAGTGCGAAATATGAAAGTGAAAAAGACACATTTTCTGTCTTTTAGAGTTTGAAGGGCAAGAAAATTTTAAACCAAAAAAAGGGAGAGAGAAAGAAATAAACTGTGAATGCTCCTTGGGATGGAGAATGGCTTCCAATAGTCAAGTGAAAACACTTAGAATTCCTTTGAGATCAGGAACATATATTCCATCATAATTTTGTCCCATATGCCACAATGTTGGTATTAAAGCAATATTTAATCATTAATCCTTTATTTTTTTAAATAGCAACCATTTTTTTAAATGGTGGGAAAAGATCTGAAACTGATTTTTCAAATGCAAAAAAGTATCAATAATCTTTATCATTTTTGAAAATTCGGGTTCAAAAAATTAACACTAGGGGATTTGCTGATGGGTCATGCCGATGTCAGAGCGATAAATAATTAGAAAAATCTGAGGCATCTCCATTATTAAAGAAACGCAGTAGTGTGAATAGAAAACAGGAGCACCCTAGCCAACAAGGCCGAGGCGCCTGCTGTGCAGAGCTAGCTGGGTAGCGGCCCTTCCACCTGGCACAGGAGATAGCAGTAGCAACCCGTTAACCGGAGTGGACCTGGCCCCTGGCCCTAAAGCTGCCACGGCTTTTGTGCGGCGAGTCACACAGGCCATCAAGAGACTGAGAATGTGGCGCATTTGACTCACTAACTGTATTTTCATACTTTGAAGTCATTCTTCAAACTGTTCCGTAACTATACATTCCATGTGCTCACTTGTAAAAATGGCATCTAAAGTCTTGATTTCTGATCCCATGTTTAGCTTCCCAAAATACTGAAAATGCCGTTACTCTAGCAACCATCCACACCACAGTCGTGAGTCCTTTAGTGACAGGGGTGCGTTCTAAGAAACATGTCGTCAGGTGATTTTGACATTTGTGGACATCATGGAGTGGACTTACACACGCCTAAATGGTAAAGCCTACTGCACAACTAGGCTATATGGTCTGGCTTACTGCTCCTGGGCTACAAGCTTACCGAGCAACTGACTGCACAAAAGCAGATTAAATCAAGCGCAAGAGGAAATGCTGCAGTCGAGAGGCATGGTAAACACAGATGCACGAGGCTGCTGCCAGCTACCAGGACACACTGTTTTACGCCAACTTTCCCCTAATAAGTAGAAAGGCACACTCTAAAATAACCAAAAAAAAGTATAGCATAGTAAATACCTAAAGCAGTGACACAGTCATCTGTTATCATCGAGTACTATGTACCGTACATCATTGCACGTGCGATGCTTTCATGTGACAGGCAGCACAGGAGGTTTGTGTACCACAGACATGTGAGTAAACGCATTGTGACCTCATGATGGCTACAAGGTCACAAGGCCGTAGGAAATTTTCAGCTCCGTTATGGTCTCGTGGGACCAGCATCCTACTTGCGGCCTGTCTGAACAAAACATTGTTATGGGGCACATGACTGTATCCCAATATTGCTCTTCTCAGTGAAACTATACGTTTGTTCTGCCATGTTCCTGTTTTATATGTTGTCTGTTGCACGTACTTCTGATCACTTAGCAGATGCTTCATATTCATACCCACTTGAAAAACCCTGAGTTTTCTGTGCACCATTAAAAAGCCTGCATAAAAGCCATTTCATTGTCTGCATCATAGTGCTGCTTCTGAGCATACCACGATTAAGTAGCTTATTTCTCCAGCATTCAACAGTTAAGATATGTCTACACTTTTGCTATAAGTGATGCTGGGATGAAAATCATTTCTATTAAATTTTCATCTGCATTTCATGCTACTTTTAAGGTAGAATCCCAGAAGAGAGATTCAAAGATCAGGAATACGCTCAAGGTTACTGGAATATATCGTCAAGTGATTTCACCAGAAGTTATAAAAGTTTTCTGTTGAAATTGCTTATAATAAAGAGTATTTCAATGCTTGGGATAAAATTTAACATACAATGTGCTCTTTACTTTTGGGGTACCAGGTGGAGGTGCAGGAGGGGGTCTGCTAGGGGAGGACTATTTTATTACTGTCATAGTTTAAAATTGTAGGAACATGACAAAAGTAGAAAGCAGACCTGTTTTAGTTGGTTTTATTATTATTATTGAAATCTTAACGGACAATTCAACACCCCCTTATGCCTACATCTTCAGCAGGACACTGCTCTTAACTGTGTACATTAATATACACAAAGCAATAGAAATATATCAAATTGTTGACATGGACAACGTGCAGGTTATTTATTCAACAATGTTTATGGTGCACTTGTCATGTGCCCACACTCCATTAAGAGCTAGAGACAGAACGCTGAGCAAGGTTCATGCTTTTAAGCAGTAAAGTGGAGGCTGATACGAGGGATAATTTTTTATTCTCTCCTACATCATTACAATGCCCAAAATTGTAAAAATGAACAAATTACTTTTGTCATCAGTGATAAATATGTTTATTACTAAAAGTCAAAACTGGTAAAATGCAATCTAGTGGCAATCATGCTTTAATCCCATAAACTTGATCCAATACTCCATCAACAAACTTTTTATAAAAGGGACCCTTGCAAGGGCTCAGAGGGTGAAAGAATATAAAAAAACACAAATTGAAGAATGTGGGTTGACAAATCCTGGGAAGTTTCTATGTTCAAAATAATTCCCCCTCTTCCCCCTTTGCTTCCCTGAGCCCTCTGATCTGCCCAAAGACACCCCCCCAAAGAGCCTCATGGAATGCCTGGGACATAACGAACCCAGGTGCCTTACACACTTCATAGAACCACAACTGCAACAGGCTTTGGGGGACGTTACAACGTGTGCCTGGGTCATTGCTAAGACACCAGGAACATTACTTGAAACTCTTGAAATGCTTAGAGAGCATGTGCCTTCCCAGGAGCCTGGGCACAAGGGTGAGATGAAGGTTCTCCAGGAAATCTAAGCAAAGAGGGAAAACACTAGAAGAAACGATGACTGCTCAGGTGGTGGCATGAAGCTCTGGGGCTGAGTCCTCATGAACAGGGAGCACTCCCCTCACAGGCACAGGATACCATCAGGCATTAATTTCACAAATGCTTTCAGGGCACTCAGCTAAGTTATGGACAAAGAGAGAGACAGTGGGTCTACACAGGTGAGTTCAGTGGACAAACTTTGGCCCCATGGCCCTTATAGTTTAATAAAACCCAATACAACAAGGAAGCAAAGCAAAAATTACATATTTTCAAATCTGCTGTAATAAACAGGAACAGAGCGGTTGGCCTGAGATTGAACAAGGAACCCTATGCATGGTGAGATACGCGTCGGGAGCCTCTCTGGGAAGGTGACATTCCAGCTGAATCCAAGAGAAAGAGTCAGACGTTACAGAGTAAAAAGAAGAGACTTCAGGTCCAGGAAATGGCAGTTGAGGCATGGAAGGATTTGGGACAGGTTAGACTGGAAGAGACATAAAGAAGTAGGACTGCTAGGAATTCAGTCACATGTGGGAAGTCACCAGAGCTTCCTTTGGAGAGGGGAGACACAAAAAACTGTCGCAGGAAACTCATAACATCACTGCTGCAGTGCATCCTTGTAACACCTCAGGCACCAGAAATCGGGGCCAGGGATGCCAAACCTCCTCCCTATTACTTCATATAATGGCCAAGGAAAATGGCAGAGCGAGGTTACCATGCAAACCAGAGTGATCATTTCATTCAGGCCCTACTTTACCACCACGCTACTGGTGCTAGCACCTAATTCCCTCCAGGGAGGAAAGAAGCACAATTAGATTCAGTGATTCCGATCTCTGATCGTGTCACGACATGTGCCGTGTGTTTAGATGGGACAGAACTGCGGAATAATGGCTCATTTCCTCATTCCTTCTGAAGTCATCCGCCTCTCAACTTAAAAGAAGGTTGTTTTGATACAAGTAAGTAGGTCACAGGAGGATACTCAAGCTCCCCCTTTGGATAGACTTAGGTCTAGGAATAATAAAATAATAAATAGCTAAAATTCAAGTCCATCTTGAGCAAAAAGAAATGGTAATGAAATGTAACTGACCAGATGGAAAAATTGCCTTCGTTGCTGCACTAATTCTGCCGCCGCTAAGATTAGTATGGAAAGGACTGAATGCTGCCACTTCAGTATTAATTGGTCTTTCAAAGCTCAAACAGAAATGGCTATTTAGAATCAGTTTGGGAAGACTGCAGGCACAGATTTTTTAATCGTCCGACAAAAAGGGGAAAAAATGAGTGCTAAGAGGCTTAAGGACGTTATTAAACTCATTTATTATTCGTTTTTTAATATAGAGTAAATTATAGAAATCTTACCAAATCAACAGAGGGAAAGATAACAGGCCATAATGAAATATGCAATTTATTTTTTAAACGGGAAAAGAGCTATTGAATCATCAATGGCAGACCCATTAGGAAGTTATATAAATGTTTCTCTTTCAAGTAATATAAATTCCTTACCACCCTAATGTCTATGCCCCAACAGTTTTATTCATTATCATAAATTTCAGAAGTCTCATGCTTTCACAGTACATTTAAAAGAGAGATGTTTTATTTTCATTTTAACAATTAAACAATTTTATAGTCCGGTCTCTTCAACATATATTCTGCAGTTTGTTAAAGTAAATGTGACTCACTTAGTGGTTAACAAAATAGAGATTAAGTTTACTCTGAACTTGAAACTATCTTGTCATAAGAATTTTGCACCAACAGGGAGAAAAAAAATCTTAATCCCCTCCCTAGCTTTAGTTCTAACCAAGAGAACACACTCACACCCAAATAAGCCTTCGAGTTTTATTTTATTTTTAATATGTTTTGATTGATTTCAGAGAGAGGAAGGGAGAGGGAGAGAGAGATAGGAATGCCAGTGATGAGAGTTATTGATCGGCTGCCTCCTGCACGCCCCCTATTGGGGATCAAGCCCACAACCTGGGCAAGTGCCCTGACCAGGAATCAAACCGTGACCTGGTTCATGGGTGGATGCTCAACCTCTGAGCCACACCGGCTGGGCAAGCCTTTGGGCTTTAGAGTCACACATACATAGATTCAAATTCTTGCCTCTCCGTTAACCACAAGTATGTACTTGAATGAGTCATTAAACTATTTCTGGGCCTCAGCTTTCTACTCTGGAAAATGGACAAAATGAGACCCTAATAGAAACACTTACTATGTAACTGAACATAGTACCATGACTAGCATAAATTATATGTTCCATAAATATTAATTTTGCTTTCCTTAGAAGTCATTTGGCACACGCTTTCAAAATCTGGATCCCTGAACCTATGTCTCACCAAATATCTTTACAAAGACAAATAGTCTTAGTCCACTTGGGCTGTTATAATGAAATAGCACAGGCTGGGTGGCTTATAAACAGCAGGATTTATTTCTCATCCTTTTGGAGGCTGGGAGATCCGAGATCAGGGTGCCAGCATGGTCACGCAGGTGACTGGGTCGTGAGGACAGCGTTCTCATGAATGGGATTTGCTCTCTTAGAAAAGAGACCCCGGAGAACTCCTGCCCTTCCACCACGTGAGGACACAGTGAGAAGACAGCCGTCCATGACCCAGGGCGTGGACCTTCACCAGACACCGAAACTGCCAGCAACTTGAGCTTGGGCTTCCCAGCCTGCAGAACTGCGAGAAAGAAATGTCTGTTGTTTAAGCCACCCCCTCTATGGTAGTTTTGTTACAGAAGCCCGAACAGACTAAGACAGTACTGTTCTAATATTTTTGGAAAGTTAAAAGAATATTGCTAAAGATTGCACAATTGTGAAAATGGTTTTATATGATATTATTTTGTTGATAATGTATATTTTTAAAAAGCACACAAAAACTATAAAGAATAAACAAAGAATGGTTATCCATCTACCCCCAACTTAAGAAAACAAAACAAAACAAAAAAACAACCTTACATTGCTAAAGCATCTACATACCCTTCCTGATACTGTCTAAATGATGTTTACCAAGCCTGTGTGCCTCCTCTTACATTTAACAGTAATGTATCTATTCACAAACAATGAAATATTATTGTTTGGAATGTTACATCTTATGAAAAAGGCACACTTTTATGTATACTTCTAAAACTTTGTTTTCCTAATTCAATCTAATATTTTAAAATTTTATTTTAAAACTTTGATACCTGAAACTCTGGTTTCCTCCAATGTTTTTGGCCATTAAAGTTATTTCTCAGTTTTCATTATGATAAACAAAACCATCCTGAATGTTCTTCAACGGGTCTCTCGGGAACAATTTTGAGAGTAACCCCAGGGTTTTCACTTAGAAATGGACCTTCTTGGTTACGGGGAGTGTCTTCAGCTTTATCCGATGATACCGAGTTCTTTTGAAAGGAATACAACAATTTAATCTGTAAGTAGCACTTTTTAAGTGTTGCTGTTTCCCCAATCCTGCTTATACCAATATTTAAAATCCTGCTTACACCAATACTTGACATAAGCATGTTTTAAATATTTGCTGGTGTCATGCGTGTGAAGCAAGCCTTTCTCTTTGGTGTAATAAAGCTCTCCTTAGACACGATAATGATTTGAAATGTAACTCCATCACTGTCACAGTAGAAATAAGGGAATAAGTCTGTCGTGGTAGAAGCAAAGATAAAAATAATGAAAAAGAAAAGAAAATCCTTTCTGAAATGTAAACCTGGTTTAAATTGCATCTAGTATATGTCTGGAGGGTTGGCAAAAATACTGGATTAACAGTGTGTGGGTTTAGGTGTCATTTCAACTTCAGAGCAAAAGTTGTCTCGCCCATTAAACAGGCAGTTAAAATACACTTTCTGTGGCTCTTTCCTGCTCTAAAAGTTTTTCCTCATAATAAGAAATAAAAGGAATCCAAAGCAAGATGAGCAGGTCTCTTCCTTTAATGCCTTGTTTCTGCAGAATGGATGAAAACGCTCACCAACAGTCCTGTGTCCCTGCAGGGACTTTCTGCTGCATGCCCCATAATATCTCCATAAACTAGGTGCTAGTCCATGCTTCCCACATTCCCGGCCCCAGTGGCCCGGCCCCTTTCGCTCCCTCTTGTCACAGGGCTTCCTCATGCTGTTTCCTCCTATTTGGACGTGGCTAATGCTCACCCTCTTCAGGTTTCAGCTCACCTCTTTAAGGAGTCCATCCAGGGCACCCCAACATTCCCCTGCAATGTCTTCCAAGGCAACATACCTATCATTTTAGTACAGTCAAGTCTCCATCATTACGCAATAAATGAGAGTCAACATTCAATCATATACAATGTGGGATTGCCTTATATAAAGTTAGTGTAAAAAAACAGTACTTTGTAGTTTCTCCCTACAGCCACGGAATGCAGAAAAATAAACAGTGAAAGATACATAGTATACAATGGGCTGAACTGAGAGTCCCAGAAGGTCATGACATGGTCACATCCTAATCAGGCCCCTCCAAGCTACAAGAACTGAGCACTGAGAATGGAAAAAAAAAGACTGGGCCAAACATGGAAATCAACTGTTTATACCCAACTCCAAGTTATTCCTGAGTTTGTGTACTGTGGGCTGCATTTTCTTGAGTTTTATCCCACATAAACTCTAGTTTACATGAGATTGATGTCCATCTCCCTACCTGGACCATAAACTTCCTGAGGGCAGAATTCTGTATAATATAGGGTAAATGTTCAGTAATTATTTGTGAAAAGGAAATGGAAAAATGACCACAGAAGTACTTTATGACTGGGAAGGAAACAGAGATTAGGACACTACAGAAATGAAATCGTTTCTCATTAAATTGAGAATGAGCTCCCAAGTCCTTGCTGAGCCCTGTAAGGCACTGAACACTTCACCCCTCAACAGCCTCCTACCTCCCTAACCAGCCGTCCTCCAAATCAACTTCTCGCAGCTCCTGAGCCACACCAGCTTCTTCCCCTGCTAGACTTGTCTTCCTGCAGGTCTTTACTTCACTGGTCCCTTCTCATCTTTCCCACGTGGGCTTTAACATCATCATCTCCTGGGAGAAACTCCATCTGAACAGCCTGCCTATAGCCAGTCCCATCCCCCTTGCATCCAGTTACTTTCCGTTGTTTCTTTATTTTAGAGTCCCTATTCCAGGCTAAAAATGTGTTGTGCTTAATTTGCTTTGGGTTTATCCATGTACTGAGTGTTCGCTCTAGGGAAGCTGCAGGAAGGTGTACCTCACTGTATTCCCAGCCCCTACTATGACATCTATCCCAGAGCCATTACTCAATAAATATTTGCCGAATAAAGAAATGAAGGTGACTCTGCTCTGAAAACATACAGCAGGGAAACGGGGGAGCACAGAGCCTGTAGGGACTCAGAGGAACCGCAAGGTCCCACTCTGATATGACGCTTATACCCCGACTCATCCTACCCAGAGGAGGAGGTGAGGGTGAGATGTGGGGGTCCAGTCTTCTCTTCACACAGCAGAGCAGGCAGCTCTAGTCCTCAATATCAAGGCCCCTGTGTTGTCTGTAGAGTCTAAATGACATCCATTCAGCATCAAACTCAAACAAAAAAACAACTTTTAAAGAGCTGCATACATCAAAGTGTTTTATTTCAAGCAGCTTAAATGATTTCTCAGGCAAATCTGGAAGTCTTCAAGACCATCCAAAGATAAAGCCAAAGCAAACTGAATGCTTCTACAAATCAATTCCCTCTCATCACAGAATTAAATCTGTCTTGTTTAGGAGCAGTCTCTGTAGCCCCAGAGATTCCTCCAAAATTCATTCTAAAATTACACATTTTATTTCTAGAGACAACCATGATTGAGCTTGACATCTATAGACACCTGCTCTTCAGTGAAGCTGCAATTTGGGAAAAACCAAAGCCATAAGGAATTAAATGATGTAAGGGGGGCTTTTCATTACTCTTTAATCCACTCAGTCTGAGTTAAGAGGCAAATGAAAGTTGATTATTTGGCCAGTTTCAATACAGCTTCCATGTTTAATTTATGTTTCCTCAGAAGATTGTAAGAGGCACATGAACTATTATTACTTGAAGAGTTGAACTTGACTCGTTTTCTTAAGCTCATTCGTTAAGTGATTAGTGTTTTCAGAGAGCAGAAGCCTTTCATTTGCTATGATTCACTCTATCTCAGCCAATAAAAAGCCTTAATTAAAGACTAGCTAAAATCTGCTCTCCATTTTTTTAAAGAGCTATTCAGCATAAAAGTAAAAAGTAATCTTATTTATTGACTGTTTAGAGTTTTCCTGGTGCATGTAATGAGTTGACAGCCTCAACTAAAACTAAGAATGGCCTTTTTTTAAAAAAAAAAGAATCAGTTTGGATATCTTCGCATTGAAAGGACTTCTTTAAAAAAGTAGCTCAAAATATAGTTTGTGCTAAGGTGTTCATCTTTTTAAATTAAGATTTAAAATAAGGTAGGCTTATAAAAAGACAGCCAGCTCCTAACATCTATTGCAAACGCTTTGGTGCCTGTCAATTAAGCAAGATGCTAGTTTTCTGTAAGTAGGGTGGCATCTATTCATACAGTCTACAAAAAGTATTAAAGTCTTAAAAGAGACAAAGACAGCTGGTAATCAGATTCTCTCATTTTAACTGACTGCTACTTCTTAACATTTCTACTTGTGCAATAAAACCACCTGAGCTTTAAAGTAAACTGAGGGGATGGATAATTTTTATATGCATCTAGTTGAGTTTTCAAGATGTGCTTTCTACACATCTTCCTAAGTCCTTAAAGCCACTAAAAGTTCATATTCTCTCTCTCTCTCTCTCTCTCTCTCTCTCTCTCTCTCACACACACACACACACACACGCACACCTTGAGTCTGGGAAGTATAGCACACTGTACCTTCCAGAACCCCACCTAAACCATAAGCAATATTGGGGGCTCAGCATGTGGGGCTGGGTTCCATCTTTTAATTCAACCATTAGCATTGCCATGGTTCCCAGTTCAGTGACAGCCCCCCAGAAGCCCCAGGTGCAGAACAGGACTCATCATTGTCATTGCCTGCTTGACCCCAATGCTCTCTCTCCTTTCAGTTCTCGCTCTTCCACACTTTCCAGCTGCAGGTGCACTTTCCTCTGGCTAATTCTGCAACCTCTGCAAAGCACCGAACCCTCCCCCAAAGCTCCTGGACTGCAGAAAAACAAGGTGGTGACATTTCATTATCTCTTTTCCATCTAGCAACTGATCTGTGCTATAATCGTAATTACAACATACCTTTCAGTCTTGCTCACCTAGCACAACCCTGGCTTTTCAATGTGCAATGTTTGAGGATCTATAATGAATATTTGTCAATATGGGCTGAGTATTATTATGGACATTGAGGAAACACAAATGATTATGGCATTGCCCCTGCAGTTTATGTGTTTGCTATCTAGTTAGAGCAATGGGGAATCTGATGGATGTTTATGGTAATGAAGGAGATGCTTCCATTCATTCATTTATTCAGCAAATACTTGAGCACCTCCTATACACAACACTTAATTGGTTAGACAATGGTATGTGCTCATGGAGGTCACTATCTAGTGTAGGAAACCAACAATAAGCATACAGGTAAACATAATTTTAAAAGTCCACTGGGAAAAAGAGCTGTGAAGATAGAGCAGATGAATGAAGAGACTATACTGAGAAGATAAAAGCTCCATGGAAAGGGGCTCTGAGAAAGTGGGGGCAGGCTGACACTGGGGCACAGAAGCTGCTGGTCATGCCAAGACCAGCCATGTGCAGGCCAAAAGAGAAGCATGTGCAAGGGTCCTGAGGCTGACAGCAGCCTGGCATGGCCAAGGGTTGGAGGAAGTAGATAGTGACATGTAAGATGAGGTGGAGAGGTAGACAGGCATCCATGCAAAGATGGGTTTGGGGGGAAACTTGGATGTTACATAATGCATATATTATACCACATTGTATTATGTCATAATACATATATTCTTCATTACAGTTAGAAATACTGACCCTTTTAGGCTGTGACTACCTTTATAATTTCCCTCTGAATATCATGGAGGTGGTAGATCGGAGGAAACAGGCATGAAGTCCACACAGTTGTCCAAGAGATCACAATGGCTTGGACTATTCGCTCATTTAGCAAAAAATTATTTATTCCACCAGGCTTTGAACCAGGAATTTAGTACTGAAGAAAACAAGGTCCTTGCTATCAGAGAGTCATCGTTCTAGTAAGAGAGAGGAAAGATGATAAAAGTATAAAAAGAAAATTAAGGCAGCTGAAGGACTGGAGTGGTCAGGAGAGTTGATGAGGTCATGCTCAGAGCCAGGGTGACAGAGGCTCAGAGAGTGGCCTACACCAGTCTAGGGAGCGAGGGAGGGCTTCTCGAAAGAGGAAACAGTTGGGATAAAATGAAACATGAGTAGGAATCAGCCAAACAACATAAGCAGAGGGAGTGGGTGGGGGAATGGAGGAAAATGGATGGAGAAGGTTTAGGAATTAGATCCCCGGGGCTTGAGGGAAGGGATAAATGTAGAGACTGAAGGAAAATAGGACCAGAGCCAGCAGAGGTCAGGGCATGAAGCAGAGGCCGGTGCAAAGTTAACCACCTGGAACTTTATCCAAAACTTCTGGGAAGGGCTTTAAGCGGGGGAATGAATTAGAACCATCCTGCACTCGGCACTGTGGAAGACGTTTGGGAGGGAGGTCAGCCAGAGTGGTCCATTAGCAAACACTGGGCATGATCCAGGAGTAAGATGATGGTGGCTATGAAGCTGGCAACAAGGAAAAGTGTTGATCCAAATAGATCAAGGATGCAGAATGGACAGAACTGGATCACCACTTGGATGCATGCACAGAGGTGGGGCCAGGGAGACAAGTGGTCTGCCACATCATGATATGCAAAATCCTTTCAAGTCTGGCCTTATTGTACTCTCCGACCTCGCCTGCACCAGCATCCCCCACACTGGTATCACCAGCCTCCTTTCAGCCCTGGAACCTGCCAAGCTCCTTCCCAAATCATGGTCTCTTCCCCTGCCGACCCCTGCCCTGAATGCTCTCTCCCTGCGTCTTTGCTAGGCTGACCCTTCCCATTCACATCTCCACTCCCATGTCACCTGCCTTGAGAGGGCTTCCCCAGTCATCCTCAGGCAACCTTGACTCCACTGTTCATCATACTCTCAAATCTGCTTACTCTGAAATGACCCACGCCCTAATTTTCTCAGAGGGTTCTTCGTATGCACTTTTATTTACATGTTTGTGTACATAGGTGGGGTCCCCAGGGAGCTCCAGGACAGCAGGGGCCTCACCTTCCTTCTTCAGCACTGTCTCCAGCTCCTCGGGAGTGCTCGGTACATATATTTTGAATGAGTGACTGACTGAATGAAGAGTAGAGAAACTGGGTAACAATTACATACAGACCTTAAAGCTTAGCAGTAAAGTTGTCAAAAATAAAAGGATTTTGCCCTGGCCAGTGCGGCTCAGTTGGCTGAGCATTGTCCATGCAGCACCAAAGGGTCGCAGGTTTGATTCCTGGCTGGAGCACATGCCCAGATTGCACGTTCGATCCACAGTCCGGCACATACAGGAGGCAAATGATCAATGTTTCTCTCTCTCTTTCCCTCTCTCTTACATCCCCCTTCCTCTCTCTCTAAAATCAGTAAAAACATCCTCGGGTGAGCATTAAAAATAAATAAAAGGTCCTTGTTTGGGGAGACACAAGTAGAAAACAGGTTGAAGGAGATATATCTGAAAATAATGAACTGAAGAAAACAAACCCAGTTGAATTTTGATTTCTATTAAAATGCTGACTTTAGACCATTTTAGGCTGTGCAGACCATAAGGATGCTATTGCAAACGAATCCTCTTTGCCAAGGTAACACAAAGCATCTATATGCAATACATAAACAAATGAGCATGGCTCTGTGGCCGTAAAATTTTATTTACAAAAAAGGTCAAAATTAGCCAGAGAGGCACAGTTGCCAACCCCTGCATAATTGCCAATCTCTGTTTTAGATTAATCCAATAAAGGGAGGGTGACATATACTTGAAACATAAGAAATAGGAACAAGCCTTTACTGAGAATCTATTATGTGCCAGACCTTGTGCAAGGTGCTGGCATACAGGTCTCCTCCAGTCTTTTTAACAATTCGGGTAGATTAGGATTGTCACACCTATTTCACAACAACTCAGAGTTCAAAGAGGAGAAATTACTTGCTTAGGCCACACAGCGGAGGAGCCAGGATTTCCATCTGACTCTCCACCTCCTGTTTATCAGTTATTCTTTTACTGATTTTCTCCCTATAGCCACAAACTACTTTCCTATCCTTATTTGGAAAGAGATACAAACATTTGTACTCTGTACACACACACACACACACACACACACACTAATTTCAATTCCACAAACACTGAGTACACACTAACAGCGTGCCAGGCATTGTGAGAGGGGCAGTTTCCAAACTGATAGACCCCCTTTGTCTATAATTTGTCTACACTGTAGCTTGTTGATTTCAGAGGCTGAATTTCAAAGCCCACCATTGGGCAGCTCCCACGGCACATGCTATTTTATTTTGCCGGCGTTGCTAATGGTGCTTTCCCCACACTAATGACGCCTTTCCCGCGGTCTGTCTGCCCTCCGTGAACGACCGCAGGTGCGGACGCTGTTCTGTGGTGCGCAGGCCCGCCGCTGTGTGCCTCCCCGGAGCAGGTCCCCATGAGGCCGCCGCCCGCTGCACCGGCCGTGGTGCTATTCTGCAGGTTCCCAGCTGCTCCGCTTCCCCGACTCAGATGCTGTGACACTCTGGGTCCTGGAAGCATCGCTTCCATAGGTTTGGGTTAAACACCCTCCCATCCTCACAGGACCTACATAACGAGAGTGTGATGTCTGTGTTTTCGGATAGATTGAATAGTAAAGATGTGAATATATATACGACCTGAATCTAATTTTGTAAATATCTGCTTCTCCCCACCACGGTCCTGTGGGACGTCCAGTTTAGCCAATAAAAATCCCCCGAAATTCTTATCTGCTTATGGAAATTATATCTGAGGAAAATGCTACAATCACGCTTTTGTTTTCCAATTACTTTCTATGCAGTACCAGCGGTGTTGCAGAAAAATGAGGAAAAGGGGAAAGGTCCTGCTGTAAAGGCAATCTCAGACTGCTGTTTCCAGAAACCACTGCCTTATTTACTCGGCAGCCTTTACCCATCCAGTTTAGGATGTGGGTTCATTTAGCAGAGATTCTCAATGATTACATTTCCCTAACCGGTTACAAGTCAAACACAAACTATCAATACTTCACATCATCTGTGTATTGTCCATCAACATCTTATTCTACTTATATAAACCAAAAGCCACATGGAATATTTAGTCTTTTATTTTCAGAGTCACCAATTTGTAGCATTTAGCATGGACCACAGTGTTAGAAATCAAAGTGAATGCTTTCTTGGAAAAGCTTGGCTTTGAGAATCCACAGATAACAACCCAAGTGATATATTTGTTACCCAGCTTGTGTTGGCCAGAGTTCTGTCTCTAGCAGAGCTAGGACCAATCAAGAGTCAGATTTCCCTGCCTGTAATCAATATCAAAGCACTCCCCTCTGTTTCCTCTTCTGAGTCAAAAGTGTCAACTCAATATATTTAGTAGGAATGATTCCTTTTCCTGCATCCTAAATTATTCTTACATCATCTCCCCCTCCGCCTCTCTCTGCTATCATCTGAGGTCTCTGATATTTCTCAACTATATGGATGCAACAGTCTCTCTTCATATGGCTGTTTCCTTCAGGTTTGCTCCCATGGGGTCCATCCCCTACATGCCTACTGGAGTGATCAAACCATTAATGATGGTAATAGATACTATTTTTTGGTTCTTTTTATGCATTACTTATTGAAGTCAGACAGGCACACATACACATACACACACATGCACAAACCTGTATCACTCCTATTTTTCTTATGAGGAATCCAAGACTTAGTCAAGCTAAGGATTTGATCAAACCCATAGAGATATAGAGCTAAGATATAGAGCTAGGAGTCCAACCCAGGATTCCCTAACCCACACATGACCTGGTTTTGTCATTCCACTCAAAACTCCTATTCCATAGATGCACATCTGATTGGTATAGTTTCGGTCAGATGTCACCTGCATAGTAGGTCTTAAATCCATCTACTTCTCTCCATGGATATTCCAAACCCAATACATCTCCTGCCTAGGATACCACTCTAATTTAACTCATATCCCCGATTCTATTCATTCTCTCCACCTTACCACTCATGTCCAATAAATCAGCCAGTGGGTCCTTTTTAAAAAAATTATACCCAGTCACTTCTCTGCATAAACACCTCATAACAGTGTCCTATCACACTTAGAGTCAAATCCAAATGCCTTCTTCTAGAGTCCAAGGTCTTCTCTGCATGATCTGGCTCCCACCTACCTCTCTGACTCATCTCTAATCTCTCCACCTTACTCCCTACATTCCAATTTCCCTGCCCCCCTTCCTGACTTTTGTACAATCCCAGCTTCTTATGCTTTAGTCTTCACAAAAGGTGTATCTTCTAACTGGAAAGCTTTTCTCCAAGATAGTCACACAAATGACTACTTCTTATGATTCAGGCCTCTGATCATAGCTCACGTCTCCCAAGAAGCCTTCCCTGGCCAGTAAGCCCTAAGCAGCCATCCTATTACTGTCAGTACATGATGCTGTTTTCCTTCCTTCACAGCAAGCATTGCTATCTTATATTCTCTTGCCTATTTATTACCTGTCTTCCTCCAAAAAACCTATACTCCTTGAGATCAGGGACCTGGCCTGAGTCTCCTATTGCTGTGTTCATATTTCCTATACAGTCCATAGATTCTCAATAAATATTTGTTGAACTGGTGAATAAGTTTATTGATTCCTAGCACTAGGGAAACTCTTCCTAAAGTTCCATTCAGCTCCTCTGCCTTACAAAGGTATTTTCTGTTATATTCTTCAAGGTTTTAAGATTAATCAAGAAATACATTTTGGAGTCCATTCTCACTTTACTCAGTCAAGAAACATTTACTGTGCCAAGCATTTTGCTATACAAAGAAAAATGAGACAGCAGATCCATTATCTAGTGGTGTAAAATGACATGAAAATGAATAAGTGTAATATGAACTGAGATCACTCAAACTACTAAGAAATCTACTCTTGTTCCCTGGAGCAAAAGAGGTCAGAAGTGAAAAGAAACAAAATCAGTGATCAGTACAGGGGGAAGATCACATCTGCTATATACCAATGAGTCAGAGGTTGAGTTCCATAAGGTAAAAGAGAAAATACTGCATTGGTTTCATTTCTAAATCCCATATAATGGTGCCCCCCAACAAGACAATGACAGAAGGAGGGATTTCCGCATGTCATAGGCTATTACAACCTGAAAGTCAAGTTTTAAGGAATTCAAGTACCCTACTTCTAAATGTCTCACATGACTCAATCATGCGTAATTCCATTTTATCATCATGCAAGGTGAAGATTAAGTCGAACTGTAATGAAATAAATATTCTCCCAATTTCCCCCCTCTCATAGCTGCCACCCTTCTCCGTGCCAGTCTCCCTCCATCACCTCACCACCCCCATCACCACCCACCGCCTGTGGCCCATGATTTCCCATTACTCTCTGGTCTCTGATACAAAGGAAATCCTGTACCTCTACCAACAGACTGGCCTGTTCAGTGGCCTTCAGATACCCCTCACTCAATACTGCTTTGTCAATTCCCCTACCCGTTTGACATACCTTTCCCTCCTGCTTCTACTTTCTAAATGCTACCAATTCTCAAACTCGAAAAGCCCATCTCCTCCATGAAGCCTTCCTCTCCAGCCACCCTAGCCCACTGCGATGTCATACGTCTTTGATTACATTCAGCATTCACTGCCTTAAGCTGGCTGCTCGGCACTTTTTATGTAACACCTAGAATTACTATTTAACCTTTCATGTATCTGGGTCTTCAGAACTTCTTAACTAGGTCATTAAAATTTTTTAAACAATAGTTCTGTCTTCTGTTTCTTGACTCACCCACACCCATAGATAGCAATGGTGTTAACGGAGGAAATGGCTGGACCCCCATCTCTAGCATTTTGCCTGTAAGCAAACATTTATCCCCACAGGAGAGAGCCAGGCATAGGTTAAACTCATGATCATGTCCTTCACCAGTGAACTGCAGATTCTTCAATATAATTTAGGCCAACAGCTTTTGGTGTCAATGTGTCTTATATCAAGAAAATTCATAAGTATATGTTTTCTCTAAGTTAATCAGTTTGTCATGGCAAATAAAGAGAAAGAAACTCCACTAACTAAATAGATGTATATCTTCAAATGGTTTTTATAGGCCAGAAGCACAATTTCTATCTATTAATAATGTCTATACAATTTAGCCAAGCAGTCTTTTGATAAGGCCTCTGGATTAGAAAAAAAAGTTTTTCCTCTTTCTGCAGAAAACGGTCTGTTACCCTCTATATCAGTTTCATAAGAGTTAGGTGTGAACTCCACAAATTTAGACCTGGGGTAGATCACCTATAATTTCAAACAATTCCTCCACACTCACAATGCAAAGAGTTCCTCAGGATACTGCCCAGGGTCTCTATTCCTCCACCACTCTCCTCCCACCACTATTGCTTCTCTATAATCTAATTAAAATTAATCCTCACCTGAGGAGATGTTTTTATTAATTTTAAAGAGAGAAGACTGAGGAGAGAGAGAGAAAGAGAAACATCAACATGAGAGAGACACATCGATTGGTTGCCTCCCACATGTGCCCCGACAGGGGATTGAACCCAAAACCTTTTGGTGCAAAGGAAGATGCTTCAACCAACAGAGCCACCCTCCCAGGGCTATGTTTTGTTCTTTTTTACTGTATTTATTGGGGTGACATTGGTTATTAAAATTATATTGGCTTCAGGTGTACAATTCTATAGTACATCATCTATATATTGTATCAGGTTCACCACCTCAAGTCAAGTCTCCCTCCATCACCATTTATCGCCCTTATACAATTGTGGGATTACCACCACATGTAATTCCTTTTCCCCATCTTCTAGACCCTTCCTAACTCTTACTGCTCCTTCTAATTAAATGTTATTTCTTCAGGAAGAACCATCTGGAAGGACTTTATTTATTTCCCCTGATATAGTCTGTAATGAGAGTCATCAACTTCTTTGGTTATAATCATGAAAATAATTGGTTTTAATATCTAGAGGCCAGTTATATTTAAAGGCCTCATGATAAGAGAGACTGTGTCTGTCTTAGTGACTGCTACATACCAGCAAATTGCCTAGTGTCTCAGCACATAGTTCGTGCTCAAGAAATTTGTTGAATTAATAAATGAGAATAGGACCTTTGGAGCTAGAAAGCTTGGTTAGAGTCAATTTTTGCTTACTGTGACCTTGGGCAGATCAATTCAGCTCACTGATCCTCAATTTCCTAATCTTTATTTTTATTTATTTAATTATTATTATTATTTTAAATATCCTTATTGATTTCAGAGAGAGAAAGTGAGAAAGAGAGATAGAAACACCAATGATAAGAGAGTCATTGATCGGCTGCCTCCTGCATGCCTCCCACTGGGGACAGAGCTCTCAACCCAGGCATGTGCCCTGACTGGGAATCGAACCACGATCTCCTGGATCCTAGGTCAATGCTCAACCACTGAGCCATACCCGGCTGGACAATTTCCCAATCTTTAGAAAGGATACTATCACCAGCCACTACTAGGATATTTAAAGAGCCAGATGACATATGGTCAGCCAAAGAGATTATAAGGTGGAAAGGGTTTGTGTAAATTATTATGTTTGATTGAGTAGTCATAAAGGTTGTTGAGATATACAGTCAATATTTACGTGGTAATTGCTATGGCTAAGAGTTTACATGCATTATCTCATATAATTCTTACCTATATAATACTCCTAGGAGGCCCATATTATTATTAACTCACTTAACAGATGAGGAGAATGAAGTCCTGAAGTGATAAGTGATGAAACTGGGGTTCAAATGAAGGCAGTCTCACTCCAAGACCCGAGTATGACTAACAGACAAGCCTGCCTTCTATTACTGTATATTTCATCTCTATTTCCCAGAAGAAGAGAATTTACCTTTCACGGGAGATAAATTATATTTCTGCACAGGAATCCAGCTGGGGATGCTAATAAACCAGGTGGTTTTCTATTCAAATCATTGAGAGGAATGCAACACTTTTAGAACACCTGCCTCATCACTATGACCATTTATTGAACAACCAACGTGTGCCAGGCACCAGGATAAGCACTTTGCAGTTATCGATCCTAAACTCCATGTAATCCTCACAGCACTAGGTGTTAGTAGGGCTGGATTCCTTTCTGGAGCCTCCAGGAAAGAACCTGTTTGCCTTTCCAGCTGCTGGAGGCCAACCACCCACATTCCTTGGCCAATGGCTCCCTTCATCCATCTTCAAAGCAACAAGGTTGCATCTGTCTGATCATTCTTCATTAGTGACACCTTCATTAGTGATATCCCTCCAACCAGAGCCAGGAAAGGATCTCCACCTTTGATTACCCAGTAGGTGTTGGCTGTGTATCTCAAGTGAGGAGACTGTGCTCCCTCTTTCATCCAGGAGAATCACCCCATATTAAGGTCTTTAACTTAAACACATCTGCAAAATCCCTATTGCCACATAAAGTAACGGCCACAGCTTCCAGGGATTAAAACATTAACGTTTTGGGGAGCCCATTTTTCTGTCTACTACAAAGCAATGGATCTACTGGCCCACTCCTCATCTCCTAAAACTCTCTGGGAACAGGAGCAATACTCAGTAGCTCTCAAAGAGCAAGCACTGAATGGGACCACCCAAACACAGGGGAGGGGGCCTAGGAATTAGGAAGAAAGCAAGAGCAGGAGCACCCTGTATCCCAAATCCAGGCCTCAGTAACACCATACCCAGCTGGGAGCTAGGGCATCCCAGCAATATTTCAGGATAGTGTGCTTACAGTTGTATCGTTAGAGAATCTACCTTTTTATTTTCATGTTTAATATTCAACTCGCATGACCCTGTTTCTAACTAGCATCGCAAACCTATTAATCTTCTGTATAAATTTGGAAAATAGCTGTGAAGAGTAGAAAGAACAAAGGCTTTGGAGACAGGTGGACATGGACTTAAATCTGTCATCTCTGACACTTGCTGTGTGACCTGAAGCAGGCTGCTTAACTTTTCTGAGTTTCAATCCCCCTGTATCTGTAGAATGGAGATAATTCTACTTACAGAATGTGGAGGTGAGGATCTAACTTAGTTATAGGTATACACTCTAACACAGGGCCTGACATCTCTCAGGGCAAAACAAACATCAAGCCCTCTCCAATGTGGGCTGCAAGTCTAATAAACAGTATACTCATAGCAAGAGTAGGGTCTTCAGTTTTGGATTCTTTCTCTACTTGTCTGCTCAGCACCTGGAAGAATGCCTAGTCCAGAGCAGACATCCAATACATGTTAGTTGAACCATATTAAAGTTTTCCCTTTGGACGTAGTAAACAAAATTTCTCATTTGGATCAGTAATGAATTATACAGTCAGGGTGGCCTAAGAAGACCAAATTCCCTGAAACAGCCACTAAAGCCCTTGGGCAGTGTTGGGCACTTTCACGATTTTCATACACAGAGTATGAAACTTACAAATGGTCTTGAATATAAGCCAGAGTGGATTATTAACATGCAAAATAGGTTAAACTACATAAAACAACCCAATTCATCACATTAAGCATAAAATATTCTTAAGAGTCCACGTGATAACCAGATGAAGGCTTTCCAGAAAACTTGACACCAGTTTAATCACAAAATATTCTGTAGTCCAAGAACAAGCCACTATTTTCCCCCAGAGTTAAAGGAACATATAAATTAGGGAAGAATTTAGGCAAACAAATCAATTCTTCAGAAGCTGATGGGTGTTTCCTAGTTATGGTCAATTATAAACCCAAAACAGAGTGAACCTAACTGTATGGCTCTTATAGAAATAGTAACTATTTGGGACAATCTCCCCCCAGTTAAGCTGAAGGTTATAAATCTATATCACACTTCTTAAACCCTTATCTTCACCTCCTTCTCAGAAATGGCTTTCCCTCTCTTCACAGAAAATAGAACCCATCAAGCGTGAAGTCCTCCCCAAACCGAACTTTTTCCTGGTGTCTCAAAGAGGAGCTTCGATGCTCACAGAAGAGTGTCCTTCCCAAGCCCCACCCATCGACTGCCCACTTAGTCAGTCAATAAATATATAGGCCCTGTGGATACAAATATATGCAAAATGCATCCCTGCGCCAGAAGGATTCAGTCTCTTAAGTAGGCAGACATAGAAATAATATATTGCACAAATAATAATCAGCACTTAGGAAGAGTTAAACTATGTGTATCCAAATGCCACTAGATCTCCAAGACATGTTTTTAAATATCCCATTTGTGTAAATTCAAAAACACACACATTACGACGGTCTGAATGTCTGTGTGCCCCCCAAATTCATATGTTAACCCAAACTCATAACCCCCAAAGATGATGGCATTGGTAGGTGGGGCCTTTGAGGGTACAATCCTCATGAATAGCGTTAGTACCCTTATAGAAGCGGCCCCAGAGAGCTCCCTAGCCCCTTCCACCATGTGGAAATATGAGAAATCTGTGACAGGGAAGGGGGCCCTCACCCTACCGTGCTGCCACCCTGATCTCAGACTTCCAGGCTCCAGAACTGTGAGCAACACATCCCTATTGCTCATGAGCTACCCAGAGTGTGGTATTCTGTTATAGTAGCTCAGTAGAACTCAGGCATGCATGAAACATATGATACACTGTGCATGCATCCCTACAAGTGCAGGTAAAAGGGTATTAAAGTGAATTGGAAGGATACACACCAAATTCATGGTAGTCCAGCTAACGCAGGGAAAGGGGCATAAGAAAGGGACCATGGAAGGTGACAAATGCATGTCAACCTTATTGAGCACATTTTATTGCTTTTATGTAAAGAAGGCTGGAAGCAAATATTCTGTAAAATTGTTAGCTATCAATTTGGGGTAAGAAATCCCCAGGTGATTATTATTCTATACAATTTTCTGTATTTGTATACGTAGTTTGAACACAAATCGAGCATCGCATTGCAGCGCAGTGAGGGCTCTGCAAGGTGCCCTGGTAACAGAACAGAAGATGACTCTCTCCTTTGTGTTTTAGCCCATTGCTCTCCACTGCCCTAACAAGTCAATGCCTACAAACATGCCCAAATTTCTCCCCTTCAACAAAATGAACCTGCCAGCACTTACTCCCTCAAGCAACTGCTCCATCGGCTCCCTTTCCTTCACAGCTAAACTTCTTAGGAGAGAAGCCCACACTTGCTCTCCTTCATTTCCTCACTCACACCCAAACCACTGCGACCTGGCTCTGCCCACTGAAATTGCTTCAGCCCCCTAACTGCCCAATCCCTTCAGTTCCCATTTTACTTTACCATGCAAAGCACTCACGGTAATTGAGCACTGGAGAAGCTTCCTTCCCTGGCCTCCCCAGTACTGGCATGGCTGTCATTCCTTTTACTTCCTTTTATGATTCATCTCTGACTCCTTTGCTGGTGCCTCCTCCCTGGTGAAGCCACTTAATTTTAATCTGCCTCCTACTATTCCATTCTGAGGTCTGGTCTCTCCATAAGTGACTCCCTCTGTCCTCATGGTTTCACCTGCAACCCATTGGCTCCTAAATCTGTATCTCTAGCCCCTTCTGAGATCTAGGTACATATCTTCAACTGCAAGCTGGCTTCCCCCTACATTCTCTAAAAGTGTCTCGACCTCAGTAAGTCCCAAAGCAGCTGTATCCTCAAGAATTATCTCTGAAGGTTACAGCTAAACACATGGACATCTTCTCAACCCTTGCTTTTCTTGTCCTCACTTCAATGCTTAATAACGTATTGATTACACCTGCTACAGCTCTCAAACCCACCACCCCTCTTCCACCTACCACAGGGCCTTCCTTCAGGCATCCCATCTATACCTTCTAACTAGTGTCCATGACTTCTACAAAGCTTCCTTCATCGTTCCTTCTAAAACACAATTCCTGTCATTCCCCTGATTAACACCCTTCAGTAGCTCCCAATGCTTGCAGATTTGAATTCAAGCCCTCAGTCAAGAATGCACGAGTATGAAACAACCTATCACCATCTATCCTTCCAGCCTTGCTTTTTAATTATCTCCCCCCATCGCCAATATATATAGCCACATCAACCTTCTCACCATTCCCTGTATGTGGCAAGAATCCTCACACACCTGAGCTTTGGCACCAGTTGCTCTTTTTAAGCTAGGAAGCACTTTCTCTCTCCTCCACTGAACGAACCTCAACCCACTGCAAGACCTATTTGAGATGCCAATTTCCTCTGCAAGGGCTCCTTAGCCTCCCTAGGCAGGTAGTTATTGCCTCACCTTTGCCCCCAACAGGACTCTGCATTGCCCTCTATTTTATCACTTAAATCACAATAGTCTAAGAGTTACTTGTCCTCATGTTTCTCCCTCCCAATGAACAAGCAGCAGGTAGGAGCTAGGTTCTGGTGACGGTTTACTCAGACAACAAATATTTGAGGGCCTACTATTGGCAAGCCCTGTTCAAGGCAAGCAGGATATACAGTGAATAGGACAGCTGATATCTACAGTCATGGAGTCTAAATTCCAGAGGATTAACTTGCAATCAGTAAACTTGAAGCATGATTTGCAGATGTTTAAATCATTAGAAAGGCCATCATGAAATCAGTCTTAACACATATTACTACTGCGGGGGCTTTTGATATCATCATTAGCTCACCATTTCCAACTAGATTTCACCTTTCACTTCTTTGCAACCCCACGAGCACCAAGCACACAAATATGCATGCAATATGGGATCTTTAAAAGCTTAAGTCTCAGCCTTTTTTGATAAAAACTATCACTTCCTATAAGGGCCTGTAGGAAACTTCCCACTAGAGGTTACCCATTGTAGTTGGGTAGATAATGTTGGCTCAGGTCCCCCACAAATCAGCAGGTGTCAGACCCACACTACACAGATTAATGAAATAGAAATGACAGGTGTGCTCTCTGTGGTTGAGTCAGAAAATGCCCATATGTTAGTGGTGGTAACTATATTACACCTATTTTAATTTATTGGGAACTAGCTCATCTGTGTCTCATGAAATCTTTGGATATTTACAGACGGAGAGATTGCAGCTTCTGTGGAATTGGCACACCCATCATGCATGAAACAGTGAAAAACTCAGAAAGCAGACAGAGTTTTGCCAGAAACAAATCAGGACAGAGCCGAGTCTGAACAATGCAGAAAGGTTCTGAATTGGGATGGGGACAGCTGCCCCCGGCCTGAGACTTTAGGAAAAATAAATAGTTAATAATAGCATTGCAAGGTAATAACAATACCTCTGTAACACTTGATATTTGTTTAAGTGAACACATAAACGTATATGGAAGTTAACTGTTGATGAAATTGCACATTGTTGGTAGTTCTTTGCCACTATTTTGCTTTACTAATAACTAGTGTACAACTAGTGTACATAATTGCATAAGAACGTGTGGAATATATGATGAAATCTTTGAAAGTGAAAGCACATGATCAAAACTTTTTCGCAGATAGGGGTACAAGACCAAAACACACTGGGGACTGCTGACCTAGACACTAACGGGCTGGCAGTGAGTTCTAAATCACAGACCAAAGTTAGGTTTCTGAGGTTAGGCAAAGCAGAAGGGCAAAGGTAAACAGAAAATAAAAGAGAAGTGAACAGAAAATAAAATAACTGTGATCAACAGTCACTGGGATAAATGCCCTTTGCTTTTTACCAGGTGTAGGGACCACGGCCAAAAGATGAGATGAGATGTGGCTACTTGGTTACTGCATTCCCCTGCTTAAAACCTCCTGTCACTTCTCACTGCCCTTGAGATACAGTCTAAATCCTTAATAATAATAAAACTCAAACTCTCAACCATCTGTCACTGTGTCACTGTGTCTACCTCTTCAGCATTGTCTCCTCTCTTTCTCTCTCGGACTTTCTCCAGTTCTTCATGTATGTTCCTTACTCTGTTCCTGTCTATCTCTCAGTGTCAATCAAGATGTCAACTTAATTTCTACTTCCTTTAGGAGTTATTTTCTATCCCTAAATCATCTTAACTTTTTCCCATATGCTCCTATAGCATTCTTTATTCACTGTTCTGAAATTTTGTGCCACGATTGCACTCTGGAAGGTATTTCTTCCCTCTGAGGACAGAGAAGGTATTTGCATCCCCCAAGCACCCAGCACAATTTTTTATTTATAAAATGTGCTAAACAAATGAGTTGATTGGAGCTCAGTTGAATGAAATGTCCTGAGACCCAGCGAGTGAGAGAGAGAATTTCCTTGAGCTCCCTAAGTGCTCCCTCATTGCATTTCGTGATGAGAGAATTATGAGGCTTACCTAACAGTTATGACAATATCTGACTGCTTTATTATCAGGTCATTTAAAAGCACTTCATTATCCATTCGTCAACAAATATTTGAGTGCCCCATGGGTCCTGGAAGCATGCACAGCCTCTTTACTCTGAGTTGGCAGATACCAAACAATTAATTAAAACTGTATTCATTAAGAAACAGTATTAAAAGGGTTCATGACTTATTCTGGCAGGATGGAGGATGGCTGGAGTCCTTGGCTCACAGAAATGCTATATATTCTCAGTTAGTTATTTTCAGCAGGATTGCCTGTGCTCAGTGTCCACAGAGTGTGCTGGAGAAACAAATGCAGGATGAAGCTGTTCCCACAAATCCCTTCATGCCACCCACTAAATGCTTCCTCACGAACTCTCTAAACACAACCTGTGGTTCACAGCCCAGCTCACAGCCCAGCTCCTCCACAGGGTTCTCCCCAGGAGGTCACCCAGGGAGGTCTCCTCTTCCCTCTGTGTCAGGACAAGATTCACCCCTTCCAGGGGGGCAATTGCCTTCCTCACAACTCCCTCCCTCCACCACCCCCAGAAGCTCCCATCCACACTACCCTCCTGACTTCCCATCCTCAGGATTAAAGGACTTTTCTCAGCACCACCCCCGAAATAATAAAAATGACCACAATTTACATTAATCAGGCCCTATCTGTCAGGCACGGTGCTGGGCACTTTATATACATTCCTCCAGTTAATCCTAATGTAATCTGTAGAAATGGTCCTCTCCATTGCTTTACCATTGAGCACACAACGAGTGAATTTTAAGAAGATAGTAAAAGCAAACAAATAAACACAAAGTAAAGACATATATATGTGTATATATAAGTAGTGTATAGTATTCTAGCATACATAAATATTATAGGATAGTAATATGGTACATATAAATATTTTTTTCTTTGAAGGAGTATATAAAATCCATCAAGGAAAGTATGTTAGGATAAAGGACTAGAGACACAGTGGGATTTATATTAGATGAAGTCAGCAGAGATGTGCTGTTGTAACAGAGACCCTAATAAAGTAGCAAGCAAGCCAATGGGCAAGAATGCTGCAGGCAGAGACCATTCATAAAGAAACTAAGCTACAAGGGCCACGTGGCTTCCCCAGATCACACAGCAGTAGTATCTGAACCCTAATTCTGTCTCCAGAATCTGATATCGAGGCTCCATTCTTCTTCCACCATTAATGTTCTGTGGCAGTTCACTCTGTTATCTCTGAAATCCTTTTATTCCCCAAGACTTGACCTGCACGGATCATCCCGAGCCAGGTACCAATCTCAGTACCATTCTCCCTCCAATTTCTTCCCCCGCTGTCACGTTTCCCTGGTTTTAATGCAGTTCCCACCAGCAGCCGCTCAGTTCCTCCATCGAGAACATGCACCAGGATGCAATGAAGGTATTGGGCAGGTGCCTTTGAAAGCGAGGTGAGCTGACATGCTCCAGTGAATCAGCACATAACTCAAATCAAGCAGAATTCTGAGGCGGAGAGGGAAAATATGATCTAAAGCCTTAATTCCTACACCCTAAACAACCAACATGCCTTATTCTATTCTGCAATATTCACTAGCAGTGTGTGAATAGTAGGTAATTAATAAATATGATTTGAATAGATGACTATTGAATAACATCCTCAAAACTATTTCTAAAACTACCAGAACACAAGCTACATTAAAACTGAAGTTATAATTGTCACTGCTTGGGATCTGAAATTCTCTTCTAATGATACTTATGAACAGCTACACTCTCATGCCAGGGATCCAAGGATAAACATAACTGTGTTAAATGGTGATGTTTCTAACACGTTATTTCACAGTTCAGTCCTCCCGGTGCAGTGCTTGTAGATTTTGCATTGTCAGTATTTATCCTGACGGGTGAACAATCATCCTGAAAATATTATTAATGACTAACTTTCATTTGGAATCTACATCCACAAATTTAATTGAACTATGAGGGTTTACAGGGTTTAGCTGCAGAGCTGGTACTTAAATCATATCAGAATAACTGGTATCTATTACCTTCCAGCTTTGCAGCTTAGAGGTGTTACTGTTTTAAAAACTCTCTACCAAGGCCTCCATCAAATGTTGGGTTTGCTCTGCAGACCCACGGCAGGAAATTCCCGCAGCCCACGTCCCCGCAGATTGAAGTACTTGGCAGTTTCCCCTCCTTTTTCTCTCTGCCTGGTTCTGAACTTGTTGTTTTACACCTGCTGCCCAAGCTTTCCTTCCCGCAACCTTCAGAGGAATGCACCTGGGTTCCAGGGCTGCGCCAACTCCCCGGGAGGGCGCATCTCCCGCAGGGGCCGAGGGACCGACCGAGAGGAAAGGGGCTGGGGAACAGACTGCGACAACGCCGTGCGTCTCGTCAGAAGAGATTCAGCCTCAAATTAGAGGAGTTGGGGAAAACAGATGATATGGAAAGTGATTTAAGAATTCTTGGAGAAGATGTGAGAAAGGTTTAGCAGAATCTGATTTTCACAAGTGCTCATAACATCAGAACAGGTATAATAATATTCCTAGGATAAATGATGGATTCTACAAAATTAAAATTAAAAATTAGATACTTGATTTTTTAAAATCCTCCACTAATTGGAAATGCCTCTGCCTTTACTGGAACATTTATTCAGCTGACATTAAGAGAACTGGGCATTTTCAATTCCTTTATGACTAGCTTTAAACAGAAGTTATTACTCATGTTGTACTCTCCAAGCTTCAAAATCACATTTGTTTTATGAAAAAAAGTGCATGTCTTCTTAGACTGCCAGCATCATAAGTTTTAAAAAGCTTTCAAATGGCTTTAGATAATGTCACAGTGTCTTTAAGTGGGGACAGATAAACCCATGTTACAGATGGGAAAATTGAGAGAAGGCAGGAAGAATAAATAGGGAATTTCAAACCCAAATTCAGCTTGTTCTCACAAGTGGGTTTGACAGATCTATTTTTAAAATGTCTGTTTGGTTGTATGTATTTTTGGTTTTGCTTTTTTCTTTCTTTTCATATTCAATGCAGACACAGCAAGATGATGACCTAAGGAGCTTAAATAAATGTGCCCAGTGAAAGCCTGGGTTGGAACACAAGAGTCTATCTCCACCCTCAGGGTACACGACCATAGTATAAAGTGTGAAAATTCATTCAACATATCTCTGGAGCACTTGCCATGTATGAAACATGGCTAAAAGGTATGGGCCAGACCAATTTTTTTATAAGTACTTTCTCATGCTTGTCTAATGAAAATTCATTTAAGTACCAAAAGTTACAACCCAGAATAAATCCCCTGGCAGGTTACCCATTCTGAGAGGCAGGTATTTTAAGTTACATGTGCTATTTTTCACCCGAGTTTATTATGAAACTCATGGAGACACTTGGAAGTCATGTCTTCTTTTGAAAACAAAAAATATATTTGGGGACCTTGTAGGGGACACCTTAGCATCTGTAAACACAATGTGCAGATGGCATTACAATGACGGCGAGAGAGAGAAACAGAGAAGGGGGAGGAGAAGTCAGCATGCACAGTCCTTAGACTGCAGTAGTTACTATGTCAGTCTAATCTGATTTTGTTTCCCATTTGGGCTGCAGATAATGTCATTTCATAAATAAACTGCTTCAGTCAAAAGATCCTTCAAAATATTAAAAAAGTGTTGACATCTGGAGATGAAAGTCTATTTTTCCTCCAAAACCTTTTTAAAGTTAAAGACCTATAAAAAAATGTCAGTTCTAATTCTCCAAAGACTTTTTATGTACTATTCATGAGCAGATGCTGCCTGAATGCAGAGGGGGGCATTGCCCTACGCCAGTCCAAACTTTAGGTAACCACGAAGTTATAAACCCCCGTTGTGAAATGGGTTGGCTACAATTTTTTACCGAGCTAAGTAATTGGGGGAGAATATGTAGGGAAGAGAACTTCTGAAAAGGTCAGTAATATATCCACAGGGTATTTAAACTGACAACCTGTTTCCAGTGGGAGAGCCTTTCAACCACGCTGGCCGTGTTCATTCAAGAATAAAATCAGCCCTTAAGACAGGCATGAAGGCCGACGGGGCAATCTGTCAAATTCCACGTTTATACCCTGTTCAGATTATTCCTTAGGCTGTCAGAGTGTTAGGAGAACTTATATTTTTAAACACTAAGAGTCTCTCCTTTGTCAGACGTTCTAATGCCATGTGCCTGTGTGCGCATGGAGAGCGGCCAGTAGTGAAGAGACTGGGCCACAGTGGGCGCAGCGAAAGACTGAACCCCTCTCATCCCTCCCAATTCCCTCCCAACTCAGCCTCCTCGGTCTGTGAAGCCTCATACGGAAGGAAATGCACCTGCTGAAATGGCTGTGGATACACCGGCCGATGCCCCAGGTTTTTAATGTCTCCATTCCTTTCCAGGGCACGGCTACAATGAAAGGATTCGTCATCAGATAATGATGAAGATGTAACAATGACGGGAGACAAGGCGGTGTGGCCATCAGGCTCTGGGCTGGGAACTGGCAGGAAGGGCCACTCTCTGTAACGTGAGGCGAGACTAGTGTGGACAATCGCCATCATGATGCAGAGGGAGTGTGTAATTCATCTTCCCACTGTTTCACTTGGAGGAAAGCCAGAAGAGGTGACAGTCACTCACTGGGGGCCCCTCAGACTACCTGTCTTGGAGGTAACAGGTCTGGGAGGTATTTAGGATGAGGGAGAGTCATAGCAACAATCCAAAGACAACTGAGTATTGCTCTAAATACACAGAAAGCACTGGGTCCTTGTAAACTCTACATAAACACAATGTAAACTCTCATAGCCATGCACTACAGGTGCAAGAACACGCACAGCTCAGAGGACCACTGTCTTGGTAGCACATTACTTTACTCACTAACCTGGCCCAATGAATGGAAAAGACAGGGAGCCCAAAAAAGAGTATCACTTCTGGTACATGATTTAATAAGTCGCCAAATGTGAATTGTAATGTGGGGTCTTCGATGGGTCCACCAGCGGGCAATGTGGCTTAACTTCAATTAATTTTTTTTTTTTCTTTTTTTTTATCTTTTTCTTCTTTTTTTTTTTTTTCTAACTTCAATTAATTTAACTATGTTTTAAGCACCTACTATTTATAAAGCATTGTGCCAGTCATTAGGAGGGGAACAAAAATGAGTAATTCATGTTACAGCTTAAACATGCAAATGAAACCAATATGCGTAGTTGATTCTGCCTTGTCATTCAGATATAGGTCAAAAATGAAAGGACGTGACCCATGAAAATTCAGAGCATAATTCTTTGGGGAGGAGGCAGGGAGAAATCAGTAAGGCTACAGGAAGAAGGCCCTGCACTTGAGATGAGTCTTGAAGGATGTGTTTGATAGTGAACATTCAACCACATTCAGTGGGTGACTTTGGGGCAGGGAGTTCATTCTAAGCAGTAGGCCCAGCATGAGATATGTTTGGGGACTAGGGATCATTTATCAGTTTAGCAGGTCAAGGTATAGACCTAGAAGGGTCATGGAAGATAATGTTGGGATGGTGGACTTTCCCCATTCTGTGGGAGCCTTAGGACAAGCTAAGAAAGTAGTATTTTTAGTTCTACAAGTAATGGGAAGGTGTTAAAAATGTGTGCAGGAGAACCATCTGACTCAAGTCAGGTTCTAGTGAATGTATTTTATTGTGAGTGAGGAGTGGCACTAAGCGCAAATAGGAGACAACCGTGATGGCCTGGGAAACGATGAGAACATAACTTTGGGTAATGCAATGGGATTTGGAGGAAGAGCCAGACATAAAAGCTAGAAGAGAATCTGTAAAGCCTGGTGACTGATTCCACACAGAAGGGGCAGAAACAATCAAGGCGGGAAACACAGTAGAGAAGGAAACACTTTTGCTTTATTTTTTAACTTTATGCCTCAAGCAATAACGCCACCGTTGACACAATTTGGACAATAAAGTGCTCTTAAAATAGAGGACATGCTTTTTCTGACATCCTGACTCTCAGGTGCTGATAAAACCTGCTGATGGGTCTGACCGACAGGGCATGACAGTGTCCATCTGGTATTTTGGAAAGGGGCTGGGCCAGAGCTCTAGACTCCAGAGACCTCTGCATCAAGGTAACATGCATCGAAACAACAGCTTGATTGGGGAGCGAGTACAGAGAGGGAAGTAAAATAAGACAGAACTCTGTAAATAGTTGCACAAAACGGACCAAAGAAGAAATAAGGGTCGGAAAAGAGACCTGAGACGAGTCGGAGGAAACACAACAATTCAGCATCACAGAGCACCAGGGAGGAGACTTCACTCATTGAACAAATGCCTGTTGTTGAGCAAAGGTTACATGTCAGACCTGACGCCGGGGATGCAGTCGTGAGCAAAGCACAGCAGCTCTGCCCTCGGAGTTCACAGTCTGTAAGGGGTGTTGATAAACAGCAGGAAGCCTCGCAGGGACTGCAGGGCAGTGGGAATTGAGGAAAGACCATTAGGATGGTTAACCAAAGAGAACATTTTTTAAAAAGAAGTAGGCGATTCAAGGCCCGGGGTGAATAAACTTGTCGTGACAGGTATAGTTATATAACCTTTAAACATATTTAAGGATGGCAAAGGCCCATTGAGCAAATTAAACGCTCGCTCCTCCTGCTTCCAGCCCCCTCCTCCCCCCACACACACACTTTCATTTACCTGAAATAGTCCCTAGAAGGGAGGTTATTGAGTAAATGAGCACACTCTGCTATGAAATATTGAAAAGCAATATTATCCACATGTTCCAGAAAACCTGTGGGGACAAGAAACGCAAATAGAAGAACAAAAGAGAGCAAGAAGGACCATGTACTTTAAGCCCAGAAATATATCTGCAAAAGATTCAACCGCTCTCTGGTCCACAATTCCGGGGAAATCTTGCACACATATTTTATATTGCATGGCTCATTAATTTCAAAACCACCCAGAGCCTTATTTTATGAGACTCTGCATTAGCATTGGCCAGAAAAAAACAAGTGCAGCAAGGGGAGGAGAGTTGTTGAATTTTAACACTTCACCCTATCATTTGCTTAGTTCCTTCTTACATTTCACGACAGAAAGAAAACAGAACAATACCTTGCGCAATCAAAAGCTTTTCCTGAGTTCAGAGTAGATAGACTTTGCGCTGTTACCCTTGTGGAATTACTAATTTCAGTTTGCCTCAATCCTTAATAAACACAAAACTTAAACCAGAGCCGTGAGGCATCCATCAAACAATTCAAAACTGAAGAGCTTTTTCCCTTTCTTGTTGGTTCCCAAACTCGGGAGCTTCCCAGGTGAAATTTGAAACTGGTCCCCACACAAGGAGGGCAGGAGAGACTGAGGAAACAGGCAGAGCGCCCAGACTGGGAGGCGGCAGGTTTAATTAAGAAGCAAGGGAACTGAGGAGGCTTGTCTTGGGTGGCCAGGAGACAAGTAGATGGAGGCCGCCACCCACCAGACTCTCCCCTGGGTTCGGTCATGCATACCATCCAAATGGTCTCAACAGCTATTGCTCTCTCAAGGCTGTGTCCTTAAAAACGATTCTGGCCGTGGGGCTGTTGGTGGCAGGGCCGGGGCTGAGGGGCGTCCCATGGCCCAGGTCTGGCTGGCTGGTAAACCAGCAGTCCCGCCCTCTCGATGACCTCCTCCGACAACTACGGAAACACATGCTTCCCTCCCCACTTTGACTTGTTGATTACATCACATAACATCCGCCATCCCTAGGTTAGATGGCACGAATGAAGGACACCGATGACTAACTGTAGGATTTTTCCTCTGACCTTATTTCTGATTCTCCTTTAAATATACTGTTGAATTATCACCGCCTCCCCCCCCCCCCCCCCCCCGTCTCTTCACGGGTAGCAGAATTATGTTAGATTCTATAGCAGGGGAGCGAAATAATGGGAATAGACAACGACATGAAAAATATACTCTGGGCGGGCTTTTGGTTCAGTCTGGAAGCTGATGAGAGGCCGGGGGAAACTGAGCACTGCAATTGGTAAGAAACCAATTCTCTACTTTTATGTACTTATTTACATCGTGTCCATCTTCTGTGCTCTGCAGCATGTACAATGTTTCAACTTCAGTAACCCAGAAGTGCTGCTGATCAGTTAACACACTACATGCATCACCGCAGAAAAGAGAGCACTTTATTTTTAGCTCTATTGTTGCAAAGTTTTAGCAACGCAACTCAACTCTGCTCCCATCTTTCCTCCATCTCTCCCTTTTCTTTCTTTTTTTTGGTCTGTGTGGTTTTCTCCTTTGTTTCTCAGCAAACAATTTTTTCATAGTATTCTGGCTCTAGAGTCAGGTCATAGAGTACACATACGTGCAAGGGCACTCCTGCTCGCACACACGTGTACACACACACACACACACGCCTCTCCAATTCCTGATTTCTGTCTCAGCTTCCAACATTCCTCTCAGTCTGATCCTCCAGCTAAAATTCCAATTAAGTCATTTTACAAAACTCCATCAAAGAGGGACATATGTAAGGGAAAACCATTTTGGCCATGTTGGAAGTTAGGCAAATGTGCCACTTATTTGAAAAACAGGAGAATGAGAGCTATTGTTTTAAAACAAGGATTGAAAACAGAGCGCAAACCTTCAAAAGTGGCAATCCTCTCTCATCCTTCGGCTTAGTAAAGACCACCCTATCTCCGAGCACAAATAACCAAGTACTAAGGCCTATGTTTGGTGAAAATAATATAGACGACATATATGGGGACCATTCTCTAATATTAACCGTGAAACAATAATAATCAGAGCAAAAAAGATGCTCCCAGCTATTTTTGTCTTTATTCTTCTAATATGACAATGAATTCAAAAAAACATCTGAATACAGTTAAAGAAACAGGTGTCAAATCAATTCAAGCCAGAAAACCCTTCCCTTCTGGTCTCACCTTGGCCGAGATATAAATCCACATCTTTCCATACTCCAAGGGAGCAGTGAACACAAACTGGTTCTATGAAGCACTAAAAGTTTTTTCAATGTATCATACTCCCCAGATGCGATTTCATTCTTCTCATTTGATCTAACAAATAGAGATTATGGCCACCTGTGACCCTGTGAATCGACTAGGCATTTGGATTTAATCTCTTTGCGGCCAATGGAGGCCTGCGCCCTTCCAAAAAGTTGTTATCACCACGGCGCTGAACAATGCAAGGCACCCAGTGAGGACCCCAGGCTTATGTTCCTACAACATCATCGGATGGACTTCGAGTCTCCGGTCTCTGCCTTGTGCATGACTGCAGCCCCCACAAGGACTGCTAGCTCGGCAACCTATTCTTAGTCAAGGGAACTGCAAAGACAGAGACCCTATGGACTGAACGACTACTCAGCCCTCTGCACTTATGCCATTCTGGAAAGTTTCAGTCTCTTAAAGATTATAAGTATTCCTCCTAAGAGATATCTCATGGTTTGCAGTGAGTGGGAGCTATTGCCATAAATGAAGCCAGAACTAAACATGAGCACAGGTCAAATTTGAGGCTTTAAAGGTGATGGTCATGTTTTTTTTTTTGTTTCCTGGATAAAGGACCGAGACTTTTCTGTTTAAAATTTCACTCAAGTAAGAATCATGTCCTCCCAGTTACAGCGACCTTAACTACTGGAAGGAAGGGGAAGAGGGAACCCTGTCCATTTCTCAGTGTCCAAATTGGAGTGACAGAGAAAACTGTTGAAGCGACTCCATTCCCCTGAACACAACCAGGTAGGATGAGGAAATACATCTCTTTCCTTGCAACTTTACATCCCTCACATCCAAGTTTTTCATCCTGTGAATCCAAACTAGCAGCTGCCAATGTGTGTGACCCCTGGTCTTACATAAGCTGGGGAACAACCAGCCCCTGTTACCCTCAGGTCCCCTACAACCACCTTCATTCTACCTATGGCTCTTCTAAAAATGTGTACACATCAAAGCCACCTAACAACAAATCCATTCAACCAGAGACAGCCTGTTGGGGGAGCAGGGGTCTCGCCCCCTAGTTTGCTGTGGATCTCACCCAGATCTTCAGAGCATATCCTTGCCCTGCTTTGGCACAATGCAGGAGACTCTGCAGGCCCAGCACCTTCCCAAGGCTGGACTGTTGATCGATTATTTCCAAGTGTCACTGAGGACCACGTTCTCTGAACACTCTAACTGCACCTGGCAACACCAGGCAGGCGCCCCTCCGAGGAATCTGACCGGGGGAGTACTGGCCTGTCTATTACCAGGGAGAAAACAGTTTAAACGAAATGTTTGGGAGCATAAAGGGGAGGCGGAGGGAGAGCATCGATACTGTTCCAGCTCCTTTACCCCCAGGTGTTGGCGGGTGGAACTGTGTGGTCTGAAGTCAGCTGGAAGGTGCATAAACATCGGACATTTTCAGAGAAGGCAAAAGTAGACCCAGGATGGCGGGGACGCCGCCACCCGCGAGTTTCACGCGCACTTCAAACACCTCTTCTTCCCGACCCGGACCTGCGTGCACCCCCTCTCCCGCACCCCCTTCCCGCCGCCCCCCTCCCCTTCCCAGTCCCGCCCGGGGACTGCGCCCCGTGCAGCAAAGGCAGCAAGCGCCCCGCGGGAAGGGGCGCGGGTCGGGGTCGCGCTCGCGCGGGAGGGGGGAGCCAGGGGGCAGCGGGCGCCCGCCCAGCCGGGCATCCTACCGCCTGTGGAGCACGCCTCCTCCAGCTGCGCCGAGATGCTCTCCACCCTCCTCACGTTCATCTTTGGGGCGCAGGGTGCAGGAGCGAGAGTCGGGGTCCGCCGGCTGCGGCGTCTGTCGGCGGGTCTGGCACCGGAGCGCACTCGCCGCGCAGCCCGGGGGCCAACGTTGCGCCGGGAGCGAGAGCGGCGGCGGCGGCGGGCAGGGCGCACGGAGCGGGCTGCAGGTGCGGGGACCGGCCGGCGGGGGGCGCCGCGAGCGCCGAGCTGTGTGCGGTGCGGGGCCGCGGGGACGCGCGGGGGCGGCGGGGTGGGCGCGGGCTGGACGCGGGTGCCCGGCTGCCGGAGCCCCAGCGAGCCGCCCCCTCCCCGCGCCGCCCCGGCGCCGCCCTGCCACCTGCTGCCGCGTCCCCGTCCCCGGGGAGGGGCTGGCGCGGGGCTTGGGCGAAGGAGCGCTCAGACCCTAGGGAGCCTGAGGGGCACCTTCCTAGGGTGGCCGGGGGCACCCGCGGCGCCTCTGCGACCCCCTGCTCGCAGCGCCCCGAGCCTGGCTCTGCAGGGGCGGGGCCGTGGCCCGGAGCCTCGGTCAAGAACGCGCTACCGGGTTCCCGGGAGACCCAGATTCCGACAACTGGGGCTGAGACGTTGCTGCGCAAAGTTAGGCTGAGTTCGGGAGACACCCAAAGGGAAGCGCAAGGAGATCCCGTCTTAGAACCGGGAGGAGCGCCAGGAGCTCCCAGACGGGAAACTTTCCCAGCTGAAGCTAGCACCGGTCCTGCCAACGCTGGCTCCTCACACCAAGGTGCCCAGCGCAAGGCCAGGGCCAGGGCGCCCCGTGGAGAGGGGCCGGAGGGGACGGGGAGGCGGGAAGGGCACGCATCCCTAGGGAGGGGCTCCTTTGAGGCCTCTGGGGCGGCGGCGGGGGGCATTCACCCTACAGGGTCATGATCCCTCTTCAGCAAACCAAGGCCAGGAATGCTTGGGCAGATAAGGGCAGGCCAGTCAGCCACTTGTGGCCATGGTTACGACTTGAGGAAACCAAATTGGAACTGCCAACCTCTGTATCCACGAGAGTTGAGTGCCTGAAGCCTCTTTTGAGAAAGATCAGGGTGACCAGTTCTCTGGGAAACAGATAAAATTCCCTCCCATCCGCAACTGCTTAGTTAATTGGCCATTACTCGGTTTGATGCCATTTGTAAGTATTTGCGAAACCATCCACTCTGCTGCGCTGGAGCTCGCCCCACCACTCTGCACACACTTGTCCCTCCCTCCAAGAGGTCTCAGCTGACACTTCCCTGCCTTCTTCCCACCCCCAATTCCACCAGTGACTCCTTTGGCCTCCTGAGGCCCCTGACTTTCCTTTTAGTTCCTGGTTAAGATGCCTGATGCTGACACCACCAGTGCCTGGCTTCAAATCCTAGTTCCACTACCTGCTAATTTTGAGACTGGGTGAGGGTTATTTACTTTACATCAGCTGTAACAATGGAATAACAATGGTATCTATTTCATTGGTTTGCTGTGAGGATTGCAGGGCATTGATAGATGTAAAGGGCTTATGACAGAGCCTGACACATAGGGATCTCTAATTCTACAGCAACTCTTTCCAGAAAGTACTCTCATAATGTTTGGTCGGTAGACGATCACTAATAATTGTCCAGCTCTAAGTTCCATCCTTTCTATCAGGTGACTTCTAAAGCTACCTTCCTATGTTGATTTCGGTCCAGCAGCCTGGGTCAGAATCCCAATTCCAACTTTACTTATAGCTATGTGTCCAAGGGCCAATAATTTAACCGCCCTTCCTCATCTCTAAAACTGAGAAAATAATAGTGGCTGCTTCAGTTAACTGTTGGAAAAGAGTAAATGAAGCTCCATAAATAAGATGTTAAGAGCAGTTGTTGGCACGTAGTAAGAACTCATTAGGAGCTATCATGGTCATCATCATCTTTATATTTTATCATGGTGATTCGAAGAAGAAAGGCACCTCTGAACCCAGGACAGGTCTACCCAACCTTCCTTCATAATCTGGGAAGTAACATACAGCCCCTCTTCCATCTTCAAAGTACCCCAAACATTTTGTTGGGCCACCAGCCCACTTCTTAAATCTTATCCAATGAGTGTCTGTCTGATTTGATCCTACAAGGTGTCTATCCTTGGACTAGTTGTAAAGAAAGCAACAAAATTAAGTCCAGTGGATTGCTCAAGAGTTTACAGTACTGTGTATTATTTCCAAAATATTTCTGTGGGATCTTGGCTACCATGAAATTCATCTCCAGAACCTCTTTATTCAGACCTTTAGTCATTGCCAAATATCAAAGGGAAAATTATCATTTTGTGGCCCCTTTTACTGTTGGCTCTAATATTTGGGACTGAAGGGGGAGGGTAACTCTGCCTAGTTTGTACCATCTCCTCATTGGAGCTTCAGATAATGCAAAGGGTTATAGAGGAGAGATTCATAACTGACAAATAGATCCAGAGACATGGCAACATGCAACAGACTGATGATTCTCAGAGGGAAGGCGCAGCAGGGGGCGGGGGGGAGTGGGGAGAGATTAATCAAAGAGCTTATATGCACATATGGGCAGGAATGGAGAGGAGGGGGGAAATGGGGCTATCTGTAATACTTTCAACAATAAAGGTAATTTTTTAAAAAAAGAGAGATTCATGCATCCCAGCATGTTGTGCCAGCCTGTCACTCCTCCTTAGAAGCTGTAGCCATCCTAGCTCCAGCCCAACGTGCCCTCCCCCCTCAAATCATACACACAAAGATTCCCACATCTTTTATCATTAACCTTAGGTTGCTCTTTGTGCAACATGGGTGCACAGTGTTTCTTCAAGGAACCATAATTAAAAATGGGTGCAGGATTAATAAACTCACCATGCGCCAGTCACTAACCTCAGATTTTATGAACATTGTTTTATTTAGTCTTTACAAAACACTACAAAGTAATCACTATGATCATCATGGAGAAACTAAGACTTAAGAGAGGTGAACTGGTTTGCCAATTTCATTCCAGTAATAATCAGAACCTCTGAGATCTGAACCCACCAGTCTGACTCAAGAGCTCTTAATTGCCATGCTGTGCTATGACCCTGGACTAGGATTCAGATGCTTTGGGTTCAAACGTTTCCCGGTTCTGTGTCCTTCAGAAAATCACTGGTCATTTCTAAGCTTCTGTTCCTCATTTGTTAAAAGCAGAATTTCTGCTTCACAAGGTCATTTTGAAGATCAAGTCAGGGAATGAAAGTGACAGCTATATATAACCCTGGGAATGTTGTCCAAGCATCCAGGATTAGTTTTATTACTGTCTTGATCTTTTATTGCCTATTACTTTTATTGCCTGTTCTTTTCTGAAAGCCTTTCACATTTTAGCATGAATCTCTCTTGCTCCCCAGGACTCATGCAATAACAATAATAGTAGAAATTCTAGTACTTAATATTTATTGAGCGCTTATATGCATGATCTGTGTTTTAAACTCTATATTATATCACTTTACAGAACTATTTTTGACCTGATTTTAAAATGAGAATGCGACTCAAAGAGGGTTAGAGATGGTAAGTAACTCAAGATGAACCAGCTGGGAGAAGATACAGCTGAATTCTGAATTCACATGGGTCTGATTATAGAACTGGAGATTACAATTTCTACCTGATGGTTCTCAAACTTTAGCTTCTGTAAGAATCACAAAAAAGGCTGGTTTGAGAGCACCTGGGCTCCAGCCTCCTAGATGGACTCACCAGGTTTGGGAGAGGTGTTGAAATCTAAATTTTGCTAAATTAATAGACTATATTTTAGTGCAGTTTTAGTTTTACAAAAAAATTAACCGGAAAGTACAGAGTTCCCATGTACACCCTCTTCACGTCTCCTCTCCCCCTGCCCACTTCTCCTATTATTTAGCAAACTTGATCTTGGACTTTGCAGTCCCCAGAAGTGTAAGAACATAAATTCCCTTGGTTAAGCCAAGCGATCTGTATTATTTTGTTATGGCAGCCCAAGAAGACTAATACACACTCAAGACCTCAGGACCACGCATTGAGATATCACCACTCTATGGGGAAGGTGACCCCAGTGTGGTCTGCAGCCCAACAGCGTCTGCATCACCTGGGAGCTTGTCAGAAATGCATTATCCGGAGCCTGGCGCCAGACCTCCCGAATCAGTATCCTCATTTTAACAGCATCCTCACGTGGCTCCAGGTATACAGGTTAACACGTGAGGAGCATTGCTCATCAAGACAGGGAGGCACCCAGAGCTCACTGGGCACGAGAGGAGGCCGGTGTTATAATCACAACCGGTTCTCTGCATTTCCCCACAGTGAGATGAACCTGTTTTACCTTTTGCACCAGTTCCTGCTCACATGGCTAGAACTGCTTATTGGCTCATTAGATTTCAAACAGCCAATACCCACAACCTGGATCATCTGACTACAGCTGGAATTGCTTTGTGATTTCTATAATAAACAGGGGAAATCATCTATTTTGAGATCCTGGCCTTAAAGGGAATCTTCATATGCCATGAGGAGACAAAAAAAAAAAAATATTTCATACCCACTTTAGGGCAGGAGGGTTAATTCTGATATTCCTGTAGAATTTCTATGTTCAGTAGCTGATTTGGTCTTTAGAACTCGGAGAGGTAGACAGGTCAGATTTTATTATCCCCATTTTGCAGATGAAGAAACTAAAGTGCATGGAAAGTAAGAGACTTCCTCGAATTTCCCCAGGGACCATAGAAGGCAGCCAGGACGCAACCTTCATCATCTGGCATCTCTCAGCACTTGATGCCCTACCCCTTGCCAAGGTTACACAAGCTGCAGTGCTGCCAATGGAACTGCAACTCCCGAGGCACGAGAATTCAGATCCGCCGAACGGCTTCGTCTTCCAGGATAAGTCGATGTTACAAATGTAAAATTATGGTATCGCTTAGCTGCATTTCCAGGCTCGGGAACGTCAGGAAATCCACAGGCTACATCCTGTATGGGGCAGGAGACCTGATTAGGGGATTTGCTCTGGAATGGAGACTTAGTTAAACCAGAGAGTTCTGCAATTGCGTAATGTTCGCAATGAAGTTGACGCTGAAGAGGTTTTACCTACATCCCACATCTCTAGGTTCTATATTTGAACCATATGTTCTAATTGGGGGATAGGTGCATTAAATTCCAAGCCAATTTATAACTTTTATCCTGGTGTTTTCTTTAATTGCTCATTGCACTGCATTTAGACTAAAAATAGGTCCTTGGGGAGTAAGAATCTGTTTACCTGTTAGCACTTAGCTGTCCAAAAATGATTTCAATGTAACTAAATGAACCTGTTTCCAGAGTGCTCTTTGTAATGAAAAGTTGGACATAGCTGAAAACTGAATTTCATTCTAAATCCCTAGTTTTATTCAAATATCTGTTCAAACAGATCAAGTCCTTAAAAGACAAAGGAGATATGGGTTGCTTTGTTTATGTGTGTGTGGTTCAAAGCACTATATTAGATGGCCCATAAGGAAGGTACTTGCTATAGTCAAGATTTTTCAATTAATTAACATTGGGGGAGGGTGGATGTGTTCAATTTTTTTTTTTTAATGTATTAGTAAAATTAAAGTTCTTTATATAAATTAGAAATGTTGTAGGGAAAACAAGAATCTATATTTTCAGTTAAGGTTAAAAATAATTGCCCCAGTTCTGAGCCTGGATAATTCAAAACGAGGTTTGACAATCTGTCAGAATTGAGGAGTAAAACTGCCACATACACACTTGTCAAAAGAGATGAGGTATCTTATGCTCAGGTTTAGGTGTGTTAGTGAACACCCTGTCGACAAGTGGAAAAGAGAGGAAGAAGGATGACTGAGACCTTCAAAGTCTCCATGCCATTCGGTTTTCAGAAGTCCAGAATTCTTTAGATGGGTGATGTTAATGAATGGTCATTTATATTTTATTTCCTTTACTGATTTTTGGCAAGTACCTAAATTTTATCCAAGTGATTAGAACAGCTATCAAAATACTCTTCCACTCATTCACATGCAACCAAAGTTTAGTAAAACAAAATTCATGAATTATTTGAAAAAGCTTTTTTTTCCCCTCTTAGCAATATTTGGATGAATAAGAGAGCATGACTGGCATGACTACATGGTAGCAATAAGGTTATACTGGGAAAATATTGGTATTAGATTAACTTTGATATTATCAACTCAAAAATTTTAGTAGATAAACATGTAATGTAACAAAAATTACTTAACAAGTTTAAGACTCACAATAATCCTATGGACTATTACTGTTCGTATACCCATTTCGCAGATGAGGAAATTAAGGCACCCAGGTACAAGCCATTAGAGGCAGCGTTCAAACCTGGGCACTCTGGCTCCAGAGCTCATGCTGCTAATGGTGACGTTACACTGCTGCAGAGCAAGGAGAGATTCTAGTGCATCTTCCTGCACAACGCAAGCACTGTTAACCCTGGCTTAGCACAATGAGTAAGGTGCCAAACTCCAATCCTGAAAACTGTGGGTTTGTATTAAATGTGGGTTTGTGTGTCATTTTGAGGTAGATATGAAAAAATGTCTCAGTCATTAAGCACAATCTCAAAAAATAAAAGCACGTTATAAAGATAGTATAAATTATCAACTGGTCATCCACTAAACAGAAAAATCCCCCCAAAATCACAAGGTGCAGGGGAGAGGAGAGAGCATTCTCTAATTCCATCTCATCCCACCCTGTCATTCCTCCTATAAAAGATACAAGCACGTTAGTCTGCCCTATTGATAATCTGGGACCAGGCACAGGATTGGAGCCCATTTTCAAATGCATTTTAACCAAATTCTGGCCAGCCCTATGCCATGGAAACCAAAAAAGAGAATTTTCCAAGAAGACAGTGGCTGCAGTAAAAGATGTCCAGTATACAGAGGCCTAAAATAACGTATCCATCATCATCAGGAGCAAGGAGAGCATTGTGACCTTCTTCAAGGATTAACAAGCAACTCCTTGATCGTATATTTAAGGTTGCTCTTTGAAAATTAACATCGTTTTATTTTGCAGACTGAAGTTATGCATAATTGGTATTTCTGGATAATAAGAGCTACCATTTTTGAGCACCTATCATATGCCAAGTTCTGTAATTGTCACTCGGTATTGTCTAGCTACTACTTGCAAGGTAGCAAATTTCCTTCCATGTGATCAATGAGGATCCCCAGGTTCAGAGCTGTGAACTGAGATCACAAGTCGGATCACTGGCTAAGCTTACATGAACAGGCCGAACTCACAAGGTCACAGACCTTGTGTTTTTGGTTTTTATTAATATACTGTACAGTTCCTGTTGTGTTCCTGTGACAAAAGGAAGTAGGAACGCTGTAAATCATATCCACTGATTCAAGGATCTCCTTTTAATCACTTGTTCCAATTTTGTCTGCCTTCACAATTTTGACTGACATTTCTATTTGAATTCCATAACAATTCAAGAATCCTCTGGCTTTGCTCATGGAGATGTTTTAATAACTAGAGACAGACTCATAGAAAGCAGGCAGACAGCTCTGGTGGGTTGGGGGTGGAGGGATTGAGCCAAAAAGGAGAAAAAGAGAGAGAGCTCATGGACATGAAAAACAGTGTATTGATTTGGGGGCAGGGGTGATGTGGAAGAAGGCATAGAGGGGATAAATGGTGATGGAAAAATAAAATAAAAACTAATAAAAGTGTTAGAAGCTGAACACAGGCTGTGGAGAAAGAGTACTAATGTCTAATTATTCTTTTTGGAAAAGGTGGGGCCGGATGGAGGGTGGGTAAATAATAATCCAGAACTACCAGCTAAGAAGATAAATAAAAATGAGTCCAATAAGAAAAGCTAAAATAAATTGTTCATAAAATATATCAAGGTATGAATAACTGAAGTGTGAAAAGAGAAGGTGCTGGGCCTGAACACAAACCTGCGCCGGTAGCAGTGACATCTGGGGCAGCAGGGAGACCTGCCCTGACTCCATACTCTCAGGAGTTGAGTTTTTACCCTGGCCGGGTATATTTAGATAATTTACAGTTTAACTTTCTTTACTATTACTTTTCCCATCTGTAAGATGGGAGCAGCTCATCTTCTCCACAGTAAAGTGAGTTTCAAGTGTGATCATGTGTGAAAAAGACCTTAGTAATTTGCATGTTTTTGCAAATTAGATCTTAGAACAATTTGGAATGATCCATCTGTCCATTGAATTAAAGACCCAGGAAGCCTTACAGTAAGATCATCAAAAGAATACTGTTCATGAAGCAATTTGTGATGCTAGGTGAGCCTGAGAACACTATTTTTTTAATTAATAGAAATTTAGCTAATGGCACATTATCATGGATCAATAACTGAGCAGATGGTGAACGTGAAACATAATCATTGTTTTTGGTAACCAACCCGAATGTAGCGGTTTCAGACTGTTAGAAATGAGTGCCAACCATGCCTGGGATTAGAGGTCACTGTCTGATCATGAACAGCAGTGCAAAGAATTACAACAGAGCCAACAATCCTGCTGTGAGCCTTCTAACAGCAAGAGTGCACTCTGAGTGCAAAGTTCCTGATTGCCCGGTGTCAACTCACAGAGCACGCCCGTCCCCTGGTCCTGCTGCGGCTTCTCTCTCAAAGCACCTTGTTCCTTTCTTACTCAGGACTTATCATAAATTGTAAATAAGTATTTACTGTGTAGTTAATTATTTAATGACCGCTCCCAAGACACACACACGTACACACACACGCACACAAATGTAGTCTCCCTGAAGACTGGAATCACATTTGGTTTTTTGGACAAATGGGGAAAATGGGCACTCAATAAAAGATCTATTGAATAACAGGATGAATGATTCTTTGTTGTTTCCGGATGATCCTTTCTGCTACACCTCAAGGTGCAATACTCAGACAAGAACACCTTACTGTTTTCACATAGTGAACATATCATGCTTTGCAAGTCTTCCCTGGAGCATTATTGAGGCTGACATGCACACTACCTGTATGGGTGGGGGGTGGGTCTACACACTAACAAGGTGGGTGGAAGGGGGCCAGGGGTTGTTGAGTGCTGACCTCTGGGAGCTATAGGAAGGAGAAAGAAGCATTAAGAGAGGTGTCCAAACTCCAGTGCCTCTGCTGAAGCATGCTCAGTTCAACCTCTAAATGTGGGTGACTCTCCCCAACACCCCACTGAGTTTCAGGGTTCCCTTTGGTCTTACTCTTGTCTTGTGGGCAGTGCCGACTGTTCTCTCTGAGCAGCCAATGATGGTCCTCAGCTCTCCTGAGGTGACACCTGGTTGGTTTAGAGACAGACAGTAAAAGTTCCCATTCACAAGCCCAGATGGATGAGGTGTGGGGATCCTGGGTGAAGTTCACAGGTTGAACCTGCCTCTGAACTCATGAGCCATGTAACACCTGTCCTCTCAGTTCACCTTATATACCTGGTACACACTTTCCAGAACCCTGGGAGCTCTAATGCTCCCTCTATACTCTTTCCTCCAGGTCCCGACCCAGGCTAGACCTTAAATCAACACACTTATTATCTTCTCATCTCTAACAATGAAACGTGATGGACAGTCAGGAAAATTCTGATCCTACCCGGCTCCGATTATCAGCAGAAGGAAAACTGATCCCTGTTCCTCAAGAGAAGAAACATTTTTTTTTTTTTTGTCTCTGAAACACAACTATGTGCTCAGCATGCTCTGAAATTGGATGATAAAGAAAATGTTGGCATGATCTACCAGGAATGTTAGGGTCCCGTTTTCACCTCAATAGGCCAAATGACTTGGCCAAGAGTAAGCTACCTGCAGATCCTGACAAGCTGCTCATATTTCTGTCTACCTCTCAGGCCAGGAACTAATCCTAAACCTGTCGCTGAAAGGTATAAAAGACCAGCTTATCCTCAGGGCTGAATGCAACTCTGTGTTTCTTGCAGGGAAAGGCTTGTCGCAAGAATACTTTGAAATGAGAAAAGGTGAATAAATAACATCCAGGCTATGATTTACCAAGTCTTACGATTTGCCTGGCAGTGTGTATCAATTCACTCTAAAGGCTCTTCCTGACGTGCCAAGCATTAGCTCAGGCCCAGCTCCCCAGTCCCAAATTCCCAATATCCCAATAATCACATGGATGTTCTAACACCTTTTGTAGGGACCAGAGCTTCAAGGCACAAACTTGCCATGTCCTAGCTTTTCTTCCCCCTTCACCAGCTGTGCACTTATTGTAGATAAGTTCAAATGAGTTGTGACAACTACTTTTACAGCCTAGGAAAATATCAGCTAAAACCAAATAGGATTAATAGAATTATCAATCTGGGAGTACAGGCTCTTATTAAAAAACAAAGCAGCCCTGGCCAGTTTGGCTCAGTGGTAAGAGTGACAACCCATGGACCGAAGGGTCTCAGGTCCGACTCCCAGGTCCAGGGAATGTACTTCAGTTGCAGGATCCAGGCTCCACCCCCGCCCCTACTGGGGCACATGTGGGAAGCAAGCAATGGATGTGTATTTCTTTCCTCTCTCTCTCTCTTTCCCCTCCATAAAATCAATGGGAAGAATGGTATTTAAAAAAAAGGAATCTTGCCTCTACTCAGATAGTTGGAGCATAATATAATACACAAAAAGGTTGCGGGTTCAATCCCTGGTCTGGGTGTATATAGGAGGCAACCAGTTGATGTTTCTCTCTCTCTCTCACCCTTCCTCTCTCTCTAAAATCAATAAACATCTATGGGAGAGAATAAAAAAGACAGCAATCTCATTGTTTTATACACACATAAAGACTGTATAATCATTAACATTTATTTGCTTTGTTATATATTTTTTTATTTTACTCCAAATACTTTTTTCCCCCACCCTGGAAGCATTTGTAATTAAGAAATTACAATAATAAGAAATTTTACAGTTCACCAAATAAAATTGTAAAGGCAAAAAAACAAAAACAAATATGAATTAAGGGTTTAGACATTAGCCCTTAAGGGTTGTGTCTCAACTTATGTCACCTGATATCCATTTAACAAGAGCATCCTTTGGTTTGGTGATGAGAACACAAGTGAGAACAGCTACAGAAATAATATTCTCAGTTTCCCCACACGTGGTGATCACTTAACAATGAATAGCATGAACTGAGTTTCCCTTTAAATCATTGCTTCAAACAAAAGTTAGCCAACAGAGCCAGACAATAGTGCTCCCTCCTGCCACGTGATGATGGCTGGAATGAAAATAGTGCAACCAATGTCAAAGGTTAACACCCTGACACTTCTATCTGAGTAATCTAAGCTAAATGCTGCCTCTTTGGGTCACGGAACACACTCTCTAGGCATTTCAGTTAGCAGTCTCTCCACCCACCATCCAGATTCTCTATTTCTGATATATGTTTAGGTGTTAGAGAGGATCACATGGCTTTTTCCATAAATCACCTTCAGCCAGATCTAGTTATTCAAATCATTTAGCAACAGCAGACACTGCAGGAAACACTCAGGGTGTGTTAAGTCTGCGCTGACCGCTTCTTCCAATGCTTCCCCCTTCCCATGCATAGACATGATCTGGGACAGGAAGCTGGCTCCCACTTGGGGGAGCCAGGAGTGTGCAGAAAAGCCAGCCCTGCACTCCCCCAAGTGGGACCCAACCAAGCTCATGGCATCTAGCCTGTGTAGGAAGGTTAAGAAGTCAGAAGTAGCATCTTGGGATCCTGGGTAGCTTTGAGACATTCAGGAGCTGTCTGTGGGGGGTGACATTTGGGGACCTTTCCTACCGACCAGCCTACAGAGGTGTGAGAGACAGAAAAGAGGAAACAGCCTCGCCCAGAGAGCGGACAATGGCACATTTTACTCCTCCCGCTCCCGCAGCTCTCTGCACAAATTAAGTCCTCAATAAATATTTACCAAAAACAAGGCTTTTCCAATAGTCTAAACCGCTTTTCTTCATCACTTTATTCTTCATGTGACAACGGAATTGCTCTTTTATTCTTTTGCAGGGCATTAGGGACCATCAAGTTCAATTGACTCCTTTTACAAAGTATCAAAAATCTGGAAACTTTGAGCAGCTTGGACACAGCTGCCCAGTTAGTTCCAACTGTAGCCTGTGGGAACTTGACCCTCTTTGCTTCCCCAAGGGCTGAGCCCAAGTCCCTGATTTATTCCAGATCATTGGCCTTTCCAACCTCAGGACCTTCCACACAATATTCCCTCCGCCGGGAATGCTATGTTCTCTGTCCCTCAGGTTGTCTGGCAAATATCACTTCCTCAGAAAGCTCCTGACTTCCCAGGCTCCATCTTCACTTCTCTAAGTACCTTGTTTCTTTCTTTCCGAGAGTTTACTACAAATTGTAAATATATATTTTTGTATGTATTTACTTGTTTAATATCCATCTCCCAAAACACACACACACACCTACACACCTGTAATCTCCTGAAAGACTAGAAACACATCTGGTTTTCTTTTACTTTTCTTTCACCATTAGCCATCCAGTGCCAGGCTCAGTGCTTAGCATAAAATAGCTGCTCAATAAAAATCTGTTGAATAAAAGAATGAATGATTATTTTGATTCAGGGGTCACCCCTTTCTTTTGTATCACAATGCACAGTGTCTCTCTTCAATATAAAGATAACTGAGGATGCAATCAGCCCAATAACTGATTTCTCTGGAAAAGCTTGGCTTTATGCAGTAGATAGATTCACCTGAAGATTCCATTTCTAAGTACAACAACTGATCATCAAAGGATAGAATTCTGGAGAGAATCAAAATAGCATTGCGTTTCATGTGTCACCTTAAGAACACAATTTCTCCCAGGAGAATGAACAAGGGGGCAGAGGTGTTGAAATAGAGCAAATGAACATTTTAATACACACTCCAGAAAACAGCAGGAGGCAGAACGTAGAATTAGGAAAGATGACAAGTTTATAGTTCAGATCAGATCTCAAAAAGAAATAATAGTCTATCCAGTACATGAAATGGGGCAACTTAAATTTTTCTGCTCTCAATTGTTTCTCCTCACTTGTGGATTGTCATTTTATTCATTCACCTTGAAAGTCCTTCAAGGATTCCCTAGTGTCCTCAAGGATAAAGCCCTCCTTCCTCTGAAGGATGTGTGTGGCCTTCCACAATCTATTCCCTGCCCTTCCCTTTAGAGTCACATCCTGACACCCACCAACCTGCCCATATGCTCTAAACACACAGAAATACTGTGGTCCCAGCAGCCACAGTCTCCACAACCCCATGTCCTGTATGTGTCATCACGAATTCTGGAGGACTAGTCCCCACCTTGACCAATTGTTCAGTCTAGCTTTGTGTTAGTTTCCTGCTGCTACCGTATTGGCTTAAACCAACACAAATGTATTATTTTACAGTTTGGGAGGTCAGAAGACAGAAATGGATTTCACTGTGTTAAAATCAACATGTAGGCAAGGGTGCATTCCTTGCCGAGGGTTCCAGGGAATAATCTATTATCTTGTCTCCTCCAGCTTCTAAAGGCCACCCACATTCCTTGGCTTTCGGCCTCCTTCCATTCAAAGTCAGCAATGGCCAGTTGAGTCTTTCTCACTCTGCATCACTTTGACACTGACTCTGCCTCCTTCCTGCATATTTGAGGATCATTGTGATTACATCAGACCCACCCAGATAATCCAGCAAGTCTCTATTTAATGCCAGCTGATTAATACCCTTAATTCTGTCTGCCACCTTAATTCTCCTTTGCTATATTAAATGACATATTTACAGGTTATCTGGATTAAGACACGGATATCTCTGGGTGGCCATTATTCTGCCTACCACAAATTCCAAGTACACCTTACCCTTCATTTCCCATTTGGTGCCATTGCGCCTGTGAGTGACAGAGTCAGGTGCTCCTCATCTCATCTTTGGCTCCAATGATTCTTATATAATAGGATTTATCATTTAGTATTAAAATCGCTGGCGTATAAGTATATCTTCATAAGACTATTTCAGAATTGGATACTAAATAAAAATGGATCTTGTAAACAAGCCAGGTACTGTGCTATATATTTTGTATCATTTTATTTTTATATCAGTACTATGAGATAGGAATTATATCCACTAAACAGATGGGAAAACTAAATATTACTATGGTTAAGTTTATGCACCTCTTGCAACTCAGAACTGAGATTTGAACTCATGTCTGTCTGGTTTCCATGCTAACCTACATTATCTCAACTTGAGGCCTGTTATGATTTACACTAAAGACCCAACACACAACAGATGTTTATTAAAGATCTGTTGACTTTTGACTTTATTAAATAATCTCTTTTCCCTTACTATTTCACTCTCCATCTTGATGGGAAAATAAATCTATTCATTACATCTCATTTCTTTGTTCTGCTTCTCATCTCAAAGCCAGATTTTTTTGCCAGAATTAAATATCTGTTCTCAGTGGACAGAAAGATTATACATTGTTTTATTATTTAAGTGAAACAGATGATCACTATCCAAAGACTATGAAAGCTACTTAATAATTAAACTGTACCTTTGCTTGAAATGCCAACACCCAAAGCTTATTATCCGTCCTTCTGAAGAAAAAAACTTAAATCAGTAGCTCCCAGCTTCAAGAGTTCAGCAGGTCTAGAGTGGGTCTTGAGTATCTCTGTTGACATCTTGCCAGCCAAGTCTGGTGATATGCTGGGTTTGGGGATCAGAGTTTTAAAGAATGTTGCATAACATTCTTTAGTCTACATTGCCTTAGTGTGTGGTTCCTCATAGAAAAGAAATTGTTCGTTCACTGTGGAAATTCATGAATGCTTAATAATAAATGAATCAAGCACTATAACTTAAGTGATAGCATTATATGCTCTAGGTTAAAATAGATAGGAAATAGTTAACTGTGGTGAGTGAAATTCTTGCAGTTTTTCCTAAGAATGTATCCAGTTTATTCTGAGGCATGATTTTTTATTAATGGAATACCCCATTAAACCCGAACAACTTTTCTTTCATAAAAATGACAGAGAAAAGCAAATAAATCAATATTCCTTTGGTTACTAATGTGTGCAGTTTCTTTTTTCTTTCTTTTTTGTTTTTGTTCACATATCACCTTTACTAAAGACTTGTTTGTACTTGAAAAACAAATCTATTTACCAACACATAGGCTTACCCACCTGTTTCCTGAGCTGAAAAAATAAACGAAGTCAATTATATATTAAGTGCACTGAGAAGCAGAAGACTTTTTGTTGCTCTCTTTCCTCAGGTTGTTTAGATGACATCTAAGACCTACACTGACATTTTGTAACAACATCTATGATGTGTAACACACGCAAATAGGAACTGCTCCTATGTAGACACTAACCCAAAGAAGCATTATTTACCTTTTCTGTGAGCTGTGGACCCAGGAAAACACACACTTTTACAACCACGAAGGTAGAGAAAAGCAGGCATGGCAAAGCATGGCCTGCCTTTAACACTTCTTTCCAGAATTTACATACACCCCTTTTGCTCAAATCTCATTGGCCAAAGCAAGTCACATAGCAACAAAGGGATAGTGGAAACAGACAGAGGAAAGGACACCAAGCAGAAAGAAGAATCACCTTCGAAGTCTCAGAAGCCAGAGACAAAATGGTTTGTCCATTAGTGGGATTTCTTTGGTAAGAGTTTGATGGGGGTGATAATGACAAGACATGACACTAAAGGCAGTAACCTGAGGACACATAAAACTCCTATAAATCTATCAAGGACTTTGAATTGTATCTTGAAGAAAATGAAGTTAAAGGTTTAAGTAGAAAAGTGGAGTAATCCAATTTGTGTTATTGAGTGATAACTCTGGCTATAGCATAGAGACTTTATTTTTGTGCATCTCGATTTACCAGGAGAATACTCGAGTGGAGAAATCTAGGAAATAGCTAAATACACAAGATTGGTAGGAAGCATTAGCATATACATTTTAGAAAGTTTCAAATGCATAACTTTAGATTAGATGTGGCCCTTAAGCATGATTTGTTTGCCTGTAAGCTTGTGAAAGAAATTGAGTTTGGAGGTCTCCTGATGATGCATGCACTCTTCACTTGGCCCTAATCCCCACCGTTGCTTCTCTTATGCCTTTCTGGTTTGTACATCGTGCTAACTCGCTGGCTCCTGGAGTTATTTGAGTTTGTGACATCTGATGTCATTAGGGTTGCCAAATAAACTATATGATGACCTATTAAATTTAGGTTGCAAATAAACAATGAATATTATTAGTATGTTTTATATTTTTATTTGCTAATTTTTTCAACATTAGATATGGTTGATAATTTAATTCATGACATTGGATGGCATTAGCAAGGATAGTGTGCAGAATAAGAAGTAGAGAGGGCTCTAGACAACGAGAAGAGAGTCCATATTACCATTAATGATAAAGTTCCAAGGGCCAAAGCAGAGAACCATCAACATTTAAAAAGCATTTGAGAGAAAGGAGAAAGAGGACAGATGCAGGAGAAAGTCGAGAGTGCAAAGTAAGGGAAACCAAGGCCAAAAATGCCGCAGGAGAGGTCAACGATACCACATGCTGCGAGGGTATCAAGCCAGGTAAGAACTGAAATTTTTCCACGGGATCTGTGACAAGGACATCATTGGTGTCCCTGAAAGGCTATTTTAGGAGAGCAGCCAGGGCAAAATCAGTTGCCTTCAACTGAGGAGAAGATAAAGCGAAAGTAGAGAAAGAATATGTAACTATTCAAAAAACGTTGGCTATGTTGGCAACGAATGAAGGAGCAGGAGCTAAAATAGGCATGGAGTCCAGAAAACTTTGCTCTTTTCATTTTCATGGTGAGCCTTGATCACTTTGACTGCTGATGAGAAGAAACCAGTCAAGAAGGATGAGTTAAAGAGATGGAGGAGACAGAACAATCAGCGGTCATTTTATGAAGGAGCCGGGCCTAGATAAGATGCATAGTCCAGTTACAGAGATTTGTCTCAGGAGAAAGGCCATCACTGCAGCAGAAAGGATGAGAAGCTGATGGGTGTCCATGCAACAAGAGTGGTCCAAGCGTTTGAAGGGATTTCTCAATGAGGGCTTCTGCTATCATTTTCCTGGGAAGTAGACATGAGCACTTCTCTTGACTTTGAGTATGGCAGGAGGCGGGAAATGGATAAGGAAAGAGGTATCAATAACCTGGAGAAGTTTTAAATTGTCATATAAACCTTAGGAAAGAGTCCTGGATTAGAAAACACTGGAGGAATACTTAGTGGAGCTGCATTCTCTGTTGGGTGAAAGCTACACTGAACTCAAGAGTGATCACTGGGGTCTTGACAATCTACAGAACTCTTGGCCTCCCTCTGCATGAGAACTCAAGCCTTTCCCTAGGGTCTTGTTTTAATGTGGAGGGAATCTAGATCCATAGGCTCTGTCCCTGCATTAGCTCTGGAATATTAAGTGGTGCTGTGAAATGATAGAAATTAACAGCCCAAGAAAGGGAGTGGTGAATAAAACCAGGGACAGCTGTGAATCTTGAACCTTTTCTTGCCTGGACTCATCTTCTTACATCATTTTGGGATAATGCATCTGTGTCCATTCAGTTTTTTAAATATTTCCTCTCTCTGACTCTTTTTCAGAACATTTAATAAAATATTTAATCACTGCTAATTTGAAGAGAAATGTACTGCTTGATAACCCAACCTAAAGTTCTACATATTTCATAATTTTAGATGATACTGCATTCATTCACTCACTTCAACAAATAGTTTTTAGGTGCTATCGTACGTCAAGTACTCATATTGGTAAGATAAACAGAGTACCTCGTCTCAGGGAGTTTAAACAAGTCCAATTATTTCAAATTAACTTGCACTTCAGGAAAAACTAGGACATAAAATGTGACTTAAAAATCCAATGCAAAAGCCAAAATAAAAAAACAAAATAAATTAGGTAATGGCTAATCTCTTATGAGGGATTCACCATACGTACATTTAAACAATAATCTCTCCTGGAGTATTTGAAATATAATTTGATTTAAAGACCCTCAGCGTACCTACAATTCTTTAGGAAGACATCCACTCCATTGAGTGAGATGTATCTGTACCTGCCAAGTCACCCCTGTGATTCATACACACATTTCTGTGCATCCCTTATAATCCACTTTTCCTATTGCCCTCCCTTCAAAGGTGCTGGTCAATATAAGGAGAAATCACATGGGTGCTTAGCGGAGAGCATGTCAACGCTGGTGAACTCTCTTTCCTGTTCAGTTTCCCCTTGTTCTTCTCTTATTTATTCTATCAAAAGATGCCCCGGGGACATATTTTATTTGGGGACATCTATTTTATATGAGCCTGAGGAGTGATACTACCAATGAAGAATCTTGGCAAGATGGTGAATTCCATGAGCACAGAAACTTCCTCTCCCTTACTCAACATTTTATGGTATTTATTTTATTTATTTATTTATTTATTTTAAACATAACTTCATTGATTTCAGAGAGAGGAAAGGAGAGGGAGAGAGAGAGAGAAACATCAATGATGAGAGAGTCATTGATCGAGCCCACAACCCGGGCATGTGCCCCGAACGGGAATCGAACCCCGATCGCCTCGATCCTCAACCGCTGAGCCATGCCAGGCTGGCCATTTTATGGTATTTATATTGTGCAGAGTGCTTATGTTCCAGGCATTGTTCTGAAATACTTACAAATATGGATTCGTTCAATCCCCACAGAAACCCTGTAAAGTAGATACAAACAAAATTTGACAACTGAGAAAACTGAAGATGAGCCCATAGATCTAACGAGCAAAAACATTTAGATCTGAACCCAGGCAGTCTGGCTCCAAATCTCGCACCTGTAAGCAACCGATCCTCTTGGCTGCTGCCTAGTACTGAGGCAGGCAGGCTACTCCTTGGACTCAGCTGGCAGGAAGCCAAGGCCTGCAAAACTGCCCCTTGGGCCTTCCAGAATCCTCCTGTCAACCAGCCAGTCAGCAGCTAGACTGACAGGCACTGCAGACTGCAAGATTTACTCAGGGGGGTTAGGGTCTTTTCCTTCGCTCATGCATGCGCACTAGCAAAAAAAGATTGAACTTTCAGTGTCCTTGACTCATTTAAAGGCTAAAAATCACACCCCTCGGGGGAGACTTAACACATGACATTGAAGAAACATGTATTTACACCGTGCAGCGTCCCAAAAGCCCCCGCCTCTACATACTTGGACATCACTTTGCAGCCTAAGCCTCCTTAAAATTCTCCCAGCCGTTGTTTGGAAGCAGCCCCTTTCCTTCCCCTTTGCGGTGCTGGCTTCCTCGGGCATGAGCTAAACGAACCACCTTTCTCTGCATCGGTTTCTGGTGATCTGGTTTGATTTTTTTTCCTGAGAGATGGCAAAAACCCAGAGCACCAGTAACAACACCATGATGTCACCACTGAAAGTTCAGCACCAAGCACAGTGCTTAGAGATTGTAACTGCTCAGTAAATACTTGACTAAATGATATGAGCCCGGCCGGGCGTGGCTCAGCGGTTGAGTGTCAACCTAGGATCCAGGCAATCAGGGTTCGATTCCCGGTCAAGCACATGCCCGGGTTGTGGGCTCGATCAATGACTCTCTCATCATTGATGTTTCTATCTCTCTCTCTCCCTCTCCTTTCCTCTCTCTGAAATCAATAAAGATATATTTAAAATAAATAAATAAATGATGTAAGAAAGGTAATGGGTTATATTTCCATGTCCTTACCACTAAACCACCCATTCTCTAAGAACATCTCACCTACCTCGCCATCCCCAGAATAAAGAATCTAATCAGAGCCTACTTGGTGTTTCCTTTCATCGAACAAATAATTATTAAGTGCCCCTCCTGATAAATGTGCTGGTGATACATTAATTGACCCACCGGCAGTGTAAGGTGGAATCTGTGCAGTGAGATGAGCGGGATGTGGTTCTGGTGTGTCAGCCCCTGAGGCCAGCAGTCCTTGACCTCTCGAGCACTGTAGTCTATTTCCAAGTAACCACTAAAACATTTTTAATTGGGATTAAACTAAAAGCAGTCAACCTAGCGATACCTCAGCTACATATCCATGCCTTTTCAATGATGATCGTCAACTACTGAAAGGTTGGGACTCCGTGAGAATATTATTACTGCTTCCCATGAATGGAGAGGCATTTTTATTTAGAGATCAAGCAACATGAAAGGGCTATGAAGTGATTTGAATTGGAAGGCACCTGAGATGTAAAGAGAAGCACATACGAAAGAGAATAACAGTAGCACAGCAATTGCCTTTTCTGCAAGAGAGACAAAGCAAGACAGCTTCTGTTTTAAGAATTTTTATAGAGGGGAGTATTTCCATGACAACTGAATACATACTTATTCTAATTGCGGGAGAAACAAAGCATCTAAAAAGTCAGGAAATGTGTTCCAGGCCCACAGAATAAATCCCAGCCAAACTAGGAACATTGATGCTGCATTAAAAGCAGCGAAAATTCACCACCAGATTTTCAATTTTAACTCAACATAAAAAGTATGATATTTCCTGATTCTCTAAATCATTTCAGCTGAGATCTTAAAAACTGGCTTGAGGTATGTGGATGAAAAGGGGCCACATACTAAACCTGACAAGCTCGGGGGAGGCCTGCATGGCGGCCTTACAAACTCAGAGACCTAAAATAACCACAAAGGATGGTCTGAAATTAAAACTTTTAACTAAGCCCAGCTGGTGTGGCTCAGCTGGTCAAGTGTCATCCTGTGCACCAGGAGGTTGCCAGTTCAATTCCTGGTCAGGGCACATGCCCCGGTGGTGGCCTTGATCCCCCTCTCCCTTGCTCTCTCTGAAGCAAAATATATATATATATATTTTTTAAAAACACAACTTTTAACTAAAAGCAATTTATGGTGGGTAGTCATGTCTTAGGCTAGAATCTTCCCTGACAAAGGTCAATTTTCACCTTAACTAAACCCATTGTCTTTTTGCATCTATGATGACATACCTTCGGCATGTCAAAGTAATTTCCTTTTCCTGAACCCCTAAAAGTGCAGGTACTGCACCAGAGTGGAGACCACAAGTCCCCTCATTATTATTGAGTGAATTGTTGACTGTTAACTACCCTGTACTCACCTCTGTAAGAAGGATGTGTCTATCATTTTAGTTTTTATCCAATCCCAGAAGTCCCATCCCTCAGTCTCACACAACACACACACACACACACACACGCACGCACGCACGCACGCACGCACGCTTTGCTTTCTCCCGCCTCTGTAATATCACCAGTGGATTTCATGTAACCCTCTTCCGGCTCCTCCTCTGTTTACAATGTATAAAATAAGCTGCAAAAGTACCATTCTCTAGGGAGCACTTTCTCAATCCCTTGAGATTTTTCTTCCTAGAAATTGACAGTTTGGCTCAAATAAATTCACAAAAATTATCTACAGGTTTGAATGTTTCTTACACGGACAAGAACATGTAACTCTGCACATCCATAAGCTTTGATTCTTGACCTTAATTACTGAAGATTATATTGACTAAGGAAAATAGGGAACATCTCCAAGCTGAACCTGATGGGAATGTGACGAAATTGTGGAGTTTACTTTAAATTAATGCTAATTGAGTGGTCTGACTTATCAGAATAGTTACCTCTCCCTTATATACACAAAAGATGTTATAAACAACATCCTGTTTTAGTTTCTTTCAAAGATTTGTATGAGAAATATCATATATGAAATTAATGTGATCTAAAGTGCAGTAAACTGACCTAAGTCAACAAGTCTGGTCTAAGATTAACAAAAATATGCAGGATAGAGGACAGTGATTCTTTTTAACACAAGACCATTCTATTCCAAAATCCATTTTCCCTTTGAAGAATTCTACTGGGGACTTCTATAGGGACTTCCTTTCTCACTCTCTTGAAACAAATTTCTCTCCTGACCCTTTCTGGAATTCTCCATCGGCTGTTGAGAGTGTATGATACTGGCGATCCATATATACAATGGAGTGGTGGTAAATGCATGGTGTTTAGGGCTGGAAGACCTTAGTCCAAGCCCTGCTTCAATCACTTCCTACCTATTGATATAAAGAAAATCTGTTGACCTCTCAGGGCCTAGGTTTTTTCATCTGATTAAAAGAAATAAAAATATATCAGTCTAAGATGTTCACTCAGCAAAGTTTATTGTGCAGGAGGCAAGAGATTAAGCACTGGAGATTAAAAAAAAGTTATGCCTGGCCTGAGTGGCTGAGGGGTTGAGTATCGACCAAGAATCTAGGAGACTGCGGTTTGATTCCGTCGGGGCACTTGCCCTGGTTGCGGGCTTGATCCCCAGTCGGGGGCATGCAAGAGGCAGCCGATCAATGACTCTCTCGTTACTGATGTTTCTCTCTCTCTCTCTCCCTTTCCCTCTCCCTTCCTCTCTCTGAAATCAATAAAGGTATATTAAAAAAACAACAACTCATGACCACTGTTTTGAGAAATAGTCTAGTAGAGAAGACATGTCTAAATTGTAGGTATGTGAAATACCTCCAGAGGCCGTGGTAGTTGAGCTGTTGTAGAGAGTAAGTCTGCTGAGCGGGGGCAGAAGTAGAGAGACGGGCAAAGCAGCCGCCTGGGAGGAAAGGACAACGTGTGCATGGTGGCAAGTGGGGGGTGTACAGAGAGGAGGGTACAGGTCAGGTTGTGAGGTGCTTCATACACCAATTTGAGAAACTGGGGATTTTTCCACAGGAAAACAGGAAGATAGTAAAAGTTGCAGCAACCAGGCAGAACGAAATTGGACATTTTCTCCTGAAAGATAACAGAGGCTTTTGCCACCCAGTTTAATCTGAAGCAAGGGCTAATTCAACCCACCCTCAAGCATGAATTTGCCCAAGTCTCCCACGATGAATTCAGGAACCGGTTGCCAGTAAGGTGTCCCGCTTCCTGGGAACCTTCTCGGTTTCATTCAAACTGGAAATTCCCAGGACTCGGCAAGTTTTAGCACTGAAAGTTCTGTTTCCAGAAAGCCTGGGCAAACAGAGACAGTTAATCAACTTAGTAACAGCCACAAGACCGATGGTGAGAGTGATGGGAGTGGATGGTCCTGACTGAAGTTATACATGCAAGTACGATCGCTCTTAATTATGGGCACACACAGTTCCTTCCACGGCACTGGAAAAGTAAGTAAGCCGGTCTACTGTCATTTTGCATCTAGGATGACATACCCTTAGAGTGTCAGAGTAACCCCCCTTTTCCCCCTGAGGAGACAACCTCCCGCCAGAGCATGGGACCACAGAAACCCTCATGGTTACCTTGTCCCCTGAATACCATCTCCATGTGCTGTAAATGCTAATTATTAACTATCCTGGACCTACCAATGTAAACGAAGTATTTGTCTCTCTATTCTACTCTTTATCCAATCTCAGGGATTTCTTCAATTTGCTTTCCCCCGCCTCCCTAATCTACCACCAATCAATTTCATGTTACCCTTTCTGCCCCCTCCTTTGATTCTAATGTATAAAATAAGCCGTAAAACTGACATTCTCCAGAGCATTTCCTCAGCGCATCGAGACCCTGCTTCCCAGCAATTGTCGTCAGTTTAGCTCAAATAAACTCATAAAAATTCTCTACGGGTTTAGACGTTTTTTTACGTTGACAATATCTAATGCAACAATACCTAAAAATTAACATTACTCTATACTTTAGAACAAGCCTTCTGGATCACTCATCCCCTTCTACAGCCTCTCAAAGATAAAAGGTGGTCTTTTAGCCTGATAATGCCTCGGCAGGATAGAATGTTCTCTCTCACCCTCTCCTGCAGAGAATGTGGAGGCAGTTGCAGGGTCGAGGACCTGGTGGTCCAGCGTCTCAGACACATGAGGACGCAGGGTGTTATGTAAAAGCTTCTGCATTACTGACTCTGCTGGTTTTGAGCATGAGGATAAATGAGTCCTCCTCACGGGAACAGACATAGTAGAGGAGGCGGGTGCCAGAAGAAGAAAGGCTGAAAGAAAGACAAGTAGCAGTGGAGTCCACATGGCCATCCCTGATGGATTCAGCAAGAGAGACGTCTTGGCCAGTGTGGCTCGGGTGGCTGGGCACTGTCCTATGCCCCAAGAGGGTGCTGGTTGATTGTCAGTCGGGACACATGCCTGGGTTGCTGGCTCAATCCCCAGTAGGGGGCGTGCAGGAGACGGCCAATCAATGTTATGCTCGTACATCAATGTTTCTCTCTCTCTCTCCCCCCCCCCCTTTCTGTCTCTTTAAAAATCAATAAATGATGAAAAAAAAAAAAGGACAAGATAGATAAACAAACTCATGGAAACACTGATGATACGTTTCAGGCCATCCTCTGAATTCCAAATAAATTGACTTCTTTCTGGCAACATACTGTGTCCATGTGCCTTTCTAGTTACTGAAGCGCATAGGACAGCGCTGCACCCGGCACTGAACATCACGATCAGTGGGCCTGTCACGCAGAATGTGGAATAAGGACAGACCCGTCTTAGGGCCCATGCAGAAGTGATTTACACCAAAACGCCAGAACTTCGATTCAACACGGGCTTCCCATGAAGATGGCCCAGCTGCATAAACCCCCAGAACAGCCTTACAATTAGACTCCAAAGTGTTTCCAGTGTTCGAGGAAGTGAAAAGTTCAAACTACGTAATCCGTTTGTGTAGGGGAGATTGTCTAATACCTCTCCTCCGGGGAAAGAGCAAGAACTTTCAGGCCATCAGCTCACGGGGTGGCCAAAGTGGGTTTTCAATTTACTGTCTTGATTAAATAAATAAATAAATAAATAAGTGGGACAGTGATGTAAAACTTAATATTTTAATTTCTACACCACTTATTTTTTAATTGTTTACTAGAGAATTTGCTTTACTTTAGAGGCACCCAGCCGTGTAGGCTAAGCTGAGAGGCACAATGTATCAGAAAACTTTTCTTCCTAAAACCTTGTTAGCATACTTTGTTTTATGAAGAGTAGCATTTGCCCTCAACAAGTCAGTGACTTAAGTAGATAATTACATATTTAAAACACAAAACAAAAAGAACTATTAAATATTATTGTATCTCAAATGCAATAAGAAGTGTAATATACTGTAGTAATAATATTATAGTGGGTATTAAAATTATGCCAAGAATTAACATTACTAAGCAAATTAAAAAATAAAAAACAAAAACTTTATACAGTATCTAGAAAATATTAAATATAAGAATTTAGTATTTACAAAATACACAATAATGGCCATGAAAAATAATCCTAACAACTCGTCCTATGTCAGAGGAACTGTGTAAAATGTATTTTTCTGGGGGAATAAATGAATTAGGATAGTAATATAGTATAGCAGTTCTAGCTAACTCTGCTTTTAAAATATTGTCACGTGGTATGAGAGTAAGAGGTAATGTCAGAAACTGTGGATGTTGGGGTAACATGGTATCCTTTTTTTCTCCTGAGGAATATCTATTAATATCTTGAAAGTCACTATTGCAGAATTGTTGGCAGAGGTCACTGAGAGGTCATGACCTCCAATTGACATCTCTAGCTGGAGCCCAGCAACTGGAGGCCCCTTATCACTTCTGTGTCCTTGGAATGCACCACCCACCATTCGCACAGTAGGGGCTGTTTCAAGGATACAGCCTTGAGACAGCAACATGTTGTGGGGACCATCTGGACCGTGTATGTGACTGAACCTCGGTAAGGCCACTCTATAAACTTTTAAGATTTTTGCAGGCATGTGTGAAAATCTACTCATCTTTCAGCTACCCAAGATAAGCCTCATATGCAAGCTCCCTTTCTTATGAAATGTGCCCCTACCAATCTGGAATGATCTGCCTCTTTGATTGGTCCCTCCTTGCCCTCTGTGTACAGGGGCCAGTTTTCGAATCAACAAGCATGGAATACAGTTTGGCAAATCTGGTTAAATTATGATAAGAATTCTCATGAAGTATAGCCTAAAAATGAAATTTCCAACATAAGACCAATTTTACAGATGCCTTTGTCCCACTAAATCATTAAATCACCTCATTAATTTTAATGCTTACTTGTATATTTGAATGATGCATAAATTAATCTCTCAATTATTTGGAAAATGACATACATGTAAATATTCACACACACACACACACAGTGCTTCAGTGTGGACTTATCACGGGTCCCCACCCTAGCTCCCACAGAAGGCGCTAAAATCCTGGAATGTGCTCAGGTCATGGAGATGACCCCAGGCCTTGTAGAGGCCACTCTGCCCAGTGCTGCACCTTCACGCACCATGAGCCTCACCCCTTCCTCTCTTAGGTTCTGAGTAAACTGAAACCCTTGATGGGACCCAGGGCCAATTCAGCTTCTATTTGCCAGTGAAATACATGTGGTGAAGGCATTTGGGATGCTTAGCTTGAAGATGACAGGGACATATCACAACCTTCAACTTTTAAAGCAGAATCAAATGGAAGAGCAAAGCAGGTCTGCTTTCCCCAGAACAGGATAAATGAGCTGACCAATTGAAGGGTGACAATGTGCACTCAGCATCGAGGACTCTGGCAAGGAGAAAAATGAGAAGGTGTCCCCAGTGCGATAGCCGCCTTCCCAGCACTGAAAGGTCGCACAAAGGGGATAAGCAGTGATGTCTGAAATCTCCATGGCCCGATCCAGCTCCTCAATTTTAAAAAACTGGACATATTTTGATCGCCTTCAAGAGGATTAAAGTGACACACCGCACAGGCTCATGCGCTCAGTTGTCATGGGTGCCTGATATGAATTACAGGAGGGACGAGACCCGCTGCCTACAGAGCCTGTTATTGAGTCCTCTGAAGCCACCCACGTGGCCCAGCATCACTTTTTCAGTAATAACCCTCAGGCCTAACTTTTCTAACAATTGATTACAAATCCAAATAAAGTTGCAACTGGATCACTATAATCTGCTTAACCGGATCTATTCATTCTTGTCAGATTTTATGCTATTATTCTGTCCAAAAATTATTGCTCCTGCCTGCTGTTTCCCAGGAGCAGCCATATCACTGCCCAGGTGGGGCGTTGTTACATTTCTGGATAAAGAACACTGGTTCCTATTTTTTATTTAAGCAGAACTATGCCTTCTGACAATTACCTGGGTCAAATAAGGTCACAGTGTGTCAACAAGTACCTCCAGGCTTTTGGATAGTTAGCTATTTTTCCTGCCTAAAAAAGTCCTTCATAGTAATTTGGGACACATTCTATGGAATGTGGTCCTAGAATATGTTCCATTTTCAAATAAAGCTGAGTTAAAACAGGGCCCATGAGATTTCTTCTCTGTTCCAGGGAAAGCGTGGCCCTGTGTTTTGGGTGAATATGAGGGGTAAAAATTGAAGAAGAAAAAAAACCCTTCCCTTTTCTCCACATATGAGTTATGATGGATGCTACTAAAAGGACTGTATACTTGTTTAATAAGAATAGGAAAACAGTGAATATTTTCTGAGTACTCGTTATGTGACAAATATTGTGCAAAACACTTCTGTTCATTCCTTCATGCACTCAGCACATATTTCTTGACTGCCTTCCCCGTGCCGACAGAGAATGTTCTTGGCGTCGGAGAGCCAGGGGTGAAGGGGGCAAAATTAATTCTCGCCCTGGTGGAGGGAATGGCCTGTGCAGGAAATAGGAAATAGCCTAGAAACCAAAGAAATAAATGATGTGAGGCTGGGGAGAATGCTGTGAGTAAGGGAAACTGGATTCTGGGAGAGAGAGAAAAGTAGATGGAAAATGGTCAGGAGAGGCTCTTGAAGGCAGTGACCCATAGAATGAAGGGTCAGCCGGGTCAAGAACCTTCCAGACGTAGGAGGCAGCAAATGAGAAGGCCTGGAGCAGCAGAGAAGGCCATCAGTCTCCACATGCACATTTTACCATTTATTCCCCATGCAACGTTAAGTTGCGGGCATCATTAGTCCCATTGGACGGATGTGAAAACGGATGTGACTTGCCCAAGTTCGCACAGATAAGATGTGGTAACACTGGTATTTAAACTCCCCTCTAATCACATAGATGTCCTGCTTTTTCCTATTAACTTAATAGAAGCACACAACCCACATCCTTCTGATAGTGTCATTTCCCCCCACTTGACAATAAATCCTGAGGATCTCCACCAGTAAAAGCAGTTAAACTTTACCTTTTCTCCCCTGATCTCTTCATGAATGTATACACACACACACACACACACACACACACACACACACACACACGGCAGTCCTAAGGCTGCTGTAAAATCACGCCTGGGGCAGCCTGGCTTAAGTAACGGAAGTTACTGCCTCACAGTCTGGAGGCTGGAAGGCCAACGTCACGGTGCTGGCTGGTGCTGGCCATGGTGGTTCCACTAAGGGGTCTAAGGGAAGGGCCTGCTCCAGGCTTCCCACAGCTTCTGGCAGCTTCAGGCATCCCACGGCCGTTTCCCCCTGTGTCTCTTCACATCACCTTCTCTGTGCCCAAATTTCCCCTTTTATAGGAACATCAATCCTGTTGAATTAGGGCCCACCCTAATGGCCTTACTTTAATGTCATTACCTCTGTTAAGACCCTATCTCCAAATAAGTTCACATTCTGAAGTTCAGGGGGTTAGGACTCCAGCATACCATTTCTGGAGGGCATAGCTCAGACTAAAACAACCCATATATGTGATTTTACAGAAGTGGGATTACTTCACATGCTGGGGTACTTTTGTTATTTCCAATGTATTTATTTGCATAGTATCCTCCCCTTATCTGCAGTGTCACTTAAAATTCATGGTAATTTATTAGTTCAGGTGATTAGGGTCAATGGTTATAAAATACAATATTCCTGTAGGTGGAGGAGATTCATTTTGCAAGAGAAACAAAGTCCAATTTCTAAATGCTCATTGTGTTCATTAATGTGCCACCTCTACTTTTACATCAATGATAAAAATCCTAAAATATTTAGAATATAGTTTAAAAATTGATCAGGTACAAACCTACCTACATTTGGAATTTTTAAATCCCCAAATTATTTTAAGTAGAATTTATTAGTTCCAGATTTATATTCTAACACTCTAATCCAGGACAAGTCCTAGGAAATGCAATGGAAAACATTACTTTTCGTGTTTTTGCCACACTTGACAAAATATGCCACAAAGTAACTCAAAAGAAAGTCAAAGCTCTAAAGCAATGCAATTCAGTTTCCCTGGCAGGCAGCAGGTTAGGGACAAACTTCGTCAAAAGGAAACAGGTATAAAATGTGGGTGCCCAGAAGTAAGAAAATGAATGCAAAACGAAAAGCTCGGTTTTTACAAGCTTGCAAAAACCTGTGCGGCAATTCCTGTGTGAGGAATGAACTCCAGCAGATGAAACGGCAAAGCATCCGCAGCAGAGCAACTCCCGCTACAATATTTAAAAATATTATTGGCCACAACAACACTCCCTTAAACCTTCATCACTGTATTTCTCATTCAGCTTTGTATCTCGCTACTCTCTATGTCTCGCTAATGAAGCATAGACTCTCGTGGGCCATAAATCTTTTCCGAAGCCCACTTACAATGCCAAGGCCAAATGAGAGCTTCACTGAAGGAGTCATCTCCTGCAAGCCTTAGGATAGGAATGCTATTTTGGTCTCCGCCAAAAAATTATCAGCTAAAGAAAGCCTCAAACTTAGAAAAGCCATCATAAGCTCATGTTTTCACTGACTTCGTTTAGACACAGAGCGTTCTAAAGGTTAATTGAATGGATGGGCATCCACTCTCTTTTGCATTATGCTAAGATTACACCTATGAATATAAAATGAACCGCATTTCCAAAGTAACAATGGCCAAGTACAAATACCCTTCGCTTTATCTTTCAGTTTTTAATATTTCCCAGAGGACACAGTCAGCAGACACATCTCTACCCCTTGTCAGTTTCTTCTCAATGAGTGAGAGCGGTGGGAGCCACAGTAGCTCCAGTGCCTGTGTCACAGGGGAGACCACAGCATGGGAGGAATTCTAATAGACAATGCCTTAATATTTCATTCACAAGGTGAAGTGACCTTTTGGCTGGTCTTCCCATATCTAAGCATATTTTACTACCAGGGAGGAGAGCAGTATGGATTTTTGTGAGGTATCTACAGGAACTGAAGAAGCAGCTGTGAGTTTGTTACCGTCAGTGTCCTTCTGAGAACATCTCCAGGTTTCTCCTGAGGCACTATCGGATAAAGTGGGTCCTTTCTTCCGCACACGCTGGGTTAAAGGTATTTTCCAACAAAAGCACAGCCTATGAGGCAAAAGAACATATCCTAATTTCAACAAAATTAGGGAATTTTGCACAGGAGTTAATGGGTGACACTGTTTTAAACGAAGGTGCCAGTATGTGGGACCAGCAGGGAACTCCTCCAATCAGCTGGACAGGGGTCATAGAAAATGGGAAAAGGAAACAGACAAGCAGCATACAAAGGAAGAAACCCAAAATGTTCATAAGAATTTGAAAGGATATTAAAATTTTTTCGCAATCAGGAAAAGGCAAACAAAGGCAACATCAAGATACCACATTATACCTTTTAAGTCGGCAATAATAACAAAGTTGGATATTCCCCAGTGCTCATGGGGAGTTGGAGACCCTCATGAACTGCTGATGACTGGTGTAGGCATCATTCTGAGAAGCAATCCAGCCACCTGGAGATATATACATAATATTTTTATATATTTATTTATGTATGTATCACAGTATACCAGTCCCTGATGTATATCCCAGGGAAGTTCTCACACAGCCCCTTCAAGATTGGCTCACAGCATTTCCTGTGTTGGTAAAGAGAGTTGGAGGTGGAAACTAAGTAACAGAATTTTTTTAAGTGTATTTGCATACTTTCAGAAGAGCATGCCCTCTCCCCTTGAAAGAGCCCCTGCCTCTCCTTTTAGCTTATATGCAAAGCTTCACCCTTTCCATCGTCTGCCTGTGGGCATTGGATTTCATACCCTGCTCAACAGTCCTGTACTTCAGCCATATCTCCAATACCTTGAGCACATTTAAAAATGTGAGAGAGGCACTGAGTAGGCATACGCCTGAGTGGAAAGGACAAAGTGGCAGCTATCAGTCTATGTTTTCTGATCAACTAAAGAGGAGACACAGCCCCTTCTGGGGAGGTGAGCTCTAATTCTGCACATTACAAGGTCCAGAAACAAGCATATGTAAAAGGATTTTTCACAATATTCTGCTTGCTTGAAGAACATGGCAAAAGAAACAAAAGAGCAAAAAGGACAGGCCTAAGATTTCTCTCTCTCTCTGTCTCTCTCTTTCTTGCTTTAATTTGAGCCATTTACAAAATGACACATCACAAGAAGACAGGCGCCAATTTTCAAAGCCGGGTCCCTCCGTCAGCTCTCCATACACAGTGCAGAGAAAGCCAGCCGTCCCCACTTGCCAGCTTTAAGCCAGCTTTAAGCCAGCTTTAAGCGCTTTAGTCTGCTAAGGAAAGCTCTCCAAATGAACAGATGTACAAATACTGTTTCATGGGCTGGATACTCAAATCAAAACTCTGTCTGCAGATTCGAGAGCAATGAAATTGTGTTGCAAATTCTGATGGGGGTGGGAGGGAGGGCATGCAGCCAGATCAGTGCAAACTGTCACCACTTAGCAGGTTTCTCTGCAGATGCAGACTCATCTGCTTCGAGGCCCCATAGATCCGTACAACTTCGTGTTTCATGCTATCTGATTATTTTTTAGTAATAAATGGACACTTAGTGTATCATAAAGTGTTAGGCAAATTTACTAAAAGGAATTTAATCCAGTGTTATCATGTTCCTATTAGTGTTCAGTTCTCAAATTTACCATTCAAATGGATAGGAGAGATTAGGAAAGGATTCATGATGAAACAACCAAAATTTTAGCATTACAATTACAGAAGTGCTTTCAAAGTCCTATGTTTAAGTTGATGAATGCTAAACTTCAAACACACTCTTGCCTTTTAAATCACCTCTTTCGTTAAATTCTGTATGTTGATCCATTCAACTAACATTTATTAACTGTTGACTGTGTGACAGTCATTGTGTTAAGTGGTGTGTGTGTGTGTGTGTGTGTGTGTGTGTGTGTGTGTGAGATCACATTTAATGTTACCTTCCCAAGGGGATTTTGATACATTTTATGAAAAGACATATCATTTGGGAATATGTTCCATCTCATTCTGTTTTAATCAGTCAGCCACAATTTTTCTAGAAGTAACCACATCTAGGTATATACATACGAAAAAGAATCATGTGTTCACAGGCAATGCACAAGACTGCTCAAAGCGGCATTACTCCTAATCAGCCCAAGCAATACATTAGAATGGATAAATTATCGTTGATTCAAACAATGAAATATCACACAACAATGAAAATAAACAGACTGCAAAAACAGTCATGAGCCACATAAGGACCTTTTGGTCAATGACGAATCACTTATTCAACACCAGTCCTATAAGATCACTATGAAGCTGAACTATTCCCGTCATCTAGTGGTGTGGCAGCCACAGTAAGACTGCAGAACACCTTTCTCACGTGTTTGTGGTGATGCTGGTATAAACCTACTGCTCTGCCAGTCGTGTAAGAGTGTAGCACATCCAGCTACAGTGGGCTATACCAGCTAGGTTTGTATAAATACACTGAGTGATGTTTGCAGAATGATGAAATCACCTAACGACATATATCAGAATAGATCCCCTTCGTTAACCGGCGCATGGCAATACTACGGATGACGCTCACAGAAATAACATTGAGCGAAAGACGTCAAACACAAACGTGTACTATGTGACTCCATTTATAAAGAGCTTAAAATTAATCAGAGGAGGTAGGAGTGAGAATAGTGATTACCTTTGGGAGCATGCATAGTGCCAGGAAGGGACACCGCTGGGGGGGTCTGAGGTGCTGGCAGTGTCCTGATTCCTCGCCTGGGTGTGGGTTGCAGGGATGTTTGCTTTTTGAAAATCTGAGCTGTTCCTTTCTCTGTGCATTTGATAGTCCAATAAAAAAAAATCTGTGTGCATTAAAAAAGTAACCACACACACATATTAATAGTGAGAAATATTTACTGTATAATACTCAGGTTAAAAAACTTTAAAATCTGCCCAGCTAGTGTGGCTCCATTGGTTGAGCACTGTCCCATGCACCAGGAGGTCGCCAGTTCCATGTCTGGTCCGGGCACAGGCCCAAGTTTCGGGATCAATCCCCTGTAGGGGGTGTCCAGGAGGCAGCCAATTGATGTTTCTCCCTCATGGATGTTTCTATTTCTTTCTCCCTCTCCCTTCCTCTCTCTCTAAAAATCAATAAAATCATATTAAAAAAACAACTTTAAAACCTTACTGTATGACTACAACTCAGTAAATATAACACTGTGTACTGGCAGAGAACACAGAAAGTGATAAAAATATATAAAGGTTTTGGAATTAACAGTAGTGCTCTTTCTTTCTGAACTTCTCCCGATGTTAGTACCACACTGAATAGTTACTTTCTAAAAGGTAAAAGCAATATGTTGTGCCTAAGATTCCTCCAACCTGCTTGTCCACCATAAAACTTCCCAAATCTCAATTTGTCTTGGAATCAATTCCATGCCCCTGCCAAGTCCTGAAGTCCTGAAGCTACATGGAGTCTTGCGTGCCTCTAACTCCTCCTGTGCCTCTCTTACTTATTGACTATGGTTGTCTTCACCAACTCACATTCCTGCTAACAGTGCACAGGGTTCCCTTTCCTCCACATTCTCGCCAACACTTGTTATTTCTGGGCTTTTGATGATAGCCATTCTAATAGGTATGGGGTGATATCTCATTGTGGTTTTCATCGGCATCTCCCTGATGCCTAGTGACTTTGAGCACCTTTTCATACATCTATCGGTCAATCTGTATGTCTTCTTTGGAAAAATGTCTATTCAAACCCTCTGCCCATTTTTTAATCAGAATGTTTGGGGCGTTTGTTGCTTTTGAGTTGCATGAATTCTTTTTATATTTTGGATATTAACCCCTATCAGATATATGATTTGCAAATATTTTCTCCCATTCAGTAAAGTTGCCTTTTCACTTTGATGATGGTTTTCTATGCTATGAAAGTATAAAGTTTTTAAAATGTTCAGTTGGATGTGTAAAATATGATACATCTATTTGTAAAATGTTCTCATTGCTTAGTGTTTCTCAAAGCATGCTCCCTGGACCAAGAACACCAAAATCATTTGGGAAATAGCTAAAAAACGTAAATTATCAGGCCTAACCATATACTTACTGAGTTAGAAACTGAGTATTTCAACAAACCTCACAGGTGAATCTCATGCATGCAAAGATCAAAAACCCCTGCTTTAGAGCTACCCATTTTTCACAGGATATTCCTGGATTGTATACTTATCCCATCTATGCTTAATATTTCAGTAACGCTGGCTCAAAATTAGGAAATAACATGAATCCTCGTACTAATCTTGTTTTAAGTATTCAAAGCATTCTTTTTAATGAAATAAAACATTAATTACCCTACTATAGAAACAGCTGTTTATCGCCCAGGGAGCCTTCTGTTTAGGAAAGTAAAATTACATAACAGAGCAAGTGTATTGTTTATGCAGGAATGAGCCCAAGAACCTGTGTGGCTGCCTTTCTACATAAATTACATTTGTTTATAATATTAATCAATCAACGGCATTAAATATTTCACTTTCTTGGTAAAACTAGAGAAAGCCACTTCATCAAAACAAAAATGTTAGGTAAGGACAGAAAGGTTGGAAAATTACACACAGTACTCAAAGTGGTGGAAATTTCTAAATATTTTAACACGAAAAGATATATGAGTCAATATGATCCTAGACACTCTCAGGCATATTTTATCGAGCTAGTCAATAGGCAGATTTCCATCAACACCTGCATTGTTAGATTCCATAAATTCAGTGGATTAGAACTGGTAAAATATTTACATTTCCCTTTGTACTGTGACCTAGCTCATCTTTATTTTTTCCCTTTTATTTTTTAAGATATAACCTATATCAACTGCTCTGTATGCCTAGGAAGCTATGTATTAAAAATTATGTCTTTTAGGCTTCTATTAAAAGTTTAAAGTCTGCTTCAGTGTTTCTTGTAGAAATAACTCATATTTTTATTGCATTTGTATATTTATGCATTTCTCATTAAAAACAAATTTTATAAATTGCTACATGTACACCTAAGCGATCTCATCACAGTGAGACATAATAATTGGAAAGAGACATATATTTGTAAGAGAGAGTACAAGGTATTCACAAGGATCTGGATGTAACACTGACTCTGACACTTTATAGTCTTATGACCTTAGTCATTTCATGTAACCTTTCTGGGTCCAAGGTTGTCATTGCTAAAATGAAAATTTTAAATGTATAAAACTTAAAGGACTATTATGAGTACATCAGAAGGGCTTTTGGCTCCTTACGTGATTCATCTCAATGACACTCCTCTCCCAATACACAAAACAGTCACAGATGCTTAATGTGAGCATCCTTCAGAACCAGTAAAGGAAATGGGCTTCTCATATGTACGCTCTCTGGGCAAAGGACAGAACCAGCAGCGTAAAAGAGAGAAACATGAGGATACCAACTGTAGGAAACACTAGGAGATGTAGGGACACTTGGTGTGCTGTCCCAGGCCACACGGCATGTTGAAAACAAGTTTAACCAAATTTTTGAGGGGGCTGAGAAGTGCCCATTGGAACTGAGTTACACACAATAATAAACTGAATCTCAGTTCTCCCCAGTACTAATACCAAATTCGAGCTCCTTGTTTTCCAACTACAGGCATGAAATCGAAGTGGGCCGACCTTGAGAATCATGCCCCAGTGAGGAGCTGATCCTACGGCACTTAAGATTTTCATTTTTGAACTGTCTTCCTAATATAGAATTAAATACAATGCCATTATAAATCTCTGTTGAGTGAATACATTAATAAAATAATACTTTTTGCATTTAAAATATATGTATACTGTTAATCATCTGGTTTCATTATAGCCAATCTGTGCAATGAGATGTGTATGTTCACACAACAGGGAAAACCCTGCAAAGACAATTTCTGTAATTGAAAAGTTTAGTAGCAGGCATAAAACAAAGCCGAGATCTTCATTTCACTGCATACCCTTCCTGTACTCATTAAGACGTTCAGGGCTGACTGAGACCAAGAACACAATGGGAAATGCTAAGTGTTTTTGCCTCTATTAGCATATGCAGTGCTTCAATTTGCTGAAAATGTGGTTCATCTGCATTGCACAGAGAGAATTCTTTTCAAAAATAGATGCTTTCGTTACTTTTTTCCAATACTGGGAGGACGGTGGTGTTTTGTTTGGTGAATCATAAGTCATTCCTAGTGTTGTTCCCCCCCAACAAAAGATTTTCTAAAAAGTTTGCAAGAGGTGCTTTGTTTTGTGCATAAGATAAAACCTGAGACGGTTTTCATATTCTAGTCCGCTTCCTGAGCGGGGCTGTAGCGTTACTTAGTAATAAAGGACAGATGAAGACAAGGAGGGAATGGCAACACCACGCTTTAGTGGCTTAGTCAATTACCTGCTTTCTCCAACAATCACTGAAGAACATGCTTTCTCATCCTGAGAAACGAAGCCTTGCCAGCTCTCTCCAGAGCACAAGCACCCCTGCAGGCCCGTTAAACGCCTTTGTAACACGGGTGCTAGAAACCCAGAGTGAACAGCAAAGGTTCAGTGACATGCCTTGGCCATCATGAAGTCATCTGCAAACATCAACTTAGTCTGAAGTTTTGCCCATGCCTTCCTTTCTCCAGGCTCCCTTCCTTTTTATCCTGCTGTGTGTGGTATGGTGTAAATGATCATTTATTTTATTTTTGTGCAGGACATTTATAAAGTGATCAGAAGTAAATGCTAATGTGCTTTCAAAGCAGAAAAACTCATTCATCAAATTCAGAAAATTTGTTCTTGTAACATGACCCTTTCAGGTGTTAAAACGTGAACTTGTGTTCGCTCCAGAAGATCCCTGGGGCCATAGATGTATTTGCACCTGTAACACAGCATAATCTAGTGATGGGTGGCCTACCAGAGTAATGAGATGAAACTCCTTTTTAAGTCTTTCTGGAGGATTGTCTGTCTGCATATGTGTCCCTCCGATATTTGCTGCAAATATTTTAAGGAAACATCAATTTTGGGTTCCCTTTACCTAACCATCTGGGAATAAATTGTCCTTTTGATGACTTCAGATCACGTGCTTCAGCCACACACTGTCAAGTACAGGGAGGGGCAGGTATGGAACAATCTTCTTCCTTCTGGGATCTTCTGTTTTTCTTTGAGTTTGAAGAGTCCTTTTGTTTCTTCAGTCAAGGGCTCTCTCTAAAATCTTTTTTCTATATGACCTCATCCATAGTCACGGATTCAAATACCATCTAGATGCTAATAGCACTCACATTTGTATTTCTATACTGACCATTCTCCAAGTCTCAGGGAAAATTTCCCACCCCACATCTCCACCTTAGTGGAACTTGTTCAAGGGAAATTCATATTTATTTTGACCTCCTTGTGTACCTGGATTTATGCCAGTTTCTTTGCAGCTTTATATACGTCTTTGTCAATTTGGGCTCCTTTAACAAAGTGCCATAGAGTTCGTGGCTTGTAAACAACAGAAATTTGTTTCTCCCAGTTTTGGAGGGTGGAAGTCGGAGATGAGGGTACCAGACAGCTGGCACCAGTTTGGGTGAGGGCTCTCTTCTGCGCTGAGGACTATTGTCCTCTCATTGTAGGCTCACATGGCAGGAAGAGATCAAGAGACTTCTCTAGGGTCCCTTTGATATGGGTACTAATTTCACGTATGGGGGACCGATCCTCAGGATCTAATTAGCTCCCAAAGGCACCACCCCTTAATACTACACTTTAGGAGATTAAGATTTCAACATCTGAGTCATGGGGGAACAAATATTCAGTCCATTTCACATCCCTGACCTCACTTAATCCTGGTTTATAGGCTCCACTGGGGTGGAGCCTGCATATATTTTCATTGCTATATCCCCACTGTCACACACCATATCTTCTACACAGTTTGTGCAATGATTTGTAAAGTAAATTAGTTAATCCTCACAACAATTCTGTGAGTACCTGGAGTTATGAGAACAGTTAACCAGGGAGAAACAAGATGGTCGCGGAGGTAACAGCTTCACCCGCCGCCTCCCTCAGCCGCATCAGAATTACAACTAAAATACAGAACCACCCTCACTCAGAGCCTCCTGAGGTCTGGCTGCACAGAAGCCCCACAACCAGGGTGCAAAGCAGCACCGAGACCGGGAGGAGGGGCGGAGACGCGGGCGGGGCGGGACTGGATCCAGGAGACTGGGTCCGGGCCCACACCCAGTGCCGGGGGTAAACCCGGGAGGGAATCTCAGCAGTGGAGGTTTCCCAGAGGAATGAGGGGTCCCAGCCCCACAGCAGGCCCCCAGCCCAGGGCTCCAGGGCCGGGAAGAGACGTTCCCACAAGTCCGGGCTGTGAAACCAGAGGGACTATGGCTGAGGGTCGCGGAGGCTGCGGGAGCCCCAGCAGCTCCTCTCAAGGGCCCGGCACGGACTCACTCGGACGCTCCCTCTGAGCCCAGCGCCGGGAGCAGCCTGAAGGGACCCGGGACACTCGGGGGGAACTAACCTGCCTGAGATCCCGGCGAGAGGCGGAGGGCGGCTTCCTCCCGGGCAGAAGGGCTGGCGGAGGCCATGGCTCCTGTGGCGAGTCCTCCCCGCACAGCCGGCAGGCAGGCGCCATGTTTGAGTCGCCAGCACCTGACTCACCTTTGGCCCCGCCCCGTGATTCCCGGAGGCCCCGCCCCTCCCCACCTGCAGCTCATCCGGGCCATTTCCAGGGGCTTTTCTGTGCAAGTGGCCTCTCGAGCCTCATGCTTAGGACTTTCCTAAAGTCTCTCAAACAAGCAGCAGCTGCCCCATACGGCTTGATAAGCGGCCCAGGCCTGGCACTAGCGGCAGCTGCACTGGCTCATAGCTGGGCCTCTCCTGGGCTCCTCCAAGCCCAGCACAAGGAGCAGCCAACTACGGTTTGCTGTGCAGCTCATGCTGGGGGGCCCTGGGCAAGGCACTGGTAGAGGCTGACTTTGCACCTCCTGGGAGGCAGTGCCCCTGGTGGTCAGACTCGACCACGCTGGATTATAACCCTACCACAGCCACGAGTGATACACTCAGGGGCACACTTGGTAAACACCAAAGCTCCCCTGAAGTAAATCCTGCTCCATGGGGGTGTCTCCAGCACAGCAGCTCTTTGGCTGTAGTTGCAGCTGGTCCTCACAGCTGATTGGCCTGGGGGTCAGTTCCTCCCAGTGACACCAACAGCAACCAAGGCTCAACTACAACAGGACAGTGCACACAGCACACACAGGGGAGCACCTGGAAGGCCCAGCTCAGGTGACAGGAGAGGCTGAGCCACTGGACCCTACAGGACACCTACTACACAAAGCCACTCTACCAATTCCAGGAGACACAGCAGCTCTACCTAATACATAGAAACAAACACCTGAAAGCAGCCAAAACATGGAGGCAAAGAAATGTCACAAAGGAAAGAACAGAAGAAATCTCTAGGAGAGAAACTAAATGAAATACATGCAAGCAAGCTAACAGATACAGAGTTTAGAATAATGGTTATAAGGATGCTCAAGGATATTAGTAAGAATATGACGAAAATAATTGAGAAAATCGATGACATAATGAAGTACCAATTTGAAAGGAAGGCTACAGGAACTGAAATGAAGAATAATTTACATGGAATCAACAGTAGAGCAGAGGACACTGAGAATCAAATCAGCAATTTGGAACATGAAGAAACAAAAAACACCCAACCAGAAGAGCAAAGAGAAAAGAGAATCCAGAAATATGAAAGAAGCATAAGGAGCCTCTGGGACAATTTTAAGAGGCCCAAAATTAGTATTATTGGGGTGCCAGGAGGAGAAGAAAGAGAGCAAGAAATTGAAAACCTATTTGAAAAAATAATGACAGAAAACTTCCCCTACCTGGGGAAAGAAATAGACTTACAAGTCCAGTGTACAGATATTTGTGTTTTCCTCCCTTCCTACCTCTATCTCATTCCCACAACCCAAATAATTAAGTCACATCAAGTCTAATATTTCAGAAAAGTTCTCTCATCTCTGGCTCTTTCTCTTCACTTTTTGCTGCTAATACATACGCTCTGTTCTTCATTGTTTCTGACTTACAATCATGCTATGTTCATTGCTTTCACTAGTCTTCTGTCTGCATTATCCACTCACACTTATTATTTTCTACTTGGTCATTGTATTGGTCTACCAATAAAAGCAGAGCTGTTCCCACCACCATCCTTCTTAAAAATTTGCTTTGGATCCCTAATGCTTGTATATAAAATTTGAACTCCTTACTATGACTGACTTGACCTGGAATTTCTAAGCTCAAATTATAGTCCAGCCTCCTCTCCCAACACCCTCCTCCATATAAACCTCTGATCTTGTCCCTGAGGGCTTTATTAATTGTGTATAGAGAACACTTGCTATGTACCAGGCACTATATAAGGGAAATAAAAAGCAAACTGAATTTCTGCCCTCATCAAGTTCATAGTCTAGTGATGTATGAAGATGGGAATCAATAACAAAATTGAATCTACAATTACTAGTGACTATGATAGTGAACAAAAACTTTGAATAATGTCTGTTTAAGGAGAGAAGAAAATTGCTAAGTACAAGTGCTTCTAGGAAGCAATTGTTTATTTTTTTCACTCATTCATTTTGCAAGAAATATATTCAGTATTCTCTAACTTGAAATCTTTTTGCATTTTATGCATTGATTTTATTTTAAGGTATATTTACTGTAAATGGCATATGGTTGCTTATTTTATCCAGTGATACAGTCTTATTTATAATGGAAAAGTCATCCATCTACACTTAATACAATTACTGATAGAGTTGATTTTAAATTTACCATCATCTGATTTATTTTTATTTGTTAGACTTGTTCTATCTTCATTTTTTAAATTTTTCTTGCCCCATATCAATTTATTATTTTGATCATTTCCCCCCTCTTTATCATGCTTTTAGTGATGAGTCTAGATTAGGGTCTCTCATTGTCAGCACTGTTGACAATTTGGACCAGATAATTCTTTGCTATGAGAGTGGCTTTCCTGTGCATTGTAGGTTTTAGCAGCATCTCTGGCTTCTACTGATCAAAAGCGAGTCGTATCATCTTAGTCATGACAATCAAAAATGTCTACAGATATTGCCAAATGTTCCTTGAAGAACAAAATCATCCTTAGTTGAAAACCAACCCTTGACTCAACAAATTGCAATGTAAACAAAGATTCTTTTTTTCCTTTTTTGGCATACAAAGGCCTTTTAACATTTATTTCAATTTTTCCCTCCTCTCAATTGCTACAACATGCCTGTTGCTATTTTAATTCTCTATATATATCAACTTGTATAAGATATTCTATTGGTTTCAACCACTAACATCATTTAGACTTTTCCACATATTTACTTTTACATTGCTTTTCATATCTTCCTACAACTCTGAGTTTCTAACCAATATTATTTTCCTTTTACATGCAGAATATTCTTATCTTCTCTGGGGTCATATACTGATGATTCATTATCTCAGTTTTTGTTTGCCTGAAAATTCCCTTATTTCACTATTATTTTTGAGGAATATTTCCACTGAGTATAGAACTGTGGGTTGGCAGTTATATTTTTTTAACAATTTGAAATTTTATTTTATTCACTTTTTTCATCCATTGTTTCTGTTGAGAAATATGCTGTCAATCTAATTGTAGCTCCCTGAGGGTAACATTATTTTTTCTAGACGCTTTGAAGATTTTCTCGTTTTTTGGTTTTCAGCAATTTGAATGTGATGTGCCTCAGTGTGTTTTTCTTTGTAGTTATCTGACTTAAGATTAATAGTGATTCTTGAATCTGTGGTCTAAAATCTTTTGTCATTTAAAAAAATTCTCAGCCAATTTCTCTTCAAATATCACTAAACCTCATTATCTCTCCCCTTCCTTTTAAAGCTGCAATTACATGCACATATATTTTTACTGTACTTTATGTGTTTTTAAATTTAGTGTGGTGTGTTTTCTATCATTTTGTCTCTCTTTGCTGAATACTGTATGTTTTTCATATGAACCACTTTGTATTTCACTAATTTTCTTTCTGAGCTGTGTTTAATCTGCTGATAAAGCCGTTCACTGAATCTTGATACTGTTGTTGCACCTTTTGCTTATATAATTTTCACTTGGTACTTTTGTGAAATATGTTCCAGTTCTCTGATAAATTCCCAAGTTTATCTTATTTCTAGAGTTCATTAGGCACAGTTATTTTAAACCCCATAACTGATTAATCTACTAGCTTGATTATGAACAAGCCTATTTATACTGTATAATGTTAATTTTGATTTTAATCACATCGTCTTATTACTCATATGCCTATATACTATTTGAGGATTCCAAACACTGTATATTAAAATTGCTAAGAGTATTTGAGGCCTTGGATAATGCTATCTTCTTTCACATTTAGGCTGAGTAATTCTTCACTATCTTGGTAGCTTTCTGATGCCTTCAAATAATTATTTTTGGTACAATTGTTAACCATCTATGATAACAGATCAGTTTCCCTTTTAAAAAATCTTTTACAACAAATGTTATGTGGTCCAATTGTGCCTTACTAGAATACAGTTTTTGGCAAGTATGATTCATTATGCAAGTTCGAGAACACCTGAACTGGTCTCTACCTTGTTCAATAAGATTACTCCACTGAGTATGCATCTGGTGGTTGCAAAAATATTTGATTACTATAAATGTTTCTAAATTCTCTCAATTTCTATATTTGATTTTTTGTGTATCTATAGAAACTGGGGGCCACCCTAGTGGCACTGTTAATAGACCATACTTAGAGATATACTCTTCTAACAATCAATAAAGAAATCTTCTACTTAGAGATCTAAAATAAGCAGGACCTACTTTGTCTTGAGTAAAGTAAGTATATGCTTCAAACTATATTAATACAACTTCAATAAATTAATCAGTTATTCTTTAAATCCTTGCTCTAAAAAAGCTTTAGCAAACATTTGCACAACTCTCCCAGTGGTAGAGGGAAAGCTATGCCTTGAGGATTATTTAAAGCAAACTAGATAATGCCATCTGCGTATGTACTAACACCTCATTAATTCAGAATCTGTGTTAATTTGGCCAAGTAAATTTACAGTGTTAGAAGAATTACAGTAAAGTATATAAAACCACTTAAAAAACTACATTTTCAATCATCCTCAAACACTTTAGAAGCATCTTTTCTCTTACAGTAATAAAGGACTGCTAATTACAAACTCTCCTTGTAGTTTTTTATAGCAATTCATCTCAAAGAAGTGGAAACAATCCTTAGCGAATTTGTTCTGTTACATACCCATGTAAAAATCATTTAAAAGAAAGAGAAACTTCTTTGAAATGGTTCTACAGATTTAGCCAAAATTTCTACCTCCCACTTAGTCCTATAGGAGTTTTAACTAGAATATTACTATATAAAGTATAAAGCTTTTTAGTAGAGTACCTGGGAGACCTGCTTTTGTTTAATGAGCATTCGCTTATCCTTTTGGTGATACAAACCTAATTTTTTTTTTCAGGACCTTCTCTAAGTGTAAGTGATTTGGACCTCACTACTGAATTCAGTGTGATATATGAGCCATATATAGCCAATCGGAGATCTCCTTCCCTCTGACTACAATCGCTGGTTCAAAGATGTGACCCACATGGGCCAATGAGAACCTGCGCCGGAACACTTAGGAAAGAAGCATTTTGTTCTACAGACATTTACAAAGTAGGAGGAATGGAGGAATGGAGGAAGGAAGGGAGGGAGAAAGCCTCAGCAGAAAGATAAATTTAAAGATGCTACACTGCAGGCTTTGAAGATAGTGTAAAGGGCCAGGAGCCAGGGACACCAGAAGAGGCAAGTACACAGACTGTCTCCTTGGAGCCCCCGGCGGGGTGTGGCCTTGCTGACACCACGGCTTGGGCCTAGCGATTTGGGGTTTCTGGACTCCAGAATAAATCTGTGGTGTTTTAAGCTACTAACATTGTGGTAATTTGTTGCAGTAGTAATAGGAAACTAATTCAGAGAGAGAGGAAGAAAAGTCCAAGGCTAACTCCCAGCCTTCCCGCCCTCCTCCCCTTTTGCAATTGGGGAAGCACCTTTCACGTCTTGTTCCCTGCTCCCAGCTGCTGACAAACTCAAGAAATCAGAGAAAATAATTGGTACCAAGCAGCTGACCCTCTCTGAGGGGAGGGCTCCCCAAACTTCTAATAATCTGTCATTTGGGGCCACTTTTGGTCATTAAATATTTATTAAAGGTTCAGCTGTTTTTTCCTGATCCTCTGGCACATCTTCACCAGAAATGACAGCAGCCCTGGGTCTCCTCTTTCCTATGAAGTGTTTGTTACTTTATGTGGCTTAGTTGATTTAGGTTTCTTTGATTTCAAGCTTCCTGTTGAGTTTAGAAAAAGAATTCTTATCAGATCTGTTCCATTTTCTAATGTAAGAATGATGGTGCCCTGTGAATTTTACATCCTAATTAGAATTCAGAAGTCTCCATATGACTTTTTTTTCTACTTCTGACAAGTTTCCAAATACGTCTGTCCAAAAAAAAAAAAAAGTGTTGCAAAAACGATGAAATATTCCAAGCTACACTATAAGAAGCGCTGAGAAACTACAGCAGGGTAAATACAAGGAAACCCATACTAGACACATAGAGCAAAACTGCTGAAAACTACAAAGAAAAAGAAAAAATGTAAAAGCATCAGAGGCAAACAAGACATGCTCCCCTGAAAGAAGTAAAAATAAGGCAGACATCTGCTTGCTCACTAGCAATTATGGAAGTCAGAAGTTAACAGAATATGCACTTAAAGTGCTGAAAGAAAATAGTTTCTAATCCAAAGTAATATATTTCAAAAATGAAGGAAAAACACAAGTGTTTCAGACAAACAAAACTGAACGAATTAAATAACAGCAGACCTACATTAACAAAAATATTGGCAAAGTCCTTCAGAAGGAAGATAAGTATGGATTTTTCAAATGTAAAAAGGAATAGAAATAATAGAAAAGGTAAATATGTTATTAAATATAAATGAAAAGTGAATGCATAAAGCACTAATAATGTCTTAGGGAGGTCAAAACATGCACTGAATTAAATTCTGAAGAAACCACAGAACAGGTGGGAAGTCCATGTATGAGCTTGAGAAATCACACCTATGACATTTAGGTGCTTCGGCCATGAAATGGTGGGGTTTCTCCCGCCAGCCTCAGATCCGAGGTGGCCTCTTACTTGCTGTAACAGTAAAAGGGGGGGAAGTAGCCTTTTACCAGTTCTGGGGCCCAGGCCTCAGGAGACTGATGCTTCCCCCCACTCCCTTGGGATATTCCATGTGCAGTGGAAGAAAGCTCAGAAGACTAGTGAACGAGGAGAGACTCCGTGGAGAGGGACTTCTAGCCAACACCCAACACCATGTGCCTTGTGAAGAAGGCACCTTAGATTTCCCATCTTGGACTTACGTAAGCCACCAGATATCTGTCCTCTCATGGATGATCCCAGACAAGACAGAAGACCCATCTGGCAGAACTCAAATTACAGAAATGTTAGCAAATCAATCATTGTTATTTGAAGTCATTAAGTTTTAGGGAAACTTATTATACAGCAATCGATAACCAAACTAATATATTATATAATAATAATATCAACTAATTTTTAGCAGTGGATTAACCCCTAGAAGTTTCAAAGTTTGATCAAATGTGGCAAGCTTAGCATTAACTTTAACATTTTAGGGAATTTTGTTGGCTTTTTAATAACGTTTCTCAAGAGGGTTGAGGATATTTGGTACCCTTTCAACCTGTGGCGGGAACTAATTTGTAAACTAATGTGCACCCTTAGGAAAAAGTTTCAAAGCTACATCACGCTACATACTGCCCATAGACTAGAGACTGATGCGGATCCTTACATGTTTTATAGAACTGTGCAGCCAAATCAAAATTCAAAGCAACAGACTACCAGCGTGAAGATGAGGTACTTATTTATTTCTTTTCATCAATCTTCCTTGTGGGTTCCACTTTAATAATAGCAGGAAGTAAAAATTTAACTTTATTCAATCAGGATATAATGGAATAATTTAAAACATCTCTTAAGGCAATTCAATTGCTTTAAAATGACTTAATTTGTTCCAGATTTGGCCCCTCTTCCAGCTACTTCACCTCAGGGTGGCATTTGCATGTAACCTATGAGGCTTAAAAAATTTCATTTTAATATTTTGCAATTAGAAAATTAGTAAAGTTGGGGGCTCCTGGTGCTTTGCTGAGCCCCAGCTGCGCTGCTTGAGGTGTGCATGGCCCGATCCTCTCTGTAGACGAACGCTGGCTTTGCTGCTAAAATCTGCAGTTTGTATATGTCCTGGTCATTCTTGCTTGGGTTGATCAAGTCCTGGGGGCCCCTCCTGCTGAGTCAGCTTATCTTCATTCTCATTGGTTCTACCCAAGGCCAGCTTTTACTGCCAGCTTGAGCCAGACTCAGGGGGTCCACCTGCAGTTTTGGCTTCGATTAAAACCAAAATTACCCCTCTGGTAATCACCGTCATCGAGCTTTCAGCAGCCTCAACAAGAATGTGTGGAGCCTGTGGGAATTTCAGGGTTCCTTCCATGATCGAGAACATGAAGCCATTCTCCCCCACTCTATCCAATCATGTGCATGTGTTTTCCTCAGGTTATTGCAAGGGGATCCTAAGGTTCAGTCTCCCAAATTCTTGTCTCAAGGTAGGGCAAATTCCCCTTGCTGTCAGCTTTACCTATATCTTATCTAACCTACCTCCCCATCTCAGACTTCAGTCCAAAAAGAGATTAAGGCACAAGTGGCTTAACTCTGTTTCTCCCAATTGTGTGTCCTTCACCTGTCCATAATCCCCCAGAGAGACAAGAGCCTGGTTTCTCTCTTCTTTGTACATGGCCAGGAAAGTTCCCTGCATTCTAACTTCTCAGACCTGCCTCCGTTTCCTCTTTCCCTAAGGACATACTGTTACACAAGGTGCAGAGATAGAGAAATGGGCATAGTGACTAGGGAACAAAATTCGAGAGAACCCTTCAAGACATGCTCCTCACATTTGCATTTCAACAAGCAGGTGCCAGTAGAGCCTCGTTATTAAGACCAGGGTTTCTTAGCTAGACTATCCAAGATCAAATCTCTGATCCCACTCTTAGCTGTGTGACTTTGGGCAAGTTCCTAACCTCTACACAGCCCAGTTTCCACATCTGTAAAACGGAGATAATTATAGGATCTGCCTCATGGGTTTGTGGTAAGAATTAAATAAGGTAGTTTAGGTAAAAAAATTTGGAAATGAGTCTAATACTTTGTAATCTCACCTTAATCACTATATAATGACTATGAGTATATAAGAGATCTCTGCCTCCAAATTAAGACACAAGAGTGATTCAATATTAATATTTTAGACACTATTTTTGCCATCAGCTTGTACAAGTTGTTATTGGAGCTTGAGAGAGGTTGAGTTATTTGTTTTTGGGCGGTTTTCTCCTTAGGTTCTGACCTTCCCATTCACTGGGGTTTGAAATCAATCTGCAGTAAGCTTTGTTATCTTCTCTGACTCAGTGTGGGATAATTGTTATTTAAATAGGACTGTAGGTGTGTGCTGCGAGATGCTAGGTGAAGCACCAAAGTAGTAACAAAGAGCAAATAACCCTACCATTGAATTGTTTGCCACTCTATAATGGGAGACATAGCAAAAACAGACTACAAATGAGTCAGTTTAAGAGGCAAGTAGCCATTTACAATTTTGCTGAGCAGATGCAGTCCCATCTGAAAGAGAATTCGCCAATTAAATCTGAGACTAGATAATGGTATATTGGGTTGTCTGCTCCCCATGGCCTCCATCTAAACAATGCAGGACTCAACTAAGTGATACCCCAGTGGTAGAAAAAAAGGTAATACTGATCTCTAGGTACTGGACTTAATTACAGGATTACAGGGAGTGAGGTAGAAAGGGCCTGAAGAGAAATAAACTCAGAGCTTGTAAAAAATATGTGCTGCATGGGACACCTGTTGAATAAGGGCTGTCACTACAACCAGCCTGGGCTCCAGGTGTCCCAGCAAACCTGCTTGGGCCCTTGGTGGAGACTGCTCAGCAGAGGGAACTAAAGCAGCATCTTTGTAGGATCCACTCCCATCCCGCAGCCTCACGCTCTGCAGAGCAATTCTCAAGGATGACCCACTCTGCAAAATGTTTTAGGGACTGGTTTCATTCTTTTTTCCAATTTAAATAAGCTCAGCTAGTGTCCTTTAAAAACAATAAAAACCTATACAGTACATACTTTTTTTCCCAAATAGGCAGTGAATACATTTATAAAACATTTAATCAGTATAAATAGGTAAAGTTAAAAGTAAATCTTCCCCACCCCTGATACTGAGCTGCAATTTCCTCTCTCCAGGACAATACGCAAAAGTAATTTCTTGTGCATCCTTCCAAGGACATTCTCTGCACACGTATAAATTTAGGTAATTCATTCAAAATCTATTCAATATACACTGAACACAAACATTTGCTTACTATTACAGCTGTGCTGTACTTTTTTCACTGACCTATATATCAGACAGTTCCCCATCTTCATATATACAGTGTCATTCCTTTCTCCGGTCACATAATCTCCCACAGTGTGCAGGCACCTGCTTTCGTTAGCAAAGCTTCTGCCAGTGAGCGCTGGTGGTGTTCTGACATACTCTTTACACGACATCATTTCCCACGTATGCAAGTAGAGCCACGTATGCTCACCGCAAACATTGCTCAATGTTAGTAACGTAATACGAAAAGCTTACACAATTTAAATGTCCCGGCAGCCACATTCAAAAAAGTATAAGAAACAAGTGCACTTAACTGTTAAATGGTGTTATATTGAACCCATTATGTACCAGATATTATCATTTCAACATGTAAATCAGTATAAAAATTAATGAGATATTTTACATTCTTTTACTTGTACTAAGTCTTTGAAATCCAGCATATACAGGGTGAAGCAAAAGTTGGCTTACAGTTGTTCATATGGAAAGTGTACAATAATTAATAAATAATGATACAAGAATAAACTTCTTGTTTCACGTGCTCAAACTGTAAACCTGCTTTTGCCCCACCTTGTATTTTATACTTAAAGCACATCTCAATTCAGATGAGTCACATTTTAAGTGCCCAGTAACCAGATGAAAAAAGATAACAAACATATAAATAAATAAATAATATAAATAAATCATTAGACTAGCTCTGCTTTTCAATGCCGTGTCTCTGCATTTCCCTGTAGTAAATAACAACACCGTGTGAACACAGTGTCAAGGAATAAAGTAAAATAAAAAACCCCACAAAGTCATATATCAGTGACTCAACCCAAGAGACCGGGATAGTCACAGAATTATCTCCATTTTACTGATGATGAAACTCAGGCAAAAGGAGGCTATTGGAAAATAAAGAGCCTATATTTAATTTACAATTATATTTCATTGTAAGCAATTGCATTTTCCCCATTAAAATTCAACACTATTTTATCATAGACATGAGATAAAACAAAATAGAGTAACATTTTCAGGAAGCAAAAGTATACATTTTTAATGTGTTATAATGCCTCCTTTTTATGCTTCATTTTTACCATCCCGTTTCTGGGAGACGTTGCCTTTTCTGGAGAGCTGTTCTCAGTGCACGTTGATTTCAGATGCTTACAATTCTGATTACTTGTTACGGCATCTTTTTAAAGTCATTTTATTCACACGGGTCATTGCACAACTGAGAAAAACAGGGAAATGGTCTGCTGGTCTGTCATAACAATAAAGGGAGATTTAAATTATAAGTGTGCTAAAATGCTCAGAAATGGAGTTGGAAAAATCACTTCAATGCACTCACCTAGCTAATAAATGGAAACTGTTTTTGAAAATGAATAGCTTGGAGCCACAGAAAATATAGGAAGAATTCGTATTTGCTTAGTTTTTCTCTATGAAGCAATAACCATATGTGCAGCCAGGAGAAAGAACTACAAAAAATTAAGAAAGAGAAACAAACAGCCTGATTTACTTACCGGTAGATTCGTTCAGATGCGTGGAAAAGAGGAAAGAGGTGACCAGCAGGCCGCCTGAAGAGCCACTAGTTTGGGAAAGGGAGACCAGGAAAGCCAGGGGAGCTGTCTGCCTTAACAGTGACCTTGGGCTCCGCACCTGTTTTGGTAAATAAAGGGGTTTCTCTTCCTACTCGGTGTATTTCCTGGGGAACAAAGTCTCCTAAATAAAATGGAATCAGTGTTAAATAAGTTATAAGAGATTATGTATGAAAAGGGTTTTTCTTTTAAATATATCTTTATTGATTTCAGAGAGAGGAAGGGAGAGGGAGAGAGAGAGAGAAACATCAATGACTGGGGATGGAGCCCGCAAGCAGGCATGTGCCCTGACCGGGAATCAAAGCCCCATCGCCCGGGTCATAGGTTGATGCTCCACCGCTGAGCCACGCCGGCCGGGCTGAAGAGGGGTTTTCAGTCTTCCCTTCAGTCGAGCACATGGGTTCGCGGTGAGTAATTGTTTCATTTTACTGGCACATTAATTCCTGACTGAATCCTTCTGTGTGGTGCTCAGACCACTCACTTCCTGGAATGTCCACTTTCCGAAATTCAAGTCAATAAAAAATGCATTTTGGGGGTATCCCTTGTGTGCCAGGCCCTCCTGCTGTGAAGCGGGCACATCGAGGTGAGTAAGGCCTGTGGCCAGCCCTCCGTGTCCTGAGCTTCCACTCTCCTTAAACCCCAACACAACCGCAACCTCCTTCATGAATTCTTTAAAGCTATTCCATCACACTGCACGCTTCCCATTTCATATCCCATTAGGTCATGCAGGTTAGCATTTCGGGGTTTTTGTGATGTTTTTTCAAATCCATCTGATTATTTATTATTCAGTAAATAGTGATCAGCTAATACCTACTATCATGTTTTAAGAGACTGATGACTCCACAGTGATAAAGGCAGACAAGGACCCAGCTATCAAGGTGGCTACATTCTAGCACAGGAAGGCAGATGGTAAGTAAGGAAACAAATAAATAAGAAAATTTGGACTATTGATAGGAACTGTGAAACAAAGTCATAGAATTAAGTGAAGGGAAGGAAGAATAGTTTAAGTAAAGAGCGTTAACACTCCTTTAGCACTTATTTAAATCAAATGCAATTACTCTATTAATAAAGATACTTGTATTGGATTTGGGGCCCACCATAATCCAGGATGATCTTATCTCAAGATTGTCAATTACATTTGCAAGGACCGTTTTTCCAAAGAAGATCACATTCACAGGTTCCCAGTGGACAGCATCTTTTTTTTGGTGGCCACCATTCAATCTACTACAAGTCTTAAACCAAGCTTCTGGAATAAGGATTACTGTCATCCTCTTACAGACACAGATGCTCTAGTACAGAAAGAGTAATTGCTGTGGTCACTCAACTAGTAGAGGTGGAGCTGGGGCCTGAGCTGAGAGGCTGGCTTCGTGGCCAGTGTGCTTACCCGCTATTTCACATGGTGTCAGGTCAGGATCCTCTGCAGGCACAGCGTTTGTGTTAAGGCGTGAATACTGAGAGAGAGCATTCCAGGGAGGAGGACATACCATTGCAGGTATAGTAGTTCTGTCTTCTCAACCAGATCTCACTGAAGTTTTGAAACATGGACTCCAAGTTCTTAGACACACCTCCCAACCAGTTGGGGTCTATGAACCTCCCCTTGGATCTTGGTGGTCTTGTGACTGGAACTGACCAACAGAGTTCAGTGGATGTGATGCTATGTGACCTCTGAGGCTGGGTCATAAAAGGGGATGCAGCTTCTACTTTACTGACTCAGGCTTGAAGTCCTGAGCCACCTTGTGAGAAGACACACTACACTCAGGCTGCCATGTCATGGGGAAGCTAAGCCACATGGAGGGGCCACCTATCCACAGTAGTCATCAAGTTTTCCCAGCCCAGGTGCCAGACACGTGAGAGACTAGCCTTGAGATGATTTCAGTAACCAGCTCTGCTGTTACCTTCAGCTTATGCACCTTCCCAGTCAGGCCCAGATGTCATGAGGCAGAAGAAACAAGCCATGGTGTCCTGTCATGTCAAAATTCCTGGCCCATGAAATCTGTGAGCATAATAAAATGGTGGTTGTTTGCTCCTAATTTGGGGGTGCTTTTCTCTATAGCAAGTAGTTAATGCACATAGCTATGACTTTTCTTCTACCTGCTCTCCTAAATCACATCCCACAGGTCTAAACACAGAATAGGTGTGGGGTGTCATAGTAGAGAAAAAAGAAGAAATCAGATATTTATCAGCAGGTGGCCAGAAGACCAGAAAGCCCTATAGCTATTGTAGGTAGAAAGAGAATTAAGAGAATAAATAAAATGCTTACAAACTTTTGGGAGAACTGGAGCAAAAAAAGGTCAAGACACTGACTGCTGATTTTTAGACACTCAAAAGGGCAGGAAAGCAGGGAAGATGACACCCGGGTCTCCACTGCCTACAGCACAGGAGCAGCTGTTTTGCAGCATTCACCAGGGAGCCACTGCAAACTTCATATCTGCTGTCTGACCAGGTGTCTTTCAGGAGCTGCTGCCAGAAAATAATGGTTTATCTTTCTCCCTCACCTTCAGAATCTTGGGCGAGTGCCAGTCATTGGCCAGACCTACGCTATAAACGAGATCCTGCGTATGGCGGAGGGGCCAAGTGGGCAGGGATGGAGCTGAGAGTCAACAACAAACCGCACCGTCTGCCCCTTTGGATGCTCAGCATCCAGATATAACCTTACACATATTTTTAAACTTCAGAACGACAAGAAAACATCATTCTTCTGCTGAGTACGATGCAACTAACTCTCCACCATACACATAATGACAGATTCATCCTCTCTCCAAACCAGGAACCCCAAAATCTCATCAGTTGCCGTATCCATCCCTGGCTGATGGTCATTCTTCTTGTGCTCAGTTACAGTTCCCTCCTTAATGTAAAGACTATGTTATAAGGTAACTACCACTGACACCCTTAATACAATGAAGAGGGGGAAAAGGAATTGATTGCTTCAAATATATAAATATATCTTATTTATATAAATAAGTTAAATTTATATAACCAATTCTATAATTATATAAAAATCTATAAATCGGTTAAAACAGTGCTCACTTCGGCAGCACGCATACTAAAATCGATTAAAACAAATAAATATATCTTAACTAATCTCTTCTACATATAATATATAAAATATAACACTATATATATGATATGCAAAGAGGAAAATGCATAGCTCCTACAGCCCCTAGCTCTGTGACTATGGCTGCACGCTCCCTACGTGCTCAGCTAACGTCTCAGCTGGTGACGGCTCTCTATTTGAATAACCCAAACCTCCGTTCCTCAGGAAATAAGACATTAGTGGTCTTGATTGTACTGATTTGCTCTAGTCTCCCATTAGCTGTGACCTGTATGCATTGAAGTACTAAGAGGGGCTCCCATACAATTCCCTGGGTTCAAAAAGACTCCTCCAAACCCTGTTGGGGAGCAGCAACCTTGTTTGACCTTCAAAATCAGGACCAGTGACCCCAGACAATAAACTAGCTGCCTTTCTTAACTGTCCTAACACTGGCATGAAGAACCCAAGTGCCTAGCTGACATCCACAACTTCTAGTCCGTGTAACCGTGGGTGTGTACCTGGTGGACACGTCCTCCCTCACAGCGAAGACCTCAGAGCCAGCAGACCCAAGCATGGCAGGGATGGGAAGCCAACTTTGCAAGGAGACTCTGAGGGACTATGGGCTCTGCGGTGGGGAATCGTTGGGAGTGGGGCCCCGAGAGCAATATTCTGCACTAAATTTGGCTCCTTCCTCGGTCTTAGCTATAGCCCAAGTCACAGCTCTCCTTAGCAAAGGTTTTTATACTAAATCTTAACTATTGCTTCCCGTCATAATTCCCTCTTCAGTGACATTTCAGCAGTTTTCCTCTTGGTTCTAGTTTTGTGCACATTTTTATGTGGTTCAGATTAATTACATTTTTTCTCGCTTTCTTATCTGGTCATAGGTTTTTCACTTTGGTGGAAAAGTTAAAAGGAGTCCTTTTCTTTCCACCCTCTTAATTCCCAGACCTTTATATTCTGGTTCTGAGAGAATCATAAATCAGTCAGGAGCTCTAAGAATATATCTCGTTGGATTGGACATATCTCAAGCCTGCCACGTATCATCAGCCATTTCAATATTCCTGTCCACCAATCAGTCTGCTCAGTTGCTTCTGGTGATTTCGTGTATAGCCAGCCAGTGAATTCCAAATATAGGAGCCAATGCCTCGCTTCTTAGCAGTAAAGTAAAAGCAATGTTGCGTGGGACATGATAGTGAATGAGGCATTCGGCATAGCCATATAGCCACATCTTTGCTAATATATTACATTTTGTCGTTTCGATAACAGCCGTTTGAGCAGGTGTGGGGCGATGTCCCATTGTGGTTATGATTTGCGTTCCCTGGGGATTTGTGATACTGAGCATCTTTTCATATATCTGTTGGCCGTCTGTATGTCTTCTTTGGAAAAACGTACACTTAGGTCCTTTGCCTGTTTTATATCGAGCTGTTTTGTTGTTACTGAGTCGTTTGAGTTACCTATATATTTTGGCTATTAACCCCTCATCAGATGTACGTTTCACAGATATTTTCCCCATTCTATAAGTTGACCTTTCACTCTGTTGTCTCCCTTGATGTGCACGAGCTTTTTAGTTTGATTCAAACCTTTGAATCAATTTTTGTTACCTGTGCTTTGGGGGTCATATCGGAAAAATCATTGTCCAGACCAATGTCAAGAAACTTTTTTCCTATGTTTTATTGTAATAGTTTTATGGTTTCAGGTTTTACATTTACATCTTTAATCCATTTTGAGTTAATTTTGTATATGGAGATAATTGTCCGATTTTGTTCTTCTGCACATGGAAAACCAGTTTTCCCAGCACCGTTTATTGCCTATCCCCATTGTTTGTTCTTGGCATCTTCGTTGAAAATAAGTTGACAATATGTGTGGACTATTTCTGGGCTCTCTATTGAGTTCCATTGCTTGTCTGGTTTAATGCTTGTCATTACTAGAGGTTTGTAGTATATTTTGAAATCAAGTAGTATGATGGTCTTTTGTGGTATCATATGAATTTTAGGATTTTTTTCTATTTCTGTGAAAAATGCTATTGGAATTTTGATAGAAATTGCATTGTATCTATAGAGCACATTGCAAAGTGTAGACATTTTAAAAATGTAATTCTTCCAATCCATGTACACTGGATATTTTATCATCTAGTCACATCTTCTTCAATTTCTTTCATCAGTTTTATAGTTTTATAGTTTTCAGTGTAACCCCCTTGGTTAAATTTATTCCCGTTTGTGTGTGTGTTATTATAAATGGGATTGTGTTCTAAATTTCTTCTTTGGATAGTCTGTTGTTAGTGTATAGAAATACAGCTGATTTTAAGTGTGTTGCTCTTGTCTTCTACAACTTTACTGAATTTATTAGTTCTAACAGGTTTTTTTGAAGCAGTCTTTAAGGTTTTCTATATATAAAGAAATAGAGACCATTTTACTTCTCCCTTTCTAACCCTGGCGCCTCTTTTCTTACCTAATTGCTCTAACTAGGCCTTTCGGGACCATCTGAACAGCAGTGGTGAGAGCGGCATCCTTGTGCTGTTCCTGGTTTTAGAAAAAGTTTCAGCTTTTGGCAGTTGGGTATGATGTTTGCTGTGGGCTTATCACATATGGCCGTTATTATGTTGAATTACATTCCTTCTCTACCTAATTTGTTGAGTTTTAATCCAAAAGCTCTTTTCTAAACATAGCTCTCAAATCTGTTTATATTTGATTTATCAGTTCCTGTTTCTCCCTTAGTAGAATGACTTCTGCCCTGAGGCTATCGGGCTAAAATGGACCAGCTTAACCTGTTTTTTGCCCCAAGGCTTGATCTTCATTGGAATTTAATTGCTCAAAATATTTCTCAATTGTGTCTTCTACTCTGTGTGCTATAGAAGCAATTGGTTTTTCCAATCCTTCAAGATTTTCTATTTCTGGACTCTTTTAATATCCTTTCATTGCTGTGGCAAACTGGCAAATTCTCATCTCTAATACTTTATTCATATGCCAGCGCTTAAGTTCTCCATCACTCTCCTTAGAGCTGCTGGCATAGGGGCATATTGTCTAGTTTCCAAGTTACTACATGAAATGTTTGGCACCACATAATGTGGGTCAGGCTTCCACTTCTCCCATGAGTTTCATGGCACTTGCCTTCTAACCACTAAATTAAAGATACTTTTTTCAAGTTCTTGTTATAGTAGCACTTTACTTCTAGTATCCAGTGCTCTGTTAGGGGAAATAACACTAGCTGGTAAAATAACTAGTGTCAAAGCTTCAGTGAGCTAGTATTGTAAAAGTTTTTAATTTAATCATTCAATGTCCAGTGAGTTGGAGCAGGTCTCTGCTTCATAATGTCACTTGGAGACTCAGCCTCCTTCCATTTCATTATGGCTTCTTGGTTCACCGAAGGAGAGAAAGGGAATAAAGAATTGTGCATGGAATGTTGTTATGGACCAGGCATGTATCACATCTGCTCCATTACACTGGTCAAAATTTTGTCAGAGAGCCATGCATTATGGAGAGACTGGCAAATGCAGAGTATCTGTGTGTCCACCAGGAAAAAGAAACCCGTGCAGGGACCAGGCAGACAACTGGTCCAGTCTCAGCTCTACGACTTAGTAGCTCTGCAGCTCTCTGAGGGAGTTTCTTCATCTGTAAAATGATATTTATATCACGAAATTGCTTTCTTATGGAAAATTCTAAACTCGGCCAAAAATAAAATGATTTTTTTTTTTAGAATTGTAAGAAGTGATAGAACCATTTTTCCTTTTATTCCTTGAAATTAAGAATGGGTGTGTTACTAAGACTGGCCAATGGCATATAAGAAGTAAAGTCTGTCAGTTCTGAACTGAGATGGTGAAATCTCCCTGCTCCTACTCCCTCGGTTCCTTTGACTTTAGAATTTAATTATTGTGCCAATAAAAGATGGTAGCATGTCTGTCACCTTGAGCTCCTAAATCATTTTATAAATTAATACAAGGAACAGAGCACTTTGCCAACCCACACTGCACATGTACCACGAATGAGCAACAAACATTTGCTGGGTGAAACAACTGAGGCTGAAAAACCTGGTAGTTCTCAACCAGAGTTGACACTGCTCCCCAGGGGACATTTTGCGATGCCTTGAAACATCTTTGGTTTTGGTCGCCGCAGCCGAGAGAGGTGCTGCTGTGCAGTTTGTAGGGACTAGGGATGACAATAAATACCCTACGATGCACAGGGTCACTTCCCACAACAAAAAATGATCTGCCCCAGTGTCAGTGGTGCTGAGGCTGAGAAACCATGATAGTCTATCCCGACAAAATGTTTTCTGCAGTTCTTCTGGGGAAGCTCCTGAAGAGAGTGCTCCTAGGAAAGTGATGTAAATCAGAAATGGCTTTCAGGCAGCCAAAGAATGAGCCCAGAAGAGAGGGTGAGAGCAGATGAGGTGGCGGTGTCACCCCACAGGCTGCAGGTCTGCACATCAGCTGGACCAAAGAGGACACAGAGCAAAGCGTTACAGCAATGAGTCCCTCGGGGGAAAAAGACATGCTGCTTGATGAGTCTGAACGTTTCAATGACAGCCTTCAAGCTCTGTTCAAAAGTTTGGGAATTAATTAGTGATGGATTCAGAGAAAATTAAGTCATTAAAAAATAAGGCAATGACTTATTCCACACAGACTTGTACGAAAAAGGGGAATAACTCATGATACGATGCATGGTACAATAAAGAGAAAAAATGGGAATTACAGTGAAATTTTATAGTAATGAATCAAAGATATCACTATAACCTGAAAGTGTGATTTAATTGTATTGCAGGGCAGGGGAGAGGGGACGTGTGTCCTTGAGAGGGTGTATGTGTAGGAGGAAGAAAGAGGGAGTTCAGACAGAGTCTCCTCTTCTCTCATAAAGAGTCAATGGGCCCATTTAAAATGGAAAATTCAAGAAGTAGCAATATCAGCACAGAACTTAGATTTATGAGGGTAAATACCAAAACAGTAAAAAATAAGTTCAAACTAATTGCTTTTGTAGAGATGGAAATTGGAAGGAGGGAGTCACTGGGTGACTCCCTTATTTTTCATTTTAAGTCTCTTATTTTTCATTTTAAGCTTTAATAGGGCCACTTAACTTTTTAAACTATGACCATATGTTACCTTCGACAAAGACGAAACAGGTTTTACAAAAGTGAGGGCAAAATCAATCAATTTCCAGGATTAAAATGATACAATACAAAGGAAAATCTTTTGTCATGTGTAAACTGCTATGTGCAGGCTACTCATGATGATTATTACAGGCGATGCTGAAGATGTTGTTAGTGATTGATGCCAGGCCCCAACACGGGTGCGGTCTCATGCAGGACTCAGTACCACCACTGTTACCAATTACTTCTCAAGAAAGGAGATGCTGCTCCTGTCAATTATCCCACAGACGTTTACTTGGTATCTACCCTGCGGCAGGCATGAACCCTGCCCTGGGCATCCATATGGCAGAGCTGTATGGCATTGCCCTCCAGAGATGACTGATTTAGGACACTTCCTGACCAGGGGGTCTTCTCAGTCAGCCCCATTTCTTAAATTCCTTTTTATTGGGATCTTGTTATAATTTATAAAGACAAAATATTAACAGATTTCTCTCCTACCACCCCAAGCCTCCTGCCAACGCTCTACCTTTTCAAAGTCACAATTAATGGTGTTTTTACTTACGCTCATATTTAGTACTTACTCTTCCTTCTGTTATAGTCAGCTCCGCTGGTGTCTTTTACGCTCCCCTTTAGGGTCGTAAACATAATTCAGATTGTCAAACACTGAACATGTTAATAAATGTGACTGAATTACAGAATGTTTTCACAATGGCTTGAATCAACTTCCACCCACCCCCACCCCTGCCACTAGAAGAGTGGCACAGTGCAGTTTAAACAAATGCAACTGGCACACTCCCAAGGAAAAGACCACCCAATTCTCTCTCCCAGTGTTCCTCAACGTAGCATTTCACAGATTTACTTCTGGGACGTTCTAAAAAGATCCACCCCATAGAATCTATACCACTCTGGCTTTCTCTCAATTCAAACAAGCCAGGCCTCAGGGCTTCTGGGCCTTCAGCCTTGAATAGAGCCATGCCAGGCGGACCTCTTCCGCCAGGCTAACACCTGTCAGCTGGAAAGCCTAAATATCTCCTTCTCAGAGGTCTCAGCATTTCATTATACCACCTACCAGTCTTTCTCGCAACACTCTTTTTTTAAAAAAATATATCTGTATTGATTTCAGAGAGAGGAAGGGAGAGGGAGAGAGACAGAAACATAGTGATGAGAGAGTCATTGATCAGCTGCCTCCTGCACACCCACGACTGGGGATCAAGCCCGCAACTCGGGCATGTGCCCTGGCAGGAAACCAAACCGCGATCTCCTGGATCCTAGGTCGATGCTCAACCGCTGAGCCACACCCGGCGGGCTCTTTTTTTTTTTTTTTTACATTCATCAACTTCTGCAGTAAAACATACAGGGGTGGGCAAAAGTAGGTTTACAGCTGTGAGTATGCAAAACAGAGTTTATTCCTATATTATTATTTATTAATTATTGTATTATTTATTATGAACAACTATAAACCTACTTTTGCCAACCCCCATGTATACACACACACACACATATAAATATATATATGTGTGTGTGTGTGCTTCATGACTGTTGAACATAAGCTCTCTAGGATGAGAACTACCCTGTTTCCTCCCCACTCTACACACAGTACCTAGTTAAGTTCTGGGCACATGTTACAGTGCTTCAAAGAAACATTTCTTTCAAATAAGGAAATTGCAGTCAGTGTCATATAGGCGGTGATTTGTGGGCTAAACTTGCAAATGAGTTAATGTCATAATTTTTTGAGAATAACATGAAACTGAATATTTGCACATGACTGAAATGTGCTAGAGCTTTGATTTTCAATTCAGTTTGAAGTATATGATTCCATTAAAACTGGAATTGAGTTTACTGAAACATAAAAATTTCACCGCATACTATGAAATACCCCAGAAAGCATACTGAAAAATATTTTTGTTTCTAGAGTAACCAATGGTTAAAAAAATACAAAAGAGTTCCAAGAACAATGGCAATTCTGCACTGTTTCTAAAATGAAGAATACTTAAGTTTAGTTTCATGTCTATAGAATATATTTAAAGTCACATAATAGCTGCATTGATCATAAATACCTATATTCTGTGACAGCTTATGATGCCAAACAAATGGGTGAAAATTGAAAGGCTCACTCAACTATTGCTTAGACAGATGCTTGCTTATTTCTAATAGTGCCAAAAGTTGAGAAGTTTCAAGATAGCCTAGTATGTGACATTCAAAAGAGAAAAAGACCATGACTTTGCTCAGCCTCAGTGCCCACACACAGTCACAGCTTCTTAACTGTGACATACTCATTCAGCTGCTCTCATGTCACCAAAGACACAGAATACTTAAAAAAAAACAAGAGGGCCTCTTACCCTTTCAGACAACGTGGATGGAACTGGAGAGTAGTATGCGAAGCGAAATAAGCCAGTCAGAGAAAGGCAAGTACAGCATGATCTCACTTTTATATGGAATCTAATGAACAAAATAAACTGATGAACAAAATAGATCCAGAGACAGAAGCATGGGACAGACTGACGAATCTCAGAGGGAAGGCGGGGGGGTGGGGGTGGGGGTGGGTGAGAGGGGTGAATGGGTGGGAAGAGATTAACCCAAGAATTTATATGCATATGTATGCATAACCCTTGGACACAGACGGTAGTGTGGTGATGGCCTGTCGGGGGGTGCGGGGTGGAGGAGGTCAGCGGGGGAAAAAAGTGGGACATCTGTAATATTTTCAAAAATAAAGATAAATTAAAGAAAACAAGTACACTATACACAGTTGTCTACTTTATTATCACCCTATATTTTATGACAAGTTTTTAATAATGACACCTTGATTGACTTGAATGCTCTCCAAAGAAGAGGGCCATCTTTTAACAGTGTGAGTTGAGCATGAATTAAGTATTTGACAAGAACTTGTGGTTTAATTACTACATTTGACTATATTCTGAGCACAAGGCAGGTGTGCTCTGTATTATATGATCTCTTTTGACTGAAGGGCATGGGGAAACTAGCCAGAGTAGCTGCAACTCAGGTGCAGACACACAAACCTATTTGGTGTGGGGAAGAGCCGTGCTTGTGTCAGGCCCAAAGGCCTTGGGGAGAACGTGAGAAACACCAAAACTTTCATAAGCTGAAACTGTTAGAATCAGTCCCGTTTCATCATCTTCTAAATGAGCACAATAATATTTATTATTCAAGAAATACAAAAGTATTTAAGGATAGGAAGATCATTATAATTTTATAAACTGATTTTATTACTTTATTATTGCAGTAGATGTATTTACTATAGAACGCTTGTAAGACTTGTAAAAATATAATTAATGAATTAAAATCATCATTAATTCTTACCAGCCAAAGGGTACCTGATGCAAAATTTCTTGCATTTAGGTATATTGATTGTGTGCTTACTCTCTTTCAAGCACTGTCCTGATTCTTGGGCCATCCTCATAGAAGGCACATTCTAGTGGAGGTAGCAAGCACAGGATGAACAATAATCATAATACATAAGCATATCACACTGTATATTAGGTGATATTATTAAATGATGCTATAGCCTATTGATATGGAGCCAAGGAACAACTGAAAATAACTTTGTGAGATTGGTGTCCACTTTTGGTAGGAAACTTTCACAGAAGATCCTTCAAGTCTAAACAAAAGAAGAAAATAGAATTTCCATTTACTAGGAGGCCCATTCCAAACTTGTGTGTACCTAAGGTAAGGCTCTCATGGAGAGCTCATAAGCTATATGTCTCAGTTTAAAAAGCATAAATGAAGCCAAAAAGAAGTTAAATAGGTCCCATTTTCTTACTTTGACAAATGGAAAACCTGGAAGACAGGTTTGAATTTAGAATTCATGGACTCCTTGAAGTTCTGTCCCAGATGGAGTGCAGAGGGGAGGTCCTGGTCTGTGGCTTGCTCTGTTCACATTCCACCCATTTCTGTCTTGTACCATGAGGGACTTCATAAGCAAGTGCATGGACACCCAAGCCCTCATGTTCATGCTCTTTCACACAGCTGCCTGGACTGTGCAGAGAACCTTCTCTTGGTTAAGGCTCAAGCCGCTGGGCATTCACACAGCTATCCTGGCTCATCCTGAAAGAAGAGTCCCATGCATGCCCTAGAACACTATAAGAGATTCACAAACATCCCTTGGGGTTCAAAGATCATACAAATTCTGGAAGAAGACCAAGCGAGAGCTGATTTATATTAATAAAATCTGTGAGGGGCCATACAAGAGAATAAAAGGGTTTTGTTTTTCACTTTGATACCACTTCTGACACCAAATGTGTCAAAGTTTTCTGCACCAACAACCAGGTTTTCAATTCTCTAATACCAACTGCGTATCCACCAGTTTGACTCTATTCCTACACTAGTTACCCAAAGTTAGTATCAGACTCCACAGGTTTAAGGGTTCAGTCTCATAAGACTGCCCCCTCTTCAGATGCCAGTTGCAAACGGGGTGCATAAGCTGTTCATATGTCTGCCCAGCTGACTACAAAGTCAGCTGTTCCCCCATCAAATTTAATCATTTACTAGATGACTCACAGAACTTAAGAAAGCACTTCACTTATTTTGCCTTTTTATTATAAAGGATACAACTCAGGAACCATCAAATGGAAGAGATGCAATAGGAGAAGGGATGGAGGGCAGGGCACAGAGCATCCATGCCCTTCTAACACCTCCGTGTGTTCATCAACTTGAAAGCTCTCTGAACCCTGTCATTTAGGGGTTTTTATGGAGGTTTTATTAGTAGGCACAATTGATTGAATCACTGGCCATAGGTGATTGAAGTTAATCTCCATCCTTTCTCTATGGGGAAGTGGGGAAGGGAGGTGGTGAGCTTGTTGAGGGAGAGGGCTAAAAATTCCAACCTTCTTATCATGGTTGCTCTGTCTGGTAACCAGCCCCAACTCTGAAGCTATCTAGGGTTCTCCAACCACCAGTGTTCTCAATAGCATAAGAGGATATTCATCACTTCCCAGATTCCAAGGTTTTAGGAGCTGTGTGCCAGAAACTGTGAAAAAGACCAAATATTGATTTTTTTATTATACCACAGGGAGAGTCTCTGAGAAGCACAGTACATATCCTGAGACAACCAGCCAATTCTAATCTCCCTCAAATACAGAAAAGCCAGTGACATATGGTGACCACCCAGCCACATAAGACTATGATCCTTTTTTCCTGATCCCTTCTCTCCCTATTTTAAAGAGTCAGGCACTCAGCTACCAAGAAGGCAAGAATCTAATCAATGCCAGTGGAAGAAGCCAACTGCATTCCTCTTCCCCAGAGAGGCTTCCAGATCTGAAGGGGTGTAAGCCGGGAAGAGGGGAGTAGCTTTAAGTGCCTTCAGATCAGAGTTTTGATTATGATGCTGATGACTGGACATTTTAATTACTGAAATGAGACAGTTCTTAAAACTAAATAGGATGGAAAAGCTATGGTATGAATCTAAGTTTTCATCCAGGGGTATGGAAAAAATAGCTCATAGAACAAATATGGAACAATGGAAGAAAGAATAAAATTATTTTGTTGGCATTTTATCACATCCAGCTAAGCCAATAAAAAGTATATATTACCATTAGGTAGCTGACTTTCGTTTTTGTACTGTGATTCTATATATTGAGGCATGTGGAGACCTAAGACTTATTTGTGCTATTTATTTTTTAGTACCTGCTCTATTAAGAAACTACTATATAATGCTTTTCTTTAAAAAGGGAAAATTTGAGTATTAATATTAGAGCACTATATTGTTTTTAAGTATTTTAACAGCACCAACAAAATTCTCTCTGGGATAAATATGATTGTAAGAACTTTCCTATAAGTAATTATCTTTGGTTAGATACTTTATTTGCATAAAGAATGTCCTTGGCTCTGAGCACCATCTAATGCTTCCCTTTGGTGACATGGTCATTAAGAAATTGACTGATAGTTCACAGCCTTGGGCTGTAGCCTACTTCTCAGATTAGTGAGTTGAGCAGCTTCCAAGAGTCAGCTTTAGGAAAAATTCAACCCTTAGTGTCATTCAGGTTTGTCTCCTTCAATTTAGTTGACTGATCCTTCCATCTTCCCATGTGCATAAGAAGCTTTCAGAAAAGGGAAATAGCAGTAATAACAGGATTTTTGCAAAGAAGTTTCCTTTGGATCTCCTACATTCAGTCCTTGGGGAACATTGTCAGCTCACGGGTGATCATCTTTTCTCTTTACTGTTTTCAGCTACTTAGTCATTTTTCTTCTGATGAGTCACTCTTCAAAAAAACGGCATCTCTCCATGATTGACGGGGACTGTTGGCAGATAGGTCACCTTGCTTTCAAGTACCTTTAAAAATTATTTCAGGAATTTGGGCTTTGTTTGTAGAAAATTGAAATTCCTTCCATTAACTGTATCTTTTTTTTTCCAGAGAGCTCATCAATTGATAACTCCAGAGAGCTCATCAATTGATCTGTCCGTAGGTTCTTGGACAGATTTCATCAACCTTCCCATGAAGAGACTGTCTTTACCTTGGAGCTGACCTCTGAGGCCCAGCTCCTTCTGTTATTCTTTTGTCCACATACTAGTCCTTCGTTGTCTCCTGGTTTTCCAACTGAGACTACCTCTATTTCCCCAAGTTTTATGGGAATTTTCAGAAGAGGGTTATCCCTAATCATAATCAAGAAGAGTCTTTCTCCTCTCCTTATACACTTCTTTTTTCTTGTTTCCTGTGCTTAAGAGAAGGTCCCTATAATCAGCTTCATTTCTTCTTACCCTCTGCCTATTCCTAATATGTTCCCAAATCCTCAAACTGCATAATAAGTGCCTTGCACTAATTAAGTACAACATAGGAAGGAAATTTTCTGGATGTTGAGGTCTCAGCAAGACAGAAAAAAACTATGTGTCATGCTTTAGAACTTAGCATGGGTCCAAGGTAGGTCTTAAGGGGAATTAAAGCATACCTAAGCACCTACAAGTGAACAGAACTACAAACTCCATGCCATAGGAATTCCATCTATTTTGTTCTTCATTGTATCCCCAGAATGTATTATAGTACTTGGTATATAATATTTATCCAAATACAATCTGTTGAATAAAGGACTGCATGAATGACAGAAGGAAGATAGATAGAAAGGAGAAAGGTAGCTAAAAAGGAAATAAAGTTCTATTTAGGGCTAAAGAAAAAGTGAAATATGGAAGATGATGCCTGGGCAAGGTCAGGATAAGAAGGCAGCATGGAGCATGGCATTGGAACTTGATATTAGTACCCGGCCAGGCGCCATGGATATATATCCAAGATGGATGGAGAGAGGAGCTTCCAGTAGGGATGAAGAACTATTCTTTTGGGGACCTCAGTGAGATGCCAGGAGACTTTGGGAGAGATGTGAGATGTTTTGTTTCACCTTTAGTGCCAAGATAGCAAAGTCAAGCAAAGAGATAGTCTCGCCACTTCCACAGGGACATGGCATGTCTTCAGCACTGTGACTTTCCTCGGAAACACAGCCCAATATTATTACTTTGAAGGTCTGTGACTTTGGGGAAAATTGAAGAACATGCCCTTGGCTTGGGCATCATTTGAGTCATGGTGGAGCCAGTAAAAAAGAAGAAAAAAAAATATGATGACTAGGAGCTGAAACTCTTATATTTTGTGAAAAAGAATTAGTCATTAACATTTTCTTTATTACCATGAATGTGGCATTATTATTATCATCAATGAATTAATTAATTCCGTAGTTGTTTTCTAATGGCTGGCATGGTCCAGGCTCTGTGCTAAGCGCAGCAAATACAATGTTAGTAGAACACAACTTCTGCCCTATGTATCAGAAAGGATCTATGTATAAGAAAAAAGGCCATTAAAGGTACAATGCGCACAATGACACGTGCTGGCTGCAGAATATTGTAGCCCTTACAGAGGCACATGCTTGGGAAGCTTTTGGAAATGCAGATTATAAAAGTTTCAAAATGAGATTCAGAAGAAATCAAGTGAAGACCAAGCCTCTTTTCACTGAGCCTATGTCTGAAGTTGCCTTTTTTGAGTATAAAAGAATCCCGCAGGCAAGAGTAATTTCTTAAACATGCTGTGTTGACCTAGATAGTTATAAGGCACCTCTTCTTCTTTATTAAAACCCTCTTCAAATCAAGTCCTCAAATGAGATCTCACCTATGGCAGTAAATTGAACACAGCACTGACCTTCCTTCTCCCCCAAATAGTTCGTCTCTTCTGTCATAAGCTAGAAGGATGGGGGAGGATTTTTAAGGAAATACCAACTTCCTTAACTTTGACCTGATGTAAATCTTTCCTTTCCTTTTTTTTTTTTTTACCTTGTAAATGTATTCTGTAGAGCTTCTCACCAAGGTCAAACAATTCAACACTTTTGAGCCAAAACATGCCTCCCACCACAGACAGTGCTGAAGTCAGTAAAACCACTGCACAGTCTCGTCAGCCCAAGAGAGCACACTCATTATCCTTGTCGAGCATGTGACATCTGTCAAACAGGATGAGTTAAATATTTCTACAAGTCACTCATCAAATAATGAGATTGTCGAGACATCCAGGCAGCGCACAGAAGGAGCACAGGAGCATGTTTCCTTCTTAATAATTGATTTGTTCAGTCTGTAGTGGCAGAGAAAGGAGTGGACGCTCCGGTGCAGAGGAAATAATTAAAGGCAGTCTGATGCTGTAAGTGTTCAGAGAAACATCTATGGATGGGGTCTCACGTAATGTGCACATAATGTCATTATTTCAGGTTAACCAATTACCGGAAAATAATGACAGCTAATGAAATATGAGAAATGTAGACACTCTGTGAGATTCATAAAGGAACTACATCGAGCCACTGATTTTCTAGTTTAATAACCCACAGGCCGCTGCTCACTTACTGAGGGCTACAGCTAATTAAGAGTCAGAAACAAAAGACTCAAGATCAAAGAAGCTACCTAAATTCACCTAAGTCAAAGAGACCTGTTTTCTCATTTCAATAATGATTTAAAATTAACAGAGACCTATATGCTTAGAGCCATCAAAGTGTCCAACAAATATCTAATAAAAATACTTCCTATTGGGCCAGAGATTGGCACTAAATAAAATAGTTAAAGAAAACTTAAAACCTAGCCTTATTTATCAACAAGCATCTCCCAGCATCTTCATTTATTCATGTCCAATACAATTTGTACTGAGTCCTTACTATGTACTTTGCATTCTCCTAGACACTGTGCATCTACAAATATAAAAAATGACATGATATCCCTCTTCCTCAAAGGGCCGACTAAACCTTACAGGGGAGAGATGAGCACACAGTGACAGAAATACCAAATGATAACTGTTATGACAAGGGGAGGCAGAACAGAGGGTGGGGAGAAACAGGTAAAGCTTCACAAAGGAGGTGAGCATTGAACTTGACGCTGGCAGGCAGAGGCTCTGAAGAAGACCACTATAGGAATAGAGGAGCCGAAGTAAAGACACTGCGGAGACATCTATGGGTGGCTCACTCAGTTCACCGAGGGAAAAGGAATCGTGGAATGGTCAAAAGCAGAAGCCCAGGAGATAGACAACTTGGGTTTAAATCCCAGCCTTGTGGCTTGGTATCTGGGCAACGTTGAATACCTCACCTCATCTCTGTGCGCTTTGTTTCCTGTGAAACAGGGATAGTGGCGGGCAGTTGGGGACGGGGCTGTTCTGAGGACTGAGAGAGGTGATACATGGAAACCACTTTCAGCAGTGGCGGGTATGAGGTAAGTGCTGTGTGAGGGCTGGCTCATTCTGTCACCAGCGGAAATAGAATAATTTCTATTAGCCTCTCCTGCCAATCTCCTAATTTCTTTTTTTTTTTAAAAATATATCTTTATTGATTTCAGAGAGAGGAAATGAGAGGGAAAGAAATAGAAACATCAATGATGAGAGAGTCGTTGATCGGCTGCAGCCCACAACCAGGGCATGTGCCCTGACCAGCAATAGAACCCTGATCGCCAGGATCCTAGGTTGACGCTCAACCGCTGAGCCATGCCTGGCCAGGCGCAATCTCCTAATTTCTTAGATTAGATTGGAGATCCAAGTCCAGGGAAAGTCAGAGCATATCCATTACAAGCGGGGGGGCTTAGACAAACGAGTTGAAAGCCCATAAGAGGAACACAGTGATTAGCAGGAGCAGAGGGTCGCAGGACTTCAAGGACGCCGATATGCAATGTGTGTCAAGAAAAATATGGTTGATCCTAGTGCACCCAGTGACTACTGTTTGCAAAGTATCCACAAACACTGTATATTGAGGCCGAGTCTGCAAAACGTAGGTGACTAAGACTAGAAAGGATCTCTTCTTCTTTTCCTGGCCATGTGGGATACATTTGTCCTCAGCGTTTTCTAGACTCTGTGAAGAGACATATCAAGTACCCAAAGCTGAGATGTAACACAGTCTAATCCAACTCACCACTACGTGATGGCTTTGGTGACCAGCACAGTCCCCAATTTCTGTGGCATAATTCGAATGACAGTTTCTCTTTTCAGAGACAGTTTTCATGGAACATATTGTGTTGTTACAGCTCTGATCCCTCTAGGGACATGGGAGCACACGCCAAACACCATGCTGACCTCACTCTAGTAGAGAGGCTGCTCTGCGCAGGCGCCCTGAGGGGCTTCGGCCTCAGCGTGCACATCCCGGGTTCCCTCACTCAGACATCGTTTTCTGATCCATTCGGCTACTCACGGGCCACCTCATCAACCAGTCACAAAAACCAGGCAACCCCAAAGGATACGTTATTCTTGACCTACTCTCTAAAATGCACTGTTGAATTTCTTCATTTAAGTTCAGACTCAGAGTTGCAATATCAAATCTGCAGAAGACAAACAAGCAGCATAAATATATAAAAGGGTGAGTGTTAAACCATAAGTGCTCATCTGCTTGTATTACTACTTAACATGGGCTGAATTGTGCTTTAAAATGAAGCTGTCAAAGCAATGCATCTGCTCTCAATTCTTATAGTTCACTACCTTGATTTTGCTTTTCTTTTCTAAGTATATTTATTCAATGATCTCTTACTAGATTGTCCTCCTGAACCTCTACTTCTCTCCCCTAAAGTGACCAGGAAAGCCAACTGTGTGCCTTCAGCAGGAGTGGGGACCTATGTGGGGACAGAGAATATGCTATAGAAAGGATACCTTTGAGTTGGGATTTGTAAGAGCCCCGACTAGCTATGTACCTTGAGCAAGTTACTCGATTGCATCTCACCCTCCGTTTCCTCATCTGTACATTGGTAATAATGCTCTGTGGCCTGATCCCACAGTGGACTTTTTCAGGGGTATAGACGGTAATGTGTGTACTTTAATTATCATTATGGTGCCTAAGGAGGGAGAGGAGACTATTTTACATACTGCAGGAAACGCCCCAACTGCAGCTGTAAGACAGAGGCAGGTTTAAAGCAATCCTTCTACATCCCAGAGGACCTGAAAAATTAACCTTTCATTTCTTCTCATTCAACCAACAGTGCTCCCGTTTCATTTCCAAGCTCCAGATTAATAGCCATGGTGTGAACCAGTCAAATTCACCTGCCCTTTAGCTACGGGCCTGGCAGAGAGGAAAGTCATATCATCTTTAGCCCACACATATGTACACATGTCTCCAAAAACATTACCAGTTTTTTCTACATCAGTTTTCAGAAATTTTAAAAATGTTTTCAGTTAACAACCATCTCTTTGGCTTTTTGAAACCCATGGCTTTCAGATCTGTAATTTATAGATCTCCTTTTGGTTTTCTTTAACCCTGTGGAATCCTAAATTCGTTTATACTGCATATGTCCTTAGCAGATGTTGCCCACTGCTAAAATCTATATAACACAGCTAGGTAAAGTTGAAGAAAGTACATTTCATAGCATTTTTAAGCAGCTATATCTTTTTCTTACCTTCTATTATAGTTGAACACAGAAATCATATATATGAAATATATATCATATATGAATCATATATATATAATATAGGAGGCTAAGAGTTAAAACTAATGAGAGCATTAAAAATATCTATTATCAATATGGACCCATAATAAGATATTGAAAATGAACCGTAATATCTTCCTACATAAAGATATATATCGATCTTGTCAATTGCTTGCAGTTACAAAAACTAATTTCCAGGTATCTTTTCCTAGGGTCATAAACTTGGATGACACCTCAAACAACCATTCTGCCTTCAGGTGTGACTATGCCTGAGCCATCCGGGGACATTGGTCTAATGAACTCAGAGTTCACTAGACAGTCTCAGGAAAATGCCTGTGAAACATTAATGGCCCCGGTTTGTGGTGGTGGTTGTTTTCCCCCTGTATCTATACCTCTTGATAACTGGCTTCACACTGACTGGCTTGGCCATGTGATTTGCCATAGACAATGGGCCATTGACCAGTGATGGGTGCAGAGTCTCGGAAAAGTGCCTGTGCATTTCTGCCCCCCCCTTGCACCCCTGCCTCTTCCTTGAGAGGAAGCCTGGGCTCACCTGCTGGAGGCCTCACGGAGCAGAGCTGAGTCATCCCAGCATAGACCCCCTCGTACCAGTGAGCCCCAAGTCAACCCGTGGGCTACACGCAGACACATAAACAGGCCGACTCTTATGAGCCAGGCTTGATTCAGGTCTATAGACTTTGAGAAATAAAAATGTACTGTTTCAAGACATTATTGTTTTATTTTATTTTTTTTAGTGGGGGTAAAGGAGGGAAGGGGTAGTTATGTAGTCATAAGTTCTGTGCAAATAAACCTATTTAATTTCTTTAAGGTAATATAAGAATTACATAAACTTCGTTGGCAGAACATTCCAATATGTGCCTACCCTTCTGTACTGGTAAGTTCTTTCCTATCAAACCCTGGATCTTAAATCTGACCCTCTTTTTCTGTCCTCAGTGGAGACACGGATGAGCATGTGCCTTGCAGGGATCCTTCAGCAGCCAAAGGCATGGGTTGGAAATGTCGAGAAGGCTGACTGGATACTGAGCCGTATTTGGGACTCCTCTTCATTGGAATACATCATTGTTAGCTATTTGGCCTTCTTGTATATTTTACTTGTTTTAAATTCCTTTACAAACTCTTCATGCTTTTTTTTGTTGTTTTTTAGAGCTCTCTACCTAAAGTCATTTTATTTCTTCATACCAATCATCATTAAAACAAACAAACCAAAAAAGAAACCTTTCACAAGATGTCTAATGGTTCACAAAATCGTTTTCTATTTGACGCATTCTGCTAAAACCTTTCTAACCCCCTCAGTACAAATAATGACAGAAGATTTACTCATCAAATGTACAAAGTTCAGAGTAGTGGCACCCATGTTGGGTTCAGATTCAGGATTCAAAAAGAATTCAACAGGACAGAAGGAATAAAACTTTTTTAAAAAACGTGTTTGATTTTTTTCCTTTAGGCCAAGGGAAGAAAGTTATAAATTTGACAGACAAATATTATGTGGTCTTATTTAGTAAAAATGTTTGTTGATGAGAAAAAATATACAGTAAAAAAATTCAGGTTAAATATGTAAATCATGATATTTTAGGAAAAATCTATAACAATGAAAAGTCTAGAAAAAATTATGTATTGAAATACTGTGTTGATATAAGAGAATTGGAAGCAGGCTTTTTGCTTATATATATCGCCTAAATATTTTCAATAAATATAAACTATTTTTAAATTATGAAATCAAATTACTTGCCATGTAAAGAATGAGCAAAGTCTTAATCTATTAGCATTTCATGAGAAAATGTTCTGGAAATTAGAGTTGATCACACACCCAATTTTCATTTAGTCAACAAATATTTGAGTGTCCTCTCTGTTTCTCGTGCCAGAGGGATGCAGCAGAGAGAAAAACTGTCTCTTGCCTCATGGGACATGTATTTTGTGAAGGAGACAGATAATAAATAGACAAAATAATTATAGATTAGGTGACAATAGTTATATGTAAGAAATAATGCAGCCATGAACCGGGGTAAGAGAGTGAAGGAGGGACAGGGCTTCAGCCAGGGTGGCTGAAGAGGAGGCACCTGAACAGAATGAAGTGAGGAGAGAGCCAGAGAAGTACCTATGGAACTAGCTTTCCCGACAGAGTGGCAGTGCAAAGGCCCTGCGGCAAGCGTTAATACAAATTGTCAACGTGGCTGTCAGATAAACACAAAGCATATTTTAGATTTCAGTGAAGAATCAATATTGCCCTATAATTTTTACTGGTCAGATATTCTCTAGGATACCGTGCTGAAGTCAGTTCTCCAAGCCACATTTTAATGAGGAACGCTGAAGAATTAGAGCACGTCGAGGACATGGTCAGGATAATGAGGGGTCTGGAAACGGCGCCACCTGAAGAACAGCGGGGAAGCTAGCTGCTTCACTGAGGAAAAGGGCCTGAGGCAGGCAGGAGAGGCCTGTCATTTAGTCACCGTGAACTTTTTCCGTTTGGCTTCAGAGAGCAAAATCAGGCTGAAAATTACAAGGAGGCCTTAGCCAAATAAAAGAAAGCAGATCCTAATAATTCCAGCTCTTCTAAAATTGAGCATTAGTACCAAGTGCTGGACCCAGAGCGAGCCGGGGCTGAGCTCCACTGGACTGAAACCCTACACAGTGGCCCCTGTCCGTCAGTGTGACCCAGATTCTCTCTCCGCTTTGCACTTGGTGCAGTAGTTAGCCTGGGGGCTGGGGACCTGACCGCGCATGGCGTTGCTCCTAACAGGTGCCATTTTTGTGTCTTCCATTAGGGAATCTTTTTCTTGATTCATGGAACAGTGTGGCTGAAACAGCGCAGGCCATTCTGCAGAAAACACTTGCATCTATAGAATTCTAGAGCCTTGAGATGGAATAGGACGGAGACGCCTGTGGGCAAGGGCCATTCATGGCCAGGGGTGCAAAGGGGAGGTGGCAACTGTCCTCTCAGTATGTGTGGAAATAGAGGCTTCTGGCTTCTAATTCAGTAGCAGATTGGGTGATTTAACAAATGCTTAAGTGAGCAAACGATGTTTCTATTTTGATAGGTGTTAATCAAAGCCATTGTCACAGAAGCAGAGTCTTTTGCTGCAATCTGTTCTGTCATAAATGTGCAAAATGCATCATGGGGACCTTTCTTCTTGTATTAACATAGTCTGGCATGTGAGGTGCGAATAAAAGGTATTAAGAGAATAATTAAAAAATATATTTTAACAAAACATCACACCTACGCACTCCATTAAGAACTGTTACTTTACTATTATTTGCCAAATAATGTAGAGCGCGTATATCCTAAGGCACAAGGTTCTCCATTGGGCTCTTGCCAAATTATATCCCATCACTATATCCCCATCACTTTGCACAGGGCCTGAAATAAAGTAGGTCCTCAATGAAAAAATGATTGAGAAAATTACTTAACAGACCACCATTCCAGCGACATTAAGGTTGCTCAGAACATTTTGGAAGTCTGTGTTAATATTTAATTCCAGTATTTTTGTTTTAATGTTCTTTAGGGGGTATGAATTTTTCTCCTTGCATGTTCTACTTGCAAATAGCCAAATAGATGGGCAACTTAGTAACAGTGCTTTAAATTTTTAAGAGGAGTGAACTTAAAATAATGGGGATGTACTTCCTTAGAGCCTTCTAGAATGGCAGAGGAGTGCCCATCTTTGAAACACAGCTCACCAGTGTATGTTTTTCTCACCCACACTGCACTGCTCTGGTGCCAGCCCTCTTTGTCTCCTGCCTGAAACGCTGCAATTTCCACTTCCAATGTCTGTTTCTAGTCTTTTCTTCTTCTTAGTTCTTGGTCTTTCTTCTGTTTATGTCCTGGCTGTCATTCACTAGTTATATAACCTAAAACCTTTCTAAGCCTCAGTTTTGTAACCTGTGAAATAGGGATAATATTAGAAGCACCAGCTTAATGTAGTTTCACAAGAACTAGCTAACGTGATGCCAGATATTCTAAAATTCAGTTCATTGGTATGATGTCATTCCCATGCTTACATTTTTTTTTTAGCAACTTCCTTATTTATGATCAAAATTTAAACTCTTTGACATGTACTTCATTTCTCACGCAGGGGGCGACGCTGATGGAGAGGATGGGTTAAGCTTGCACGCACCTCAGTTCCAACCCCGTTTTCACTCACCCCCCTCTCCCTACCATCCCCTCCTCCCCACCCACAGCCACTAACGCAGCAGATCACTCATGTTTCTGCTACTCCAGACACTGCTCTGCTGCTTTCTGACTCGCTGCGTCCTTCTGAAATTCGTCCCCAGGAATGGCCTCATTTCATTTCTTTACCTGATGAGTATCCGCTCATCCATCCAACACCAACTCAAATGCTGTGGCTTCCCGGAGCCTTCATTTTATGCTCATTCCTGCGTGTTTCCATGTTGGTTATCTCCCTAGACTGAGCTGCTCAGAGAGTCATAGATTTTGTTTCCTTCTGTATCCCTAGTACTTAGCTCGCCCTCTGGGAATAATAGCCCTTCCAAATAAAGTTAAAGATTATTCCAAAAGAATGAGCCGGAGAGCTCATTTCTGCAAAGTCTTATTGCAGATTTTAGAGTCTGTTTGGCCTCTGGGGCTGACTGACTTTTAAAGGGAACGAGGCCGATGAAGGCCATTTGTTTTAAGCTTGCACACATTACCAGTTAGCAACATCTAAGATTTAGACTTCTAAGTTCACTCTAGTTAGGAAACCAGACCATCTACGTGCTCACTGAGTTCTGGAGAGGATGAGCACATAGAGGAATCAGTGAATAAATGTGCTCGTCTACACTCATGGAACCTATCATAGTGGACAGCATTGATGTGTCCACAGGTACGTATTTCTGCCTATGAGTACCCTGAAAGCTGAGATGGCTTTATGCATCTCACATGAATTACATGCATGACTCATAGTAGGACCTGAATAGATGCTCATGATATGATTGAAAAGTCAACACTCTATCTCTGGAATGCTAGAACTGCAAAAAAAGAAATAAATCTAAATTGTGAGATGAACATGAAAATAGGACTCCCATTCTGACCAAGGACTGATGAGAATAGTTGATAAACTTTGGTGCCAGTGCCAGGGCTGAGCAAGCTTATTGTTTTGGCCTAATGACTGGATGCTGACTGGAGTAATGGGAAATGTTCACAGACCTGTCCTGTGTGCCTTCTGCTCTGGAGCAGTTCTGTTCCAGAATAGATCCTGGGCTTTCTCTTGCCACTGTTCACTCACTAGGGGCATCTCCTTTTAACTCACCAGCTTCTATATCTGCAAGAATTATTATGATTTTATAAACCATTCTTCTAGTGACTAAATCAGGAATTTAGATTTCAGTATGGGCCAGTTCTGGTGGATGGGTTGTGGAAGCTGGCACTGTGCTGAAAAGACTTCTGAAGCTTCATCCAGGCTCAGTGGAAAAGAGAATCTTTATCAATCTTGAGAGAAAAAGAGGTGCATATATATGCTGTGTATTTACAATTCCTGGACTAAGTAGTCCAAACAAATAAACTGGCAGATAATAATTGAATAAAAGAAATCACTTTGCTACTTTTAATTATAATGGCAAACAAGTTCAATGTTTCTAGTAGTAATGAGTTTGACAATAGATACAGGGTAAAAAGTCTAGACAATGTATATTTATAAAGAAAAAAAAGAATTAATATTTTTACAACTCCGTGTCTCAGAAATTGCCCTAGGTATTATAAAGTAAATATGCACATTCCCATTTAATCATTCAGCAAAGTGAGGCTGAAGGACAAGAAACTTGTCCAAGGTCAAACAGTTATAAGTGGAGTTATTGTCAGGGTTTGGTCAAGGTCTGTTGGATGATAAAGTGATGGTTCCCCTTCCACTATGCCATGTTGGATCTCTACACATGTACATACACACATGCTCACACACAAGCACACACAGCCCTATGTATACATGCATACAGCACACAGGGGTATACATATGTATATGTAATGCAAACGATATATCAAGAGCATGATTTTCAAAAGATTCAATGACATGGAAGCAGGGAACAGACTGAGGAATGTCAGAGGGATGGAGAAGGGCGGCTGGGTGGAGGGGGAGAGAGTAACCAAAGAATTTATATGCTTATATGCACAACCCAAGGACACGGACAATGGTGGGGAGAGGGACTGGGGAGGGGGAAGGAATGGGGTGGAATGGGTCATTGGGGAGAAAAAGGGACATCTGTAATATTTTAAACAAAAATAAAATTAAAAAAAATAATAATAATAGCACAACAGGAAAAAAAACAGAAGTAAATAACAATTCTCATAGGCAATGACTAAGCACTCTAAAGTTCCCTTCCATACCATTGTCGCCTCCCTTGAGCCTTAATTCAGATCCTATTGACTCTTTTTTTATAATATGTTTCTATTGATTTTAGAGAGAGAGGAAGGGAGAGGGAGAGAGAGAAACATTGATGTGAGTGAGAAACATAGATTGGGTACACACCCCAACAGGTCCAGGCCTGCAACCTGGGCATGTGCCCTGACCGGGAATTGAACTGGCGGCCTTTCGGTGCAGAGCACGATGCTCAACCAACTGAATCACACCAGCCAGGGTCTACTGACTGAAGAGGTTAGGAAAGTTCACACAGGCGGAAAACAAAATAGAGCTGATAATCAGCAACAAAGGTAGAAGGAATGCATAATACATGCATCTTCCTGCTCATCATGACAATTACAGACATAAGAATCGTGACCAGTCACTGAGGAAAGATGAACTTGTACTGCACAGTCTGTCCAATAAGGCAAGCATGCCTTTGATGCATTTAAGATTTTCATAAAATAGTGTTAATTTTTTACTTTAAACACCACAATACATTCCGCAGTTATCTAGAAAATTGATTGATGGAGCATTTATTACTTATTGTGTAGCTAGTTCAATCACAGAATTTAAATGGGATATTATGTAAAACATTTGGAGAATTTTTCTAGTGATAAAATACAAGCATTTTATAAACTTAACAAAATGTCAGCACGCTTTTTTGGGTCAGGAGCTTGGGTCTGGCATTAAAAGCTGCTGTTTTTTTAAAATGTAGCTTTTATTTCCATTGTTCATAATGAAATACCACACTTGGGCCTACAAATAACCAGAACACTGGCCAATTCCATTAACTTTATCATCCTGTGGCTGGGACAAAACGGGAAGTTTCTTTGACAGAGGACTTACTAACAGCTTAAAATTATAAATGAGTTTGGATGCCTCTGTCCGCCATTCAGTACGCGGCTGGGTTCCCGTGGACCTATGGAGTCAAGAACTATCTCAGCAAGAACAAGGTAAGTGCGGAGAGTCAGAATCTCAAGGGCTCGCAAAGGCATTTCCTGGAGTGAAGTGTCCTTCTCAGTGTCACACCATTGCTAACAAACCATGTATCTCTGTTTCAACTTGTGCATTTATTTAGCCTCTGCCCTATTTCTTTTGTTCACCTTGAAGTCACCCTGAGAGTCACCGTGATTGGTCTAAAAGTGGAACAATCACAAGACTCCCGACCATAAAAGTCAAAACCGAAACACAAACAGGATAATTTCGAGACATAAAACAAAGAGCAAATGACTCACCCCAAATTGCATAATTAAAAGATGATTTCCGAAAAAAGCACTCATTGGCCTGCAGTTTATTCATTCTCCATCCGAATTCCCATCCTCAGTCCCACCCCAGCCGAGCTTAAAATTATCTCTCCATTTCCATGGGACCACACATGAAATCTCCCAACCAAATTTAAATCAGCTTAATTCTAACAGCTCCAGCCTAGAGCCAGGCAGTCCAGTGAGCTGCCTGAGTCTTCCCAGGGTGCCAGGGAATAGCCTCTTCAAAGAGGCGCTCCCTGAAAATTAAGGATGTGAACCCCTGTCCGCACCTGTACGGATGCAAGTGCCTGCGAAGAGCTACTCCACTGTCACTCTTCCCCTTCTGTGCCACACACCCAGTCCTCGCTCACCAAATATAACGCATCCCATCACCAACAGCGATGAGCGTCTGTATATGTTGCTAACTTCCCCTAGTCATGTTATATCCTGAGTCCTAGAAAATAACCTTTTTGCGCTTTTCCTCTTGTTCCTGGCCTGTCCTTTAGCCGATTCCATGAATAAAAGATGAGCTAACATACAGAAGGATACACAGCATGACCAGGAAAATGACTCATCTGGCCTAATAACCTACCCGATGGAAAACTACTCAGCCTCGCCAATGTATATAGACATCCATTCCTAAAGTGCCGCGGCAAGAATTAGGAGCTTTTCAGGCTCCGTTGTCTGAATTGTTTCCACTTCACCTTGACCATGAGTTTTAAACTTTCAGCCCAAGAATCAGATCGATTTTAAACTCCTCTGAGCTCTCTCCTAGCATGTGCCAGGTTTTAGGTGCCTTAATAAGTTTATTCTTCCCATAAGAAGATACATGTCTTTACCAAGCATTTTAAAGGTCAATTCTTCTAGTTTTTATTTATTCATTCATTTGACTAATATTAATTCAGTACTTCCTATGTACTAGGTATCATGCTAGTCACTGGGGTATAGTAAGAAAAACAACAGACATACTCACTGACCTCACAAAACACAGAGATCAGCAGAAAAGGAAAAGATTAAATAAGAAAGGCATTCGGTGGTGTCATCATTCAATACTAATGATAAGGAACTACATAGTACTTTAAGTAAGCACTATGGAACGTGGAACCTTTTGAGAGATAAATTCACATTACCAGCCATACTGATGGCTAAAAATATAGATCACTGTGGAGGTTTATTAGCCTTAGTCTGAAATGTTTTCCACAATGGTGCACGTCAAAATACCACAAAACTGAAAAGCTTCCAACAAACACTGATTTCTCACCCGTGCGGCTGCTCGTCAGCTGAGCTGGTTCCACACCAGTCTGGGAGTCTGCAGGCCAACCGGAGTGACTAAGCGGGGTACGGGGAGAGCATCCTGCAATACATTCGTCTCACGGAACAACAGAAGCCCAGGCGTGGAGCAGGTTTCCAGCCCCTGACTCCAGCCCATCCATTAGCCCCACAGCCAAAGCCGAGAGTTTGGGGAAATACATTGCCGTCATCTTGAGGCTGAGGAAGAGCATGGATGTGCCATCCTGCTGCTCCACAATGGGCAGAGGAGTCAAGCCTGACAATTCAGGCTACTACATTTAGTTTGGAAAATCCTGAGGGTACAAGTTACCTATGGTCCTGTTGCAATTAAACAGGAGCTAACACTATTGGGGGAAATATGCATGAACATGATTTTTGGTTCAAGGAATTTTAGTTGGCCGTGGAGATAAAATGTACACAGGGCAGAGTGGGCAGGACCTGTACCTGGGCCGGGTCCTCTGGGTTCACAAAGTTATTCTCTGCTGTCGCTTCTTCATGAATGTATCCATTCTCATGGAGGAACTCCAAGGCATCCAGCTGAGGGAAGAAGAAAGAAAGCATTTCTTTCATCAAGGGTCAAAAAGGTGAGGGCACTAGAAAAGCACAAATAAAGAGCTCTTCAGAGATGATACCTCAGAGTTGAGGCTGGTGCTGTGGGCAGTTTGCAGGGAGCAGCTCTGAGCCTTGAAGCATGGCTGCTCGTTGGACACGAAGACGGGCGGCAAGGACATTCACTACCCACTGTCATTGTCCAACCAAATTCCCTCCTCCCGGAATGTGCAACAGGGGAAAGGAGGCAGAACCCTGCTGCACCTGAAGAAAATCTCTCCAACTTAATTAGAGAAAATCAAAACGAATGCACAGCATGGTGATTATAGAGGGAAAGGGGGCAGGGGAAGTAGAAGAAGGTAAAGGGAGGACAATGGGGATGGGAGGAGACTTGACTTGGGGTGGTGAACACACAATACAGTATACAGATGATGTGTTGTGGAACTGTGGACATGCAACCTATATAATTTTATTAACCAATGTCACTCCAATAAATTCAATCATTTTGTTTTTAATGCACAAACTCCCCAACAGCGTGTAAATATGGGCAGCTTCGTAGCCTCTTGTTTCCCAGGAGGGAGCCTACATTTTCCTAATCAGGACTTTATTAGCCCATTTGCAATTGGAGGGAACCTGTTCCACACAATAAACTCCTAGTCCCAGGCTTTTAGCTGTGAAGTCTCTGAAGTTGGGCCTGTGTTTCACCAAGTCTTATCTTGCTACCAATACTGAGAATCTTAATATGTACAAGACAGATATGAATTAAAGAAGTCGTTCTGATGTTGAATTGACTATGGGAGGACACTAACTCCTGAGAGAATTTCAGCTCTTTGGGAAGTAGGTCTTTAGAGATATGAGTGGAAGAGGAAAGGGTGGGGGGAACCAACTTTGTCTTTTAAAAACTGTTTTATGACCTTATTCTAAAGCATGCGAAGGAGCTGGTTTTCATTGAATGCCTCATAAGTGCCAGGCCCCGTGCCAAGAGCTTTATATATGAAGGTATGTATGTCCACATTTGCCTCATTTGCTCTTCTCAGACACCCTGCTATGTGGATGTTGATTATATTCTTCTGTATAAAAGGACACTGTGAAAAACTTCCCCTGGGTCACATAAAGAGTGAAGGCCTGGCCTCTGGGTAGAGCTAGCTAGAGACAGTTCTGACCCCCCTGTTAAAGGTAAGTTTGCCCACAAAGAATGACCATGAACTTCCATCCAGGGGAGCAGCTCCACACTCACTTTTGTTCTCTCCTGACACTTTGCTGTAACAACAGGAAGGAAAAGGAATGTTTATTTAACACCTAAGTCTCGATGGGTGAGAAGAACAGAGGGGGAAGACAATCATCACAAACCAGCTCCCAAAGGCCCAGGAACCAGCAATGCCAATCACCTCCAGCTAAGGGGTGAATTGCAGGATAAAAAGAAGAGAATTGATTTAAAATATGTTTATGAAACTCTCAGATCCTCAGATCTCTATTTGGGCTGCTAGGCATCTTCCCTTCCCTACCTCAGCAAAGTCTGGAGTTTTATTTTTTTGGAGATGATAAAATAAAGATTTCCTGACTGGAAGATACCAGGGAAAATGAAGTTGGCAGTTCTGCAGCGAAAGAAGAGGGCTGCGGGGGCTTGTGCACAGTGGACTCGGGAACCCTCTGTCTGCTTCTCCCACTCAGCTCTTGGAATGCGGGCAGTCAGGCCTAAGCCCTCCAGGGGGAATTTTGGTGAATGTGGGCTTGCGGAATACAATCTGCCCATGAGGAAGGAATAACAATATTGCAACCAGGAGCCAAGAACAGAATTTAAGGAAACAAAAAGCAACAGAGACCAAAATGAGCACTTATAAATTTAAAATACAATAGTTTGAATAAATAACATTAAAAGAGGTTTGCAATGTAAAGCTCAGAGGCTCTCTCAGGAAACAAGCAAAAGGAAAGTTATAAAAGTAGAGGACTAGTTTATCTGCCCCAGTATCTAAAAATTAGGTGTTCCAGAAAGAGAGGAGAGGGGAAAATGGAGAAAAGAAAGTTACCAAAATACATAAATATATACATGTTTGGGTTTCTGTACTGAAAGAGTCTATCAGTTCCCAGGACAAGTGATAAAAAAGAAACTGAAACCAAAGTACAAGCACAACATAATTAGACTTCAGAACAGCTGTGACAAAGAGAAGATCTCACAAAACTGGACAAAATAAGCAGGTCACACACACACAAAAAGTATCAGAAATCAGAAGACTTTGATTTTTCAAAAATAGTAGGAAGCAACTAAGGAGTGCCTACAATATTCTGGATGGAAATTATTTTCAAACTAGAAGCTAAGTGGACCAAACTATCAAAGAGAAAGATAAAAGACATGGGCTATAGGAAGTAAGCCACCCAAACTGGGGAGAGCTAAAAAAATTGCCAGAATGAAAGTGAAATGCTATCCCAGGATGACAGCTGTGAACTAGGCACGGAAAGGGACCAGTCCATTTTGGAGTGGTTCTGAATGCCCAGGGAAGACTTCTTCAGGACAATCAAATCAGCAGACAATGAGATGCGCCCGTGTGTCTAGAGAAATGATCTAGACAGCTTTGAAAACGTGGAGTTAAATTACTCCTATAAAAAACAAAACCAAGCATTAACTAGAGAGGAAACATTCCTCAGACAAATAAAAGTGATCATACGTAACATGGCTCAGCTCTGAAAAAAATGTACATATGACTTTCAGGTGCAGCGATGAATCTAAAAACTTTAAATGTGTTCACTCATTCAATCCTCATATCGAACTTGTGTCGTGGGTCCTCGTAGTTCCTCACTCTCCAGGAAAGGCAACTGAATTTGGTGCATTATTCAAGGTCACAAAGCTAGTGAACAGTGCAGGTGGGTTTTGAACACAGGCATCCTGGCTCCAGATCCCCTGCTCTCGATATGCATGCCATGCAGCGCTAGTCATAATAATGCAGCCACCAGCCGACGACACAGCCAGACTCCAGGTCAGTGCAAGAGGCCGTCGGGGACAGGCAGGCATGAGTGCGCGGTAAGGGGCAGCGAGGAGGAAGGAGTGCTGAAGCTTCATCTTTGAAAATGGGAGGCCATAGATGATGCCCACCATTGAAAAAGTAAGTAAGTTAATGTTATTTAGTGCGTTGAATGGTAATACCAAAGCAGTCAACTCAAAGAGGAAGTGGTTTCTAGAATCGATGGTGAAGTGAAGTGGAGAGGGTAGGAAATTGCCGTTGTTTACAACTGATCCTGTGGAACCAGTTGACTCTTCAAACTGCGGACATGTTTAACTTGGATAAAAATAGAAAATGAAGGAGGAAGAGGGGGAGGAAGCGGCAGAGTGGCAGAGCCAGGCTGTCTCCTATTGGTCAAGACCCTCACCCTGGGGACCGTCAATTCCTTTGAGAGTGACATTGTGACTGATGCAGTTGGGCGGATGGAGCATGGCAGAGCCACGTCCTGGCCTGGGTCTGCTGACTGGCAGTGCCAGCTTGGCCACATGGCCCTTTCCTCCCCAGGTTTCAGCTTTATCACCTACACAAAGGGGGTATTGAACGAGAAAATGTCTATATTCCTTTAATGGCACTTTTTAAACAATGAGATCCAGCATGCAAATGAGAGAAGTCCAGACTGGGGAGATCAAGGGCCACTGGAACAGGAGAATCTTGAAGCAAAGGTGGGAAGTTGCAGCATTTTCCCTCAGAATCAGTCCATCCTTCTTTCTCCATCTTCTAGCCTCTGTTGCTAGCATCCTAATGATTTTGGGAGGCTTTCCCTCAGCTACTCTTGTCCCCATTCAGTGGTGGCCCTTCCATTCTGGTCCTCTAGGGCTGTGCACCTTTGTGCCAACCCTCAGGGACCCTGGATTTTACCCAGCCTGGTAGGCTCTTTAATTCCATGGTTCTTAACATTGGTGAATTAAAAAAAAAAAAAAAAAAAAAAGCCCTCTTGAAGCTTGTCACTAAATTCTGTAATTAGAGTTCAGAGATTAAAGCATTAATAACAATAAATCCTCATATTTGAGTGATGATTTTTTTAATTTATAAGCAATTTTACATATATTAACACATAGGTCTCCTCTCTAAGTAGAATGCAGAAAATCATTCCCATTAGAGTTTTAACTTCATCATGTGTTGGGTACTCGCACACATAGATGCTATTTTTTGTCACAACAGTCTGAGTTCCTTATTCCCATTTTTGAGATGAAGAAGGTTGGGCTGAGACAAAAATGTTAAATATTTTAGGTGAATGATGAACTACCGTACTGAGCAGACATCAGTGAGACGGCTCTAGCAAAGTCAAGTCCATTCCTCTTCCACCACAGCCAAGGCGAGAAGGTGGGCTCTACCTGAGGAAGACACCTTAGCAATCCCTATTACTGGGCACCCAACATGTGGCCTTCAAGGTGGATCCAGTCTTCACTGTTTCTAGGCAGCAAGAGGGGGGAAAGAAAGCATATCTAGGACAAGCTGCTTTTCAGTGGATGAGATGGAATTTGCTCACAATTACTTCTGCTTAATGTTGGTAAATATTATGGGCTGAATTGTGTTCCCCCCAAATTGGTATGTTGAAGTCCTTCCTAATTCCTCAATACCTTAGAATATAACTTTAAATTAAAACATGGTCACTAGGGTAGGCTCTCACAAAATACAATTGATAATCTATAGGAAGAAGACATTTGAACAAAGACACACATACAAGAAAGATGGTTTGAAGACACAGAGAAGAGATGACCACCAAGGAAAGGGGCCTTCTATGAAACCAACTTAGCTAACTCCTTGATCTTGGCCTACTAGCATTCAGAAATGTGAGAAAATAAATATCTGTGGTTTAAGCTATTTAGACTGTAACACTTTTTTACACCATCCCTAGCAAAATAATACAGTGAGGACTTTGGTCAAATGGCCATGCCAGGAAGGAGGGACAAACAAATATGACAGTGAACAAGAATCTTTATCTGTGTTAAATAGTTAACTTTAGGTTATGTAGCTTTAAACAGAAGAGCAAATCATTCAAATCTAGGGCTTCTAGTTTAATTTTCAGCATTCCTTTCCTCCCACCATCATTGCATTGAAATATTGGCTCTGATCTTTATTGCCTAAACACAAAGGGAAAGTAATTTTGAAAAAATTATAAAGAGCTAATTGGGAAAAGAAATTTAGGAATCCGAAACTCACCATATGTAAGTATCTTTCTCTCCTGCCTCTGGGAATAATACATCTGCTGTGGGGTGATGGATTTTGCCAGACTAACAGATCCCTTAGCCCTGCTATAGAAAGTTCCTAAAAATACATCACTGTAGAAGGTAAATTCTCTTCTATGTTTTGGCAATTTTCCTCTGAACTATGCTTTTTGCTTTTTGCCATGGTTAGAATCCTTTCAAGCTTATTGCTGCTGTGATCTTCTGTGCAACTCTATTTTAAGCTATCTATGGCAGAATGAACCCTGAAGGTATTGCTCCAAGAAAAAAAGAAAGATTCAATATTATAGTCAATATTGGATATGAAATAAGAGAATCTCCGATATTTAGAGTTGGGAAAAGTAAAAGAAGACTCTGGAAAACATAAAGAATATGACTTAATTTCTGAAAAGCAGCAAAGTGGATCAAAGCATGACCATGCATGGATAATATTCTGTGCCTTCATGATCATAAACTGGCTAATGTAGATCTCTACGGTGAGGTCAAAACACAGAGGAGCCCTTTCAATGCCCTAGAACAACCAGAATGATTAAATTGTGCTGGTAGATTATGTCCTTCTTGCTACATTATCAAAGATGTGGTTTTCAAACTTGATTGCCTACAAGAGTCCTGGTAGTTAATATCCAGGCTCCATTTTAAGTAAAAGTTCATACACTCATTTATTCAACAAACATTTATTACTTAATGTGGGTCAGATACTGTTCTAGGTACTGAAGATGAGGTCTTTACCCCCATGGAGCTTGCAAATGATAAGGAAAAGCACTAAGTAAATAAAGACATGGCTCAAGTCAGTCATATGTGAGCAATACAGGTTAAATTCAAGCAGAGGACGGGAATAATTGTGAACGTTGGGGGATTTAAATAGGAGATCAGGGAAGCCTTCTCTGAGGAGGTGGCCTTCGAGCAGAGATATGAATAACATACAAGAGACAGTCACAAACATTCTGTGGAAACAACATTCCAGCAAGAAACAAGCAAGGGCAAGGGCTCTGGGTAGGGAGCATCTGGGATGATCAATGAACAGTAAGGAGTTAGCACTGAAGAGTGGGGCAGGTCGCCTAAAGCTTCGAGGTGTGCTAAAGGCTTCGATTTTGTTTTACAGAAGGCTGAAAACCTTTGGAGTGTCAGGAAGAGGCAGAATCAGATTTACATTTCAAATCTTGGTTTCAGTGTGAGAAGAGAGACCAGGGAAGAGCCCACGGAAATAGTCCACTGAGTAGGAGGAGGTTGAGACCGGTGGGGAAAAAAATGGTAGGATTTGTAATGTATGTTGAAGGTGATTTCTGAAGGTCTGCTGAACTCATGGACAAGGACTGTAAAGAGAATCGTACGAAGGAGGACTCCAATTTGGGGGTTTTGAGCAACTGAATGAAAAGCTGGGTTATCTTTTAGACAGGATGAGCAGTGGAGACTATGGCAACTCAGTGCGCAACTCATCTACAGGGGGCGCTGTTATTGAACTCTGTTGAAGACTATTGTCTCTAAAACATATAATAATTATTATCCTTGCTGTTTCAAAGATATTTTACAATGCAAAATCTTGATCTAATGAGCTTCAATATGGTGGTCATGAGACCACAAAGTTATTTAATACAAATTTCAGCCAAATGTCAGCCACTAGCATCGTGGCTAACTGACTGAGGAGGAGTGGGTTTGCCTACAGCATTCACTCCATCAACAGATGCAGAATCATTGCCACTTGGGTACAGATGCCCTTCTCACCTCGTCTCCCGCCTCCTTCTCTCGAGTCTGCTCTCAGTGCCTTAATCCTTTTTGCTGACTCTCCTCTTGGCCTCTGATTCTTGGCTCTGAACACAAGAGAACCAGATCATCTGGACTTTTCCTTTGGTACCTTTCTTTGCCCATGGCAGTCTCTAGAAAAATATCGTAAGGTGCAGGTGGGAGCTCTGAGACCAGGAATATTGCAACCGCTCTTGGTGGACTCTCACCATGAGGCAGGGGTACATCTGGTGCTAGTTTCTAACTGCCCAGGCCCACCTTCCCTGTATTTTCCCCCTGAACTGTCTAATGGTTCAATAGAGGGCCATTTTTGTTTACTCCAAAATTCCAGCTAGAAATTGACAGCATAGCCTCACAGATAGCAGCCATGCAGTTATAATACATCCTGAGATCAATATCTTAATGGCATACATTTCAAAACATGATTACAATTTTGCCAAGTTTATCCTCATGGAAGCATAATATGTCATCAAACTTCTAGAATTGTTGAAACCATTCTAATTTCAAGAAGGCCTTGGTACTGAGAGATAAACTAGTCCAAATCCTTATTTATTTTCATTGAAATGATAATTAAAGCATCTCTACTCTTAAATGATTGAACCCATGCTGACTTTAGTGCATATGGGTGAAATAAAATCAACCAAAAGAAAATGTATGGCTCTTGGTGGAACCCTTTGAAATCACATTTACACAACCCTGCCATCCCAATTAAATATATGCAAATATGTAAAATGGATAGTCGAAACTCTTTCAGTAAAAAACTCCAAATCGTGAGTTATGAGTCTGATCATAATAATATTACAAAATCGATTTTTCTTCCTTATGAAGCTTACTGTTACATGACCCAATTCCAGAGAGCCTCCAAATTTACGGTTCAATTTGATTAGATTTAGCTATGGTCATTAAAGGAACCACAAATTTGCCATTAATCATTGATTATATTCAATCAGCTCTCAAGGTGACTTATGTTTTCTCACTACTTGTAACATTACAATCTGCCAAACAGGCTTCCTGGCATGAAATGGAACATTTCTCCATAAGTAGCTGGAGAGTTCAGTTCAAATGGTATTAAGTATTTATTGATTATACTTTCTAATACTTTTGCTTTAAAAAAAAAAAGACCCAGAGCTGCACTGATTACAGACGGGTTTAAATCTCTGATTCTTAAAGATAATGGGGTTTTACTGGCACTGTGGTAAAAGAATGATGAATTCTACAAATTATCATTCTAGTTCTTTTTAATGTTTAAATTATTTTTTATAAAATAGCTTTTAAATTTAATCCTGATTTAGCACAACATCCTTTCAAACCATCTTTTATTTTGCTAACAAACGGAACAGGCTGAAGGCAGGGCCCACATGTCACTCATCTTCACATCTCCGGTTCTGTGTGCCTGATACACAGAAGACACTCCCTCTGGGTAGAGGAATTTCGTAAATTCTGCAAGTGAGATACTGTGTATTGAGTCTTAGCATCCATTTCCACACCTTTTTATGTCCTTCCCACCCTGCACTGAGCAGGAAGGAAAGCTGTAGTTACAGCTGTGAATACAGTGGAGGTTCTGCCAACAACAGATAAAAACCCAAGACTTGGAAGCTGGAAGAGGGACACGATGCCTGCTTCTCCCACAGCGACAGCGGACAAGTAAGCTCTACAGACGTGAATATTTAGAGCCGCTGGGCTCCATTCACTGCGGCCCAGGGTCTAACTCGAGGATGCAGCAGCGATTGCCTACAGATCATGGATGTGGAGGCATCACCACGACACTGAAGAATGACTTCTGCTCTTCTGCCTTTCTAACTCCTCTGTATACATCTAATTCCTGATACGGACTCTTTTCTTGTGTCCCCCAGTAAATTGCAAGATGCTCATGCGATTTTCTCTCCCTAGGATGTCCTCAACACATATGCAAGACAAAATTTTTTTTTTCCTTTGTGGTCCAGCCCTTATATTTCAACATGATATGATTTTTAGACTCTTCCTCCACTTACCCCATTCAGGATTTTTCATGCCTTTATCTGATATGATCACATATTTTCCTGGGTTTTTTTTTTTTTTTCTGTTATTGGTTGGTTCCCTGGAAAACCTGTGAGATTTTGCAAACCCAGGAAAACATGTTGTTCATGTTTGTATTCCTAACACCTAATGAAGTCACTGGTTTATTTATTCGTTGGTATGTAAGGCTTGTGGGCTTTGCCTCTTATTTATCTTTGTACACACTACACTGTCTCACATTCAACAAATAAGTCAATAAACATTTGTTATAATGAATTATTAAATCACTCCCATCTTCACTGAGAATCATATGAATTTACTTGACATTTGGAGGTTAAAAAGTCCATATTAACATAAGCTAGATTTTGAACTTCAAAACTATTCCAAGGTAAGGGAACAGCAAGCTTGGGAGGTGTGAGGAAGGACACACCATTCAAAGAACCACAATTTTCTGGCACAACTGAGTGTCCAGGGTGAGGGAAGGAGTAGCTATGATGAGGGGATTTGCTCACCAGTCTTGAGCTATTTTAATTCATCATAAGTGATGCCATGAACAATGACTCCAAATGTGTTAATAATTGTTTTTCCCAGCAATCAATGTACGGGTTCAAGAGTTCAGTGCAGGAGCGATTTCTTCACCAGGATGGCTGTCAGAATAATGTGCTTATCTTGGCTCTTCCCTCACACATATCATTAGGTGACACCTTTATTGCATAAAAAGAGGTCCCAAGTGCTGATATGAAGTTAGAAGAGTCTACTATGCTCAGGAATCTTTATAATTTAGCATTGCTAGCTTTATAGTGAAGGCCAACTTCTCAAACAGGTAGACACAAAATCCATAAGAAAAACATGACCTCTCTTCTTGGAGCATCCGTTACACTCAGAACTAAAACATTTTAACTGTAATTTTTATATTCGAACAACCAGTCACATTATAAAGTAAAACGTTAAACTAGGTGAGTTTTTAAGGTAAGACAGGAGGTTGTTGGCAATTTCTTTCCCCATGCCTCACTATGTGCACAGAAAATACACGGCCAACAATCCTTAGAGGTCTTTTGGGAGCTCTGAAGGAAAATTTGGCTGTTTTATGGAGTGAGGGGAGCAGTTCACCAATAAGCCTGGCCCTTTGGACCTTCTGTTTGTTCATGATAAAATTAGAAACAATGGTACATTCCCCACCCACCTCACTGCACTATCGAAAAACAACACATGAGGCAGATGAGATACAGAAAATGATCATAAGTATGGACCCTGAAATCTAATAGAATTCAAACTCTAGCTCTGTTATTTTCTAGCTATGAGCCTTTGGGAAATTTAATCTCTTTTGCCCTTAACTTTTTCCATCTCAAAATAGGGATGTTTGTAAATAGTAATACCTACCTCATCAGGTTGTGAAGGGAGCTTATGATTTAATGCAAATAAAAACCCTTAGAGCTGCACTTGTCACATGAGAAATCATTATTTGTTATTATTAATAAGGTAGGGCCATTTTGAATGACTTCTTTCCCATTAATAATGTGAACATCAAACATGTATCATGTGGCCCAGCCAGGTGTGGCTCAGCAGTTGAGCATCGACCTATAACCTAGGAGATCCTGGTTCAATTCCTGTTCAGGGCACATGCCCGGGTTTCGGGTTCAATTCCCAGGAGGAGGGGTGCAGGAGGCAGCCGATCAACGATGACTCTCCCATCATTGATGTTTCTCTCTCTCTTTCTCCCTCTCCCTTCCTCTCTGAAATCAATAAAGACATATTTTTTTAAAAAATCAAACATGTATTAAATACTCTTTAAGTGCTAGATATCTTAAATGCATTATCTCATGTAAAACAACCCTAGAAAATAGGTGCTATTATAATCAGTAGTTTACAAATCAGTTAAAGATTCAAGAGATAAAAACTTACTCCTGGCTGAAAAAGTCAGTAAGCAGTGGACGTGAACCTTGAAGTCTGGACTCTGACTTTGGGACCTGTATTCTCATGTGTCTTTGCAGCTCAGGTCCTCTTTAAAGCCAGGACAGATGGGCAATGATGGGGACACAAAAGATCACACCTATGACAAGCACCCCATATCTATACCAGACATCAGCCTAGGCTGTTACTTACCCCATCCCACCTGACTCTTGGGATTCTTGTGCCTATTGTTTAGGGCTGAGGAAATAGTAAGATACAGGACTAGGATTCCAAACCATGTCTGTTTACTTCCAAAGCCCTTGCTGCCAGATTCCCATTAATTATAATGCACGAGGTCAAGCAGGTGATTAGTCAGAAGACTGAAAGTTCAGTTATCAGTCTCACATGAATCCCCAACGGATAACTCCAGAGTGAAAAGGGCTGAAAAGCATACAGACTATACAAATTGCAGACGGGGAAGAAGCCAGGAAATACTATTAGAAAATGTCTTGTTTTGACCTTTAAAAAAAGTGGTTGGGACGTCATGATTGCTAGTTTTTAAGTGCGCATCTTATGTATAACGCTCCACCCCGTATCGCATGCCTCAGTGTAAGCCTGCACTGAATTACTATTATCCCTGCTGGCGAGTTAAATATGACCCAAAGCTATAAATGTGCTCTGCAGTATTTTACACTTAAAGCCTGACTAATCATTTGCTGATGTTTGTTGAGTCAAATAAAACTGGGGTAAATCATTCCACTGTCTTCTTCCAAGCAGCTTGTTTGGCTTTATCTTGCTGCTAAAAGGAGATGGATGGGCAGAGGCTAACAGAATATTGTTTCTTCTCTCTGTAGCAAGCAGCACCCAGTAAACCTTCAAACGACAGAGGGGATCAATTACTTTCCCTTGTCAATGAGGACATAATAAGAAGTGACCTGGACAAGATAAGAGAGGCCTGAAAATGGCCTCTCTCCTGATGTCTCGCTCTTGCACAAGACTGGATGATGTTGCTTCTATTTATAAACTCGTCTGAAAATGCATGAGCTTTGCAAGGTCTTTTTTCCTTTGTGGCTGCATCTTGAAAGGGCATACATTAGAATAATAACATCAAATAACCTAATTCCTTGGAGTCAACAGAGGCAATTTATATAAACATGAATTTACTAGCAAGTAGGAAAAAAGGCACATAAAAGAGACAGCGAAGCATCTCAATTTTGAGAGGGGTGAAGGCATTTCAATGAAACAGGCATTTGCAAATGGGCAGGGTGATGAAGTGATGCTGTGAGGTGGAGGAGCTGGTGAACAGAACCTACTAGTTGTGTCATCTTGTGAAAACCACAAGCCTCTCTGGATTTTATTTTTTATTTATAAAATTGGAAAATACCTCATAAGGTTGCTGAGAAGATCAAATGATTAACATGGAGACTAAATTGATTAACACCCAGTATAATGTCTAACCAATGATGGATAATCAATAAATAATAACTACTGGTATCATCATCATCATCATCATTGTTATATTCAAGAGATCAGAAACAATTTTCACCAAGTCTGGTTGTATTAGCTTGTCTAAATCAATGTCATGGGCAAGATGTTTTTAATGTTTTTTATTATCTGGTTCTTTTAAAAATCTTATGAAAAATCTTCAGATGTAAACCATGTGACCAGCACCCCCTGCTTTGCTTATATGAAAACAGATCTAGACTTCTTAGGCTCTTAAAATCCACATGGATTAAGAGCCATCCTTGGTCACCCTGTAAATAGCACTGGAGCTTCAGCTGCAGCCCAGGGCTCCCTTGGGAGCCATAAGCTTAAACTAAGCCTCATCTAAAATTTAGACAAGAGGGAACAGGGGCACTGGGAATAGTTACTTCTCCCCCACCTGGCACTGCAGGGCATGAAGTGCTTCCTTCTAAATTCCAAGAAAAACAAGTCAACCCTAGAAAAGTCAGTGTGAACAAAAGGGTTGTTGAGGACAGGGCACTGTGGACATTATTCATGCCCAGGGTGGTCAGGAACCGGAGCCAACGCAACAAACAGCACGTAGCACACACGAACCTTAAAGCTGATTTACCAGATTCTAATTACAGAAGATTCTTTCCTCCGAATAGCCTGCTACTACATTTTTAAATTAAGTCTGATAATAGAGGGGCACATACAGAGCACCAAGCCTGGCCCTGGGTGCAGTGCGTGTATTAGCAAATGAAAGGCTCACAGCGCCGCGATGAGGTAGGTGCTACGAGTATCCTCAGTTTTCAGAAATGGCACAGAGACACTGAGCAACTTGCCCAAGATCACACAGCTCAAAGACAGCAGTAGAGTCAGTACCTGAACCAAGGCCAAACCCATGCTCTTTATCTGTACTGGTTGCCTCATTGGAAGAGGGGGCTCAGTGGCAGCGCTGGGGCCCTGCAGACTATCTTCAGACTCAGTGGAGCTGATTTTAGACTTTTGTTCATCGTGTTTTGCTTACTGAATGTTATGTGATTAGACAAATCACCCTGAGATACGTTTAAATCACAGATAATAGTTTCACTCTACTCCCCATTGCATTGCCTTAGAAATGTATTTAAAGGCACATGGGTTTCTGAAAAAAGGCTACTACTGTTTAAGAATTGTTTTGTTGGTGAAAAATACATGGAGAATTATTGTGTTTTAGAAAAAGATAACTAATCATCAGTTTTCGAGATGTTCCAAAACTTCAGGGCATCTATCATTTTGACAATAAGCCACAGTTTTAATCAGCCCTTGATTAGGAAAGAAGGTGATGTGCTCTAGTGAGACACACTGAGAAGAGGGATTAGAAATTCCACTGTGTCGAGGTAAGCAACTGTTTTCTGATCAGAAGGTAGTCAGTTCTTATGTAAGTGGAGGAGAGAAAAGGAGGAACTGAATGATCTTTGTTCATTTTTCCCTCTCTGAAGACCTAGAAAAAGAGGGTTGGAGGGACAGAACTGGAGGGAAGGACAGACCGGAATGCGGAGCCACCTGTCCAGTGGGAGATGAAGGGCCAAGGGAGGAAGGACTCCTGCTGACAGCTCTCATTTCCACAGACTTACTGGAGCAAAATGATATCTAACACCAAGAAGAAAAAAATGAGTGTCTAGATTTTATACATGGCTGCAGAAGTCTCATTTTGCTGACAAAAAAAAAAAAATTATTTTTAAGTTGGAGCTTCTTTAGAGACAGAAGATTGCAGGGCCAGCCAGAAACTCCAGGAAAGCAAATGAGGGCGTCAGGGCTTTGGATTTAGCTGTGCACTGACTGGGGGAACTGAGAAAACACTCAGTGCAAAGCCTTTGACAAGTTCAAGTCAAAGGAAATTTCCATCCCAAGGCTAAATTAAGCTGCGATGAATCCAGTTTCGTTAGGCAAATGTTCTTATCTGTGCCTAGGCCACAGTCTCCGCACTCTTAGCCACATACTGTTTATCATTTTACTTCTCTCATGAAGAATATTTAGCTACTTCACACTTTCTGAATTTTTTAAGTGCATGCAAGTGTGTAGAAACATTGGGAGTCAAAGCAATCCATCTTCACTGATTCAAAAAACTGAAAGCAGCAAATAAACAAAAAGACGGACAAACAAAACTCACAGACACAGTCAACAGTCTGGTGGTCACCAGAGGAAAGGGGGTGGGGGGCAAAGGGTAAAGGGGGTCAAACATAAAGTGATGGAAGATTATTTGACTTTGGGTGGTGGACACACAATGTCATATACAGATCATGGAAATACAGATCATAGAAATGTACACTCAAAACCTATATGATCTTATTAACCAACGCCACCCCAATACATTTAATTTATTAAAAAGACACAAAATGTTCTATCAGGAGGTTTGAGATTTAGAGTGCTGAAGTAGTCAGTTGTCCTATGCAAATTCAAGCCTGTTTTAGGGAAAAAAATGGATATAGCTTTATTAGTATAAGAAGGACAAACAAGTAAGTACCAAAGAGAGGTAGAACAAAAAATTAGAAATGTTATCAGTAAGAAAAACGGTTTCAACATACTGAGGCTGTATAAAAAGTGAAAGGTAAAACAGAATCCATAGAACTTGGTGATCTTTTACTTCCCACTTTCAAAAGGATCATGAATATTCTTATGAGCAGGTGAAAACAAGAGATATATCAAAGGATGTGAACAAGACTGAAGTCATGGGTGACCCAGTATAAAAGCAGAAACAGCAAAGGAGTCCTGAGACTTAGATGTTACGTTTCTAATGCAGTGTTTACATTTTCATCCAAGAGCATAAAGGCAGTCTGAGATCCAACGGAACGGAATCACTGCTATTTCATTTCACTTCTTCATACACAAGGACCTATTGCCAAATCATATTCTCCTTTTTACCTTTGAGTGTTTCCTGGCCTTGACCATACTACAGGTGTTCATTCCCTCAAATCCTAAGCCATCTGTCTTGAACATATCAGCTGCTGACAATCCAAAGCCAGGCTCCCGTTGGCTTTGAGGAGTGTAGCAGAACTGGGCAGGCGGAGAGCTCTTCAACAGGAGCCAAAATTTGGAGGCGATGGGACTGGCAGTTTGGGAAGACACAGTGCTGGCAGATGTGGTTTAGCCCCAGAACTAGCCAGAGGGTTGAAAAATTACAGCAGGAATTTCATTATCACCATATAGTTCAGGCCCCATTCCAAATACTATAATTCCCTCTCCCTAAATTCTCTCAGCACATTTAACTACATGTTCAAAGTATTAGAAAGAATGTAAATCAGCATTAGACATAATGGCTTTGCCACTTTCTTACCACTAATGCCAATTCCACCCACCTACCTCTGTCTCCTTCCCACCTTACATTATCCCTTCCTAGCAGCCCTAAAAATTATATCAAAACAACAATCAAGGGCTATTACTCTGGGTCTTGAGTATTACATATATATGAGAAGGGGATTACCTACTGCATATTTTATCTGTGTGAGATCTTTTGAACTATCACAGGTAATAATTTTGCAATCATTTCTATAGTAAGTTCCATCCTGAATTTTTCATTGTGATGAAGCCTCTGCACTAGATATGAGCTGCTGCAATGCAGGAACCACAATCTAAGTTTCCTTTGTGTTCCCAGTGCCCAGCATGGTACCTAACTACTTCCACTCAACGTTACCAAGCAACTCACTGAGCAACTATTTTTGTGGTGCTAAGTGCTGTACTTGATACTGGGCATAGAAATGGTTAAAAAATAGAAAAAGGCCCTGCTTTCATGGAGCTTACATTCTAGCTTCTATAGCAAACGTTCAGACCCTCAGTAAATGCTTTTTGAATAAGTGGTTGGTTATGTAAACAACAGAATGTATAAAGGCAAAGATAAGTAATCTAAACTTGAATACGGAGCCAACTTTTATCTTGTTACTCCCAGTGCAAGTCATCCAAGTCATGAACTGGAGGGAGAGAATGAGGAATGAGTGTGTGTGCATGCCCCCCTGAGTGTGCGTGTGCGCGTGTGTGTGTGGGGGGGTGGTTATATTTCATTCTCAAGAATGATTGAAGTAAAATATTTTCTAAGTATTGACACTATTAAGTAGTAGTTACACTAGTAATTTATTTATAAATCATCAATTTCTAAAACATATTTTACAGAATCTAATTCTGCATATTGATATTTGGTGATATGCCAGAACAGGTCCAGGTCCCTGTGGTAAAGTAACACAACAGTTATACAAGAATTTTTTTGGTAGGTCTTAGCAGAACTTTTTGCATAATAACACGAGGTATGGTTCTCTAGGAGGACATGTTTGCCTAACTTACTTTAATATAAAAATTGTTTTTGGGGGACCGTTTAATAAAGCACACCTTGTTTTATATGGATATAAATGAGCATAGTGGATTCTGTGTGCTCCCCATGGATCCCCCTTCAGGGCCAATGCTCTCTTCCCCCAGCTGCTAAAAATATTGGTGGCTGGATACTCACACATGTGCCCTCACTGGGCATTGCCCTCACCTCCAGGGAACTGCCCCCCAGAGGCTGACCTGTGGCCTATGAGCAGACAATGACAGTGTATAAAGGCTCCACTCCCTTGTCTCAACTTGAGACATCTAAAGGACCACCCAGCTCCAGAACTCCCTGTAGGATCAGCTGAGAAATCAGCTGCATCCACAAAGCAGATCTTGTCTCTCTCTGTCCCCTCCTGCCTCCCCCGCGCCCAACTTCCTTACAGGTTTATCTGTCCCAGAGCATGGCCCAGTAAAATTTCTCCATGCGAGTCTCCATTGCCCAGTCTGCCTCTCAGGAACTCAGGCACCCAATCTAAGACAGTAACGCCAACAGGGCCCAGCTGGACGTGGCTCAGCGGTTGAGCATTGACCTAGGATCCAGGAGATCGCGGTTTGATTCCTGGTCAGGGCACATGCCCAGGTTGCGGGCTTCATCCCTAGTTGGGGGCAGCTGATCAATGACTCTCTCATCATTGATGTTTCCATCTCTCTCTCTCCTTCTTCCGTCCTCTCTCTGAAATCAATAAAGATATATATTTTTAAAAATGTCAACAGGTACATAAATGCTCAGATGAAGTTTTGAAGCACAACTTCTGCTTCACCAATAGTATGTCTCCCTCCCAGGGGAACTGGAAATTTCATTCATAAAATACCGGGCCTCAATTTGTCTTCCAAATATATGAGAATCCTTTTATTGTGAACATTTTCTTTTTCTGAAAATCTTTCTCAGTAGTTTAGTCTAGAAAATTCATTTGAGAGATAACCATGTGCAGCATCTGCCATCATTTCTAACATGGCATTGAACCTCTATCTAAATTCAAAATCAAGTCTCTCCCAGGTATTCAAGTCATCAGTAGCACAACTCAACTTCAGGCTCATTTCATCTGACTTCAGAGCCAAGCTTCTTTCTACTGCGTCTTACTCTAAAATTAGGAACAAATTTGTGGATGGAGAAAAAAACCAAATGCCATTTTTGTTTAAATATATCCATTTTAAATTGTGATGAGATATATCTAACGTGGACTATCAGCTTTCTAAGAAAAATGACCCTTTCTTAAGCAAATCTGACGCACAATAATATAGGTTTACACGCATATACACATGTGCACACCCACAATCATATTTAGTAGCTGAAGTGAACCTAGAGTTTTCCTCGCCACCCTCTCAGTTTTAAAGCAGAAGAAACTGAGGTCCTGAGTGGAGGAGTGACTCACCTGAAGTCTCATAGAGAGTGCCAGAACTCAGCCTGACTTCCAAAAACTGAACTTGAAATAATTCAGCCCGTCATTCCGACTCCTAATGGAGGACACAGTGGTTATTCGCTTTACCCTGCCCCCCAAATCATTTCTCTATGAAATTACAATAGAATTGTTTGAGAGAGGCCACATTTCTCATTTGATTTCTAAACATTTAATTAAACACCTTCTCAGGGACACAGTACATGCATCAAAGCTAAGAGTACATGTAAAGGGGACTGTATAAAAAAAAACTACCTCTCATTCTCAGCTCACACCGTGAGCATTATGATTTAATAAATCACCAGTGAGAGGTCCAATCAGCCATCCAGCAGCCTAAAAATCTACCTTTAAGGAAACACTTACTAATGCACTTGGACTGAAACAAAACACAGACACAGATCGGCACCGCTTTAACAATGTCATCAGAGAGCGGTTTTCTAAACATCTCTTTCTGTGCTTATCTTTTTATAGATTCAATCAGCACTACCTTTGCTGAAATCATGCTTGGAGACGCCATGGCAACGCGGCCGCAGACACCTGAAGCCAACATGCTCAAGCTACCGCGACTCACGCCCCCTGACGTCGATTACATTGAATTCCACATATAAAAATAGCAGCAACGATGTCTTTTTTTGCCAACCAGGGGCTGTGTTATTAACGTTTTAGTGGATGTAAACAACGGGATAGTGGAAAGTGCAAGCAAAACCCAAAAGGGGGGAATGAACCGTTGGGCACAAGTCTAGATCCACTCACCAGCCACTGATTCTTTCTGGCTTTCACTGCAGGTGAATCTCACCTCAGTCCTGGGCAACTCTAACGAGGCCTTTATGGGCAATAAAATAGAATCGGTAGGACATGGGATCAGTACTTTACTACCCAAAAAGTAAATGACTGCTTTAAATTGCTAATATTTTTCTCCATTTAAAATAAACGGTTTTGAAAGCCAATTTCAGAAGACAAATGTCTTGATTTGAGTAACTGTTCGAGTGTCATGTTCCCAAGGTAACCTTAGTGTCTTTTCTTGAACACCTGAGAGTCTTAGATATAGAATAAGTATAATACTATACCCACGTAATGTCAGCTACTTAAATAGAGTAAAAAATTCTGGACTCTATGTTAGGGGCAATGGATGCCAAAAAATATTGACACATGGTTTGCAGTCATGTTTTGTCAAGTTTTACAGTACTGACCAGTTACAACAGAATCATCCCTGGTGTTTGTTAAAATGCCGATTCCTAGGTCTCACTGCAGTTCCAGTGAATCAGGACCTAAGATGTTTTACTGCTTAGGAAACAAGTGGTCCTTTGGAAAATCAGCAAAGGAGGGAGCCCAGCTGGGAGGCGCAGAGGACCAGTCAGTCACTAGGAGCCCACGTGAGCTTGGACCGGGTGAGATCTGGATGTTCTAAGCAGAGTAGCACCCTGCGGCTCTTGTGGTTTTGTTAAATGGCTCCTGGTGGGGAAATGTTTCTTGAAGATAAGGCAATAATTAGGGAGTGTAAGCAGAGGCAGGAGATAAAAAACAGCTACGCAGGAGGTACACTGTGCTCCTGCTGGCTGGATCAAACTGTCTTACCAATTGTAACCACACAATGAAAGGCACAACGAGAATTATGGTCCATCTTTATAACTCTTTACAGTTTGAAGCGTTTATTTTATATGCTCATAGAGATGGGCATGGAACTGTTAAAGAGCAAGGCTCTAGAAAGTAGGGCTAGTTTTATCTTCATCTGCTAAACATGACTGCAAGATCCATTAGGGCTTGAGGCCTCTACCCTCTAGAACACTCTTGGTTCATGGGAGTGCTCACTAAATTATTGCTGAATTATTAATGAATGAATGAACAGTATAGCTAAAGAGAAAATAACTTAGAGGGAATGAGGGAACGGTACATTCTTAGGTAATATCTGACAGTGTATTGTTCCCTTGTCTGTACAAATCAAGCACCTAAATGAATAGCGTGTAACAGCAGTGGCGATGGGGTGGGGGGTTCCTGGGCAGCTCTAAGGGGGTGTGATGATCGCTCTTCCAGATGGGCAGCCTCAGCTACTGAGTTGTTCACCTGGAGTTGTTCAGTAACAAAAGGGGAAAAAAAATAGCTAGAGTTGTAGAAATTCAGTTGCTGACCCTTCAAATATAAATATTGGCTGTGTATAGTCAGAAAAATTGCTATAAGAAAGTGAGTCCAGTGTAAGCTGATATGACACAGCCTAGGGTCCTAAAGACTATAAGGGTATTTCTCTTGGCCACTGATGTCTAAGACCCTGGCCAGTGCTTTAGTGGAGGGTGGTGTGTTTTCAACACCGGCATTGCATTCTGGTTATATGTAGTTTGAGGTGTGTGCATGTGTGTGTGTGAGAGTCTACAATACTATTTGGCTAATCCATTTCTGATCATTCCAAAAGTGTACTTCCAATATTGTTAAAGCTAAATCTATGAACCAAACTGGGGAGGTCCTAGTGCCCAGAAGGCACCGGCATTTGAGCAGTGCTCTCCCCACCTTTCTGCCCCTGACATGCAGACACCCAAATGACACGTCACTTACACAGTGATCTTTTTGGAGATCATAAGATCACTTCATGATCTTAAGGTTAATTCGTGTAGGCTTAAGTATTTTCATTTTATAAAAAAGACAATTGAGATACAAAAATACAGAAAGTTTGTGCAGCCAATAAAAACTAAAGCAGAGAATTAACCTTAGATTTTTCTAATTCAAAAACCACTTTAAAAAAAATACTAAATTGGGTAACAGAATAAGGTTAGCTATTTTAATATAGAATTGTGTATTTTTTCCAATATGTTCTTTAAAATGCCATGCTCTAATTTTATACCTGTAGTTTGGCAGAGATTCCTCATGAAAAGTCTGGATAAAGTTCCATTTTACAATTTGTAGAGAAATGTGAAGTCAGAGGTGAATGTCAGCTACCCTAAGTTCAAATTCCATACATTCTGATGTGAGGAAAAGAGCAAAACAGAAAAATGGTGTAAGTTTTGGTGCAAGACTTCCATCTGTAAAGGCAAATTACATCAATAAGGAACTCAAAAGAATTCATCTTTTCATTGGCGAAACCTGGCAGAGAGCATCTTAACCAAATGATCAAAGTTAAGCTCACCAGTAATGAGACGTTGATATCCGTTGCTTCCTCATAGGCTGTTCTGAAAAGGCCCCAACATTTTCTGTGGCATTTTGTCCAAAAATGTGTAACCAGAATCAAAAGAAAGTTCACCCCACACACACTATAAAATAACTAGTGTATACTGTTTAAAGAAAGACCCTAGGTAACACTTTTATTTTTTAATTTACCTATAGTTGGTATACAATTTATATAGGTTATATTAGATTCAGGCGTACAATATAGTGATTCGACATTTTTACACCTTACACTAATCATCCCACTAATTCTAGTAACCACCTGTAACCACACAAACTTATCAAAATACTGTTGACTATGTTCTCCCTCCTCTTTTTACCCATCTCCCCAGTCCCTCCCTTCTGGTATTAATTTCTTTGGTTTCTGTTTCTATGAGTATGTTTTTGTTTTGTTTTAGATTTCATATATAAGTGAATCCAGTCAGTATTTGTCTTTCTCTGCCTGACATACATAGCTTAGCATAATACCCTCTAGATCTATCCCTATTGTATCAAATAGCAAGATTTCATTCTTTTTTGTTACTGTGTAAATTCCACTGTATATACATCATATCTTCTTCATCCATTCATCTGTCTATGGATCTATGACGCCTAGATGGTTTCCACATCTTGGCTATTGTAAATAATGCTGCAATGAACACAGAAGTACATATATCTTTTCAAGTTAGTGTTTTCATTTTCTTTAGATAAACACCCAGAAGTAGAATTGCTAGGTCATATAGTATATCTGTTTTTAGTTTTTGAGGTATCTCCTACTTTTGCAAATATATTGTTATGTAAAATGTTAACATTTGGGAAGCTAGATAAAGGGTATATAAAATTCATTGTATTAATATTGTTTTTGTAATTTTTTTAAGTCTGAAATGATCTCAAAATTTAAAAAAATAATAATAATTTTTAATTTGTTAATAAGGTAGATCTCAGGAAGTGTTCTTATCAAAATAATATCTCTTTTTTAAAAAGATAAGTAACTTAGTGCTGAAAGGGATCTTACTGGTACATCAAATAAGTGTTAAAGCTGTGAGAAGTAGCATAATTTGTCCAGTATTTGGAGACCTTGAATTTTGGTCTCCAAACACTGGTGTTTTCTCTTTAATACCACATCCCACTTCATGATCAGTTCTCTAAAAACTGAGGCCACTTGTATAAGCCAGCTCTTCACACTTCACCTCTTTTTCGGAGACAAGGGCGGATGGTTGACGGCAACATGTTTTCTATGCAGAGAAGAGCTCAATGCTTTGCCCTGGAAAGTACCTGTTAATACCAGTTTAAGGAAGAAGACCCTCAGGAGTAATTATTTGTGAAGGTATCCAAAAGCGATGACTTACTATTGATGGAAGAACCCTAATCACAATTCAAAATAAAACCCAAGAACAATTAAAAATTAGCAAAATAAATTGAAAATGCAGAGAGTAAATAAGGGGATTACACTGAAATAATAGTAGCCATGGACTATAGCTTATAGCAGTGGCCTCTACACTTTTGTTGTTTTGCCCATTTTTCTATGAAAATAACATTTCAAGAAAAGCTTTTGCATTTTTAAGTTGACATGTGAAATGTTGTCTTTATTTTATAACTAATTGCAAAATGTGTAATTTCTGGCAAATTACAAATAATGACACTTTTTAATTAAACTGTCAGACTACACTGTAAAATCTCTTTAAAGTAATCTAAACAAACAGGGAGCTGAGAATCACAATCATTTAATAAGTAAAAGCACAGTCTTCTCCAGTCTAAAATCCACCTCAACCTTCATTCCCTGTAGACTCATATTTCTATCCCAGCTCCCACACAGAATTTATGCTAAAAAAACACATTTTTTGTATGAAAGCCTTGAATGATCTCTAAATCAGACTTCAGTGTAACAAAAATATGTGTGTAAACTGAAAGGTAAATTGTTTTTGAACAACGCTGACCATAAAGCTTTAAGTGTTAAATAGTCTTTGTGTATTGCGTTATGATTATAAATATTATAGGGATCATTTTAAAATATATATATATATATATAAATAAGTACTAACACAAGAAGTAAAATATTATTGTTAATAATATCTTAATTAAATGGATGGTGCTGGGGTTTTTCTCTTATACTTCATATATCCAACAATGAATACTACATATTACCATTTCTATAAATAGCATTGTAATAATAAGACAAGATTCAGCACTAATTCCTTTCCCAGTTTTCATTTTCTTTATTTTTAATTTAAGGAGGAAAAAATGTGTTCATCTAAATAAATGGATGGGGACATTTAATTTTAGCAAGGCAGTTAAGTCTCAACTCTTTCCATGCAGTGGTCAAAACTATCACATAGTGACCACACAAAATTTATTTTTAATGATCTATCAGACAACTAGTCAATTAGATATTACTGCAATATTACTGAATTGAAAACAACTGTCTTGCAAAAAGCAACTTTTTTACCCAGGCATTAAAGTCATTCCCTTTGCAACAACGCCACCAAATTTTCCATAAACTCAAGCTGTGAAAAGAACAGGACTCATTCTCTCCCGGTGTAATTTGTGGGGAATATAGAAATTACAGGTGGAAACTGAGGATCTGGAAACTGATGCTCTTTTCTCAGGTACCCTCTGGAAAATTATTCATCATAAAAAGAATGAAATCTTCCCATTTGTGACAACATGGATGGACCTAGAGGATATGATAGGTCTCGGACTAAGTGAAATAAGTCAGAGAAAGACAAACACCATATGATTGTACTTATATGTGGAATCTCAAAAAACAAAAACAAAATAAACAAACAAAACAGACACGAACTCATAGATACAGAGAACAAACTGATGACTGCCAGAGGGGAGGGGGTGGGGAGATGGGTGGAAAAGGTGAAGGGATTCAGAAGTATAAACTGGCAGTTACTAAACAGTCACAGGGGTGTAAAGTACAGCACAGGGAATACAGTCAATAATATTGTAATAACTATGTGTGGGGCCAGGTGGGTACTGGACTTATTGGGAGATCACTTCATAAATTATATAAATGTCTAACCGCTATGCTGTGCACCTGAAACTAATATAATACTGAATGTCAACTGTAATCGAAAAAACAAATCAAAAGAAAACTCTCTCTTTTCTCATGTACCCCTCAGAAAAGCTTTGTTTATTCCAGGGATATGCACGTCCCCACGGCATCATAGAATATTCCAGACACAAGCCGTTTTCACCAGGAAAGTACACAGAAGTTGAGCCACATGGGGACAGAGTTTGATAATAGAGCTTCGTTGAATTGAACAAGCCTCCTCAAGTTATGGAGTACATCCCAAAGTGTTTTCACAGAAAAACGAGGCTTCTGAATTATTCTGGGCAAGTTAGCTTTAAGTGGCCCGTCACCCCTGGAAAACACTGCTCTGTATATTCCCCTGGGGAGAATGACAATCCACGTTAGCATGCTCGAGGCCCCGAGAAGTCCTACAGCAAAGGACACGGTTTCCCTTATTCAATCCACATAGTCACAAACATAGTTGCCCACGTACCTCTTTTTGGTTATAATCTTTCTGAACACACTCTCGGAACTGCTGAGTGATGATTTTATTGAATGTTAGGGTCACATTTCATTTCTCCTGGTAAAATCCACGGACAGTGGCCATGCCCTTGGTAGGTGTTTAATAATATTTGTGAACTGACTTACTGATTCATGTGAGAAGGAAATAAAGTTGACAAGAAAGGAAAACTAAATAGGAATTGATGAGCAGGGATTGTATCATCAGGGAGGCATTTAAACGAAACCTGTGGCCTGTCAAACAGAAGCGGTGTAAGGCTGTCGATAGGAAGCAAAGCTGTTGCCCAGGGAGCCGTCTGGAGCTCGCAGCGCTGCTTCCCCAGGGGAGCCTGGCTCTCGGGGACGAAGCCACCACGGAGGAATCTCCATGTGTGGTCACTGCTGCAGGTCACAGAGGATTAGGCCTCTCCACAGCGGTGACAGATGCATAATCCCTGCCATCACAGCATTCGCTGGAAGAGCCTTCACTTGGGGCGAAAAAAGCCATTGCTTTGTACTATCACCTAATATGACTCTAAGGGTGCAGTTGACCCTTCCTTGGTGGTCTCTCTGCAGACGGGAGATGGCAGAGGTGACATGCTGTATAAATCACTACACCCATTAAGGTACATCAAAAAGAGACCTGGACTGGGAGCCAACAAAGGCAGGCATCTCTCTCTTTTCCCTTTGTCAGCTGGGTCAACTTGAGTTGTCCTCAACTTCTCTGAGCCCCCATTTCTCCATCTGTCAAATTCTTATCGACTTAAACATGCCCATGGGTTATAGGATCCCTTCTTTCTAATTGTGAAAAGAAACAAACCCCATCTTTTTCAAAGAGTACTTCAACATTCCCTCGCCTTAGATGCAAGACAATGATGTCCCAGTAAATGTTTGCTTTAACTGATTTGTTTGCCTGACTGGTTCTGACATCTGCCTTCAGAACACTACTTTCAAGTCAACAATCAGCATGCTTCTGGGAGATAAATTTTGACCCCATCAGCATAAAAAGATAACAAGGACCCCAAAGAGTGCATTAGAAAAACCAGATCAGCTTTAGTAGTGTTTCACAGTCTATTGTCTCTTTGGAGAAAAAGCACCATGTATTTTTTACCTTCACCATCACAAGTTGTTACAGCCATGTAGAAAGATTTTTTAAAATTGTTGTTGAATTTATTGGGGTGACATTGGTTAATAAAATGATGTTTCAACTGTATAATTCTGTAATACATTATCTACATATAGCATTGTGTGATTTTTACAGATTAAGAAAATTAATTATTTTTTAATTTAAATATCAGTTTAGGCATATTTTTATTGGTATCAAAAACCTTATGCAATTGGGAGAAAGGATTTCAGCAATAGTAGTAATAAACAATTGTAAAATAAAAATTAATAGAGAAAATTATTCTTTTAGTTCTCGGTGGATAAAGAATAAATTTAATTAACAGTAAACAAGCTCAGCCTCACCTCTCTCTAACAGGGATGATAAGAGAAAGAAGACAGAATTGGGTCCATGCCTCTTGATGACAGGACTATAATGAGTGACAAAGCGAAGTAAGCTTATTATACAAAGCAAACGGGCACAATTTTTCTGTGATTGTTTTCAGAATTATTGGGTGGCTTTCCATTGCTCTATGACTTATTCCCCTCCTGGTGCCTAAAGTTCTTGCTGTGTGATTGGTCGAGGGTTTCATTTCTCAGGATGTGTTTGCATGAAGTCAAAGGCTTTCACATGACACATTCCAGGGAAAAAGTTCTTCCATTGTTGTGTTTTGTTTATAACACTATGTCAGATCCTTTCAAAGCAGTATCCCAAGCATCAGTGTGTGTTATTTTTTAAAGTATATTTTTATTGATTTGAGAGAGAGGAAAGGAGAGAGAGAAGAAAAAACATCGATGTGAAAGAGAAACATCCATAGCCTGCCTCCTGCTTGCTGGGGATCGAGCCTGCAACACAGGCATGTGCCCTGGCCAGAAATCAAACTGGTGACCTTTTGGTGCATGGGCCGATGCTCAGCCAACTGAGTCACACCAGTCAGGGCTATGTTATTTTTTATATAACTTTAAAACTGCACAGCCTGACATTTAATAATCAACACAGAACAAAATATCAGTGGTAACCCCCATGCTGTCCATGACTTTCAGCTCACCTAAATTCTCTAATGCATGTGGCATGGAGGAGAAAGGGCTCCTGATTACCTGGTGGCCCCTCAGCTGCAAACGAGGCACTCTTAAGGAACCCTAAGTCCTCACTCAAAGGCACCCACCAGAAGTGACTTTGACTTGCCACTGTTTTTTTGTTGTTGTTGTTTGTTTATTTTTTGTTTGTTTGTTTTGGTTTTTGGGTGTGTTTTTTTAAAGGAGAATGTTGGTTGTCTTTATTAGTAAGTTAACCAAGGAGAGAAAATAGGCCTGGACTAGTTTGAATCCACTGTCTAGAAGAGGGTAGAACACCTTGACTGACAGTCTACAAAAATTGTATGCATTGTATGAGAAGAGTTTCCAAAGTAAAATGAAGGTTTGTTATCAGAAAAGGGGAGCAGGCATGCTGGGAATGCAAACTAATCAAACCATGGACAGATTCTCCAATGGCTCAGATCTGGTTTGGTGCTCAGATCAGCAATGTTTCCTAATGGAAATTGTAAAAATACACTTCTTGATTATATACATTTAGAATAGTTCAATTGCAAATAAGGGAAACCTGACACAAAGAGGTTTCAACAAATGGGAGTATGTTTAACAAGACTCCTGGAAGTACCAGTGCAGGATCCTTGGAGCAGTAGCCACTTGCATCTTAAAGCTTCATCTCAACGTGTGGCCCAGGAGCTGCTGGTATCAATCCATTAACTGATTTTCACTGACTTGTGATAATGTTATGGACTGATTTATGTCCCAGCAATATAACTTATCTCAAATATAACTGTATTATATGTGCACACAGAGGAAAGGTCATGTGAGGAAACAGTGACAAAATGGCCATCTGCAAGCCAAGGAGAGAGGCCTCAGGAGAAACCCAATCTGCCAAAGTCTTGATGTTGGACCTTCAGCTTCCAGAACTGTGAGAAAATAAATTTCTGTTGTATAAGCTACTCCATCTGTGGTATTTTGCTAAGGCAGCTTTAGCAAATTAATACAGATGAGGTAAGCATACCGAATCAGAGTAAGCGCTTATAAACTTGTATAAGCCCTGGCCAGTTTGGCTCAGTGGTTAAGGATCAGCTCACAGACTGAAGGGTCTCGGGTTTGATTCCTGTCAAGGGCACGTACCTCTGTTGCAGGCTCTATCCCGGGCCCTGTTCAGGGCATGTGTGGGAGGCAGCCATTCAATGTGTCTCTCTCACATCAGTGTTTCTCTCTCTCTCTTTCTCTCTCTCCCTCTCCCTTCTACTCTCTCTGAAAAGCAATGGAAAAAAATATCCTTCCATGACGATTAAAAAAACCTTGGATAACAATTTAATAATTATTATATGCTTGTTGGATCTAATGTTAAAATATTTATACTTGTATTTTGTATGTGTTTTTTATTTCATTTTTCTATTTATTCATGGCATTGTATTTTAATCAGTCCACAATAGACTGGAAATATACACATTTTAATGAATCTAAACTCTCATGGAGAGTTTGAGAGGCACCACCTCAAAGAACGCAGGCTTTTTCTGTATTTTTTTTGGCTTTGGCTTTTAGATGAATAACCTCATGGTGACAACATAGCTACTGTACCTCCAAGCATCATTTCCTCGTTGCAAGCAGAAATAAGGAAGAAAGATAAGGGTAGAAGGCAATAGGGATGGTTGTTGGGTCTATCCTTTTTAATCGAGAAAGCAAAATCTTCTAGGGAACCTGTGCTACAGCTGCTTGCCAGGACTGTAACAATGACCATCCCTCTCAGAAGGATGGGGAAAAGCGGGGTATCGATGGCAGGTGAGTCAGCTAATCAACAATGAACACCAAACGGGTTTTACATAAATTTCTTGAGAGCTTAGTATGTCAGTCTCCTTGATTCTAGTCCATTTCAGAAATATAATTGATAGATAGATGATAGATAATGATAGATAGATGATGATGATGATGATAGATAGATAGATAGATAGATAGATAGATAGATAGATAGATGATAGATGATTGATAGATGATAGATAGATAGATGATAGATAGATGATAGATAGATAGATAGATAGATAGATAGATAGATAGATAGATAGATAGATAGATAGATAGATGATAGATGATAGATAGATGATAGAGATGATAGATAGATGATAGATAGATCACAGTGGCCTAAGGTAATTCCATCAAGATAAGACTCAATTGGAAGACCATGCATGTAGCAACCATAAGGAATGCATTCATGCGAGTGCTTTCACATAAATTGTGCCATTTAATGTTGTTGATATTTCTTAGCTGAATCAGGAACTAAGAAAAAATGTAGCTAAGAAAAAAACACATAGTTTGTTGATTGAAAGAACCAACTTCCAAGAACCATCCCATCTAAGAATCTTCATGTTAATTGAGATATTTCAGCAACTAGGCATTTGTTTAGCACTTTCTGTCTTTACAGCTTTTGGTCTGGCACCCTTTATATTTTTATTGGATCTACTTGATAGATAAGAGAATGGGTACAGAATATGAAAGAACTAAACCAACATCCGACATCCACAGAGCCAATACTAGTATCCAAATTTCCTGAGTTATATGCATAACTGTTTCTTTACTTTCAATAATAGAATCCATCTCCAGAATCCAAAATGGGACCCATTAATGTTCCAAAGAAACCCTCCACTCTCATTTTAACTATCTCTGTTTCCTGCTCACCACTAAGTAGTTACCTCCCTGTAGAACATACAAATGCTAAAACTATTTTTAAGACAGTTGTTTTTTCCCCCACTCAAGTTAAATACTGCTCTCTGTGATCTCATCCTTACACTCATTCAATAAATACAGCCACAGGGAAAAATAAGACTGACAGGGAGTTTGCTAGGAAATCAACATTTACCTCAATGAAATGATTACAAAGCAGTTCAGAGTGCTTCTTGCCTAGGCTGAACTCTCCTGATTCCCTATGCTAGTCCATCAGCTATCAGGTGACCTTCCTCTGCCATCAGACACTTGAATAAAAACCATCTCTGGGGAAAGGAAAAAGACCATTCCTGAAGCTAACACCAAGAAAAGTGACCCTGCATCTAATTCAGAATCTCTCTGCCAGCCACTGTGAGCACCATGTGGTATGACCTTGTCCAGTTCCTCTTATGAAAGCATACGGTATAGTCTCCAGCATCAAAGTGGTAGACAGTCCTGTTTTTCACTCATTTTTAAATGGACTCAATTACTACTTAGGTGATGCAATACTCTTGTACCTACACTATTTGTTTATGGCTCTTTCAAATGCTGTCCTCATATCCAGTATCCAATCCATTATGCAAGTAATTCTGGTGATTATTAAACATAATTGAAATATCTTCATTTAGTTTGCCCTTTCAGGTATCTGTATATGGAAAGGAAAAATAAAATTAAGACAGTACTTGATACGTTGGAATATAACCCATGTCCTGGATCAGAGAAAATAAAACATGTATCAGACAGTCCCATGTAACAGAAAGAGCTCTGAACAGCACATTTGAATCTTGCCTAAAGAATTTTCTCAGCTCTGGATCAATAGTTAAATCACTTTATCTGGGCCTCATCTTTCTCATATATTTACCATTATGTTGAACTTTATCATCCCTAGAATCCCTTAAACTCTATGGTTTATTTATTTATTTTTTTTAAGTTAGAGATTGAAATCGCATTGATTCAATGCAGACACATTTTTATATGCATTTTTTGTTGTTGGCCCCAAATACTGAACATTGGCTGCAAGCATTAAAAAACTGGGAGACTTCTCCCAATAATATAGGTTTCCAGTCGCTCACGGCAAAAAAAAAGGCTCCCTGAACTTTCATCTTCTCAGGGAAGCATTGAAGAAAGGTAGCTCTGGCCATTCCCATGCACACACTGAGCCTCCTGTGGGAGGAAGGAGGTCATCAGTGAGAAGTGAGCCCTTACCCTGGGCTGTCAGACGCGCAGGGTCCTCAGCAGCGTGGTCGACTACTGTGGTCTAAGAACCTTCTCGAGGCCCCTGAGTGTCAAAGTCTAGAGTTGTAGGAGGTTAGAGCAGGCTCTTCCTTAAGTTGACTTTTGATCCAACTCTGCTTTGTCAACAATTGAGAAATACTTCACTCCTTACCTGTTCCTGTGTCTAATTCTCTATAGGTTCAGACTGTAAAAGAATGAGTGACAAGTGTTTGCACTCACTGCAAATCCTACCAATACTAAGTATTCAGTCCTGTAAATTTATTTTCCTGTTGAAATTTGTTTTGCGGATGCAGCCATCACATTTGAGGCATTTCACTTCGTCATAGATTGGTCACTCCCCCAATGAATGCTGCTCCCACATTTAGCAGCAGGTGGTGGATTCCTTCTGCCTGAGAAATGCTAAGTGTTTGGGTAGCTCAGAATGTGCAGTAATACTGGGTAGAAATACGATGTGTTGTTCTTTGCTTTCTCTCTCACCCCATCCACAAGGCCAAGCCAGTTTTATCTATTTGAGGACTAACAGTCTCACATGAATTAGGTTTGAACACAAATCCAGTGGCTATGTAGTCATTTTTACTGGGGTTTTATTTATTCCAATTTTTTAAACTCCTAAAATTATAATTGTACTACTGTTACATTTATATTTAATTCTGTTTAAGGATTTGTTTGCAATTAGACCCAGAGCACAAACATTACTGATTTATTCATATTCTTGATTTGGCTCTTCCTCCCACACTACATGCCTTAAATTAAAATAATCTGAGGATGAGACATGACTTAATCTTGCGTCATCTCAGAGCGACTCTTAAAAGCCAATGGGTGGCTTTTTCCTGGCCATTATGAGAAACAAATGACTAGAACAAAAATCAGAAACAAAAGAGGCCCTTCCTGATCTAGATCAAGTTCTCTTAGTTTGCTCTCATGCACTCTGTATTTTCCCAGTTTCACCCCTCATTTCTCTTTATGATAATCACATGTTGATTACCTTTCTTCCTTACTGGACCAAAGATTTTGTGAAGGCAGAGAAGTTATCTGTTTTGTTTAAGTCTCCATGCCCAGGGCTCCAGTGTCTGTAAGTTAAATAATGCTTTAAAAATATCTGTTGAGTAAATAAATGAAGAGTAGTTGGAAATAAAATACTAGGAAATGTGGGATTCACCGCACACACACGCACATACACACGATATGAATCAAGCTTCAGAAACTAGGCAGGACAAGGCTAGGAAGATGGGCATGGTATCTGCTTTGGGATCCCTTCTCCTAATAGCTCCTTTACCCAGTCACCAACCCCCATGCGTGGGGGTGAGAAAAAGGACACTCTAGACTGGAATATATTCTGTGTGCAATTAGGCATAGAAAGGGATGTTAATGCCAATTAATTTTTTGATAAAGTATTACATTAATAAACACATCCAATAGTATTTTTTGAGAAAACCAAGAAACTCTAATTAATAATAAAGAATTTGATATAAACTAATAAAAGAGGAGAATGCAGAGAAATGAGCTAAACCATTGATAAAGGGAATTTTTAAATAGTTAAATATATAAGTAAATAATACCCTGTGCTAATGAATTTAACTATTAACAACAATAACAACAAAAAGAATGGCTTTGTGTGTCTGTCAGAGGGAGCATGGGCATGGGGGAGCAGAGGTAGTTAAAGCCAACATAGGCTCATGAAGCAAGAAAGCTTAATGGATCTATAACCATAAAATACATTCAGAAAGTTTGTTGGAGATTTTCTTCCAAAAGAATATGTAAGTTCATAGGACTAATTCTTCCAAATAATCAAGGAACAATTTATCAATATTGTATAAATTATTTCAGAGCATGAATGCAGTTGGAGAGACTCCACATTGATTTCTGAAAAAATAGTACAATGCTGATATAAAAACCTGGCATATGAAGATCAATTTCATCTCTGAATACTTATGACAAAATTATAAAGAAAATACTAACAAATGAAAAGTTGTAATATATGTACTCAAAAAGAGTTCATCTAAGGGATTTGAATTGAATCGGGGGGAAATTATGTCACTGGATGCCAAAAGGTACTTTTAAAAATTCATCATGCAGCTATGATTTAAAAATGAATAAAACTCTTTGTCAACAATTTTTAAAAGATTATATTCTTATGTGATGAAAAGCACCTATCTCAAATGCTAAATCACTAAAGAAATTGACATTAGATTGGGTATAAGATACATATTGTATCATATGAACAAATAGTAAGCATTCAGTGTATATAATATTATTTGATATAAATTCAGAAGCTTTAACACTGCATTAAGGTGGAAAATTTAAAAAATGAATTCTGTAATTGAAAGGATGAAGTTAAATTATCATTAATTTCAGATAGTATGGTCTACTTTGAAAACTTAAATAATCATAGAACTAGCACTAGAAATAAATGTAAGTGGCATCATCAGATCCAAATAAATATATAAAATTCAATGGTTTCACTTTCATCAAAATGACTAAATTAGAGGTTGACCATACCAAGTGATGACAAGAATGTGGAGCAACCCAAATTCTTATGAATTACTGATGAATAAAATGTCACAATTACTTTGGAAACAATCTGACAGTTACTTGAAAGTCAGACTTACATTACCAAATGATTTGTACATTCCAATTCCAGGTATTTAGTCAGGAAATCATGAAAATATGTGTCCATAAAAAGACTTGTACAGGAGTGTTTATAGCAGGATTATTCATCATAGCCAAAAATTAGAAACAGCAAAGAGTCTATGAACAAGTAAATGAGAAATAAAATAGTGTACCCATACCATGAAATACTATTCAGCCATAAAAAGGAATGAACTATTAACACACTCAGCAACATGGACACATCTCAGAATCACTAAGCCGAGGAAAATGAGCCAGGATTCACAAAACAGTGAATCCTGGATGATCTCACTAATATAAAAATTTACCAGCCGGGTGTGGCTCAGCGGTTGAGCGTCGACCTAGGATCCAGGGGATTGGGGTTCAATTCCTGGTCAGGGCACATGCCTGGGTTGCAGGCTCGATCAATGACTCTCTCATCATTGATGTTTCTATCTCTCTCTCCCCCTCTCCTTTCCTCTCTCTGAAATCAATAAAGATATACTTAAAAAAAAAGAGAGAGACAAAAAAATATTTAGAAATGCAAATTTATATATAGTAGAAGAAAGCAGAGTAGTAATTGTCTGAGGAATGGATGGGGAATGGGATGGGTTGCAAAGGGGCAGAAGAAATTGGGATGACAGAAATGTTCGGTGTCTTAATTTTGGTAGTAGTTTCATGATTATGTACACCTGACAAAATCCATTGAAATGTATACTTTAGGTGGATGTGGTTTACTGTACATAAATGACACACAGTTAAGTTCCTGGAAAGGAACCCAGAGATCAAGAGACATTAATTAAAGTATGTCCCCAAACTAAATTATCTAAAGTCCCCTCCTCAAAAAATTTTATTGGCTCTTACTTGCTTATAGACTGTAGGTTTTGCTACAGTAATTAATTAAGAAAATGCAATAATGTGAAGATACAGGTAGCCATATAAAAGATCTTATTAACTTACTCTCTATTTCTCCATTACTGAGAGAGAGAGAGATTGATTGATGAACTTTGTTGGGATGGCCCTGCCTAACTTAAAACATCATTTCCATAACTTACTTTCAACCAGACATACGACTGGTTGGGAGATGAAGGTAGAAGTCTTATAGTTAGGGCTTGTAGGAATATTATTGTTTTGCTGATTAAAGGGGTATGATGCACTGACATATTTTCCCTTTACCCTTTCCGTTCTTCCTGACTAAAGAGCATGAATGAGTGTGTAGGAGGTACAGCAGCCACTTTGTGATTGAGAGGGGAAACGCAAATACTAAAAATGACAGAACAGAAAGAAAAAGTATCTGAGCCAGCCCTGGGATACCTAGCCCATTCCTATTGCTACATGAGAAAAATCAGTGCCTTATAAGCTTCATGCAGATACATAAAATTCTAGTAGAATTTGTATTTTAACAAGAACTCCAGTATTTGCTAAACTGAAGAGAGAAATAAGACTTTTATTGCCAGACCAGTCACACGTTGTTATTGCTGAAATGACTTAAAGATAAAAGCATCAAGTCTGTCTTTATACAGCTGATGAAACAGGTTCAGAAAAATGTAAGTGACATTCCCAACAGGACACAATTAAGTGAGTCAAAACTAGAATCCAAGCCTCTTGGTTTTCAGTGTAGTACTATTGTCCCTGCTGCCACACTAAATAAAAAAAAAAAATTTGTTGACAGTCTACTCTGTGCCAAGTATTGGGCTTGGTACTATATGGAGACAAAAATGTATAAGACTGTGTTTCTTTCCTATAAAGGGAGAGCAATCTAGATAATGAAGAGATTAGAATTCATCAGACTATAAAAGAGCAAGAGTAGTTTTAAAATAGAGCTGTGAAATTAGTTCCATTACACAGGGACCACAATCTTTAGACAGAAAAAAACCCCACAAACATTCAAGTATAAGCTGGCATCATACATAGGAAGTGATACAGTGTCAGTGTCCAGATGAGGGAAGCACCACTTTGGGTAGGAATAATCAGCGATGTTTGTGTAAAGGAGTCATAACAGTCTTCCTTGAAAGAAAGCTAGAGTTAAAATAAGCAGGAACAATGGGGTAGGCATTAATGCCTTGAGTAGAGAGGTGGCCAGTGAGAATGACCACGGAACATCTACCATCTTGGGGGAAAATACAAATAAAATAGCTTGACTAGAGTAGAAGGTTTTTGTTAGAGTTCTTATGTACAATGTGGCCTTAAAGATAGGTTAGAACCAAAAGGGCTCCTAATGACACAATGAGTAGTTTTAAATGTATCCGTTAGCTAATAAAAGCTAGTGTTGGTTTTTAATCATGGAAATGACTTTGCAAAATTGTTTTTTAAGAAGATGAACCTGGTATCTATAAATTGAGAGAGGAAATAAAATACAAAAGCTATACTACATAGTTAACAAAAGTTATATGCAATATATGGCTTAGTATATATATATGTATATGTATGTATATATACATATATTAATATGCATATATATGTGCATATAGTATATATATTATAATTTTATATACTACATACATAATATAAGTAATTCTAAATCACAAGGAAATGAACAATTAAAACATGTTAATGATTGTCTAGTTCAATGCCCAGTATAGTTCCTGGACCATAGTAGATACAAAATAACTACATGAATAATTCATTCACAAAGCAAAGGTATATTCAAGTCCAAACCAAAAAATCTGTTGCAAACTCTCTTCAGCTGGAGATACTAAAGCACCCTTTACAAGTCCTCCAAGTGTTTATAATCTATTTCTCTTCCCAGATAAAAGTGTGGGTTTTAAGGATCACTGAAAACTGGTAGAGTTATCTAGGTAACCCATTAAGTAAAATACACGAGAATTAAATTTTGATTACAAGCATTTCCTTTACTGCCCACTTTTGAATAGAGGTAACAAATATAGCATCAATGATTTCACTTAATAAGCAGATAAAAAGAACAGATGATTTGATTCTGATGTATTTAAATATCTGCTGTCACCTTAGTCACCTTTCCTTTGAGCCTTTGGTTATTTTTAGAACTGTCTTCCAACAATGGCCAAGTGAGTCCACTGCACTGCCAGCTCAGCTGGGAGCGAGGCAACGGCCGTTGCTCAAGCAGTTTAGACCAAAAGAGAATTAAGGTTTGATGAATGATCCAGATAATTAGGTAAAAAAATGACTACTCACTCGTACTACCTATTAAACCATACCTGCCAAAATGTTTAGATAATGGCTGTTTACTACTCTGTGTCTATTTGATATTCAGAGCGGCTGTTGAAAAAGAACACTTCTTTAATAGATGGCCACGTTACCAAATCACCAAAACATCCGGGTGATCAGTGGAAAATATCACGTAATCATCCGGATGTGTTGCTTGATTTACAAAACCATGTGGTGGATTCCGTTGCTCTCACTCTGGTAAACTGGCATCTTGTTCTATAAGAGTGGTAATAGGGCGAGGTACAAAAATAAATAAATAAAAAGCCTGCTGGATGCCAAAGCTTCTAGTTGAAAGGGGGAAAATTGGCCCCTAGATTCTGAGAAATAAAGTTGACTTATTTGATATTTCCCCTCATCAGAATTCTATGTGTTGATACATACTAAATTTGAGTTTTAACATTTTTTAATTTCAAAAAAACAACAGCTATTCATTCAATAGACTATTTTATCAAAGCCCAGGAAGCCAGCCCTGTGTGTAGAGTTCTTTTGATAGAAACTAGCACATGATGATGACAATGTAATGTTATCTGTCATCGGCTACATTTGGCTCCTTCTGTGAGACTGTGAACTCATAAAGGGTTTTGAGGTTGCAACTGGTTTTCTAAAATACAGACCAAGCAACAGTCAGTAAGACAGAAATTGGAATTATGAATTACCACTTTCATCAGAGCCCGTTTATATGGAAAAACATCAAGGCCTAGAGAGAAGTTTGGATTGGATTGCCAATAGTAATACACCCTAGAGGTAAACCTACCAACCCTCCTTCAGCAGAACCGAAAAGCTCCACTTCATTCAGGGGCAAGGCTTTTAATCATAAAGTTACCAGATGGGAGAGCAGATGAGAAAAGATGCATCCCCTCTGTGGCAGGCAGCTTCCCAAACATAAGGGAGATGACTAAACTGTTTCCATCATTTTGTTCCCTAAGTCACCAGGTTCAGGGCCCCTGCCCTGCCCGGGGAAGGACAGGGAGGGACAGGGCAGGAGCCAGGATGGTGCTCTAACCGGGTCCTTCCAAAAGGAGACCTGACACATGGGGGGGTTCCACTCTCTTCCTACAGAGGGCAGTATTCACATCTTGAATTTTTTTTTTTTTTTCCATATCTCCAATACCATAAGCAGTGCCCTGCTCAAGGAACATTTGTTAATAAAAATTAACTGTGAGGGTGATGACGTCCAAAGAGAGAGACCAGTTTCTAGAGTCAGGGTTGAATCCTGCTTAGGACCTTCTCTAACTGTACACCCTCAGGCAAGTCTCTGAACCTCTTTGATTTCATCAACTGTAAAACCCGGATGGTAAATGCCGGGCTCACAGGAGCCTCAAGAAGGTTAAATGTCTGTCAAGAGCTTACCCCAAGGCTGGTGTGGGCAGAGAGACCCTCAAACCTGGGAGCTCCCTTTCTCTTCTTTTCCTCGAATAAAATTTGCTCTCTGAAAAAAAATCTGGTACGAGGCATCCTATCGATGAGTTTTCCTCTCCTGGGCCATGTTTTCTGTCTAAGTAACAAAAGGCTAATTGTTCAAAAGGCTAATTCAGTCAGTCCTGGCTGAGGAGCCAAGTGAGAGGATTTAGGAGGGGAGCATTCTGGAAATCGGGCCCTCTCTGGATTATTCTGGGTCATTATTTTCAGTGCCTCCTCCACTCCTGTTCTAGGCTTAATCTTTGTTTTGTTTTCTGAAGGACAGTCACAGGGACATATGTCTTTTAAATGGCCAGAGGTATATGAAGGGCAATGAGGAACAGGAAAGGAAGGAAGGAAGGTCCTCGCCCTGATTACCTTGCCTCTAAAAACAACTGAAATGGGAATCAAGCTCTGTGACTTGGCCCTTCGGTGTGTGGAGAACTGAACCTGAAAATGCTCGCTTTTAATTGCTCCGTAACGGCACACGGAATTACAAGCCATTAAATCACTTGAGAGCAGTGCAGGCGGAATTACTTTGAGTAAAGTCACCTTTAGCTTTTTAAGTTGGCCATTAGGCAGCGTAAGTGCTGGAAGATGCCCCAATCATTTGTTTTGGTGGAAGCGCTGTGGGCAATATGCTCAAGGAGTTAGACCCCACCCCCAGCCCGATGTCATCAGAAAAATATATGACTACAGATGCCACTTGGACTGAAGTACACAGTATATATCAGCTTCCTCGTAAGGAAGTCATTGCAAGAGAAATTGGGGATGCAAAAGAGACTTCACAACCTTTGTGGAAGCAGCTTTGTGCAGTGGAAAAAGTACAGCCTTTGGGAACAGGCAGGGCTGAACTTGAATCCCAATTCCATTTCCTTGCTGAGCGACCTGGGGCAAATACTCTTTCCATTAAGTGGAACTAATGGCACTGACATAGTTCAGGGGCTCTGTGGGGACCGAATGAGCTACTTCCCGGGAGGCAGTGCAGAGGCAGACAGAGGGGAGAGTGGCCAGGCTTCCCAGCTGGAGAGCCTGGTTTTGAATTTTGCTTTGCAGGACAGCTAGCAGTGTTACCTCATTTACCATGCCCCTTAGTTTCCTAATTCATAAATAAGACTATTTGCACTACCTACTCTGTGCAGTTGTGGTGAGAATTAAATGAGCTAACACATGTAGACGTGTGTGGCACTTAACAGTCATTAACTGTTACATAAAGCGCCGGCCCCGGGAGGCTGGATTCTTCTCTCGTTCCCTGTGATCTCGCCTCCCGCATCCTCTGGGAGGGTATGTGATGCGAGAACTCTAAATGGCTTTCCCTCCAAAACCACTTCCCCAACAGGCTCAGGGAGCCGTCATTATAACCGTCGTGGCTGAAGGCCTTGGCTTTACCCTATAACAATAGAAATAACATCCTCTAGAAATAGCGCATTCTTATGTTATTCTTACATTATATTGATTGAGACGTTGCCATCTTCTGGTACATTCATTCCATCCATAGAGTTACGGCTGCTTGGAAAGTTGGAGAATTGAGGTGAGACCTTGGACAAGTCTGTACTGAGGAGAGGCTAGGCAAGGACAGATACATGGGTTCGTTTAGGAGAAATCTGGCCCGAGCTTGACAAGGAAGCGGAGGAACTCGTGCACCACCATGGGGAGTTGGGGAGGTGTCACACACATGCGGGGTGCGGGACATAAACTGAAATCACACCTTTCTCCAGCCTGCCCGGTCTGTCACGCCAACCCCACATCTGCAGGAGCCCACGTTATATTGGAAAGACTTAAACTCTATCTGTATATAAATCATCTGACACATATCTGCCATAACATTCTTTTACACTCTTCTATGAAAGGTCTTGCAAGACATTATAACCAAAAATAAGTTGAGACAAGGGTGAGTTTACAATGCTCTAAGGAGAGGGACAGGTTAATAAAGGACGGAGGCTTCCCAGGGATAACGTGGTCCCAGCCGGCTGACTGATATTTAGCGTAGCTGTCTTGGATGGAGTCTCCAGGAATTAGGACTCGGGTTGTTTCATAACTATGGCTAATCCTGCATATTTAACTGTGTCATATTTAAACTAAGATTTAGGCAACGTCTCCACCACCCGCGCTTGGGCCGTGTGTTCTCTTTCTTGAGAAAGGCCATGCCCTGTGCCCCTCTTCATGTTTGTAAAGGGCCTATGAGCTTTGTTCAGCATTTCAGCCAAGAGAGCAGCGTGGACACGCCGTCACTCTCACTATGAATGAACACGTGTGTGTGCGCGTGTGTGTGTGTATATTTGCCTATACACTTATATACACCGTTCTCGTTTTAGTTTCAGGGAGAACCTCAGGCGTGCTTTATTTTGATCGCTGTTTTACATAGGAGAAAATACAGATTCAGAAAGAATTAGGCCAAGATCACACTGCTTATGAAAATAACAAAGGCTTATTGAAAGCTTATTAGGTGTCAGTCACACTTCTGTTCTGTGCAGTACTATTGTTTCTATTTTATGGTAGAGCAAATTAAGGCAAAGGGAACTGAGCTCGTTCAGGTTCTGGTAGTAAGCAGATAAGCTGAAATTGCAAACCTGGCATTCGGGCCCAGTGCCTCCAACCTTTTACACCCATGCCACACTGCCTCTTTGCTGATGGGGGCTAAAACCAGTGACAGTCCGTTTTCTCCCATCTTGATTATATTGCCCCCTTTCTCCCTCTTTGAGATACATTTTGGTTAGGTTTAATCTTGTATAAGAACGCTGGTAGTCAACAGTCTCTTCCACAGTCCCTGCATTAAACATGTTAACCATGGGCAATTTGCATAGGACTCCAACACATCCAGTTAAATAAACGGAAAGAGAACGCCACACTTGGAGTGCTTTTGTCTAACTACAAATTATCTGCTTGATTCTGTTCCTCCTGAGTTGATTGACTGTTCAACATAATTTTTTAAATGACATTGTTGGTGCTCAATTGCCTCGGCTTTATTTGAGATGGGGCGCACAGCGGCTGGCTGCACAGCCGTCTCGGGAGTGCCAGTCAGTGTGAGTTCTTGATTAACCTGCCCGTGAGTAATCTACTCCTCCTGTGTCACTGCCGATGACTTTATGATGAAGCTCTCAGTTCGAGTAACACTAGTAGGAAAAAAAATGCATGCCCATTTGGAGAGTGCTGAATTTTTCAAGTAATTTCTTTTCTTAATCTTTTTTTAAAATCTATGTTTATGGATTTCAGAGAGAGGAAGGGAAAGAGAGAGAGAGAAAAAGAAACATCAATGAGAGAGTCATTGATCGGCTGCCTCCTACCCTCCCCCTGCTGGGGATCGAGCCTGCAACCTGGGCATGTGCCCCGACCAGAAATCTAATCATGATCTCCTGGATCCTAGGTAGATGCTCAACCACTTAGCCACACCAGCCAGGCTCGTAATTAATCTTAAGTGTTGTCTGGTGTTAATTAAATTTTCATAGTGGAATAAACAGAGAACATAGACTTGATTAGATGTTTGAATTCGTACAATAAGACACAGGTCAATAGAGCTGATAACACTAGCTAATATTTATTGAGTATTTATTATACGTTAGAAGCTGAGCAGGTACACGTTATAGGAACTATCTTATTAAACTGTGTCCTCAATCCGAAGAGGGAGGTCCTATTTGGATATCCACTTTAAAGATAAAGGAGACTGAGGCTTCGGTAATTAACTTACTTGTCCAAGATTAGATGGCCAGTGCATGGTGAGGCCAGAACCTAAAGCACACGTGGTTGGCTGCAGGCTGAAAGCTCTCAGCTTTACTCTGTGCTGTCTTTCTAATTATTGATAGTATACTTGTGGGGATAGTCCATCTCCCATAATAATCTGCCTCAGGATGACTCAGTGTTTTTCTCTGATTGAGAATCAATTATGATCATTGTAAATCTGTTCCTTTCTGCAAAAAAACAAGAATCATAATGTGTGATGCTAAAGGTAACAGGATATTCCTGTGATCCAACTAAGGTAACAGGATATTCCTCTGTGTATTACTCATGTTGTTCCCTCACCCTCCTGTTCACACATTAAATATGCATTTAGCTTTCAAGATAAAGTTCAACATAACCAATAGCCTCTTTGATGTTTTTCATAACCCCACCATTTTTTCTCTTTAGTAGAAATGGTTCTCTTTCTATTGTATGCTTCTATTGAAAACCCCACATACATATATTGTCAACCCTATGTATACAGGCCAACCTTGGCACTGATAACTCTTTACTATGCTTCTTTGTTGACTTAATCCACTCCTGAGTCTGGACAGCATATCCCCAGAGGAAAACTACATATCTTATGCATGTCTTCATTTCCAGAACCTATTGCTGAATCCATCCATCAAAAACTTCTGGGGGAAAATAAACCACAGCAGTGATACATGTGTCCTCTGGCTCTGGAGGTGCAGGGTCAGCGTGTTGTTATATGCACCTGCTCATCTTATAGTTGTGGTGTTTGAAAAACAAAATAAATATTTCTCAGTAAATATCCTGAGAAGTAGTATACTTATTAACAGAAGCGGCTGCAAGTAACAGACAGCCATGGAAATGAAACTCACAGATTGGTACTGACTTAATCAAATTTGAAGACAGTGACTTTCCATTTGTCAGTAGAGAAGGCAACACTAGTTGTCATTGCACACAGTGGCAGTTTAGTTACTTGGATTTTCTGTGGTTCCCTGGGCTGAGGGGTCTATCAAAGACAAGGCGTTGGCTGAAGTGATGCTGAGAAACACCATCATGAAGTCTGAAGAGGTAGGCTACTTCTAAATGCAGAGAAGATCTTTAAAAATTAAATCACAAACTCATGGTTTTTAATTCTTGGCAGGGAACCAAGTTTTTATAACTGTCCTAATAATGTATTAACTCTTATCATTCCTGAGCCAATGGAGCCTATAATCAGACAAAAACCTGATCATTCAGATTATTGAAATATAATGTAGGTTAAAATTCTTAGCCTTGCCAAGTCTCTTACATGCAAATTAGGGTATTGATTGGGAAACAATGGTACTGAAAACTGGAACAGACATTTGCAATGACTTGGATAACACTGTGTATTCTAAACCCCCAGATTTTGCTGAATCCCCTTTGCCAGCAGAAGCATCTCCTCCTCCCCTGATGAAGCTGATTCTTGTAATAAATCTTTGTCCTAGATCTGCCAACTTTCATTGTTTTATAGTCTAATATTAGGGTCATATTCCGGCATTCTGGGAGTGGGAAGTAGAAGATTACAAAGTCAGACCTGAGATGAGACACAGAAAAACTACAGTGTGTCAACAAAGTGCCTGGAGGATTACGTAGGGCTGGATTTTAAGGAAGGTGGAGCAGGGAGCTTGGAGCAAGATGAATTTATTGATATGGGTGCTCCTGTCCAAATTCCGGATCCAGTGCGCTGAGGGGAACAACTAGTGATGGTTCTGGTTGTTTGCTTAGTTGGTTGACTAAAACCTGTATTCACCTGTGGATTGCACTAAATGAAATCAAGACATCAGAATTCCTGTGATAATGTAAAAAAGAAATGATGGATGATGTCATTGAATTATGTATTGAATCTCTTGTGTGTGAGCCACTTACAACCTCCCTATATCCCCCAAGAGTTTCAAGAGAACATTCCCTTTGCCACAACATTGAGAAATACATTAGTGAGCAGAGCACGATCTTCTTTAAAAAATGGATGTACTTTGGATAAAGTAGGAGGCACATCTGTTACATGAACTCCCTTATTACAATGAAAATGATGAGCTCTCATGGTGGCACTTCACCCCAGAGGCAATATGGGACACAAACAAACAAATAAATAAAAACAAACCTCAAGTATGTTAAAGAGAAGATTCAGCTCCTTATCTAATCTCCATTTCTTATTCAGTTAAAAAACAGGGTCTGGTTCATGTCAGCATATCTTCTCCTGATTGAAGGAAAAATCGTTGTACTACACACTTTCTAACCACTAAAAATGCAATATTTAGTAGTCTTCTTTCAATTTTGGGAACAACACATATCTCATGTGGAAGTACCAGTCTCGTTGATTGAATTACCCATATGGCTGGGGGGCTCAAGAAGAGCTTGAGGACTCCAATTCAAGCAGCTCTGCCATTTGACCTCTAAAACATAGTAGATCCAGTGAGGCATAAAATGTCTGTGACTGCCAAGGTTACTCTGTGAAGGCAAGGGGTGATTTATAAGCCTGAGAAAGAGAATCACAATGAGTTTGGGAGCTGATGCATGGCCCTTTTTGAAGGTAACTATTGTTCTTTTGCAAAATTGTTCTTAGCTTGCTGTTGGACCTCTGTAGAGACGGAACACCTGACCCATGAAAGAGTAGTTAACTGTGCACCCTGAAAGAAACCATAGTCAGGTGTTCAAGCAGCATCCATAATCAAGTGAAAGCTGTATAGGTAAGATCAAGTACAAGCAGATCATTGGAGGCACAAGAAATTTGCACAATTGGCTCTCATTACCAGTGTGCCTTCCCCCATTGAATTAACATGTCTTCCTCAGTCTACACCTATGACTTCAGGAAGATTCGCCTGTGATCAACTGACTAAGGAAATAAATGACTTACAGAAGATTCTGCATAATATGCTGAGCTGAGAGTAGAATGCTGTCATTTTATAAACTCATTTGGTTGAAGCTTAATGGACAGTTATGTAGGAAATGCTCCTAGCTGGTAAAACTACAAGCAATACATCTCATGGTCTCCTGTGTGTGGAAGCAGTGAAGGCCTGAGATGAGTCCCTACATCAATTAATTGGTAATGGCTAAATGAATTGGCTGGTAGCAAAGTCTTAGAACAAAAACAAGATTTGAACTTTGTTAACAAGATTTGTGAAAGAAATATGTAGATGACCCACTCATTGAGTTCAGAGCGTTAAGAACTCATGGCCAACTAAATGTTTACCTCAGGGCCCCACTGTGGGGAAGGAGAGTGGAGCCTCTCACTGATAAGTTTGAAAAATGCTCTCCTCTGTGGACGTCATTTCACCTTTCCCTAGCCATGGCATTGTTGCTCAAAGTATTTACAAAGTGACCAAGGTGGCAAGAATGGTAACTGGTAGAGCATGAACTTCTCACCACATCTAACCTAGCCATTAAAGGAGCTAAGTCTCAGTCTTGTCAATAGTAATGAGTAATTTTAAACTTGACATGACATCACATCCTAGGAAGATGACCCTATAACCCAGCCCTAGAGAGAGCTCATGGGGAATGTCTACAGGCTTTCCCTTAGTTACACTTACGTTAGCAGTACCTTAAAGAATTGTGCAATGACCTATGGAAGACTCAGATAAGCTCTAGCTCAGAAGTATCACCTTGAGAAGCTGAGGATATGAGTGTGCTATGAACAAGCAATCCATACATGTTATATCTCTCACAGTTCAAACCAAGAGGTGAGAGTGTATATGCATCTTGCACTGTTACAGCTATTGACCTACTTAAAAAAATGTTTTTATGGTCTCTAGGACTCCAAGCTCTACTTATTTATAGGTCTGAGTACCCAAGAGGGTAATTATTCCATTGCATTTTAAGTTAAAACTTCCATATGGCCATTTGGAGACCCTTATGTTACTACACAAACAGCATTATTAACCATAATTAACAAGGGGAAAGCGCTGCTATGTAATGAAAGCAAAAAGGAACATTGTAGGCCATTGGGGATCATTCTGAGTACCTTCTAGTGTTTCCAAGTGCAGTGTAAAATGTTAATGCAAGACTAAAGTAACCCAAATAAGAAAGTCCATCAAAGGATCAAATACCTCAGGCCTGCAAGTTTCGCTCTTCCTCCAGGTGAAAATTTCCGATCAGCCATGGAGTGCATGGCAACGCAAGGAGATTATAAACACCAGCAGCCTCATGACCAATTGCAGAACTGAGTTTCTTCTTGGTTCTGTACTTTTGGATCATGTTGGTGGTGGTTAGATTTATTACTTGCTCCTAGGTTGTAAAACACCAAAGCAGGAGTGTGATCCAGCTAAGGTAAGAAAAAACACCACTCAGAGTTGGACGTCATGACTGACAAGACTGTGCATCTTCTCTTTGGAGAACATAAAGGGAGTCCAATTTTGTTTTTGTAAAGGATGGTTATAGATATGAAAGGCAAGAACACTGTGCCACTACTGTTACTTGGAATTTTGCACATGGACAAGAATGTGTGCAGTCAAAAGACTCAAAGGTTCAACTGCGGCAGATAAAGCTGAGTAACTCACCCATCACCCGCTTCCACTGAGGACTGTAGCATACCTTCCTGTGTTTCAGAAGCCAGATCGCTTATATTTCACGGCTCGTTCGCAGGGAGCATCCCACTCAGCTGGTCGCACCGCACAGGCCTGGCAAGAAGGAGCCGAGCCAGGTGAGGCGGCAGCCCCACGTAGGGGAGCCAGAGCGCCTTGAAATTCTCGTGGTGGAGACATCTGGTTCTCCGGGGAAGCTCTGATGGAGGTTCCACCCTGGCACCCTAAGCGCCAAGCAGCAGATGGCAGCAGCAGTGGGATTTCACCTAGAACGGTCCCAGAGCCATACTGTGGCTGGGGGATGCTCTGTGTTTTGCTCTTGGCCGTGCAGCATGCATCCAAATTCCCTGACCTTCCTGAATATTCAGTACACTACTAAATTATTTTAAAATAAATCCTGAGCTACAGCTTTTCTCTTGTTTGTAATCACGGATCCTGACCAATAACACACTTGTTTACATAAAGGAATTATTTTAAACTCATAAATTTTACATTTTTTGCCTAATGATATGTCATAAACAGAATTCTATATTTTTTCAAAAGCGGAGATGTAATTTTTCTTACAGTAAAATGCACAAATCTTGGATGAATGGTCCCAAGAATTTTGACAAACACATACAGCTGTGAAAACCACATCTCTATCCAGATATAGACTAGCTCCATCTTTCCAGCCTACCCCATTTATTTCTATTATAACAGATCAGTTGTGCCTGCCCTGAAACGTCTCCTAAATAGGACTGTGCAGCAGGTACACGTTTGCATCTGGCTCCTATCATTTAGCGTGGGTGTGAGATTCGGCCATGCTATTTTGCATGTCGCTAGGTTTAGTTTTATTCCTGAATTGCATGAACAGGGCAGACTTTGCTGATGCCCCCTCCCACGGATAGATACAATATTTGAGTCATTTCATTTCCTGGCTGTTATGAATAAAGCTGCTATAAATATTTTTGTGCAGGTCTTTCTATTGATGTAAGTTTTCATGTCTTTCAGCTAGACACCAAAGAGTGGAATGTTTATGGTTAGAAGGAACTTCCAAATGGTTTTCCAAGATGGTTGTGCCATTTTATAATTTCACCGAAAATGTCTGAAAGTCCTGCTTGCTTCCTGTGCTCCCAATATTTGGTATCTTCGGCGGTTTTTTATTTTAACCATTCCAGAGGGAGTATAGTGGCATGTCACTGCAGTTTTAGTCTGTATTTCCCTAATTATTACACTGTTGACAACATTTCCATGTATTTATTGGACATTTGTGTATCTTCTTTTATGAAACAATCTGTTCAAGTATTCTGTGTATTTTTACATTGGGCTATTATGAGGCCTTTATTGTCTGGACATAAGTCCTCTATCAGATCCATAACTATAGCAAACGTATTCTCTCGGTGGCCTGCATATTCCTTTACTTAACAGCATATTTGGATGAATAGAAGTTTTAAAACTTTATGAAGTTCAATTGGTTATTTAGTATATACTCACTGATTCTGTGCCCTGTCTGAAAATTTTTGTCTACTTCAGGGTCACAAATGTATTTTCCTGATGTCTTCCTAGAAGCTCAGTGGCTCTAGCTTTTATGTTTATGTATGTGACTCATACTGAATTAATTTTTGAGTAAGATGTGTGGCAGGCGTTTTCTTTCATGTGGTTGTCCAGTTGTTCCAGGGCCGTTTGGTGGACAGGTTTCCTTTTCCCGTTGAATTGCTTTAGCACCTTTGCAGTAAATCAAGTGATTGTCAACCTCTGGGTCTATATCTGGCCTCCCTTATTTTTCATTGATCTTTTGTCTATACTTATGCCAAATCTACACTTTCTAGATTATTATAGCTTTAGAGTAAGTCTGGAAATTAGGTAGTGAAAGTCATCAAATTAACAAATTGTCTTGGTTATGCCAGCTCCTTTGCACTTCCCTATGATTTCTTAGAATCACTTTGTCCATTTCTATCAAAACACAAAGATTAGCCCTGGCCAGTTTTGCTCAGTGGTTAGAGCCTTGGCCCAAGGACTGAAGGGTCTTGGGTTCGATTCCAGTGAAGGGCACGTACCTCAGTTGCAGGCTCGATCCCTGCGCCGGTCGGGCATGGGCAGGAGGCAACCAATCGATGTGTCTCTCGAATTAATGTTTCTCTCCCACTCTCTCTGAAAAGCAATGGACAAAAATATCCTCCAGTGAGGGCTAAAAACAAAAACAAAATGCTAAGATTATGGTTGAGGTTGCATGGAATTTAAAGAACATTCTGGGGATAACGATGTATTAACACTATTGAGCCTTCCAGTCTAATATTATGATATCTCTCTCTCCTTAATTAAGTCTTTGTCTGCTCAGGATGATCTTGTAGATTCCACTTTATGTCTTTTACATCTATCATTGTATTTATTTTTAAGTATTTTGTGTTTTTATGTTATTAAAGTAGTATTATTTTGAACTTTATTTTCAAATTATTCATTTGTAATAAATAGAAATACAACTTGCCAAAGTGACTTACTGCTTTTTGTGATTTTGTAGAATCCTTGGGATTTTCTGCCTAGAAAACCAAGTCTGTTGCGGATGAAGACAATTTCATTTTGCCCTTCCTACTTTCACACCTTCGCAGTCAGTTTCTTCCTTTCACAGATTAGACCTAGAGGTTCAGAGGTGAGTAGAACTGGTGAGATTAAGATGCCCGTTGCCATCTTCAGGAATATAGGACCAAGGGATTTAAGGATCCCCATTGAGTAGAACCACTTAGCTGAGATCTTTTTATAGGACATCCACTATCAGACTGAGGACATTCCCCTAACTCTGAGTTTGCTGACAGTTTGTTATCATAAATGTCTATTTTATTTTTTCAAAAGTTTTTCTGATCAATTAAAATGAACTATAATTTTTCTTCTTTATTCTGTTAGTTTGGTGAATTACATTTATTGCTTTTTGGGTGTTGCAACAATCTTACATTCTTGTAATAAATTCCTCTTGGTCATGTTATATTATGCTTTTTACATATCGCTGATTTCATGGTAATTTCTGTCCATCTATGTGCATGAGGTGTTTTAGTATCTCATGAACACAGACACTTTTGCAAGAGCTGATCAGACTGGTGCTACCTTGTTATTTTCTGAAAGTTCCTGTGGAAGGTTAATCATTTTTCCTCCTTACAGGTTTGATTAAATTTACCAAAAAGCATAAAGCATATGACTGCTTAACCAGTATGCTGTACACCTGAAACTAATACAAAATAATACTGAATGTAAACTGTAATTGAAAAAAAAATTCACCAAAAAGTTCCCTGGATGCAGTATTTTTTTTCCTGAGGTTTTAAATCATGAACTCAAATTATTTAATAGATATAGGACTATTCAAAATTTCTATTTTTTCTCCTTGTTTCTGTTTTAAAAATGTGTGTACCTTGGCAAGTAATTAGTTCACTTAATTTAAATAAACTTATTGTCAGAGTTTATTATGTTTTTTATATTAGTCCTTTATGTCTGTAGGATTTATAGCGATGTCCGTCATTACTGACACTGATAACTATGCTTTCCTCTTTTATCCTGAATCAGTTTACCCAGGGGTTTATTAATTTTATTAATTTCCCAACAAATACCTTTGAATTTTATCCATATTTCTATTTTATTCATAATTATTGAAATCTCAGACTTCTCAGTATTCCTTCCTTCTCTCCGTTGTTGGGCCACCTGTAGACCCACCTTCCCCAGTTCTCAGGAAGAGTCCAGACCCCAGGTGGAGGCCGCCAGGACTCCTCCAGAGCATCATCACTGTTGACCTCTGAGATCATGACCGTTCCTGCCAGGCCACCTCCACCATGTGCCCTATAAGCACCTCAGCTCGGGGTCAACATGCACCCCTGGTCCCTGCTCTAATAAACTGCTCGGGGATCTCAATTCCCTACAAAATGAGATGCTTAACTTACTGCTAAAAATTCCCCTCCTAGGAACTGAAGATCTGCCTCTGGATCCCATGCCTGCTTCTGGATCCACCTTGGAAACTGCGCATAAAACCTTATGATGCCAATTCCTCTGCACTTCTTATTGTCATCCAGCCTGAAATCAATGTCACTGTGTTCCATTTATTCACAGGAAGGCCCCTCCTCCAAATGCAGCCACCTCCAAATGCTTTGATTACACTCAATCATAAGAAAAATTTATATCATAAAAATCTTCATAGCAATATCCAAAATTCAGCCTTACCACCTCGATCACATCAGAGACATGCACGCACGGCGAAAGCCGAATGTACATTTTCAAGACAGGATAACCTTAATCCGAACGCTGTTTGAATCCTTTGTTGTTGCAACGAAGAATATCTTTGCTTGCTGCCGGCGAGCTATCAGAAAGAGGAAGCCTCTTTCCCTGAAATTTTTGAATTCAGATTTTACAAAAACCGAAATCATCTATTATTCCATGTAAGAAAAAAAGACAACCTTTCAATGGGAACAGGTTCAAAAGGAGTTATATTTTACTCGGTTATACATATTTTGTGATTAAAAGTTTGCAGGCACCTCCATTTCATTTTCTAGTTTGAGCGAAATAAAACAATGAAGCCGCGGCCTGCCCCGGGCCTGCCCGTCGGTGACGCCGTGTGTGGAGCACAGCAACTCACAAGCACAGGGCGTGTCTCACGGCCCGTGAGACGTGCCCGGGGAAGGTGAGCTGCACGTGCCTACGGGGATTTCAGTAGCTCTAAGCAGCCTTCTTACCTCCTTGAGATGTGAAGACCCGACCCCAGCTGTCCTTATCCCCGGGCCCTGCCCATAGCAGTAGAGACGATCTGAAAAGTCAGGAAGGAGATACGGAAGAATACAGTATATTTCATGTTTTAGGGCCATCAGCACCACACACACCCCCCTATAAGCAGGGTCCTTTGTTCTTATAGACAATAGACGTAAGGATGCATTTACAGGATGGAAGCCTGCCAGCCCCCTCTGTCACTGTCACCTTCTTTAGCCAGACCAGAGATACGCAGCAGGGATCTCCAGATGGGAGTTAGTTGGTTTGCTTGCTTGCTTGTCACCAGTGGACACCTATAAAGACTCCTCTGACCAGGGAGCATGAAAATTCACCGTTTACTTTATTCCCTCAACTGTCTCTGCGTGTCCCAGCCATTCTTTCAGGTCCCATCTCAGATGTTGCTTCCTTCCATAAAAACGTTTTCTGATCTTTCAGAGTAAATGGGAGGATTCTCGATCTTCCTTCCCCTTGTTTCCTCTCTGAAGGTGATTTCAGGAATTGTAATGTAAAATGAGAGTGGATGTGGAGGAGGGCTTGGAAAGACATGGGCAGACACAGAAATGGCACATCACCCAGGGGACGTGGGGGACGGTTCACCATGCAAGTGGTGCCTGAACTAAGTCTCAAAAATGCACAGAGTTCGGCAGACTGGTGAGTTATTTCTGAACATTGTTCGCCGTCACTTCTGAATCGAGAACCCACTGTGTACGAAACACTGCGCTTAGTACTTTCAGTGCTTTCACACGCCCTCCCTGCTTTATGATCGTCCTTTACTCAGCTACGCAACCCTCCCTGACCTGTGTCTCCTCTCAGACCCCGCTTACGAGCCATCAGAAACTGCCGTTGACTCTCCCGTTCAAATCGGTCCAGACTCCGAACGCTTCCCATGACCTCTGCTGCCACCAGCTCGAGCCTCCTTCCCCTGGACTGAGCCACTGCATCACAGCAACGGTCTCCTGACCCTTTCCCACCTTTCCCCATTGTTTAACCCCCGCTTCTCCCTAGATCCACCACTGTACTTCAGATTTAAGGTTATGCCACTTCTCAGTGAAACTCTGTAATGCCCTCCTTCCCCACAGAATAAAGCCAAAATCCCTTCTAGGGTGAAAAGACCCTGCACTACCCGGTCTTTCCCTCTAGGCGCCTTGCTGATCTCATTTCCTAAAACTCTCCCTCGCTCACTGCCCCAGCCGCACCGGCCGGCCGTCTCTTCCTTCAGCCTGCCAGTCTTGCTTCTGCCTTGGGCCTTGCGTTGGCTGCTCTCCGGCCCCGAGTGGCCCTCGCCAGGATATATGCTTCCTCACCAACTTTGCTCAGGAGGAACTTTCTCTGTGAAGCCTACCCTGGCTACGATACTTAAAAGTGTAGCCCCCTCGCCAGTCCCAGTCCCAGGTCCCCTCTACCCTCATCTACTTTTCATTTCTCCCCCAATCATTTATCTCATCTATCAACTCATCACATCTTATCCAATTCACTTCCTTATCACATTTATAGTTTAGTGTCAATCTCCCTGCCCTGGAAACTGAGCTATATGAGGACAGATATCTTTGTCTATTTTGTTCACTGATATATATCAAGCATTAATTACAGTCTTTGGCTTAGAGTAGGCACTCAAATATTTGCCATTAAATGAATTAAAATAGTTGATCCTTTAAATAAGCCTCTGAGGTAGGAAATCTTTTACTCTATCCCAAGAGGATAATTAGCGACGTTATCTACTCACAAAAAAGACTCAAATATTCTCCAGAGGTCAGACCCTGAGTCCTGACTTCCAGTCTATTTTGCATCCTCAGTACTCTCCTGTGATCTCCTTAAGGAACAGGAACAATATGTTTTCCATCTACCTTGATATTGCCTCAGTGATACACACAGTACCTTGTACACAGTAGGTGCTCAATAAACATTTGTGTAAGTGTGTTTGTCCAGCTTTCCCCAAGCAACATAACCTTGTTTGCTAAAGTAGTCTTCCTATGTGGGCTCCTATAACACTTGCCTAGGAACATACCATGCTAATCGAGGAGTCATAGAAATGATCTGAGTACTCTGAGGCCCAGACAGGTGCCATGGCCTACTGGTGGCTATACAGCTACTTAGAAAAAAGGGCAAGACAAGGGCCCAAATCTTGAGACACTGTAGTCATTTTCTCTTTTTGATTTTTAAATATAGGCATATCTATTTCATTTGAGTGCAAGTTAACGAAGGCAGGGATTCACCTGTCTCTTCTGTGTGCCCTACAGGGGATGTATCCAAGGTAGATACATCAAGGGTTTTGAATAAATATTGTTTATTTCCAACAAGGCCCAAGCTGGACTTGTGCAAATAGTAGAACCAACCCAATTTACCTGGATGGTCAAGCAGAGATAATGAGGGGAAGTAAGAAGTGAAACAGCCTCACGAAAACAGTTAATAAGCAGTTGATTTCACCTTTAAAAGTGATCACAGTTTCTGAGACAGAGTTGGGAATTAAATAGAATTTGGTAGATTTTCAATCAATATTCTCCATGGTTTTCATTTTAATTTAAGGGGGAAAAAACCAGCAAGGCCTTGAGCAAGACTGATAGATTGCTACTTGATCAATTTTTCCCTCGTCCCCATTGTAAAAACAAAACCATAAATTATACTAATTCTTATTTTGGCTAGATGAATTTCAGCAGCATGGGTGGATGGTGACAGCCCAAGTAATCATGGATTCATCATGGCACGAAGCCTAGAATCCCAGCAATGGGGCTGTTCCCCCTCCGAGGGCATTGTCAAAAACCTGAGACCCTCCCAGAGTCATACTGAAAGCCTGTTAAATAATTTAAATGTGTTTTTGTGTGTGTTCAAATAACTTTTCCTCCATTTCTGAAAGCAGCTTGAGAACAATAACATTAATTCTCATGATTGATAAGACCTGGCCCAATACTATATAACTTTTAGCTTAATTTTTCTTTCTAATAGATGACTTTTGACTTCTGCAAAACTAGGAAATTTGCTTTGGGTATGTGTTAATCTTAAAGGCCTGACAATGCCTGTAACTTTCGGCAGATGCTCCTTGTCTAATACAAAAATGCTACACAATTTCTGCACCATGAGCAAGAAAATCAAATGAAATTAAACAACAACAACAACAACAAAACACAGAAAAGGGCATTCAAAGAGAAGTTGACAGAACTTGGCCCCCATTTCAGGCCTGTCATTCCTTTGAGCCAGCATACCTTTGCAAGAAGGAGCCATTTTTAGCGAATTGAAGCCAGTAGTGACCTTTGAATGCCAAGGACCTCTGTATTTGATTGAAACTAACATTAAAGTTTGGGTTTGCATTATACAGAAGTCCCACAAGCTTCTTTTCCTCATTGAAATCTTCCTCTGTTCTCCCCTCCCCTTTCTTCCCATCCCCTCTGGTCTCCTCTCCTCTCCTCCCCTGTCTTGCCATCTCCATTCCCAGGGTTTTCACACAGCAGGACAGTTCTCAGCTTTCAGATCTCAGCTCAAAATCTCATCTCTCTCCTTCCCATTTTCACCATCACCATCGATCCATCATTATTTGCTTGTTTCTCTCCTTACGCTCTGTCTCCATGGGGTATCCATAAGGGCAGAGACTTTGCTAGTCAGCAGCTAATACCTATTTTTTGAAAATATGAATTTAATGCTTTTGGTAAATCATTTTCGAGCTTAACATTATTTATCTTTAGATTGAAACTAAAAATGCGTATTTTGTTGATCAACAGGACCACCAGGCTATGCAATAGAACATGTATTTAGCACACTTATAAACTGCGCAGGGCTGCAAAAGTGATTCTCTTATGTCAAGCAGAGACTAAACTTTCTAGTTGATTTTGAAAATTTTTTTTGGTATTTTTTTTTTTTTGCTTGGCTTCTTGATCCATAAATTCATGCTTCTCAAATAAAAAAGAGCTTAGAAAAGGACACGATTTAAACAATGTCCCAGACAAGCCATCACAAGGAAATGAGAGATGATGGGAAACTGCTGGAAGACTGATTGCAGGGTAGTAGAACCGTTCTAGAATCATGCCTGGTAGGAGAAATGTTACAAGCCTGTATGTGGTGATGAGTAGGAGGGACACAAACTGTAGAGTTAGATGAATGAAGTCCCAAATCTTAGCTACTTGCTGAATGTTTATAAAATGGGTGGGAAAAGCTCCTTAGCAGAAAAGGTTGTCATGAATATTAACTGGGATATATAAGAGCATATCACTAAGCCTGGAACATAGTAGGTGCTAAAAATATTATCATTACTCATAATAACCTTAAAAGGGTAAGCATGGCATTTTACACTATGCCATCCATATTGATAAATTGCGGATGATCCATTTAGGTTACACCAGAGGAGGTCGGGGGAACACCCACTGAGTTTTGGGCACCGACACACTGAGGGCCGCGTGATGACTTTCGGACACCAAATGTAAACGCTTCAGGAGCTCCCTGCCCAGCAGCCTTGGGCAACAGCTCCAGAAGTCAGCTTCTTCCATGTTTCTTGATACGGTTTTCATCCCAGCAGAGAGGGCCCTGGCAAGACAAATGTGGCCCTGCGCGGAGAGCTGCCCAGCCAAGAATGAGAACATCCTCCAGCTTTACAAAGAAGACAATTCTTCCTGTTTCCCGCAGATGCCAGAGCCTGTCTGCTGGGCGTCCGGATGGCTGCTGTGACAAATGGCCCTGCGCTGTGATGGCATTTTCCTTACTCTCTCCTCCTTATTGATTTGCTTCCTGCACTCCTTCTGAAATCTGCCCCTTAAAAAAGTCTACTCTATATCTAAGACCATGGAACCAGGACACCTGGAAAGAGACGGGAGGGTTGGCCTGCTCCCTCGCCTTCCTGAGAGCCGCGCTTGGACACCCACCCCCACAGGGAGGTCAGCCCAGGCCCTCTCCACCTACTCTTAGAACTGATTGTTGTCCAGTTGTAAACAGAGAAACCACTGCCTTGTGATTCTGTAGCAACTCTTTCGTTTGTCTGGTTGGTTGGCAATTCATATACCATAATTTTAAAGTGTTCATTAAAAAAATAGGGGAATGCTCATTTAAGTAGAAAGCAATAGCATGTTATTAAATGTTTTAAATTATTGAGGACAGACTTAATGAAATTGAGTTCAGCTGAGTGCTTTCTATATGCTAGAACTGTTCTAAGGGCTGGCAATATAGCAAAACATAAGACATAGCTCCTACTCTTAGAAAATGTTGCCTTTTGGGGGTGACTGACCATAAAGCAGCCAATTATTTTACAGTGCAAGTGGTTAGAACATTGAGTGATGGGAGCAAAGTGGGGGGCACCCAATCCGGATCATAGGCTGGCGAGGGGAGGCCTATGCATGGTTTCTTGGGGAAATGGGAAGTTCAACAGAGACTGTAGAAACCCTTCCTAACCAGTGATTACTAAGGGCACGTAGAAATAAGATGAGGAGCCAGCTGTTGTAGAATTAGGGACAATATCAGAACTGCTGGGTCACATGGAGAAGATTGGAGCTTAAATTGAACCTAGTTCACTTGGATAAGAGGTCATTTCTCATTGGTTTTGCTATTGCTGTTTTGATTTTAAGGAAGGCATAATCAAAAGAGGGGACTGGCAGCAAGACAGTGCAAGCAAAGTCATATTACCTGAGATGGCAGAGTCAGCACTTAAATGAAACCCAGTGCCTGCGGGAACAGATGGAGGAACTTTATAACAGACGTCAGCAGAATTGCTCAAAGCCTGGGACATAACCGTGTTTCCAAAACTCAAAGAGCCGGAGAATGTGCTCCAGACCGTGCGCCACTGAAGCTTCAAGTACCTGCAGAGGCTCCTTAAGTCACGGTGTGTGTCTGACTCAGAAGGTATAAAGGCAGGGGAAGAGTGTTACAAGACTTCAGTTAAAAAGAAATTGAATAGCAGACAGGAGTCTTGCATATATTGCTAGGCTGACTGCTTTTTCTCAGTTAATTAGTATTTTATTGTACAGCATATTATTTCCGTCACCAGAATATGATTATTAGTGTTTACCATCTGGTTTCAATGAAATATATACTCTGTATTGCTTAGAAAAGTAGAAGTGGTTATGGGAAGGCGTCCACAGGATCTGTATGTAAAGATATCTGTCCCTGTGGAGGCTAAGGGATTCCTGATCAGTCCTGGGACCACCCAGGTTTAATTACTCTGATCTCTGTAGAGTTAAGGTCCCCTGGGTGCTTCTAAGGCTATGAAGGTACATTAATTTCATGATGGCAAATGCCACTGGGGATCTTTGTTCCAGAGAAAGCAGAATAGCATAAAAGGCAGTGAAGGAACACACACACACACGCACACACATATAAATATATACAAATACAAACTTATGTGTTATGTTTGTGTGTATAGTATACAGTTTTCTATATAAGCTTGACTATTTTCTCTCTAAAACCTTTAGCAAGGTGGACAAATTATACAATTCTGTGTAGGTCTTCCTTTCTTAAAAAAATTGTGTACAACTTTCTATATAAGCTCGATTACTTTCTCTCTAAAACCTTTAGCAAGATGGACCAAGAACATGATTCTGTGTAGGTCTCCCTATTTAAAAAATAAATAAAAATTGGACACCTTTGATCTATGGGGATAGTAATCAATTAATCAAGATTTAAAATTCTCAAGATTTCCCAACAACTTATCAATTTATTTATTTTTACTCTGAGTCTCTTGACTGATTGTGAAGAAATTCTGGATTCATTTCCAGCCCAGACAACTCCTTCCCTGGAAGTATAAAAATCAATCACTTGAATTTCCTTCCCAAGCTTTGTGTTGGTCTTTTCTTTGTTTTAGCATTATCGGATGATGGTAGCTGGGAGCAGGGAACAGAGCTCTGATTAGAACAGTGAACTGGCAAGCAGTTAGAGACCTAAAATAACCAGGCCTGCCATCTGCTACAAAAGTAATCACACCACCCTCAGCCTTTCTTCTAGCCTTTTGGGAAAATAAATAGAAAATAGTACACCCGACATATAACTGCCTATACAATTTTAAAGAATTAAAAATGAAAAGATTTAACTTCAAAGGGTCTTAAAATCTTCTTACCTCCTGGTTGAGAATTGCACTCCTGTCTTACTTCTCCAGCTACCACATGGGTTCTTACGAGCCTCTCAATAACACAGTTTGATGTTCAACAACTGAATAAAACATAACTTGAGTGGGAATTCCATTAACATCCACCATTCATTTACAGAGTCTGTTTCCCATTGTCTTGCTAGTCCCCTCATGTACAGAGTGGGTAATGTAGTACAGAATCTGCAATTATAAAGGCCTGTGGTGAATACTACATTAGAAGTGCAATAGGATAGGGCTGGAGAAAGCTGCATATGGCAATCTGGCCAACCAAGGTTTCTGACTGTCTTAAAAGAGTGTAGAGAATATAGTTTTAAACGTCTGCTTTTACATTTTTTGAGACATATTCCCACATCTCTCCCTCACACTCTTTTTTAGAAGCTGCTTTGTGGTAAGACAGGAGGGCAATTGTATTCCAAGGAAAGAGCTCATTACAAAGTCTTACATACTCAGAGCATCATGGTTTCACCCACTGAGAGGTGAGAACAGCTCTTTGAACTCCATCCCAAGTGAATAAAATATTCTTAATTAGAGAAAAAATACTTAAAATTCTATAAAGAAAGCATATAATCTATTGGTAGAAAAAAAAACCTTTTTAATGATATTCAAAATAGAGTTTTCAGTGCTTCTTTCCACTACAAGGATGCATCAGGATGAAGGCAAGTTTAGAATCAAAGGAGACAAAAAAAGCTCCTCAGAAAAATAAGGCCTTGTCTACTTTCTTGGCACTGAGAGCTGCCCACTGGCTAAGCCACTGTTCAAGTATTACTCTCTGTTGAAAAGAGATTGAAGAGACAACCAAATGAATAACTGTCTCCTTAAAATTTACAGTTATAAAAAATGTTAGCCTACCTACCAGGCTCAAATTATCATGGTAGATAAGCAAAGTTCTCTGGGGATCCCCTGCATAAAAAAGAAACAGGGACCTCATATATCTTGAAAACCCTGCATCTTTTATTTAAGTTAGCAGACATTTATTGAGTACGTACTCTGTGCTAGACTCAGTAGGAAACAGAAGGATGAAACCTGGATTCATGGTTCCCACTACTGGAGAGCCCGCCTACCAACTTAACCTAATGTTTTACATTTAGAATAAACTTGAAAAACTTGATGGATCCAACACACACACACACACACACACACACACACACTCAAATACTCTGTTATTTTTCCGTAACTTCAGGAACAAGTAGTCCATATCAAATACTTTTTGTCAGCTTCTTCCTAGAAACTAGACCCAGGCTTGACATACAGATTTTAGTACTTGACTGCATTCTGCATGCAAAAGAAACTGAGGACTTTTTAAGTAGATCATAAGATGATAAAGTCTCAGGGTAAGAATTTAGGACTTACTTAATAATCGTCTAGCCAGATAAAATAGAAGGTATGCTTTAGCCAAAATTAATCAGAGCATCAGGACATTTAGAACTCCTACTTCTGGGCAACTCTAACAAAATATATTCATCAGCTACTAGTTAATTAAATGGAAATCAAATGAAAATACACTTCATTGCCAGAGGCTGGATCCTCGGCAGTGATTAACTGTATTGACCGAGGGACTTTTCATTAGATCTTCCTGGGAAGAGATGATTACAGTAGTTGACAGAGACAAAATGTAGAGAGGTGGGTGGGTGTTTGTGATGGGGAAAAGCAGAGTCTCTTTCCAACACCTGGGCCAGTCTGTCCAGGAGTCAAAGTAAATTTATGTTCCTCTAGTTTTCCCCTGATCAAGGAATTCTAGATACAGTACTTAACAAGTATTTCTGCTTGAAGGGGTAACAGTGGGCATTTGGTTGTTTTGGTACATGTATCATGCCAAATGTACCCCTCATGATGACAGCAACTGTAGTCTCCTCTTTGAAGGAACAACCTAATAGCTCTCAATTCAGCGTCTTTGTTAGTCATGACCCAAGTGAGGCGCATGTGGTAGGTTTTGTGTCAGCTGAGTCAGAGCGAACAGCACAGCCTGGGAAAATTAAACTTTGTCATAATAATATCTGAACCGAAATGTCCAGGTGTCCACAGTCAGTGGAGTGAGTCACTGCTGAAGTGCATTCGGAAGGTCCTAAATATCCGTTCCTAAGTACAATAGAAAACCTACCTCATTTCCAGAAGTGGTCAGGTTTTATGTCATTCTATTATTTTTCATTTCTTTCTATCACATGTCAGGTTAATCTCCTCACAGAAGGTGCTCTCCCCCGCGGAATGATTTCATATATTGTGCCAAGGAGAGTGGGAGAAAGAAAAGAATTTGAAGGTAAAATTCTTTGGAAATGATTGTAAGGGGGAAATGAATGGTATACAGCAGCGAAGCGGAAGCCTTGGCTCAGGCCCCTTAGAGCAATAACTCTTCCTGACTCATTTTCCCTGAGTGGCCTTCTCTCAGAATGAAAACAAAGGTACTGCAAGCTTAGCAAGCCTCCAAGTTCCAATGTACTTCACAGTGAGGACCCTCTTCATTTATAAGGGAGGTTAAATGAAATAATGTACATTCAGTATCTAGGCCTCCAATGTCCCTTTCTTCCGTGCTCTTTCCGCCACCAGCCTGCTGCTGAAATTTGCATTCACCCTGCCTGCAAAAGTCTATCTTCTAAGTAACACTGATCTTGATGGATTGGAATGTTTCTCATGTCTTCTCTTGGTAAAAAAATTAAAGAGCAGCTATGATGTATAGGAGCAATGTCATTGAGTTATTTGGGAGTATTTTCTTCCTCAGATAGACCATCTCAGAAGGACTGTGAGTGCAATATTCTAGCTGAATTTCACCATAAGTCAGACATCATTCATCTAACATGACTCCTTTACCATCTACCGAACTCCCTACTTTATGTATTTATTACAAGGAAGAGGAAGAGTCCATTGTATTTGTATAACAAAACAGAATCATGATAAATGCTGCTGAGTTAACAAGTTCCCAGTAGTAGCACATCAAGCTTGGCATGAAAAATGAGAAACAGGAGACTGCTATCATTTAAGGCCTGAGATCAGCTTCGTTTGGGGGACTTCGTTGTCTCTGACCACCCTGCTGTGTGATTTACAAGATCTTACAGCATGATGATAAATTTGGCAACCCTACCAAATTTACCAAAACCCTAGCAGAAGACTAGAATGTGAAATCTAACTACCCTATTACATGTCATATTTTTCAAAACCCAGTTTAGAATACATTGTCAGTGAGATAAGATGTGTCTGGGCTTTGAATCATGATTAAGATAAAAACATTCAAGTTCTGTGGGATCTTCCCATGTTATTAACTCTGAGTTTTCAGGCATAAAAACTCTATAAAATAGGAGAAAAAATCAAATCCAGAAGGTCTGAGAGCAACCAAGAGCTGGAAAATTGTCTTGATTATTTCATGGATTTGACTCAGTGGGTATCATTGTTTTTTCAATTCAATATAATACTTTCTGTCTTGGAATCAGAGACTCAAACATGAACCGCTCTGACTCTTATAAGCAGTTTGGGGCACACATAGTCAGATTTCATTTTTTTAAATAAAATATATTTCCAGAGTTAATTATCCCATCTCTGTATAGCCAGATGAATGAGAAGTCAAAACCTTTCAGAGATTTTCCTAGGCTTCCCTGAACTTCATTAAATTAAAGCCTGCTTAGACTAAAGAGGTATGCCCTGCTCAGTGCCTTTACTGAGGGAGAACTGGATATGATAAGTCTACCAGAAGGTCCCATTTTCTATTGCCTTGTGTTAGTTTGCTATAGTTTGGCTATTCAAAATCTGCATTGCCTAGTGCTGTTCCTCCCCACTGTTGTGATAGAAATTGGCAGTGGCAATTTAAGGCTTACTGGAGAGCTAAAGAATATATCTTCCACTCAGTGTTAAGCTCAGTCAGGGCCATGTCATCTCCAGCTAGAGCACCTGATGTTAAATCTCTGTAATCCCTGCTGCTCCTACAGATCCCTGTGTGGGCTCCTGAGCTTTCTTGAAAGAAGACAGTCCCATTCCTTTAGCACTTTTATGTTCAGTCAAGGGTGTTCAAAGCTTGGTCTTCCCCATGTCAAGGGTTTAAGTTATGTTCGCATATTCAATCATTTTTCATTGAGCACTGTCCTAGTTTGGACTGCTATAATAAAATAATACCATAGACTGGATGACTTGTCAACAATAGAAATGTATTTCTCACAGTTCTGGAGTCTGGAAGTCCAAGATCAGGGAGCCAGCATGATTGGATTCTGGGGAGAGCCTTCTCCCAGGCTGTAGACCGCCACCTTCTCCCTATGCTCTTATATGGTGGAAAGAGAGCAAGAGAACTCTGGACTCCACCCTAATGATCTAATTATTTTCCAAAGGCTATACTTTCTAATACTATCACATTGGGGGTTAGGATTTCAACATGTGAATTTGGGGGCTGGCAGCACACTTACATTGAGTCCATTATAAGCATCAATCATAAGGATTACTCAGTTCCAGCTGTTGAGAATCCAATCATGAGAAAGAAAACCATTCTGTCTTCCTGGAGTTTATTTTATTCCTGTTAAAGCATGCCATTCATCCCAGAGCGACTAATTTGGGAAGGGCATTCATCTTCATCCATAACCTGAACTAGAAAAGGTCCCATGAGTTCAAGCCATAGGATGATCAGGGACAGTCAATAATTAATTTCAATATGTGAGTTGGATTTAGACTAGTGCCTGGAACACAGGCAGCTAATACCTAAGGACCATCGTAGGCTCAGTACAGTAAGAGATGAAAAGTTAGAGTGCACAAAAAATGCTTTTAATAGTTTGACTTTCAAATAAAGACCAATATTATACTCAACCCACTTCTTTATATTGCAGCTCATACAGTGATGGTTACAGGCATGGTCTCTGGAGCCAGGGACCTGAATTTGAATCATAGGTCCACCACCTGTTAGGTGTACAAACTTTACTTAACTCCTCTGTCTCAGTTTTCTCATCTGTAAAATTGAAATAATAAATGTAAGCATTTGCCTGGCCAGCACGGCTCAGCGCTTGAGCATCAACCTATGATCCAGGAGATCTCAGTTCCATTCCCTGTCAGGGCACATGCCCAGGTTGCGGCTCGATCCCCAGTGGGGGGCGTGCACGAGGTAGTCAATCAATGACTCTCTCATCATTGATGTTTCTATCTTTCTCTCTCTCCCTCTCCCTTCCTGTCTCTGAAGTCAATGAAGACATATTTAAATAAATAATTAATAATAAATAAATGTAAGTACCTCATCAAAGCTTATGTGCCTCACTAAGTTAATGTATGTCCAAAAACAATGTCTGAAATGGGGCTAGCACTTACAAATGTTAGCCAGGATTTCTTATGTTCCAGACTTAAATATATGATTTGAAAAACAAGTATTGAAGCACATCAATTTGCCAGGTACTCTGTTATTGGGATTTTGTCTTATAAACTCAATCGTGGTATCAATTTCCTTTGGTTACACTCCATTTTAAATTTAAGAAGTGTGGTATTTCACAAGTTACAGTATGGCTTAATTAAGAAGAAACCTAGCCCCGAACGGTGTGGCTCAGTGGATTGAGTATCATCCCACATACCAATAGGTCACCATTTCAATTCCTGGCCAGGACACGTGCCAGATTGCAGGCTCAATCCCCAGCAGGGGCGTGCCGGAGGTGGCAAATCAATGGCTCTCTCTTTGATGTTTCTATCTTTCTCTCCCTCTCTTATCCTCTCTCTCAAAAACAAACAAAAATCAATAAAAACATATTTACGAAGAAGAAGAACCCTATGCTTGAGCAGAGCAAGGCAGTGACTTCAGATGGCACTCAAGGTGGATTAACAGTCAATGTCATACCAACACATTCTCCTTGTGAGAAAGCATCAGTGCATTACCTATGGTTTATTAGTATTGAGGGATGGTGATGCCAAGATGGTCAGTCAACTCAAGAATCATTCATCACTTTCCCCCAAATTATGTGTTCTCTAAAGTTAGACTGATAAAATTCTTAACTTTTTGGAAAAACGAAATTTATCCATATGAACTAAATGAATACGTGATGGTGTGTAGCTAGCCGATGGTGTGTTCACAGTGCTGCAAGATTACCTAGGGAGATATTCAAAATATTTGGTTCCCGGGATAGTACAGCTTTTCTGAAAGGACTTTCTAGTGCCTACTAGTAAAAACATCAGCCCCTCTGTCAATAGAGCAAAATACTCTACTCAAACTTGAACTCAACTATTGTGGATGGTGTCTGATGGGGGCTGGGGTTAGATTTATTCTAAATTATGAGAAAGTATCCAGAATGATACAGACTGAGATGCAAGATGAGGGACAGGCATGCATTTCCCAAGAGAAGGGTTTATTGACAAGAAACATCATAAACGGCTATTATAAAGGGACTAATTAAATTCCAGATTATAAGTCTGAGATGATGGTTTTTGAATGGTTCTAAACCCTTCTCCAAGTTTGGGGAGGGCCAAGGAGTGTATTTCCAGATAGACATGCACATTCTGTATTTGGAACACTATAAAACATGAAAATCAGATGGAAGGAAGTAGTCAGAGTTTATCACAAACAAAGAAACACTGGCTCTCTGTTATTATGGTGCATAATTTCTTGTTCTGTGCGTGACAGGTGACACAGAGGAACTGGTAGTGTGCTATTGCCAAAGGAAACAATGTCTACTTGGGACTCTGCCTGTCAATTATCCAATAGGGCCTATTATCTACACAGAATGAGCTCATCAGTGACTTAGGGCTAGGATGACCTCAAGTTATTTGTGAGTTTGTTAATCTTTGTGTGTGCTAATGGGAAGAATACAAACGCAATGTTTTATTCTTAATTCAACTATGGCCAAATTTCTGGCTGCAATTCAGTGGAAAGGACTGCCCTGGGTTGGGAAAGTACAGCAGACAATAGGAGACTGCAGCTGGTATAGAACTACTAACAGGAGAAACAAGGAAGACATCTAGATCTGGATTTTCAAAATACTAGATGCCACCTCCTTTCACATTTCTTCGCCAAGCAGTGGCTTTGCCTATAATGCATGCACTGTTATATTTAGCAGGATGCAAATTTGTAATGCAAAGATTATGTATTCTTAATTTAAGCAAGTAGATAATCTATATATGTTAGAGTTAAACTCAAAACTAGACTTTTCTAGTCTTTGGCCTGTAGTATACAAATTTTTATCTGACTTCCATACAATGGTTCTTATAAAGAAGTTTCTCATGAACTCATAAGTATCAGTTTATGGAAAGTCATTCTTGAGGGGAAAATTAAAGCCTGGACACAGGCTATAGGAAACATCCTCAGGGTTCTGAATGACCTGGCAAAACCCAGAGAGAATGGAACCATTTGCTGTTCCCTTCTGATCAAGCAGCATCCAAATGTGTCCTCATATTAGAATCTCAGAGTTTGAGAATCCTTGCGTTACTTATTTGTTTACATTAGAACTTAAGGTCCATGGAGATAGAGACTTCAACTCTCTTGGTCACTGATAATATCTCAGTGCTTAAAATAGGATCTGGCATACAATAAATGCTCAATAAACATTGAACATGTACCAGGCATTTTACAGGCAATTTACATGTATTAATTCATTTAATCCTTTCAACCATGCAATAACTAGATGCTAGTTTTATTCTTATATTATGGATGGGGAACCTGTGGCACAGGCTAGACTATTTTGGTAATATCTCCTATATAATGCAGCTAAAAGGGAAAGAAAGTCAGGATTTCCATCCAGCCATGCTGGCCTGAAGCTCCCCCTCTCACCATCGCATTCAAACCAGAGAGAAAGGACAACTTGAAAAACATGGAAATTTAAAATAATTCCATTTAGAATCTGCACAGACAAATAGCCTAGGCTGTTTCCATACAAAATGAAGAAGCAGGGCAGAGAGCACCAAGGTTTATCAACAGCATTATCAGAATCTGCCAGTGCTCTAGCCGCACATCTAGTCCTGAGCAGGCTAAATACTTAATCCCACCCTAACCCCTGGGTCTGGCATTGCTTCTAATGGACTCTCACTCACATGCTGCAGGGTGGAAATGATACTGAACCCAGGAACCAGGAGAGGACAGTAACTATAGTTTGTTCAACATGGACTTCAATCATGTCCTAGACTAGACCCTGTCCCATCACTATCTTATTTAGTTTTCTCAGCTCTCTGGGATATATATTTTTGCCCCATTTGAAGGTTAATGAATTAAAATAATTTCATCACATGATAGAAAAAAGACTTGAGCTCAGACTTATCTGACTTACAGGTCATGGCTCATCAGTGGAGTTTCTATTTCAATTCCCACCTGTCTTTCACCAGCAGTGTGACTTTCACCAAGTCCATTAGCAGCTTTCTGACTTATGCTTGGTCACCCATTAACATGGTGATAATAATAATAATAAATGTATTTAGCCTATACAGCCTTTCTCAAGGTTCTTATAAGACGATATACGTAAAGTGATCAGATTACTCACTTTAAAATGCATGATATCTCCCCCATTTCACTACTACTCACCCTCTATATTTTATAAAATAAACCCAATACAAACTACAAAACCCAAAACTTAAATAAAATCTGCAATTACAATAGACCACTTGTTGACTTTCTTATTGCAAAATTAAGAGTACATTTGTGCTCATTTCCTCAGGCCCCGTTTTGTGGGTGCTCTGAAGCCAGGCTATTTCCTATTGGATCGCCCCGCACTTGGAGGTGGTGTTATAAACTGGGCAGCTCGGTAAAGGTAAGAGATCGTGTCAGGTGTGCTTGTTAGCGTTACTGTAGCCCTACCTGTCCTCCCACCCTGTGCAGCCTCCTCGCTCCACGCAAAGTCAACAGTTACCCACCCCTGCCCAGGGAAGCTTTCCCTGCTTCGCCAAGACTGAGCTCCGCTCTGCGCTGCCTCAGGAGTCTGTCCGTATGCCCCTCACAGCCCCCTCTAAGGCTGCAGACGTACGAAATATCGAGCCATCGAAGAGACAGCTATTCCCCTGCTAATGCGCACCAGGCTGAAGAACTGGATCAGATTCTGTATTCCAGAGCCCAAACTAAGAAAAGAGATCCATGGGCAAAAGGCCCTGCAGACATTCGCCCTGGTCTCTCCCAGCGGGCGGCCAGGGCTGCTTGATAATGACCTTCCACAGGAGCTCGTGGACATCCCCTCCCAGGGGCGCGTCCAGAAAAGGGACTCGGTGAGCAGGGCTTGTTTAACTGCCTGGCTCTCCAGAATTCGTGGAGAAACCAGTGGTAGGCAAGCTAGCCTTGGCCCATCTTAATGAGGTGAAATCTCACTAAAAAGGCTAAATGAGCAAAGAGAAAATTCAATTTCCAGGGTAGAGACTAAGCTGAGATGGAACAGAAGCAAAAAAAAAACAACCCAGCCTCCCTGACATGCTCTAAGGCTGCAGCTGTCTAGGTGGGAGATGTATTGTTTTCAAACCACTGTGAAAACGGAGAAGAGGGAAAATCATTAGTGAGACTTGCCAGTGACCCCCTTTGACGTTGAGTCCCTGCCAGAGGCTGCGTGAAACAGCTCCGGGGAGGGAAAGAGGAAAGACAGAAGGTCATGCTTATTAAATCCCTGTTCCTAGGACTTCCCCCATCCAGGGTGGTGGTGGGGGGGGGGGGACAGGGGAACAGGGGGTGGGGACCTCGGGGCTCTGTGGACTCAATCAGGCAGTGAGAACGGAAGGCTTCAGGGCCCCCGGGGTGTGAAGGGAAGGCGAAGGAACAGGAAGCCTCGGATGGGGCATTTTAACATTTATAAAATACAAGTTCTGGGAACTTGTTCTTTTAATCACTGCACGATGCTGGGAGTCAGGGAGCAGGACTGGTTTCGTTTTGCTTTTCGAAGCAGTCCCCTTCTCCTGCCCCTAGTCACTCTCACTTCCTAACCTCCAGAGCCATCACATTCAGCTCTTTCGCTGATTCTTCCAATATTGACCCCTAATTTCCACCCCCCATAGCTGTTCTGCTATTTCTTGACTTTGCAGTGATAGGCAATATCTTCAAGTCCTCCTTCTAAGGAAGACGAGGGTCGGTTTCCTAGTGTCCTCTGCTGATCGTTGCTGCGTCCTCAGACTCTGCCCAACACTTTCAACAAGGCCTAACACATCGATACTTTACCTACCTTTTTTCTTGGGCACCTCTCTCCTGGAGCCCAAATCGCATGCTCCAGTGTGGGCTGGGTCCCCTAGGCCAGCTGCATGGCAGGAGAAATGAGCCTTCACTTCTTTGTCACCTCTCTCTACTCTCGGGTCCCTCTGTTTCCTGGATCCCAGGCTTTACCATCTGTCACCTACCCCGATGCACTGAATGAAAGCCCATGGGCAATGAGCTGGTTGACATCTTGCGTGTCTGGAAATGTTATTTCACCCTCAGACTTGACTTATAGTTTTGTTGAGAGTGTAATTCCAGTTAGAATTCATTTCCTCAGGACTGTGAAGCATCCCTCTATTGTCTCCTATCTTCCAGTGTTGCAATGGAGGAGCTCGGTGCATTTATAATTCCTGATCATATGAGACCTGCTATTCTTTTCCTGTCTGGAAGCGTTTAGAAGCTCTCTTTAATGAAAATGTTCTGTATTTTTCTTGATGATAGGCCTTTGTGTGGGTCTTTTTCTTCATTCCTTTGGGCTTGAAGTAGGCCCTGTTAATCTGGAAATTTATGACCTTAAATTAATGGAAATTTTTGTTCTACGGGATGTTGAATGGGAAAATGTTTAAAAAATCTACGTTCCAATTACAATCTTTGGAAACTAACCTCAGGAGTGACATACCATCTATTTGCCATATTCCATCTGTTAGAGGCTGGGTAGTAAGTTGAGACAACGTGTGACTACAAGGAGAGGGACCACTGGGAGCTACCTTGGAGGTTGCCTACCACATCTTGCTTAAAAATAGACAACAGCCATAATTTCTTCACTTCTGCTTCTCATGAGAGTGAAACTGTGTTACCTGGTGGCAACCAGGGCCTCAATTCTGATGTAGAGAGTTTTCCTAAGATCTGCTTAAGGTAGGAGAAATTTTGTTGGAGAAAATACCTGATTTTCATTTCCATATGTGAATGTTTACCATACTTTTTGAGGCAGGGAATTAAGAGTCAAAAAATACATGAGTAAATATTCTGAAAATCCATAGAGTTTGTATTGCTATGGAAGACTTTTATTTTCCAGAAAAGTAACCTCCATAATTCTAAGAGATGACTTTATCTGACTAAGAGTACTAACAGAAAAAATCACTAATAAGAAAATTAAGGTAAAGACTAGGGTAATGAATCATTCAGTTAGTTTGAACAAAATATTCATTTGTCTTAATAATTAAGGCATGTAAAGATAAAAGATTACTTCTCCAAGATTATACAAATCAATGAATCAAAATTTCCTTTCACTGGACTAACAGAGACATTCATTACGAAAGTGATTACTCAAACTCAAGTACAGTTATGTCATCTTTCAGAGAAAAGCCCCAAAACCCAGAGAGCTAAAACTGGAGTTTTTGATGCTGTTTACATAACTTCATCATTTCCAGTGAGGAGAAAAATCAGGTAAATTATTATTCATCGAACACAATCTAGTTGGTTAATTGAGCTTTTCCTCCCTTCTAGAATTGATTGTGCAACTACATCATAACTAGCTTTCTTCTTGCTGCTGCACAATAGACTACTTATTAAATGTTCCCAGACTCTGGGCAGAATGCATTTTGAGGCTTTGGATTCAAATGTATAATTAAACAGCTGTTCTCACCTCTCTATCTGTCTCTGTCTCTGTCTCTCTCTCTGTGTGTGTGTGTGTGTGTGTGTGTGTGTGTGTGTGTGTGTGTGTGGTGTTGCATGTATGTATATTATCAATGTGAAGTGCTTTATATGAGTCTTCACATAAAAAGTTGGCATTGATTGTTAGGTGCAAATATATGAGCTATTCTGAGCTCAGTCAAAGGTGAGCAAATGTGACATTCTCTCTCAGTGTCAATAGCCCAGTTCCTGTTATAAAATTCCACTCAAACTCCAACTGACAGAAATCGACCTGCCCTGGAAGCAGCTCTATGTGTGGTACAAGAAATGTTGACCACGCTAATGCAATTCAACTTTCCTTATGTTTCAATGGAGCATCTTATTTATTGGTGTATTTTCAAACCAATGCTAAAGTATTATTCCATGATACATGTGAATTAAAGTTACTCAAAAGAATAAAATGTGCATGTTTGAGAAAATAAGCATTTTCCAAGCTCTTGTAATATGTCTGTTATCACCCTCGGCATAATGGGAGAGGAGTGATAGAAGCTATAATCCAAAAATTCACTGGTGAAACAAAGCACTTATAAGAGAATCCCACAACGATATAAGCTGTTCAAAGTCTATTCCCCATCACATATTCCTTTGAACTCTGGCACTCTGGGAGTACAATTCATGTTCTATTCAGTATATCACCAGTACCTAACACTGTAATTGGAGCATAACAGACGCTTAAGAGATGGCTAATGGGTGATGAATAAATCATTAAGTAAATTAATCAATAAATCTGTAACTGAAGTAGATACATGGCACAGAGTGCTATGGGAGTTAAATGGAGCAAGGTATTCCTATAGGCTAGAGAGGTAAGAAAACTTTATTTGGAAGAGATGCATGCTATGGGCTGAATGTTTGTGTCCCCCCAGCATTCCTGTGGTGAAACCCAGTCCCCAATGTGATGATGTTTGGAGGTGGGGCCTTTGAGAGATGATTAGGTCCTGAGGGCAGAGCTGCTATAAATGGGATTAGTACCTTTATAAAAGAGACCCCAGAGAACTCTTGTTCCCCCTTACACCCTGTGAGGAAACAAAGAATAGGTATTTGTCCATGAACCAAGAAGCGTGCCTTCACCAGACAAAGAGTCTGCTGGCACCCTGACCTTGGACTTCCCAGCCTCCAGAACTGTTGGAAATAAATAGGTAGTGTTTATAAGCCATCCAGCCCATGCTATCTTTGTTATAAGAGCCAGAACAAACTAAGACATGGGGTTGACTCAAGTCTTGAAAAATTAGAAATACTTTGGTTGGACAAAAAGTAGGAATGATGTTCGCCAGGTTGTTTTCCTGAGAAAATACTATCTTCACAGTCTTTTCCAAACAATCATGAAGTCTTACACTTCTTTCACCAGTTTATGATCTTATTGCTTCTTGTCTAGACACGAAGGGGTGGTCTACTATAATGGCAACTTGGGCTGGGTTGAATCCTGCTTTCTCATTTCCTAGCTCTGTGAGTGTAACCAACTTATTTAATTTCTCTGTTTCAATTTGTCGTATATATTCTAGGAATACTAAGAGAACTTTCTTAATGAGTTTTAGTGAAGATTGAAGGGCATACGATAGAAAGGGCTAAGCACATGGTAAGTATTAAATAGGTGTTATCTATTTGGCAGAGACAGCCACTGTCCACAAAACTATGCTCACCTCCTCCCATGCCATAGTATGTAATATACATACAAAAGTATAGTGGTAATTAGAAGGGACTGTGAGACATATCCCAGTCTTCGTGCATGTGGATGTCACCAAGTGACTAGTTGTCACCCATGGAATGTGAGCAGAAATGATATGGTCCCTTCCAACACAAGGCATTAGAAAAGCACAGGAGTCTTCTCCAGGCCCCCTTTTATACCTTCTCTCAGCTGCTGAGCCCAGCCATACCAGAATTAATTATGTTATGCCATGAGTCCTAAAATAATTTATCACTGACAAGAATTAGTGAAAACACCCCTTGCCACTATAACAAGAGAAACCTTTCTGCACTTACATAGGATTACCTTAACATGGAAACAGTCAATGGAATAAAGCTTAGGTATCTGCCTGGCTGGTGTGGCTCAGTAGCTGAGCATTAACCTTATGATCCAGGAGATTGAGGTTCAATTCCTGGTCAGGGCACATGCCAGGGTTTCAGGCTCGATCCCCAGTGGGAGGCGTGCAGGGGGCAGCAGATCAATGACTCTCTCATCATTGATGTTTCTATCTCTCTCTCTTTCTTTCCTTTCCTCTTTCTGAAATCAATAAAGATATATTTTTTTAACATTTTTTTTCTAAAAAGCTTAGCTATCTTTTGACTTTGTTTTCTTCTTAAGCAAGATGGGACACAAAAGCCACAGGTTCATTTGTGTTCTAGGATAATTCTTGAAGTCAACACAATTAGAGAAACATATTCAGTGATTATCATGTCAAAACAGCAGGAATTGTAGACCTTTTTATGAGAAGGAAGATTGCGTTGAAAGGTTGTAACTTCAACAAAACTTGAATTGCCTTAACCCAAAACTCCTAATTTTGAAGCATCTTCCAAGAATGCCTATCACAATGCCAAGCCAAAAGACTCTGACAGGATGGAAAGATCTTAGAGAATCCATAGGTATTAGTTTGCTAGGGCTGCCATAATAAAGCACCACAGACTTGTACTTAAGAGAATTGTATTTTCTCACAATTCTGGTAGCTCCAAGTCCAAGGTCAAGGTGTTGGCAGAGTTGGTTTTCTTCTGCCTCTCTCTACGGCTTGTAGATGACCATCTTCTTCCCATGTCTTCACATGGTCTTCTCTCTGCACATGTCTGTGCCCTAAGTTCTTTTTATAAGGATGCCAGTCATATTGAATTAGAACTCACCTCAGTAACTTCATTTAACTTAATTATCTCTTTAAAGACTGTATCTCCAAAGACAGTCACCTGCTGAAGTAATAGGGGTTAGGACTCAAAATACAAATTTTGAGGCACACAATTCAACTCATAACAACATGTGACCTACAAATGGCCAAATTAAAAAAATTGAAGTACTTACTCTATCAGCAATATTGTCTTCTCCAAACTTGTAGGGATCCTTTCAAATATGTTTCAGATAGTTAGGCACCTTACTCTCCTCCAACTCGACTGGATGGAACTACCACTCTCTCTCAATGGTGCCAGTAACTAAACTTATTTTTGCTAACATGCCCATGAAAAATGCCTTTTTTAAGCCATTTTTGGAAACTGTGGATACAACTGATAGCCTCCGAAGAGTGAAGAACTTATTCACCAACACAAAGTCAGCACACAAATTCTTGGTGCTCTCTACAGATGTGTCACCTGTCACACATAACAACATTAACTTCTTTTCCTCCTTTAATGAAGAAGGAAGTTGTACATGTCATGAGGTTTCTTTGCTTTGTTCTGAAATCATAGACAGGCTACTGTCCAGGGAGTGTTGTCTGCTGCCTGAAAATGGGCTCTTTCCTCTGGGCAAGGTTTTGAATCACCGCCTCTTTGTGTGGTTTTGGTCGAGAGTAGACTGAATACAAAGATGTCTTCTGCACAGGTGCTCCCTGGCTTACAAAAGAGAATGAGAGTCTTGAAGGGCTTGATTGGAAATAGGGCAGAAGTTGTATGTTTTTATGAGGAAAGTAAATCATGATCCCAGAACAGTTGGAAAGAGTGGAGTTCACTCAGGTCTTGGCTCAGCTATCAACTATCTAGGCCCTTACAGATGAGGTAAATCATTTCATGGAGCTCTGCAGTCACCTTTATGGAGGCTGCTACTGGACAACTGTGGATCCCATTGGCCAATTGGCCACATTGGAAGAAGAGACTAGAATCAGAAATTTATGAAAATCTTCCAATGCTGGAAGAAGCATTTTAGCAGGCCGAAGTAAAAAATGATAAAATCTAGTCAATTTGTCAGAAGTCTGCAGACACTCAGAAATACTACACAAGTCTGCTGAAAATTACTTCTGTTGAGATGGAAAAAGGATTCATAATTCTATTCTTGCAAACATACACAGAATCAGTGATGAAATTTCTAGAAAAATAGCCTCACTGATTTGAGGACAAAGGAAATCATGAATTTAAAAACCAAAGGACGAATCTTGGAAGTACCTAGGGTTTTACAAGACAAACAACCCTTATGTAACAAAGAACCTAATGAAACATAACAAAAATGAACACTTGGTTTGCCTTATTTCTTCGTAAGCCAGGCTTTCAGCACTTATTCCTATGAAAATAAAAGTAAAAATCAAATAGCCCTCAAGGACGCCTGCATATCGCTCCTTCAGCAAGCTCTCTCTACAGTCTTAACATCTCATTAAAGCCAAACCAAACAATGTGCTATTAGTGCAATTTAGATCTCTTTCAACCTTTATACAGAAATAGGTATATTTTTTAAGAACAAAAGGAGAATAAAAAATTATAATTCTTCATATAGATTATTTCTATTCTTCAATGTGAAATAAATTCGCAATCAATCGCTTTCATTGCCCTAGAATTCCAGGATCATCAAAACAAATGTCCACCCTCACCAAGGCTACATACAGGAAAAAGGAACTTAGCTTCAGGTTTAGGAGGTTTAGGTTAATTCTGAGAAGCCAATTATAGCAATAAAGTAAATTTTATACAAAATATTGTGTGCATGTGTGAGGGTGTTTAGGTTTTGTCTATGAAGGGGTCTAAAGTTTTCATCAAATTCTCATATCAATTTTAGCTTCCAAAGAACAACATACACAGAATCAGAGCACCTGCTGGCAGTTCAATGCTTTATCTATGAAAGCTTTGACATAGCTCTGTGTTATCTGGGCCTCAGATTCCTTGCCTGTAGCAGAAGGTGTTGTTGGTATACTTAGTATTTATTGGGTAGGGCTTTCGGTTATGCCTCCATTCTAAAAAGCTTCTGTGGACATATAATTTATTGAAATATTAGTTTGCATTTAATTCTCATATATATAAAAAGTCAACACAGCAAGATTAAAAGTCTGCCTTTGAAACCAGACAGTTAAATCAGGCCACTAAAACCTGCCTAGGCTATTTCATTTACTAGCTGTGTGAATTGGGCATTTTATTTAACCTCCTTGGGCATCGGTTTCTCTATCTATAAAACAGAAAGATAATCATAGTATCTACACATCAGAGCTGCTGTTAGGATAAATAAAAAGTAGAAATCTGCTGGTACTTTTTGTTCTAGCAGCATACCATGGCTACAACCCAGAGATGGGGGTTGTCAGCACCCCAACACTAGGACCCTGTCATGTGCACCACCCTGCCTCTCACCACTTCTCCAACCCTAGGGGCCTACGTCAGACCTCTGCTGTGTGAAGCACAGTGCCACGGCCATGCTTGATGACACAAAATAGCAGCCATGGAAAGAGGGCCTCTGCCACACTCCACTTTCCAAATCTCAGGTGAGTGCATCACATTGGTGAAAATAAATGATATTCGGAGTCCCAGCTGCAAAGGAGCCTAGAACATGCAGTTCTTACGCTTTACCAACCTCTGCAGTAGGCCAAGGCACACAACCTGTCATAGGCACCTTGCTCATTTTATCAGATTGACTCAAGGGAAAGGGAGGGAACGGAAGTCTTATTTTATTAAAGGTGGAGACTGTGGAAGCTATAAAGACAAGGAGAGGGCAAAATTTTCTAAGAGAAAGGGATGGCTTTTTGTAGGTCCCACTCAGCAGCCATAGCAATGACACCACCACCTTGGAAGAAGAGTCGGACCACACTCATTAGGTCCCACTTCAGCTTCGAGAGGCATTAAGCATATTTAACCTCAGTAAAATAAATACTAGTAATATCCTGAAAGACACTGATAAAAAGTAATGAGATAAAATTAATGAGATAAAAAATTAATGATAGATAAGAAAAGATTATTTCAGCAACGACAAAGCTCTTGAATTCCACAGAGGACCCATCTGAATTTCCAAGGGCGGGGAATGTGCCCTGTTCTGTGTTATTTCCATGCACGGCGCCTGGCCCAGAATTAGATGTCGGTACATGATCGTAGGTTATACCAATCGTGAGGCACAACTCTGCTGTGAACGATAATGTATAGGAATCTGTGGCTTGAGAGTGCGAGAAAAGGAAAGAGAAAGGAATTCTTTTATAAAAATCATAACAGCCCTCGCCAATTGGGCTCAGTGGTCAGAGCTTCGTGGGCTGAAGGGTCCCAGGTTTGATTCTGGCCAAGGGCATGCACCTCATCGCAGGCTCGATCCCTGGCTCTTGTTGGGGCTCATGCGGGAGGCAAACAATTGATGTGTCTCTCTCACACCAATGTTTCTCTCTCTCTCTTTCCCTTCCACTCTTTGAAAAGCAGTTGAAAAAATATCCTCCAGTGAAGATTGAAAAAAAAAATCGTAACAGAGGAAATGTCTTCTTTGCCTCTGCAGAAACTAGATTTCACCCTAACTAGAGGGAGATTTCCAAGTACTCAATAGTCCTTCCAATGAAGAGTTCTAAGGAAACAGGATACTTTGGGCTGTTAATATTAGCTCACTATTCAAAGCTCCTAGGCTTCTTGTTCTACTTATGTACTCAGGTATTTCATAACTTTCTGCATCTCACCATCATGAATGGCAACCTTGTGCCCTTCAGAACTGATAGGACAGGGTGTTACCAGTGCGCTCTTTTTGGCTTTAAAAGCTGTTACATTATCTACATCTGAGAGGCGTCAAGGAATCCTATGAGCCAAGGCAATTTCCCTACTGTTCTGTTGTTTTCCCTCCCTAGACTCAACCAGTGTGCCAAGTGCTGGGCAGTAAATGGAATAAAGCAGCTATTTCCTGAACCCCTACCATGCCACTCACTCCACTCTGCTGCATACATATCTTTAAAAAGACAGAGACTCCATGTCAACTGACCTATTGGGGCCACACTATCACAGTGACAGTTGTCACGCATCTCTGTGAAGTACAATGTTCTCATCTCTAAAAGGGGAATGTTCCTGAACCGTTCCATAGGGTTACTAACATAACATGTACGTAGGCAAAATGTAAAAAGTGTAAAGCACTTACTACACTGAGGGACTATGAAAGCTGAGCAATTTGTTGAGTGTTAATTATCAGAATAATCAGTCTATTGATGTTATAAGACAAATATTTTTGATATATATCAATTTGAGTACCTGAAAATAATTTTCAGTTTGATGAATTTTCAAAAATTTAACATGAGAAATATCAATGAAATGTCAGAAAATGCAAAAAAAATTAGTATGATAAAAAATAAAATCAAGAATTAGAAACATTTTTATGAATTTATCCTTGAAGTAAGTGCATCACCAGTCCACAAACATCTTTTAAAATTAGCAACAGTTCTACCAGTCTCTTAAAAAGTACAGGATTCCTCACAATAACTTCTGTGGATATTTTTACTCTGCTTAAGCTGATACAGCCTCACATCATATGCATACTATATCTCTAAAGAAACACAATCAAATTACATGCATTATAAACTTCAAACTGGGCAGACGGCAAAATCAAATTTGGCTTGTCTACAAAAATTACAAATCATGGAGTTGAATTTTGAATTACCAAAGTTTTGACTTTAGTGTCTCTTGAAAGTCTGCTCCAATAATAATAATAATAAAAAATCCAACAGTAATATTCAGAACAAATGGTTTTATAAAAGATGACTTGCCAATCTCTGAATGACAGACTCCGTGTTGATAATATCCAGCAAATCTCCCTAGGTTATGATGCTTGTGGAGGAAATAATCTTGCTTATATTGTCTAGGGGAGATGTCATTTTAGATTCAAAAACAATGACTTTAACATGGAAGAGAAACAAATAATTTTGCTTATGTTATATAACGAACGATGATAGGAGAGGAAACGATGATTTCAGCAAGAACCCCCAACCATTGTCTGGGACATTAGAAAGCAAAGGAACTTAAGAATGAATGGCATGACCGGCCGGCATGGCTCAGTGGTTGAGCATCAACCTAGGATCCAGGAGGTCAGGGTTCGATTCCCAGTCGGGGCACATGCCTGGGTCGAGGGCTCCATCCCCATTCGGGGGCATGCAGGAGGCAGCTGATCAATGACTCTCATTACTGATGTTTCTATCTCTCTCTTTCTCTCTCTCCCCCTTCTTCTCTCTGAAATAAAGATTTTTTTTTTTTTTTTTAAAGAATGAATGTCGTTGAAGAGCTACTGATTCACCCCTATTTTATTTTTATTTGGTCATAATTAACATTCCACAGAATTACCTACTCTGTATCCTCTTAAAAATCTTTATTAAATCAATCATGTCAGGGGGTTCTCCCCCAACAGCGTGAAAAAGAATGTAGTCTTCACAGGGCTCCTTTCCTTCCTGCCTCTTTGTTTCAAGAATCTACCACCACAAGGTAAATAAACATAAACACGGTTCTGGTATAAAGTTTTGAAATCTAACAAAGTTCTCAATGAAAATAGTCTCTTTTCCCTAAGACCTTACTCCTTGCTGATGGTAGCTGAAGCCCCATGTAATTTCTTCCTTTCCTTTGGTTCCTGAGACAGGAATTCACCAGCATTCCCCTCTCAACATGGGTGGGAATGTGCTGCCAACCAGGTTCCTAGACCCTCTGCCTTCCAGTGGGAAGCACAGGAGAGTGTGGGCAGGAGGAGAGAAAGCCGCTGCACTCGCCCTCTGTCTTTGCTTCAGGAATAGTCTCCTCGGAGGGTGCACCAGCTCTCGACCCCAGCTCTGTGGCTGCAGGTCCCACTGAGCGGGTCCATGTGATTCCAGCTTCCACTAGTGACCCCAGCTCCTCTCTCTATCCCGACCCTAGGGCTGGCAGCAGCTTTCCGCAGTTGTAAATCTTAAGGTTTCCTCGCTTTTTGGTTGCTTTTCCTAATACTTTTATACATACATGTAATATATTCCTATTGTTAAATTAGCTAGGATGATTTCTGCTGGCAGGCAGGGTCCTCTCTGATAAAATAGGCTATTGATTCTACATGGAAGGCCTCGAACAGGGTCATTGAACTACATGATAGCAGCGTTTTCCAGTCCATGTCTGGTCCAAGAGCCATTGCAATCATGAAAAACCCTGAGAAAGTCAGTGAGGGTATGATTTCCAGAAGATCAGATAACCCACTATTAGAGTTTCATCTTTCCCAATGAGCAGTTCTGACGTCAAAGAATGGCTTAGTTAACCAAACTCTCCAGAAGCATCTTTCTCTGTAACACACACAACTTAATTAATTTCATGCAAACTGATAGGCAAACTAGTTCCATTAATAGTTCCCTAGAATGGAAGAGTACTGTCTCTAAATGCTTCTGATGTAGCGTTCTAAGGAACCAACCACGTTTGGATGATCAGCCATCATAACTACGTCACTGTTTAGAGAGCTTGAAATTTACCCTTGTCCCCAAATCTGTTTCTTCTGAAGCTTCCCTACCAAAGTCAGTAGCAATTCAATTCTTAGTTCCTCAGCTCAAATCCCTACTGTCATCTTTGACATTCTCTATCATACTCTAGATCTAAACCACCAGCAAGTCCTGCCGATAGTCTCCTCACCATCCCTTCCTCCAGCATAGTGCAAGCCACCATCACCCCTGCCTGGAAATTACAGTGGACTCCAAGGTGATCTCTTTGCTTTTATTCTTGCACTCCTCTAATCTCTTCTCAACACAGCAGCTAGAGAAACCCTTCAAAAATATCAACTACTTTATATTATTTCTCTACTTAATACCCTCACATAGCTCCCCAACATACTAAAGGAAAACCCAAAGACTTTATTATAAGAAACACAATATCCCCCATAATCTGGCCTCCTGTTCTCCTTTCTGCCCTTCTCTCCTAACTTTCCATCTTTCTAACTTCATTAGAGCAGCACAGGGATCATCGTTGATCTGCAGACATGCTAGTAATCTCCCCTCTCCTGTCATCATCACAAGAACATGACTTAAATCAATAAAAGAACAGAGACATAAAAGGATGTGATTATTCACTGGAGCAAAATTTAGACAGGGAGGAAATTTTCAAATGCCCTTGACAGCTCTCTCCTCAGCCTTGGACAAGCTCAAACACCTATAAGAAGTGATCAGTGTTGGGTACCTCTGGTCAGGATCCTGGTGCTCCCTCTAGACCCCTCTAACTTTTATCTTTCACTCGCTCTTTACCACTCACCCAGCTTCAGTATGACGCTCAGTCTGTCTTAATCCAGATTTAGCCCCGGATGCTATCTTTCATGACTCCTTTCACTCCATAATGTGTGTCCTGAGGGCAGATCACACTCCCACCCACATGCCCAACTCTAGCCCTGCAAATAACAGACTTTAAATAGTAGTCTTGGCCCCACTTTTTGAACAGAGATAAAGATAATAATGAAGAGCATGTCACTGAATAGTGAAAAAGAAAGAAAGAAGAAAGAAAGAAAGAAAGAAAGAAAGAAAGAAAGAAAGAAAGAAAGAAAGAAAGAAAGAAAGAAAGAAAGAAAGAAAGAAAGAAAGAAAGAACGAACACTATACCTGCCTCACAGGGTTGTTGTTGCTCCTGATACATATTAACTGAATCCTCAACATAAGTCAGTTCCCTCCGCTTTGCATTTTTTAACATCTGTGAGATCTCTGGGCCAGGCCAGTGTCTAACAAATATTCCCCTAGTCACAGGGGATGAAAATATAAGAATTGATTGAAGCCAATCCATCTTCAGGACTTAAAACAAATTAAAGCATAAGATTTTAGCAATCTCAGATAGCAATGGACATTTAATTTCTAAATGCTGACATTTCATCTTTTTTGGAGAGGTGAATTTTTATAGGCTTCATCTTTTTCTGAATAGAAAATTATGCTTTTAACATGAATTACTCACATCCAAAGAGATATTTTAAAATGCTGACAAGAGATTCTAGAAACACTAAATTCTAAGGTTGAATCAGTTCCAGCATTCATTAAAATAATGGTAGAAGGAGATGGGCTAAAAGGACTACTTTTCTCTGTCTGGAATTGTGTACAAGCTTTTAAAGTCAGAAATGGGGGATGAACTCAAGGGTGGAAAGATAATTCTCAATTTGGCAAGAAATTTATTTTAGTCAGGAGACAGTAGCCCAGAGTATATTAATGGATTTATGAAAGTAATTACATCACTGTGGATTATGAAATGATTTTAAAGTTTAGAAAAATGTGAAATTAATTTTTGATTTTCTGCTCCAGGTTCCTCTTCAAATCCTCCGTATTCTGCTACTTTTTGAAAAATATTTGTGCTTTCTTTTTGTTCCTCTTTCCAAATATTTACTCTTTGTTTATTCAAATTTAAATTCATTCTTCCAAATATGTATCAAGTCTCTCTCTTGTGTTAGATGCCATGCTAGGAGCTTGGAATAGAAAGTGGAATAGGAGATGGTCTTCTCCATCCAGACTTAATAAGGCAGATGGCCCACATCAAAATGACTTGCAATATATCCACCTATGTATCAAAAAGTTATTTGCACTCCCATGGTTATTGCAGCACTATCCACAATAGCCAGGATATGGAAACAACCTGTGTCTGTCAACAGATGAATGGATAAAGATTTAACTAGATGATAGATGATGATGATAGATGATGATAGATGATAGATAGATGATATAGATAGATAGATGATAGATTAGATAGATAGATAGATAGATAGATAGATAGATAGATAGATAGATAGATAGATAGACAGATGATAGATAGACAGACAGATAGACAGGCAGGCAGGCAGGCAGGCAGGCAGGCAGATAGATAGATAGATAGATAGATAGATAGATAGATAGATAGATAGATAGATAGATGATAGATATACCTATATCTATATAGATATATTTAATGGAATATTACTCAGCCTTGAGAAAGGAGGACATCCTGCCATTTGTGACAACATGGATGGACCTGGAGGACATTACGCTAAGTGCGATAGGTCAGATAGAGAAAGAAAAATACTGTATGATCTCGCTTACACATGGAATCTAAAAGAGCAGAACTCATAAAAACCGAGAATGGAATGGTGGTGGCTACCAGCAGCTGGTAGAAGGGGAATTGGGGAGAGATTGTTTAAGGGTGAAAACTTACAACTAGTGGATAAATAAGTTCCTGAAGAGCTAATGTACAGAATAGTTGTAATAGCCAATACTACTTTATTACAAAACTTCAAAATTACTAAAAGACAGTCTCTTAATAGTTCTCATCACAAAAAAAGAAATATTAATTATGTGACATGAGAGATGTTAGCTAGCAAGTCAACATGTTGTACACCTTAAACTCACACCATGTCATATGTCAATTATGTCTCAATAAATAAAAACAATTAAATATTAACAAAAATGTTTACCTAAAAAAGTAGATCCATGGACAGATGGATGGATAAAGTTACCAAAATGACAAATATTCAAATACTGCATGATTCCACTTATATGAGGCATCCACAGTAGTCAAACTCATAGAAACAGAAAATCGATCAGTAGTTGCCAGAGGCTGGGATGGAGGAGATGCGAGGAGCTGTTCCATGGGCATAACGTTCCAGTCCTGCAGGGTGGTGGGGGGCGGTGTTCTGGAATCTGTTGCATAGCAATGTGTATTGATTGACAATATTGTACTTTTACACTTGAAATTTTCTGGGAAGGCGATTTTATGTAATGTGGGGATTTTTGCTACAATAAAGGAAAACAAACAAAGTAATTGCAAGAGAGCAGGAGAGTGCCATTAGAGAAATTCTGAACATATAGGCTAGAGTGTCAGCCCAACGGAGGGAGCACCAGCTCTACGTGGGAAGTCAGGAAAGACTTCCCGGAGGACATAATGAGGATTAAATGTGACTGATTAGCAGGAGTTTACCAGGCATGAAAATGGGAGGGGAAAGGGCCCAGGATAAGTCCGAGAGACATGACCCAGGAGGGCCTTGGGCTCCTATTTGAGTTCTACGGAGCTGGTGCAGAGCCAGAGTCAGGAGCTGCATAGGAGGGACTGGCTGAGCTGCAGAGGAGGCAAATGTGGGGCCACGTGCACTGAGCTGAGAAGGTCTCAGTGGAGATGCTGTGCAAGAGAGAGCTCAAACTTGGGTGCCTTAGTCAGCTCAGGCTGCCATAGTAATACCACAGATGGGTGGCTTAACCAACACGTATTTCTTCCTCAGAGTTCTGGAGGCTGAGAAGTCTAAGATCAAGGTGCAGGGGGGTTCAGTTCCAGATGAGAGCCCCCTCTCTGGCCTGCAGCTGGCCGTCTCCTCCCTGTGTCCTCACACCACCGAGAGACACGGAGTTCTGTCCTCTCTTCCTCTTCTTCTCAGGACACTAATCCCATCACGGGGGCCCCAACTTCATCACTTTATCTAAACCAAAGGCCCGTCTCCAAATACCATCACAGAGAGGATTTGGGCTTCAACATAGGAATTTGAGGGGGGCACAAACATTAAGTCTATAGCACTTGGCTTCGTGAAATACCACTAACAGCAAACTTCAGAGAAGAATCAGCGCATTACTCCCAGATCAGCACCACAAACAGCGCAGGGCTGAAAGGTGACCTTGAGCTGCTAGCGTTGCACAGCAGTTCACTTGTGCTCTAGATTCTGACTGCGAGGGGGTTAAATCCTGGCTCTTCTGGTTCTTAGTAGCTGTGTGACCTTAAGACATTTGTTTAATGGTGCTGACCCTCAGGTTCCTCATCTGTAAAATGGAATGATGATAGTAATACTTGATTAGGAATCTTGGAAGACCTAAATAAGAAATGCTCAGCACTAAACACTCAGTAAATATTATTGTGGTGGTTTTTATTATTATCTGTCCCAGAAGTTGCAAGTCACTCAAGAAAAAGCAGAATTAAAGAAGGTCATCAGGGTAGGGGAGGTATAAGAGGATAACAGGGGTCAAATATATGATGACAGAATGGGACTTGACATTGAGTGGTGAACACACAGGAATATACAGATGATGTATCACAGAATTGTACATTTTAAACATATAATCTTATTAACCAATGCCACCTCAATAAATTTAACAAATGCTTTTTTTAAAAGAAGGTTATGTCACAAGCTGACATTGCAAGTAAGATACTTGGTACCAACCATGTTTTTTAAGTTATTAATAAAGAAAACCTAGACCTGGAATTAGACCACACACATACACACACACACACACTTTTGAGTAGCCAAACAAAATAAATCCACCCTTGTGTGAACAGCCTTAAAGTGCTTATTTGCATAAATTTTCACACATGTATGCTAATATTTTATTGGATTTCTTCTTTCCTATTTCTGTTAAGACAGAGCAACAACAACAACAAAGTGTTACAATTTTTGAGATCCTTTCAATATTTAGTAGCTTCAATTCATCCAGTTCACTTTAGTTCGCTTTTTAATTTGGCACAATTTTATTTTCCCCTCCTTATATAAAACATATCCAAGAAATGCATTATTCAAAGTAATCTCATTACTGAAAGAGCATTCATTAAAATGTTTGTGAAGTCCTGTGGTTTTATATAATTTGTACTGCAGTTCAACAGTTTCAGGACGAAAGCATCTCCAATTTCACTCTGTAACCCTTTCCCCACCTGTGCTTCTTAAAGGTGAGTTGTGATTGTCCATGGGCAATAGGACTGCTGTAGCTCCCAACTCCATCTCAGATCCAGGCAAACTGGACTCACTAAAAACAAATACACTGAGAAGCGCTCCCAACACAGGTTTCTTAAGGAAAGCTGCATCTCTTCCCCATTCCCTACTGTCCACTTACTTCTAGGCTATGAGACGCCAGAGTTGAAAGAAGCTTTACAAATCCTTTCCACCAAAGAGTGGAGATATTAGGGTGCAGCCAGCAAAGTGACGGCCCAAAGGCACGCAGCTTCTGGAATGGCCAGGACAAATCCCAGAGACCCGCTCTCTCTACTGTGTAACCCGGTACCACCAACCCCCATGCCCCATCTATGAAGCAAAACCACATCTATCTATATATCCTTTCATATCACTTCCTTACAGACAAACACTAAAGGGTAGGGTGTTCCTCCCAAGATCAAAGAACAGTCTTATACCAAGACAGGAGTGAACGTGGATGGTGGAGGGTGTAGCCTTGACTGGCCACGGGTTGCCAGGCTTAAGGGGGCAGGATTCAGGAACGGTTGAGGGCCCAGGCTCCACAGCCTACTATCCTATCCCAATTTCTTAACTTCTGACTTGGTCCTCTCATTCTTAAAAGGAAAAGAGTGCTACTCGTTTCCTAATAGAAACGCTGGAAGGTTTGGATACAATATTGTATGTAAGACACTTCTCACAAGGGCTGACATGAGGGTCATCAACTATACCCAGCGAGGGGTTGTTGGTGGCATAGTTGTAGGAGCAGTCGTAGCAGTAGTGGCGTGTTGGTAACAGTGATAGCGGTGGAGACGCAGCAGTCGTTAGAGTGGCAGACGCAGAGTAACAAGCCCCAGAGGCCGCAGCAGCAGCAGTAGCCGGGCAGTGCAGCAGTTGTAGCTGGAGTAACAGTGTTGTCATCAGCGGTGATGCCTTGGGAACATGATCAGGGACTCTGCAGTCTCATTAACATAATGATTAAGAACACGGGCTTTGGAGCCACAGTCCCTGGGTTCGATTTGATACCTACTTCTGCCACTTACTTGCTATGTCCTTTTGGCAAATTATTTAATTTCCCTAGGCTTTAGTTTCCTCATCTATAACATGGTAATAAGAAAAGTGTAGCCTTTTAAAATGGCAACAAGTTATTTGATACTTTGTATCAACAGCTGGAGTCTATGCTTCCTCCCTCCAAGTCTGGGTGGGCTGCTGGCTGCTTCTGCCAATGGAGGCTGGCGGGGGCGACACCCTAGTAGGTCAGAAAAGGCTCTGCGGTTTCGCCTTCTTCCCTGACTCAGTCTCCATGCAAGAAGTTCAGCTCTCCCTAGGGCCACGTTGGAGAGGCTTCAAATAAGCAGCCTGGACGGTGGTCCTAGCTAGGCCCAGGTTGCAAGCCAACCATCTATGCTTTCCAAGGAGCCAAATGTATGAGTGAAGAGCCATCTTATTCAGGTCCTCTGAGCTGTTGCTGCAGACACTGCGGATAGAGAAAAGTCACGCTCACTGGGCCCTGTCTGAATTCCTGACCCCGGAGCCTTCAGCATAATAAAATGGTTGATTTTTTTATACCACTGATTTTGGGAAGGTTTGTTAGGTAGCATTGGTAAGAGGGACAAATAATACCTACAATTATTAGATGGGTTAAATGTGTTAAAACAGCTACAATAGTGCCTAAGGCATTGCAATCTCTCGGTAACACTAGAATTATAGTTCTGCTTTTTACTTTGGCTCTTCTTTTCTGCCACTTCCTCCTTGCCCTGGGTCTTGTGATTCCTTCCCTCCAATTTAAAACTGCTGGTACCAGCGTCTGTTGCATTTCTTTGCCCTTCCCACCCCCCACAAATTGGCTGTGGAGTTGGAAATCATACCTCTTTACTTTGCTGTCACCCCATTTTCCATTTCAAAGCATGGACGTGAGTCTTTCTGAGGGGAAGTTTTTATTGCTAGTCACTATGAGGAATATATAATGGAAAACCAAAGTAACAGATATGGGAAAGGTGCAACGTTTTCTGAATTTCACAAAGGTTTGGAAGCTGCTGTCTTGTCTAGAGACTTGCCCCCTTTCTGAGATAATCACCAGGAGTGTCATCTACTTTCTTCTGCTTTCTGTCTTTACCCCTAAAGTAAATTCAGCACATCTCTCGTCCCCAGCCCCTGCCCTCAGGAGAAAGCCACGGTGACCCATTCCTCACTGAAGGTCTCCTTAGCAGCATGAGCCCTGAAGAATAATTGACGGACCTGGAAGAAATGCAGATAATTAAATCAGCTTTTCTGAGAATCCTTAGAGAAGCATGGCGATGACCTTGAAGGGCTCCTCAGATTGGAATGACCACTTTCCTGCATTTCCTCGAACGCACATTTATTCTTTGTTCAATATAATTTTACTGTTTCTCTTTAAACAGTGTGCTTCCTTCTACGTCTTCCATCTTCCCCCCTCTTTTTCTCCTTAATGTGAGTTCAGTCCAGTCCACCCTGCTCTAGGGTAAGTCATTTCATCTCACTTCTTCCATCAAAAGCAAACTCAGAACAGAAGCAAAATCAAGATTTGCTTTTCTGGGCCATGGGGCTTATCCAGACAGGGTGGATGGAGTAGGTGAAAACCTGTTGAAGGCCAGATTGCCTCGTCATACAGAAGCATCTCTGAGAAAGAGAGTGACCAACCCAGTCAAGGAAAAAAAGACATTAGCCCCAGGACCGAGGAGAGCGTGAGTCACCTCGGGCTGGTGGCCGGGAAGCCCCCTTGCTCAGCTTTGTCAGTGCTATTTATACACGAAGTAAGGAAAGGAAGCGGCTCCCTGCTGCTTTTGACGTGACGATCCCATGCTTGAACTCCATCCTTGGTGGCCCACAGCATTGTCCCCAGGTCTCCTCCCGCCTCACACCCTCTCTTCCCGTCCCTATTTCGGGTTCCTCATCGGCCTGCCCTCTAGATGCTGAGGCTTCAGAGTTTCTTTTCTCACCCAGCTCTTCTTCTCACACACCCCTTCCAGAGGCTGCCGTTCATGTCACAGTTCTCAATTCCTATTACAGACGGCTCCAAACCTCAGTCGTTAGCTGAACACCTCGTTACAGCTTCAGGTAGCAGATGCAGTGCCGCGTTACACATCCGGCACGTCTGACCTGGGGGGGATGGCCTGCTGTCAAGTAACACACACGCTCCCTCTATCCTCGCACTGAGCGATGGCATAAACACACAGAGACAATAAATAATGAACTGCATATTTTACAAAGAAATTACATAAAAACACATATATATAATATTATTATATATTATATTATATATTATATAATTATAATTATAGAATTATATTATATATACAAATATAATTATATTATATAATATATAATATATATAATAGGTAATACATACTTATAAAGCATACTATTAAGAACGCAAACTCTAGCCCTGGGCGGTGTGCTCAGTGGTTAGAGCATCAGCCCACTCACTGAAGAGGCACGGGTTCAATTCCCAGTCATAGGCACGTTCCTGGGTTTCAGGTTCACTCCCCGCCCCCAGTCAGGGCACCTGTGGGAGGCAGTCAGTTGATGTATCTCTCTCACAGCCATGTTTCTCTCTCCCTCCCTCCCTCCGTCCCGTGACTTTCTTTGAAAGAGCTATGGAAAAAGTGTCCCCAGGTGAGGGTTAACAAACAAAAATAAGAACACAGAGTCTAAAGCCAGGGTGCTGGTCTCTGTCCAGAGCTTCCATTAACCTTGAGGCCTTAAGCAAACCTTTGAAACTTTCTGCATCTCAGTTTTCTTATAAAATGGTGACAAAACCTGTAGTTTTCTCATAGAGATTTTGTGAATATTAAAGGAGTATATATAAAGTTCTTAGAAGAATCTCCAGCATCTAGTAAGTGCTTCCTGGACTGTTACTGTTATTGTTCCTTATTATTTTTACAATAATAAATATTAATTTTTTTCTCTCTCTCTCTCCCTTCAACTACTATAAACATCTTTTGGAAAAGAACATTCTTGGTCTATCTTTTTATTTTCAGCAACTAAGCCAGAAATAGGCCTCACCGTAGGTGGTTGGTAATATTGAATGAATGAATGAGCAGCTGAGCCTGTGAAGAACAGAGTGAAAGAGCTGGGAGGTGAAGGTAGATGACCGAGACCAGGAGGATCAGGAGCAGAGAGAGCAAGATTTGAATTAAGAAAAAAATGAGTTTAATGGGCCCACAAATTCTGACAGGAAGATAATATAGATGAAAAATTACTAGAAGAGAATCATGCTTCAGGATTTCTCTGGCCTGTGGCGTTGTGTTTGACAAGCAATTCCCTTTTGCATTCCCATCTCAGAGAAATTCCTTCCAGGCCTCATAAATCAGCTTCAGAGTCAGGTGGGACCTGCAGTTTGGCTGCTGCCGAAGAGCTCAGGCCTGTCTTTTCTCGCAGCGGGAGAGAGCTCGGCCTTCCTCATGGGTCCTCCTCTTGGCCTGGTGAGGACAGACGCCTCCTGTCTGTCCTGCTGACAGACAAACCCCAGGGGATTCCTGCTGGAGGCTGCCGTGAGCTCCATGAGAGAGGGAGCTTCGGACACCTGCTCCCTCCCGCCCCTAAATGGGCAGGGAGGGGTGTGATCTGAGGGGACACGAGTCAACTCCTGGGAAAGCGTTCTGGGAGCTCAGTGGGGAGAGAAAATCTCTTTCTGTGAAATCTTGTGTTTTTTCTCATTAAAAATTTTTCCTGTCAAGATTTTTTTAGCTAGTTCAGGATTAATATTAGTACACACTAATGAGAATGAACATAAACCCTCCCTCTGGGGAATATGGAAGAAGCTATAAAATAAAATAATTTAATTAATTTAATTTAAAGGCTGGTAGATAAAAATGACCTATTTATCATGTCTCCTAAATCTCAGCATGTCACTTCCCTGTTTCATCCCCTCACTGATGTCCTCTTGACTTTCTCCTGGGAGCTGGCTGCAATTTGGCCCATGCAATTTGGTCTAACTCAGCAATTTTCACCCAGTATGCCACAAGAATTTTTAAAACACGCAGTTCCTGTCTGTTTAGGTACTGGGCACTGACCTCTTTTCCCCGAGATTGTCAAATAAAAAAAATCACACCAGCCAACACAACAATAGCCATCCAGTGTGAATGAATAAAAATTATACCTAATTTGTTTGTCATATCAGCAAAAAATATATTTTTTGGTGTGCTGTGGAATTTTAGTAATTACTTTATGTGCGCCATAGATGGAACAGGTTGAAAAACGCTGGTCTAACCTATGCCCTCAACACTCTGGTCTCCATCTCTGGACTCCATGCTTATCCAACTACTTGTAGTTCCCTGAAGAACATCTTCCAGATTTGCTAAATTTCGGAAATAAAAATATAGGATGCCCAGTTAAATCTGAATTTCAGATAAACAATGAACACTATTTTAGTACAAACATGCCCGAGGCAATATTTGGGACAAACTAAAAAATGTATCCATTATTTATATAAAGTTCTAATGTACCAGGCCATCCTGCATTTCATCCGGCAGCCTTAGCCCCCTTCTACTCTGCAGCTGGTTTTTCAGAACACAGTTTAAGTGAACACAAATTTCTCCCCTCCACCTCCACCCAAGTCTAGGCCTGGTGGTTTCCCCAATGGGCATGCACGTCCTCCAGTGTTCACCTTTTTTAAAGAACTTACTACACTGTTTACAATGATCTGTTTACTTGTAAAACTCAAGTATTAAATTACAAATTCTACAAGGTTAGGGCTTATGTCTCATTCATCATTCCATCTCCAAAGTTTAAAACAGTGCTCACAGTGTGTTGTTCAATATTATTAAATGAGTGGCTGGAAATTCGCTGTTTACAAAGCACTTTCATAACTCAGCACACTATCTATTTCTAGAGTATACACCTGGAAAATTGTTTCTGTCCCAGAGTAATCCACGGGGATCTTTCTAAATAGTAGTCAGAGCACTACATACTCCTTATTTAAATCTTACAATGGCTTACCACCATAATTAGAATAAACCCCAAGTCATTCCCAGGGCTTACAAGTCCCTGAGGGAGCCCCCGCCTGACTCTAACCCCATTCTCACCTCTTCTCCTTGCCCCTGCTCACAAGCACTGGCGCCCTTGCTGCGCATGACGGTCCCAATCAAGACCTCACCCCGGGTCTTTGCGCTCGCGCTGGCCTCGGCCTGGAAGGAGTGTGTGGGTGTGTGCATGCTTTCTGCCTCACTCCCCTCTGGCTGAAGAGTCTCCTGGGAAAAGCTTGCCATGGCCTTGCTCTCTAAAATAAATGCCTTGTCACTCTCCTGGACTCACCCAACTTAAGTTTTCTTCAAAATACTCATCACTATTTGATATTTTCTTATAGATTTAATGACTGGTTTGCTTACACTCTGTATTCCCTAGTATGACGTAAGTTCTACAAGAAAAGGGACTTTGTCTTTTCCTTTGTATTCCCAGAGCCCAGAACAAAGCCTGGAATGTGCACATGCTTAAAAAATATCTGGCAGGGAGGGAGGGAAGGGAGGGGGGAGGGAAGGAAGGAATGAAGGGGGGAAGGAAGGAAGGAAGGGAGGAAGGGAGGGAGGAAGGGAGGAGGGATAGAGGAAAGGAGGGAGGGAGACTTCTACGAATACTCTGGAGTCTGAAATTCTTCACTAGAAACATTTTCTTTCCATGTAAGACCAAGGCAAAATAAATAGGCTCCATAAAAAAGAATATACAAATATACTGCCTTAAATTTACTCTAAGTTAAACACGAGTGACAGTAAACCACTCTGGCAAGTGCAATATTCAGAGATGGTGGAGAGCCGCGTGTTTCCTACGGACTGGGTTAGTGGGCAGCACAGAAGGAGTAAAGGCCACGCATGCAAGGGAATGTTGCAGGAGCAGGTGGTAATAAATATTTATTTTTAACTTTATGTTATTAGTGGGGGTGGTTATTAAAGTTCTTGTTTGTTGGAGATGCATACTACTGAATTGATGGGTAAAATGACATGATGCCTAGGATTTGTTTGAATAGCCCTGAAAGAGGGAAAAAAATTAGTGGGAAGACATGGGCAAAACAAGATTGGGAAATCTTAAAACTGTTAAATCTGAGTGGTAGATACACAGCTCACTTTACTATTCACTTTATCTTTGTGTATGTTTGAATAACTGTTACACAAAATATCTGCAATATTTTATCATATTCCAAAGTCATATATACAACTAGAGCTCTACAGCTGAAAAACTACATCAAATCCCTAGGCCTTAGGTACATAAAATATCTCAAATAAAACCATTTCCCCGCACAAACACGAACATCCTAAATGACTGTCTACTAGTCGCCTGCTGATCTCCAGTTTCTACTTTTACTTTTCACTGTCTGTCTCCCATATGACAGCGGGAGTTATCTTCCTAAAACATAAACCACATGATGTCAATACTCTGTTCAAGCTCCCCAGTGGCTTTCCATCACACATCGATAAAATAGAAAGTTTTATCGAGGCCTATAAATCCCTAATTAGTATAGCCTCCAGCTTGCTCTCCAATTTCTTTTTAATCTATCATTCCTGCTTTCTTAGCTTAATCCTAATAACCCTGGACTCCTTGTTGCTTTCTCAACAAAGTCAAGTATACTCCTGCCTCAGGACCTTTGCACATAATATTCTCTCTTCCAGGAACATTCTTCCACTAAATTCATGTCTTGTTCTCTCACTTCCTCAAGAGTTATTTCCAATATTAACCCTTCAGAGAATTCTTTTTTGACCCATCTCTCTGGAAGAGCACTCAACAGCCCTCTAAATCCCCTTACCCTACTTGATTTTGTTAATCATAGTAATAACCATTTATGTGATGTCTATATTATGTTTCATATTCACATGATAAATATAAGCTTCATGGAGGCAAGAACAATATTTGGTTCAAAACTCTATCCCTGGTAACTCAGATAGAGCCTGGCACTCAAATACCCATTCTTTGAATTAATAACGATTGAGTGAGAATTAGAATGTAGGTCTTATCTCCAGCCACAGTACTAGGTCATTTTCTCTTCCTTGATTCTTTAGTCTTTCTATCAACCTGTATTAAAAAAACCTAGAAAATTCTAAGTGTCTAAAAACCAATAGCTACAATGTTAACACACATACAACTTCCTAAGTGAACTTACACTCTTTTTAGAGGTGTAGACCCAGAGAAAATAATTCATCAACTGGGAAATTCCCTAAAGATGGCTTTCTCACAAATGTGTTAGAATTATTTGGCTAGAGCAGGAAGCTGCTGGCATTCAATAGTTCCTTCTTGATTGGAAGGCCAAGCACCCCGGGTTCACTTTGATTAGCTGGAGTGTTCCAGGGTAGGATGCTATATGTTTAATCATTTGAAGGAGGAGGCACTTCTCTCCCCTCTTGGTTCATAACCTTAGGCAGAGCTTGAGCTAACCTTAAAATGCAGAAGCTCATGGCTCAGTCGTCACCCACGTGTGTCTGAGCTTTGTATTCTTGCTTTGTATTTTCCCTTTGTACAAACCCTCTGTTTATTTTTATCCACCGGCTTGCTACTCAGCTTTTACCTTTTATCAGAGACATTTTAAGGTAAACCTGAAATTAAGCTGTACATTGGCAGAGAATTTGGCAGACATGAGATATAAATAACTGTATCCCAGGTTTTATTTCAATGCTCCCATTTTTACTTCTCTTCAGGCTAAAGAATGTGAGGACACATGTTCTAATAGTAATACATATATTTTCATTAATTTTATGTGGTACATGACTTGTTAACACTGAATGTTAAGAAGCAACTAAAATAAGTCATCTGTCAAAGGAAAGGTTGCTGGAGAAACAGCAGGCTTTCGGAGATACTAGCATGGGGTCGTGTTGCCACAGTCCTGCGAAGTTTACAAAGCACCTTCTTTCCAATCTGTTACTTCCTTTGCCCCTCACAACAACCTTGCAAGAAAAATTATTACTCTTGATTTACAGATGAAGAGACTGAAGCTTAGAGACTTGACTTAATACTAGAGGACACATCATCCAGAGGACGTGACTGCTGGTTGACCCTCAGGCAGGACCTGGGCAACGTCAGGCTCCTCACCACCTCCCCTGTCCTTGGAATGTACGTTCCCCCCACTGATCCCACACAAAGAACTGCTTCAAGGAAGCAGCCTTGGGAGACAATGTGTTGTAGAGACCATCTGGACTGACCATGTGACTGAACCCAGTAAAGGCCTCTATATAAACAAGATTATGGTGGGTGAGTGCAGAAACTACTGGTCTTGCAGCCACCCTAGAAAAGCCTCATATGTAAGGTCCCTTGCTCATTAAATCTGCCACCTTCCAGTCTGGAGTGGCCTGCCTTCTTCCTTTGCCTCCCCTTGCTCTCCCTGTACTAAGGCCAGTTTCAAATTTTACCCAGGGAGCTTAAGCTTAGACAGGTTTTAAGTGGCATATTATTAAGGAAAAAAGTCTGCTTCTGCTGACCGTCTCTTCTTTTAATGTTGTAGTCTATGTGTTTTCAGTGGGATTTACCCCACCCTTCACTCTACCCCAACCTGAGGGTTAGAGGAACATGACCTTGCCAAGCTAATGAGAGTTCTTCATTCTCCTGTCCACAGTGATTAGTATGGGGGCCCAAACTTGGTGGATCTTATGGAAATATGTCTTCTTTCTCTGTGATCACAGCTTTAGGGAAAACTAGGCCAAAGTTATTTCTAGCTAATTTCCTGGGTCAAATTGGGACAGTATCTTCAATATGAGAAGAAGATTGACCAACAGAAGCAGTTATATATAGAGAGAGATTGAAGTGAAAAAATATCACCTATTGCCCCAGCCAGGTGGCTCAGTTGGTTGGAGTGTCATCAGGTACACCAAAAGGTCCTGGGTTCAATTCCCAGTCAGGGCACATACCTAGGTTTCAGGTTCAACCCCTAGTCAGGGTGCATACGGGAGGCAACCATCAGTGTTTCTCTCTCACATCAATGTTTCTCTCCCTCTCTCTCTAAACATATCCTGGAGTTAGAAAAATAAATAAATAAATAAATAAATAAATAAATAAAGTGAATTTTACCTATTTACCAAAGCAAACTTGAGCTGGACTTCTAGCTAGCCAAGGCACCTGTCCAGAGTAGACTTAGACTAGATGCAAAAGCAGGTCTTCCAATAACCAATTCTCTCTTTCTTTTCACTACACCCAACCAATCCTAGCCCACTGGAATCATGAGTTCATGTCACAAGACTTTTGTCACCCAAAGGTTTTACCTCTCATAATTTGGTATCACAAAGAGCTGGTTGAAGGCCTCCTCCATCACCTACCAGCTCTATGGCCTGGGGCAATTTACTCTGCCCAAAACTCAAGTGTCATTGCTCTAATGGGAGTAACATTAAAATATCTCATAAAGCTTTTACAGCCTAAAAACACCTAACTGGCCATAATAACCACCCAGGAATTTGTAGCTTTCATTATTACAATTCATTACTGAATAAGAGAACTTTGAACGTAGCAATATACAAAATAATTCAGTTGAGTACACAGCTGACCTTTAGCAGTATATGCTGCATGGATTCCCAGGAAATGGGCTGGGGGGAGGAGGGGAGAAGTCCAGAAATTCTACTTATTATTGAAAAGTTGATCCTGATACTAACAACTTCTTGTGCTGAAGAGAAGTGACTTCATGAGAAATAAGGGGGAAGGTTAGTATTTATTGAGTGTCTGCCAGGTATCAAGCTCATCTTAGGCACTATCATAGACAACACATCATTTATTCTCACAGAGGCCCTGTAAGGATGTAGATATTTTTATACCCATTTTATGGAGAAATAAACTAATGTTCTAAATGTGATGCATGAAAACACAGAGTAAGTAGGGTTAGAAGTTAAAAGCAGTCATACCTGTGCTCAGATCTGTGCTCCTTTTATACTGTGCCACCTCTCTGATGGAGCAGTATAGATACCCCCATGTATTTGGAAAACACCTAACTGTCCCCAGAGATGTGGAGAGATAGATAAGCATGGCTCTCATCATAAACTCCTGCATTAAGTCTAATGTCTCACCTCCTGGTGGAAGGGACCCAACACCTTAAATCACTGAACCAAGAGAAATCTTATGCCAATTGTATCCTTAATTCAAGACATCCCATCAGCTCTGCATCAGTTCTTTCCTCATTCTGAAATCCCACCATTGTCCACCTTAACTGAAATAGTTATGGTCACAATGTCAGATTATGTTTCCAAACTTTTCACTCATTAGCTGGGTGATTAAAAGTTTTCTCTGCCTCTCTACCTATAAATTAGAAATAATACTTGCATGTGCACATAATTGAGGTAGTGTTTATTCAAAAAACCCAAAAGAGAGACAATCGTACAACAAAATGAAAATTAATTACACACATGCTTCCTTGTTTTGCTCCATTGAATTAATTGTCACCTCTCCCTTCATCATTCTAATATAAATGTCTAGGGAAGCAAACTGTCTATTTTATCAATTCCAATGCCTGGCCCCATGCTGGATGCACAGCTGGAATCTACTGATTTATGAACCTTTCACTAAACCCTAGACTACTTCTTTCCGGTTCCTTGGCCTCTTAAGATTGGGGTAGCAGTTACAAATAAGGCTTTGAAACAACCTAAAAATAATTTCACAGCACCCACAAGGAGACTCTTCATCAGTTCCCACATTTCTGCCACCCTTCCATTGTGAAGAAATCACATAAAGCTGTGTCAGTAAATGCTGTTGATGTGATAAAGTGGACAGTATTTTTAGCACATGTCCTGTTCTAACTGCAAAACGTCTTCAGATGTTTATATAACCCGCAGCTGTCTTGGGAGGACTGTATCATCAGGTAGCATTTGCTCTTATTGCTCTTACTGTGGCTCCACTCCAAACATTCTTCTTCGCCCTGCAAGACTACCTTGGCCTTAGCTATACTCAAACACTGTAAAATAAAAACTTCTGCTTTCCCTGTTTATTAAATTATCCAGGGCATTGTTTTTTGGGATAAGTCCCTAAAAATAAAACCAAAGCCCAAACCATGTTAGGTGGTCCAATCAATTTTGGAAATGCTGCATGTTTACGAAACTTCTTAGAGAGTCCTGATGTTCATTTGCATATTTAAAATTCATAACAGACCTGACCTAAAGGAATCTTTTAACTTAATTTAACATAACTCTTCCCCTTGTGGACCTTGTTTAGATAATATTAGAAAACAGTAAAGAATTACTGTTGATTTTATTAGGAATAACAATGTCTGTAGCGGGTGCTGTGATGGGCAGCCCTGATCCCCCTTCAGAAATTAGAAATTATTTCCTGTGCTTCTAGGAGTACAGCCAGCTAACAGCCATGTGCTGTTCAGCTTCCAGAAATTGCCACTGGCTAAAGAGAGGACCTACTTCAAGGTTATACCTGCTTCCTGAGGAGAGCCTGGTCAATATGGGAGCAGGGCAGGAATGCAGAGGCCCAGCCCACTTCCCCAGACTCTGGACAACTAAGAAGTGTCTCTCGGCTTTGGACCTTTCCCTGGGGGCCAGCTGAGTCCTGTCAAGAGACTGCCTTTTCTTCCTTTGATCCCTCCTACAGATGCTAATGCGGCAGTTTCGCAACGCCGCCTGCTACTCATCTAAGAGTTGGCTTTCCAGGGAACCCAGCCTGTAACAATGCCATGGGGGGAGTTTTCTACCTATTGGACATACACCCTGAAGAATTTAAAGAACTTAGAGAGAATATGATGTCTCATGATTGCAAAGAAAAAATGAGAAGGGAGAGAGGCAAAAAGACTGGCAAAATGTTAGTAATGGTCAAGACTGAGCTTTGAGCACATGGAGGTTCATCGTAACATTATTCTTTTACGTATGTTTGACATTTTTTATTATAAGATGTTTTCAAAATATTATTTCCCAAGCTTCCAGAGAATTCTCTTTTCAAGGACTATTGTTATCATCTTGGGATAAATGCGATGCACCTTCGGGCTTAACTAGGGCTTAACTAAGCCAGGAGAGTTCCTCCAGCCCTCCCTGTGGCGCAGAATAATTGCACTCAGGCGGGTCTAAGGTTTCTGATGGCTTCTTTCATGCTCATGAAAATGTCCCAGGTGCTGATGACCTCTCAGCCTCTTTAGCTCCACAGAAAACCAGCCCAGGGATGGACAGTGGCCTGGAAACCAGCTGCCTGATGGCAGACCCGCCGCTGGAGGAGCCTAAATGTGCAGCGCTCGGGCTGCGAGCCTCCCCAGGACGCAGGCGAGAAGGCTGAGGGGTGAGCCTCAGGAAAAGAGCCGAGAAGGCGAAGCCAATTAACTCTGAGCCGCCAGGACGGCTGGAAACCAGGAGCTGTAATTACTTCTCATCTGGGACATGAGCCTTCCTTGAAATCCTGCGCCATGACCCGGGGGCAGCTCAGGGGATCTGTGCAAATAAGAGGGACACGGTTCCTTTCCTCTGGGGCCTGAAGCAACCCGGCTGGGCCTGTCAGCAGCTCGCAAACGGAAGGATGCTATGAATAAGGGAAGGCTAAGGGGTCTGCCGTGGGGGCCGGGCACTCCATCAGGTTCCCTTTCTCCGAGGAGCCTGACCTGGGCAGCTCCTCTCACCCAGCCGCCTGCTCTGCCCAGGCTCCGCCTCCCCTGGTTCCCTCTGAGGCCTCCATCAGCTTCTGGGCTTTGGGAGACCCGCTCTGAACTGAATTTGTGTCTCTCACTGAACCACTTGTAAAGCTTCTTCTGTGAGCCATGTTCCCACTTTAGGCGCTGATGTGCCCCCTCGGGATGCTCAGGGGGCCCATTTCTCCCCAGGGTTTCTGGTTGACGTGGGCAGACACTGCTCCGTAGAGACCATCTGGCACAGCAGCATTTGATAAAATTTTCACTTCCACCCTTCATGGTTGGGAGGAAACAGTTTTCTCCAGAAGTCTTCTTTGCTCTTCATTTTCACAGACAAGTCTCCCAATCAAGAGGACCTTTGGGCCAAGAGCTTGTCAATGTAGGAAACTCCAAACCTGAAGGAAATTTATATAATTCACTGGAGCCAAAGAGAGGTTACACCTGGGAGCAAGAGCTCCACAGGCTGAGATAATGCTTCAGACAATGACAGTTCAGTGTCTTTTGTCATTTAGGATTAAGGAGGGAACATCAGGAAGACTGCCAGTCTTATGAGGACAGGTGTGAAAGGGGTGTTTCAACGGTGTGTTAACCTAGAGGCACAGGAACAAAGGACAGGGCTTGCTTAAGGCAAAGATAAGCCTTTTATGCCCTAGCTGGTTTGGCTCAGTGGTTAGAGCATCAGCCTACTACTGAAGGGTTCCAGGTTCGATTCCAGCCAAGGCCACGTACCTCGGTTGCAGGCTCAGCCCCCCCAGAGGTGCGTGCAGAGGGCAACCAATCGGTGTGTCTCTCTCACAGCACTGATATTTTCCGTCGTTTCCTTTCTCCCACCCCCATCAGTGACAGACCTTGTTCTGCTTGCCCACTGCTGGTCCGTAGTGCCTGCAACTGTACCTGGCATATGGTGGGTGCGTAATAAATAGCTGCTGGATGATTTATTAAGTAATTTTGTTTTTCATCTTCTTAATAACCCGAAGGGACACATTATTAGTCCCTCTTCACAACGTAGTCAAAGGGAGGTCTAGAAATTAAATAACCTGAACAAGGTCTCAGATCTCGGATGGAACAGGCTCAGGATCCCAACCTCGCCCCCGCTGACAGTCAGGTTGGTGAGACCTCCAGGGAGACGAGAGACCAGGTCTATATGGGCCTGTGGCATCTCTGGATGTAACTTTGCTCTCTAACTGGAATGTGAAACGGAGATTTTAGAGATCAGCTCATTTCATGCTACTCATTGAGTTCCCGTCAGGGAGTCAGTCCCCACTCCGCGCCACGGCCACCATTCCAGCTGTGAGGGCCACGAGCGCCCAGAGGTGCAGGAGGAGCGCTGGGCACAGGCTGGGCTCCAGGCCTCCTCAGCTCTGCGCCAGGACCCCACGTGCACCTGCCTGGGCCCCCCTGGGGGGCGCTGTTTTCCATTCCCATATTATTAAACTCTCTGCCGACTCTTTATTTACTGTACTGAGATTAGCTGAAGGTGCTGAAAAGTTATTCCTCCCAGAGGGATGAGTTGTTTGCCCTCAAGGAGTTGTTGACTCACGGCTTCTCTTCCTAATTAATAGATGAATCGAAATGTGAAATACTGTAACTAAGCACCAATCTGGGAGTTCACAAGGATGAGACAGAGAGGAGGCGCTCGGGTTTATGCTGCTCCTGTGTCCAGTGTGTTTCCCCCTTTCTCTCTCTCTCTCCTTAGAACACTCCCACCCAAAAATAAAACCCCACTTGGGAACCCTCAATATCTGATGAGTAACAAACAGAAAGGGCATCGGCCAGGAATCTTCCAGCTCTAAAGATGCTAAAAAAAAAAAAAAAAAGTCCTGAAGAAAATGTACCAACTTGCTCCCAGTGTTTATCTCCGGGCGGAGGCGGGCGTCTAGGATAAATTGCTTGCCCCTCTGCTTGTTTCTGCAGTGATTTCCTGTAGGAGGCCTGCATTACTTCCACAGTGTTGGGGAAAATGCTGTAACTCTGGAAAGAACAGGAACCGGTAGGGAGAGCTGCAGGGAACTGCTCAGGGCCAGGTTGCACAGCCACATGCAGAGCTGGCTTCAGGGAGCCGAGCAGGGAAAGGTCCTACATTGAAAGCTTTTGCCATTCAAAGCAGGACTAAGACTGTGGGCTCTTCCCTTGTGACAGCAGGAAGATGGAGGGACCTGGAGCTGGGAGGGGGGGAAAACAACCCAGACCCAAAAGAGGAAATTATTTTTATAAGCACCTTTGACTTGGATCGTGGGTGCATTGCTCTGTTTCAAAGGAGGTGTCACTGGGCACAGCTTCAATGCCTCCGGCAGGTGGCAGGAAGCCTCTTGCCAGCCACTGGGCTCTGTTTGTTTCCTTTGTGCCAACTTTGCCTGTCCCCCATCAAATGGTTAGCAGAGGAAGGAGCCCCAGGAACGGTTCAGAAATAAAGCCCAAAGAAAACAGTATGTAAAAGCGAAATAATAAAGCCCTAGAAAAACCCAGGCAAGAAAGGAGAGAAAAATGTTCCCTTCTGCTCTTAAAAAAGTGGGAAAAACAGTAGTTGGAAAAAAGGCAAAGCAACCCTCCTGCTTTCCTGTTTGTAAATATTTTCTTCACCCTGTACTCTCCTACCACCCTCTGAGAAAGTCTGAAAATGAAACTCTTTTTCCCTGAGCTGTGCTGGAGACCCACTCCAACCTCTCCTGAGCCCCAGGGGGGTGGGAGTGAGGGAAGGAGAATGTCGGCCAGCTTGCATTTCAGCTTGGATTTCACATCTAGCAACAGAGAAAGCGAGTAGGCTTGTTCGCCCTGGCATGCTAAGAGCACTGGGGGAGGGCAAGCCCAAGGCCAGACTCACCAATAAAAACACGAGCCCACAGCTAGATGTGAGGAGCCCAAGGACACAAAACAGGAACAATCAGGGCTTTTCCTTGGAATAGGACGCAGTTACCCAGGGCTGTCCCTGCTTGGGTGCCTGCGATGGGTCGGCTTTGCTGGGCTTAAAAACCTTGGTCCAGGGACTGATTCAAGTTGGCTGCTCTGGCAGCAGGGAGAGAGCTTTACAGACCTCAGAAAGAGGGGAAGACAGCCAGACCCAGTGAAAACGGAAGTGTTTCTGAGGCTCATTTATCCATTTCCTTTGACAAATTGTACGTGTGGCCTTGGGACATTGGGCCAGGCCAGGGATACATGGGGATCAAAAGCACATGTGTGCTCACCCTCTCACTGCCCATGGAGCTTATTCACTAATCAGGAAGGCAGACAGTAATCATATGCACATCATATACAAATGAGTCGAAAATAAAACTACAATAAGGGATGTGAAGCACTGGAGCTCTAGAAAGCTGACCCATTGCAGCCATGCCCTCCCTGTCTGAGTTCTGGCCTGCTGACAGATGCAGAAGATTCTGGGAGATGAACATGGTAACGAGCTGGCCTACAGTGTGGGACAGGTTAGCAGCAACAATGAGCTGCCTCGCTACAGCGTTTCTGAGGTTGGACCTGCACAGGTGACACTTACCCAGGATCATTGCACTGAACAGATGTGGGGAGGAAACAGGCCCCAAAAGGCTGCCACCGATGATTATCAGGCACCAACCGGACAAGTCACCCCGCCCCCTGAGGGGATCAGTGCAAATTTGGAGGGCAGGGCTGTTTAGGAGAAATTCTTCCTCTTTGATTGCAGGAGTGGGAATAGCATCTCTCCCCTACATTCCGTGTTTTTCTCCTTTTAATCCACTGGGCTTGGCTAGTAAGTGTATAGTCAGCCAGCGCCCGGGGCTGTTTGCCACAGGAAGGCTCAGCAATCTGTGCCATGAACTCTGACCTTCATAGGCGCAGAACCCAACATAACCTCTGCTTTTTTGGGTATCATCCTGGCATCGTTAGGGCATGTTAGACTTTGCCACCAGAAGGTCCTAAAATGGATCTGAAGAATATACTAATAAAACTAACTCATAGACCACTCTATACCCATTTTCTATTCTCTTGTGTATCCTGAATTGTGTCATTTATTAACAAACTCTAAAGCCTCCTGTGGGTGAACCACTGCTTGGGAGTTAGAAGTACAATACCTCGGCCACAGCTTGTGTAGTTCACAGCCAGATCCAAACTCTGACTGTGTGTTGGGGAGTGACCCCGAGAGCATGTGGATAAGCCTCATCGTCCACATGGATGATCACAAATCCGGGAATAACGGTTTCCTCCTTTGTCCCTCGATGCAGTTCTAAATACCAGCCTCTCCTAGGCCACACCCGGATGATTTAAGACTAGGCGCTGTCACCCCAGAACTCTCCGCAGCGTACACACGGGGCTTAGTTGTACTTTGAACTCCTGACTTACAGCTTCGAAGAAGAACCATGTAAATGCTAAAAATAACACTTCTGTCCACAAGAATCTTAGAAGAGGTTCTCTTTTTCTTACAATAATTTCTTAAGAGTTGTTTCTGCTCTTGAGACCTCCACATAGAATAGTGCTGAACCCAGCAGAGCTGAACTAGGTACTGTGTGACTCACCCCACAGTATAGGAGAGTGAACCACATGAGTGCGAGTTCATACCCGGTGCAGTTGTGTGCACTATGCACAGTGCGAGTTAATACACAGAACAGTAGTGTGAACTACGCACAGTGTGAACGAATACACTGTATGCTAGTGTAAACTCTCGGCATGCACTAATACGAAGAGTATTAGTGTGAACTATTAGTGCTAGAGTTATTGAGAGAACCTAGAAATTGACCTGGCCAATAGTAATCACTGATGATAATAATACTAACAGTAAATAGCAACAATAATAATAGCTGTCACTTAGGGTTCTTACATGTTCACATGCTCACAGTAAGCCTGCAGAGCTATCATCTTCTTTAATCTTCACAACAATCCAATATTGCAGATACTCTCATTCTGTTGATACTATTTCATTTTGTCAGTTGAAGAGACACACCCAAAAAGTTAGAATAACTGACCCAAGAGTACTAAGCTATCACAGTTGACCCTTGAACACAGGTTTGAATTGCACAGGTCCACTCATACGTGGATTTTTTAAAAATAAATACAGCCATCCCTTCCTATTTCTGAGTTTCATATCTGCAGAGTCAACCAAATGTGGATCAGAAACAGTATTTTCACATTCCCAACAGCAGTTTCCCAGCAGCAGATTCCCAACATCAGTGTGAAAATACTGTTTTTGATCAGAGGTTGGTTGAATCTGCAATGTGAAGGGCAGACTGTAGTTAAGTTTTGAGGGAGTCAATAGTTATATGCAGATTTGGGCTGCAGGAGGTCGCACCACAACCCCCATGTTTTCCAAGGGTGAACTGTCAGAGACAAGTCTGAATTCAGATCCCAGCTCCAACAACGACTAGCTACGTGACCTTGAGTAAATTACTTCCATGTGCCTCAGTTTCTGCATCTGTGAAATGGAGTAATAATAATTCCTTCTTCACAGGGCTATTGTAGAATTACATAAAATATTATATGTAACGAGTTTAGCACAGGGCCTAGCATACAGTGACGGGCTTTTATATTATGTACAAGTGAGATGAGAAGAGGGTAAGGCTGACACCTTGTAAAAACTGAGTCAGGCATCTAAACAGAGCTTTCACTTGGATCAAAAGCACCATGGAGACAAATTGCAATAACACGACTTTTCCTCAGGAAGCAGCGATGCATCTTATGCAGTATATAAACAGCGTTTAATACAGTCTCCAAAATTTTATGAATCATAACAACCATCACCAGTGTACCTTTTTTAGCCCTAATTAAATGTACAGCATTAGTCAAAGAACTTTAGACATTACAAAGAGGTAAAATACCAAGGGTCCCTCATTTGAAAGATTAATGTAACTCGTCTAGTTTCCATTGCTCTTCAAATATTATAGGAATGTTCGTATATCATTTTCATTATTTCTGCCGCATCTGCATACAACATGTTTTAATATAAATTTTCTCCAAGTTGAATCACACTTTTACTAATTCAGGCTCTGTTGAATTAGTACCATCCATAACAAGTACCATCCAAACATGACCTTAAGAAATTCAAGATCATACTAAAATAGAGAGTTTAAGAAAAATTACACAGCGGGTTTACATTTTAAGGAGGCCATTGAACTAGTCATAGAAATTTATGTGAAGTCCAACACTACTGGGATCTTTTCAATACTCGCCTTCAAGTCATCAGCTTTCACCTCCACGGGCACAGAGAAAACACGACCTCTCAGAGCCAATCGTTTCACGTTTGTGCTCAGATTCAGCAGGAGACGGAAGCTGCGTCACTTCACTGCAATAGCTTCAATGTGTCTAACTCGATGCAAATGGTGGGCCTCATAATTGCAAAATCTAACTTATGATACACGCTTTCTCTTTGAACTAGGAATCAACTTCATTCATTATCAGGGAGACGTAAATAAAAACCACAAATGCAAAACTACTAGATATCCCAGAGAACGGCTAAATTTTAAAAAGGCAGACAATATCAAATGTTGGTAAAATATGGGAAACAGCTGAATTGTCTTAACTGCCACAACAAAGTAAGTTTGTGCAAATAGCCTGGATGCAACAGCAGCAGTATCCATCAAGCCAAACCCAAGGCTATCGCACGAACCAACCAGTCCATTTCCAGTCAAACAGCCAACAAAACTGGGCATATGTGCACCCAAACCAGCACAACCTGGCCATTCACCGCTGGCAGGGGCCATGATCTGTGGTATAATCCATCACAGAAAGCGGCGCAGCAGCGAGAGGGAACAAACCGCAAAGGCCCGTCGCTCTACCGGTGCATCTTACAAACATAACGCTGGGGAAAGTGGCCAAACACAACGGCTTCTGTTCCGATTCCACTTACCTGAATTTCACTTGTTCCATATGTAGGTTTTAATTCAATAACAAACTCTAACCATACAAAGAAGATCCCTGCCTCTGTTTCCGAGATGCATCGAATCAACCACCCTATTTCAATGGCTTCTGATGTAATGACTTTTATGTAAGTATATTATTTCATTTGCTCAGACTTGACCCAAATTGAATCACAAAAAAGTGAATTTCAGGCAAGGGGTACTGGTTGAAATTTGTAAGTAAAACCAGCCCTTTCTCTAAGTTCAATACACACATTCTGATATGGTGTCTCCAGCCTTTCTTTGGATAGAGCTCCTCTGTTCTCAGCTGAAGAGTGTGCTCTGTTCTAAAACAAAGACTTACCTGAAACATTTAAGGCTCTGTTATTTTAAAGAAACATAATCTGGTGCAGAGATGGCAAATACGCATCATACAGACGACCACCCTGCACTCTAATGCTCAGGGCGGACGCGACTAATCGGCCACACATGCTACTGCGTTCCGCTGCTCGACCGCCTCGGTCTGCATTCAGACAGCACCCCGGGAAGGCAGGGGTTCCAGGGCAGGGTTGATGGAAGACACGGGGATACTTTCTGTTTTCCGCCGCCTATTTCATTGCCCATTTCACCCAACCAGTTGTTCTGCTACACGGTTGCCTACCTGTTCTGCTGCTCCCTCGGGATCAGTCCAATCCATTAGGGCAGGAGATCAGTACAGGCCACCAGGAGGGCAGATGCACCTTTTAGGGCTCAGGGTTCGAGGTTCCTTCCAGGCAGCATTACGAGCACGGGCCATGCCATGGAACAGGGACGTGCCACTACATTATTTCCTACCTGGCTCCAATCATGGGAGAAGTGAAGTGTCAGCTGGACACGGGGACTTCCTCTAGAGCTCAGCACCAGGGACTCCAATTCTTCCCCTTTCCCTGGTTGTGAGAAATCCCTTTCAAACTCCTCCCTAGACCTTCCCCCGGGAAGCCTTTCAGGACCACCTGTGGCCCTCTTTAATTTCTCCTTACTTGGCTTGCAGATGTTTTTTCTAATTATAATGCTATTGTAGTCAGGTGATTTCTCTTAAAACCAGGGCAACAGGGGAGCTTCGGCCAAACCCTTTCACTCACAATTCCTTCTGGGCTCTCAGCTTCTGTCACCTGTTCCATAAAAAGTCTAAAAACTATTCCATAGCCCACCAATCTTATATCTCTCCTCCACAAGGTCTAACCTGAACATCTTCTTTGAAAAACTTCCCACCTTTATCTCCTCGATGCTTTTCCGCTTCCTGTATATTAGCCTTCCTCTGACAAGACACCCCCTGCGTGACAACCAGCCGGTGCTGGCCAGTCTGCCGTCCCCTCCCCTGTTGACTGCTCTGTCACCTCGTGACCCTCTCGGCCTGCTTCCTCCCCGTGACTCGCCTCTGCACTGCTGCCCACTTGCCTGGCTTCAGATTCACCCACCGGATCATCCAGTCTGGTTTTGCTCCTGTAGAACCAGCCACGCCGCTCCTCTGCGACAACGGTGTGATGTGCCCGTAGGACGACGCAGGTGCTCGGTGTGCGGGGGTAATATTTGCAGGAGGAATGGCTCAGAAAAAGAAACGCCACCAGAGCGCGGCAGAGACGCCTAGCTTTTAAGCAAGAAACGGTTGAGCTGTCAAGACACCCGAGCCTTAGAAAACCCCAAAGGGTAGGCCCCGCTCACATATTAGTTTCCCCCTGGCTCACTCAGCTCCAGCTGTAAGAGCCTCATGGGAGGCTCTTCCAGAACACAGCACCCAGGGCTTCTGCGCTTGCAGTTCCTTCTGCCTCGATGGCTGCTCCCCAGGAATCTGCATGGTTTGCTCCATCAGCCTTCACACCTTTACTTAAGCACCCCCTTCTCAGTGAGGGAATCTTTATTTTTCTCTGATGACTCCGTCTAAAATATAAAACTCCATCCCCTCTACTTCCCATTACCCTTTCCTGCTTTACTTTCCTCTGTAGCAGTTATCGCCTTTTGCAGTAGTGTAAATTTTAGTGATACTTACCGGTCTGCCTTCTCCGGGTGTCTCCCCAGGACACAAAAGCCGCTTGAGTGGAGGGATTTTACCGTCTTTCTTCACTGGTGGGTCCCCTACAGCAGAGCCTGGTGCATCAATACAGATTTGCTGAATGAGGAATAGATTAGCTGACGATAAACAGTTGAAGCAGGAAGAGAAAACATATTAAAATGTGTCTCAGTCAGTTTGGGCGTCTATAACAAACACCCCAGACCGGGCAGGGAAGGGCTTAAGTAAGACATTGATTTCTCACAGTTATGGGTGCTGGGAAAGCCAAGATCCAGGTGCTAGCTGACTGGGCCCCTGGTGAGGGCCTGCTTCCTGGCCTGCAGGTAGCACCTTCTGGCTGTGTGCTCTCGTGGCCTTTCCTCAGTGCACGTGTGTGACATCTCTCCCTTCACTTTTTTATATGAGCAGTAATCCCATCACAAGGGTCCTGCCTTCAAGACCTCCAGACCTCATCTATACCTAATCCCTTCCCAATGGCCCACTTCCAAAGACAATCACAGTGGAGGTTAGGGCTTTGACACATGAATTTGTGGGGACACAAACATTCAGTCCATAACAGAATGTAAGCTTCATGAGGGAAGGGATTTTTGTCTCTTTGTTCACTGATACAGTCCCAACATCTCGATAGTGAATGACATATAATAATCACCTAGGAAATATTTGTTCAATAAAAACAAGAGAAATTGTCCGTAATGTAACTGCTGAGCTAAAATATAATGTCACCATCAAATCACAGAAGTGGCATTCATATATGTTATCAGATTTTTACCCTCTAAACATTATAGGATAGTTTATCAACACTATTAGTTAAGATGTTGATTTTTGTGCTGGTAATAAAGACCCAAAGAAACCAGAAGGGTAAACATCACAAGCTGGAGGGATGTTTATTTCTCTCTCAGGTAATAATCCCACCCACTGTGGCACTTCTATTCTGCCAAGAGGCCTGGACACTGTCTATTTCATTGCTCTCCTGTCTCTAAGGTGCAGCCTTTGTCTCTGGTCCAAGACAGCTTCATTTCTTTTTCTGGAAACAGACAAAGGAGGTAAGGAGATGACATGCACACTCCTTCCATTAAAGGCATAGCTAGAAGTTATACTCAAAACTTTTACTCACTTCCCATTGGCTACAACTTAATCACATGGCCATGCTCAGCTGCGACTTAGAATGGAAAATGTAGTCTCTATTTTGGGATAAATCTGGGCTTCAGTTATTATAGAAGAAGAGATAAATAGATCTGGGGGAAAGCTATCAGCTTATTCCATAGCATGGAGTTTAAAGTAATTATTTAGAATTAACATAGACTTTGTATAAATAGGATCATGCACAGACGGAGGTTCATTATACTCTTTCCTCTGCCTATGTTTATGTTTGAAAAGTTCACCATTAAGAGTTCTAAAAATTAATTGTGTCAGCATATGTTATGGGATTTTGTTGTTTAAGTTAAAAAATAGGATCTGGCAAGGTCCAGTAAGTAAACAGAGGCCTAATCGTGCTTGCTTATAGGGGCTTTACCTCTCTGCTGTACTGGGAGTCATGGGAATGAGCCTAAGCTGGCCGACTGGAGGGTGGACTCCAGTGGCAGCGACTGCAGGGGCCTCCGCGGATGGCCTGCCAGCTGCCAGGTGCGTGAGTGAAGCACCCGAGGTCATCCAGCTGCTCCCTCAATACTAGCAACCGCCGACCCTCGAGGAGCAGCATCGGAGGAGCCGAGCTCGCCTGGATAGCATCAAAGGACAGGAAGGGGCTGTGAGCTCTGCAGGGCCCTGCGGGGCTCCTGAGAGATTGCACAGCCTTTGTGGCACTGACTAGGCGTCATCCGAGCCAGCCACCAACACAGGGGCAGGAACAAAGCAACCAAACAAAACTGACATGATAATGGTCACCCTTCTTTGAAGTACTTCAACCTCCATGTTATTTCTGGTGGCCCCACAGAGAACACAAATACCTGGAGTGAGGATGCTGCTTCTTTTTAAAGAGCATCATCTGCCACTTAATAAATCCAAATTTTGATTTCGTAAGTATCCCTTTCCTCTTGCAGGTTTTCAGCTCATCCCTACCCTGGGTCTCCTACTAACAAGCGGTTCCTGTGCCCTTGCAAACGAGGCAGCGTTTATTGGGGCGTCGCTTCTCAGAGGATGGCTCGCTGGCTCCAAGGGCTAACCCAGACTTGCCCGCTCAGGAGCTTAGGCACCTCAGAGCCTGGAGGAAACTGAGGCCCACTTCCTTCGTTTATGCAGCGAGGAGAGTAAGTTCTCTAAAACCAGCTCGGGGAAGGGTGCGGCAAAACGTAAGGGGAAATGACCTCTACACACATCAGACTTTTCAGGTTCTTACTACTCCTTAGGCTTAATGTTTATGGGGCTATAGGGACACGCTTTCCTTAACTTCTGTAAGGCTCCCCTGGTGATCAAATGAGGCTGCATTCGGAATTTCACCTGGGTTCTTCTGCCCCTGGTCGTTACACGCCCTCCAGCTCCCCTGTGTGTGCTGTGTCCTTGTAAACTCCTGGGAGTTCGCCGTGGTTCTTCCTGAGCACCCACCAGTTTAGTCCTTTCAGATACGAGGTGCTTTTACCAGGGTTAGTCTTGCTCCTTCCCTCCCTAGTAATCTCCAAGACCTCAGAGGCTCGCAAAGCGGTCGCCACAATTAGGGACACCTCTCCAGGAGAAGGACAGTGACCGAAGACAGACACGGACGATGCTACTATACACAATTTCTTCTCTTGCCTTGGGTCCCTGCTTCTCCCGCCCTCCCATTGGCTCAGCTGTTTTTGCCTGCACATCAGTCCTATTCTTTTTAACCGAGTGTACATTGTCACCTCAAAGCATCGGTCTTAGCTGAGAGTGCTGGCAGCTGCCACCTCCACAGTGAAGGGGAGGCAGGGAGTCACTCAGCCCTTGGGTCTCGGCGCGGGGCTCCCGGGGCTCCCCCGTTGGCGAGGATTCGACGAGCTCGCCCCCCTGACTGGTTTCTTCAGAGCCATCAGACGTGAGTCCACGACTCCGGGCTGGAAGATAACTTGAGGAAAGGACATTACACCCCAGCCTCGTTCTCTGATTCTGAGGCATTCTCCTTTTTTTTTTTCTTTTTGCTTATAATGTCTTGCCTTCCCTTTGCTATCTTCCTATTATTAATATCAATAACTAGTTAGGCACAATAGTAACACTGGGAAATTGCTTTGTTAACAATCTCTTCCAACCGATTCCAATTTAGATGATTCTTGAAAGAAACAAACACTTTCCTCCGGCGCGGAGGAACCATTATTGTTGACATTGCCCTAGAGCGTCACTCCCCTCTCTACATGGTGAGCCTTATTCTTGAACCGAGCTGGTATCTCCCATGTCTTCCTTCCCTCATTATAATTCTGTGTAAGGAGGTGCTTCTGCCCTCTGTGCTAATAAACTTACCCCATCGCTCCTCTGTGTCCAGGCACCCAGGAGCTCTAGGAAGGACGCAGCTCCTTCCAAGTCTAAAATAGCCACCAGCTTCTATTTAAGCTCCTGTGATCATCTCTTCTCACAACCTTATGTGAAAAATGAAATAACATGGATTAGCGAGCGAGTTCAATCTTTAGGTTACTTGATTTGTGTCATTTGCTAAGACTGCGGATTAGTCCTAGATATAGAAAGAGCATGGTTGGGATTTGGTGCAGGTACAATGTGAACTCTGAACTTGAGAAATGTCACCATATAGTCATCTTTCATGGGAGGGAAAATAAAGAATATTGTAATTGGCTCTATGTTCTCATTTCTCATTAGATTTCTTGCTTTTCTTCTTGGTTCTCTGTCTTATTCTTGGATCTTAATAAACTCATAATAGATTGTTTACTGCTTAAAATTGCTTTGTTTTAGGCCTTGAACTATAAACCAACGGAACAAACATTACCAGTCGATCAAACATACCAAGTCTTTGCTATAAAAAGAGAGAAAAATATTCAGGATGTTCCAGACATAAAACTAGTCCAAGTTTTAATCCTGTTTCATAGAAATTAGACACTTGGCTCTAAATTTAGCTGGATCTGACCTGTTTCACCTAGACTTACTTAACATTAACAATGAGGAAAAACTTTAATTCCCCCAATTCCTGCTTATTCCTACTATTAATAAGAAATCATTTACTTAATCTTTACCCCAGGAGCACTTTCACTATAGTTTCAAAAGTTAGCATGGAGAATTCTGCTTGAACTGTTATAATTTATTAAGAAAAATTGATTTTAAAAGAAATGGAAATTAAGCAACTTGTAAATACTATGTGGATGAACTATTCATTTTTAAAAGAAAATTCAAAGGTACAGTATACTCAGCTCATGAATTTGTCCTAAAACTTGTAACTTTTCTTTAAAGAGATGTGAAGTAGCACATGGCCAGGAAGTGGTCTTTATTAAACTGAAAAACTCGATCCTGAGTCACAAGCCTTTCAACTTTCCTCTAGACAAAGAAAGAGATAATTTATATTATTTCCGTTTTTTTTCCATGAAGGGGAGGCCATAGGCTCTGAATTGCTGAGCTCAGTGCCCAGGTTGCACAGAACAATGCATTACAGATCCTTCCATCAGCATCTCACAGGCCTTCCTTCATACCCATTAAAACACCACCGAGCCATTTCTGTGCAGATAAATACAGAGTTTGGAGTGAGATTAAGAAGTTAACCTCTCTGCAAATGTCTTTCCCATGTGTTTAGCTTTGTCTTACTTGTTTTGGAATCCATTTAGCACCACACATTTAAGATAGAGGGAGCTGGACACTCACTCAGGTACTTAGCAGCTCTGACCATACCACTCAAGCGAAGAGAGCTTCTATTAAAAAAAAAAAAAAAAAAAAGTTTTTATTAATTTCAGAGAGAGGAAGGGAGAGCGGGGAGAGAGAGAAATATCAATGATGAGAGTCATTGATTGGCTGCCTACTGCACACCCCTTACTGGGAATCGAGCCTGCAGCAGGGATATGTGCCCTGACTAGGAATCAAGCCATGATCTCCTGGTGCATAGGTCGACACTCAACCACTGAGCCATGCCAGCCCGGCAAGAGAGCTTCTTGACATGTCAAAGGAAGGCACAGCAGAGCCCTATGAGCAGCTAAGAGGACTATCTCCCGTGAAACTCTTTTGACCAAGAATTTGGTCCACAGTCAGCATGTGTGTCATCTGTAGGCACAGAGCACAGGGACTGGGGCACATTCGACCTGAACCCAGGCTGGGGAATTCAGGTACTTTGATAATGAGAGTACATTGGCAAGGGCCGGTTCCCAAGGAGAGAGCTGAGTTAGGGAAATAGCATTGGGAATAAATCCAGCTCCTAAACTGGCTGTGAAAAACGATAACTGATATTTGGAGATATAGGTTAAAATAATTTTTTAAAAAATATTTCTGTTTTATAACCTTAACTCCATACTCAAGTCCAGAAAGAGGGAATTCCAGAGGTCTGCAGCCAAGAATCTCAAAGCCAACTTTCCTTCCAAACACCTAATAACTGTATGAGATCATGTGCAGCACAAATCTTAGCCTTGAATATATTTCCCTACCTCTAAGTGCCCTCAAATATTTAGTTTAACCTTTACTACTGAAGGGGAGGGGGAAATTTCCCGTTCCCTCTTAGTTCTCTGGCTGGCCTGATAATTAAATTGCCATGAGGCAGGTTATCAGGAGAAAATAACCAAATTTAATTACATGAGATGGGGTCTGAGGAAAAACTGGGCAGCTGAGGCTTATATGTCATATAGAGTTGAGGAGAAAGGGGTGCGGAGGTAGGTTAGGATTTCAAAGGAGAGAAAGGTATTTGCATGCAGGTGGAAAAGCAACTTTTTGGTAAATGTTTGCTGAGCCATTTTTAACACTGGGACACAGAGAAGACATTGATCAAAGGGACCTGCTCTGTCCCCCCCTGTCTATCACACCTAGTTCATGTGCAACTATAGCTGTCTATGGCGATAGCTCCATTCCTGAAGCAGGTTCTCTCTCTAAATTTTTTTAGGCAGTTAGGGGGAAGGTCTAAGATTCTTTTTGAGTCTTTTGTTTCTTAAAATAATCAGTAGCCCAAAGAGGCATATTTGGGGGTAACTCTGCTGCTCTTCTCTATTGTGTTCTTTCTGCCTTGAGTGGTTTCAGAATGAAGGGGGATGGCATCCACCTGAAAAAAGAGAGTGTAAGTGAATAAATAAGGTGAGTCTGACACTGCAGAGGAGTTGGGACCACAAGGAGCAATGAGACATTGTCCCTGATCTTGAAGAACCTACAGGCTAGTGAGAGAGAAACAGAAACGAAGAAGCCTAGCATTTAACTATAACAGGGGATATATGATACCCTGGGAGTTCCCGACAGACCTCTTAGAAGGACCATTGTGTCTGAAATAAGCTTTAAAGTCACAGGTAGAAAAGTACCTCCATGAGGGCAGGGTTAAAAACCTCCAGCACTCTGCTCTTTCATAAAAGCAATGAGAAAACTGGAGAAATATTGTCAAAAGCACACTTTTCAGAATGGTGAAAATTAACTAAAGGCTTGCAACCTGAGGAGGGTTTAAGTAGAAACATCTGCATTTCAGTAAGAACAGTGAGATTTCCTGGGCCTTAACTCCCCTTACTCCCACCCCCCTCTCCCCAGCTCTGCAGTAGCCTTGAAAACCAGCAGCCTCACAACCCCACTAGCGTTGGAAAGCAGCAGCCCAGCAGACCCTGAAGTGGGCACAATGGGTATGAAGCACAGCAAAAAGCCCTATCCCCAGAGAAGTGTCATTATTTGAGCTCTCTGGCAGCTTTCCATAGAAACCCCAGTCCCAGGCCTGGTATTCAGGTGCCCTGACTCAGTTCATCAGTAGGAAAATTCCTAACTCCAGGGCATTTGTCCGAAGCAATCAGCAGCAATTGTTGAATATCACAGCTGCCTGAGCTTGGGATACAAGTTGGGAAATAATAGGCTTCTCAAAAAATTTAAAAGAAAATTCTAGGGAATAAAATTGTATAGAGGATTTTGAAAAGCTCTGACATATTCCTGGGGACCTAGAATCAAGTGCATGCTAAGAAAGACCTGAGAAGACCTTATGCTCTCACCCTGGCTAAACTTGAGGCTCTTTGCAAGTAGTGGGTGAAGGAAAAGGTAGAGTTGTAAATTGCCAAGATGTTGGAGACATGCCACAGCAAACTCTAGAGTCCCTTGGCAAAGAGTGGGAGACTCAGTGCTCAAGGCACTTAAGGAAATTTCTGCCAATTATTAGTTGACCACTAAACCGAGCAGAGACTTTAGTGACCACACACAACAAAGAATACAGATATTATAGCTTTAGTTCAAAAAAGCCATTAAACAAACAACAACAAACAGCAAAAACAACAAATTCTAGGTAGAAGGCAGGATCTGACTTCCAAAGTTGCCACTAAGAAGAAACTAAAAGATATATGTAATAGAAAAACCACAAGGGAATTAAAGTGGAACACTAGAAAATACCTATTTCACACAGTAGAAGATAACAATGAAGAAACTAGAAGCAAAACATAAACTATATAGAGAAGAAATAGCTAAATGGCTGAAGTAACTCTCTTCAGTAACTACATTAAGTTTAAATGAACTAAACATGCTGATCAAAAGGCAGAGTTTGGCAGAATGGATACAAATACATGATCCGACTACTAAGTGTCTACAAGAGACACACTAGATTCTAAGACACAAATAGGTTGAAAGTAAAGGAACATCATGTAAACAATAATAAAACTAGAACTGAATGGTTATACTAACATCAGACAAAATGAACTTTAATATAAAAATTGTTTCTAGAGACAAAGAAGGACCGTTTTTAATGATAAAATGTTCAGGCCATCAGGAAGCTGTAATAGTTATAAACACAAACCTTTTATCCCTTCTTCAGTTTGATAGGAGAAAGAAATCGTATGAAGTAAAAGATATACATACACATGCCAAGTGTATACTAAGGGTGAAATAAAATGAGAAATATTCACATAAAGAAAAAACCTGATTAAAAAGTGTTACTGATAGCCCAGCTGGTATGGCTCAGTGGTTGAGCGTCTCCCTAGGATCCAGGAGATAGAGGTTCGATTCCCGGTCAGGGCACATGCCCGAGTTGCAGGTTCGATCCCCAGCAGGGGGGTGCAGGAGGCAGCTGATCAATGACTCTCTCATCATTGATGTTTCTCTCTTTCCCTTCAGCTCTCTGAAATCAGTAAAGATATATTTAAAAAAAAAAAAATGTTACTGATAGTAGGGGACTTTGTTACTGTATGGACTTTAGTCCATATTCTCTGGGATTCCAAGGGCATTCAGTTAAACAAAATGATCATGCCTTTGGCTAGAGATTTTGTGTACCCACCTTTGAAGGGAGTAAGAAACACATACAAACACACAAAGATGCATAAACACAACACAAGCACAAACACAAGCATGCCCAGCTCAGAGTTCAAATTCTTTGTTTACACCTATTGCATGTCCAGAGAGCTATACAAACCTTCCAACCTTCAGGTGAGTTCGGGCTCTGTTCCCTGCAGAAACTGTTTGATAATGCTGTGCTGACCTTCAGAAGAAAAGCCTAGAAGGAGGCTCCTGGAAACCATGTCACTTCACAAATGCTTTTGTGTATGTCTCAAGAAATCCATACTCATTCGGACATTCTAGTTAATTCAATGCATTAATATACTTATATATGATTTTACAAAAGACACAGTTGTGATTTTGTTTGTAATTTAGTTTTTTAATAAAATTTAACTGTGTGAAAAAAGAAAACTGGTGGAATAAAATATTGTCAGGAAAATTATTGATAGGTCTTGGTTTTGTTAATTTTAATTATCCTAATTAATCTGAGCTCTCCCAGACCTGTCTTCTGGTTCCATTAATCAGTAATTTGACCTTATGTGGGTCATTCTTTCTCTTTATCTATCTAATGATGGAGTTGAACTAGGAGGTCTTCTAAGTTTCCTTTCAGCATCAATAATTTTTGTGTTCCTGAAGTAGGAATTTAAGCTTCGTCACATTCAAATTACATGTAAATTTTTCTTGCACCATACTAATTATAAGGAAATTGCTAATGAACTCTAAACAGGAGAAGAAAATGTTTCAACTTAGTATCAAGGAGAGAGGTAAATGGGGAATTAATTTCTTAGTTAATTAAGTATGAATTTCAATTGCCTATTTATCTATTATTATCAAAAAGTCCAAGGTATAGTGCCCAGGATAGCCAACTTGCATTAAACACCACTTTTAGAATTTTGGGAGGCTTAAAAAATATTTAAATATTCCATTTTAAAACTGCTTGCCTCAGAAATTTCCATAGAATAACTAAGGGAATTGTGCTTTCAAAGAAAAGTAGGTAGTTTGTTCCTATAAATCTGAAACTTCTCTGCATACATTTCTTAGCCCTGGATAGCCCATGGAGATGTGTGTCATGTTGTGACAGTCTCCTAGACTATATAACCTTGTTCCTGAACACACCTACTCTTAGCGTAGGTGTTACCAGCTCTTTGGCCTTGGTTCAGCAACCTTGGACCTAAGTTCTGGCTAGGAAAAAATTCAGAGCCTAGACTCAAATACAAACCAAAGTTTATTTAGAAAGTCACAGAGGTAGAAGAAATGAGCCAACTGGGCTGGATGGGCTCAGGAAACAAGTTACAAAGTCAAAATGAAGGGCCTTGGTTGCAACTTAGGAGAAAAAAGAAAAGAAAAGAAAAGAAAAGGAGAGGGGAGGGGAGGGGAGGGGAGGGGAGGGGAGGGGAGGGGAGGGGAGGGGAGGGGAGGGGAGGGGAGGGGAGAGGAGAGGAGAGGAGAGGAGAGGAGAGGAGAGGAGAGGAGAGGAGAGGAGAGGAGAGGAGAGGAGAGGAGAGGAGAGGAGAGGAGAGGAGAGGAGAGGAGAGGAGAGGAGAGGAAGAAAGAAAAGAAAAAAGAAAGAAAGAAAGAAAGAAAGAAAGAAAGAAAGAAAGAAAGAAAGAAAGAAAGAAAGAAAGAAAGAAAGAAAGAAAGAAAGAAAGAAAGAAAGAAGAAAGAAAGAAAGAAAGAAAGAAAGAAAGAAAGAAAGAAAGAAAGAAAAGAAAGAAAGAAAGAAAGAAGAAAGAAAGAAAGAAAGAAAGAAAGAAAGAAAGAAAGAAAGAAAGAAAGAAAGAAAGAAAGAAAGAAAGAAAGAAAGAACAAAGGAAGGATATATGCTCCTGGGGGAAAGAGAGAGGGAAAGGCTAGGTCGTGGTCCAGAGAGAGTTCTAGCTGGGGGAAGAAGAGGGTGGGGAAAGGCATGGGCTTGCCAGAGAGAGAGACAGATCGAAGCTGACCTGGATTTTTGGTCCTGTGGGTTTTTATCCCCTCTCTAAAGGCAAAGAGCTTAAGGGAGGTCCCAGGGGAGGCTCTCAATAGAATATCCATTAGTTTTTCCAGGTGTGTCCTTTTAGGGTCATGGTCTTCAATGATTGATCAGTGCCAAGGCAGGGGATCATCATTAGTCATCACAGCTGTCCTGATGTCAGCTATGGCATTGCTCCACTTGGTTTCGCTGCCTTTCTGGTCCTGGAGCTGAACCACAGTAAAGGCCTAGATGTTATCTCTAGTTTGACCAAAACTCTGTCTCTGTGGCCAACAGACCCTTGGCTTTGCTTCCAAGATCATTTGATGCAGGTCAGAACCTCATTGTCCTGAGGACTTAATGCTTAAGGGATTGGTCCTGCAAAGGCTCGTATGGGAGTCGCATGGGGCTATTTTCTGGCCTCCTTGTTCCTCTTCTAAGGGGGTCTACTGAATGACCAGCAGTATGCTAGGGGAGGAAAGGTCACCCTGGGGTGAGGCCCCTCCCTACAGTTACCCCTTGCTAGGCACCCAGGGCTTTCTGCCCTGGTGACCTTCCATACCTGGCCCATCTTTCCTACTCTGCTCATGCCTGTCTAACTCCCTACTACACTACAACACAAAAAACACTCTGCAATAGACGTATGACAATTGTTATTATCTCCATTAAGTTACTCAGATGGAGGTTATACTTTCATTGCTATAGAAATATTTTTAAACAATGACCAATTTGCAAATACCTATGTCCATAACTGCAAGAGTCAATAACACCAGGATTACACTTCTGACTTCAGCCAAGTGTGAGTAACACAAGTGGGTTCATTGCTGCACTTGTGTTCAGCTCAGATCGGAGATTTAAATTTGAATAGTCCTCAGTAGCCCTCTGGACTCAGGTAGCACTCCTTCAATCATTTGCCAATATGCAGGTTTCTTAATATAGAACACTGTTCCTGCTGGCAACTTTGTTTCCTCAATTTTCTAGAAGCCACAGAAAAGCTCAGCGTAGGTGCAGGCTCAAGCCCTTCCTTAGAAATGGTGAACATCTCAAACAATGAAAATCATCCATTTCTTTGAAAAATTAAAATACAATTTAGCATACATACTTCCTCTGGGCAGAGCCTTCCCATAGTAACATGCTCTGTGGCTGACTGGTTATTTATTTGAATAATTTTGGAGCTATTTGAAGACAGATGAGCCTCAATCACATCTTTAAACAAAGCAAAATAGATTTAGACTTCCACAAACATCTGTTAATTTTTCATACGCAGTGAACCCATTAGGATAATTCACCTTATGGAATAACTCACAATAAGGAGCTCCCTCCGAAAAACTGAAGAAGAGAAAATTCAGTTATGCAAATGATTTCCATTTAAACTGTGCCCTGCGAACAACAGAAAGCGGGAGTGATTCAAGCTGCATGTTAATCACCTTTGCATCTGCAAAGCTCTAGGAAAGTCAAGGATTACAAAGTCAGATTTTTTGCAGGACTCTGGAACAACAGTATCCTGAGGTCAGATCATCCATATGATGGAGAACCAATCTGGGCAGCTAAGAGTTCTTCTACTTGAATCTACTTTATGGGTCATTTTTTTCTCTGCTGGGATATTAGGATGATTTTGGGTAATAAAACAATCCCTGATGATCTTTCCAAACTATTCATCTTGGTCTAAGTTAAAAAGTAGTTGTAATAACCTTCCAACTGTGGCTAAAACCACTGTTGGTCCTTGGTAACTGCTGGAAAGATACTGGCCATTGCTACTTAGCAGCAGCCCCAACAGGCTCTGAGTAGAAGTAACTTCTGACTTCTTGTGAGATTTGAGATTCCATTGCTGAAAACTTTGACCAGGGGCCATACTGGTATGTAGGGCATCTAAAAGGCTTTGTGTGCTTAGAGTTTCAAATTTTGGACAGAGGTGACTTTCAGATAGATATTCCAAAAACTGGTTTTAATGCATTTACCAAAAACAAATCCAAAAACAAAAAGTATTTCTCCTATTCCTTCATTTTCCTATGAACTTTCTATGTAGAGTAGTTTTTAAGTATTGAAGATTTACTTCTAGCCAGACACTGTAATAAATAGTACATGATTTCATTTAAATTTCAGAACAATCTTATGAAATAGGAAAGGTTATATTCATTCTACATTTAAGGACTCTTTGGATCAGGAAGTTTAAGTTATTTACACCAAAAGCAATAACAGAGCTAGGATTGAACTTTATGCTGGTGCTGATATCTACTCTATGCCCCACAACACAAGAAAGAGTTATGATCACCCTCACCTCCAAGGCCATAAGTTTCCTTCCTCCAACCTTTGGTGTAGTTTCAAGTGTAGTTTAAAGTTCAAAATTCACATGGATGGACCTTTCCTCAAAGGATTCTAATTCCATGGGTCTGGGAGCCAGGCAGGTGCAGTTTTCAAAAGTTTCTGGTTGATTCTGATGGACACTTTCCATCAAGAACCACTGGTCATATAACTAATTAATCCTATATAAAGTACTTAGAAAAGGGCCTTGCATATAGTAAACACTCAATGATTATTAGATATGGTTGCTGTTATTATATATTTTTTAATTAAACATTTTAAAAATTGTATATAGTACTAAGTGCAATGAACAAAAATAAAGCAGGGCAAAGTGATTGAGAGTAGTAGGTGATGGGATAAGATGAATGCACTAATTGGTCATTTGGGAGATGCTCACTTAGAGGATATTTAATCAAAGGCTGGAAGGAAATGATGGAGTAAACCACATGGCCATGCAGAGAAGAACATGCTAGGTCAAGAAAAGGACCAGTCCAAACATTCTTAGGGAGGAACAAACTAAGGTGCTCAGATTCATGTACTTATTTAGCTACAGGTGATCATGTAAGAGACAGAATGTAACTTTTAATTAAATGTTTCTCAAAAGGTTAAAGTTCTTGTTATGGGATCAGTTTATGACCCCACCTCCAATTCATATGTTGAGGTCCTAACCCCAAGGACCTTAGAATGTGACTGTTACTTGGAGACAGGATCTTTACAGAAGTAATTAAGTTTAAATGAGGTCATTAGGATGGGACCTAATCCAATATGACTGGAAATTTGGACATAGACACATACAGAGAGCAGACAACATTGAAGACACAGGGAGAAGACAGTCATCTACAAAAGCCAGAGAGGAGAGGTCAGGAACAGATCCTTCTCCCGTGGACATCAGAAGAAACCAGTCCTGACAACACTTTGATCTCAGACTGTTAGCCTCCAGAACTTTGAAACAATACATTTCTATTGTCCAAGCCACCCAGTCTGGGGTACTTACAGCAGCCCCAGCAAACTAATACAGGCCTCATTCTCCAGAATAAGAAGGCATTTTTCTCTTCAGATGAATCTGTGTATTATTCAAGCTTAAAAGTTTGCTCTTAAATATTTTGGTCTTTTCAAAAGGATAGTGCTAATTCAGATTAGATCTCCCAGTGCTTTAGCCAAGTGGGTCAGTCAAATAGGAGGAAGTCTAGAAACAAACTAGTTCTCTAGGAGGTATCAGGACTAGTTGAGCCTCAGTTGACATCTTTGAAAGCATCCTGACCAACACAGGATTGTTAAGCTTTCTCGTAAAGACTTTATATGCATATACGCACAACCCAAGGACACGAGCAATGGGGGGGAGAGGGACTGGGGAGGGGGATGGGACCAGGTGGAATGGGTCAATGGGGAGAAAAAGGGACATCTGTAATATTTTAAACAAAAATAAAATTAAGAAAAAAGAAAAAAAAAAATTTAATGGCAGGCGTTAAAAATCTAGGAAAATAGTACAGAACAATCCTCTGATGAGCTACTAAGCACTTGAATTCCCCTTAACATCACAGTCTTCAGGCTGGAGGTCAACATGCTAAAAGTCAGACCATGTCTGAGACCAACCCCCAGGCTGTGTGCTCAGAAGGGGCTGCCCAGGAATGGCAGGCAAGACTAAGAGGTGTCGGGGTTGTGATGAAGAAGAGCTTGGTGACTAAACTGATGCTATACCCTTGGATATGCCTGAGCTCCATGTCCATCAGGACCGGAAGGATGAAACCAGGAATGGGAGGAAGAGCTGACGATGGGGAGGCGAGCGAGAAACGGGAAGACTGAAGCCTCCATCACCGAGGGTCTGCGTGGGTATCTCCTTAAATACTGAGTGAGTGGAGTGTGCTCTATCAGGTAGGGTACAGATGCTTTAAAGGGTGGGACTACCTCTGAAAATAGACATGCTGGAGGTCAAAGACTTGATTGCAATTTAATGCAAGTGGTGCTCAAGCAACCGGGAAGAAAAAAATATTTTCACCAACAATAAGATGCCCCAGCAGGCAGTGTTGCCATGGCATTGCAAAGAGCTGGTTGCACCAGAATATTGACTGTACCCTGAAGTAGAGCCACAATCAGACGGCATTCAAGTTCTGGCATAGTATGATTAAGTAATTATTCAAACCAATGGTTTTGTTCGGTTTCTCTGTACGAAAGCCAGCACTTCTCTTCAATTCCTGCCAGATTCATTGTATTTAGCTCCTGCTTGAGATGTCCTACTAAAAAGGCTAAATAGACAAAGTTTTCTTTACTGGTTAATAAGTCACTATAATCCTAAAATATTCACAGTGTGTCACTTATCTAAAATATAGTCAAACCTCCTTAGAGTGAATCAGTCCCATATAAAGAAAAATTATAATTTCAGATTCAGATACATGCTATGAGGAAAATACAGTTGGTTAAAGGGGTGGAAAATGTCTCGGAGATTGTCTATTTGCTTCTCTGAAACAAGGACATTTGGGTATCGCTTATTAAAATGTAGTCAGACCTCCTTAGAGGGAATCAGTTACACATAAAGAGATATTAAAATTTCAGATCCAGGTACATGCTATGAAGAAAATATAATTTATTAAAGGGACGCTTGTCTGAGGCAAGGACATTTGAGCAGAGACCAGAATGAGAAGGAGGCAGCCATAAGATCTGAAAGAAAGATCCTGAAGGAAACCTTCCCAACCAGAAGGAATAGGAAATGCAAAGGCCCTGAGGCAGGATGAACTTAACCTGACTGAGCAACGTAACAAGAACAGTCAGACTAAAATTTAGTAAGTGAGAGGGCACGTCGAGGAGATGAGATTGGCGAGTCAGGCAGGATCAGACTGCGTAAGGCTCTCTGGGCTGAAGCCAAAACCCTGGGTTTTATTCTAGTTGCAATTAGAGAGTCCTAAGGACCTCTAGCAGGAGGGTGATATTATAAGATTTATCTACCCAAAAGTTTCCACTAGCTGCTCTGGGTTGCAATGAAAACAACAAGCCCAACTAGGGGGCATTATCAAACCAAATGATGAGGGTGGCTTGAGTTATAGTTCCGTTGCGGTGGTGAAGAGAAATTGCTGGTTGACTGGCTGAGGGGTGTGAAGAAAAGATGAATCATAGGAGAGTGAAAGAGGAACCCTAGGTTACGGGCCTGAGGACAGTGATGCCATTTGAAGAGACAGCAGGTCTTAGGAAAGAACAGATTTGATGGAAAGGGCTATTAATACTTCTGTCTTGTTCATGTCAAGTTTGAGATGCCAACTAGGCCTCCACATACAGATATCAAGCAGACAGTTGAATATATGGATTCTGTGCTCAGGTTAGAGGTCTAGGGATATACCTATGGATTTGGGTTACACTACCGTAAAAGGCACAGATGTGAATGAGGTCACCAAGGGTGGGGATGAGACAGCGGAGAGAAGCTGTGGGTCATGCCTACGTTTTGAGATCAGTGAGGGGATGAAGCCAGCAAGAAACCCAGAAGGAAGGCTGCTAGAGTAGAAAGAGGGCCACAGACAAGAGCACACTCAACCACTGTGAACGCTGCTAGGATTCAAATGAAATGAGGGCCAACAAATGGCCACTGCGTTTGGAATTAATGGGAGGGAAAGGAAGTGGAGACTCTGCATGGGGAAGACTTACAAAGCTGTCCTCTGAACAGAGAACAGAGAAATGGGCTAGAGGAGGCTCCGAGGCCAAGAGAAAGATATTTTCATGTTGGACAATATTAATGAAAATACGGTGAGCCCAATAAGAGTAAGCCAATGGAGAGAAGTTGATTGATTGTGTTAATTAGGTTAGGCTAAGTTGCTCTACAGTAAGAAATAAAGAAAATCTCATTTGAACGCAATAAAATTTTATTGCTCACTCTCAACCATTGTCACTGGTGGAAGGGGCATGGGGTGGGGGTGCATTTCTCTGTTCTGGCTTTTGCCGTCATTTAAAGAGGCTCCTCCCACCACAATACAAAGCCCCTAAATTCCTATGAGAGAGAGAATCTGGACAGTTATGCAAGGGAGTTGAAGGTGAGGTCTAGAAATGGTGCATCCACTGCCTGCTGGCAGATCCCACTGGCCAGAACTCAGTCCTTCAGCTCCTTTGATACAATGGGAGAGTGAGCCATGTGTTCTTCCAATGCACCCGGGAGGAAAATGAATTGGGTTTAACAAATGCCTGTCATCGTCACTGCAAATGTCCCTACTTCTGCATTTCCAAATGTGCATTTCATTCTTCCTCCCCTACACAGAACAGGCTCACACCTTTCCCAAGGGGGCAACCCAGAGATCCAACCTGCACTGAAAGCAGCTCAGTGTCCAGGATTTCTGGGGGACCTCACCATTTACAACGGGGCGTGGCTCCTCATAGTAAGGTAACCTATGAACTAAAAGGACAAGTTATCTCCCCCGACTCCCACACAATGTGCAATGGTGAGACGGGGCAGATTAGCCATGCAGACACTTCCAGTGAGAAAAAGGGAAATTGGGAGATGCTTCGCCGGCACTGGCCTATACAATTCTAAAATACCACTGGGCCCATTCTGTGAAGGTCTTCTACAATGGGAGGAGTGGAATCTCCTTGCATAGACCCCAATTCTGCTCCCTGAAGGAGAAACCATTTGCCCTTTGTTTTTCATAATCCTGGGTTTCGCTCAGGGACATGCTTTCTGGTTTATTATCCATGTTGGCCGCATCTCATGTGGGTGTTGGAGAGTCTGCCCTCGTTAAGAGCTGCACAGCTCACCTGGCCCACATTCTGCAGGAGGGCTGCTTTAAGACTCCCCAAACAGTTAGGCATTTTTTAGGCAAGAATTCTTTGGCAGCAAAATCTCTCAAATAATTGGTATGCTTCTGATTTATTTGCTTCTAGTGAGATCCATGTGCTGTTAACTATATTCAAAGATCTTCTGTAGATTTTGGATTTCAGGTCTCTTTATTCCTTCAATTCCTCACCTCCATGCCTACCTCTCTCAACCTTGAGGCTACAGAGCTTGAGTCGACAGGACTCCCAGCTGATCTCTGCCTCAAAGCTGAGTCACCCCATTCAACTAAGAAGTCTCGCCGGGTCTTTGTCACTCAAAGCCTTCTCAGATCCCATCTCTTCCTTGGGGTCCAGAAGCAGTTGATGTTTCTAACTCTGCAAGACCCTGACTTTCTAGATCTTATTTCCTTCTGTTTTTTGCCTATAAGCTGTTCAGTTTTTAACTGTGCTCATCTCTTTTTTGTACTATACCTCATTGATTATAAAATACCTCATTTATTTTAACATCTTTGAGATTGGGCTGCATTTCATAATTGATGCAATAAGGAGGCATATGTCAAAGGCAGGTTGACTTTTTTGATCTTTTCTTAGGGCCACATAAAATAACTTTGGGATGGAGAGGGATTATTTTTTTAAAGTACAAAATATAAAGAAAAAAAATTGAAATGTTAACTACATTAAAATTTAAACATTTGATTAAAACTTTAAATTTTGCAGCTTCCCTTTGACTTTCACCGGTCTGTGTCTGCACAGAGCCAGCCCGTGCCCCTCCAGTCTGTATGGCCTCTCCGTAGGCACTGCAGGAGTGGGGGGAGATGGCAAATGCTGTCCTCCTAGAGGGAATGGTTCTCGGACTGGCTGTATGATAAAGACAGATGGTCCATGGCATGGTAGATGGACAGCATGCACTTCCTGGGCAACGCAGCCCAACACCCTCCCTGATGGGAGGAACTCAGAGTCTCACTGCATTATCATCAAATTATCGGGACTGCTGGGCAGTGTCTTCTCCCTGTAGCATATTAGCCATGAAAGAATTTCTTTGGCTAGTCTTGTAAACTAGTTTTCTTAGCTATATTTTTCCTTCAGGATGAAAAATGCATGGGTGAGTATTGGAAAACAGGAATACTTGGAATCAGAAGGAAAACTCGGTGTGAGAACAAAGATGCCCCCTGTCACGCCTCTTTCCCATCCGGCTGCTCTGACACTAAATGAAGTTTTTAATAATCGCCCGATGTGCAAAGTTTAAGCTCCTGTTTATAGGATAATGCTAAGGAACCGGCCAATCAAAGAAAGACAAGTATCACGTGATCTCACTTATATGTGGAATCTAATGAACAAAATAAACTAATGAAGAAAATAGATCCAGAGACATGGAAGCATGGAACAGACTGAGGAATCCCAGAGGGAAGGCAGGAGGGGAGGTGGGAAGAGATTAACCAAAGAACTTACATGCATATATGCATAACCCATGGACACAGACATAGTGCGGTAAAGGCTGGAGGGGGATGGGACAGGGTAGGGGGAGTCGATGGGGGGGGAACGGGACATCTGTAATACTTTCAACGTAAGTATCAATTTAAAAATATATATTAAATTTTTTTTAAAGATAGTATCCAAAGATTCCTGCACTTAAGATCCTATAAGAATTCCTGGAGCCAGACTTCAATTTAGTCTGTGCCTGTGCAGGATCCTGGGTCTTTCCGTTCAACCAAGTCCGTTTCTTATCGTCGGATTCCCCCTCAGCGACAGGCCGAAGAGCTTAGCTAAAACAGCGGCATACGCTTTTAATCCGCGCCCGGGCTATTCTAGAATCTGGAGCCTGTGCAGAGGAACAGCAAGGAGGACTGATCCTCAGTGCCTTCGACTGCCAGTCCTTCCAAGTGCCAAAGGGTGCCAGGGGGCTGGGAGCTGTCACAGACACTGTATACGAAGAAATATCAGGTCAAGTGCCTCAAATATCTCCCGCTTGCGACTCCTTTGGCAGCTGGCACACATGCCACTGTCACTTGAATTCTGTGACAGAAGCAAGGGGAGGGCCGACGGGGTTTCTTGAATCCGTGTCCCTGCACCAACACTGCTGTTTCTCCACCGGCTCTGACCTCAGGTCGCTGATCAAGCACAGCGCCCAGTCCCAACCTTTGTTAGGCTGCTTTGTCATTCCTTTCTTTGTCACAACATGGGGAGGAGGTAGGAGTTTAAAAGAGGAGAGCATGCATCTAGTACATTCTGCCAGTTTTTCTTTCCTCTGAGACTCCCTCTGCCCTTCCTTGGTCCAGGAAAGCAGAGCTAAAACCAGCAGGAAATGGGCTGGATCTCTGAGGCAGCAATTCCTGACATTCTCTTTTTATGCCAAACATTCGGCGCTGAAAACAACTCTATCAATCCTTCCCACTTTCCCTTCCATATGGGGGACAGATCCCAAATCACCCTCCATTCATCCAACAAATGCACTAAGCACCTGCCAGGTTCTGCACTGGCTTCTAGGGATGTAAAGGTGGTCTCCTGCCTAAAATTCATCAAGAAGACAGTGTAAAATCAGTAAGAATACAAGCGAGGGAGGCTGTGTATGGGACCAGAGACGGGGGGCACCCAGCCCAGCCTGGGAGAAATCAGAGAGGGCTTCCTGCAGGAAGTGACTCCTTGGCTGGGTCTTAATTGAGTAGGAAGCATCCAGTTAAGAGGAGAAGAGAGACTAGGATGGACCAGGCAGAGGGAACAAGAGGCAGTGATGCAGGGTTTCTCAATCTCAGAACTACTGACATTCTGGGCCAGGCCACTCATTTCTTCAGGGGAAGAGGGCTGTCCGTGCCTTGCAAGATGTCCAGCAGCAGGCCTAGCTTCTACTCACCAGATGACAGTGGCATCCCCTCCCTCAGCTGTAACAATCACAAATGTCTCCAAGCACTGCCAAGTTTTAGCCGCAGAGGACAAATTTGCCCCCAGCGGAGCGAGGACCGCTGCACTAAGCATGGCAGAGGGAACTAGGAGCAGGTTGGCATCGCTCCAGAGTAAATCATGAGTCAGAGAGTGACTGGAGTTGGGGATGGAGCTTAAGCAACAGCCAGATCTCCCAGGGTCTCGGCTCCGGGAGAGTTTATCTTTTACTGAGAAGTGGGAATGGCCGTACTGTCCCCAGGGCAACGTCGCGAGGGCTGCACCACATCACGTATGTGGACAGCACAGTGCTTGTCACACGTGAAAAGAGACTGGTTCCTTCTGCCCCCTCGGGTCCATGGTCCCGCACTGGGGCGCATGGAAGGGCAGGGTGAGCGGTCAGCAGGCCCCCGAGGCAGAAGCAATCAGGCCTCAGGCAGAGCTGAGGACGGGAGAGCCAGGGAGCCCCGCCAGCGGAAGCTGAGTCCCCTGGCCCACGACTTTGCCCTTGCCCACGTCTGAGCTTATCTTTCCAGAACACCTGGCTCCAGTGTTAGTCAGGCATTTTGCCTTGTCTCATACTTATCTCCACCCAGCAAACAGCCGCAGTGGTCCACATATAGACATGCCAGGTCATGGAAAAGGGGAGTAGACACAATAAAAATAGAAATCTGGCCGCCAGGACCTCTGGATCAAAGGTGGGGAAAGTAGCGCCCCTGCTCCTTCTGTCACTAAAATCTCCCTCCTTAGCCAGCAAGTTCTGGTTCCGCTCAGACATCAGTTCCTTTCAGAGGCCTGTTCTGGTGGCTTCCCTGTCCCCCCAGAGCTTGAGCATCACATCTCTAAGTGACCCACAGCACTCAGATACTCCTCTACCCTAGCCCTTAGCATGTTGTATTGTAACTGAGTTGTCTGTTGACTTGTCCATGACTTCAGTAGCTTAAGAACAAGCAACCTGTGTTTCTCAAATACTCACTATTTCCCTGGCACCAAGACGCAGAGCTCTGGTGAAACCTTTCAGCTGCCTGTTGAATGTAAACAAGCAGAGATTTCAAAAACAGGACATCCTGGCCCCTCCTCGTGCCAATACATGCACGTGAATTACTCCCTCGCTAGCACACAACTTGTTTTCAGTTCTTTGTCTCAGACTTTTTAGCCACCTGTATCAGTTTTGTAGTGCTGTCATAACTTACCATAAAATAAAATAGGCTTGGTGATGTCAATCAACAGCAACTTCTCTTCTCACAGTTCTGGAGGCCAGAAGTCTGAAATAAGAATACCAGGGTCAAAATCAAGGTGTTGGCAGGGCCATAATCTCTGCAGAGGCCCTAGGGGGAAATTGGGTCCTTGCCTCTTCCAGCATCTGTGGTGACGGCCTTTCTGAGCTTGTGGATGGCGTGACTCCAATCTCTGCCTCCATGGCCACACTCATCTTTCTTTTCTGTGTGTCACTGCTCTGTGTGTCTTTTACAAGGACACTTGTCATTGGACTTAGGGCCTGGATGATCTAGGATAATCTCTTCATCTCAAGATCCAGACCATTTTTCTAAATGTGGTCACTTTCACCTAATCTGGGACTCCTCATAGACTCTCTTCTTGGAGGCCACAACTCAAGCCACTATCACGTCCCTCACCCATGACGCATCGTTTAGAAACCCAGCTGGCTGCAGCCACCTTCTGCATCCCTTTAGCCTTTGGAATCCAGCTTCACAGAGTTATAATTAGAGAATGTGGGTCCCTTTGAGCATAACTATATGTAGTTATATTATAGAACGTGTGCTCTGTATTAAGTATTTTTCTTCCTTCAGTGTGTTGCAGCAGAAAGGCCGCTGCACTCAGAGTCAAGCACTTGAGAATGGGGTCGTGGGTTTGCACCTTATAAATGGTTTACCCATTTATATATCAAGGGCCTTGCATGAGTTCATGGGCTTCTTTACCTCGTTTCCCATATCCTCTCTCACTTAGTCTTTATAAGAAGCCTTAAGGTGGGAACTAAGGCAACACTGATTCTTAGAAATCAGGAAACTGCAATTTAATATGATTAAGCAATTTTCCCAACATCACAAAGAAGTAGGTCAGCCTGAGGCATGATCTGGTGCTTGAACCCAGTCTTTGCTAGACTCCAAAATCTCTCCTTTTCACTCAACGATGCTACCCATCTCATCAATGATACTGGGGACAGGAAGCTCTCTATTTTATCCTGAGTTACTTTAATATAGGGTTTCATTAGAGATCTAAACTCAAAATCTCTCTCTCTCCCTCCTTCCCTCCACAAAAGACTTTATAAAATTAAAAATCTTTTCTCCTCAACACTAAGTGTTGACAGGGCCTGGAACAGAGGCCTGTGGCAGCCTTCTTCAGAGGCTTTGCTGATATTTGACAACTGCTTTCTGCTAAACAAACCCACTGTCAAGAAGACTAGGTTTTGTATAAAAGTTTCTGCACAGGAAAAATCTCTTCTCCTGGGTTGTCATCCCAACCTCAACAAGGCAATGACCCTGTTATGACTATGTGCTTGTCAGTGCTGGCTTTTGTCCTGATTTCGTGGTTTGGCAGACAAATAGCCAACCCTAGCTGAAGGCCAAAGCTTCAGTGAGAGAAGAAAAAATAGTAATAGAAACTATAAACGGAAAAGGAAGCACCCTCACATGGCAAAGAGGTACCCCCTCCATGGAAACCATGCTTTGAAATACTTGGTTCTCCATATTTCATTTGCAAAGTAAAAATCCATCTCCTGATTAGTAGGAGTTCATCAATACTTTCATTCTGAGTTAATGTTCTTGTATCCAAAAGGCTGCAACTCCTAGCGCCAAGGTCTAATACTGTCCTAGGCCTTAACATCTCAGAGGTGAGGAAGTCAGGATATTATTGGGGAGTGGGAAGGGTTGTGAGATGAGCAAGTGGTAGGGAGACAAAAGCTTGAGCTCTCTCTAGAGGCTGGAGTGCTGACTCCCCATACCTGGGGCTCACAGATAGAAAACCACCACATTAGGCAGATGGGACATCATTCTGGAGAAGAGCCTGTAGTGATGGCTCATGCGCACTGAAGGGCTTATGAACTTTCAGGAGGAAGCTCATGAGCACCCTAAGGCAAAGCTAGTGTGTCAGCTGAGAATTGACAGGTTACACTTTAAATTTTCTCAAGAGTCTGATGAGGCCAAAGTTATGGGACCAATCTACACAGAACTTTTAGCCCTGACTTCACCCATGACCACAGGTTCAACCTTAGTCTCCTTGGCCAGGCACCCAAAATCAATTAGCCTCTCGGCCTCAGTGACCACTGTTGCACCTAAACACACATGGCACACTTCCCTCCCTTCCTCCAAGCCTTTGCTCAACTATCTTAAATGACCCCCACCTCACTAAGGCACACCTGATGTTCCTTGCTCTCCTTTCCTTTTTCTTTTATCTATAGCAATGGTCAGCCTCTAATAAACCCTATGGTTTACATATATACTCTATTTCTCTTCTGTTTTCTATCTTCCCTGGAGAATATAAGATCCATGAGGTTAGGGATCTTGGTCAGTTTTATTCATGGTGGAATCTAAACAACCTAAATGGTGCCTGTCACATTGCGAGAGCTCAATAAATACTAATGAATCAATAAATGCAAACACTAGCACAAAAAGTCAAATATAGAAGATCCCGACATAGAGAAATGGTGAGTGATAGAATTATGTTCAGAGGATGATTATTTATTGGTTAGCTTAAAATATCTTTTATTTATTTTTTGTCACATAAATGACTGTTAGAAACTCTGGGGAACCAGGTATATCGGGAGGGAAAAAATCAGGAAAATGCTCTCCCACAAGACCTGGGTACATCCCACTTTTGGAGACTGCTTATTAAGAGCCCCAAACCCTGAATTCAGCTTCCTAAGTTTCAAGTCCTGACTCTACCCCTTTCTTGTGCATGAAAATTAAACTCGCTAGGCCTCAGAGCCCCATTTATAAAATGAAGATAACAATATCAGATTTAAGTAAAATAATCCATGGAAAAGCCTAGAACTCTGCCTGGGTGTATAGGAATGTCATTTTTATTACATATTTAAACCAAATTCTAAAGCTCTTCCAGTCTATTTGGACCTGCTAAAGTTTCAGCAAATAGAACACATCCATGTATATTTGAACACGTAAGACCAGCCACAAACACATACAGCAATTTCCAAGAGCCCATACTCATAGCAATTTCCTAGGGCCTTCCTGAATGATAGCCAACCAGCTCCTGAATCTGTCTCACCCAGGTCCCCGTTTGTAAATCCAATTCCTTATTGATGATCATGTTCCATCACATTGGTCTCTCTAGCTCCTAATGTTGCCTCAGGGAATCAGACTCAGATCAACTCCGTTGGCTCCCCCAACTTACACCAAGTAAGTATTAAAGGTGCAGCCGAAATAGTACATCGAGATCGGAGTGGCCCACTCAACCCGCCTGATTCTCCTGAGCAGCAGACTTGACATTCTCAAGTTTGAAACTTGAAGGATGAATCCACCACTTGTTTCCTTTGATGTTGCACAAGATTGTTACTCATTCATTCACTCTGTTCACTGAGCATTGTGTTATGTGTTGATGTACTGACATTAGTGCCAAGATAAAAAAATTTAATATACAAAACAAAATGCACTGTGTAAATTATCCCCAGGACTCGCACTATAGTCAATGACCTGTAATGCATTTTCTAGCACAGCCGATCAAAACTGGCTGACTATACATCCTGCTACCTGTGAGTCACAGCAGTAAACTATCAAAGCAAAAGGCAGATACACTAATTCAGATCAATGGAGCTTAATGTTGCTGCAGACTTATTAAACGTCATGCCTTTCCCTTGAAGGAAAAATCGCCTAAGGACTATTAATAAATTTCCAAAATGAAAATCCTTCCATAAGGCCATACCCAACTGAGACGCACATCATTCCTCTTACAATTCAGATTTTCGAATACACAAAAGGGACAATAAATTTTGAGGAAGCTATTCAAGGCACAGAGGCTCCGGTTCTTGCTCCCAGCATTTTCTGTAAGCAACAGTGTTATCAACATGGGTCCAAAGAATTGAGCTCTGTTTTGATCTTGGGGAAAATCCAATTTTCGAACCACAAAAAAATGAATTACTCTTTTCTTTTACCATTACGAAATACATACATCTGTCTCTGATTGGATATGTTTAAGGTACAATCCCTTGTTTTGCTATTACTCTCACTGCTCTCCAAATTGGATTTTTCCGAAGGACCTGTTCTTTGTGAAAGGCCCCGGCGATGCTGCTCGGTGCAGGGGGAGCTCTATGAGAGCTGTGCCTTGCAGCTCTCTGTTGACATACGGTTGTGAAGACAGGATCGCAGCATGACTGAGCCCGCGGGCTTGGAGGTAAAGACAGTTAATTATAGCTTTTGTTCGCAGTCTGGATTTCTTGGGCTACAGCCAGGGTCTCTGCCTCAGTGTGGGCATCTCTAAGAGGTAAAGTGCGACTGTTCACTTGTCTTCTCACAAGAAAATTACTACCCCTGTCAGTTCCTACTCAGGAGCTCTGGCCCTGGCGAGGCAGCTGGGTGGCAAGAACAGTGTTTAAAAAACAACTGGAGACCTAGTGGTGAAATTTGCAAATTAAACCATTAGGATTATTCAATACAGGGAAAGGGCGACGGAATGAAGACAAGGGCCACAGCGGAAGCACTGCGAATGCGAGGCATTCCGAGGCCGCCTTACGCGCATCCTTGGCCATCCTTGCTGCCCTCTGGAAAAGGGAGGGCTCTCACTCCCACCTTGCAGAACAGATGAGCCAACTGAGGTTTATAGAGGCCAACAGTTTGGCCCAGTTCCCATACCTAACAAGCAGCAGAGCCTGCAGTTAAACGCAGCCTCGCCGCGAGCTCTTAGAAAGAAGCTATCACTATGTAATTGTCATGAGGTTTAGGATTTAGGGTGACAAGGTGAACTTCCATGCACCCTACGGGGATTTGAACATCTCAGGTGATTAGGGTGTACAGGTGTGTGTGCCTGTGCGTGTGTAAAACACCAGCTTGCACATACAGGTTTTCCTTTCTTCATTGTTAGTTGTTTCCCAAGTCACAGCAAACCTTTAGTCGTCTTAGGGCCCTTCCCCAGAACATAAGGCTTAGTCTACAGGTCTCCATGCGTTGCTCCTGGTGACAACTGTTGTTCTTTTTTAAAATTTAGATATAATTGACATACATTCGTTTCAGGTATACAACACAATGATTAGATATTTGTATATAATGCACAGTGATCACCACAGTAAGTCTAGTTAACATCTGCTAGTGACAGCTTTTGTTGTATGTTTAGCAGGTATTATCGCTGCCCTTCTATGTCACTGTTTTCCCTGGTGACATTGTCTTTTGTATGTTTAATAGCATTTATCACTCCCCTTCTGTGTCACAGTTCCAGAGTCTCTGGTAGCCATAACCCTCCGAAAGCAATGGAAGTAACCATTTTTGAGGCCCTTGTGTCCATATCTGATATTTTTTAAACTTCTGGTAAGAATGCAGTATTGGAGAATGAACAGTCTAGCAGCTAGGCCACCTGTCGTCCCCCCAACACACTGCTCGCCCTAGGCCTTTGCCCATGCTGGCTTCTCTGCTGGAAAGGTCTGTTTCCCCTTTTTTACCTGGTGAAATTGTACTGTGTTCATTCTTTACGGCCAAGGTCAAACATCATAGCTTCTAGGAGGCCTTCTCTAAACATTCCAGAGAGAATCAATCTCTTTTTTGTGTTCCTACTGATATTTTATAACTTAATATGAACATTTAGCACCTATTAGAGTAGAGTAAGTTGTGTTCATCTCCCCTGTTATACCCGATGCCTGGATTCCCTGCACCTAATACAGAGCGTGGCACGTAATAGCAACTCAAAATGCATTTGCTGGGTTACACTGACAAAGGACTTCACGTTTGCCAACTTTTAGAGACTGGGAGGATGGTGCATCAATTGTCATACTGGATACACCGAAAAGAGCACTTTGGCTTCCCTAGCTGGTTTGGCTCAGTAGTTAGAGCATCAGCCTATGGACCGAAATATCCCAGGTTCAGTTCAGCCAAGGGCATGCACCTCGGTTGCAGGCTCAATGCCCAGCCCTGGTCAGGGCGTGTGCAGAAGGCAGCGAATCGGTGTTCCTCTCTCACATGGATGTTTCTCTCTCTCTCTCTCTCTCTCTCTCCCTCTCTCTCTCTCCCCCCCCTTCTACTCTCTCTGAAAAGCAATGGAAAACATATCTTTGGGTGAGAATTAAAAAAAAAAAAATTAAGAGTACCTTGGGAAGTAAATACTGAATTAGATTTAAGTTTCAACTTCTATGTAAGGATCTTCTGGAGATAAAATTCTGAAGAGATTTAAGAAAGAGAAACAGAAAACTTGGGCTGGGGTGGGCAATGGCAAAGGTAAAGCATGAGGAAAGATAGAAATTCCACGCATGCAGCGTAAGTTTGCTTTGGATCCAAGTTCTTGTCTGTAGCCTTGATGAAAATAAGCACATTTTTAGAATGCTGGGAAGCTCTCAAAATGGTTATTAACAAAATCACTCATGGTACAATCTTCCCATTATAAAGTAATAAGTCATGGGGGGGCCTGGCCAGGTGGCGCAGTTGGTTGGAGCATTGTTTCCTACACCAAAAGATTGCTCGTTCAGTTCCTGCTCAGGGCATGTACCTAGGTTGCAGGTTTGATCCCTGGTTGGCTGGAACACCTACAGGAGGCAACAGATAGATGTTCCTCTCTCACATTGATGTTTCTCTCACTCTCTCTTTCTCTCTCTCTCTCCCCCTTGCTTTCTCTCTAAAATCAATAAACATATCCTCAAGTGAGGACAAACATTTTTTTTAGAGAAATAAAAATAAGTCATGGGGATGTGACACAGCATGGTGACTATAGTTAATAATGCTGTATTGTATATTGAAATTTGCTAAGAGAATAGATCTTACAATTTCTTATCACAAGAAAAAAATTTGTGACTATGTATGGTGATGGATGTTAACTAGATTTATTGTGAGAATTATTTCCTGATATATGAAAATATCAAATCATTATGTTGTGTACCTGAAACTAATATAATGTTTAGTTATATCTCAATTTAAAAAATTAAAAAGTAATAAATAATCATCTGATGCCAGAAGTATGACTACCCTTTGATAACAAAGAACTTGAGTCTCAGCAAATTGATTCAAGGTCACAGGTCAAAGGTCGTATGATTGGTGAGAGGCTGACCTGAAACTACAACCTAGGTGTTTTCTCTCTTTTTTTTAGTCCAACTCTGTGCTCTCTGCCTTATAACATACAGTACACGTCAATCAACAACTTTAAATTGGCAGCTGGCTTCAGCTCACTCTTCTCTTTTCTTGTCCCTTTTTATGACTCTCCAACTCCCTTCACTTTTCTCCCTGAAATCCCTGTGCAGACTCAGATTGTCACTGCGAAGAAAGAGCACTGTAAACAATGCCAGGTGCTCTGCCTGGCCTTAAATCATTACACCCCGAGTCTGCGGCAGGGAAGGGACTATTGGCAGCAAATTGGTCTTTTCAGATACACCTATTCATACAGAGAACTGTCACTCCTGGGAGGATAATCCTAAAATATTGACTGTTCTACTTTCAGTATTCTCCAAGGCACTGCCATTTAATGCAGTTGAAAGAAAGTTATGTTTGCTAATAGCATTTCATGCCGGCTGTTTTGTAGCTCCACAGATTTCAAGTCAATGAAAATATACTGAGCATCTAATACAGGTCATGTTCTGTTCTGAACACGGAAGATTCTCTAGGTTTAACAAAAAACAGTCTCTTCCATCATTGTGGTCGTAAGAAAAGAGGGTTATCATACAATGTAGGGCAACGTTATGTGTCACAAACTGAGCAGAACGGTTCATCTACTAGTTTATGGCTTCCTTCAGTCCTTTCAGAGCCATTAACCTTTCTAGATACCCCTCTACCTCTTCCTGGGCAATGTTCCTTTTTATTGTCCACAAAAGTTCAAACCTTCACCACTCTCCCCTTTACCTAACACCTTGACTCAAAAACCTTTCTATTAGCTTTCAGAGAAAGTTCCGTCAGTCCCTGTCTTCTGAGCACCGAGCCAGCGCAGACCTGCCTGCCTCGTGTTCCCTTTCCATCCTCTGCTCTCTCATCTCGGAGACAGCGACAGTCCTCCCACCGGTATCCCCTGCCCTCTTGCTTTTACAAGACCTCATGCCATCAAACAGCCTCCATCTGTCCAGTCTGTCCAAGATTTTCCACCATCCCGGGCTCTTTGCTCTCAGCAGACAACAGAGGCAGGTCTCTCATTGTCCTGTAGCCACGTCAGAGGCCTAATGGTCATGCTTGACTCCTCTCTCCACCCCGGCGCACGGCCACCAGTTACAGACTCAAACTCCTGAAGGCCTCTTACGCCCACAGCCCTTCTCAACTCGTCGCCACGGCCTCAGTTCCAGCCAGACCCTTCCTTACAAGGGTCGTTCCAGTAGCCTCCTATCCTCTCTTGCGCCACTCTTAGTTCTTCCCAGTCCAGCGGCCACCGTACTTCTGAAGAGCTTTCTGAAATCCAAAGCTAATCATGCTACCGAAGGACGTTTCCAGATCTGCTCCAACCTACCTGGCCAGCCTCTCCCACCCGGCCTCCCAGCCTTTTTAAACCCCTTCGTTTCCTCCCTCACCTTCATTCTTTTGCTCATGTTCCTCCTCTGCTTAAAACACATCGCCCCTCCCACAGCCTAGCTTTGACAATCCCTTTCCTTCAAAAACCCTCAGGAAGATGCTCCTGACTTCCTTTAGGTCCCTCCCATGAGCCAGACACATTCTGATGGGCTGCCCGTAATATCAAATATTCAGGGAAGCCAGAAAAGGAAAGCAATTTCACCTGTTAAAACACTGTTTGTTTTGGACACTTTATCTAAACAGATTTAGTCTATGTGTCCTTTGAGGCCCTGCTTCATTGAACATCTCCCAGGAAATTATAACAACCTCCACTCATTTTCCCATTTGATAGGAAACCCGTGTTTGGATGAAACCTAATTTTTATGTCAGGAGGAGTCGCTTTGGAAATTCCAGCTGCAAGCACAGCAGATGCTGACAGCTGGGGGGAAAGAACAGAGGCAGTTACTCAGGAGCCCCCGCTTCTAGGTTGGAAAAGCCAGGGGCCACCGTCGCAGGTCAGTGAGAGGCAAACTGCAGATGGAGTAAATCATCACCTAGGCCGCGCCAGGCTGCAAAGCTTTTATGGAGGTTGAGGCTTTTCCTTCTTCGGCAGAAGGCATGCACCTGTTTTGCATCAGAAGTGAATAAAGGCACATCAGCCCTTTGTCCGGATAATAAAAAAATCATGCGGTCATATATGACCCATCCACTGGTGGCCCCTAAGGACAGATTCTGGTTGCTTCAGAGATGAGCCAATGCTGGTGCGCTGCACAGCTCCTGGCCTTGGGAACCCCCCTGCCTGGGTTTAAACCCTGGCTCAGCCACGTCCTGGCTCGGCCTTGACCTCTCAGTACCTCATTCTGCTCATCTGCAGAATGATAGAAATACAATAGTAACATTTACCCATGGTTGCTGCAAAGACTCAGTGACACAGGCAGAATTCCTGGCACATGTTAAATGTCCAATAAGTGGCAGTACTTGCTCTCTGGTTGTTAAATGACAAAATCTAACAGAATCTGCTAAGAGGGAAATGTTCTTATTTTCTCAGGTTTGCTCACTTTTCGGCCCCTCCTAAACCTACCTCTCACTGTTGTTCTTTTGACAGCACAGCAGAGCTTCATGTGGGACCGTAGCTGAAAAGGGGTATGGACTGATATGGTCAATTTTACCACTGAGATATTTTTTAATCCCGTTGGTTTTATAAATAATTTTAATTTCCAGAGGGAGATCTCAAGTCCCTGCCTGTATATTTCAGGAAAAGATCCCAGCCCAAGACTTGGTTAACTCTGTCAGTCTTCTGGTTGGAAGACGGCTGGCCGATAGTGCACAGACTTTCCCCCGTCACATGGCACCTAGGTCATGGGGGGGAGGAAGGGGTGTCCCTTACCAACAGTGATGTTCCACAGCCTGTGAATGAAGAAAAACGCCCCACACTGCCAGATGTGGAAGTAGGCAGGTGTTACTTTAAAAAAATTTATTGTGACCTTTAGCACCTACAGAAACATTTAAAATTCATCAGATCTCTGTAAGATATTCCACAGTAATAGGAAAAAAATATTTTGGTATGTGTTTTGATCTGGTCATTTTAAAGAAAAAGAGGAAAAGATTTCAAACTTCTGTTTTATAAAATTTCATTTTTTACTTGTTTCTATATCAGTGCTAAAAATCTATTACTAATTAAAATATATGGACAAATGCAGTCTGAGCTACAGGTGGAGAGATATATAGATACAGACATAGCCATATGCACAAACACACAGTAGCATTTAGAATGGGATGAAATCAGAGGAAACATGTTCTAGTTTTTGTGTGTCTGCGTGTTGCTGTTTTTTGGCAAAGCTTTGAATGGTTTTTGAACATGCACAATCCATTCTGTTACACGGTGTTATCTCCTACTCTTTTTTGCACTCAAGTCTATTTCATCATATCCCCTAAAGAAAATGTAGCTCATGAATTCATGAACTAAATGAAAATTATCGAGAGGGTGAGCACTTGCTTGTCCAGGAGCCGACGACTGGGTTCGACGCTTCACCTCTCCAACCCCAGTGACCCTTCATGTAAGGGAAAGCTGCTCTCGTCCCCATTGATGGTGCAAACAAATAAGACAGCTGAGAACAGGCCCTTCTCACAGAGCTGCCTCATTCTATAACATTTTCTCTCCAAATTTTGCAATGTCAACTCATTTTTCTTTCTCTCAGCACTTACTTTCCATCCCCTTAATGGGTTCGAGTGTTTTTCTCTGAGACCTTTTTAGAGTCTTCAGGTCTAACCAGAAATTTAATACCTCTCTCTCTGTCTCTTGACTGTATGAGTGTACACACACACACACACACACACACACACACACACAGTTTGAGTATAGATCTAAAAGTTCTCATTCACTCAACAAACATATATTGGGCACCTGCTATGCTCCAGGTTCTAGTCCAGGCATGAGGGATACAAGAAGTCTTCATGCAGCTTGCACTTTGCAGGGGTAACAGGTATTAAAGAAATATATTAAATGAAAAATAATTGTATTACAGTTGTAACAAATGCTAGAGTAGAACATAGAGTATGAAATGACAGGTCCTAACATGGGGTCCTCACCCCAAAATAAGAAGAGAATTAACAATATCATCTTAATTAGGAACATCCGTGCGCAGATCCACCATGTGTGAGCTAGTTCCCTCCCCCGGCTTCCTGGCTGCCTGACGCCACGGGACACTGTTACTTCATGACGCCTGGGCCTCCAGCCAGACCAAAGGCTACAGCATCTCGATGCTTCTGAGGGTTCAACAGGTGGCGGGATTCCGACTGCCACGATGCACCCTGCCGTGCTAGCATTTTAGCACATGTATGCTGTGACTTCTGTTGCTCACCTGGACAGGTGATGCTGGAGTTGAGAGAGCCGTAGGTAACTCTTCCTTTCTCTTTATTACCCTTGCTTCTTAAATGGGTGCTATAAAAACTGACATAGGAGAGTTTTATTGTCATTTGGGATTCTGTCCCTTAGGTCTAAGTCATTCATTTCCTCAATCACAAAATATATGCTGGACACCTACTTGTGCCAGGTTATACTAAGGACTTGATACATAGCTGGGAACAAAACAAGCCTGCCCCCTGCCCTTATGGAATTTACATACGAGACCAACCCTTTGTCCTTACAGGATTCCTCAAATATTTATTAAGACTTAAAAATGCAAGGCCCCATGAAACATACAGAGTCAGCAAACATCATCCCTTGCAGAGCTGATGTTCTTATGAGGGGGACAAGATCTACACACAAACAACCCAGGAGAGCATATTGTCCAAAGGGAAACGGATATAGAGTAGAGTGTCCAGGGAAGCCTTCTCGGAGGAGATAGGGTTTCAAAAGTTCCTTGAAGGAAAAATAAACTCAGATAAGTGACTAGAAGAGATGAGGCCATCCCTGGTGAAAACGACAGAATGCATGGGAGAAGGGGTAGCAAAGAGATGAAATTATCTAGATCCCAAGTTTACCAAAAATAAGGGGAAGTGGGGACTTAAGTGCTAGGGTAAGTTATTAAGAATTGTCTTAACACATAATGCAAGACTTTTTTCATAGTAAATGAAGGATTCTTGGATCCTTTTCTAAGCATTTTATGCTGAAAACGCTACTTTTGAAAATCTATGTGGATTTGAAAGGCAAAGACATACAGAGGCAAGGAGACAGATGGGCACACTATTTACTTGATTTATGTGTGATGATGTCTGCACAAGTGTGAACCCAACGGGACTGGAAGGAAGGGACCCAAGAGGTCTGTATGAGCCTATCTACCATCTGAACAGAAGGGGCGAGGGGAGGAAGGGAGGGAATGGAGGGGAGGGGCGGTGGGAGATGAGGGAGTGAAGACAGAGTGAGAGCAGAGGAGTCTTGGTTAAGTTGGGCTTTGTTGAATTTTACCTGGGGGTGGAGCTTTTGCATAAAATCGACCTGTGGTCTTTTATATCCATGGTCCAGGTGCTGTAGAAGGAATCTAGCTGGAAATGGAGGTGTCAGCAGAACAGAAGTGATTGTGAAACTGTGAAAAACACAAGCTCTGCGGATGGAGGAGACTCAGAGACAAACTCAACTCTCAGAAGTCAAAAAAGTCAGCAATAACAAATTATCTGCTAGAAATAAGGAAGGAAATTAATTAGACTTTAGATGATCAAAATGTCTATGCCATTGACACGAGACCTTTACTAGGCTTAGAAAGTATCTTGGAAAATGTAAATACTACCTTGAAAAAAACCAACTCTCCATTAAGTCATCCACTCTCTAATTTTGAGGTTTCTAGAAAGGTTTACACTGTTGGTTTGGTAAAGGACAAGTTCCATAATTACCTGACAAATTCTCATGATTCCTGGGAAAATGGTAAACTGGCCATAAAAATAAAGCAAAGATGGAAGCTGATTCATTTCCACTAGTTCCATAAATCATAAGAAAACCTGAAAGATTTAATTAAGAACAAAAATGGCCCCAGACAATTTAATAAAGGTAGGGATTTTTTTTTTTTGGCAGATTTTTGTCACTGTTCGTTTGCGGCCCCCTAAGTTAAAAGCCTTAGTGACAGGTAATTAAATGAGCTTTTATTTCCGAGACTCTTGAAAATGATTTGTGATCTTGTCATTGAGAATGTCCCACATATACCGACGTAGTATTTGCCAGTGAACTCTCATGACTCCTTTTCCCAGTCACAAAAAAAAACCCATGAAAGCATTTAAATTTAAAAATACCATACAATAAAAGCATAATTGGAAAGATATAATCCATGTGATAACTTCTGAATGTGGACACCAGTTCTGTCTGAAATTCAAATTTAAAAAAAAATCAAAACATGTTCCAAGTTTTAATACTCAGTCTTATTCTGGCTGCACCGAGTGAAGCCTATTTCCGTCCACACTGCGCCTGCTTATCAGAAGCTATTCCCAACTGGAACATTAGCCCTGGTACTGCCGGGTCCTTATCTGCAGCTTCCTCCCTCTCTAGGTGACTTGGGAACAAATAATAGCTTATTGTTTTCAATCCTCACCACCCACTTGGTCTGACAAGCTTTTATCTAGTTCCAATGTCATCTTCCCTCTGAAACTACTCGTGTACCCATTCAGCAAGCATCTGACGATAAGTGCTGAGCGCATGGCCATGAGCAAGACAGAGGAGGGCATCCTTGATTTCATGAAGCTTTACATATGTGTGTGTGTGTTCATGTGTGTGTGGAGGGCAGAGGTGAGGGGGCATTAGGAAGGAAAAAATACAGACAAATGCTGCGATGAGACAGTTTCGGGTATGGGTAAATGCAACGCGGAGCAAGAAAACAAGTGAACGGACGGAGGGTGGGGAGGTGACCTCTGAGCCAAGACCTGCAAGAAAACAAGGAGCCATTCATGAGCGTATTTGTAGGAAGAGAGTGTCTAGCAAGCTAGACACATTGCAAAACAGAAAGGTCGATGTACACACAGCTGCATTCAACTAACTTGCAGCAACTAGGACGGTGCAGGAATTGCGGTCTTCACAGCTGTTATGAAGTGGAACTGAGCGGGAAGGGGCGGAGGTGAAGGAAAGGAAGGCATGGGACAGGTCACGGTGGACCTTGTAGGTCTTAGTCAGACGTTTAATGGGAGCCACGAGGGACTTCAGGCAGGAGAATGACATGGTTTGATTTATGATTTTGAAAGATCTCATTTACTACTATGTGGAGAATACTTGTAGAGGCAAAAATGAAAGTGGGGAGACCAGGGAAAATGATTACTGAATAGGACCAGAGGAGGTTCGATGGGAGCCTGAATTTGGGGGACAGCAATGGGGGTAGAGAAGACAACGGGTTTAAAATACAGAAGGGTTGGTTGGCCAGATGATGGATTGAATGTGGGACTGCAAGGAAAGGGCAATTCATGGGGGACGCCTCGATTTTTGTTTTCACCGACTGGCAATACAAAGGGAGTTCAAGTTGTTTGGGGGAGTTAGAGCCAAAAGCAAGAGATCTGTCCCTCCCAGCTCTCTCTGCACCAGGACTAGCCTCCTGAATGCCTCAAGCACACCTGTGCTGCTGGTCATGCCATGGTTTTTGTAATTTGTATATTTAATGGATTTTGAGTCCCTAGAAAATAAGGGTCTTGTTTTATTAATATCCCAGACACTACCAACGTGTCTGGTGCAAGTAGGTGCTCAAAAATACACTTGTTCAATAATGCATGAACTGAAGAAAAATGTTGCAAGTCCAATTACTCGTCTGTTTGGAAAAGGAGTGTTTTGCATAACTCAGTACAGTATATCCTTTGACCTTGATTTATGAACTATTTCATTCACACTGGAAAATACGTGCCACATAAAATTAAAAGAGCTATGATTGCAATTTGGATGTGACATAATTAAAAGAAACCTCTTGATGTAAAACAGATATTTGATGTAGAGAAGAAACATTAATAAATAGAATTGAATGTGACAGAGTATTTTGCCTAAGTGCCTTCACTGGTTCATAAAAATATATATGAGTAGAGTATTTTGGCATAAGCTATTAAAATGTTGGGAGGGCCCTGGCCGGTGTGGCTCAGCTGGTTGAGAGGTCCTGTGCACTGAGAGGTCGCCAGTTTGATCCCTGGTCAAGGGTACATGCCAGGTTGCAGGCTTGATTGCCAGTGGGGGGCGTGCAGGAGTCAGCCAACTGATGTGCTCTCATCATGGATGTTTCTCTCTCCCTCTCCCTTCCTTTCTCTAAAATTCAATAAACTACTTTTAAAAATGTTGGGAGGATTTAAATTTAATATCTTGGGAGAAAGAGTCATTGATATGTAAAGGTCCTGGTAACAAACAGTCATTTTTTATGACAACTGACCACTAGAGATGGAATTTTCTGGAACCGTACAGACTTTGCTATTTCAATACGGTATCCAATCCACATAACTTACTGTTTTTGTTGCTTGTTGCTTCACTGAATCTCACTCTTATAGGAAAATAAAATGTTTGAACCACAATATCCCAGACGGTTCGGCCCACCGGTATAAAAGGCAATGCGACAGTGAAGTAAAACAGCAGGCTAGTTGTTGAGGAATGGGAGAGGTTTGGATGGAGCGTGCAGCCTTGAGTATTTTCCCCTTTCCTGAGCCAGACTGTTCTATTAAATCCCCACCTACACAGCCATTACCAAACTGCACAGAGGAAATAATTCTCTGATGGCAGGAAGGAAGACGCTGGGAAAAATGCTGGTCTTCCTTCAGTGTCAGCATCACAGGAGCTAATATACCAGAAGCTATAGAAGCACGAGGCGTAAGATGGGAGCTGTGGTTATAGCTAGAAACCTGAGCCAGGGCCGGCTGCCGATCCTACGCTGCCTGTCTGCGGCCTGATCCCTCTGTCACAGAGGAGGGTGGTCACAGAGCGGGATAGCAATAAAAACAACAAACAATAGCATCACTCATTAGATCTTTCGGTAAACGTGACCTCGGTGACACACATCACCGAAAGCTTTATATTTGCCATCACTAATTCTCACAGCCATCCCGTGAGGTAGGTTTATTACCATCACTTTTAGCTAAAGAAACTACAAATCAAAAATGGTTGAGAAACTTACTCAAAACTGTTATTTCTATTAAGGAGTAGGCCAGAATCCAAACCCAAGGACATCTGGATCCAAATACCCCACCCTGCCTGCCACTGTGGCAGCAAGGAAGACTCAAGAGATATTCCAGAGCCCACCCAGGCGACCGCCCTTCCTGCTCCAAGCGGTGCACGGCCCGTGGCGAACACCCACTTTACCCGCGATGACGGGAGGCGGGGGACCTCACTCCGCCCTTTACTTCGTCCTACACCATGGTCATGCACTGAGCTCTCCCCACATTGTGTGGGGCGTGGGTCCGGTGATGAGACCACAATGGATGTTTCCTCTTTTGTGGATTACAGTTAATTCATCTAAAGCTAGAACCAGCACGTGGCCTAGGTAAAAGCTCTTTGCTGTTTATCATAAATACCAGGGGTATCAAAAATGATCCAATCAGGAATGTTCCAGAAGCATCCTGCTAGTCAAAGGTTTGCTGATAATAAAGAAGATGAAAGCCCATAGTAATAAGGAAAAGACCTAATTGAATCTAGATTTGCTTGGTCGTGTTGAAATTTATATGCATTCCTTTACAGTTAAAAAAAAATCTTTATTGTTGAAATACTTGCAATAGATAAACCTTGTTATTTCAAGTCTGAAAAAAATACCCCACCCTGAACTAATGAATGATGCAGAAACGGGTGACATCCAAGGGCCCAGACAAGAATCAGAATAGAAACAACTCCCTTAGCCACACGTGGTAAAGTTTTACCAGTTCTTAGAGAGGACTGATTGATTTAACCCAAGAAGTACAGCGCGCTGAGGAAAAGCATTCGATAGAGTGCTCATTGCTTTATTAATTTAGTTAGTATATATAGCTTTTTCTAAGTGTAGGTTCGCTTCTCAACTAACTGTTGCCGTCTGTAACGCACCAGGTGCAGCACACTGGGCATTACTGAGAAATACACCTGAAGTGTTAAACTAACCCCCCGATCACGGCAGCCAGAGTTCTCATGCCCAGAGGGGCAAAGGTCAGCAGCGCCCCTCAAGAAGGCGTTAGCAGAATAGGGTCCCTTGCTACCCGAGGGCGCCACACTTTACACAGGTGAGCTTATGCTCCCTCCCCACCCTCAACACTTTAAATATCTGGAGCATTTAGTATTTATGTATATATGTTTGCACCGAAACAGTTTTCATGCGATTGCGTTCTATAAATAGACCTCTGGTCCATTTTCCAGGTGATTATAATTGGTAGCTATGTGAGCATCCCGACGGTCAGCATCCACTGCAGCTCAGCCACCACGCTTCCATGGGCCCCTTTAGCTCTGACAGTGTGATGGTAAATTACCAGCTCTGTGCCCTGGAGTGCCCTGGAGTTCTTGAGAAGTTTTTCTTAGAACTACAATCATGTTAGCAAATAAAGGCTGTTTGTGAGCAAAAGAGAAAACACGAAGAAAAACTAAATTCTTTGAAACTAAGAGAATAAAATATAGGAGTTTAAAGAAGGGAAGAAGGAGCCAGAATCATCAGGGAACAAACAACGACAAGCAGTAAGGATGAGCTGGGCTGTGAAAAGCGAGCAGGGGCTGGAGATGTTCCAAGCACATCGACCCTTACTGAGCAGCTACTATGCTCCTCGCATCATCCTGGGCACCTCGCGTAACTCGTCCTAGTCAACCGTCACGAGGTAGTCACTACGGTTCCACTTTACAGAGGATGATTCCGAAGTGGTAAGAGAATGTATTACCTTGGCCAATGGTCATATAACAAGAGCACTCAAATGTTTGGACTCGGGTGTCAGTATGTGAAAGTCCCACGCCGTTTCCAGAACGCCAGAGCGAGCCCATTACATCACGGCCAGGGTTTAACCTGCGAAAGCAATGGCTGGGGCTTCTCCCTGCTCTCAGGGGGCCCGCTCTTCACAACGTGTCCTTTGCCAGGAAAGTCTTCTTTCTCTTTGGCTAAGCCTCTTCTTCCGGGCAATGAGGGATGACTTTTCATTTTCATAGATAGGTAGGTAGACAGAAGAAAATTGATAGATACTAGAAAGACACTAGATAATAGATGGATGGATAAGAGAGAGACTGAGACAGAGAGAGGCTGTGTGTGTGGCTGAGCTGACCGTGTCTAAGTCTCAGGTGGGTCACCCTGAACGGAAACCCATTTTGGCTGATGAGGCTCCTGAGACTATTTCTCCTCTCACCTCTCACTCCCTTTGAGCCATACGACCGACCGCTGTCTGCTTTCTTCCTTTCGCTTCAATGCAGCAGCAGAGGGGCCGCTCCTCTGGAGACCGTGGCCTGCTGATTCCTGGACCGGCTGACCCTCTTCCGCTCTGCCCCCCGGCGGCTTCCCCCACGGCCTGCTCCCCGACTCACCTTGTTAGTAAAACCGAAGGAGGTGTCACTTCCATGAGAATCTCAGGGTTAGACAGACACACCAAGTGGCGGTAAGGTTGTAGGGAAGACTGTGCCAGTGTGGGGATGTGACAGATTCCACAAACTAGCGGGGCCAGGGGCTTGAAGTCACCTGCTTGATGCACCTGAGACGCCGCGCCCTAGTGCCGCCGGCTGCTCCTGCAGCAGTGCTCGGCATCACAGGCAGGTGTGGGGTAGAGAGCTGGGGCCGCCTGGTGCTGGTCGGCACCTGGGCAGCACCTGCGCCTGAGACCCACTCTGCCGGGCTCTGGTTTCCTCCTTTGAAATATGCGGGGGTGATTTCGATACCCAGGCAGGGCTGAGATCCAGCGGCTCAGTGAAACAATACGCCCGCACTCTTTACTTTGCCCGCATTCCTCCCGTGTCCCTTCGTCCTGAGAGTCCGTAGAGCTTCTTGTGTGCTAGCACACTGGGGCGCAGGGGCGCCAGGCATACGCAGCACAGCCCGCGGCTGGCACAGAGAACTGCCAAGGATGGATGCGGGGCTGCAAAATTTTACTCTGAGCCCAGTGCCCAGGAAAGTGGGTGTAACCGTTTATAACATTCCTTTGATGTGAAAAGACATTTCCAAACAATAAGTCCACTTAATAAACTCTGAAATGAAACTGCTTTATGATTTGGAACTTGCCTATGATACTAGAGATTTAAAATTTTCAACACAAGGCTAATTACAGATTATACTGGCAAAGACATGTCCTGACAGGTATACCAGGCGATGTATGAACCGTTTACATGGGTCAATACGGGCAGAAGGTGGAGGCATGAGCTTGTGTTTGCGTAGTAAGAGCTCTGGCAATAGTAGCTGTCATCCAGGAACCACAAGGGCCAAGGGCCGCGGTCGATGTCTGAAACCCCAAGACCCCACAGTGGGGTTTCAGGAACTGCACTTTATAAACATTTCAAAGTGTGGCCCCTTTTGGTTCCTTAGGTGTAAGTATTTTCCTTCTATGTTTTCGATCTCTTTTGGGGCCATAACTGTGGTCTCCTATGAATCTACCCTCACCCACAATCCTGAAGGAGCCCCACGCTAAGGGGCTCTGAGGATGTCGGTGACATCTTTCCAGGTGTGTTATCTGCACTGAAGAGGGTTTCTCAACAGCCCTCAAGTCTTCAGCCATAATAAACACATCAGACACCGTCCTTGCCGCCCAGGCCTCGAGCTGGAGGCCCCCCACTGGGGGCCGGTCAGGGGCAGATCGGCTGAAGAGGAGTCAGAACCATAACAACACAAGCTGGTCTTTCTCCCTCCCTCCCCCCATGGTGGGTGCTGACGCCTCATCGTATCACAGGCTCCATGAGGCCCTTCTCAGCTCAGCTTCCCCTCCCTCCCCTTCCCTGATTGCATCTCTCTAATGTGCAAGTGTCCTTGGATATACACAGACCCTTGTGGCATTACAGAGGTTGCTTTATGTGGACATATGGTCCTGCTTTATTACTTTATGTGAATCACGTTGACCTATAAATCCAGTTTTGCTTCTCTATTGTTTTGCACTCAACAGTGCACTTTAAAAAAAAAAAAAATCTTTATTGATTTCAGAGACGGGGAGAGAGAGCTAGAAACATCAATGATGAGAGAGTCACTGATCGGCTGCCTCCTGCACGCCCCCGACTGGGGATTGAGCTCACAACCTAGGCATGTGCCCTGACCGGGAATGGAACCCCGATCGCCTGGATCCTAGGTCCATGCTCAACGGCTGAGCCACGCCCGGCCAGGCACAGTGCACTTTCAAGGTGTACGTAGCTGCGTGCACCCTGATGACTGCTTCTAAATGCTACATAGCAGGCCCTGTGTGCCTGTCTCCTTCTGCTTGTCCTTCCCCCAGTGAGGCTCCCTCCAGCTGCTCATCACCACTGACCGTGGCGCCGTAAACACCCAGGCTTGTCAAAGAGGAGCCTAGCCCCGAGAGCGGGCTTTGGGGTACACACATATATTATTTCCCGAGAGACTGCCAGATTCCTCTCCCCAGTGTCCCTGCCAGTTTACACTTTCTCCAGCCAGTCTGAGGCTTCCAAGTTTACTACCATCACCAATGTCTGCTGTTATCCTAATTTCTAACTCTTATTGGTCTGAACAGTATAAAGAATTATCTCAGTACTGTTTAAATTTACATTTCCCTGATTATTATTGAGGGTAAGAAACTCTCACATGTATAAGACATCTCAGTTTTCCTGTTTGTGAATTGCCCATTGGAGTCTGTTGAATGTTTTCCATCATTTTAATTGCAGAATAACAGATATTTCTACTATGTTCTAGATAACAATTCCTTGGTTTTTAATGGTACAGATATGGTTCCCAGTTTGCCAGCTGTTTTGTTACCTTCCCTGTCCTTCACTGACAATAATCCTTAATTTTGTGTCATCAAAATCCAACTCACTTTTTAAAATGAGATCCCTTTTTTTTTTACATTATACATTTACATCATGGAAAGATGTCCACAGCATATTGTTTAAGAAATAAAGTTATAAAAAAGCATGTGTACTATGATCGTACTTAATGTAAAATGATTCATTAGATCAGTGACTATCAGAACAAGGGACTGTTTCAGTAGTCTATTTCTGGACAAATCTATGATCCTGGGGATATGAATTAGGTTATTCAGATCTCCTATTTTGCTTAATGTCTCTTTGATCAACAAGCTTCTAAGAAATGTGCTAAAACACTACTAGTCTTCTTAGAAGCAGTGGTGCTGTCGGAACCAACCTGCTTCTGATGGTCATTGCTCCCAAACGAAGCTGCATTTCAGCCCCGCTTGAACTCCATGAACTCTGGCCAAGGCTGAGCTGGATCTGTGGGTTTGGGGCATAAACAACACGCCACCACGTTAAGGCTAGAAACTGAAAAGATTCCCCCGCCTCTTTCCCATGAACTTTACTCTGCACTCTTCCTTCTGTCTCCCGGGAGATTCTGATATTTTTTATATTAGTTTCTCGGTTCTGACTACTATGTACGTTCCACAAGGGCTCACATTCAGTGAGTCACAAACTCCAGAAGGCTTAGAAAGACCTAGAAGGTAGCTAACAATGTATTGAACAAACTTCTCTAATCCTGCTCAGTCCATAGCAACTTCAGGTTTGAGTTCAGGATGGGAAGCCTGTGGCGCAAGTCAGTCTATCAGCTGCAACACTTGGCAGGTCTCTGTTCCTTTCCCCATTTTAGTGGAAGCGGTGTCTTTATTGCAATACCATGACATTTCTCTACTTTGGGGGCTTGCTCCATTACTCATCCCCTCCCTTTTTTGTTTGTTTCCATGATAACCTCTCTACTGTCTTCATCTCTTCCACCCCAAAACATGTTCACATCCTTCTGTCTACCTTTTTGTACTGAGAAGCCAACAGAAGAAAAAATTCAAGGATAAGAAAGGAAAAATATTCTTGGCAACATCCTCTACGTCCTGGGGTACAGCCACGTCAGAAGATGAACTCCTGGGTTTTTCAGTTATATCACCACTTAATCCCTTTGTTTATATAAGTTTTACCTTGAGTTTTAAATCCTTCAAGTCCTATAACCTCTACAAACAGCCACCCCAACCTTCTCTCCCAGCTGCAGACCTCTGAGGCATCCACCGTGTACAGCGCTGAGTCAGAGCTCAGGACACAGCGGGTTATGTGGTCATTTATCTGGTCTGGTTCATTTCCTGCCTCTCCATCTAAGAGCAGGATATTAGAGAGCAGACCCCGAAGCCAGGCTTCCTGGGGTGGGAATCGTGACTCCACCACTTACCTGCTGAGGGACACTGGGCAAAGCGTTTCACCTTCTAGTGCGTCTGACTCATCACCAGTAGGATGGGAATTAGAACGGTGACACCTGAACCACAAAAACAAACAAAATGAATGGTGATGCCTCATAGAGTTGTTGGAAGGAGCTGATAACTGCAAGGCCTCAGCAAGCTATCTGGCACACAATCTACAGAGCACAAGTGAGCCCCGTGGAGGTGTCAGCTATTGTAGGACTATTTTTATCACAATATGATAATCATCATCATTATTATTATTTGTAACCCCACTGCCTAATGCAGTGCCTCTCAACTAAGGAGAGTGAGTCATTCTTCAGTATTATATAACAGGACTTCAGTATCACACTTGTCCCCTGATCCTGCAGTTTTAACATGGATCCGACGACGGAGGCATGGTGAGCGCTGTGATCCTCTCAGCTCCGAGTCCGTGGAAGTCGCCCGTCCGCGTGCCTCGTGCCTGCTGCTCCCCTCCCCTTCCCCTCCACCCCTGCCTGCATGGGTTCTGCTCTTGGACCTGCATCTCTCATGCCCAGCCTCCCAGAGGCCTGAGAACTTGATGACAGAGTTCGTGGTCATTTGGGGATGTCAGTTCTCTGTCTTTCATCTGCCTCTCCATCTTACGGAGTTTCTCTGCATTACCACTCCACGGACTTCTATTCCAGGGCCTTAGCTAAAATCAATACAGTACAAGAGCTCCTACTCCACAGCAAGGCTACAGAACTATAATCAGGATTCAAAATGTAACCCCCAAGACACAGGAAGTGTCTAATATCATGCATTTCAAAAGGGTTAATAATCACAACAAACCCATGAGAGAGGTGCAATAATTTTTTTCAGTTTTACAGGTTAAAAAAACTGAAGCACAGATAAGTTAAATATTTTGCTGTAGCTTACTCAGCTAAGAACTAGAATTTTGAATCTAGACTGTCCAGTTAGTTCCAGATCTACAATCTTAATCATCACGCCATGCTACAGGATGTAAAGGTGTTAGTTTTGCTGAAATACTGTTTCTCCTAGTCAGAACAATATTTTTAGGTGATATTTCAAAAATAGATATTATTTTTATATTATTACCTTAAAGAGAATGATTTTTTTCATGCAAGTCAGTGGATTAAAAATCAAGATTCTTCAGTGCTTATATTGGTCCGGCTACAGAAGGACAAAGTACAGCTGTTGATGTCTAGTAAATGCAGTCATACTGAGAATATTTCCTGTTAGGGAGCAACAGTAATTAGTTACATTAATTATCCTGATTTGCACTATTTATAAAACCACCTATAACTTACTGTGAAAGTGTTTAGGTGGTTGTATCTACATAGAGAAATGTAGAAATTGACAAAAGAGATTTGTCTGTTATATAATTTCAATCAAGATTTTAAATAAGTGCTTTATACATTGTGTGAGTCATTTGAAAATCACCTGCAGATATATAGCCTGGTTATGTCAGATGGGTTCTCAGGTAGGTAATCATAGTTACCTCCACAAGTACACTATAAATATCTGAACATCCAACTGAAGTCTTCCTGAGGGAATCTTTTATGGATAAAAATAAAAGTTACTGGGGAAATATTAAAAACTGGTAATTATCTCTTGGTTTCCCACAAAATTTCTCTATAGAATTTATTCCCCTAACATTGGCAGTAGCTGGAACAGTTCTCAACCTCTAGCTCATGCATTCAAAGCAGCTAATGGTGTCTTTAGAATATAGATCCCTGGAGACCCCCAGAGATTCCGACTCATTAACTCTGAGCAGGGCCCCAGGATCTGTATTTTAAACAAGCTCCTCTGAGAATTCTGATGCAGATGCAGGTAGCACTTGACAGAAGTGTTACCTGGCTTTGTGACTCTTCGGATCAGCCATCGCCTGAAGTTCAGTTTGCTATCACACAGTTGAGGTGTTTCTCTTAACCATTGCTGAAGGGTTCAATGACTTAAGACTTTGAAAATCAACACAAGGATTAATTAAGAAGGACTGAAGCTGGAATACAGAACAAAGTATTTGCCATTGATTCAATAGTTAATGTAAGCGAACAAGTATAGAGCAGATTTTTTTTTTTAATCCTCACTTGAGGATATTTTTTTCCCATTGCTTTTCAGAGACATTGGAAGGAGGAGAAAGAGGGAAAGAGAGACACATCGATTGGTTGCCTCTAACATGGACCCAAACTGGGCACAGGGATCGAGCCTGCAACCAAGGTACATACCCTCAGTCAAAATCGAACCCAGGACCCTTCAGACTTTGGGATGATGCTCTAACCACTGAACAAACTGGCCAGGACTAGAGCAGATTTTTAGGAAGTGTTGCTAGTATCTAATCGCTCCTCATTCGAGGACTAACGAAAATTATATCCAGATGAGGTAAAGGGTAAAGCTTTTGTCCTATTAATGCATAAATCATCCCCTTTTACTCTCTTGCTTCAATGAATTTGCTGATGCCCATCTAGTTTCATAGGTGTTAATGTTGATTCTGCCATTTGGTGATTTAAGAACATTTTTAGACTATCTTAATCATTCATTAAGTTCTTCACCAATTATGCATCTACAACTCTGGTTTTTCATGTTTTTCTTAGCTACTGTACAGATCTGTGTAAAAGTCAAATTTTTATTTTTCTTCCAACTTGGTTAGACATGTCCAGTTGTAACAGCACAGGGACAGGCATAATCTTTATTATGACAAAGTAAAGATGACAAAGACAGACTTGCCTTTTCATAGGAAAAAAAGGGTTGCCAAACAGTGATGTCTGAGACAGTTTCCTTCGATGTGCAGAAGGTTTTCATGAGCTTAATCATTTTTCTCAATCACTTATTCCAGTGATAGTTTTAACTTCCTAGGACAATGAATAGGTGTCATGTTCTTTACATATATGAACCATTTTGATCCTCACGACAGCCTTATTTAATATGTTCCATTATTACAGTGTTCCTTTCCTAGACAGTTAAAATGATACTGTAAAAGGTTCAACAGGTTCTGGCTGTCCCAAGATGAACGACATCAGTCCCATTGTAATTAGCTGGTCATCCAGGACGGGAAAGGAGCAAAGGGGAGGCCGGACGTTACAGGCACGGCCAGCTGGGCAGCTGCGACCTCGCCTCCCCGGGGAGCCACTGGCCGTTCCCTGCAGACCACGAGGGGTGGGGGAGAAGGCAGATGCAGGAGAAGTAAAGTCGGGGTGACGCAGGGAAGGCGCCTGTCAGTCTAACCTGGAAACAAAAATAACTGGCTGGGGCGAGCATGGCAAAGGCACTGCAATCGCGTGGAAGCTGGAAGGTTTAATTGCTTATGCTCCTGGTTAAAATCCTGAGACAAGGGAATGATTCCCTCTAATCTTGTCCCTCTGGTTTTGCTCCTGCTCCCTCCCATTCATCGTGTGCCTGGGAGCCACCTGGTCCCTCGGGCACCGCAGGCCACGGACGGTGGACTGAGCGGGAACCAGCTGAGCTCGTCCCTTGCTGGCCTGGAACGTGCGGCTCTGGAAGGGAGGCTGGGCAGTGGCGGTGCTCCCAGCTCTGCGAAGGACACGCCTGGACTTCGGGCCGAGGGACAGGGGCCTGGAAACTCAGGGCTTTAACTCACGCAAATAAATGCCACCTATTCTCGCGTGCAAGTCTCAGAAAAGTCCTTTTCTCGTGACATCGCAAGACGCCCAATTCCACCGGCAACCGGTGGGAACACGGAGACCTTCCCGGTAACAGCATGATCCCAGAGCTTCGGAAGCTCACAGTCCAGTTATTCCTGCAGCTGCGACATTTGTGTTATTGGTCCCGACCTTAACTGGTACACTGATGAAGAGCTTCCCGATCCGGGAGCTCACCTGAAGCAGACCAAAGGGTGCACGCTGTGGGGAAACAGGTAGCAAACAAACAAAATAAAAAGTAGAGAAAGGGGATGAGAAACTACCAATGAATGAAGAACAGCATCCTTTGTAACGAGCTGAACTACATCCCCCCCAAAATATATGTTGAAATCCCACCCGTGGTACCTGTGAATGTGACCTCATTTAGAAATGCAAAAGGATCTTTTTAGATGTAATCAAGTTGAGGTCATAGTCAATTAGATTGCCCATTCCTAGCAGCAAAGAAGGCAGGAAAACGTAGTTTTTAGATGAATGGCTATGGACTTTAGCTAAACTCATAGGTTCTGTCCTGGCCAGGTGGCTCAGTTGGTTGGAGAGTCGTCCTGTACACAAAAGATTGTGGGTTGGACTCCCAGTCAGGGCTCATACCTAGGTTATGGGTTCAGGCCTGGTCGGGGCACATACGGGAGGCAACCGATTGATGTTTCTCTCTCCTTCTCTTCCTTCCTCTCTCTAAAAATCAATAAAAACACATCCTAGGCAAATGATTTTAAAAATAATAAAATAAAATAAAAATGAACTCATAGGTTCTTCTACTGAAAAGAAAAATGAGAGGATGGCTACAGAAGGACAATTAGCAACCTCTAATTAGCAATCACTAATCTCTAATTAGCTTCGTTCAGTGAGTCTCTGCCCAGGTAGGTGAGCTGAGAAAATGGACAAATACTTACTAATGCCACAAGTCTTACTTTAAGGGCTTACATCATGTAGGAAAATCCTATACTAACAATTTATTCATTCCAAATATTTACAAATACTGGTGTTTGTTTATTGAATCGAGATTTGCTTGAGCACAACCTCGTGATCATCTAGGGGTAAAAAAAGTCTAAGATGTCTCAGAGTAGCAACTCTACTCACATCTTTTACTGTTCTAGAAACCCTATCCCCACATGCACGCTTCTTCATGGACGCTTTTACTCATCAGCTTTTGCTATGTTAAGAAATCACCCTCGAGCTTAACAGCTCATGATTATTTTTCATGATTCTCTGGGTTTGCTGGGGAGTGCCTCTGTGCTGTGCTGGCGCAGCCGGGCAGGGTGGTCTCGGACGGCTTCATTCGTCTATCTAGTGGCTGGTAGCTGGCTGGTACGGAAGAGGCCCCAGCTGGGACAGCTTGTGTCTGGTCCCCGTGATATCTCCTCCTCCATATGCAAGCCCATGCTTCTCTCCATGGTGGTCCAGGGTTCCAAAGAGAAGCAAGATCAAGTAGCTTTTAAAACTTTGCTTCCAACAGTTTTGATAATCTCTCATTGACTAAAGCAAGTCACATCATTAAGCTTAAATTTAAGAGGTAGAGAAATAACTCCATTTTTTGATGGAGAAGGCTTTAAAACATTATTTTTGCAATCTACCACTGTTTATTCTCTAGCCAAAATCACTTTAAATCTCCCCAAATGGAAAATATGTAAACCGGCACCCCCGGCCCCCTCAAAGTCTCAATCAATTATGGCATTAGGCTTAAAGTCCATGATATCAAGACCTACTTCAAGCTCACATGTAGATGAGGCTGCCTGGATGCAAATGATGAAAAGCAGGCCTTCCTGATCCAGAGACCTAATGAACTAAAAAGAGGTTATCGACCTCCCATCAATGAACGTGCATTGGTGAGAAAAGAACAGGATGACTCCCATTCAAAAACAGGAAAACGGGGAGACAAACCGCAGCCACTGGTCTATATCAGTTCTGAAATCCAGCCCAGCACACGTCAGGGAGCAGGAAACAGTCCTTTTTGGGGCCCAGCTCTTCTCCCTGGCAGTGGTGACTCTTTGTTCCCTCTTCTGAACTCCTGTCTTCTCCCTCTGAAATAGTCTTGCTTTTCAATTAGAAATGCTCCATGTCTACAGATGACAATGTTTCTCAGGCTTATTTCTGACCATAGAAAGTGGGAATCCCCGGCCTTTGTTCTTTTTTACTTTTTTTCCTGTTACCATTTATTCCCCTATGCCCTTTTCTTCCTCTACACCACCCCCAATCACCACACTGTTGTCCACGAATATGAGTTCTCTTTTTTAAAATTTTTTTTACTGAATCACCCTCCCCACCCCGGGGCCCCAAACAACACCCCTCTATAATACTCAGAGCTGTCTACCTGCTCTCTGAGTCTGTCTCTATTTTTCAACTTGTCCTTTTTAGTCCAAGCTGGCAGTACTTTTCCTAGCATAATTTCCTTAAAAATGATGTGCATGTCTTATGAAAATTATTTGGGTTCACTCCATACGCTAAAAGCCACATCCACAATGCTTCTGGAGAGGCTGCTCTATATATTGGGCAACATGTGAAATAACTGAGCAACTAAACAGTGTTAAATCTGACACTTGGGTAAATTTGCTTCTGTTTCTGATTTTTATGGCTCCTGGATGATTATGTCCATATTAGAGGAAATAGTGCGAAAGTTGGGTTTTATTATTACGGTCGCTTCTTTAAGTGATTTATATTAGATATAAGGTGCTGAGAATGGGTATGACAGTCAATACAGAATCTGGTACCCTTATTAGCCTTTATTTTGGTTTGTATTTGTCTTGTTTCTATAGTAACACAGGCTGCTTTAACTCTAAAGATTCTCCTTGCTTCATCCAAAACTCTCTAGTCTTTTATATTTTCACTTATTATGTGTCTAATATTTTCAAAATCTGTGAAGACAGAGTTTCTATACTAAAGATGAAAAGAATCTAAGTCTCTATCAGGCCTTCTTTGATTTCTCTAAATTAATGAATAATTCCAAATTAATGTCCCCTCAGGGTCTTTAAATAAGGCTAAAAGAAAGGAATTTAGATCATTTCAAATTAGACAAATTGGTCCAGAAAAATAAAGGTTTCTAAAAGCCACGTAAATAAGAAATAATGGTTCCCCCAAATATAATCAAGTTCGACCTTTAAAAAATGGTGAAAATCAATGGCATTATTATAAGGCATATGAACAATGAAAAAATGTTCTTCCAAATTCTGAAGAGGATAACAAAACTTCACAGATCCTCAATAATGATGCCTCCTCAATCCATCTAATGGTGCTTAATTATGTGGTTTTGTCTTGTGAACAGAGAAACACACTTAAGAGCAATTGGCACTTCCATTTCTATGTTAAGATCTGTAGCTATCACAATTACCTCCTCTAATTTTCTAAAAGAGTTGATAAAATTTTCATTTTATGAGTGGGAAATACATTTTGAGCAAACAGTTTGAAATACCTTGGTTATATCTGGAGCAAATTAATAAACCACATTATAAGTGACTTAAAATATAATGGAATGGTGGACTTCCTAGTCAGCTATCCTGGAGTACCTGAATCAGACTTGTCCATCCATCATCAAGAACTAGAAAAATAAACAAAATATGTGAAACAAGTGTTTTGGGACACTGAAAAACATGTGACAAAGAACTGTGACCCCTAAAGGAGGAGAAAAAAAGTAGGCAACACAATCACCACAGCTTCCTGCCTGGAGGAACCTTACAGACGGCGCTGGAAGGGAGATTGTACGCAGAGCATAAGCTTGTCACGGGGCCCATGAAGGGAAGACTGAAATTCAGGAATGCTCATATGGTTGGAATTTGTAGGAAAGAATCAGAGGTGAGAAAGCTTTATAAAGAAAGAGCTTCAGGAATCTGCATGGGGATCTGCTCCAGGCTACACTGAATGCTAAATTGGTCATGCATAGGGTGAAATTTCACAACGTCAGGAAAGAAGAATTGAGAAAGTATAAGAGCTCACATAGGACTGAGAGATGTGTGAGTTTTAACCAGCCAGTGAGGAGAGGCTGTGTTGCCCACCCAGAGTAGAGACCTGACAAGTATTATTGCTGAACAGTAAGGGTAAACTAGCCTTATAACAAAGGCTACATTAGACAAGACCTTAAAAACAAGCTTATAACATATCAAGCAAATCCACAAGTAACTTAGCTGCCTTCCAGAAGAAACACTCAAACCTCCTTAAGAAAGACAACAACACTCACATTGTAAGAATCACAATGCCCAACCTTCAATTAAATTAACAGATTGAGAAGCTGAAAAATGTGATCCATTTTACTAGGCGAAATAAAATCAGTCAACAGGAAAGAACACCAAAAATGACTTACATGATTGAATTACCAGACAGGAAATTAAAAAGAGCTATTATAAATATGATCACTGTTTCATTTTAAAGAAAAATTAACACATAATAGAAAATGCAAAGAAGAACCAAAATATGTCCTGGAGATGAAAAATACAATTACCTAAAAAGAAAAATTTACTGGATAGTCTTAAAAGAGATTAGACTCTGCAGAAGAAAGGATTAGTAAACTTGAAAACACAGCAATACAAATTACCCAAACTGAAGAACAGAGAGAAAAACAGATAAAAAATTAACAGAACCTCAGTGAATTTGGACAATATCAGGCTGTCTATCTTATGTGTAAAGAGAAAAATATTCAAAAAATAAAGCTGCAAATTTTATAATTTTGATAAAAACAATAAACACATGGATCTAAGAAATATATGCAGAAAGAAAACCATACCAAACAATACATCATAATGAAATTGCTAAAAACCAATAATAAAGATAAAAATCTTAAAAATCCAAATAAAAAACATTTTATAATAAATTATCAATTCATTAACAGACATAACAGTCCTAAGTTTTTATGTACCTAATTACAGTTTCAGATACATGAAGAAAAAACTGAGAGAACAGAAAGGCGTAGACAGATTCAAAATTATGGTTGAAAATTTCAATATCCCTCTCTCAGCAAGTGCTAGAACAAGTAGACAGAAATCAGTAAGAATAACATCTTAGAAAAAACCATCAATCTAATTAATCTAATTTACATATATAGAACATCCTATCCAACAACAGTATAATGCACATTCTTTATACATGCTCATAAAATATAAAACAAGATAGAGCATATTCTGGGCATAAAACAGATCTCAAATTTGAAAGGACTGAAGATACACAAATTATGTTCTCTGATGACAAAGGAATTAATTAGGAATCAATAACAAAGATATACGGAAAATCTAACACTTCTAAGCAATACATGGGTTAAAGAAAAATTAGAAAATATTTTTAAATGATTGAAAGTGAAAAAAAGGAGAGGAATGCAGCCAAAGCAGAATTTTGAAGAAAATTTATAGCTCTAAATTTTTACAGTAGGAAAGAAGGTCTAATGGACATTGTTTCCACCGTAAGAATAGAAGGGAATAGCCTGAGCCTGATAATGGGTATCTACAAATATCTTATACAGTGCCCAACTCATATTTAATGGAGAAAGACTAAATGCTTTCCCTCTAAGACTGGAAATGAGGCAAGAAAAAAGAAATGAAACACATAGAAATTACAATTAAAACTAACTGCAGGCAACATGACCCACATGCAGAGAACATCCTAAGGAATCTACAAAAAAGTTACCATAATTGTTAAATAAATTTAAAATGTTTGCAGGATCAATATGTAAAAGTCTATAGTCTTCCTATATACATATTTTCTATAAATAAACAATTAGAAACTGTTTCCTTCTTACCTTTCCTGTTCCTCTTGTTTTGCTTTGATCCACTGCCAAATGTCAACTGTTAATTTATTATCCAGCCTCCTCACATACTATTCGAAACAAAATCTCCCATTAATCACAGCTCAGGAAGAGCCTCAAATTACCTGTAACAGATTGCAAAAATGGCCACAAACTCTTCTCATCTTATATGCACACTCCTTTGAAATACTACTTTGAAGCTCTTCCCATGAACAGCTGGAGTCTGTTCTTCCCCTTGAAATTGGACGTGGCCACGTGACTTGCTTCAACAGATGGGTTTAGCGAATTAGTAAATGTGTCAGAAGCAAAGGCTTCGAAAACCCTTGTGCATTGGAGTTTACTTTCTCTTCGTGTTCTCTGGAACTCTGGGACCACTATATGAAGAATCCAGAGCTAGTCTACTGACAGGAGAACACGTGGCGAAGAGGTCATCCCGACAGGTCCTCCTGCACCATCCAGCTGCAACCGAGCTTCCAGTTGACTACAGAGATAAGTCAAGCTGTCTCAGACTAAAAGAAATGCCCACCCAACTCACAGATTGTGAGAAATAATGCTTGTGTTATGCCACTGAGTTTTGAGTGGTTTATTACACAGTAGTAGCTAACTGATACACATTACTGACGTTCTCATTTCAGCGGTGAAAGCAAATAACGTGCCCATAATTCACTTCAACTTTGTGTACACAGGAAGTTCTGGAAGCGAGATCTTAATGAATAGTAAGATGCATGCATCAATGGTTAGGTTTTAAATTACTTTAGTTCTTTAGAGATATATGTAGATCTATTTAGAAGTAAAAATCACATGATGTCTAAGTTTGATATGAAGTAGTGTTCATGAAAAGAGTGAAAGGAAGGAAACGAAAGGAATGGATGAAGAAAGTACGATATAATGTTGATAATTATTGAATATGGTGTATCTGTTCAGGTTGGCGTAACAAAACACCAGATTGGGTGGCTTAAATAACAGATGTTTATTTTCTCACAATTCTGGAGGCTGGAAGTCTGAGATCTCCGGTGGGTGCTCTCTTCCTGGCTTGCAGATGGCTTTCTCCACAGTGTCCTCCCATGGCCTTCCCTGGTGTGTGCAGGTGTTGAAAGATTTCTCTCTTCCTCCTTTTATGAGGCCACCAATGCTAAGGGATTAAGACTCCATCCTGAGGACCTCAGTTAACCTGCATCAGCTCTGAAAAGCCCTGATTCCAAATACACAGTCACCCTGGGGATCAGGGCTTTGACATATGAATTTAGGCTCGGGGAACAACCCAATTCAGACCATAAGAAGGAATTCATACTATTATTTCTAAATTTTTATACTTGAAAGTAATCATAAAATTTAAAAGATGTAACTGTACTTTGTCCCCTATTGCCTGTTTATACTTTATTCAGTGAGAGACAAAAGTACTCCCCAGAAGAAAATTCTGGAAGGTTCTATGGTCCCTTTACACCATTAAAATTTTTTAATTAAAAATTCCAGTTCAAGAAAGGAAACAACATGAAGGTATTTATATATAGTTTACAGGTTTAGAAGAATAAGTCTACAGTCTTCATTATTTCCAAATAATGCTCACCAGGAAATGTATATCTCTAAGTGTATATTTTAGAACAGGAAAAAATTTAAAACCCATTTTAAAAAGCTAGTAAAAGAACAGGAGTATAAACCCCCAAAACAAGAAGATACAAAAATGACCAGCAAAGATTTAAAACAGATGCTCAGTATCACTTATCATTAGCAAAATACAAATCCAAAGCAAAATGCGGACAGTTTTTATCAAATGAAATAGAAAATAAAGAGTGAGGGGTGAGCATGCAGAGAAACTGGAGCCCTTGTGCACAGTTGGTGAGAATGTAAAACAGTGCAGCCCTTATGAATACAGTATGGTGGTTCCTCAAAAAATTACAAACAGAATTTACACTTGATCCAGCAATGCCACTTCTGGATACATACCCAAAAGGATTGCACACAGGGTCTCGAAGTGATACTTGGACATTTTCGCAGTAGCATTATTCACATAAGCCAAAAGGCAGAAGCAGCCCCACTGTCCTCTGGCAGATGAAATCATAAAGACGACGCAGACCACAGCTACAGTGCAATTCAGCCTTAGAACAGGAAGGAATTCTGACAGGTGGTACCCATGGGTGAACCCTGAGGGCACTGTGCTAAGTGAAATAAGCCAGCCGTGTCAAGACAATACTGTGGACATCTGTAAGAGAGTCAACAATAAAATAAAATAATCTAAAAACAATACTGTATGACTCCACTTACAGGAGGCATCTAAAGCAGTCAAATTTATAGAAACAATGTAGAGTGATAGTTGACACGGCCGGGGTGGGGTGGAGAAAATGGGGAGTTGTTTAATGGGTATAAAGTTGATGCAAGAGCTGGAATGACTCAAGTTTGAGAACCGCTATCATAAGAAGTTAAGAATCAAATCACCTCTAGGTAAGAGCATTGAGGTGAATACTAACATAATTAAGTGATTCTGGGAATCTGAAAAGAAAAAGAAAATTAATTTGTTTTAAATTTCAGATTCCTGTTGTATGAATGACTTTCCTTGATGTTTTAGTTTAATTCCTATATTAAGTGCTTCCAGTTATTTTTTACTTCATTTCTTAGGTCTTACCAACTCCAGTTGGAGCTTTCTGAACTCAATGAGTGAAACACACAGGTCTAAGTGTTTTAACATCAATACTTCTCAATAGTGAGCACAGTCTAAACATTAGCCTCTATGTATAAGGTGCCATCTGTTCAGAAGATTGTATCTATTTATATAAATATAACTGAGCCCCGCTGGCATGGCTCAGTGGTTGAGCATCAACCTGTGATCCAGGAGATCACGGTTCAATGGCGGTTCAATTCCCCAGGAGATCGAGGTTCAGTTCCCGGTCAGGGCACATGCAGGGTTGCGGGCTCGATCCCCAGTGGGGGGTGTGCAGGAGGCAGCTGATCAATGACTCTCTCTCATCACTGATGTTCCTCTCTCCCTTTCCTTTCCTCTCTCTGAAATCAATAAAGACATATTTAAAAAAAACAACAACATTAAATATAACTGAACATGGATAGAGTTACATTCCAGTTACATGTGGTGAGATTTAGAAATTACTTGCTGTGTATTAAGGACCTGAAATAGTAACACACATTTAAGCATGTATATAAATTTAGTTATAAAAATATTCGTACACAAATCTGATTTCTAATTATTATCTAAAACACAGGTTAGCATATAACATCCAGTTATGGATATAATGTGTGTACATTATACACATTATATAGTATATAAGGACATGATTAAAAAAGCTTTTTGCCCAGCCGGGTGTGGCTCAGCGGTTGAGCATCGACCTAGGATCCAGGAGATCAGGGTTCGATTCCAGGTCAGGGCACATGCCCGGGTTGTGGGACTGCAGCCGATCAATGACTCTTTCATCATTGATGTTTCTATCTCTCTCTCTCCCTCTCCCTTCCTCTCTCTGAAATCAATAAAGATATTAATTAAACAACAACAACAACAACAAACTTTTCGTGGAATAAATGAATAAACCACACGTATGTCCTTGAATAGGCTATAACCAATTATGCCTCATTACAAAGTTCAAACTCAACATAACTGAGATGAGAATAGAGTTGGGTAAATTACAGATAATAAACACTGGAGAGCACAAGTGATGACTCCAGGGAAACAATGGGAATTGGTGCTGGTGGCCACGGCATCAGGAGACAGTCCTGGTCCTCGATGTGGCATCACCTGCTGCACACACTGATTGTCAGAAATTTGCTGGACCTCAATTGCCAACATTTTTAAATGAGGAAAATGTATGAGCAAATCTCTAAGAAAACTGAAACATCTCTTAAGAGTTGACGATTCTATAAAAAATAGAGAAACTTCAACCAGCAACAAACCATAAATCATAAATGACAAAGATGGGGGTGTGATGTGTTACTTCTGCACGCAAACACCAAATTTTCATTCAGTCAAATACTCAGACTAGAATGCATAAACTCATCGCTCACCACTTTCTCTGCTTGGAGTATTAAAACACTGAATATTTTAGTGAGATCTTCATTTCATTCCAAGTACTTGAATTTTTTTCCAGTCTGCACCCCCTGCCCCAAGTTTCTCTTACTCTGTTACCTACAGGAAGTTATGTTTACATTAATAAATGCTTACTGAATGGTGAACATTTTCAGGAGGAAATTCACCCCTTCCTGGGGAGAGGTAGGAAAAAATGAGGAAAAGTTTCTTTCCCTATGTGGAACAGGCCTATGGGTCAGAGAAACAGGTTAAACATTAGAATGATGCATTGCAAATAACAGAGCAAAATTAAATAGCAATAAAAAGAATCACTCACTCCATTTCTTAAGTTTATCTTTGTCATTTCTAAACATCCTGCACATATGCATCGACTTACCAGGAGACCCCGGGCCAGGCAGTGGTCCAGGGAACAAGGGGCACAGCTATCCATCTGGTTGCCTTGCCTCCCACACCTGACCCAAGGCTTAACTAGAACTGCCAATTTTATTGTTGCAAAGCCCGATGATTTATTTCTAATGCAGTAACCCAATGAAAAGAACGTTTATACTCAAATGGGTGATCTCGTGCTGTCTGTGAAAATGACTATGTGAAAATAAGCAGTAAATCGGATTTTGAGGTTTATCAAGGTAAGCTTGACTCTTAGCATTTCTAGAATGTACACTTTTGAATCTCATCAGATTTATACCTGGAGACTGCTGTCAAAAATAGATCTACGCACAATGCAATATACATGATGTATTATAGAACTGTATACCTGAAACCTACAAAATTTTATCCAACAATGTCACCCCAATAAACTAAAAAAAACACACAGACCTGCGCTGTGCCGATCTTGTCAGGCCCCGTTTTGCGTATCAGAGGGACTGAATGCACAATGGAGCCAGCGCCCTGACGACCACGGCTAACTTTGGGATCAGGCCTGCTTGTGCCCTTGCCACGGAATTAAAAAAGCAGCACGTTAGCAAGAACCTGAGGACCATCCTCCCTTTAAGAACAAAATAACAGCCAACATGAGAGCAATATGGAAGAATCCAGAGTAAGGGAAAGTGAACTTCATGCGGTAGCTCTTCATTTACGTTCAAGAATCATGTGCTGAGCAGGGGGGGAAAAAAAAAGATAGAATTAAGAAAATTAAACCGAAAAATAAACCAGTGAAAAGCCACCAGAGTGGTAAAAATAGTATTAATAGGGTCAAATTGATATGGCAAAAGTAATGAAATTTAGGAAGAGCTTTTCAGGCTTTTCTGTTTTCAAAAACATTCTGTGAGATCTTTTTAAAAACTTACTGCATTCAAAATTATATTTATAAAATACATCAATGCAGGAGCCCTTTGATTGATACGCCATAATCGGTGGAGGTAATCATGTAAAAACCTGATAACCGACTTAGGTACACATCTCATTAAGCGATCCCAGTGTACGAACATCATCAGAACAGAGCCAGATGCCTCTACGGTAAAATGTAAACATGCGAGATTGATGCAATGACAAACACCTATTTATTGTATTAAATACACGTCTGAAAAGTTTTAAGTCATTATTACAGATTTCAAGAAATTCCATTTCAGATTCCCAAAATGTCCCGCCGGTACTCTGACAACTAAAAACAATGATTTAGAGGTTTTCTTTTTCTTTAATTCATAAAAAAGCAACGACTGGGGGATATAAAATAAGTGAAATCCAAAACTTGGAGGTTTACTCGAAATCCTTTTGAAACCCTAAGGTGGCTGTAAACAGTCTGTTTTCACGTGTCCGTAGCTTCAAGGAATGTGACCGTGGGGTTCGCGCGGCTGGTGACCGTGGGGTTCGCGCGGCTCGTGACCGTGGGGTTCGCGGGGCTGGTGACCGTGGGGTTCGCGCGGCTGGTGACCGTGGGGTTCGCGCGGCTCGTGACCGTGGGGTTCGCGGGGCTGGTGACCGTGGGGTTCGCGCGGCTGGTGACCGTGGGGTTCGCGCGGCTCGTGACCGTGGGGTTCGCGCGGCTGGTGACCGTGGGGTTCGCGCGGCTCGTGACCGTGGGGTTCGCGGGGCTGGTGACCGTGCGGTTCGCGCGGCTGGTGACCGTGGGGTTCGCGGGGCTGGTGACCGTGCGGTTCGCGCGGCTGGTGACCGTGGGGTTCGCGCGGCTGGTGACCGTGCGGTTCGCGCGGCTGGTGACCGTGGGGTTCGCGCGGCTCCTGACCGTGGGGTTCGCGCGGCTCCTGACCGTGGGGTTCGCGCGGCTCCTGACCGTGCGGTTCGCGCGGCTCCTGACCGTGGGGTTCGCGCGGCTCGTGACCGTGGGGTTCGCGCGGCTCGTGACCGTGGGGTTCGCGCGGCTCGTGACCGTGGGGTTCGCGCGGCTGGTGACCGTGCGGTTCGCGCGGCTCCTGACCGTGGGGTTCGCGCGGCTCGTGACCGTGCGGTTCGCGCGGCTCGTGACCGTGGGGTTCGCGCGGCTCCTGACCGTGGGGTTCGCGCGGCTCCTGACCGTGGGGTTCGCGCGGCTCGTGACCGTGGGGTTCGCGCGGCTCGTGACCGTGGGGTTCGCGCGGCTCCTGACCGTGCGGTTCGCGCGGCTCCTGACCGTGGGGTTCGCGCGGGCTCGTGACCGTGGGGTTCGCGCGGCTCGTGACCGTGGGGTTCGCGCGGCTCGCGCCCGTGGGGTTCGCGCGGCTCCTGACCGTGGGGTTCGCGCGGCTCGCGCCCGTGGGGTTCGCGCGGCTCGTGACCGTGGGGTTCGCGCGGCTCGCGCCCGGGCCCCGCCCCTACACAGTAGTCTCGTGCTTCCACAGCCCCGTCCTGACGTTGCCAGTGCCGTCCGAGCCCAGCAGGGGCCCCTCCTGCCCGCCGCCTTTGACCGGTCCGTTCTGCACGGCCAGGTTGAGGCCGTAGGACTTCTGCTGACCTTCGAGTTCGGCGGCCGGCTTCCGCGGCGCCTCCTTCCGGCCGCCCGGCGCCTCCGCGTTCCTGCCGCTGGCGTCGCTGCTGTCCGGCTGCGGCGGGAGGTGCTGGCGCTCCCTGCAGGCCAGGTGGGCGCGGCGGCTCCGCGAGTGGCCGTCGCCGCCGGCCGGCCGGCCCTTGGGCAGCCCGTTCTGCACGCTGCCCTCCACGCTGGTGGGGACGTCGTAGGCGTACTCTCGGAGGACCGCCAGGCGGCCGGCCCGGTGCCCCTTGCTCCTGTTCTTGTGATGGCGGCCGGGGTGCACGTTTGTCCGGAACGGCGCCTCCAGAGGCGCCACGTGCATCTTGATGTCGTTGTCCACGGAGTGCTCGGTCAGGCTGTTGTCCAGCTGCGGCGTGGCGTTCGGGGGCGGCGCGTTGGCGTGGCACTGGGCGGCGGCCGCCTGCAGGTTCGTCAGCTTGCAGCCCTGGGAGGAGTTCTTGAAGCTCGACGCGCTCTTGTTGGTGCCGGAAGATTCCGCGCTGCTGGGGGGGCACTTCGGGGCCTCTCCGTTCGTCCCGCCGGAGTTGGGGGGCTGCGCGTTGACCTGCACCGAGTAGGAGCTCCGGCCCGGGCAGCAGGTCATGATCCACGCGAGCCTCACGTCCTCCCGGTTGACACAGTGGTGGACCACGACGAACGCGCCGAGGCTTAGGCACGCGGCTCCGAAGAAAAGGCTGAAGACCAGGTCCAGCGGCGGGTACAGAGAGACGGCCGAGGCGCCGCACGCCCACAGGGCCGCGTAGAGCAGCAGCGTGAGGCCGGCGCCCAGCAGCTGCGCCTGGAAGGAGTGCTCGTTCTCCAGCGCGGGCGCCGCCGCCAGGGACGCGGACCCCGCGCCCTGCGGGCCGGCCTCGCCGAGCTCGTCGGCCGCCAGCCTCTGCTGCTCTTCCGCCGGCTCCTTCAGCTCGTACTTGCGCTCGGGGTGCCTTTTCAGCTGAATAAATATGCTGAGGAAGTACATGCAGTTCACGAAGGCGATGAAGCCGGCAGGCCCGTAGAAGGCTCCCAAGGAGGGTTCCCACGCCATCCAGCAGCTAGGAGAGAAAACGGGGAGCCCGCTGAGACGCGGCCCGTCTGCAGGCGGCTCGGCACCGGCATCAGCCTTCGCGCCTGGGAAACGGCCAGCAGAGAGGCAACGGGTCGGCCCGCGGGGACGCAAACTACTCACTAGGGCGCGTCCGGCCGGCTGCCGTAATTCTTGATGTTGGCCGCCGCTGTTATCCCGCAGACGATGATGGGGATGCCGCCCCCGATCAGGTAAAACCTGGCAGGAGGAATGAGAGAAGGCAGGGCTGGTCATCGGGTTAGTGGGGCTGTCCCCATCTCATCGCTCCTTAAAGGTTAGGATTCCTGCTCCGCAGGAAACGGGAGGTGAGCTTCCAGAGGCGGCCCTGTTAGCAAGGCCTCTGCTGGTCTTAGGGTTTGTTCAGATTTCTCTCTGTCACAGCACACGCCCGCCAGGCTTCCCGGCTGCGGAAAGCCGGTCACCCTCTGCCACCCTGTGGGCAGGCGAGGAAACACAGCTGCAGCAGCAGGGCTTTGGCCGGGGCCTTTTCCTTTAGGGGGACCTGGGGTTTGTGTTTGTTTTAGACTCAGCTCGTGAACTGGAAAGGGAGTCCATTACAAAGTGGACTTCACCTCCTCACTGTGCCATAGTCCAGACAAAATACATCATGACGTACTGTTTGTTTATAACGTCCGGCGAAGCCTGCGTTTCCAGGGCGGGCCAGTGCTGTGCGTGACAATTCCCAACCGACCGGGGTGAGGTTTGGAGGGCACCTGGACCCCAGCGGTGTCCACAGTGCTCGGCCCCTCCTGGCCCCTTTCCCACAGGCTAGCTGAGCACAGCGAGACAAAGCACAGGGCACTAAGAACTGAGGGGGACAGTGGTTGCTGGAACAAGGTACACAAACTTCTTATTTTGGCCGGGGAGCTTCTCTGAGCTCTCTGAAAGGAGGAACAGTCATCCTTCCGCCCTGGCGGGGTGCCCCTGGGCACAGTCAGAATCTTATTCTGCACTGGCCGCTTCCTGGGACACAGCCCCAAAGCTGAGTTGGCTGGATAAAGGCAATGTCCATGACACACTTCTCCACAGAGTGTTTCCTAGTCGTGCTCACAGGCACTAAGATCCTTCAATACGATATTAATCAGTGTGGCTTAAAAAGGCAGCTCATTAGGCCATAAAACCATAGCCCTGTCTTCCAGTTCACACATGAGAGGGAGGCCAGCATCCGTGACCTCCCTCTTCCTGCTGGGTTAATTCCCACTGGCTTCTGCCCTGAGAAGGCGGCATAGTTTCCCAAATTAACCTCGGGCCCTGCCACTCCTACCCTCCCACTGCCAGGACTTCCTGTTATCAGTTAGCCCTCATTTTGTAGCTTTAAACTTTCTCTGCTGCCTCCTACCTTCTATAATATGTATAAGTTTTCTTCTCTCTTCTGAAACTTGCCTGGACCTACCACCTTCTTTCTCTCTCCCTTCAGTGACAACTCCTGGAAATATCAACACCACCATTTGCTTCACCTTTATCACCTTATTGTGAAGGCGTTTCCACCTACGTGCTACTGAAACTGTCCTCTCTGGGACCAGGAGAGACTCAGCCCCCTGCCCACCCTCCAGGTGGCCAGGATGCTGAGGCTCCCCCAAGCTCAAGGTCATGGGGAAGGTCTTCCTACAGGAAGGAGCTTGCGCTGTCTAAAGGTGAAGAGGTGCTTATGGGGTCATTCAGGGGCTGCCTTCTTACTCAACCATTTGTGTCTTTTCTGAGAACCCAACAGAGGTAATAGCTGCTTGAGGACAGGATTCCCTGGTCTCTTAGCCAAACACTGCCTCTCAGGTTCTTGTAATGCAAGCGACAGAGATGCCAAAGCTCTTACTCTATAATCTGACTCTGGCAGGTTATTTTATTTTATTATTAAGTTTACTGGGGTAACATTGGTTAGTAAGATTACATAGGTTTCAGGTGTCCATTTCTATGATACATGATCCTTTTATTTTCCACGGCCCGTCTAGTAAACACAGACATGGCTCAGGAATCACTCTTTTCTGAGCTAACTTCGCCCTGGGGGATCCTGTTTACAGGACCTCACACGTAAACGCCTCCTGTCCCACCTACGGTATGTCCAGCTCGTCTTCTCGGCTGAGCACCAGACTCCCAAAAACATCAACTCTCCACAAGAAAGCAGTGGTGAGCCCACCTCCCGTGTGCTTACCCCCCTCAACTAACTTCTCTTATATCATTTTCTCAGCTGATGGATGCACCACCTGCTGAGGCAGCCTAGCTCACTGGAGCAGATATCTGGAGCCAGCTAACATTTATACATTAACCCATTTCTTCCTCACAACAGCTCTGCGTTGGAGTCATCCTCACTCTAGAGAGATGAGGGAAAGAAGCAGAGAGGGTCGGAATTCACGAAGGACTCTGGGCTGGAAGGGGCTCGGCCAGTATTCAAACCAGAAAGCCCAGCCTCCACGTCCATCATTTTACTTTCCAAAATTCACTCCGCAATTTAGTTATGACGGGGCTTCACGCAATGTCACAGTTAACACAGTACAGCAAACGGAGATATCAGGTACCTGAGCATCGGTCTGGGTGGCGGTGGCAGTTCATCAGGATCCTGGCATCGTTTGGCTTTCCGAGTGACTTGTTTATAGATGTTTCGAGCTGTCACTCCCACCCATAGCACTGTGGCAAGGGTGGAATAGTGAAGGAGTATTCCCACCTAGAAAGAAGATCGAAAAACACATAAGCTAAAGAGAAAAAAAATGCCCCTTTTCAATCATAAAGTGTAGTAGCTGCTAGTAAGGTTTATCAAAAAGATTGGTAAGTAACTTTCGAAAATCTGGTGCAAAAACAGTATGAAGGCGTAGGCCACGATCGACTCCTTTGCCTACTAATGAAAGGAAGGCTGCACTCTAACTCCCTATGAGAGCAGCAGGTCTCGCAGGGCACTGGCAGCTGGCTCCAGGAGGCCCACAGACCACAACTGATATCTGAGATGCCCCTTCATGCACCCTGGGATTGGCTTCTGGACAACAACAAATCGAAGGCACGTTTCTCAGAGATGCAATGTTGTACATTATAATTCAGATTCTGAAGCCCATTTTAAGGGGTAATAGAGAGGGCAAGGTAACTGGAGGGCAGAAGTCACAGCACACAAAATAGGCTGTAGAGTAAGAGACCCAGGTCCTACTTCCGAGCTTTTATACACAATCTTGGTAAGAGAGCAACGTAACACATTGGTGGTCAGAAGGGGGAGACCTGGGGTCAAAATGTTTTGCCTCACCCACCCCTTACCTGCCCTGACATCTTCGCAAGTCACATGGCATCTCAAGCACTGAGAATAAGATGAAAGTATTGGGAGGTTTCAGTTCAATGCTACATAAAGCACTCAGCACACTGCCTGGTACCTGAGGACCGACTGATAGAAAAGATCTATATTATTATTATTTATTAGGGGTGTGGTTTTACAAAGGTGTTACCTCTCTGAAAGTAACTTCCCTCACTTGAGCAGTGTGTGTGTGGGGGGGGGCAGGGATTATCAAAACCATCTCTAGGGTTTTTGTAGGCACTGAAGGGGCAATATCTGGAACACAGTAAGTGTTCAACAAATAGTGGGTACCTGCAATTACACTAATCGAGTTTCTTCCAGAGGGTGATGGGGGGGCATGTTTATCATATGACCTGCGTTTGAAACAACCTCATTAAGGATACAATTCTAGATGAAGATATATATGAGGTTAAGAGAGGTTGAAAATCTATTTAAGAAAAATAAATGCCTGTGCCATTGAAGCACTGAGGACATAATTCAGCTTTCTTATCTAAGTACTTACTATCTCTTTCATAATTTCTTCTTATATAATTATTATAGGTAAAATCCTATTAATAAAAAACTCCAAGAAAAAAAAAATCATTCTAAAAGGTTGGCTCTCCAATCTCAAGAAAATCAACTTGATTGACATTATCAAACATAGGTTAGTAACAGAAGCATTGAGACCACTGCCCAGAGTTCATTTTAACGAGGACCCATCTGCAGGTGAAGCTTAGAGACACGAAAGCTCAAGTACTGTTTTGCAGGGCAGAAGACTAGTGTCCTTGTGAGGACTCAGTGCCGGGAGGGAGGTCCGGCGAGAAAAGTCAGTTATGTTCTCCCGTAAGGAGCAAAGTGGCTCCTTTGTTCCCATTAGTTTCACTGACTGCCCTGTAAAAGCAGAATTTACAGATAGAAGTGGAACAAAAGGCATGAAAGTAACACTTGGAGTCATCTGCAGTCACCCCGAATGCTGTAAGTAAAAACAGCATAAGTGAGTTTGGTGCATGGGACCCACACATTCCAGACAAATCGCTGACTCTGACTGAACAGGGCGGGAGTGACGACTGCTGGAGTTTTCTCTGACGCAGGGGTTGAAAGAATGCGACAGGGCTGTAAAGTACTACGTTTAAAAACAGAAGTTAAAAACATTTTCAAGCCAGCAGGTGCACAACGGAGCATTCTTTTTATTGAAGTATAACTGACACACAATATCCTATTCGTTTCAGGTGTATATCATAGTGATTCGATATTTATACACCTTACAAAACTATCCCCACAGCAAGTCCAGTTACCGTCTTCTACCACACAGAGTTATCACAGTATTGACTAGGTTCCTCATGCCGGGCACCACAGCCCCACAAGTTATTTATTTTACAACTGGAAGCTGGTACCTCTTCATCTCCTTCACTTATTTAGACTGCCCTAAAACCCCTCCCCTCTCTGGCAACTACCAGTTTGTTTCCTAAAAATTCCTAAAATTTGTATGGAACCATAAAAGACCCCAAACAGCCAAAGCAATCTTAAGAAGAGCAACACTGGAGGCATCATGCTCCCTGATTTCAAACTATATTACAGCGCTATGGTAGGTAATCAAAACAGTGTGGTACTGGGATGAAAACCAACACATAGATCAAAGGGCATCAATAGAGAGCCCAGCTATAAACCCACTCCTATCTGGTCAATTAATCTATGACAAAGGGGGCAAAAATATATTACAGGGAAAAGACAGGGTCTCTTCAACAAACGGTGCTCTGAAAGCTGGACAGCTACATGCCAAAGAATGAAACTGGACCGTGATCTCAAACCACATACAAAACTTCAAAAGGGATTAAAGACCTGAACGTAAGACCTGAAACCATAAACCTCCTGAGAGAAAACACAGGCTGCAAAAGCAACTGACACCGGTCTTAGCAACCAGTCTCCTCAGCCAAGAGCAACAATAGCAAAAACACGCAAATGAGACTACAGAGAACTGGGGAGCCTCCGCCCAGGGAAGGAAACCATCAACCAAACAAAAGGCAGCCTCCTGAATGGGGGAAGATATTTGCAAACCCTACCTCCAAATAGGGGCTAATTTCCAAACTATACAAAGAACTTACACAGCTTACTATCAAAAAACAAACCACCAATTAAAAAACAGGCAGAGGACTTAAGTAGACATTTCTCAATGGCTATTAGCACAAAGACAAAAATATAACAAGTGTTGGTGAGGATGTGGGGGGAAAAAACCTCCATACACTGCTGATGGGAATGCAAACTGGTGCCACCACTATGGAAAACAGTATGAGTTTCCTCAAAAAATTAACAACAAAACTGTATGATCCAACAGTTCCACTTCTGGGTATTTAGTCAATGAAAATAAAAACACTAATTTGAAAGAATATATGCATCCCTATGTTCACTGCAGCATTATTTACAATAGCCAATATACGGAAGCAACCTGTGTGTGTATTCGCATGTATATTAGAATATTATTGTATTCTAATAATATTGAAATATACACAATTCAATACAATGGAATATTTCTTGGCCATAGAAGAGAGTGAAATCTTGCCATTTGCCACAACATGGATGGACCTAGAGGGTATTCTGGTAAGTAAAATAAGTCAGACAGAGAAAGACAAATACTATATGATTTTACTTACATGTGGAAACTAAAATATAAAATAAACAAATAAAACAAAACAGAAACAGACTCACAGATACAGAAGAATTTTCTTGTTTTTAGATCTAAGAGGGAAAACTCTACCTTTAGACTTTGAAGTGTTTTCTAAGACACTTTAGAATTTCCAGAGAATTGTTCATACTTGAAAGACACTGAAGCCTTAAACAATTATTACCAATAGTGGAATTTCAGGAGCCTGATGTCAACAGACATGTGAGCAAATCACCGAACATTCCACAAGAGCCAGAATAGAGGAGGAAGTGAGACCTGGTAGAGGGGGTTCCCCTAGCTTTTGGAACGAGGTACTTCCTATTGTATTTCCCATCAGGTACTTGGGCTACACTTCACATACAACTTCACTATCACAATCTCTTCTAAATAAACCAGAAACACATGTCAAAAGTTTGTAAATGGCTTGGCAACAGGTAATCTAATTCATAAGACATGTATCTGATTCATTAAATAATTCACCTTACCTTGGGACATCAATTTCCAAAGCTGCAAAATGCATATAAATTAATTATCCTAAAGAACTGTACTATTAACTCTCCTATACCAGAGACCAGGCATTATAACAATCATATTTTTTAACCATCAAAAAGCCTAAGATAGTGCAGCATGTATAGCAAGTGTGTAAAAGACAATGTTTACCACTCATATAATCATATATAAATACATATAAAAACTAAAATACTAACAGCTTCCACTATTGAATGCCTGCTATGTGCCCAAAAATGTATTAGACAATTTTGTAGGTGCTTCCAGTGTGTCCTCCTAGCACCATCACTGAGCTAGTGTTAATAACCTTGGGTTATGGAAAAGAGATTGAGGCTGAAATTAAATCACCCATCAGAGGTCACATGGTCAGCAGCAGGGCCAAACTCAAACTCAAACCCATATCTATTGGTTTCCAAAGCCCACGCCCCTTCTATTGAGCCTTGCTGGTCCTCACTACGTAGGAAAGTACAGTGATGGGGACTGAGGGATGCTCCGAGTCCGAGACCAGCATTTAAGCCATGTCTCTGCTGCCCAGCAGCCCCAGTGACTTGGGGCAGGTTAGTTCAATCTCTTAGGCTCTATTTCTGTACTTATGAAATACATGAGTAAGAAATGCATTCTAGGGTTAATATGAAAGTTAAGATAACACATTTGTAGTAGTTGGCAAGTGGAAAGCTCGTTCTATTCCCTGATTAAACTTCTCCCAATGCACCTCACATGCCATTGCAGCAGTCTGCTAGATAACAGATAGGAGAGGACACCTGAGAAGGTCAGCTGGCACTCTATTTAGTTGATTAAATCATGGAGTGGTAGAGCAACAAGGTCACTTAAATGAGCTCCAGCCAAATCCCTTCACTGCAAGCTAAGGAAACCAGGGACCAGGAAATTAATGATCAAGCAATTATTTGGTGGTAGATCACGACCCAGAACCCGGATTCCTTCCAACCTCGAGTCACCAGCCCCTGCGACTCACCGTCACTCACTCGGCTCCTTTCGCGAAAGAGAGTTAAAGGTTCTAGAAAGCACCCAAGGTACTGTCTGGAACTGACTTAGAACCACAGTGGGAAACACCTGGCCGGTGGCAACTCTCATAACCCACCCAACCACTGCTGGGTGGAAACGGTATTAGAACCTGCTCACGCTGTTCACAAAATCTGTGAGCTCCGAAAGGGAGATGAGAAAGACAAGGCTATGCCGCGTCTGTGCCCATATAAGCTGCATGTAAAATATGTACACTGTAGAGATGTTTTAGAGATGGAAGAACTTAAATGACCATTTAACTTAATTAGCCCAATCCATTATTATATTAGAGCAGAAACATGAAGCCCCTACTGGGTGAAGTGACCAGCCACACGAGCTCTTCTGGAACACACAGAATTAGAACCGACCTACTAGTGTCTGGCGTCCCAGGCTGCTCCTTGCTGCATTTACCACTCCCCTCTCAGCTGGCTAACTGAATTAAGAACGATTTACATTAGGACAGTGAAGCAAGTCGTGTCTGAGTCAGAAATGACGAGAGCGAGGCTGTGTTTTCCACAGAAGGGGAGGACATTGTAGAAACAGAAGGACATGTGGAAATGCAGGCTTGCCTTTCCCTTCTCATGTAAATCTTTAACAAATGGGCATTTGCTAGCCCCTGAGTACTCACTACAATTCTCCTTTTCTTTCTAGAAATGGTATGAAATACCCTTCAGGACAATGAATGGCAGCCGTCTTTACAATGGCTTTTTTCTATTCATGTCCTCAGTGAGCTCAATGTATGTGCCTGCTTCAAGCAGTCAACGGATATTTTTCGATGAAATTGAGACTATTATTATTACCATGGTGTGCTAAGTACTCTCCTAATAGTTTATGCTCAAAATGGCTACAGGGTTGAATGATTTCTATTTGCAAACAGAGGCCTCTTTGTTCATTCACCCAACAAATATCTGCTAAACACCTACTGTGGTAAGGGCTCCGGCTGATCCTTAGATCAAATCAATGTAATCCCTGCGCCTGCAGAGCTCAAAGGCCAGCAACAATGAGTAGGTAAACACCAGACTGTTACAAAGTTTGTAGGAACCGCGGGATTTTAATGAGCACCACAGAATTATGAGGGAGGTAAAGGGCAGTGCTCTGGAACAGCAACAGTAAACTGAGGCCTGGAAGGTAAGTGGAGTCAGCCTGTGAAGGGTGACAGGCTAGATTGACCTGAGTGAGATCCATTGCCTGACTCCTTGCAGGCTCCCAACAAGGCTGTTTTCAAATGCACAGTAACAGCCTAAAATGGAAATGTTGTGCACAGCTGAGAGGTAATTTCATCAATAATAACAGTAGTAAGAGCTAACATCTACTGAGCACTTACTGTATGCCGGGCACTCTCCAGTCATTGATCCTCAACAATTCTTATAGACACTCACAATTTATTTACTTTTTACTTATTTTTTTGTCAATCCTCACCTGATGATATTTCCCCCCCACACACTGATTTTTAAAGAGAGTAAAGGGAAGCAGGGAGGGGGAGGGAGAGAGAGAGAGAAAGAAAGAGAAACATCAATATGAGAGAGACACATCGACTGGTTGCCTCCTGCACTTGCCCCCCCAACCTGCAACCGAGGTACGTGCCCTTGACCAGGAATCGAACCCATGACCCTTCAGTCCGAGGGCTGATTCTCTAACCACTGAGTCACACCAGCCAGGGCCACACTCATATTTTAAATGACATCTCAGATAGACACTACTGGATAACAGTGTCATCTACCTTAGGTTCAAGGCACATGTTAATGACTGGGCCAAGCATGGCCTATCTTCATTAGTTATTTATTTAGTTATTGTTAATAATAAGTAAGCAAGAATCTACTAGCAAGACAAAAAAACACTGACAAAACCAACATAGAAACATCTGATCCCCTTCACCCAAGGTAACCATCGCCTGATAGCCTATGTTTATCATTCCCTTGCTTTCCTTTTTTGACAGTTTTATTGCACCTTCATTAAAAGTGTTTCATTTTAGTTACTTTTATCTTTATAAAAAAAGATAACAGGGGAAGTGTAATTATGGTACTAAGACCTATTCATAGGTACGCACTGTTGTAATTCATCAGTTTTGACTCCCGTGTACTATCTCGGTTTATTCATTCGCTCTCTCGGTGATAGGCATTTGGGCTGCTTCCAGGTTTTTGCTACTGTGCCTAGTGCCGCTATGAATATTCACACGCACACGCACACTCACACGCACACTGCTGTCACATACGGGCGAGCTTCCTCCCTGAGCCCAGGAGTGGGACTGCTATGTCCCAGGGTATGGGAAGGCTTAACCCGAGAAGGCAAAGCCGCCCAAAGTCGCCCACGGACATTCCCACACACAATGTATAAAAATAGCCTGGGGATCCACATGCTCCATGCTTGGCATTGCCAGGCTTGAGTTCTGCCCACAGAAACCTAATGAACAAAATAAACTGACGAACAAAATAGATCCAGAGACATGGAAGCATGGAACAGACGGAGGGAGCTCAGAGGGAAGGGGGGCCAGGGAATGAGAAGACATTAACCAAAGAACTATGTGCATATATGCATAACCCACGGACACAGACAATACTGTGGTGAAGGCCGGGGGCGGGCGCGGGGGATAGGGTAGAGGGGGTCAATGGGGGTAAGAGGGGGACATCTGTAATACTTTCAACAATAAAGATAAATTAAAAAGTAATTTTTTTTAAAAGGCATAAAATAGTAACTAACTGTGGTCTTATTTGCATCTCGGTGACCACCAATGATGTTGAACATCTCTTCACGTGCATACTGGCCCTGTGTGTTTACAATTCTACGAAAAGCCTGCCTACTCTCATGTCATTTTTTTCTACAGGGATTTCAGTGGCCTTCTCAATGATCACATTTTTAAATATACTTTTTATTCTAACGCTTTTTATTCTACTTTCTATATTCTCAGTATATACTGAGAACATAGAAAACCAACATAGAAACATCTGATCCCCTTCACCCAAGGTAACCATCACCTGGGCTGTCTTGTGTTTTCACTTTTGTTAAGGAATCTTCACAAACAAAAGGTCTTCTTTTTAATTTAGTCGAATTTATCTCTTTTCTAGTCAATGCTTTCTTAGTGTCACATTTAAGAAATCTCTCCTTATCCCCCAAACTGTGATTTCATCTAATATGAACTTAACATTTGGGTTTGGGCATGTAAGCTTTTAATCTACTCAGTTTACTTTTTTAAAAAAATATGACAGAAGGTACAGATCCATGTTCATCTCTTTCCCAATGGACTTCCCCAGCTCCCGTTACTGAACACCGGTCACTCTGCCCACTGAAGAGGCGTGAGTGCGACCCCGCCTTCTCCGCAGTTCCTCACGGCTCTGCTCTGACCTCTCTTCCACTGCGAAGGTCAATCCAGGGATCCCTAAACCAAACGCTAGCTTTCATTATAATAGCATAATTAGCCCTGATGACGAGGAGGACAACCTCCCACTCTACTCTCCTTGTTCAGAAGGGTCCTGCTATCTTTGGTCTTTTCCTTTTATGTAAATCCTAAAACCATTTATGGAGGAGAGACTGGTCCAGTGCGACCGCTGCAGGACCCATGAGCTAGACCAGGGCCAGAATGGAGATTACTGCCCGTAACCCCCTTTGGAGACTGTTGGGTGCTTGTTGGATGCTTTCCTTCTGAACCAGTACCTCTGCCCTGTGTCCCATTGAGTGCTGGTGCCTGGAACAGGCCATTGTCCCAACCTGGTCAAGCATGTCAGGCATCTTCCCGCACCTGGGACTGGTCACATCGCAGTATCCCTCTCCATCCTGACCTGTTCCGTAACTCTTTGGTTACACATGTAATAATTTATTTAAAATTAAGGGTTGGATATTTTTTTAATTCTTCGTATTTACCACACCTAAAAAGCATCTTTTTATATCTTACAGTTGAATCTTTTTCTAATTCCTATTGTTTTCATCAACAAATGAAATAATTTTTAAAACCCTCCTGTCCGAAAACGTCGCTTCTCCTTCAGCCAAAGTCAGGATTTGGCAAAATTTTTAAATTAAATGGTCAGCATTATAACAGATGCAACAAGCAGTACTGAATTCCCAGAGAAAAAGAGATAAGCTCCTTAAGTCATATACTCTGTTAGGAAATGACAATTCAAAACCTATAATATGATGGTAAACTTTAAGAGACATTCAGTTCAACTTAAAGAAAAAAAAAAAACTTTAAGGCAACATTTTTCCTTTTATAGTAAATGAAACATCTGAAATCACTTCCTAGCATCAGTACTTTTTCCATCTCAGCTTTTCGCTCGGACTCACCGCTTGGCAAACGCTGGCGCTCCTGGTTTGGGTTATCCCTCCCACAAAGACCACGCAGGTCAGAAAAATGTGGAAGCACAAGTTCACGAGCATGTGCCAGCCCTTGAGACTGATCCTGATCAAACTGTTGAGAGAGAAAGGAAAACACTAACGTTCAGGCTCGTACATTGGAAGCAGTGTTTGTTTTCAAGTCAACTCCAATAGCATAAAACGCCAAATATAAAAGCTCAAACATTTTATTTAAAAAAACATATACTATCAGACAGACAGACACACGTTTGGAGAACTTGTTGAACTCAATACTGTTTCTTAACATTTAATTTTACGCACTAAAAAGACAAGTCGTATCTGGAACTACTGCCCCAGCGAAAGGCTAAAGAATAAGAAACGTGGGCTTTCGGTAGTTCGAGTCTATGACAGATGAATGACTTGTTTGCTTCCCAGGGCTTTCTGCAAGGTGCCAATCTCTATTTTCCTGACCTACCATTGCTCAGTGCATTTCTTCTCGGCCTTTCCTAATAAAATGTTGAAGTCTTTCTTTCTTTCTTTTATTTTAATATCAAAATCTCCTTTTGTTTCTTAACTAAATGTCAAGAAATGCCATGTAGGTCTAGCTTGAATAGGAAAACACATTCTAGCAAAACCTCTGATAAAAGAGAGTTTCCGCTTAGCACATCCCTTCAGTTCACTAACTTCCTACCATAAAATAAAAGTTTCTGTAGCGGTCTGCAATTTACAAAAACCATACCCCGTGCTTAAATGCCACAAACTTTCTTTAAAATGCCATCTATGAGATAAAAAATATCCCAACAGGGAAAAAGTCATAAACGAGAACTAATTCCACAGTCCGGTTCAGGAAGACACCGCTCTAGGTGACGACCCCCCACCCGACCTCACCCCTGGCTGCTCCCTTGCCCACCTCCCGGCCTCCCTCACTCCCTCCCAGGTAAAACCCAGCAAACTGGCCCACCGGACGTGGGGAAAGATGAACTGACCGTCCCATGTACTAATTATTTATGTCACAAACTGCATGAAACGGGCACAGCCTGTACGCATGCTAAAGCACTGTCCTTACTCTGGAGAGATGGCATAAAGCTCAGTGCCGCCCTAGGGAAACGCGCAATAAGCTCTAAGTCCCTCCTGACCTGTGGTGGTGCACGTAGCTCACGATGACCGCGAGGAGGCACAGGAGGAGCAGGGCGGCCGTGGTGTAGACCACGGGGTGCAGCAGGCCGGCGGCCCGCGCGTACAGCTCGGACCCCGTCAGATCCTGGGGGAGAGAGAGAGCGTCACTCCGGCTGCGCTTTTCTGTGCACGTAGCGCCTGAGATTTTCTCCAGTGGCTAAAACACACCGACACACAAAACTGGTCCTTGCAGTTCTCCAGTTTATTCAAGGAGGAATGAGTTTGTGCTGTTTTCTTCACACCTTACACTGCCTTCCTGACTTCACTGTGCTCACTATTTATGGGGTGTGTGTGTGTGTGTATACATGTGTGTATATATATATATATATATATATATATATATATATACACACACACACTTATGGCGCGTGTGTGTATGTGGACACACACACACTCTTGTCCTACATCTGCTCTATACACTTGAATGGTGACAATGCTATGAGGGCAACGGAGAGTGAGCAGGAGCCACATGTGGGTGGCTTAGAAGGATGACCGCAGATTTCACCCTTTCATCCCGCCCGTCACCCTGCATATTCGCCAGCTGATACGGCAGAAAACAGCAGCGTCTCTAAGTCAACAAAGCTACACAGGCCTCGCTAACCACCTGCAGTCAAGTCAAGTTCAACCAACAGGAGTGGACCAGACACCATGCGAGGCACCGGAGACACAACGGTAAGACGTGGCTCCTGTCCTTGAAGAGCTGACAGTCACAGGGAGACAGGTGCGCAATCAGATCTCAGCGATGTCTGACGACGGTAAGGCCACGGTGGTTACGGGGGCAAAGGGCTCAAAAACCAGTAAGAGTAAATAAAAGCAAGTCACTTCCACAGCACTTACCATAACCAGGCACTGTGCAAGCTCACAGTGACCCTATGAGCTAGATACAGGAGTAGCCCCATTTTATAGCCCGAAATATTGAGGCACAAAGAGGTTACGTGCTTGAGGATTAGAACCAGAGGAGGGTGGCTGCCGAGTCTGTGCTCCCCAACCAGCGCAGACAGCACCTCCTAAAACAGGCGTCTCCAGGCTCCCTTCCTTATGAAGGACCAGCGCAGGCCGGGAAGAGGCCTCCGCCCCGGCCACGCCGGCTGTGTCAGAAAACTGTAGACTCACCAGATGCCGTCACGAAATCACCTTGGTAAACTGACTGAGAGCTTGAGACGGTATCTGAAAGGAGAAAAGCTGGATGAAGAAAGGAAGTGGGCAGGGGACAGACAGGAAAACTGAAGGCGGCCTCAAGGATGCAGGGAAGAAAGGGGCACGTTTTCCCAGGAAAGCATCGGAAGCTGACAACACATGACTTCAGACCTAAATTGATCAAATCGGAACAACTTGCCAAGCCCCTCACTGTAACAGCTGATGAGCAGAGACCCACAGAGCCTGACAAAAAACACAGTAAATGGGAAACTGCAGATACAACACGGAGCACAGAACCTCTGCCTGTGACAGGCAGTGAGCCCATACTTCACCGATTTACCCGACAAATGTTAATTGAGTGCACACCGTGACCAGGCGCTATGCCCAGCACTGGATACTCAGGAAACACAGAATGTGGTCCCAGCCCTCGAGGGCTGAGAGTCTGTAAACTAAGTACCTGAACAGGAAAACACAGGAGAAAAAGCCCATCGCCTGGAATTCAGAACAACCTGCCCTCGTGAGATGCCTACAAGATTAATCTGTGGTGCCTGGCCTCAAGGTATTTATTTGCATTCTGCTAAGAGTCCAGGTTGTTAGTGGGAACGTCCAAAAAAACATGGGGGCAACGAGAACCAGTCAGACGCTGGCAAGAGCAGACACACTCCCCTCAGTTCCTCCAGAAGCCCCTACCCCAGGGAGGCATGAGTAACAGGGGATAAACTTCCAGTATCTCGGACTTGCCGGCGGGGCTCCTTCCAGGCACTGGCTGCTTCACATTCCTCTAGAAACTGTCCAAAAACACGTGGCCACTTTCTTGCTAGCTGTATAAGCTGGGGGCGGTTACACCTGGAGACACCACCGCCGCCTGGCAGCTCTGGGGTAAGGGCGAGGAGGGTGTGTGTGGGTGCCCTCCACAGCCCTTGGCAGAAAAACACAGCCCAGGTAGCTCTGCTGGGTATTACCTGGAAAGACATCAGCCAAAGCACCAATTCAGTTCTCAAAATATATTACAGATTGTATGTAACATTTTTTTAATAGTTTATTGGACTTTAGAGAGAGAAAGGGAGCAGAGAGAACCACCGATGTGAGAGTGTAACACTGGTCAGCTGCCTCCTGCAGCTCCCCGCTGGGGATCAAGCCCGAAACCTGGGCACGTGCCCTGACTGGGAATCGAACCAACCACCTTCGGGTGCATGGTACAATGACAACCGAGCCACACGGGCCAGGGCGATTTTACATAATACTTACGTTGAGAACAAATCAGTATTTTTCAAGAGCCAGATGAATATGACATAGTGCAAGACAGAAACTAGATTCTGAAACAGGGCAGTGACTCCTAACTCAGAGTTATGACAGGAGCCAAGCACAGGACTACTACGTCGCTGGTCACAGAGGGCAGGGGCATTCCTGGTGGTCACAGCAAACCAAGCTGCCCAAATGCAAGAGCACCCCTGTGGAAAAACTGACCAGGGGAAGGTACAAAGGGCCAGACAGTGAATGTTTTGGGCTTTGCATGCCAAAAGGCAAACTGAGGCGATCACGCAGGTATTTAAAACCAATAACCATTAAAAAATTTTCAAATCACTCTTAGCTTTCCAGCATTGAAAACAAACAGCAACCGACTAAACTGGGCCTGTGGGTCAAATGTTTGCCGGGGTTTACAGGCCAGTACAGAGAGCAAATGAGACACGAAAAACCTACCTTGATGGCACAAAGTTCTTGAGAATATACAACTATTTAGGACAGTTGAGAAGATAAGGAAAGATGTTAAAGATCTCAAACAAGAGAGGTAAAGTAGAAATCGGAATCAAAATCATTTTTAGTTACACTAGTAAAAAAATACAAGCTTTGTGATACTATTAGCAAATCACTACTACATACACTGTCTGAAAACGGCCACTAGGAGACACTCCTGAGACGGAAATCGAGGCTCACTGGCTGCAGCCCAGCAGTAAGGAGGGAGCCTCTCCTCCAGGGCTCCCGGGAAGCAGCCTGTCACCAGCCACCAAACCCCATGGCGACCTCGGCCACCCTTCCACAGGGCACAAAGTCCAACAAAGTAACTGAGCCAGGAAGCGAAAAGTGAAGGTGTCCGCAGACAACGATGATTGTTATTAAGGATCCAATAAATAAGAGTTCCTGAAAATCTCTATTTCCTTGACAGACAAAGATTCCTATATTTTCAAGTTACTTCTAACCTGAGAATTACTACACATAAAATCAGTGGCAGTTTTAAGAGGTTCATTAGCATCATATCAACAACGAGGATGATCATAAATCAGGAATTCTCTAATTTTGCCATGAGCTGAACAATGGAAGAAAGTAAAATATATATATATATATATATATATATATATATATATATATATGTACACACACACACACACATATATATTAGGGTACCTTCTGTCAGACTATAAAGAATTGTAAAAAAAAGTTTACCAATACATTAAAATTTTAAAAATTGATCTGAAAGCAGAAAGGTAAACAAAAGACTAAGACTTCTATGTTGCTTTTGATATTTCCCCTTAGCAACAAAGAATAATTTAAAGATTTTGCTTCCCCCACATCACACCCTATAGTCTCTTCCGGTCAAATCAGGGACCTAAATGCGAAAGATAAAACACATTAAAGCTTCTTAAGGAAAACAAAGGAGAATATCATTATGTGTGGGCAAAGGTTTCTTCAATCTTTAAGAACTCAATTTCTTAAATTTTTTAGAACATAAAAAGCGCTAATTATAAAAATAAAAAAAAATAAAAAATCTTCAGAAAAATTAAGAAACTCTGTCCATGAAAGAGAACACTGATTTCAGACCAACATTCATTCTATGTTGAAACCTAACCCCCACTGTGATGGCATTAGGAGGTGGGGCCTTTGGGAAGGTGATTAGGTCATGAGAGGGAGTCCTCACAAATGGGATTACTGCCCCTATAAGGGACCCTAACCCTAAAGAGCCCCCTCGTCCTGTCCACCACGTGATAAAAGTGGCCCTCACCAGACAGTGAACCTTGATCTTCAGATTTCTAGGCTCAAGAGCTTTGAGAAATAAATTTCTCTTGTTTATAAACTACCCAATCTATGGAATTCTGTTAGAGCCGCCTGAATGGATTACGCAGGCATGGACTGGGAGAAGGTATCTGCAACACATAAATCCAACAAAAAGCTCCTGTTCACAATTCATATCAAGAATCTCTGTAAGTCAACATGAAAACACTAGACAACCAAATTAAAAACAGGCAGACACTTACACGTGGAATAAAAAAAATTATAAAAACAAACAAAAACCTCATAGAAAGAGACCAGAGGCAGGGGGTGGGAGGGTGGGGAATTGGATAAAGGGGAACAAACGTAGTCAAAAGGTACAAACTCCCAGTTATAAAACAAGTAAATACTGGGGATATAACGTGGAACTGGATGAGTACAGTTAATTCCGCTGTATAGTGTATTTGAAAGTTGCTAAGAGAGTAAATTCTAAAATTTCTCATCACGAGAAAAAAAGTGTGTTTTTCTTTAACCCATATGGGATAATGGATGCTGACTAAGCTTAGTGTTGTAATCACTTCACCATATATAAGTCAAGTCACTATGCTGTGCACCTTAAACAGTGCTTTATGTCGATCGTATCTCAATAAAATTAAATGAAAAAAGGTCAAAGATCATTTCAAAAAGGGCAAGATTTGAACAAGAATGTGACTAAAGGGGATACGGAAACTGACAATAAGAGGTGCTCGACATCATCGGTCACCAGAGGAAGGCAAATTAAAACCACAATGATACATCATAACGCCACCTCCAAAGACCACAATTAGAGACTCGGGAGACCGAGCGCTGGCAAGGATGCGACTCAACTCAAACTCTCATTCCGGTGAGAGCGTAAACCAACGCGACCACTGTGGTCCAATGCCTGGTATTATCTACTAAAGTGAAAGGCAGGGCGAGCCGCCAGCCCAGCAATTTCATTCCTCGTATGAACAGTCAGAGCAGCACTCTCCTGACGGCCAGAGCCTAGCAGCGACCCTAGTGTCCGTCCACAGTAGAATGCACAAGCCTGGGTGTTTCCATACAGCAGACGAGTAGGCAGGAATGCTTAAACAAAGGCATCTCACAGCTACAAGCAACAGGAAGGACACCGGGCACGCAAAGCACACACTGCACCATGATCGCTGCACAAGGCAAAGCTCACCCATCGTGACAGTCACCAGAAGGGCGCCTATCTGTCGGGATGGTGAATGGAAGTAAAAAGAAATGCAGGGGAGCTAGCAAGGGCTCAAAGAAGAATCTTGATTTTGATGGTAGCTACATGTGTGTTTTCAACGTAAAAATATCAGCAAGCCATACGTTTAAGATCTGTGCACTTTGCTCAGTATCTCCCTTTAAAGCATTGGTCCCCCTTTGATTACCAGTTCCACGTGAGGGTCTGTCCTGCATATCTTCTATCAAATGTGCAAAAAAATACTGTATAAGCAAATTCCTGGTAAAACAAAACAGAGGAATATCTAAATAAATTACAGTAGGAACATAAAATAATGTTGAAAGGTGGAAAAGGGTAAGGAAGCGCTTTTATATTGAGATGAGAAGATTTCATAAAGGAGATGTAGGAAAGCGATTAAGAGCACAGATTTCTGGTCTACATTTAAATCTCAATTCCAACGTCAACTCAGTTTGTAAACTAGGGCATGGCGCGTAAGCTCTCCATACCTCGGTCCCTCCACATGCAGGCTTGGGCCCCGGTAACAGTACTATGCTTCACGAGGCTGTTACGATGACCAAATAACTTAGTGCATTTTGTAAAGACTTCAGAAGAGTGCCTGGTACCTAGGGGCTTAATGAAAATCAGCCACTGCCGCCCGGCCCGGCGTGGCTCAGCGGTTGAGCATCGACCTAGGATCCAGGCGATCGGGGTTCGATTCCTGGTCAGGGCACATGCCCGGGTTGTGGGCTCGATCAATGACTCTCTCATCATTGATGTTTCTATCTCTCTCTCTCCCTCTCCTTTCCTCTCTCTGAGATCAATAAAGATATATTAAAAAAAAAAAATCAGCCACTGCCATCACCACCACCATCGTCATCACCACCGTCCTATCATCTTTAGGTTTTACCATCATAAAATCTATTTTTCCATGGAAACCATCATCATTATAAAATGTATTTCATGAAAAACAAAACAAAACAAGCAAAGCAGCATGGCTCGGAACAATGTTTGCGGCATGCGACCATCCTATAAAAATGGAAGAAAATGTATTCATTTTACTTTAATGTACCTGAAAATCTCTTCAACGATATTCAAGAAACTAGTATTAGCGGTTACCTACTTTGTGGAGAACGTGACGGGAGAGCGGGTGGAAGTCAAGGTTTCACTGTACATTAACGTGTAGGAATAATTAAATGTTTGATCCATGAGAACGCAGTACCTATTTAAAAATGGTGTAAACAGAAACATGACCAGCGCTCATGTTCAATTACAGAGCGAATGAAACCAGCTTGCTTTCATTCGGCAAGTTCCATATAAACCTACTGAAAAGCAACACCAGAGAGACGTAAGAACAAATCAGTGCTCTCCAGTCTCACATGTTTCTAGGCGAACACGATATAACAAGGGGGATTTAGGTAAAGACATTATTTTAGCTTCACTGCTATTACCAATTAAAGTATTAACTACTACATAAACGGTTTGGCCCTAATCATTACCTACTTGCTGTTTAAGTTTTTTCTGTTTCTTACTGGCCCAGCTCCTAGAATTCTTCATGACCCACCTGGATATCTCTGATCATCTGATTCAAACAGACCCGATTTCTGCTTAACTTTTTCTCTGGCTCCCTCAGGACATAAAGGGTTATGGCACGATATGTACAGGACCAAATTACGGTACCTGTCTGAGATTTACAAACAAATATATTCTTTTCCTCACACTTTTAAAAATAGAATAGTCTTTAAAACAATATCAGGAAAAGATTTATGGGCTTCCTACAAAAACAGAAATTTAGACTTGCTATATAAAACTATGTATTTTTTTAATACTCACCCAAGGATATGTTTATTGATTTTTTAGAGAGAGGAAGGCAGAGAGAGAGAGAAAAACCAATGTGAGAGAGAAATATCAAAGGGTTGCCTCCCTTACAGGCCCCAACCAGAGATCAAACCCGAAACCCGGGTACGTGCCCTGACTGGGAACTGAACCAGAAACCTTTCGGGGTACGCGATGATGCTTCAGTTAACTGAGCCACCCAGCCAGGGCTGGCTTCCAATTTTTAAAAGACATTTCTTCTATTTTAGACAGTCCTTTATTTGAGGGTACCTATGATTTCATTGAACTGCCTTTAATGTTTAATTAGCCACTCTAAAAATCCCACGTACTGATTTTATTAGAATCCTGTCAACAATTTTAGGTACATTTCACATTGCAGCCTCTAGGTGGCACAGTTATATTTAAGAAAAGCAAAAGAAAGGCTATTCTTTGAAAATAAATAGAACAGAATCTTAGTACTATATTTTAGCTTTAAAGAATTGTGTATTGCATTTTTTAAAAGATTAAAGTATGAAAGATAAAAGAATAGCTTATTTCTCCTGGAAAGGGATTATACTAATTTAAATAGTTAAGAAGAACAGCTAGGAAGTTCAAAAATAGATGCTTTAAACGGGCATTAGATTAAATAAAAATAATAGTTTCGCACGGTACTGTATCATGTCATTACCAGTGAAGCTTATAAAATGCCTTTTCTGTGTGTGTTTTGTGTTTCATTTATTTTCCCCGACTTTTTCTATTTAACTATTGCATACATTTCAGACAATGCTGTGTCTCTATTATTTGACATTCAGTATGTCAGTTTCTGGTTATTTATTTTATAATCGAAACCTGAGAAAATACTTTCCAACTGAGAGAGAACATGCTTCATGCTTTAATTAACGGTTCATGCTTGAATGTGAAAGGTTACTACAAATAAGATGTGAACTTACAGAAACCACAGAAACCAAACATTTTTCTGTTTGTGAGGAGATTCCTAAACTCTCAACACAAACTTTAAACCCAAAAGGATAAACGACACATATAAACACAGCTGAGTCTAAACAGTATGGAAGACCCTGCCCACTGTCCCCTGGGATGAACAACACATGGTCATGGATGCCACTGAAAAGACAAGCCTTACACCCTGCTAAATAAAATAACCTATTTACTCTTCCTGTTTGACAGGTAGGTAAGCCAGGTAAGGTACACTACGTTGGGGAGCAGAGAGAAAAACAAAACAGGAGTTGAGGAAAATCTATTCTAATTCAAGCTTGTTTCAAGATCATTTCGATGGTAAAGGCTCTTTAATTTTTTTTAAGAGAAAAATAAATCACAAAAAGCAAAATGTATCATATTTTAAGACTAGTTAAGGCTTTCGTAAAATACTGTCTAGATAACAGATCCAGAGCTGGAGACAGAAATAAAACGTGGGCGTCCTCACTTCCAGGCTAGCCTCCAGCCATTCCTGAGAAACGTCTTTCAGGTCATTAGTCCATCCTTCCACTGTACTCTCAATGCACGTATAGATACTGCAGGATGTTAGTATCTTATAAGGACTGTAATATACGATGAAAACTAGCATGGTTAATTTCACAATTATTAGTTCAGGGGTCGGATTCACATAAACGACTCATTCATGAAAAGACCTGTCCCTATACATTAATAACTAGTTACTTTACCGAAGATTAATAATGATAGATAACAGAAAACATTAGCTTGATGAGCACTGATGTGGAAAAGACATGACTGGTATCAATACTGCTGCTTGCAGTGACGAAGCTGAAATGATCACCGTCCCTCTCCCTCAAAAGCAGCCTGAAGAAAACTCTCACTATTGACTTGTCTTCAAATAAGTCACCTACTGGGTTGAGAGCTGGACTGTAGAGGCCCCGAGATGTCTCAAAGTCTAGATGAAAGTTTACTGAAAATCTATATACCAAATTCTCTCCTATGCATTGCCCTTGGTAGGAACTCAATTTCCCTTTAAAATCAGAACTGCGCCAACATCACCTGCACCTTAAAGGGAGCAATTGATGTTCAAAGGTTTTTTGTGTGTTTTTTAACTCTTCATTATGAGTTGAACCGTGTGCAGAAGGAAAACATGAGAAGGCCCAGTGCCCACGCATCACGCGGCCAGCTGCCATACCATCAGCACGGCGTAGTTGCTGAGCGAGCGGCACTGGATGGTGGTGACGTTGTCATCCGAGTGCAGGATTCGGCACCCGTCCGACGTCCAGCCCCCCTGCCCGTTCAGCAGGTCGAAGTCCCACTGGGCGGCCACGGCATCGGCTCCGTGCGCGATCCGCCGCAGGGTGACGTTGACGGGGACGTGGTGGCTGGCCACGGGCACGCCATCTGCAGGGAAGGGCGAAGGAAAGCGCGTCATGACCAGCGAAATGTCCACCTGCAGGCCGGCGGGCACCGTGCGGTGTCTTTCTTCGCCGGTGGCTCATTAAAACCAGGAGCTACAATAAGCATTTTGGGGAGCAGTGAGTAATAAAGCCGCACTGCCCGGCGACTCCAGGATGGCATGTGCCACCTACAGACCTATTTTGGTGAGGATCACGGGGGTGACCACGGTTCGCCGTTTCCCATCGTCGGCCAGGTGCGTGGAGTTGCCGGTGGCTGGGAACAGCTTTCCGTTGCGGAACGCGATGAGCTGCAGCTTAAGGACAGAGTCATCGGTCGCCCTCACTTCTCTTTTTTGCTTTGGTGAGAAAAGGGATGGTGGGAGCTGAATAGAAGCTTCTACGATGGTATTCTGAAAAAATATAAGAAACACCAATAACAACAGAGGTTGACTTACTGGTATGTAGAAAGCAGAAGGAATATTTTTCACAGGTACACATGTTTTCTAATTCTATGCTGAATACTTTTTAAAACCTACACATAAAATTTAATAGTTGAAATAATGTATCAGTTAAGTGAAATGTCTGAACACCACACAACCGGATAGAAGCAAAGAAGTATAAAATAAAGAGAAATCCAACTCCATTTCAAAGTTAAAGAAGTAAACAGGAAACAATTTCACACCAGAGCGGATTTTCCCCGGATAACATATACAGCTGAAGTAGACCGAATTAAACAGATCGGGAATCTCTGATCACTCTTTATGTCAATTTTACGATGACAAAATTTGGTAAATAAGTACAAATGTAGCATATCACAAATGTGAACACAATTAATTTGGGTTTATGGAACTTTAAGGTGATTTATGATGGATTCAAACTGTCAAACAGCAAAAGAAAGAAATTACACAAACATAATAGAAGCTTAGATTCAGCACATTCCTCCTTCAGAAGTTTCCCTGAGACTGAGAAACACACTATATTTAGAAAAACACAGTAACAAACAGGAACAACAGAAGACGCTGCCTGATCATCGAATGGTTTTCAAACGTTTTTATTAGGAATTTTAAACTTATACATTATTCAGCACTCAATAAAAAATAAATCTATAAACCCAGGAGGCAAATAATTATCTAAAACAAAACTCCCTATTTTAAGAATTTATCACAATCTCTCCGCTGGCACCAAGCAACCTCTCCCTCTCCAATCCAATGTTCACGTTGCCAACGGAATTTCCTCCTAAGAAATAAATCTGATCATGTCATTTCAGGTTAAAATAACACCCTGGTTCTCGAATGATGAGGAAATGCTGCCTCCAACTCCTAAGTACACCATAGGATTTGGATAAAACTCTATGTCTCAAATTGAGCCTTTAACACCCCCTAGCCCCCGCCTATGCCCGGGCCACACTGAATTTCTCTGTCTTTGAGTTCTCTGCTCTGCGTGCCCCTGTGATGCCCCACAGGCCGGCGTCCCGGGCGGAAACGCTCCACTATCCTCCCGTCTGGCAAACGCCAACTAGGCAGATTTGATGTTTCGCAGGGTAATTCTGTTGGCAGGGTAAAGGACGGGTCAGGATGAGAAAGGTTGGCAGCCAAGAGAAGGACTTTACAAAGTCCTTTAAATAGGGCTTTTTCCTGTTGGATGATTAATTACCCGAGTCCTCAGTATAGTGCTTTTCCAGTGCGTCGCTCCTTCCCCGGACTCACGCACCGTGCAGCACAATCTCCAGCATAACTAATACCCGCGTATCACGGGCGACTCACGCCTGCTCCTCCAGCTAGAGCCGGGGAACCTTAAGTACAGATCATCCCGCTTATTCTCTAGACCCCTCCTCAGGTTAATAATAGTTCCTGGCAGCTGCATTTGATACCAGTAGCCCCCTGTTTATGAAATTAATAAAAGTCCATGTGACATGTTTATCTTTTTTTTTTTTTTAAAAAAAAGGTTCACCCAGCCGGGCGTGGCTCAGCAGTTGAGTGTCGACCTGGGATCCAGGCGATCGGGGTTCGATTCCCAGTTAGGGCACATGCCCAGGTTGCGGGCTCGATCAATGACTCTCTCATCATTGATGTTTCTATCTCTCTCCCTCTCCTTCTCTCTCTCTAAAATCAATAAAGATATATTTTTAAAAAATAAAAAATAAAAAAAAATTTTAAAAAGGTTCTACTTAAGTAAGTGAATAACTTTTAGAATTAGTCTTTGACTGCTGGGCTTAGAACAATGTTGGGACAGAGCAGACACCCACGAAATCTGTTGAAGGAAAGCATGTTGGAAGTTTGAATACTGACAGTTTGACTCTTAGCTTTTAAATCTGAAGATGTCAAAAAAAAAAAAAAATTAGAAATATTTCACCTAATAAAATGCATCAAAAGGTTTCTACTGTTCTCACAGATATAACCAGGTAGGGAAACAAAGTGTAATATAAACTCGTTCACTAATCTAGTAAATGTCTATAAAGAATATAAATTTCTTTTAAGTATGTAATGAGGCATTCAAAAAGGAAAAACATCAACACATTGATGAGAAGGTGAAAACCCCGGAAAAGAGTTACATGCTAAATATTTACTAAAACTAGTATGATAAAATTCTTGAATACAAAATGACTTGAAAACAAAGTGTGGCTTTCTGGGAAGTATTACTTAGGATAAATCAAATTTTCTAAAAAGTCATAGTAATATTTTCTAAAAGAGAGCTGAAAAATGAAATGGCATCTGTAATTCCCAGAACTCCGAAAACTTTTTCTTAGCAAGTTTAAACTTGTAAAACCAACCACACAACAACAATTTAAAAAACCCAGGTATACTGACAGGTCAATGAGAAATGAGAGCTACGTTCAAGGTTGATCCATACTTATGGCTTCTAAAATATCCCTCAGAGTCCAATAAAGAATATTACTAAATAATAGTTATAGGTTCCTTGCGATGGAGAGAGGGTAGCCTAGGGTGCTGGAGAAGCAAACTTCAGCTGTATCAATAATGTTTAGAGTTTTATAATAAGAATGTAATATCTGTATATTTAATTTTTTGAAAGAAGTGTTGTTTATTTATTATGAAAAGGTTAAAAATCTAGTTTTTAGAAAAAAATCAGAGACAATTATTTAATTTTTCACATTTATCATGATTATACCTTTTGCCACATGGCCTGAAGTTAAGAACCACAGAGCTTATAATTTCATTTAAACATATATTTATTTTTAAAAGTATGGATTAGGGCAATGGAAATAGATATAAACACATGAATAATAAATGAGGAAAACCTCCCTTCACGTCCTTTGGGAAGTACACGTTTCTGGTGACTAATATTTATTATCGGAAGCTCATATACCATCCAGGGGAAGGAACACGGGCCTGAAACAACCAACCAGGGCTCAGGCCCAGCTCCACCACTCACTCAGCAGCTGCCTAACGTGGCGCAGGTGTGCGTCCCTCTCTGAGTCTCCTCTGCCAAACACAGCTCGTGATCTTTCCAACAAAGAGATATTCGGACCAAATGGGATCAAGCCCTCGACAAAAACAAAAGGCTATGGAACTGTGGGTGGCGTTTTTACGGTTATGGCTCCCACAGTGTGGCGAGTGGTTGTCTGGAGGGTGGGGGAGAGAGGCAGTGAGGGACTCCCCACAGTATCTAGAACCTCGTGTTTTCGCTTCTTCAATCCTGGTGTTCATTTCAATACTGGAAATTGACAAAGTATGAATCAACGCTATTATGGAGCTCTCACAATGAATTAATTTGCTAAATTTGTATATATCTATCTATTTGCAATGACATTAAGCTAAGAAGAAACTGTGAAGTAGCACGAGTGACGTTAACTCAAATACTTCCAGATTTTAACATCACTCCTTACAGGACACTCTAGAGTTCCAGTACCATGTCATTAATAAATTAAATTCTCCTAAAATCATAATTTGTGTAAGTCTACAGAACTCTAACACTAAAATCAGAAAGAGTCAAAGAGCCACCTGACTGAAAAGAATTCAAAGAATAATTAGGAGCTGATGTGACTGGTGGTGAGCGGAGTTACAGGGAGAGAGGCCACAGGTCATGGTGACTAAGAATGTGGTCTTTCTGCAGCCAGACATCCTAGATTCACATTGTGCTCCCCCAGTTAACAGCTGTGCAAACTGAGGCAAGTACTTAACCTCTCTGATGTCAGTTCCTCATCTGTTACACAGGAATCACGAAATGGTACATAACTCAAAGGATTACTGAAAGGATTAAATGAGGCCAATGTATAGACATTTGCAGCAGAGCCTGGCACAGAGTAAGCACGTAGTACGTGTTAGCTCTTATTATTGTTGTTTTATTATTATTGTGGTCTCTCTCTTGTTAAATCATGAATGTTTGAGGGGAGGTACCATGGCTTATTTCATTGTCTATCTCTAGATTCTGCACAGTTCCAAGAACAGAGTAATGAAACATTCAGTCCATGTCGTTGAATAAAAACTAACAGCCATACTTGATTAGCAAAGAAAGTCAGTTAAAAAAAAAATAATTCTCAAGGCAAACATAATCCCTGTTCATCTTTAGCAGTGAGATCATCAGTGTAATGTGTCCTTGGTTTTTTGGCCACAAGATTATCTTAAAAGGACAGACTAGTATAAAACTGACAAATCTGAGTGTTCATTTAATGCTTTCTACATTGGCAGGTAGGAACTTTTCTTACCCAGAGGGGTGGGTTGTGAAAATGATGACATGCACAGGGTTTCACCTTTTTCTAATCCCCTTCTATCAACTACGATCCCCTAAGATAGAAGGACTTACCAATTTTAAGCGCTCCTCAAAGACACACCCCTTTCTCTCATGGGCTTGTGTGTGACGCTGTTTCTGTTCATTTTGTGGTATGTTTTTCCCGATAAAAAATGCAATAAGGAAAGGAGCAGGACTACAGTAGTGCTGCTGGGTACACGGAACACGCAGAGCCCAGAGTAACACACACATCTTGACAATTTCCCTCTCACAATATGGCACCAAGTAAACATGATCATTAGACATTCTGACCTAGCTGAGATTGTCTTGGGCAGTGGCAGAAATGGGCTCTTCCTAATTGTGCAAATTGTCTTCCCCCATGGAGGTCACCAGGGTAAGGAATGACGAAATACATTACCTTTTCATTCTTTCATTCACACACTCACTCATTCAATGTCTACTGAGCACCCACAACACATCAACACCTAACACCTACCTGATCAATTACTGTGCAGCCATCTAAGTGACTGCAGTACTGTTTGTGACACGCTTCACAAACAAGCCAGACAAAGAAAGTACTCCATAATTAAAATCCACAGAGATCACAGTGACACCTGGCCACACCAAGCTAAATGAAAAAAACGTGGCCCCATTAGGGGCTGAAATTAAACCTCCACTATTTGCTTCAATGTAGTTTACTGAAAAACGTCTAAACCCCAAACTTTAAAAATCAATAAAAATGCTTTTGATTTTGCTTGCTGCAATAAAAAACATTTTCTAAAGACATATTGCATTGGATTTCCTTGCCAAAAATCTTGATATAGAGGTTGCTTGATTAACTGCCCTGTCCCAAGGCCAACTCCCCGTTAGGTCGAGTAGGCACCAAGCAAAGGGCACACGATACTTTCATGTCTTTAAAACCAGGAGCGATAAAAATGAAATTTAAGGTCAAAGAAAATGTTTTAATAAGTAATAATAATACATTCATCTTTTTACTACTGCAGTCGTAAAATGTAACTCTGAGTTTTTCTGTGGAGAAAGGAGTCCAAAGGGCAAAAACACTTTGGCCCATGAAAGTAATCACATGTCCCTTCCCGGCCTGAATTTATTTTAAAACAGCAGCAAAAATAATAGCAATGCCCCCTCCCCATAAATAACTCTTAATAAGGTTATTTTGCAAAGCTAAACATTTTGTATATTCTAACAGTACGGGGCGTTCAATGATTAGAGACTGTAACATACCTTTAGAGCCAGACTTGAAAATGTACTGGAAACATTGCACTTAAAGCTCAGCTGCTTATCCAGGTTTCCATCGGGATCCCGCCGCCCATAGTCGGAGAGGCCTGTCCGGTCAGAAGCTGCCACTTTCTGGAACACGGTGCATGTCATCCCAGTGAACCCGGTGGCCTTGATGACATAAGCCTCCAGAGCAATATTGGGTGAGTACTTCAAAAGCCAACCAGACAGGAGTTATAAAAGATTTATAATATGGGAAAAAAGCACGTACAAAGAATTTTCAAATATGAAACACTGTACATAAATTAAAAGGGAACAGTCCAGTTCTTACTGAACAGACACTATGTAGCTAGATGGCAGAAGTGGACAGATCAGTGCAAGAAAGGACACTGGAAACAAAAGCCAAAACAGGAAGATACCAATGAAGAGGAAAAGAATAGAGTCAGGAAGTATGGGGAGATTAGACATCAATTCAAAGTCACTTAAAAATAATTTAAAGAGCACTTTGCAGAAAACTGTAAGCTTAAAATGCAAGTGTCTTATAAACACCAGCTAGAGGTATCAGGGGAACCCTTGTTAATGATCGCAGTACAGGGCGAGTAACAGGGGTTTGGGAGATACACTTAAAGGTCGCCTTGTTCTGCACTTCATGCCATGGTTGCTTCTTTTCTTTTACAGGGTGATCTAGTTAACTCCTTGCATTAAGTTGCACAGATAAAAATTTTACACAGAGTCACTCCAAAGGTGCTTCTGTTATTATACTGTGTAAAGAGCACACTAAGATTCCACCAAAAAAACAACTAGAATGTAGCAGGATACAAAATAAATATCTTGAAATCAGTTGCATTTATATACAGCAATAATAAACTATCAAAAAGGGAAACTAAGAAGACAATCTCATTTATAATTGCAGCAAAAATAAAAACACCTAGGAATAAATTTCATCAAGGATGTGTAAGATGTGCACTTGAAGATTATAAGACACTGAAGAAAGAGACTGAAGATACAAGTAAGTGCAAGTATATACCATGTTCATGGATTGGAAGAATTAACATCATTAAAATGTCCACACTACCCAAAGCAATCTATAGATTCAACACAATTCCTATGAAGATACCAATGGTATAATACAAAGAACTAGAACAAATATTCCAAAAATTTATATGGAACCACAAAATACCCAGAATAGTCCCAGCAATCTTGAGAAAGAAGAATAAAGTTGGAGGAATCATGCTGCCTAATGACAAACTAAACTACAAGGCGACAGTCATCAAAACAGCATGGTACTGGCATAAAAATAGACATGTAAGTCAATGGAACAGAACAGAGAGCCCAGAAATAAACCCACACCTTCATGGTCAATTAATATTTGAAAAACGAGGCAAGAACATACTATGAGGTGAGAATAGTCTATTCAATAAATGTTGGGGAAATTGGTCAGATATGTGCAAAAAAATGAAACTACACCACCTTACACCATACATAAGAATAAACTCAAAATGGACTAAAGGCTTAAATGTTAGACTTGATGCCATAAAAATCCTAGAAGAAAACATACCTAGTAAAATCTCAAACATTTCTTGTAGCAGTAGGTTTCTGATATATTTCCACGGGCAAGGAAAACAAAAGAAAAAAATAAACAAATGGGGCTACATCAAACTAAAAAGTTCTTGCACAGCAAAGGAAACCATCGATAAAATGAAAAGGCAACCCACTGAATGGGAGAACATATTTGACAATGATATATCTGATAAGAGGCTAAATATCCAAAATTTAAAAGAACTTATAAAACAACACCAAAAAACAAACAATCCAATTAAAAAATAGGCAAAGGACCTGAACAGACAGTTCTCCAAAGAGGACATAGGGATGGCCAATAGACATACTAAGAGATGCTAAGTGTCACTCATCATCAGAGAAACGAAAATTCAAACCACAATGACATATCACCTTACACCTGTGAGAATGGCTATCATCAATAAATCAACAAACAAGAGCTGGCGAGGATGGGGAGAGATGGGAACCCTCGTGCACTGTTGGTGGGAATGCAGACTGGTGCAGCCACTGTGGAAAGTGGTATGGAGTTACCTCAAAAAATTAAAAATGGAATTGCGTTATGACCCAGAGAGTCCACTTCTGGGAATATATCGGAAGAAAACTGAAAAATTAATTTGGAAGAATCTATGCACCCCTATGTCCATTGCAGCATGATTTACAATAGCCAAGATTTGGAAGCAGCCCAAGTGCCCATCAGGAGAAGAGTAGATAAAAAAGTTGTGGCACATTTACACCGTGGAGTACTACCCAGCCATAAAAAAGAAGAAAATCTTACTTTTTGCAACAGGAAGAATGGACCTGGAGAGTATTATGCTAACTGAAATAAGCCAGTCAGAGAAAGACAAATACCATATGGTCTCACTCATATGTGGAATCTAATGAACAAAATAAACTAACAAACAAAACAGAAACAGACTCATTTATACTGAGAACAAACTGACAGCTGCCAGAGAGAGAGGGGTTGGGGGCTGAGTGAAAAAGATGATGAGATTTAGCAAAAAAAAGATCTCATATTTTTTCTGTGTCTCATAGACACAGTTAACACTATAGTGATTTACCAGAGGGAAAGGGGGAGGGTAGGGGAAATAGGAGAGGGTCAAGGAGGGAATAAACGGTGATGGAAGGAGACTTGACTTCGGGTGGTGAACACAATAAAATATAGAGATGATGTTTTATAGAACTGTACACCTGAAACCTATATAATTTTATTAACCAATATCACCCCAGTAAATTCAATTTAAAAAAAGTGAAAAAGGAAGAAAAGGAAGGGAAGTGGGAGTCTAAATAGTAGATGAACAGATATTCAAATTAAGCCAGAAAATCACCTGGCAAAGGTGGCACCTGCCCAACAATATTAAGAACTTCAAGAGTGTGACTGAACCCAGGGGTCTGCCAAACGGAGGACGTTACTACTACAGCCACCACGCCCACGTCCGGAGGCCTGCCAGCACCGCTCCCATCCATCAGAACCGCGCCAGAGTGGGCACAAGGACTAGTCTCCCGCATCCAGGAAGATGACGGAATTTAGTGTAGAGTCTAAGGACAATATGATGTCTCTTTCCATTTTTAAGCATGGTTAAGTCCATGCCTACTCCCTGGGCAAGGCACCAATCTAAGTACAACATACGGACCAAGTCCCCTTAAAAAAATTTTTTTTTAAAGCCCAGGACTTTTTTTCTTAGAATTCTAGAATAATGTTGCGCTTACTGTGGAATACACATGAGCTCCGTTGGCTAGTCGGTATGTAGCGATCCGCTGCAGGCACTGAACAATTCTGCTGCAGGCTTTCGCCTCCCTCTGCGCCAGCCACAGGACACGCTCATCGGCCAGCATGATGTTGCTTGCGATGTCGACCATCACGTCACCTAGCTAGCAGGCATGCAGGAGAGAAAGGAACCACCTAAACAGGCTGTTTTACATCATCAAAACCCTCATAAGACACCAAGATGGGCCTGCAGTCTAAATTTTTCAGTGAAAACCCAACAGACACTGTACTTGTTTCCCATGAAAGCCTCTTCAGATATGAACAGCACATTTGATTATGACCATTTGGTCGTATTTAAGTCAAAACAGTGTACTGAAGCAATCACCAAATCTTTGGTGAAAACACTGACACATGGTACTCAAACTGGAAGGGGGAAGGAGGGGAGACAAATTAATCAAGAGGAAGGAAAAGACATGACATGACCCCAAAGTAAAAAGACCTACACTCTTTTTCTGGCAAACCATTTATGAACACTTTCTGTGTGTTTTAAGTGTTAGCTTAGTATTATTATTAAGAAATATCTACTGTCTAGTTCTTTAGTATCCAGTCATGCTCAAAACTTTAGGCATGTCCAACCACAGGAAGTTCCCCATCTGTGCAGGCCCATCACGTGTCCTAGCACATGTAGCTTCTCTCTCTCTCTCTCTCTCTCTCATGAAATTGCCCTTCCCCTCCCCCAACTCAATGACTGCTTTAAGACCTAGTGTCACGAAATAAATGGACCCATGGAGGTGCTCACTTTTGCACTGCTTGTTTTATTGAGTTATGAACTGAGCTAATGAATTCTTTTTATTAGCTCAGTTCATAACCAACAGATGTGAGGATCTGTCAGACAATGACAGTGAAACGTCCACTTACTGTTGACGCTGACTTATATGTCCCGTGTCAGAGAAATGCACTGAACATGTAGGGCTAATGTGACATACTGGTGTTGAGGGGGGTTGGCACCGAGCAAAATGTTCATGAGAGGAAAATCTATGGCAGAAAGAACAACAAAAGCATTCCGGGGGAAGGATCAGAGGATTCAGAAGCTGGCTGCTTTACTAATCAAGACGTAAGCATCAAAGGTGTGAGGGCCCCCAAGCCGAGCCAGAAAGCAAAGGCTGTTTGCAAATGTCTTTTGATCATCCCGGAAGGTTCCAGGTGAGCTTCCCACCCCCGTTCTGCATCCACTGCTCTTCCCAGGATGTATGATTATGACGGCTGAGGTGGGTTTGGAAAAAATTCAGTCTGTCCCACCCAGGGTCCACTTCACAAAGACAGGCCTGCAGACACGCACCAGAGGCCAACCCTGGAGTCACAGGACAAAAGAGCTGGAGTAAGTGCAGAGCTTAGGTCAGACGCTGACCCCTGGCTGCGTCGGCCACTTAACCCTGAGTACCTTCCTGTATTGGCACAGCGGGGACCGTTCCTGTCTGTTCTGGATGTTGTGAAGAGCATGTTCCAACAACACATGCAACGCTCCTGGAACCATGCCTGGCACGTAGCAAGCGCTCAACAAACCTGAGCTCTCCTTGGAACTTTCCTGCTCCTTTTGTACCACTTGAATCCCCAAAACAGGCTCTCTCTGAAGGCAACGGGCTCTAGAAGAAGTGGTAGGAAGGGCGCATTTCTAGAGTCTGTTCGTATACAGACAGGACCAATGAGCCCAGCAAAACTGCTTCCTCCTCTCAGCCCCGCCACCTCCTCCAGTTAAAACAATAGTTTACTGGTCTTCACAAAGTGTATCACAATGTCCTTTTATTTCCAATGTAAATACCTCGAGGGCAGGGGCAACTCAATGTCCTACTTATATTCGTACTCTTATCCACCAGTCTAACTCCTGGTATAAAGGCCAACACACATAAAATATTCATTCGCTCACTGTCTAAATATTTACGGAGGACTCAGGGGAGCCGGACACTGTTCTGAGCCATGGAAATACAGCAGTGAAAGAAACACACAGGCTCTCCTCTGGCGCTTATAACCTAGTGAGGTATATACCAAATAAATACACTTTAAAACACTGCTTTAGAGTATAACTGCAATGACGGAATCAACAGAGTACTATATGATGAAGAGAAATGAAACTTAATTCAAACACTCCGTTTTAATGGACTCACACATTCTCAAAGGGCATTTCCCCCAAACCCAAGAAATTAACAGCATCAACTGACAGAGGAAGGTGAAGAGCCTAGAAAGAAGCTTTGCAGAATCCTGAGCCTGTCTGCACAACTGGTGGACACCAGCATCCTAGTACTGATGCCTAATGAACAGGGTGGGGGTGAATTTCCTTCTAACAGAAGCCAGTAGTGACTCCGCTATGTCAAAGACTGAATATGCCCATCAGCTGTTTATACAGCAATTAGAATAACAATCGCTACCTCTCAATGGAAATTCAGAGTAGCTGGAATAATTTGGCTAAGTTTTCGGCTATTAGCCTTACCTATTGTGATTTCGAATTTTTATACAAAACTAAATAGGATAAAACAGGTGATGTGGTAAAATAGGCTCTCTGGCTCTCAGAAAAGAAATCCCCATTGGCTGCAAAAACTTAAAAGAAAAGCTACAGGAAAATACTGATTCTACTCTAAGGAAGTGTTTACAGATTCACACAATTACAGACCTGTTGTTTTACTCTTTTTAAAAGTTTTAAATGTACAAACTTTATGATGATCCAACATGAGACCTGGTAGATAAATACACCACCTCTACTGAAAAACCAATGACTACATGACCACAGAACTACTGCTATGGCTCACTCGACAACGGCAGTAATGACATTTAATGTGTTCATAACTGTAAAGAAAAGAGTATCTCTAAGAAGGTACGTAGTTAACTCGAGCCATTGCCTTAGCTGAGAAAGAACTACATTTCTTACTATTTCATCCCAAATGGCTAAGAACTGAGGAAGAGGTGAGATGCCAACATGCTCCCAAGGGCAGGTCACCACAAAATGCTGGCTGCTTGCGTAGCTGGGTCACAGCAGCAGTTCCGAATCCTTCACAGTGGCAAGGACACAACAGGGATAACAGTGCATAAAAAATTACACTGGAGTAAAAGAGTGTTCCTGCAATCTGACACCCAGAGAGAGTTTAAAAGCTGCAGCCAACATTAGAAAGCCTTGGACTTCCCCTTGACCTCATTCCCTGAAGGCCATTCCAGCCACAGAGGGTCAGAAGGCCCCGCGCACCTGCTCTCCCACCTGTCACACTAAACGGTCAGGGTCAAATGAAAACGCCTGTGAACACACTTTATCAGAGACAAAGGCTAAAGGCTGAAAGTGTCACATTAATAACAATGAAAATGTTAAATGGCATCTGTTTTACGAGACGGAATAGTTGGAGTTCTTCTCAATATAGGGGTGAGCAAAAGTAGGTGTACAGTTATTCATAAGAAAAAAAGATGCAGGTTGTGATTATTACGATGGTTGAATAAACTGTTTTGTGCACTCACAGCTGCAAACCTGGTCGTGCCCACCCTGGTATGTATGTTTGGAATTCTGATTCACATTAGACCAAAATCATCTGTAAATTTCATGGATTTGATATGATAGCATATGAAATACATAAGATGCTTTATGAACTAAACTCGACATTTCATTTTAATGCAGTAGGAGAATACTGTAACACTGAAGGCAGGATATCTGTGTGTCTGGGAGTTAAATTCTCCTGGGTTAAGATTGCAACTGTCTCAGAGTAGATGTCCATGAGCAAATCATTAGCCTCTCTGAGACTCAGTTTGCTCATTTGTGAATGAGATCAGAAACCCTGTGAAGGCCGGCCCACGTGGCTCAGCGGTTGAGCATCAACCTGCAATCCTGGAGACCGTGGTTTGACTCCCAGTGAGAGCACACGCCTGGGTGGCGGTTCCATCCCCAGTCGGGAAGGGGGGGAACAGGAGGCAGCCGAGCAATGGCTCTCTCATCATTGATGTTTCTATCTCTCTCTCCCCCCTCCCTTCCTCTCTCTGACATCAATAAAGACATATTTAAAAGAAAGAAACACGATGAAAAGTGCTCAGAACATCTTCCATAGTAAATTAAGAGAAAAAATAAAACAGAAGATAAGTATCTTCATTAAGCAATCATGCCCTTTTTTGAGGAACGCCAAGGGATCTAGACCCCTCTAGACCCCTGCCCACACTTCCGTTTTCAAGCATAAAGCAGCAGGGACACTCTTATGGATTCTAATCCCCAGGAAAGCAAGAATTACAGATGCAAGTGTGGGTGAGGCCGCAAGCTAGGCGGTTGCTTCAGGACAGCTAAGACAGAAATTCAAACTATGGGAATTTACATGTAGTCCCAACTGGACTAAATAATAATAACAATAACAACAGCAGCTGACATTATTATTAAAGTTCCAAGTGTTATTCATGATTTTCTCCTAGCTACGATTTAAATATAATATTAAGATGACATCTATCTTAAAGTACGGTATTACCCTGATTACTTTTAATGAAGAAACTGCTCTTTATTGTGCAGGTCAAGCTTTGAAAATGTATTTATGTCCCTCTTCACTGGCTCCGCTGTCCTGGAAGTCTCGGGATCCCACTATTGGCTTCTGGCTTAGTCCAGCTGTCAATATTCAATCAGAGGGCTCACTGTGATAACCATCAGGACCTATGGCAAATATGAAACCTTTGGTTTTACTGTGATAGAAGGTGATGATGACAATGATGGTAAAGGAACTGGAGAAACAGGTGAGAAAGGAAGAGGGGAAGGATGCTGAGGATCATGTTGCATATATTTTTCACTGCCTTCCAGGAAGGATTTGAGGTAGTCCAGCACAATTTTAAAAATAAATTATTTTTAATTAAGAGCACATAAATAAAGAGTGGAAAATACAGGCTAAAGAGAGAAAAAGAGACACGGACAAGTTAAAAACATGCATCGAGGGCAGAGCTGCTGTGTCTGGGGAAAACGTGATTCTTGACATGTTTCTAGTCGAGGCGATGAAGGTAATTTTACAGTTAGCAACAGAAAGGGGAACACGTCCTCCAGGGAGACAGAGTGGCCTTCACGACAAATTCTAGGAACACGTGAGGTACGCTAGACCAGAGAGGCAGGCGCGGGGACCCACCTCAGCCACACCTTCGCCACAGTGGAAAGCTCAGCTCCCCAGATCCCTGCAAGTCTCCCACTGGGAGAGGGTTCCTTTCCCTGACACAGCCGCACACGCACCTCCCTCTAAGGGAGGGCACAGAAATAAGGACCTGGACAGTTCTGCTAAAAGAGACAGTCTGACGGGAAGAGAGTTATCTCTGTTAATGCAACTCTGACCTGGCGGAAAACAAAGGCTCCTCCAGAGGCCAAGAGCAAATCGACAGCGGGGCTGGGAAGCTCTGCAGCTGACCTCTGCGGCCCGTGGACCCACCAGCACAGGCCTTAGAGGAGACCGATGGTAAAGCTGGTAACCAAAGAGGGTAACATCACAGGATCGGGGCGAACCGGCACCAGATCAGCCTCACAGGAGAAAGGGGGCAGCAAGGAAACTTGAAACCTGCCTGCCCTGACCTCGGCCCAAGGTAGGAGGGGGTAAAAAATCTTCCCTGACAACTAGTCAACACAAGCTGGCCACGCAGGTCTGAGGTCAGACTTCATATGACTTCTGTGATCTGAAAAACTCTAGCTGAGAACCAATTTCAAAGTGACCAGTTACCCTGGTATTGTCCCCAGGCCCTTGGCAAAAGCAAACCTAACACACTTAATAAAGATAAATTAGACCATTCTCATGAATATCCCGTATCACCAACATTAATCAGCATTGTTCTGAGGTCCTCACCAATGTACGACCACAAAAAAACACCAAAAAAACATTTTATATAGGAACAGAAAAACTGTTACTTGCTGGTGACATAACTGTCTGTCTAAAAACTCCCGTAGACCAACTACAAAATTATATGGATGAATTCCGTAGGTAACCGGACAAAAGCTCTACATCTGTCAAAAGCCACAGTCCGCCCTGGCTGGGTAGCTCTGTGGGTCAGAGTGTTGTCCGGATACGGCAAGGTTTCCGGTTTGATCCCTGGTCAGGGCACACACAAGCGGCAACCAATGAACACATCAATAAATGGAACAACAAATGCATGTCTCTCTCTCTGTCTGTCTCTCTCTCTCTCAAATCAGTAAATTTAAAAAACACACACACCCATAATCAAGGAAAATTGAACATGGACTAGATATTTGACGATATTAAGGACTTAGAGCTCATTTTGGTGATACAACAATATCATGGTTCTATTTTAAAGTCCCTTATAGTATAGAAAAATTATGGATAAAATATGACATCCAGAGTTCACTATTCAACGATCCAGCACTGAGAAAGACAGAGAGGGAAGGAAGACTCAGGGAGAGAGAGAGGAACGGGAAAAAAGAGGGACGGAGGGAGGGAGGGAGGACAAAGGAAATAAATGGGAGGAAGAAATACGATAGGCAAATACCAAAAATTATTGAAGGTGAGAGGTATAACATGGGTATTAATAAAAACATTCTCTCCCCTATACTTTTTGAATTTTCCAATAAAAAAAAAAAGTTTCTAAAAAGTTTTTTAAAAAGTTAAACCCAAAGGGGAAAAACGTTGAACTAGCCAGTAGACGACATGAAGAGACTACGGCGCTTCTCAAAGCCTGTGCCCCTGCAGCACCTGGAGCTTAACAGGATGAGCAAACTTGGCTTGACACACGCGGCAGGTGCCACCGCGGCGCGGCCAGGGTGAGAAGCGGGGCCCTCGGGGACCACACAGCCCGCGGCCGGGTCTCCGCCACGCTGACGGTACAGACAAGTCCGAGGAGCAAGATCAGGAAAAACAAAATCAGAAACAGTGAAAAGAAGAACATTACGGTTGACACAGAAGTGATTACGTTTCAAACGAATAAATGAAAGAACGGGACGCGTTTTTAAAACCTGTCCATAAATACGATTTGCCACAGGAGCTTGCAGCCAACTAGTGTGAGGGGCGGCCTGGCTCGCACGGAGGCTGGAGCTCAGTCGGGACCATCGCACACCCAGAACTAATCTCTAATGCCTTCCCATCTTCTGAAATGGATACATGATGCTTTCAGCACTCTCCTAAATACGAACAGATGCTTATGTTGCCTGACAGACAACGTTCAGCTGTTTTTAAAAGACTCCGCTAAACACACCATTTAGACCTGGCAGCTTGGTAGCTTTCGGAACCCGCCCTAACCACAGAGAACTGGCTTGCGTCCGCTAGCTGCAATCCAGAGTTAAGAGGCAACTGCCTCACAATATTTCAGCTTTGAAATTATCCACGGCAGAGTAACTTTTTGGACATAAAACAAAAATCAATGTAATTACTTGTGCAATGAAGCTATCTGCATTTTAGGATACCTTAGCAGAATCTTACGCTGCTGCAATTAACTTAAAACGATGCCTCCCTTAACCCTCGTGATTTCGTTTCACGGGACTAATAAACAGTGAAAGCTATGGCCTTCGATTCAGCTTTCTAATGAATCAGATGGGATGTCCATCTCTGCATCACAAATAATATTACATTTATACTTCAGTTACTCAATCCTGATTATGTTTCCTCTGTTTTTCTATTTATACTTAATAGTTAGTTGCCATCACTTGTTTCCAAAGATAATTCAAACTTTACCTCCCATGTCAACCAGCGAAAGTGACAACAATCTACATCAAACTCGGTTTTTAGAGAAGGAGCTAAAGGTCGCTGATGATTTTTTTTTAAAGACCTCGTTCTGAGCTTCTGAGATCCTAAGAATGTTAAATTTCCTAACCCTACAAATCACTCGCTAGCTTTGCAGCTATTGTGCAAAATAGTTCCACCTGTGCTTTCCCACTCGGGCGCACACATTTCGCCATTTAAGCAGGACAAGTATCCCCCTTTTTAAGATAAAGGGCCATGGTTAATGAATCACTGATGGAACCAAACTGACTTTCGGTCGTGAACAGGACGCTCTCCCCTAAGCACGGTTCACAGCCGCGGGCCGTTCATCCCCCCTCCCGCTGGCACACAGTGAAACGCACACCTCTCCCCGGTGCGTGTCACCAGCAGGGAGGTGAGCAAAGGTCTCTCACGTCAACAGAGGGGGGCATGGGAATAAATATGTATTGCAAAGTTGTTTCCAACGTCCACATTCCAAATGTCATTCCAATGACTCTAGGACTCGAACATCCCACTTCCATGAACGACCTGTGGTCACGTGGGCAGTGACAGGGTGATTACAATCAACAATGGGGAGCAGTGCCGGCAGGGCCAGGGTCCGGCAGCGTGTCCCGGGGCGCAGGCGGCTTACACAGGAGCAGGCTGTGGCCCAGAGAATCGCACAGCAGGGGGGTCCGCTGCGGGAGGAACTGTGGTCTGAAGCTCAGGCATCAGCGCCGAAACGTCACCGTATCACCCGAGTCCCGTTTACATCCGTGCATCTAGTTTCCTCCCTTTAACAGCTGCGTCGTATCCAGTCGAGTGCCCAATGGACTGGGGCCGCACTGGCGAAACTCGCCTCCAAAAGGCAAGGTATTAACAGATAGTCCACCCAAGATGTTCCTTGCTTAAATGGTTTAGGAAAACAAGGCTTATTTTTTTATCTTTTAACCTATTCACGAATCTGAGATGTCCTCCATGTAGACTTCGCTTAGCACAGTCTCTTCCCCATGGTGACCCCTGAGTACTTTTGGAATATCGTGACAGGGCAGCACTGTACTAGAAATAAATGTGAAACCGCAGGGAACTTCTGCACTCGACAGCCAAGGCTCTGGCTTCCGCTTCCAGCCCGGCCCTCACCTCGCTGTACAACCTTGGCCAAATCATTTCATTTTCTGTGGGCTTCAGTATACAACCTGATGAGGTGTCTTCTACCTCTAAAACTCATTTTTGGGCACATGATTCCATCACAAGAGAAAAGTGCATATGTTCTCACGTAGCTGCAAATGTAAAGCTTAAGAATATGTTCACCTGCGTCTTCAAGCTCATCCCAAGGGAGATTTGTGGCTCGTTCATTCTGAAAAGTGCTGTGGTCCACGTTTTCCCCTAAAGGATATCACGCGGACAAGCACAGCCTAGGAGTGATATGGCCCCTTAACAAGTACTCTGTCAAAGCAGCTGGGTTCTCATAGCTTGTCTACTCTAAGCATCTGAAATTTCAAGAACGTCCCTAGAACGGTCTTGCATTTCTCCAGGACATTACGAAAGGAATGAAGCAATTTAACACACAATCCGGGGGACTAGACCTTATCAAGAAGAATGAACGGAGGGCTGTGTGGAGAAAATCCTGGGAAGCCCGAAACAGGCAGCCCTGGCTACTCCGCCACGAGCAGCGAAGGCTCGTTGTCACAGGCGGGCTGCGTCCGGTCACGTCCCTTCGTGGCCAAGAGCTGCCAGCCCACCTCCAGCCCTCCCCACAGAAGGTCACTAACAGCCTAAGTTTCTCCACGACAGCTTTCAACATGAGAAGTGTATTTATTTAGTTCAAATACAGCCAACATAAGCAGGCGTTAAAAATAGAGATTCAAGCGTATCGTGTGACCATTTGTTGACTGGCTACCTGCTACCAAATGGAACTAGAAAGATACCTCTTTTGATTTTTCCTCTTTGGTAAATCTTCCAAATTTTTCTATCATTTCAGCCACAAATATAACGTCCATCTTGTCAGAAAAGTTGGCTGCCTCCACAGTGTAAGCCAGTAACTGCCTGGCTGTGGCCACAGCGTTGGTAAGATTGAGCGGCATCTACATTGGAAAGGCGGGAAGAGGCACTTAGCAAATGGATGGACACAGTTTCTGACATTTTTTTCTTTGCATCATAACATTGCAAGGAATTCAAACTATATCATTTACTCACCGTGACCTCCCCAAATGCTTTTTAAAACCTCAGAAAGACTAAAAAAAAATTTAAAGATTTTTTTATTGATTTTTAGGGGGGAGGGAGAGTGAGAAAGAAACATTGATATGAGAGCGAAACATCGATCGGGCGCCCCCTGCCCGCCCCTTACCAGGGATTGAGCCCACAACCCAGGGATGTGCCCTAACAAGGGATCGAACTCACAACCTAGGTATGTGCCCTGACCGGGGATCAAACCTGCAACCTTTTGTGTATGAGATGATGCTCCAACCAACTGAGCCACACCAGCGAGGGCAGAAAAGCGAAATTTTAATGGGAGCTAACCTGAGGGGAATTTTTTTAAAACTTGGAATGAAACACAGTAATACATAAACCTACACCAGATAAACATGCTGCACCGTCTCTAGGTCTCTGCTTATCCAAGTTCTACAAAACTCAACCCCACATGCTTCAGACAGCTTTCCCGGAGTATTTCAGCTGGGGGATCAACACTGCCCTGCACATGAGTATGAACCGCGTATTCACTTGTCCGTATCGCCAGGCACTGCCAGTGATGTTTTACATTTGTTTATTTATTTACTTAAACACGACGCGGCACCAACAATTGCAAAAAGGGTAAACTGGCACTAAGGAGCATAAGAAAATGTGTAACACAGAAACTATCTTCCAGCTGCTTATAACTGGTTTGGTTTATAAAAGATGCACAGAGCCCCGGCGGGGTGGCTCCGCTGGTTGGAGCATCGCCCGCTACAGCAAAAGGTCGTGGGCTCAATTCCTGGTTAGGGCACATACCTCCGTTTTGGGTTTAATCCCCAGTCGAGGAACGTATGGGAGGCAACGGATTGATGTTTCTTTCTCCCTCTGTCCCTCAAATCAATAAAAACACAAAAATAAAAAAAAAGAGAGACCCGTAGAAGTAAAGGCAGGAAAAGGTATCCGGATGGTATACACGGGTGTGACAAGATCAATTGTGACAAAGGGAATATAAAAAGGAACCCAAGAAGTGGCTTCCCAGGCAGATGGAAGGACGGTTAGGATTTTGTCTGGTAGATACAGATAATAAAGGTATTCAAACAAAGGCACAGTGTCAGGATGCCCGGCAGTGACAGGTGACATCGCAGAGAGCCTTGAATACCAGTGGAGAAGACCCAGCCTTACTCCAAAGAGATCAGTCCGCTGAAGTATAAACCCCGAATCCGTACGCTTTACTAACACTTATAAAAGTGATCTTACGTACTTGGTTTGAATGCCGTGCTTTATCGGCAACCTCAGCAAACAGAAGACTCTCTAGTTACCTGATTAAACATATAAAGGACTCTAGTGACATCGTTTGCATACTGGCAGCGAGAATAGTCGTCATCTGCCCAAAAGCCACCTCGGTCACACCTGCGCCACGCCTTCCTCTCGTCCTGCGGGCTCCCGGGATAGATGCCACTGCCGTGGGTATTCCGGGTGCACTGCAGGTAGGCAGTGATGCCCGCCAGCGTCCTGGGCCACCTGGACACGAGGCAAAGCCGCATGAGAAACACACACTGCGACAGCCACAGCAGAGGAAAGCGCAGGGTTAGAACACGCCGCTTACAATCACAGAGAAAAGGTCACGGAACAGAAACAAACAAAACTCCGTTCAGGAGAAAGAACCAAATTACTTTTTTTTAAAAGGTTAACACGGACTAAAGAGTTTTACACTATCAGCCACGTATATTTTTAACAGCGTAACAGGAGAGGATATTTTCCTAAAATATTCTAAATGTTGCTATAAACACACAGGGAAATTGTATCTTGTGCAGCAAAAGAGAAAACCGGTGCAACAAAGAGTTTTGCATTTCTTTTTAATTACTGCTAATATACTGCTGGCTTATACAACCATTAGGCAAACAAGGTCAGCGTCTTCTCCAGTGTAATTGGAATTTGGCCTTTTGCAGACATGTGCAGGAAAGAGTGACGCCAGCAGGTCCGGGACAGCTGTCCTTAGAAAGGCCTGCTTGCGACACCGGCCCTTCGGTGGCGGCCGGGAATTCCAACCTGGGCGCGTGCCCGTGAACCGTTCGCCGGTGAGCGTGGTTCGCTGTGCCCGACTGCTTGCACAAGCAGTGTGGTGTGTGCCGAACGCCTGCTTTCTTCCTGGGAGCCTGAAACTTCGGTATGTGCTAGGCAGAGGGTGCCCGCTTGCAGAGCAATAAGAACTTGGGGTGCCGAGACTCCAACGGGTGTCCCTGGGCAGAAACACTGCCTAGAGGTGGCGGTTGTCACGCTGAAGGAGCAGGCTCTGTGTGAGGCCCAGGGAGGGAGCCGGCAGGGAGAGGCCTGCACGGGGTCTCTCCAGAGCCCGCCTGTGTCTCTCCTGTGTGACACAGCTGTGTACCTTACTGCATCCCTACAACGCATCCTCGCAGTCACTTCAACTATATGTTGAGTCCTGCAGTCCAAGCAAATGTCTGCCCTTGGGGGTGGTCCTGAAGACTTCCAACACGGCGTACAGCCGAATTTACCTGGGAGAAGCCCCTTCCATACAGTGACTGCCCAAAGTTGTCATAGATCGTCATTAACTGGGCTGGGAAAATTTTTGTTATTTGAGCTCCATTTCTCCAAAACAGGCAAGAAAATCAAGCATATTTAATAAAAGTCAGAGTTGACCAGTAACACAGGAACTGCTAAATTATAATACCAGTCACAACAAAATATAGTTCATTACCAAAATTTGCATAAATAGATCAAGCAACACTAAATTCTTATGAATGCAGTGGAGTTTAACTGCATAATACCTTAAGGCACATCAAAAGATGAGTAACTCATTAATCAGTTTAATAATGAGATTCCTCTTCTATTTTTAAAAATGTAAGACACTCAAACACTGAGTAAAAATAGAAAATCTGCTATAAACAGAAAACATCCTATCATGATTATTTAATAGAAGATTTTGAATGTAACAAAATTAACAAATGCTATCTATTTCACTTTAAGGTATACGATATAAATATTATAGATGAACAGTTAATCCATATAAAAGATTTATCCACTAGCAATAATAAATGCTTATTTCCATATATTCATGTCAGGGAGAATTTAAAACAGATAATTTTTTTAAAAGCAATAAAGCAATGAAGAACTAGCTGAGCTAGAGGGGCTGTTACTGCTTCCTCACCTCGGACTTGAAAGACTAGCACCGAAGGGTCTTCTTATCCTTAGAAACCGGGCTCACAGCCCCGAGGCAGAAACAGGAGCCATCACACACAGTGCAAGCTGGTGCTCGACAATCTTTACACTGCTTTTAACAGCAACATATTTCCCTTCATTTATATGAACTACAAACTCACTATTAAAATCCTGAACATAAAGAACATTAAGTAAACAATATATTTAAAGATGTTCTCAAGCCACTTTGAAAGTAAAGAGAGTCTAAGGTAAAAGTGGTTACCTCTGGCAAATTCTAAACATTCTACCAAAAAAAAAAAATTATTTCTCTCATTCTGCTTATGTTAACTAGGTCTAACACCAATGGCTCCCCAAGTTCCAGGCCAACCAACAGCTTTCATTTCCCAGCAATTTATCTATTGGCAATCACGAATGCTGATTTCCACATTCCCAGGTCAAGGAGAACTTAAAAACAAACAAACACAAAAGACAAATACATATCCAGTTTTCTTCCCCCATTTGGTTCTCCTGGAAGTTAGACAAGAACCAAATTGGGGAGGGGGGGGCAGAATTGGATATGTGTTTCTCCTTATAATGGCGTTTACTAAACTGCCAATGGTTAAAAGTGCCTCAGCAATGCCACACCTTCCAAAGTCCATCCATAAAAGAGCCCTTGGAAAAAAAGAGGAAGTACCATTTGTTCGAATTTTGTACTGTTTTAGAATTTCTAAAATGTTTCCCTACAGTAGTGGTTCCTAACCTTTTCAGCAAAACCACCTGTTAACAATGAACACTTCTGGCTCTCCCTTCAGAGGCTCATAAATCAACAGATTAGAGATAAAGTTCGGACACCTGTTTGTTTGTTTGTTTTTAATCTCTGTAAATGATTCTGAAATCACTGTTCTAAAGGGTCCTTAGATACATAAGAACATGTATATGAATATACATGCATTTCTCCAATATTCTTACTGAGGACAGGAGATGAATCATGTGCCTTTGAGGATAAAAAGGAACGTGGACAGCAGTTTCCGTGTCACTGACCTGAAGTCGCCTTTGTTGTTTACCACCCTCTCGGGAGGACAGTACTGTGCCGAGCTCTCTAACACGACAATATCCACGGTCCTTGTATTGTTTCCGCGCTTGGTCTGGACATGACAGCCCCAATTTCCAGTTGATCCAGCCTGAATATTAGAAATGGTTAGGGCACTGCATGAAGAAAGATTTTAAAAAGAGAGAAAAGGTGGTTAGGTAAAAAGGGAAACAACACGGGCTTCTATCACTCATTTAGCAAATGCGTCTGAACGTACATTGTGAGCCTCATGCTTGTTAGATAAAAACAAATTTTTAAAATGTCCCTCCATTTAAGTACGGGAGCAGCAAATCGGGAGCAGCAGGTAAAGAGACTTAAAATACTGTGGTGAGAGCAATAATAGGAGTATGCAAAAGGTGCAATGGTGCATGATGCCTGAGACTTCTCCTTCCAGGAAAAGGGAAGGCAGGGAACAGCAGGGAGGGGGAACAGCAAGCGCAAAGGCAGAAACACTGCGGAACATTCTTCAGCAAAACCAAAGAAAACGTTTCTAAGTTACATCTACCTTCTCACTGATTCTAAGGGAAATATTCAAGCATGAACAAAGAAGATTCATATTCTAAAGTATGTAATTGAGAAAACACTTAAGGTAAAATATTTTGTGCAACAAGGGTTATATGAGGAACAACTTGTTAAAAGTCTCTTAAAAGGTAGCAAATCACTAATTAATGGTTTAACAAAAGGAGTTTCCATGTAACGGCATACTTCAATTTACAAAACAGCTACATATCTCAATAGTTATCAGGAAATTTAATTTGCAAGATGAAGTCACCATTCGCTAATATAAGACCTATTAATTAAAGAGCAAATGTCAGAACATTTAATTAACCTTTACTCCCCACCCCGACAGGACAAATTAGGCTTTGCTTCTAAGTAGATACAAATGATAAGTAATTAGACATAAAGTAACATTTTAAGTAACTTATAAAATTATGTCCTCAAATTTAATACACAGTCTCCTAAGTCATCAATGGCTACACAACAAATGTTCTAGTAAAGACTCTGATGCACTATTATTCTGAACCAAAGAAAATGTTTATCATCTTTACTAAGTCAGTAAATAAACCAACACACTAAAATAAATGGAGTCCAAGATAAAGTGACACAAGAGTCTGACATTAAATTTAAATAACCAGAAAGTTGATCACACTGTCTATTTATATGACTCTACTGAACTAGGAAGAAGTGTATAAAAAAACGGCAATGAAAATCTTTCTGTAATCCAATGGGTGCCCAAACTTTCCTGGTTCACAGCACTTTCACTGACTACGGATACATTTATCACGGTGCCCCTAGCACGAAAGAAATACCTATGGAGGCTCAAATTACCAAGTTAAATCCCCAAACTATATATCTATGTCCTAAAAATTTAGTAGCCATTTGAAAAAAATAGCACTTTATCAAGTTGAAATAAACATTTCGCTCTTAAATAACAACTACATCTAACGGTTTGCCTGTGCCTGCCGGGCACTACACAATCAAACCTCAGGAACAGATCCGACCATGGCACCCGTATTCCCTGTTCCACCATGATTCTCACTCGGCCTTTGCATCAAAATAATCAACGGAAACACCACGACCCAAAGTCTGGCGCCAGCAGAAGAAACCGAGCCGCGTTCTGACAGCGACCGGAACTGCTCGGGGGCAGCAGCCGTGTGGCGTCGGTTCCTCGAGAGCTCGCAACACCCACAGCGCCTCTGCACCCTCGCTGTGGGGCCCGGGGACCTCGGCACCCGCGCGGGGAGCTACGGCCCTAATGTATTTTGTAAGCATTTTTTAAAGATAACTTTTAGCAACAACCTCAAATTCTCAAACCAGTGATCGGAATGAAACGCCCAGGTCTCTCACGGCAGCGCACTTGGAATGGGGGAAAGAGGCGACTTCAGTTTCATCTTCGAGGGAAACTAGAAACTCTCGGTCTCACTAATCACGGACTAATGACATGAGAACGGTGACGGATGAACAGGTATCTCAGGTGCAAGTCAATAACCATGCCTCCGTTTTCTAGAACTTCTTTATTATCCTGAGGCTAACTCTGGGTGCAGGGCTTCTCAGTCTAGATGAAAGATTTTCACTTTGGTCTGGTGTCCCCGCCACCAAAAGTATTAGGCAAGGCTGCCATCCTTAGAATTTGTTTGGACCTCTCTAAAGAATTTCAATTACAGGGTGACTTGAAGAAATACATTTTTCAAGTGAATCTAGTGACTTTATCATCTTCAAAATTAAGGGTTCTAAATTAATCAAAGCTCTTTTATTCAGAAAAGGGTTCCATGTATTTTTAAAGCTCTATTGTATCATATGTCAATTTTTGTCTCTTCATATAACTGCTTAAAATGCACAATTGATGAGCTTTAACATATGTATACACTTATGAAATTATCACCACAGAAAAAACAATGTAACAATTAGAGTCTTCTCACTGGGACCCTACACACTGTTTGTAACAATCTTAGAGGCTCTAACACTGTTTCTGGCAAACACAGAGTTGCTCCTATGAAACCACCCTCCCTGTAGTTAACAATTATAAGCTCTAGACAAACGATACAATGACAACTCTCTGAACACACTGAGTAATATAAAGCAAGCAGAAGCCACAGAGGAGTTGACACTAGGAAGATGGGGTTGGCCCTGGGGAGTAATCACAAATTGTTTTTAATGGCTTCTGTCCAAGGACGTGCCTTCCTCAAACAGAAATTCACAATCTTACTTGTTGAAAAATCAGAGGACAAAGGTAGAAAAGAGTCTGGCTGTAAGCCCAAACTTCTGCATATAAAATCTACCCAGATCGCCCTGGCCAGTGTGGTTCAGTTGGTTAAGCATCATCCCATGTACTGAAAGGTGGCCAGTTCAATTCCAGGTCAGGGTACATGCCCAGGGTGTGGGCTCGATCCCAGGTCTGGGTGCCTGTGGGAGGCTGCCAATCCATGTTTCTCTCTCACATCGATGTTTCTTTCTCTCTCCCCCTCTCCCTCTCTCTCTAAAATCAATAAAAAACATTTAAAAAAGAATCTACCCAGATCTCTAATTGACCCGATTTACACACAGATAGGGTAGATACATGTAGATTTCAGCTGCTGCCTACCTCAGAAAAGACAGCTGGGAGTTTGAATTTGGTCAAGCTAACTTGCTTGAGGAAACAAAAATCAGCTCTCTTCAGGAGAACAGAACAAAATCCAGAGTCGGGGGTCAAACTTTTTCTTCAAAGGCCAAGAAACAAAACTGAGGATATTATATAGGTACTTAGGTAACCATTTGAGATATAACCATTTAAAATTATTTTTAAAATGTTCTGAGTTAACAGGCCCAGCAAGCCAGATTTAACCCATAGGTTATACTTGACCGACTTCTCCTCTTTAGTGAATCATTCACAATATCCAGGAAATAATCCAACATTATTAGACATATGTTTTTTTAAAAAAATAGAAAAATATAAGCCACAGTCAAAAAAGAAGTCGTCAGTGGTGAGGATCTGAAGATGACCCAGATGTTAGAATTGACAGGCAAGAATTTAAAAGCATCTACTATAAGTATGTTAAAAGATATAAATGAAAATATGCTTCTAATAATCAGATAGGAAATTTCAGTAGAGAACCAAATTATAAAATAGAATATTCTACCCCCCACAAGTCCCAAGATTTTAAACTCCAAGAACCTTTAGTTCCTGATAATTTTTTCAGTCACTGCTGTGGGTCTTTTGTGATACTACTCTAGGGCTTCCCAGCAGACTTTGGACACTGCGGATCTACTTTTAAAAATTCAAGCAGAATTCTGTCTATAAGAAATTGGTAGGAAGGGAAAAAAGATTCACAGAGAGACAAAGAGAGAAAATACAATGCCTACAGATTAAGATTCTACCAAAATAAAACATACATATATATATATAATATATACATATAATATATATATTTTTTTACCCTGTTTTATTTACTTTATAAAGTTCATTTGAATTAAATATTTTAGCACTCAGACCAGCCATGGAGATACAAAACTGGTGTTATATTCTTTTACACTAGTGGGGTAGAGAAGGAAGTATCTTAAAATGTAGCATTAATCATAAGACAGTGAAAATTTGGTGATTCCTAAAAGTAAAAATTGGAGCTCAGCAACAGGAAATGGTTAGAAATTAAGGTTCACATTAAAAGTTTACATATTTCCTCCTAAAACTTTAAACAAAAGGTCTCCAACTTTTTAACAGTGTTTCCCACTTTTATCCTATGCTTCCCTCCCCACCCCCCAAAAAACTGGAAGGTAAAGATAGCCATTTAATTTTACAAGATGAGTAATCAGGAAGTCAGATGTTTGCATTTTTAAATGCAGAAAGATAAAATACCAATTCAAACACCAACTAAACATTCCAATTCCCAAACGATAAATAAAATCCGCAGACATAGTTTCTCATTTTGAAAAGTTCACCTGGCAATCAAGGAGCAGTTGTGGATCATGCTCTTTTCCACAAAGATGCCTTGCGACTCATCCGTTTCAACTATTCGCCCGTCCTGATACCACAGCACCTGCATGTCCTGGTCAATGTAGGAGGCCATGCACTGGAACGGGAGGCTGTCTCCTTCAAATACGACTTGACGATGCGACGGGGTCATGTAGAAAGAGGGTAATTCGAGCGGAGGATCTGTAGACAGCAAAGCAGACTCACGAAACAAATACAATACCATCCGCACGCTCCAGAGCTAAGTTACAGAAAATCTAATTAAAACTTTAAAAATGGAAAAACAAACATCCCTCAGTTATGACTTTTTAATGCTAGCACAAATGAGGCTGCTCCTGAGATAAGTGGGTCCCAGAGGAAAACAAAATTGGCAAAATTAAAATGAAACCGTTTTGTAATCAGTTCTGACGTTTAGAGTGGTTCCTTTTCGGTGGGATCGCAGGACTATCGGATGATCACAGAAGCAATACTAAAAGAACACCCTGTAAAATGATACTTAAATCCGGGAATGGAACCGGTGATGAGAATGGAAATGCTGATATAGAAACAATTTAAAATTACATTTTGGAGACTGTATTACTTTTGATTAAACCACTGGTTTCCGGTTATAAAAGTAATACATGCTCATTGCAGAAAATTTAGAACATTTAAAGAAAAAGGGAGAAAAATCTTTTAAGATCCCATATATTATAATCACTTTTAAAAAGCTGATATATTTCCTTCCAGTCAGAAAAACAAAAGGGAGAAATTTTAAATATATGTGAAAAAATGCACACAAACATCATAGGCCCATTTAAAGCCTTTACAATACTTGGTCCGTTGTCTAACACAACAATTCTACTTTTAGTAGTCCATCCAGAAGAAAACTTACATGTATGCAAAAATGTACAGAAGGAAGTTAATCCTCGTGCTGTTTATGGAGTGAGAAATTATTAACAAACTGAATATGCAGTAATAAGGAAACTGTCAAATGATGGTTACATTTATATAATGGATTGGCAGGTGTCTGTTTTACATGAGGAGGAAATAAGTTTACATTATTTCAAGTTCAAAAAGGTTATAAAAGCATGAGAATATATTTTGGTCAAAACCTAGGAAAAAGGTGCAGAAGATAATACACTAACGTATCTGTCATTAGCCATCTGAGGATGATAAGAATGCAGCATGGGTTTCTGTGTGGTTTCTAATTTTTTTAGTTTTTTTCTTTATTGAGATGTAATTAGCAAATAAAGTGGTAAAATATTTAAACTGTGCATCATGATGATGTGATATATGTATACGTTATTTATTTTCATGAATCTTAAGTTTTATCTAATGAGCATGTTTTAGCTGTGAAAGGACAACAATTAAAATGATAATAAAGAGACAAGGGCCCAGCTGGTGTGGCTCAGTGGTTGAGCGTCCACCTATGAACAGGGAGGTCACAGTTCAATTCCCGGTGGGGGCACATGCCCGGGTTTCGGGCTAGATCCCCAGTCGGGGGCGTGCAGGAGGCAGCCGATCAATGACTCTCTCATCACTGATGTTTCTCTCTCTCTCCTCCTCTCCCTTCCTCTCTCTGAAATCAATAAAAACATATTTAAAAAAATAGTAATGATAGGATTGTTTGCTTCCAAACACAAAGATTAAGCTGAAATCTCCTCCTGTCATCTCAAGGACTGTTTTTGTGTGACGTGTTTTTTCTTTTTTCATTTAACACACAGTAAAAGTGTTACTACCTTCAAGTCTTTTGCTATTCTTCAAAATCATGCTTTTCAATAGCTGCATACTATAGATGGATATGTCACAAATAATTAAATCAATCTAGTTTTGAAAATTTCCGATATGCTTAAATATAAAGTTTGAGATTTACACACATAGTTGATCATTTCCTTGGAATAAACCCTTCCATATAGAATTACTGTATGAACTTGTATCAGTTTCTTAAGGACATTAATACATATTGCCAAACTATACTTCAACAGGCTGTATCAGTTCACACTCACCCACAGTGATTGTGTCCTGAGATTTATTACTATCAACAAATTCCTGAGTTGTCAACTGACAAAATCTGAAGGACCCTGCTATTCTCTGAAATTGGTTTTCACAAAGCTGTTCAGAACCTAAGAACCTTAAATACCAATGGAAACGATGTTTTTTTCACTGAGCTTAATTGTTGGCACAAACTAAATATTATCAAATCCAGGAAGATTAATGGTTGTATTCAGACCCATCAAGATGTAAAGAGAATTGTAGTTTGTCGAGGAAAAACCAGGGGGCAGGGACACAGGGCGAATGCTGTTTTCCTCCCCGCCTCACCACACGTCAGCAGCTCCTGCTTCACGCCCGTGACCGGCTGGGCCTGCAGAGACTTGGGGTAAACGCAGCGCGTGTCCCTCACGGTGATGTTCCTGTCCTTCACCCAGCGGTGCATCCACAGTATGTTACAATCGCACAGGAGGTACTCGGTCTGGAATTCTCTGCAGCGTTTTTAATACAAATTAGAGGTGGCAGCGAATAAAAGGAAACAGCACCTTTGTTTTCCGTTGGCTTTCGCTTTGGGCGGCGAGCAGGCTGCTGCTCACCTTGACCACGGGGTGTGGTCTCCGTTCCTGTGCGAGGACCTGCAGAGGGTCTGACTCCAGCACAGTCCCCACTGACCCCGGGACTCGCTCCGCTTTCAACCAAGGTTGCTATGCAAACAAAATCTACACATGGGCCCTCATCTGTGCAACAAGCTCCTTAATCCCAGGGTCCCGGAATAGCAAAGCCCCATCCATCGTTTTTGCTTATCAAACCCTTACCGTGGACCACGAATACTTGCAGCCCTCTCCAGCCATCATAACCATGTGCGTGGCTTAAATGCCTCCAAACCCTCCTGTTAATTTTAGCAACATAAAGCAACATATATGATCGCTTCACAGGGTTATATTCATCTGTTGACTGGAGTCTAAGTTCCTCAAGGGTGGGGACTACTGACACTTTCTGCTTTGTGCCAAGGGATGCCACAGTTATTAAAAACTTAAGGGGTTCAAAATCAACCAAAATATAAGACTTCCTACTTGATTTGAAAGGAAATAGAGAATTATCTTTATACGTGGCAAGAAGTGTTATAATTTGGCACTTGGATGTAAAAAACAAAGAGAAGACATAATAGCTTATATACAAGCACAATAACTTTTTTTAATACACTTCAGACATGCATTTCACTAAGTCCAGATAACTTAAATAAATGCAGACACTGCCCTCTGTCAACCTGGAGGACATTATGTAACAAACACAAATATAACTACAATAGAATGCAACGTGGTCTTTACAAATAAATCGGCAAAGAGCAAATATAACCACGTGTGCTTCTAACACAGGCCGTGTGTTGGCACAGGTTTCGTCTCAGTTTTGGCAATAAAAAGGGGGGCCAGCGGGGAGTTGGGATGAGATATAGCAAAGAGAAAAAAAAGGACCCAAAGGATGACCGGACTGACTTCTAATTTCTAAGCGCCAGCTTCAGGTCACTTTCTGGCACTACCAAGTAAAAACACTGGCAATTTCCCCCAATTTGTGGATGAAAATACTTCCTACATTCCTGCTACCCAGGGTGGTCTCAAGAGCCCGATTATTCTTTGCGGTCTTTTTATTTCCTAAATTCACAGTAATGACTGATTTGAGCCCACTAAATATGCCAAAAGGAGGTGTTTTCCCTGAAAAGCAGTCTTCTGGATGAGATCGGCAGTGGCGCCCAAAAGACAGACTGGATGGAGTCTGATAAAATGTGGGTCTCGAAGCGCCTGCCTATGTCCACCTGGGGGAAAGAGCCAGGTGGGTGCCTGGCCTAGAAGCTCCGCCCCAGGGAAACTGCTGAATGAGTTTATATGATGCATTTAGAAAAGGAAAGGTGGGGAGAAGGGAGGGGGAGAGGACAGGGAGAGAAGGGGGAGAGGAGGGAGGGAAACAGAAGTCGGCACGTATGGGACAGAGACATCTGGGAGGGAAGGCAATTTTACCTGCAAAAAAGACTCGCTCTCACGAGTCACACATCATAAAAACTTGAAAAACATTACATTTAACTTTAATTCCAATAGAAATTAGTGTAACTTAATGTGTGAAATATATTAAGGTTTATCTGAAAATACAGTTACTTTCAAAAGTAACATTTGTATAATCTCGCAGTTAACAAACTGTTGTTTTTTGCTGGGGGCTCGGGGGGGGGGGGGGGCAGGAATCCAGCTAATTCTAAAGCTACAGAGAACTGTGTAAATATGATCTTACACAAAGCAGACATTCTACATAAATATTCCTAGAAATGTAGTAAGTTGTGAATTCAGTTGGGCAAAAGGGTAACAGGATAAAATTAAATGCCTAAAGTATAAAAAAGTCTTAAGCGCAAATTCTGCTGAGGGAGGAATATTTTACACTTCTAGGGGATTTACTTAGTCAAAGAACAAAATATTTTCAAATTTGCAAAAACAAAGTCAACAGGAAAGAATCACCACCGTATTTACTTGAAATACAGGTTTGACAGATATAATATCCTAAGGGGCGAGTTGGCCCCATTGGAAATGCATTATTTTAAGGTTTACAATACGTTTTTTAATGTGAATGCAAGCTTTCAAGAAAGATTCTAATTTCTGCAAAATCACAAGATTTTCCCCATGAACTCTCTTAAACCACATAATAACTTTTTAATCTTCAAAACCTAAAATATATGTACAGAAAGAGAAAAAAATTCTTACTTACAAAGACCGTAACGAGCCAAGATAATCAAAAGTCCCTTGAGATAATGAAGAAAACAAATTCCCGGAAAGGTTTCTGGGGTGAAAAAAGGAAATAATTTCACATTAAAAAATACTAACAAATGCATCTTTTTATACTATTTCATATTTCCTAAAGTGTCCTATAATCATTAAATATTACAAAGAGTTGATACAAGTTGTTTTAAGTCTTATAAAAGAGGGAACGAGCAGTAAATATTCCTCCAAAGCTGAAAATTTTTCTTAACTTTATATAAAGGAGTAAACAAAATTATTTAAAAATTATTTCTGCTAGCCCAGCCGGTGTGACTCAGTGGTGGGGCATCGACCTAGGATCCAGGAGATCGCGGTTCGATTCCCAGTCAGGGCACATGCCCGGGTTGCGGGCTCCATCCCGTCGAGGGCATGCAGGAGGCAGCCGAGCAATGACTCTCATCATTGATGTTTCTATCTCTCCCTCTCTCTGAAACCCATAAAGGTATATTTTTAAAAATTATTTCTGCTAGATAAGGATTTTTCTATCAAATAACAGATAAACACTGAAGTTACCTTACTGAGCTAGATCTTTCGTCACAGTCTCATTGCAACTGCAACTACTCTTCGTGTGTTCACTCCGTATCATTTAAAAAAGCAAACATTTCACAAAACTAAAGAAAAAGCATGGCCGGCAGCAACCCGCAGGAAGTGAGTAAAACATCAGCAGAGCGGAAAGAGTCCCTGGTTTAAAATGAAAGCCCCGGGATGTAATTCAGTGTTGGCATTTTCTCGTTTCCCCTTGTATCAGGCGGCTTTGAGGAGTATCCGTCTAAATCCTTGCAGAGTTCTGTACGAATTAAAACCTAAAACAGCCCATGCGACAGCTGGAGTAGTTTGTGGTACCCACCATGACTTGACGGAAGTATTTCTTCTATGTTTGACTATGAACCCCAGCAGGGGAGGGACCCGTGTGTCGTATTTTTTGGGGTACCGCCGGCAGCCAGTAAGACGCTGGGGCATCCAGCAGGCGCTCAGTGGTGGAGGCTGACTGCTCAGGACGCGGGGCCCACCCTCAGGAGGTTTCTGACGCTCCCGGGGACCGAGCTCTGGGAGAACGGCGGCATGGTCCACCCAGCGCAGGTCAGCTCTGTCTGCCGTGGGATCAAGAGCAGATTCAACGGAGACCTCGAGCCCTCCAGGAAGAGGTCCTGGGACCTGCCAGGAGGCCTTGGGAGTATGCGTTCCATGCTCAAGCGGGGTTGAAACTGACAGTGGGGCAGATGGATTCCCCAGTGGGGAGAGGAAAGAGAACTGACGCGGGAGGGATCAGCTGTTCCCACGACACCTGCGGCAACGGACTCCCGCTGCCTTGACATGACACAAACGCCAGTCAACAGTTTATATACAGCGAACTTCCACCAGAACCTCACTGGGTGGGGTTTTGCACAGGACTCTCTCTTGCCCTCTCCCGCCCCCTCTTTCTAAAATCAATAAGCATGTCCTTGGGTGAGAATTTAAAAAAAAAAATTAAAAAACTAAAATACAAGTTGTCACCAGCCTTCACAACGGGCACTCTGCCTGGCTCAGAGCGCCCAGGGGTCCGGCGGTCGCAGCGGCCCGGGCAGGACGCGCGTCTAAAGTGCCTCGGTCAGTGACCGCTAGGACACGTGAGCCCAAAGCAGGACAAGCACCTCGCGCTGGCTGCAGTGAACTCGGAATGTTTTCTTTTCGAGAGGGGTGGCGGTGGTGGTTTTGCTTACCTTTTATTTCCCCACTAAAGAATTAGTTCTTCGTACATTTTTAAAAATTAAGATATAACTGACATTGTATTAGTTCTAGGTATACCACGTAATGATCGGGCTCGCGCATACAGTGCGAAATGACCACGGTAAGCTTAGCTAACGTCCATCGTCACACAGTTACAACTTTTTTCTTGTGGGGAGACTTTTAAGATGGACTCACGTAGCAACTTTCACATACACAATATGGTGTTGTTAGCTGCTGTCCCCATGCTGTGCATCGCGTCCCCAGGACTGACTTCATAACCGAAACGCTGTACCTTTTCACCACCTTCACCTGTTTTGCCCACCCCTCGCCCCCATTCCTGAAGGTGAGGAACCTACCCCAGTTTCCAAATTGTTTTAGGACAGTATTTAAAGGATGTAAATCAGGTCTGTTTCTGTAGATGCCACAGATTGCTACATTTGAAAGAGCCACGGTAATCTATTACTACGCGGGCTACAAAATCATCTCCACCAAATCTCAAACTAGGAAGCTTGGCAGTGTTTTTTTATGAGTCCCTTGGATAAATGCCCAGTGTGCTCCGTGGCCTTGTAAATTCTCACAACAGGTATCAGAAACTGGTAAAAAAGTAAGAGATGACCCAAGCTCTAGAGCTTCCAAAAACTTTGGCTTGTGAGGCAGGAATCAAAAGAAATCATAACAAAATAGTCCACAACCTGCTCTTTTGTCTAAAAAAAGTTTTCTAATGGGTCAAATACCCAGGTCAAAGCTATAAATCCATCAGGAACTAAAATCAGTAAAATAGTAAACTCCAGACTCTTTTTCATTACTTAAGTCGCAGCTAAGCAAAAACACAACAAACTTTTCCTTCACGGATGCCTCATTTTACCAGTTCTTATGCAGTCCTCAAGACAAGAATATAAAACTCTGAAAGAGATCATAAAAGCACTGAAATAAAATTGTTTGCAATCCAGTTACAAAATAGAAAAATGCAACTGATGATGTTCATTTCAAGTTATGAGTAAAGCCGTGCGCCACATCAATCTTTGATTTAGAAATACAAAGTCGGGCCCTGGCCAGTGTGGCTCAGTCGGCTGAGCCTCATCACCTGCACTTAAAGGTCGCTGCCTCGATTCCTGGTCAGGGCACATGCCCAGGTTCTGGGTTTGACCCCCGGTTGGGGTGCGTGCAGGAGGCAGCTGATCGATGTTTCCCTTTCACACTGATGTTTCTCTCTCTCTCCCTCATCTTTCCTCTCTCTCTAAAAGTCAATAGAAAACATATTAAAAATTAAAGAAATAGAAATTCGGGCATATATCTTCCCCCCAAATTAAAGGACACACCGAAAACTACTACCAGTTCACTAAGAAGCAGGAGTACTTTGTTCTACTCTAGCAACTGATTGAAAGTCCCCTCCTCTACAAAGGATGAAATAATCTCACTGTTTAAGCCCCGATAGATTTTTCAAAGTTAATTTGAATGAAATAGAAGGAACATTCTAAAAAGTTACAGACAGAACCAGGCACAAATACTCCTTATAGTAGAAATTCTACCTCAAATCCCGTTTTTCATTCTGCACCCTCTCCCCAAACTGCTCTTCTCTAAAACATGAGTTTATGCCATTTTCCCACATTCATGTCTTCTAGTGGCTTCCTACTGCTGAGTCAGTTCTAAGCATCTGCCTGTTTTTCATACGCTCCCATACAAAGCTCTGTTATAGATGATTGGCCTTATTTCTAGCTACTCCCAAACAGAGCCTCTCCATTAATATATATATATATATATTTGATGGCTTATACAAAGTTCTACATTTATATTACGCATGAATTAGAAGAGATAAGTAGCCTGGCCAGACGTGGCTCAGCGGTTGAGTGTCGACCTAGGATCCAGGTGATCGCGGTTTGATTCCCGGTCAGGGCACATGCCCGGGTTGTGGGCTCAATCCCCAGTCGGGGGCATGCAGGAGGCAGCTGATCAATGACTCTCTCATCATGGATGTTTCTATCTCTCCCTCTCTCTCCCTCTCTCTGAAATCAATAAAGGTATATTTAAAAAAAAAAAAAAAGAAGTAGATAATTCAAATTTTAATTAATCCTTATAATAACTTTGAGGTAACTACAAAGCCCATCTACAGATGAAAAACAGAAAATCTCAGAAAAGTTAAACAACTCGCCCAAAATCACAAGGTCACAAGCACGACTCAATGGTCCTTTGACTCCTGATACCACTGGCCTTCTCCTTAACACACTGACCTCGCTCTTGGTCCTACCTCCAAGCACCATGTGCTTGGCTTCTTTTCCTGTCTAAAGACCCAAATCTCTCCAGTCTTCGGGGCCACCAGCTCAAGCTTTCCCTCTTCCAGTAAATTATCCCAAAATATCAAAGTTTTCCACCATCTTTCTCAACGCGAACACGCTGGCTGGGGCATATACCACACCGTGTGTGCGCGTGTCCCTGACGTGCAATTACGTGACACCATGTCCTGATGACATTAAAAGTATCCCTGTGACCAAGTTCCCAGCTCCTCTGCCCCGCCACTTCAGTTGCTACTGTGCCGCTGCTACTTGAACATGAAGCATGTCACAGGTATTCATAAATACTCGGGTCCTGATTCAAAGGTCTCCTTATATCTTAATGGGAAAGAAAGATGTACTTACAATCTAACCAGATTGGTGAGTCCTCGAAATATGTCTGCATTCAGACATCCAATGCGATTATTCGTCAGATCCCTACGGAGAAAGGAGAAAAAATGCCTTCCATCAGTTCTCTTGGCTCATGAAGGTTTCATCCACTTCACATTCAAAAACAGCAGCCAGGTATCACCCGAAACCTTTCTTCTCAGCATCTCTGGGACGCCTACCGACCTCAAGAGAGACCACGGCCCCGGGACAGGCGATAAGCTCTGCTCTCACTTCCTTCCGACACCCATGCACTAAGCCCTGTTCAATCATGTTGCCCCTTGAATTTCAAGCACTGAGACCTGTAAAATGACCCAAGATACAACTGGAGTGTACAAATGAGACTCAATCCACCTTACTGTCTGTGATCCAAGTCCCTAGATGACCCACAGAGGTGATTACACTGGAAAAGTGAGGGAACAGACCCCCATCTCATCTCCACCAATATCTACCACAATAGATAAGAGGGCAAATTATCAAAATAAAGGCCGGGGATTTTATCTCAAGGGCATCTGAAACTTCATACTTTCTAACTTCATTCCTTAAATACTCCGAAGTCTTGAAAGTAAAGAAAACACAACTGAGTTAGCTTTGACTTCACAGATCTATCCTTTAGCCTCCATAAAAAAGAGGTGGGCCGTTACCTGGATATCCTTTAACAGAATCTACATAATCGCACGATTATTTTTTCCCCTATCACTCCAGAATCTTATAGTCCCATCAAATGTTACTTTCTGAATATGTTTTTCTTCTCGATCTATAAAATCTTTTCATCTACATAAAATGTTTAGTAAACACAGGGGTGGGGAAAAGGAGGTTTACAGGTATACTACAAATAAATAATACAATAAATAATAATATAAGAATAAACTGTTTCGAGTGCTCACAACTGTAAACCTACTCTTGCCCAGGGCTGTATTTCATATTTTCTTTACTAGTTGTCTTCACACCAAGGACAGTGCACACAATTTTACATTTTAATCTGGAGATTACATTTTAATTGGGAGATAACTGATCATGTCTATAATCTTCCAATAAGGTGGCACGCTTTCATCATTCATCAGCGGCCTTAGTAAACCATATTGCAAAGAAAACCCAAAAACAAAGGACCTTAATTCTTATCGCTTGTTAGATCTGGCACTATTCACTTTAAATTCTGACGAAAGAATGAGAACACACTTTCTAAACCAAACTTTCAAAAATGTTTTTATCCCAGTTTCTCTCACGTCCATATTACTCCCGGTACTGGAGAACTGACACATGCTTCAAGTTACGCTCGTTAGAGAAGGGAGCTGCACCCCCTACTTCTCAACTAAAATGGTTGGATTTTAAATTGTATACTTGGTAATGGAGGAAAAAGTATCAGTCTGGTAGGAAATTATAAGGACACAGCACTGGAACCCACTCGCTAGGTTTCTCACTTAGATGTCCGTGGCCTGGGTAAGCCTGGTGTTCCGGGATCTCCTAGCCCTGCCCTCCCTTTCTTATGTCAACTTTTCATAAAAGAATCTTAAGCAACACAAATCTTTATCTGCTTATTGACTTATTAAAGCAAAGTATTTCATCGTGCAGGGCTTTTTAAATTTTTTTTTTTTAATTCCAGGGAACTTTCCTTTTATTTCTAGGTTTTACTGTTTAAGAAAACGAGGCATCGTCTTGTGAGTTGTTGCTTAAACAAGCATTTCTGGGCTCCATTCATTCTCTTGTGTTGATTCTGAGCTTTAAATGGTGCAATTACCATCGATTATTTGGGAAACAATTTCATTATAGCTGTATCTACTTAAAATGGTATTTAGGTGCTGATAATGGGTGTTCATTTAGATTGAGAATCAGCTTGAATTTGTTGATAAAGCAAAAAGAGACACTGAGTGGGTCTAGGTTTTACCTACTTCTGGTAGTTTATTCTGCAGAAAGCCACTTAATCTTCCTGATTCAAATCATCTACGAAATAAAGGCAAAGGTGTGGTACACTTACAAAAACACTGATCACGTGGCTGTCAAGTGAGACGCACAACAGAAATGAATGATTTATGGCCCCATCAGAAAAAGCGCCTGTATCTATAAGCAGCTGGGAAATGTCTACTACTGCAGAATACCTTTATATCTCATTGAGTTTACATCTAAGGCTCTCTCAGCTTGCAAGCTGTATACTGTACACTCAATTATAAGTCAGCTGTTTGGAACTAAGAATATATTTTCTAGAGGGAAGAACGTTACAAGTGTCAATTACCTTCCCAGGCAAGAACACAAGAGACTACTTAATGTGTAATACCATGAAAAACGGTAAGCAATGCCTGGCACGATATTAGTAATTAAGTTAAATGCTACTGAACATGAAATTTATATATTTATTTTGGATGGCAGTAATTGAGAAATTATTGACTGAAGGATTAAGGACTAGATGGAGAAGCTAGGATATTCTGCAGTGTCCTTAAAAACCCTGATGAAACTGCTTTTTATTAACAGTCCAGTTTCCTTCACCCTCTACCTCGACATGGAGATATTGTTAGCATTCATCTTCCTTAGGAAAAAAAAAAAGCTTCCTTCCAAAAAAGCTGTGCCTACAGTGGTGTGGTCACAGAAGGTAAAAATAAGTGCTCTTGTCACATCCCTCCCCTGGCATAAAAAGTTTGGAGGGAAAATTATTCAAATATTCTAGAAGTTCTGACACTTTAGCATCAAAATCATCTGGAGGGACAGTTAAAACAGAGACGGATTGACCTTGGCCCCAGAGTTTCCTACAAAGTAGGTCTACACCTGCACTCCAGCTTCCTACATTGACTCGTGTTTGCAGCCACAGGTTAGAACTGACCCATCCAAACACGGTGTCCATCTGCCCTGGTAAGAAGCACAAAGAAAGTGAGCCGTTGCTATAAATCAAGCTCATTTGGCTGCCCTCCACTCCCTAACAACTGTTTGTGGGGAGGTGTGCTGCTTGTTCATGACCCTGCTCCACACCCCAGCCGGCCTGTGTCTGTCTGGCTGCATCCTAACAGCTTCCAGGACTCTCAGCAGCTCAACTCTACCATGGCTCCACCTGTCTGTAAGCAGATTGATCCCAAGTCCATGGCTAGGCTCCTGGTAGGGGTGTAGGATTCCACTAAACCGCAAACCCTCCAGGGGTTCATGAGTTACCTTTGTATCTCTGGAGCCTGGCTCCCTGTTGGGCAGAGAATGGACTCAATGAATTTGTGTGCAACTGAACTGATGCTGGTCTCTGTGTTAACACTTTATGTTGCTAAACCTGGGTGATGCTACTGTTAGTGCACTCTGAACTAGCCTGACCCACTGCAGCTCTGATGCCAATCTAATGCCTCCACCCTCCAACTCTGTCTTCCTTTCCTAGAACTCTGGTCTCCATGTCCCACTGACCTACCCCAGATGGGCCAGGTTTTCTGACTTGTTTTATTAAAAATCCTTTACTGGAAAACAGTGAAGATTAGCGTGAATCTGGAAGAAAAAAAAGTCTCCTCCACACATCCCTGAGCTTCTGCCCCCAAGTGCACTCAGAGCCTGATACACACCATGAACCACCCCCCCCGACAACAAAGACCATGGCAGTAAATTCCCTCCTACAGAGTCCACCTGAAATTTTAAATTTCACAAGAGTAAGAGAGAATCCTTTAACTCCTACTACTCTTAATCTTCCAGGATTCTGAACCTTAAGACTGCCCAAGAGGGGCAACTGAGAGGAGACCTGAAGAGAGTAAGTTTTAGATAAAAATAAATTTACTTGGAAAAGTAATTAAAAAAAAAAAACAAACCTGAAAAATTAGCATGGACAACTCTTACAGCTGGGCCTAACTAAAGAGATGAACAGGTTTTGAATGATAGAAAAAGAGCCACAAGAAGTCCAAAGTATTAGGATGGAAGGTCAGTGTCAACATTTAAGTAAGTCATGGAATGATTCAAGTAAGAGCAAACAGCTGGTTTTATTACACAGATACAATGGAGAACAAATAAGACATAAATAATACTCAGGTACCTTGAAATTTTTTTAAAAAAAACTTAAAAAATAAAAAAGCATGATGGAACCAAAAGAGAGACAGACAAGAGACAGATACAGACACACAGACAGAGAGAGACAGGGGCTGAAAGGGTGACTATGAAACATGGAGCTGGTCTCTCTCTTCTTTATCTTTTGTCTCTGATTCTCTGCACTTAAGTGGTTTCTCCTTACTGTTATCAGAAATATTCTGAAACACAAATCTGATCATGTCAATTCCATATTCATAAAGTTCTGCTAGTCCTCCCCAACCCCCATCTAAACAATAGATTTGGAGATTTTTTGTTACATGGCAGGAGGTCATCCAAGCCTACCAAAGCCTAGTCCTGCCCTGAGCAACCTAACCTGTCAACATTCTTTCCCCCCTTTCCACTTGAGGCCGTGGCCAAAGAACTAAGCTACTGTCCCGAGAGACATGTTTGCACACCCATGTCCATCCACCCTCCTCTTACTCTCCAATGCAAGGAGCAAGGTCAAACCTAACTGCCGGCTACTCGTGTGGCAGGCCAGTCCCTCTCAGGTGGTCACTCCTTTCCCTGGCAGATTATTATTATTATTTTATCTGTTGTAGCACATCTGCATGATGTATTTTCATTACCCATCTATTTGCCCCCAAGAGTCTGTGAGCTGTTCCAGAGAAGTCAGCATATGGCAAGCAGCCAGCGCATAACAAGTGCCGTTGGAAGGAATGGGTGGTGGGACAGCACACGTGGCTGAGTGTAGGGTTACTTCTTAACAACTGTGAAACCACATAAGGGAAGGATGGGAGAGAGTTTTCAGCTTCAGAATAAAAACTGGTCCTAAGGTTTTGAAATAATAATAATACATAGATAAAATAAACAAAAAATGGCAAGACTTTAAATCATTATTGAAAGGCACCTCAACGGATACAGCATTTACAAGAGATACGATTGGAATACATTTATAACTTGAAAGTTAGCTGCAGATGACTGACAGCCGACAAAGCCAATGATAAGGCAATGATATCGTTAGCATAAGAGGGACACAATCTGCAAACAAATCAAACTGCTACACAAACTAACTGCCCTCTAAGCTACTTATATTAAACATTCTCTGTTTTCTATCATGGACCTGGCCAGGTGAACTTCTCAAATTATTAAAAACCCATTTTTTAATCATGTGAAATCTTAAGTCGATGAACAGTTATTTATAAAAGAAACAGTTCAAGCTCATAAGCAAGCAATTCAAACACTTACAATCTTTTTAGCGACGACAGTCCCCAAAAGGCACCTGGATCTATACTACTAATAAGATTATTTCGGAGGTCCCTGTTAAAAAATAAAATAAGTCATTTACATATGAACACTAACAAATATTTCATCACAATGCACTTAAGTACTATACAAAAAACGACAATTATGAAAATAATGGGAGGATCCTGAAGCCAAAAAGATTGAACCAAGATCACCCCAGTAGAAGTGCCAGAGCCAGAATTCAAATTCCAGGACTCTGGCTCTAAAGCCATTTGTTTTAGTCACTAGAAGAATAAAAGTGTATGTACAAAAGAAATGTGTATCCTAATATTATTCAAATTCAAAGTTATCACTAAACTACAGTCCTATAAAAGATTGTAACTAAAAAAGATTCCAGAATTTAACAATGGTAACAGCAATAATTGCTATCAATTATTTAATGTCTTAAGCGTAGTTTTTGTCTTTGCAGGCTTCTCCCTTGTTTTCCCCACTTTCCCACAGCATACGGTACACACCAGACAGTGCCTAGAATTCCCAGCACCGCTCCTCCAGGTGGGGCACTTGATCAACCCCTGTTCTGATTTTTAAAATACTCTGGCCCTAATAATTGGCATGATTACACTACCCTGGCCTAACTAAACCTAGGACCTAGGGCAATGAGATAGACAGAGGTCAGGGGGTAGCCATGTCCATTGGTTTGATTAGAGGTCAAGATGTAAGCCTGGAATTGTCAGTGTTAATAATTATTGAATTTGGGTAAATAAACTGGTGATACGGGAGATTACTACATTCTCTCAATTTTTCTGTATGTTTGAAAATTTTCATAATAAATATTAGTTTCTGTACCCAATGTTTTAAGTCCCAGAAAGTACAATTCACCATGAGGACCAATGTATTAGTTCCTATCTCCCCCTTACAACCTATCCCGACTCTACACCTCAAAGAAGATTTTTGGAGAAAATTCAATCAGAATGTGTGTGACTTATATTGCATAAGCTAAAAATCTCAGCAAATGGAAACATATAATGTCAGTTCTTTTTTTTTTTTTTAATATGCTTCCCTTCTCAGATTCTAAAAGGTATCAACAACAGGAAACGACTTCGCTAAAGCCCGACATAAATTTGTGGTCAATGATGTACTGCATGTGTTTCCAGAAAATAGTTCTCATGAATAACTAAGTAGTGTAATATGATTTAAAGATACACTTTTTATTTAATAATAAAAAATGCTTGACATGTTATATAACATTTAATAATAGCCATATTAATCAGGCATTGCCAAAAGATATTTATAGTCAGATTCTCTCATTTAACATTCCCCTCACCAACCCATGGCTTCCCTAGTGAACAGAAGTCAAATGTTATGATGGGCAGCTGCATATGAATATGTTGGGTCATTAAAACATAAATGAAAAAAAAGGTGCATGAAAATTGCTTCAACAAAATTAAAGAAATATTTAAATAGTAATTGGAAAAAGAGCTATATCCTTCAGGCAAGAATATAAAGTATATCAGAAAAGACACTTTTAAACTACAGGTATCAGAAAGCTCTACTCAAAACAGCTTCAACAATAAAGACAGTAACTCGCTGGTATTACAGGAAATCAAGAAGTAAGGCAGCCTTAGTGGTGGGTTCCATCTATCTCTCAGATCCCCATGTGCAGACAGTCAAATTTGCCTTCAGGCTGACCTTCAATCATGACATCATATCTCAGGTCCAAAAATCACCTCCAAGAAAAAAGTCATGAAAAAGAATGGAGACTTTCTTCTTGTATCTCCTTAGGAGCCTGGAAATCATTCTCTGAAGCCTCAAAGCTAACCATCCCTCATCCCTCATCCCTCATCCCTCATCGGCTAGGACTGGCCTGTCAATCACTAACAAGAGATGCTTTGATGACCTAGACCCATCATTCCAGGTGGAATGAACATTAAAGGGTCACACACATTGACCACTATGCAATTCTAGTGTCAGTAATTAGAGCACAGGAGAGTGTCACTAAATTCTGACAAATATAACATAAGAATGACAATACCACAAAATGAAGAGGGAAAATGGAAGGAAGCAGAGAGGGACGAATGAGTACATGGTGAATAGGTGGGTAAATCATAGACGTTCTCAATTATAAACAGTCTAAAAAGTCTAAAAAAAATGCAAAAAACATTTATCAAAAAAGCAAGGGAATAATATACAGGAAGTATACATTTTAGAAAATTATTTTAATAACAATATACAGTTCACCCTTGAACAACATGGTTTGAACTTTAAGACTGAATTGTGCCCTGCCCCCCAATTCCTACGCTGAAGTCATAACCCCTAATACCTTAAAATGTGGCTGTATTTGGCGATAGAGTCAAACGCTATAGATGGTCTATGCTTAAGTGACACATTAGTGATGGGAGCAGTCAAGTCCTGCGGGAGTTCAGTTGTGGGAGGAGCCCGTAGGTGAAACGGTGAAGGAAAGGCGGCCTCGAAGCAGAGAAACTGAAGGACAACAGAGAGAGCTGAGAAAATGAGGAGAGTTCGATTTGCAGCAGGAAAGATGTTCACTGTGTGGCTCCCTGCTGTACTCTGAAGTGTTATCCTAAGTGTATGGGTAACATGGGAATCTGAAACAGGATCCTAGAGCAGCATTCGGAAAACAAGCAAATTAAATATCCACTGTGCTACACTCACTAAGGCAAAAAATGTGTGTTACCTGGAACACACCTGATCATAAGCAAAATGACTAGACTTAATTGCTAAGTAAAACACAATGACCACATTCAGAGACATCTGCATAAAACACCAGAGTTTATCCAGAAGTTTTCCCCTTGGTGGTTTTTTAATTCTCCTTGGCTACTTTATGAGGCATGCATGTCAAAACTGAACTTCAAAACAGCATCTATACTTTAAAAACCAGTGGTCAGCAAACTACGGTCTCCCATGGCCTGTTTTGTAAACAGAGTCACCTCCATGTGGATTCATTTATTTAAGGTCTGTTGCTTGCTCTCCCACTACAATGGCAGAATCCAGTCATTGTGACAAAGACCATATGGCCCATGAGCCTAAAATATTGACTGTCTGGCCATTTACAGAAAGTTTGCCAACCTCTGCTTTAACCAGTTGTGTTTTAAAATTTATTTTTCAATTATAGTTCACATATCATATTAGTTTCAGGTGTACAACTAATGTATATAGCTTATATACCTTACAAAGTTACATTTATATACCTTACAAAGTTGCCCCCCCATAAGTCTGGTACCCACCTGACACCACTCATAATGACTACACTATTATTGACTATATTCCCTGTGCTGTACTTTATATCCCTGTGACTGCTTTTACAACTGGCGGTTTGTATTCTTAATCCCTTTCACCCTTTTTACTCACCCCTCAACCCCCCTCCCATCTGGCAACCATCAATTTGTTCTCTGCATCTCAGTTTGTTTCTGTTTAGTTTGTTCATTTATTTTTTCAGATTCCACATAAAAGTAAAGTCAGGACTACTTGCTTTTAAAAATTCAATTCTAGAAATTTCTCCTAATAAAACATTGGAAAAACTCAATTTTTATTTTGAAAAGCTGGGGGTTTAGTACTAGATATACAGTAGAAATGCATTAAGTAAAATAACAATAAGAATACTCACAATCTTTCAAGGAGGCTGAGCCCAGAAAATGAGCCATTCTTCAGCTCGGAAATTTTATTGTTACTCAGAATCCTAAAAATGACAAAAAAATACAATGTAAGTTGCCTAATATATGTACAGCACCAATATCAAAGTAATTTAGCTTATTATAGTTAAACCTATGAGGAATTCTAAGAAGTCCTTTATTACACCCTACATTTTTGAGATGCCTGACAAAAAAGGAGCTTCTTTGTCTTTTTTTGGAAAACCACCTAAAAGAGCTCACACATCTGTCACTTCTTAAATTGTCCCTGTCATAGTGAACCAAAATTTTAAAATAAAAAGAGAAGTCAACACAAAATAGCTCTCAGTTCAATATAAGAATAAAGAAGGCCACATACATTTATATAATTAATAAACTTACATAAGTTGAATACTTATTTAAAAACTGGAAACTTAATACAAAAATGTGTACAGTGCTCTATAAAATATTGACCTTACAAAGAAATAAAATACTCCCTTGATATCACTGCAGTAATGCTGAATATTATCTGTAATTTAACAGAACGCAAGCCTATGTGTCTGGCTGTGAAAATGTACTGGCCGCATGCACTCACACGCAGACGCAGATGGTGGCTGTATTCCAATATTATACCACAGGTACCAAGACAATGTTCTTAAAAAACAAACAAACTGAAAACAAAAATTTATTCGAAGTCATAATCTAGCCACCCTCATGGCAAGACTTGCCTAAGAAGAGACTCTGTATCCATGATTCAGCTTCTCTAGGCTTTGTAACTATGCACCTCTGGCAGCTTAAATAACAATAAAGAGTTTCTATAAATAAAGTGAAAATACTACAGCTACCTGATTGGGGGGAGTGGGGATATTAAGAAAATGAGAAAACCAAGGCATAGAAGAGTTATGTTAATGGCACAAGATGACACTAATAAATGACAGAGCCAAGAGGTGAACCCAGGACTTTTCTACTCCAAACCCCACGTTCTCCAACATACGCCCACGTTGGCCAAGAGAGACACTACTGGCATCTGAGCCCAAGATTCTGCCTCACACTCGGTGTTGCAGGGGCGCCCTTCACAGTGGGTGCAAGGTGGAGGGGTGACACCCCTCCCTCCGAGACAGTGCAACACACAAGTCTGCGTACATACAATGTCTCTGCGTCATAAAATTTCAGGACCATTTTCACTTTGTCTGCTTTCATTACTCTAAAAGCGCATTAAAAAGTTTCTATCCCATATGACATCTAATTTTCTTTAGATATAAGTGAATTTTTTTTAATCCCCACTCATGCAGATGAACATTTCAGAGCCTGTTACGTGGGACGATTACTAGGAGCTTCTCTGGTCAAGTACACCTGTGTTTGGAGCCAGCTCTTCAGTCACTCCCAGGTGACACTGAACCTGTACCAGAGCCCCTGTTCATAAAATGGGAAGGCTAATACCTACCTCATAAACACTAGAAGGAAACTAGAAAATTTAAGACATGCCCAATGAACGTTCATTAGCGGTCAGATTCAGTTTCCCTGGTGCCAAGACTCACACCCTCTGTCGTTTGAATGTTTCTTTCAATCAAAGTGCATTACCATGCAGTGTTCAGCCTCTCCCAAAGCTATTTCCAAAGCAACAACCAGGGGACCAAGGAAACATGGCGATCAAAAACACTCCAATTAAAATACAATACCGCGTTCTCTAATCAAAATTGCAAAGGTTTTCAGAAGCGAGGTAGTGGGCATGGGCAAAGCAAACTCAGACTGGCACGAGGCCACAAAGGTCCCCGCAACAGGCTTCTCTGAGCAGCCTGGTGGTGCACACCAGGAGCCTCCAGCCCGCGGTCACAGGCATCAACCCTCTGCTAACATGTCACCAGATCTGACAATAGGTATATTCAGTGACTCGTTTCAGCGTGATTTATAACAGACAGAATTAGAAACTACCAAAGAGGTCAGTTTATGTAAGAGGAAGAGAGAGACATATTGTGATACATCCAAACAGCAAAATGTCACACACCATTAAAAATGATCATTTCAAAGGAAACTTGATGAAAAGGAAAATGCTTATGATCAGTTATAACAACAAAACTGATACCATTGATTGAAAAGAATCCAGGCAGAGATAAAAAAAAAAAAAAAACTTGGAAAAAATACAGCAAAAAGATCGCTATAGTAGTGATGAGGCTTCTACTGGTTTCTCATTTATTTTTTATAACCTTACAGTATCTCTGAAAATATCAAGACTATGACTCTTATTTTTAAAATATTTTTTCCTGATAAAATATTTTCTCCTTAATAACTAAGCATAACTTAAAGTTGGGTTAATTTTGAATACAATTATATCTAAGCAAAAAAATAAAGAATATTTTATTTATACTTTGAGATTAAGGACTCACATTTATTTATATTCAAAAAATGTTTATATAGTAACTGTTTGCAACTTATTAGGCATTAACAGTAGTGCAAAGAACAATGGTGATGCTGCCCTGGCTGGTGTTGATAAGTGGTTAGAACTTCAGCCCCCCTGCACCACAGGGTTGTGGGTTTGATTCCTAGTCAAGGGCACATACCTGAGTTGCAGGTTCAATCCCTGGCCCCAGTCTGGGTACATACCAGAGGCAACCGATTGATGTCTCTCTCTCACATCAATGTTTCTCTCCCTCTCCCTTTCTCCCTCCCTTGCTCTTTCTCTCCCTCCCACTCTCTCTAAAAATCAATAGAAAAAAAATATTGTTAAGTGAGGATTAACAACGATAATATTAATAATAATAATACAGAACAATATGTCATAGCAGGGGACTTTAACACCCCACTGACTTTACTGGACAGATCTTCCAGACAAAAACTCAACAAGCAAACAGTGACTCTAAATGACACACTAGATCAGATGGATTTAATTGACATTTATAGAACATTTCACCCCAAAGCTGCAGAATATACATTCTCCTCAACTGCACATGGGATACTCTCTAAGACAGACCACATGTTAGGACACAAAACAAGTCTCTACAAGTTCAAGAAGACTGAATCATATCAAGCATCTTCTCAGACATCTACACCATGGAATACTATGCAGCTGTAAAAAAGAAGGATCCCTTACCCTTTGAGACAGCCTGGTGGGACCTGGAGAGTATTATGCTGAGTGAAATAAGCCAGTCAGAGAAAGACAAGTGTCACATGATCTTACTCATATGTGGAATCTAATGAACAAAATAAACTGGTGAACAAAACAGATCCAGAGACACACAAGCATGGAACAGACCGAGGAATCTCAGAGGGAAGGTGGGGGTGGGTGGGTGGGGAGAGATTAACATAAGAATTTTTATGCATATATGTATAACCCATGGACACAGACAATAGTGGGGTGAAGGCCTGGGGGGAGGGGTACAGGGGGAAGGAATCAATGGGGGGAAAAAGGGACATTTATAATACTTCCAACAATAAAGATAAATTTAAAAAAAACAAAAAACCAATAGTGGTCCAGGTTTTTAGCTGAGACCCCACCCGTATTGAATGATTGAGTTTGTGACAGTTACTTCTATGGTAGAATTCGTCATTTTTAAGACAGAAAAAAATTAGACCAGAATAATCATCAAGCTCTCTTCTAGCTTCTCTTCATTTTCTATAATTATTCACGTTTTAACGAGCAAAGCTGATGAACTTTACAGTGACCAAGAATTTATAACCAATAAACCAAAAGTAAGGAAAATGAACAATCTACTGGCTAAGCTCAGTGACATTAGAGTTCTGTTTCTGAGTGATGAATGGAACCCAGACATGGAAGTGGCTTGGGAAACAGGCTCAGGGCGGTGACTACCACACTCACTGCGCTCAGTGCTGCTCCAGCAGAAGGACTGTCATTGGCTCAGTCATAAAGGCTTTGGTACAATAAATGATAGATTTTATTGAGGAGAGTAAAAAGACATTTCATCACACTTAAAAAGTTGTAACTGTAACCTTAAAAGTATATTTACAACCTCATGTTAATATATTCAGTCCACACATTACTCCCTGTGTTTAAGGATTCTGTGCGAGAAAAAGGGATCGGGAGGAATAAATCTACTCTGCAGACAGTTTTTATACTCAATTTTGAGACGGAGTTTGTAGAACTAGAAAATGCATAATAATATCTGTATCATTATAAACCTAAAACCCATTCGTAATCAACATTTCTGCTGACATCTTTGAAATTTCAATCTTTCTAGGAGGTAACTGAATGAAAAATAGGAAGCTTGACCAAAGTTATAAAGCTCAGGCAGACCCATTTCTGTTCTTTACTAATGGTGATAACACGCATGATCTATAGACGGTGCTCAGGAGCGCTGTTCCAGGCTCACGCCTCCTGAATTTTAACTCCGAGGCAAGTCTGATGTCCACTGCTGTGGCTCAGCATATCGCTTATGCTGAAAGTGAAAGCAAGAGTAAGGCAATGTAAACATGTGCTGTTTTATGTTTTTAATATATCTTTACTGACTTCAGAGAGAGGAAGGGAGAGGGAGAGAGAGAGACAGAAACACCAATGATGAGAGAGTCACTGATCGGCTGCCTCCTGCACGCCCCCTGCTGGGGATCAAGCCCGCAACCCGGGCATGTGCCCTGACCGGGAATCAAACCTGTGACCTCCTGGTTCACAGGGTGACGCTCAACCATTGAGGCACTTGGGCTGGGTAACATGTGTGGTTGTTGTTTTTTAAATCAAAGTTAATGGAACAGAAAAAAATAGAAGTTGAGTATTACATGTTCTCAGTTGCATGTACTGCAAGTCCCAGAATGGAATGCTGCTAATAGCACCCACAGCCCTATGGCGGAAGGTAAAGAATTCTCCTTTTGAGAGGAAATGAAAATATATTTCAGGAACATTAAATATTCAGATCAAACATTAGGAATACAATTCTTAAAGTCAACCACTGGAGGGAAAAAGCAGATAAACAAACAGGGCTATTGCAGTGGGTTACATGGGTGGTCCTCCAATAGATATGTCCACCCAGAACCTGTGAACATGACCTTCACTCAAAAAAGGCTATTTGTGATGTAATTAAGTTGAGGGTTTCAGGGTTTCGAGATGAGATCATATGGGCTTAGGGTGGGACCCAAATCTAAGGACTAGTGTCCTTAGAAGAGGGAGACAGGAGACTCAGAGAAGGTCTGATGAAAAGGAAGACAGACTCAGAAACAGAAAAAAATGGAAGGTGGCATATTTCGAAGCCATCATGACTAAGGAATGGAGCAAACAGGACTACACTTTAAAATGTAGTACATTTTAAAAACTTCTTGAAAATTTTAAACCCATATACAATGTTAAAAGCAAATATTTATAACTACTATCCAAAACAAAGAACTAATTTTTCAAATATATAAAGGGCTCTTTAAGAAAAAAGTCCCCAATAAAAAAACTAGCAAAGGCCATGAACAGATAAAAGTAAACATTAATAAATCATAATATTATGAAGGGACATACAATCCTAATCATTAGAGAAATGTAAATTTAAACTAAAACCATAAATCACTTAGAATGGGTAAAAAATGTGCTAACATTTTTTTTTTTCCAGAGGGAAACAGCCACTCATGTTTTGCTATAAATCAGTAAAATCATTAAGGAGGGCAATAATGCATATATAATACTTGATCCATTAACTCCCCTTTGGAAATACACCCCGAAGATATACCTGTATGTTTGTGAAATATATCGCATGCTAAATGTTGTGTAATTATATATTTATATAACAAAATTATTCATTGTGCTATTGTCTGTAAAAGCTAATGACTGGATATTTAGGTTGGTTCCAGTAATATGGGACTGGTGACAGTTGTCCACAAAATGGGGTATCATGCAGATGGGGGGGTTGCAGAATTGGGGGGAGGAAGCTCTTCAGGTATTCATACAGAAAGATCAATGGCATACTGAGGACTGAAGGTATGCATTTAAATGTCAAAAAAGTTTCCATTCCTTGACATTTATGATTTGCTCAAGTAATACGAATTGTAGTAATACAATCTGATTCTATGTACTGGATTTATCATGCAGACTAATATCTGTAATTTCTACATCTTCATCAAGTACAGGAATAACAGACCATAGAGTTAAGCTACACTTTTGAGTCAGTAACCTCCATGGGCATACGGCCTAATCCTTAGAAGCACCTGTGATAAGCTAGCATGAGGAATGTTAACTCCTGAGAAGTAAATTTTTAGTGCTTTGCTTCATTTATCCCACTGATGAAAACTGGTTCCTCCACGAGTTCCTCCAAGTTCCAGCCCAGGGGCAGCCAAATCCAACACTCTACCTGTTCTCCTGACCAACTGTGAGCTCCAAGAATGGTTTTTATATTTTTAAGTGGTTAAAAGAAAGTTAAAAAAAAAAATTATACGATACATGAAAAGTATACGAAATTCAAATGTGAGTGTTCTTGAAAGTCTGACTGGAACAGAGCCGTGCCCACTGATTCACACGGTGCCTGTGGCGGCCTTTGTTACGGTGGCAGGCTTGAAGAGCATGGACAGGCTGGCTGGCCAGCAGAGCCGGGAATACTTTCTCTCTGGCCCTTTACAGGAAAACTCTGTTGAGTTCTGTTAGCACACTCTGTGCCAGTTTGTTCTGTTTTCAGGCAAATGAAAATCAAATGCTGATTCTAAATTAATTCTTCCTATCAAGTAAGAATAAGAGAGTGTCCATTAGACTCCAAAACTCCCCATCAACTTGAATAATCTTTATTTTAAAATCTTTAATTCCATGTCATAGGCAATCACACACATTTTGTCCTAAGTATTATTAGTTTACTCACCAATGTGCCCTCCTCTGAACTGCATTCATTCATTCATTCATTCACACAGAAAAAATTCTGGGTGGTATCCTTTAGTTCTCGTACGTCAAAAAATTGTCTTGCCCTCACTGTGTCACATTATCTTGTTTAACAGCACTACCTGCCCTATTAAATAACTCTGCTCAGGTATTTGTGTATTGACCATGTTTTCCATGGCAGGGTCAAAGGCATGAAGTGCAGAGCCCTTGACCATCACTGCGTCCCCACAAGAAGGAACATGTGTGAACATCTGAGCGATTCCACAGTACAGCAACCCCTCTTATGAGGATACACTACTCAGTCACGCCTCACAGCAACCTCACGGAACCAGTACTGTTATTTTTTCCAAAATAACAGCAACAAAATTTTGCAAGTTAAAGCGCCCTGATCAGATTCACACTCAGACCAAGTGACAGACTGAAGTAACTGTTGCGGCCACGCGGGGCAGTGCTCAGACCTCCCTGCAGCTGTCTAGAGGACCTGCCCTCCGCCCGCAGGCAGACGTCGCTCACTCCGCGGGCAACGCCAGCCAGGACTGAGCGCAGCAGTGGTGAGAGGCTCTCCGCTCCTGGCCGGTAAAGCTCTGCACCAGAGCTCCCTGGGGGGCTGCTCAAGACTTGCCTGTGGCTGAACCTTAGTCTGAGGCCCATCCTACCCTCTCCCTTCCCCCTTTCCTTTCACAGGTGCCAGACCTGCATCGCAGTCCGAAGGCTTCCCAGGCCCCCTTCTGCCTCATCTCCCTTTGTTTTATTATTTCCCCAGTAAAAACGTGGTGCTTCTAACCTCGCCCTGGGATGGGCTTCCCAGAGGATCCCACTGACGAGAGGCCCACAATACCCGTTCAATAAATGGATGAAACAGAAACACAGCTGGGTTTAAATTTCTACGTATGGTCAAAGAGCTCTCTCGAAGGAATTAATGATACAAAATCGATAACATCCCGGCATCCAGGGGGCAGATGGGAAGTACAAATATCAGGCCCCTCGCACTCTTTCTTCTCTCTGAGGCTTAAGAAAATGTTAGGGAGGAAATCAACAATTCTACCAGAGGATGTATATTTTCTTCTCTTAATATCGCAATAAAAGGGTTCTAAGATACTCTTTTCTATATTTTAACCCTCCTAAAATTAGGACCATCTTAACATTGAAATCAAGAGAAAATTTCCAGCTGCTAGTTATGAATTAAACCGTGGCTGTCAATGTTGGCACACACGTAAACTGTGGCTGAATTTTAAGTCGGGATCCCTAATTATGGCTCAGTGTTTATACATTAAGGTTTTATATGATACAGCACGGAAATAAAAAGTTGTATAATAGAAGCTTGCATATTATATGGCAGTCAGCATAATGAAAGGGAGCAGAGCTGTTAAATCTCTCAGAATTTAACATTTAGGAGAGGCTGGTGGGATTTCTTCACGTGCCATGGAGAACTATCACTCAAGCAGCTCGCATCTCTCAGCTGCCAGTTAATTTATAAGGGGAGCAGTTAAACTTCCAGTGATGTGAGATTAAATTAAATTTGTAGTAGTGGGAGTTTGTTATATTAACCAAGCAAAAAATACAAACAAAACCGTATCTTTGCAAATATGCAAATTGTATTATCAAGACTGAAGACGTAAAAAGTAATAATAATAATAATAAAGTCGAAGTCACCCTTATAAAAAACTCAGTAGGTTAGGATGTATGCATCGTAGTGCCAAATGATTGAAAACGCATTTATCACACATTCTTAGGCAGAAGAGCAACTGATAAAGCAAAGGCATAAAATGTGAGTAACAGCAAAACCTATACAGGGCTTCTGCTTATTATTCTGATTCTTTTAACTTTCCTATAAGTTTAAAATTATTTTCAAATAAACAACATAACAGCCTTTGCGTTAAAATGATAGTATGTGTTAACAAGAAGGGTCGTGTCACTCAGAAGAGCTCTAAACGAGAAGGCTGGGTGTCAAGGGAAGTTCTGAAGAATTGCTATTTCATGGTGTGGGAAAGAGAAATACACATTTTTGGGGAAGCCAGCTCCTAAAAGTACTGTCTCCTGGCTCCCTCACTGATAAGCTGTTTGGAAACAGGCATCTGATCGCTGATGGAATCTTAGAATTCTGCTTCTTAGTCAGGGACTTGTCTCCTAGGCCCATCCTCTACATCACTTAATTCTGCTTCATAATTCTCTGCCTAAACCTGTTGCTTTGAATTTTAGAAGACATCCTCTGCTCGATTTTCCAGACTACTGTTTTCTGAGTCCTAAGCAGTCCCCACGTTGCTCCTGATCCCATCTCGGGCCCCAGCAAGAGCTTCCTAACACCACCACCTCGGTGTTAACTCCTCCGTACCCACGGATGCTGCTGCTTTACAGATCTGCAGGTCTCTCGGATCTGAGACTAGGAATTACAACTGTCCCGTGCTAACTTTTCCCTGATTTCCTTTCAAATGTCTGATGACCCTTGATTGCTTGCTCACACTTACAGCAGAGGGTTTCTTTCGCACACACGAGAATAACGGTGAATGGGTAGGAAGGGGGGGGTGTGGAACAAAAGTGCCTTTATTTCAAGGTTCAGAAGTCACATATCCTCACAAAGTAGGAACACAAAAGAAACCTGGGGTCCCCTACAACCCCTCCTGGCTACAGTCCCCCACCAGTGTCCTGCCTTGGCAAGCCTCCCATTCACTGAAGGCGAGGTGAAGGGCTTTGGCGCGAGGCAGGCCCTGCCACCAACCCCGGGGGCCAGACTCACTGGGCTCAGTGGGAGCAGCAGCTTCAGGCTGATTCATTCCGGGCCCAGCACTCTCCTTACCGCTTCTGTGGCGCCTCCCTAGAGATTCAATTCTCGGACCTCTTCCAGGATCCCGTTAGGAAAATTCATTTTTCTAGCTAGTCCCGCTTTCATCCCTACTGGGCTGTGAGTCCCCGTGCTGTGTAACGTCACCATCAATCTGATGCCATCTGTTTTATTTAGTCCACGACGCCCTCCATGCTTCTGGACCACTGGAACACCTTTCTCATTTCCCAGCCCTGTTAGTTATGGGTCTGCTCATATTTTTATGGTTGTTTTTTTTTCCTGTTGTTTTCAACAGAGTTTTGGAAGGAAAGGAGAAAAAGGAAGCAAACGTGGTTCAACGCGTATCCACTTAGGGGGCCGGGGAGGGGTCTTTTCCTAAGTGTAGAGACTGTTTCTTCTGCGACCCCCTCTCCAGGTGCTCGGCTAGGGGTAGGCTTGGTTTCTAGCCCATCCCTTCCCTTTTCGTGCAGGTTGGCTAAGGTTTTCCTTTCCTTTACGAATTTTGCCAAAACCTCAACTACCTTTCACCTAATAGAATGATTACTGTTAATCACAAGGTGCCTGTTAAAACAGAACACTTCACGTCGACCAAGGGAGAGCCCCAGGCTCCCTGTAAAACAGCGAGGTTTCCCTGAATGCCCCACACCCACTCCCCAGTGCCAGTCACCCCGGGCCATCCCACTGCCCAGCGCAGAGCAAGGGGGCAGGTGCTGGGCTGCGGGAGCAAGGGGAGGCTCTGCTCCCTGGCCTGGCGGCTCTAACAGATTTCTGATTTGGGATCAGTTTCCAGCCTCTGCTCTGTCCTAATAATTACTGAGCGTGAGAGATGATGACAAAGGGTAGACTGTGGGTTACAGGGGACCTGAGTTCTAATCTTAACTCCAGGATCTGGCTTCATGACTTTGGACAAGTTCCTTAACCTCTCAGTCATCCAATGCCTCGTTGTAAGACATCCTGGACACTTCTGAGAGAGAATAGAGGGCTTTTAAGAAGAATGTATGTGGCAGAGCACTTAAAGTGCAGGCTGGAAAGTTCCAGCAATGGGACCACTTCACAACCAGAAAATGGTGAAGCTGAGAGCCAGGCTTTTCCATTCAGCGGTCTCTGCTGCAGACCCACGCCCCAGGCCACTGTGCTCCCTTCTGACAAGATCCCTAGCTCCTGCTCCACCACACCCAGCTGCTCCACATACAGGGCGGGGCAAGAGGTTTACTGCAGTTCGTATGGAAAATAATGCAGTAATTAATGATAATGCAAGAATAAACTCTTGTGTTCCGCATACTTACAACTGTAAACCTTCTTTTGCCAACCCCCCCCACCCCCCAGTTTTCTACAGATTTGGTGACTTACGGAGGAGTTTGGTTTACTCCTCCTGCCCTTTTGGGGCTGTATGAAAAAGTACTTCCAACCTCTCTCTCCGCAAGGTGAACAGCTTTTTAAGATGAGACAGCAAGTCAAAGATATTGACTTAAGGGTATTACTAGCATATTACTTAAGGGTCACAAAATAAATGATCATCAAACAGACACCTGAGAATAAAAGGAGGTGCCATTAATGTTTACACGGAGAACACAGCTGTCAACCTGGGCCTGTGGCCACCCTTAACTACTCAAATGGGTTCTTTAATAACCTTTCAAGTTTCAGGCATTTTTATTAAAGACCTGACCTTTTTTAAGGTCTTATAATTATTTCAGATTCTTTCTTCAGCAGTTTCTTAAATAAAAAAGAAATAATCCATTTTTCTGCTTTAGCAGTAAACAGTAAGTTTACATGTAATATTATAGCATTTGGGTGATAAACAAAAACTAAAGGGTTTTTATGCCATACTAGATCCCCTTCAAAACTGCCCCCAAACGAACAACTATTTATTAAATAACACTTCATCTTATTTTATGAACAAATCAGCCCCATGAGAGCAGGGAGCCCATTTTTTCAAGGGATGGGTACATCATAAAGAACACTGGATGCTTACTATTTAAGAATACAACAAAAGCCAACTTACTCAGCATTTTAAATGAATGGAGAGCTTTCTGCCGAGACCATACTGAGGTTCTTGTAGGATCTTTGATTTTTAAGCTGAAATTCATTAACTGAGAATATATCTGAGCACCTACTGTGAGCTGGGAGGAACACTAAGGATACAAAAATAGACCTCAAGGACTAACAGCACACATGCTTCGTAAGTGCCAAGGCTGCCAGAGGGATGCACGACCGATCCAAAGGGAACAGTGTCAGTGTTGTTGAAAAGCAGAACGATTAGGGAAAATGTTTCAGACCTTTATTATTATTTTTTTTTAAAGTAGAAGTCCAAAAGGCATAAGACAGGAATAGAAAATCGTTTTCAACAGAGATAATCCCTCACAAGCCTGTAAGTCTCCTACTGCTGCATAACAAACTATCATAAACCACATGCTTTACACCAACACCAATTTACTGGCTCACCCTTCCGCAGGCCAGGAGTCCAGGCAAGGCATGGGTGGGGGCCCTGCTGGGTGGAGCTGGCCGCAGAGAGCCTGGTCACCAATGAGGGGAATTAAATTGGTGGGGTTGGGCTGCTAGGGGGGCATGGAAATACATGCATCACCTATGAAGTATTCTGGTCAAAGTCTCACCGGAGTTGAAGTAGTGAAAACTGGGTCGTCATAACTTTAATTTGCATTTCCCACTGTAAATCTGTGTTCCCTTCCTGGGCCGGTCTGGAAACGTCCTCTGACCATTACAACATACTGGTTACAAGTATGGACTCTGGAGTCAGACTGACTGGGGTCATATCCTGGTTGCATCACTTACTGCCTGGGTGACCTCAGGGAATTAATAAGCTTCTATGCCCTACTCCCTCAGGCACAAAAGAGGGCTCAGACTAATGATGACCTCGTTAGGGAAACATGAGAAGTGACTAATACAACGCTTAAAACACTTAGAACAGGGTCTGGCACACTCAGCAAACATTATTTGTTATTACTGGCCCAGATTTCGAAAGGATCATCTGTCTTTTTCTACTAATTTGTAGGAGTTTTTAATATATGGGAACCAGCATTTGCTCCAACACAATCTCCCAGAGCTCCTTAGGCAGCGGGTCCAAATGCTGGGAGCCACTCCCTATGAGAAGATACTTGGAGAGCACATTTTGGAAACCATCACTGAGGAGTGAAATCAATTATATTACAAGGAGAATGCTTACTGCTAAGTATAGAATCTAAATAATTCTACTTGGAAGAAGTCTCTTGAGACTGTAAATTTAGGTGGCTGAGCCTTGTGTGAAAGTAGCTATTGAAACTCTCCAACAGTGAAGAACCCTGATAGATACAAAAAGCCATGTGATTTTAAGATTATAAAACCAAAGGAACAATCTAGTCATTAACAGAGTTCTGGGCTTCCAGGGCCAGTGGCAAACAATGGCACGCGTGCCACCACCTTCCTGTCCCGTGCAAATCACTAGTCGTCCCGGCACTTTCCTGATAAGCTCACAGGACGTTCCTGATGTCTACTCCCAATTCACCAGTGCAGGCCTGCGAGAAATCTATGTGCCACAGAGTTCTACGAATAGGCTGTGCTACCGAAGTGACACCACAGCCAACTACAACTCCAAAGGAACTTCCACAATCGGTGGCCGGATCATGACCAGGAACTGGCCTGTTCACCTAGGGAGGGAGTTAGGAGGGAAAGGTCACCAGGGCACTGCTGTGAGCCAGGATGAGCCAGAATGCTGGTGCTGAGGGACACCTGTAAAGGCAGGGGATGCAGGCAAGAAAAATCATCATGGGATATAGAATCTGCAGTGTCCATAAAGTCTGGGGATAAAAGGAAAAAATGGTGTGTTTGTGTGAAGTCATGAAGGGCATCTTCACTAGGCTAAAAAAAAAAAAAGGTTTGTTTCCAAACACTGCAGACACGCTATACGTTGTTTTGGGACTCAGAAATTCTGGCCAGCAGGCTGGCTGACTCAATGAGCTGGGTTTAAAAATCTATTCTTCCTATGGAGAACACATGTCCTAAAAATCTATATTCCAGGGGAACAAATAGGGATATGCAAAGAGACAGCCAGAGTTCAAACACTGGAACAGCACCACAAGGGTTCAGGTCTTAAAGACAGGACCTCAGACAAAAAAAAAAAAAATCCAGTTAACAGGAGAGCACAAGACCCCATGTGGGTACTGCCCTAGGACCAAGGGCAGGTCTCAATAGGTGAGGGGGGCAACCAGGGCTGAGAGTGGTGAGCAAGGCTTGCAAGGCTCAGGCAGGATCCAAGCAGGTCAGAAGCTTAGCACTAAACAGGCCCAAGAAAGCAGCCCCTGCGTTCACTTACTACAACAATGCAATGCATGAGTTCTAATAACAGGATTTGGGCTTCATTATATGTGTCTGTAAAGTCTGTGGATTTAAAAATACCTCAGTAATCTTATCAGGTTTGAATTGGTTTTGTGGGATATGTAAAATCATAGTTCCAGGAAAGAGACCTTCAAGATGATCTAGTTTAAAACTCATTCAGGAAAGCGAGGGCCAGGTCGACGATAATTCGCTAAGGGTCACAATTCTACTGTGCAGCAAAGCCGACGTGAGGCCCTACATCCATCCAGTCCCACTGCTATTTCCTCTGCGTCCTTCCTTCTGATCACCCTGACCAAATAAGGGACAGGAATGCCAGTCCTCTGCTTACCCAGCACAAATGGGATATACAGAAGTGCACCCTCCTTAACTAAAAAAGAGAGTTGGAGTTATGGCTTCTTTTCACTTCGGATGAAAAATGGAACTACCAAAAATGCAACCACCCTCCCAATGACGTTATTACTGCTTTCATCTTCACGTGGCAGCTAGGTTTGAGATATCATTTATTATTCTAGGATAAAATTTTCCATCTCAAGGACACAGATGAGAAAAAGACTGATTATTTAATAATCAGTCATACCACATTTGCAGACCTAAGTATGCCTGACCGTGGCCACTCCCATAACCACCTGAGGATAGTTAAACTGGGATGTGAAAAATCCTTTCCTTCAACAGTTACTGGGGACATCAAATGTTCGAGGTGAGAATTCTCAGGTACTCTGTTTCCCCCCAGTCAGCCACCTTGAAAGAAATGGTTCAGTGGAAACAAACAAGTCCCCTGTATCTTTTGTTCTACAACAGGCTTACCCCAACCCTACAGCTACAGTGAGTGTTTAGGTTGTCTGTGACTTTTATGGACTTTTAACAGCAGGGGGATTACAGGCCCAGAGGTCCCAATCCTGGGCCAGCAGCCTTCAAAGCATGTAATCTGGGAGGAGCAAGTTACCTGTTCACACTCAGAGGGCACACCTGTCAAACGGTGCTGTACCAACCTCATGAAGTTGTTTTACAGTTGTGATGCTCTATTTGGACAGTTCCTGGCACGTGATAAATACCAGAATGTTGGCTGTTAGTAGAACACTTAAATCAATTAAGGGCACTTACAAAGTTCTGAAGGCCAAAAAGTTTTATAAACGCCTTAGGTTTCTCTCCTCGTGGCAGTTCAAGACACCGACCAGGCCCCTTTTAGGAGAAAGTCAAACATCAGAAAGATAGACTTCTTAACCTGGTAGCTCAATCATGGTCCCTTTAAGGTTACAGCAGAACTAGAAACAGCAGGTCTATCAAGTTAATTTCCTCAGAAAGTTAAGAAGTGTTTTCTGAAATATTCTCTCGAAGGGAACAGTGAGACGTGTACCAAGCTCCTTGATTTTCTTTACTCTCCTGCAGCATCCCAACAGAAAAACAAATGCATCACTGGAAAATGAGCTCAGCTGGAATAAAACACAACCATAAGGCTTTCATACTTTCATAGACTAGCTGTACATCAAAGAAATTAAAAAGGAACAAGAGAGAACCTGAGAGAAGCATGTTATGTTCACCTCCCAGAAATACTTTTCAAGGCACAAAGGGCCTGTCCGCCATCGACTGAAGCCTAGGGCTGCCTACACTTTCCTTTCCATGTAACAGCTGCCACCATCTCCTCTCACTCTGGACACACTAAGGCAGTGCAGAGGTCTCCATAATCCCCCCTCTGTCTTCCCTGCATGCAGTGACACACAGTGACCAACAGCAACCTGCAACTTAAAAGATCTTGTAATTGCTAAAATGGAAAAGATACACTAACACAAGGACCTGAGAGCACATTACAAAGGTTTAAAAAGTGGAATCTAAAGAACAAAATAAGCAAACAAAACAGAAACAGACTCATAGATATCGAGAACAGACTGATGGCCGCCCCTGAGAGGGGGTTGAGGGCTGGGTGAAAAGGGGAAGGGATTGAGAAGCACAGACGGGCAGTTACAATACAGTCCCGGTGATGTAAAGCACATCACAGGGGACACAGTCAATAACACTGTAAGGACTACCGATGAGGCCAGGAGGGTACTACACTTAATGGGGAGATCACTTTGTAAATCATATAAATGTCTAACCACTATGCAGGGCACCTGAAACTAATATAAAATAATATTGAATGTCAACTGTAATCGAAAAATAAAAATAAAATATAAAAATAATAAATTTTTAAAAACCTGCAAATAGCCATTTAAAAACAACAACAAATGAAAGCTTGACTACATTTTTACAGCCAAGCATAGTCCCAGTCTGTGGCTGTTAACTTCCAGTAAGCTGATGGGCAAGTTTTCCAACTCTGTCCCTGACAGAAGAACACAAGTTACCCACCCGCCAGGAAGGAGCCCTGAGAAATCAAGTCCAAGTCCAAGTGTAACAGTTAACGAGGGTTCTCTAAGAAGGCAATCGACTCAAGCAGACCATCTGTATTTCTCACTGCGTTTCACCCGTTCCCAGGAGCCTTCCCTTGGAAGGCAGGCCATCCCCCCCACCCCACCCCCGAGGCACCGCTCCCAGGGTCTACGCTGGCAGGGAAACCACGCAGTGCAGCCAGCCACTTCTGCGTAAGAGCTTCTAAGCCCAAACTACATAAAGTGGCTGAAAGTCAATAATTAAGTGTGATAACAGGTGTGATGACCCTGCAACATCAAGGACCAGACACGGACACAGGTAGTGGTGAATGAAAGATGCTGGAATCTAGGCAGGCACAGGGCAGCGATGGAGTAAAACTCGAACAGAGGTAAGAAAATTTAGAGCATGGATTCAAACTACCTTCCGAGAAGCTTAATTACAAAGAGAGGAGAGTGGCCATCCAACAGGGTCTTGCAAGGGAGTGTTTCGGGGAGGGGAGCCTTTTTTAACAGAGGAAAAACAGGACGGGCTATGTATGCCCGGGAGAAACATCACAAACTAGGGGGAAAGTTTAAAATGTAGGAAAGATAAGTGATAATTTCTCAAAAAGTAGGAGGAAACTGGATGAAGAAACTGGGGAAGATAAACGAATCTGGGGATGAGACAGACGCTTCTCACTACCAAACGGGAGTTTACGCCTTGACCTCGTAGGTGGAGCATTCTGCTTTGAAGACACCCAGGCCTCTCCAGGATAGACTGACGCATGGTGCCTCCCATGCTAAGAACCATGCAAGATTCTGCCCCTAGTCCTATTTGGGGGGGGGGGGGAAGGGGAGGAAAATGGGACTTGTTTAAACAAGGACTCCCTGGGTGTTCATGTGCTGCATGCTGAGGACACAGAGGAAAATACCAACGTCAAGAGTTCAGAGTCTGGTGGGAGAACGAGGTCTATAAATAGGTAGCGACCAGCAGCCTGAGAGCGGCAGTAAGGCAAGCAGACGGGAGGCCGGAGGTCGCCAGGGACAGAGTCAGCCCAGCACTGGAGTCTTGGCCATAAAGGGAGAGTTTTAAATGCTTGATCTTGTTTAGAGCAAACAAACAAACCAAAGGCGGTTAAAGAGAGGATTAATCTAATAGGATGCACGTCTGTCTCAAACAGGGCCCTGGAGACAAATACACCACCACCAGTCAAGGTTTCCTTGCCTCTTTCAGAAAAAGAGAGTTGGGAAGAATTGCACAATAAAAAAAACGAGAATGCTTTTAAGTCTTATCTTGATGGGAAATGAATCCATTTAATTAGACTTAAGATTCAAAGAGGCTTAAAGAAAGAAAAGTTTAACAACTACATTTTAAAAAAGCTGTATTACTGTTACGCCTCTAAGGCCACTCTCAGTGTCCTAGTAAATCTAAGGAGGGTTTTGACCAAAGTGTCATCCGACACAATTTATAACTGCTTTCCATCTGGTCACAATAGGAGGCCTAGGATCTCTGAAGTGCCTGTTAAATGCCTGTAACTATTATAGGTGCTACAGCAGCAGGAGGGTGCAAAGCAAAGGCTCTGAACTCAACAGAACTGACATTCTAGGTGAGGCCAAGCCACATATGTGCAACCTTGTTTTCCACTTTAGAAATGTCTTCATACAGGGAGTTAATTTAATTCACAATCACACACTGTGCATTATGCCCTGCGCCCTGGCCCTGCACCACGGGGATGAGGCGCGAGGGGGGCACTGGGGAGCTTAGAGTACTCCGGGGTCCTCCACCTCCCAGCCTCGTAGGGAGTTTGCGTACCCCTTTTCCAGGGAGGTGCCTTGGCCTGCAAGTACAGTTTGTGAATAGGTGGGAGCAGCACTTACTAAGCAGAGCTACCAATGAGCTAAAATGATTTAATAACAATTCTAAAACACAGATTGTGCAGCTGATGGACAATTCAGCCTTCTTTGTATGGAACATACAATTATAATTCCACTGACCTGCACACCACACCCCACCCCACCCCACCCCACCCCCGAAAGCAATTACTCAGGAACAAAAGATTTCAAACACACATGACTATTCAAATATTATATCATTTAAACTTAAGAAGGAAAAACATGGGAGGAAGAAGGAACGGCAAAAGATGTTTGCTTTTAGTTTTATTTTAACTAAGAACCAAAAATGTTAGTCATCTGAACTGATAAAGAGCTAAAAGCAACTAGCAAATGCCCGATACAGGAGCTGATTCAGGCTCCCAGCCTAGCAACGAAGTGACGAGCCCCGACCGAGGAAATCGCTCATGCGGTCTGTCCAACACGCCTGCCAATGTTAAAGTCAAGGATATGACAAGGATGCCCACAGTCCCGCCTCCTTAGTCCCCACCAAAGCAGCAAGAAAACAATGAAGGAAAGATACTATTGGATGATGGGTTGTCTCTAAGAATCTCAAGTGTCAACTGGGGGAGAAAAGTTATTAGAAATGAAGTTTACAGAGAAGTTTGCCAAATACAAATGACTCTTTTGCAGACACACCACAATATAGTCATCTCTTACTTACAGTCAGAATGCAAATTAAAGTAAGTTCTTTTTACTTATCAAACTCATAAAGACTGGGGGGAAAAAAAATTCCCAGAGCAAGTGCATCCTTGGAAAACTGGGCCTCTCACAGCTTCTCTATACAATTTTATTATTTTATATTAATGCACTTTTACCGGGAAATGAGTCTCTGTTTTAAATCTAAAATAAAAGAAGTTAAGCTACATTAAGGCTGGGGCCATGTGTTTTGTTACCTGCTCCCCAAGTATCAGGCCCTCAGATGCTGGTTTGGAGAAATGCTGGCTGCTGTTAGGCCCTCAGTTAACTCACTCAGCACCACAACACATCTTTAAAACCTTACTGTCCTTGCCCAGCCAGGATGGCTACTCTGTAGAGAATCGACCTAGGATCCAGGAGATTGTGGTTCGATTCCTGGTCAGGGCACATGCCCGGGTTGCGGGCTCGATCCCCAGTCGGGGGCGTGCAGGAGGCAGCTGATCAATGACTCTCTCATCATGGATATTTCCATCTCTCTCTCCCTTTCCCTTCAGCTCTCTAAAATCAATAAAGACATATTAAAAAATAAAAGAAAAAATAAATAACACCTTACTGTCCTTGGGCACAGGGACACAGACATTGGTATGGGGAAGGCCTGGGGGTGGGATAGATGCGGGGTGGATGAGGGGTGGAGGGGATCAATGGGGAAAAGGGGGATATCTGTAATACCTTCAACAATAAAGATAGATTTTTTAAAAATTTTTAAAAAGAAAACCTATGTGAAAGCAGAAAACGAACAAAAAAACCCCTTACTGTTCTTAATCTGTGAGATGATGTTGAACCCAGCTTCAGCACATCATCCACACTTCACAGAGGCGGTTTTGGCGTCTCCTCTGAATCGGGCCCCATGCTAAAGCTCCCAGCAATCTGTCCTAAAACTGTCTCGACTCTGATCCTTCCCTGCCCCACTTGGAACAGTCCCCCTCTCCCACGCCAGGCAGCTGCCCTCAATTGGTTCCTCTGCTCTTTCTACCCTTTTTGTGGCGGCTGATGACCCCTGGTGAGCATGGTTACAACCCTTCTGGGCTACTGCACAACAGCTTCTCAACCCTGGTGACATCAGATTCACCCGCAAGCTCTGAAAAATACCAACATCCAAGCCCCATCCTTAAACAATTAAATCAGAGCATGAGGTCCGTGGTCCAGACATCTGAATTCTTAATGCTCCCAGGGGATGACTCAATTCAAGGCTGAAAACCTCAACAGGAAACTCACCAGCCAGGTTACTGGAAGGTGGAGATAACTGCTCCCCTGGCCCCTGGGGCTGGGATGCAAGACCCAGGGCAGTGGGACTCAGGCCTGGGGCATCCTTCCTGCAAACATCACTATTGTCTACCCATGTCATGACATGAAAAGTACTGAAAGAACTGCCCTAAATAATGGAAGTGATTCTGTGCTATAGGAAGTGTAAGACATCCTAGGCTGGGGAAAGGTGTTTATTTGTTTTTAATTTATTGGGGCGACACTGGTTAAAAAAATTATATAGGTTTCAAGGGTACGATTCTATAATACATCTGTACATTGTATTGTATGTTCACCACCCAAACTCAAGTCTCCTTCCATCACCACCACCACCACCCCTTTCCCTCTATAATCGCCATCCTGCTGTCTGTGTCTATGAGTCTGTGGCTTAATCCCTTCACCTTCCTGACCCGGTCAGTTTGTGCCCAGCCAGTGAACAGAAGGGGAAAGCACCGATGGTCACTGAACAAAGTGGTCTACCAGTCCCTTTAGCAAGGCTGTTCCTAAGCCAGTCTTGCGAATATCCCCTAAGAAATCCAGTGCCTTTAATCATTTCTAAAAACCATCCAGTTGCTCGCCTATCTCCTGCGGATGCAATGGAGGAAGCAGCTGATCGCAAAGAGCCGGATAGTCGAGTCTAACCTGAGAGAGTCAAACAGATATTGTATAGCTAGAAGGCAAGAGGCAGAGTTCCAGAAAGAGATCCTAGGATAAACTGGTCTAATGAGCACCTTCCCGCCACAGAAAAGTCACGCCCAGAGATGAGATGAGAAGTCGCACAGGCTCGCCTGGGTGTACAGCAGGCAGGGCAGGCAGAGGGTACCTACTTGCAGAATGAATGCAGAAGGCAGCAGTTTAAACATCCAGGACACGAATTAGCAAGCATGCACAGAGGAGAGAAGCACCGAAGGCAAGCGCCGGTCTTTAGACAGCCCCTGCACAGAGGAAGGGAAGGCCAGGTGTTGGGGGCGGGGGGAGGGTTCTGGATTCTTTTTATACCAACCCCTCAAGCTTTCCATTTGTTCCCTTCATGCCCTTAACGGGAGGGCTCCGAGGATAAGAAATGCTTCCCTAGGTGAAAAGCTCCGTGTTTGCAACGGTTCCGAGGGGTCCTAAAAGTGGCTAAGACAGACAGGTGCCTCCGGTGAGGGGCCTGCCCAGCTCCGCCCTGCCTCACACCAACGTGTAGGTGGCTCCCTTAGGCGAAGTTTCTAAAAAGTTTCCTTACAGAAAAACAGCAAGCTTGGGAGATACACTGATTGCTTTTTTAAGAACTCCCTCTTCAGACTAAAATTGCCTGAACTGGAACATAAATGCAAGCTAAACCATACATAATGCATTACAACGACATTAAGTTTTAAAATAAATTGAGTCAGCCATCAATTAAAAGCTCATTGAGCAGGTTTGTATCTATAGCTTCCTGATCTTTGCAAAAACCGCTGATAAGGTATGAAAATTTAAAGAACTCTGTATCCTAATTTTTTTTAAAACCTCATCTGAGAATGAGAATATTTTCCCCCACTGATTTTTAGAGTGGAAGGGAGGGGGGGAGGGGGGGAAGAGGGAGGGAGGGAAGGAGGGAGGGAGGGAGGGAGGGAGGGAGGGAGGGAGGGAGAGAGGGAGGGAAATATTGATGTGAGGGAGACACACGGATTCGTTGCCCCCCACACTCCCCCAGAGTGGGGCTGGGGATAGAACCTGCAACGCAGATAACTGCCCTTGACCGGGAGTGGAACCCGTGACCCTTTGAGGCTCAGGCCAATGCTCTAGCCACCAAGCCACACAGTCCAGGGCTGTATCCTAATTTTTATTGGTTTGAGAAAAATAGTGACACAACAAAATAATTATGTTCTCTGGACTTTAAGATTACTCCATAGGAATATAGTCAACAGGGAAAACTACTGCCTTCAGAGAAGCCGATGAAGGCCAAGGGAGGGGATGGGGGTGGGGGCCACAGTATACTCAAAAACAACTTCACCCTGTGTCATCTTCTGAGTTACTTTGAAGAGTTTTTTTACTCCTGGTTTTTGTCTGTTTTGTTTTGTTTTTAAACCATCTTTATAGATTCCTGGGAATAGAAGCTGTCAATTGATTGGGGCAAGGATTTCCAAACGTTCCTGCATTCGTTTGTTTCTGGTATTTTGATTTCTGGGTTATTGCCAAAACCACCAACTTCTTTGATTACAATCCCGATGCTGGAGGACTGCAAGCAGGCAAGAAGCAACAGGCTTCCGAGGCGGGGTCATGCAAAACTTTCCCATCACACTGGAAAAACTTACGACTTGCATTCATCTACCAAATGCCCAAGTCCTGCCCCGAATTCTGCAATTGCCAACATACTTCTGAGCATCTTGCCAACATACTGCACTATGCGTGTGCTCATCACACACATAAGATCATGTTAGTCATATGTAACGGTAAACAGTTCATATACATGTTCTTGAATTGGGGATTCCACAGCTATGAAACGCTGACCTAAACTAAATAAACAAATGTTCTCATTTGCCATAATGGGGTAGAAATTTTAATTTGCATCCCTCCTCCAACCCTCCACTTATGTCGATCTCCCTCTACACAGCCATGCCTGTGTTGGCATTACTCTTATAAATATTGATTTCATTCCCACACGTACTGCAGGCACCTGCTAAGACAGGCCTCACGGCCCTTCCCTCCCAGGGGATGAGTGTTGTGAAAGTAACATCAGCATCACACAGTGACACAGGAGCACAGCAACAGGCCCTGCCCCAGTTCAGAGAAGGGAAAGGAGACAGCTGGACTGTGAAGGACCCAGAATTTACGGGGTCAGGGACTCCAGGCAGGAGTGGCCGAAACAGCCAAGGTGCACAGGACGCCAGGTACAATCTCTCCTCAGGAACAATGAGAGGCCCCTTCAGGTAAGCAGAGAATCTGTGGATAGGACTGATCCTTGGCTGAAAGAATCACAACTTCTTACCCCAAACCCGTAACACTCGGCACTGTGTCTACAATACAGGACCTCAATCGATGTGCAGGAAATAATAGTTTGTGCTGAGTGTTGGGAAATAAGGTATGTAAGACCTTAAGACCTTGACTTCAAAGATAGAAACCTCACCCTTGACCATGGGAATTCAGGCCACAGCAGCTTGCTGGGCTACTCATGAAAATCACCTTGCCCCTCTCTCCCTCTGTGGCACTCGCCTGGCAAAGCAGCAGCCTGGCTGGTCCCAGCTATTCGCATCTCTAGGCTGAACGCAGCTGGAGAGAAATACCTGTGTGACCACCTCCCTTGGCATCTGATCACAAGGCAAAAAACAGACATGCCGCCACCCTGGTGACCCAGCTCCTGCAACCCCAGGACGCTCACTTCCTACTTTCCAAAAGGACCACGTCACTGCTCCTTCACCAGCTCCTTGCCCCGTCCTGCCTCACCCAGCCTGTGTCTCTGAGGAAATAACAGCAATGGGGCAGGAGCTCCCTCTTCACCCCATCTGCAATCCCACCTGCCCTTCTGCTCATGTGCCACCTTCCCTCCTATCCTGTGGGGATGAAATGTCCCCACTGCTGCCAAGAGCCAAGCCTTCCACTGTGCCCCAGCTTGGATGTGCTACCTCTCAGATGTGCTCCGTCACCCTCAATCCTTCCTAAGCGACCTTCCTTCACACTCAACTCAGCCCTCCTCTAGGCGCTATGACCACCATCCTCACCCCCTCTCCCTTCAAGCCCCCAACCTGCCTTCTATGGCCTCCAGTTCATGGCCCTGGCTCATGAAGGGCCCCAGGGCTCCAGGCTGTCAACCCCAAGGGTCAGCTCCTTGGTCTTACCCTTCTGGATCTCTCAGCCTCTCTCAGATGGGGGCCCATTCCTGTCTTCAGGCCTGAACATCTCTTCAGGTTGCTCCCCTCACCAGCAGCTCCTCCCAGGCCCCTCCCCTGCTCCCGGGTGCTTCTGCAGGGGCCACCCCCTCCTGCCTGCACACTCGCCCCTAAGTGACCTCAACCAGGCACAGGTCTTAAATACCATGTATGACCAACGGTTCCAGAAACCATCTTTCCCCTTCAGTAGCACCAGTCAGTCCCCACTCCGGGACGCCCTCTCCCCACGACCCAACCCCCCAGTTCCCCTCCCTCAGGCCATGCTCAATCCTAACTTCAGAAAAAGTCTCCTGGTGCCTCCACAGCCCCCCTTTTCCGTTTCCTAAAGCATTTAAACAGCAGAACAGGATTCATTACTTAATGACAGACCTCCCGTAACTGTCCCCTAAATGCCTTCCTCTTCGGTGCAAATCCATTCTCCCCACCTAGGGTCAGTTTGGGAACAATCCAAGTACCTTTCTGTGTACCTGGTGCTGAGCCACACACGCTGGCGATGTCCAATTATCAGTTCTTCGATAGCAAACAGACACAACATGTTATAAGGAAAAAACCAAAACTCATGCACTATTTTAGTCTGTTAAGCAATCAGAAAAACCCGGACTTTGTCCCTGAGTTACCTGACAAATTATAAATAATTTTTTTAAAAACCCTTTGTCTAGAATCACTATGTAGCGTCGTGGGGAAAACACTAACATTTGGAAAAACAAGGGATACAACTTTCTATCACTGAAGCCCTCAGAACTTTTAAAACTTAAAATACTGAACATTTCACACAAAAACGTAGAATTTAAACTTTTTACAGTATTCCTAATAAAAACATTCAACGTGGTTGAGCTTTTACTCAACATGTGCACAAAAATAATAAATGCAATTTAATCCTTTAATCCGTGAGATACAGAGAACAAGTGCGGTCATGCCAGGAATTTCTGGAGACCTCTCCATAAACGTGGCTTTGGAAGTGAGCGCTGTTCACGGAGTGGGTTGAAAAGTCTGAGCTTCAGGCTACATTTAAGTCCAGTTCATCCACTAAGTAGAAACAGCCTTATTTTTCACTAAGAAAAATAAATTCTATTCTATCCTTGCCATCCTCTCAACCCCCATCTATTTTCAACTGAAAACAGCTGGCCACACCTGAGAGATTAAAACTCAAACCAGAGCCCTAGCCGCTTTGGTTCAGGGTTTAGAGCACCGACCCCCGGACTGAAGGGTCCCAGGTTCGATTCCAGCCAAGGGAACGTGCCTCGATTGCAGGCTCCATCCCTGGCCCCAGTCGGGGTGCATGTGGGAAGCAACCAATCGGTGTGACTCTCTCATACCCCCATGTTTCTCTCTCTCCCCTTCTCCCCCTTCCACTCTCTCTGAAAAGCAATGGAAAAAATATCCTCAGGTGAGAATTATAAAAAACCCCTCAAACCAGAGAGCCTGCCTGTTCTCCAACAAGCCCCTCCTGCCTCCCCTCTGACCACTCTGGGAGTGGACACTTGCCACTGACATTCCAACGCCATCAGCCGCATCGCACCGCAAGGACACTGCCCTCTTCAAGCAGGTAGGCATGCTGGGGTCCCCCACCTTCCATCCCCTCATCTCCTCGCCTCAGCATTTCCTCTACAACAATCTCATTCTTCTCGAGTTGGATCAGTATCCTCAGATCCTTGATCCCACCAACTGTACCCCAAGAAGGTCCTGGCTGCCCTGCTCTGGGTTCCTTTTGCTACATGTGCACCCCGATTTAGAACATTTACCATATGCTCTGAGACTTATTTAGGAATCTTCCTCCCCAAATACCTCCCCAAGCTCCTGGTGAAGAAAGAGCATGTTTATATTCATATTCTGCACTGACTTGAACAGTGTACAACACCAAAAGGTATGTCCAAGTCCTAACTTCTGGTACCTTTGAAAGTGACCTCAATTTGGAAATAGAGTCTTTGCAGAAGTAACTAAGTTATGAATCTTGAGATCATCTTGGATTAGGGTGGACCTTAAATTCAATAACTGGTGTCCTTATAAGAGGAAGGAGAGTATCTGACAGAGAGGGGAGACAGCCATGTGAACACAGACAGAGACTGCAGTTGATATGCCACAATCCAAGGAAGGTCGGAAGCCAAAAGGAGCAGAGATTCTCCAAGGACTTTTGGAAGGATTGTGGCCCTGCCGACACCTTGATTTTGGACTTCTGGCCTCCAGAACTATGAAAGAAGAAATCTGTTTTAAGCTAAGAGTTTGTGGTAATTTGCCACAGCCCTGGGACACTCACACCTAGTCCAAACCTCGACATGCCGCCTGCTACCTGGAGAACCACTCAACAAAATCTGTGTTGAACTCAGAAGAAAAACCATGGCAAGGGGGGAAAGATGAGAGGCATGGGAGCTGCAGGACAAGCATCCGGGACACGGGCTCCCCCCCACGCACTGTTCATTCGCTGAGAACGTGGGCAACTCAGTTATCCACAGGTACCCTCTGACTGATTCCCTAATAAGAATGGACTGGCCCAGCAGCCCCTCTACCAGCTCCAATATACCTTGAACATCAGCTTTATTTGAGCCTTAAGTAAATCACAGGTTTTTGCCATTCACTGAATATTTTATTAATTTCATCTAAAGAACTTTCAGGTGCAAAAAAAAAAAGGATTAAAATGACATCTGAAAGGCACTTATATTTAATCAGCTCGTGAGAAATTCAGTAAAATAGCTGAACTGACAATAGGCTGAAAGGTGATTTTCTACAATATTATCTTTTTGCTTTTCTTTCTGCAGAGCAAACTCAGCAGCTTACAAGTAGCTGATCACGCCAGCTGGGGCGACACCTGGGAAGAACTGGGCTTAAACTCGAATCAGCTTAAGGGCCACCGATCCAGAGCCCAAACGTAGGGCGATAGTTGGCTCAAGACTGAAATTAAGGCCCCACACCCCGAATTTCCACTTCAAAGAATCTGGCTAAGAAATAAATAAATACAGCTGCTGGCACTACCAAATGGCCAGGTGCTGGTAAAGAAGTTTAAACAAAACAAAAACTATTACCCATTTCTATGCCTCCATGAACAGGCACACACCCTTTCCAGTGTTCAACTTCTCCTAATTCAAACCGAAATGAAGAGCAAAGGTGTCCGTAAGGAGGTTTATACTTATCTTACCCATATCCTGCTTAATTTGGGTTAAATTAAAAACCGTATTTTAAGTTTTTCCTGCTGCCCCCTGGCCTTCAGGTTTTTAGTGGCAGCCTTGGTGTTGGTTTTTGGTTTGTTGCGGGTTTTTTTTTTTTCCAGAATATCAACCAAAACAACATAGGGGAATGCGGAACCGAGAAAACTCACGTTTCACGTCAATCAAAGACCCATCAGGGCCCCTTTAAAGCTTTTCCAAACCAATTCACGGTTCGGAAAATAACAAGAGTCACTGGGGCCAACGGTACAGCCGGAATCCGCGGAACCCCGCCTGCAAACCGGGGCCGTGAAGCTCGGCCCGCCCTGGGCCAGGGGACCGAAGACGGTTCCTTCCAGGCGGCGGCTCCATCAGAAGCCAGTCCCGGCGGGGAGGCAACAGACGCGCGGGGCTCAGTCCCGCAGCTCAGCTCCGGGCGGTGACCTCGGAGACGGGCTGGACCCGCAGGACCCGCAGGACCGCGCCTCCGGGGCGCCTCCAGCCCTGGGAGCCGCTCGGCTTTAAAGGGCTCTAACTGAAGCAGACGGAGCCGGCAGGGGGCGGGGCGGCAGCCGGGGGTGGGGGCCCAGGGGGTTCTGAGTCCGGGGGTTGACGCGGTCGTCACACCGCAAGCGAGCGCCTGGGGGACTCGCGCGCGCAGAGCGGGGCGGGGGGGGGGGGCGCCCGGAGCGCGCGCAGGTGGCCGGCGGGCGGGCTCGGGGCGCGGGCTGGGACCCCGCCGACCGCTCGCCGACTCGCATCCTCACGTGGCACCGCGCGCTGCGCCCGGACCGCGCGGGGCGCGCGGGGAACCGAAAACTTTTCCTCCGCAAACCAGCGGAGCCGAAGGCGGCTCGGAGGCAGAGCCACCAGCTTTCCCCCTAAAGGCGCCCAAGCCCGAGCCCTCCACCCGGCAGCACCCTCGCCAGACGCTCCCTTCACACAAAGGCGCGTGGGTGCCGGCGGGACCCGTCTCCAAAGTTGCGCCGGGCGCCGGCGGCGCGACCCGAAAGCGCCGGGGCGCGGGGCCCGGGAGCGAGCGCTACTCACAGGGTGACCGTGCGGTTGGGCAGCGTGTCCGGGGGCAGGACCTGCGCGAGCTCCAGGCTGCTGCACACCACCTTGCCCTCGCCGGCGCCCGCCGCCCTGCCGGCCCCGCGGGGCCGCCCGTCGTGCTTGCAGCCCGGGGGCAGCGCCGCGGCGCCGCGGCCGCCTCCCAGCAGCGCCAGCAGCGCGAGCGGCAGCAGCAGCGGCGGCGGCGGGCGGCCCCGCGGGCGCGCGGGCGGCTCCATGCTGCGGGCCGGGCCTGCGGGCCGAGCGGCGCGCGCGGGCCTAGCGGGCCGGCCGGGCGCCCGGGGTGGCGGGGACGCGGCGCGGGCCCGGCGGCGCCCGCAGCCTCATGGCGGCCGGGGGACGCGCCCTCCCCGGCGCCCGCATGCTCCTTTGTCCGCCGCGGCCGCGCTCGGCCTCCCGGAGCCGCGGGTCCCGGGAGCGCGGGTCCCAGCGCCGCTTCCTCCGACGTCGCCGCCTCCGCCCCCGCCGCCGCCCCGCCGCCCGGTCTCCGCCTCTCCCGCGCCTCCGCCGCCCGGCTGGGGAAGGAGGGGCGCGCTCCCGCCGGCCCCGCCCACGCGCCCTGGGGCCCGACCCGGGCCTCGCCTCCGGGCACCGGGGCCGGGCGCGCGGGAGCGCGGAGCTCGTGGAGGGGGCGGGAGAAGGGTCCCGTCCGGCTCCGGCGGGTGGCCGCCCTCACGCGCCCCCGGCGCCGGCGCCGCGCTCGGGACAAAGCCGCCCTGTGCGCCCCGGGCCTCCCCTCGTGCCCGACCGGCCGCCGCGGGGGCGCAGGGCGGGGCTGACCCGGGAAGGAGAGGCGAGGGAACGGGTCCGAGCCGCGCTCCCTCCCGGGAAGCGATGTCAGCCTCCTCGTGCTTCACCGTAAGTAGCCTCCCTGGTCCCACATAAACCACAGCGAGGAGCAGGTTCCTCGCCAGGAAAATGGACTCTCAGACCCTCCTGGACTTCAGAAACTCTGGCTTGGGTCCCTGCTAAGGATGCATTGGGGCCCTCCTGGACCAGCAGCCTTTTGAAAGAAATCTCCCTGTGACAGCCAATGATGGCAGACGTGACCAGTTAGAGCAATAGTGAGCGAACTAGCCAAGAAACCCCAGCTGGCTCCATCACATGCTCTTCTAGCTAAGGCTGCCTGACCCGCCTTGAGGTTTGCAAGACCAGGCTCACATACCCTAAATTAAAATATTTACAAGAAGTGTATTAAGCTAACAAGTAAAATATATTCTCTTCTCCTGCCTTGAGAAAGATACCGTGACAACCTGTAAGGCGAGTGGTGTATGGAGTCCTGGGTACCTTGGACAAGGTCTAGAAGTAGGAGGGGGGCACAGGCTCTTGAGGAACAGGTCCCTTGGCGCTGGAGATTTTTCACCCCTTGGAAAGCAGAGCTAGGATGCTACGCTCTAAAACCAAGGCAGGGTTTTTTTTGCCTGGATCCAAAGGTTCAAGATCAGTACTGCCTAAGGCCCCCACAGAGTTTATTTTAGGGCCCAATTCCCAGAGAGCTATTTATAAAACAAAAACTTTCCCAATAGTGGGCAAATGGCCTTCATTTAATGTACACTATTGCATTAAATTTAAATAGCACTTCCTTTGATCAACATATTTTAGATTCAACTATGTAAACCTAACAGTGTTCTTGCTAATAGTATGCCCTGTGATAAAAATCTTCTAGGTCTGTGCTGGCCAATATGGCAACGTGCGTGGCTGTCTACCGCTGGAAGCTAGAGTGAGGTGAGAAGATAATTTCTCATTTTATTTCATTTTCATTAATTAAAATTGGAATTTAGATAGCCCAAGGTGCCTAGTGGCTGTGGCATTGAACACTGCAGGTCTCAATACTGATGGATAGAAAAAGCGGGAAACTGTCACCACCATTAAGTAGCTTTAAATCTACTAGTAAGCTTGCAAGGCACACTGGTGCTTGTGCTAAGTGGCGGAAATTGGTCACATTTCTACTGAATTTACTTAAAGAATTACTCTTCCCTAACAAAATCGTGATTGTCATCTTTTTCTTCATAAAGATAAAAACTTGTTACCGGAGCACTACGGAGACTTTAATAGCCTTGTTACTGTTGTCACAGCCACAAGTTCGCATGTGAACTCAGAATCTGTGACTATTTTCACAGAGTCTATTTCAGCCTGTACTTGAAATAACTGTGCATGTTTCTTTTGGACTTTGCTGACCACAAATACTGACATCAACTTGGTACATGGCCCTGTTCTACCTCACTAGGAGAGAAAGTTCCATAAAATACAGAATTATCAGAAAAAGAGGTCTTATCATGGCTCCAAGGAGAAATATGGAGGGAATGTTTCAGTATATGGATAATTTCAGTCATTCTTGCATAGAAATCACTCATACTAACTTTGAAAATAAAAATCATTATAGGTCCTGAAACAGTAGTAGATTCAAGCTGGACAGGGCTTTAGAAAGCACATCTTTCAACACTGTAGTCCTTTGAATGCACACAACCCATAGATTCTGTATAAGCGTGGGCTCATGAGACATGGCAAGTAGTCCTTTCCACACAAGCAAAGATCTCAGGATGATACTGTCTGAAACCTACTGTCACTTAGGCTGGGTCACACCAACGTCTTTGCTTTCATTAAGCTACCCCTGCCCTGACAGCCTCTTGCAAGACAGGTCTGTCTACTGCTGACCCCCCTTTCCGGTGTCAGGAACATTGTACCATTGGAAGTTGTAGGACTGAACAGGTCCTTTCTAAGTTTTTCCCACGTTTGTGACTGTCCCCCTCTCTAATGCCCTGTAGGAACTGTTTGAGAAATTGCTGGTTAACCGCTCTCATGTACACACAGTCGGTAAAACTGTATTGCATCAACCGTGGCTGTAGGGCTGGTAGAAGGACCGCATTCCAAAGCTTCTACGCTGCAGATCCTGTCTTGCGAGGTTGTGTGAGGCTTGTAGGAGAGCCCAGGGAAACACTCAAAGATGCTTTGTTTCTCTTCCTAATATAGACATTGTATTCACTGTGTGCGTAAACACATATATAATAAATATATGTGCGTATATACATATGTGCTACCCTATTTATTAACACTTTCTTTTATGTGCCGCTGTTCTTTCTGCTCCACCAGACTGTGAACTCCTAGAGGCTATTCCCAGCCCTCTTCTTAAATTACTCCCTCCCACCTTCAATTACTCCCTATTACGATACTCTAGAATCTAGACCAATTATCTAGACTGAGTTTAGATGATACGGCTTGTTTGGACCTGAAGATAGGTACCTTTAAAAATTCATTTACATGTTGATGCTGTTGGCCTCCCCCACTGAAATACCAGCTCTCTGACACTCTGTCTTGTTCATTTTTTGTGGCAGGCACTGTTGGATGCTGCCGAATGGCCATTCCTAAACTCTTTCTCCCTTAGAGACTGAAAGAGCTAATTATTTCCCGGCCTCCCTTCCAACTATTGGTGGCTATAACCTAGTTCTAGCCAAAAAGGAATCAAAGGCTCTACTGTTCAATATGGTAGACGCTGGGTACATGTCAGCATTTAAATGTAAATTAAATAAAACTAAAATTTCAGTTCTTTAGGCACACTAACCACAATTCAGGTGCTCTCTGTGTGTGGCTGGCAGGTATTGTTTTGGACAGCACAAATTATAGGCTGGTTTCAACATCACAGAAAGTTCTAAGAGCAATACCCCTCCGAGGGGAAGTGTGCTGGGAAGCCTTAGGATAGAAATTGTCTTCGTCCTAATGAGAGACTTGTAAGAGATCTCTCTCACCACCCTCATTCATCTTGCCTTGGAGATGATATTGTGAGGACATGATACCTACAGCTGAAACAGGTGTTTTGTGACCACAAAGCGGAAAGCCCAAAGGAAAATTCCAAAATATTAAGAGGAAATGGGAAGACAAAAGCCATTTGGATCCCTGAGGTCCTAGCTGAGCTGCCCATTGAGGCTCTGGACTTTATTGATGGTGAATCTTCTTTGTCTTAAGCCACTGTTACTGCAGTTTCCTGGTGCCTAGGGCAGTGCCTGGCCCACAGAAAGAAGTCCAAAGTGTTTGTTGATTAACATCATTTAATCTTTATGTTCCAAACATCTGACACAGTTCTTCATATATATTAGCTGGTGAGTAAAAGCTTTTTTGAATTTAATGTTTTGAATAATCGGGCATAAACTCCCAGCTAAAATCAACTGACTTGAGAAGACAGACTAAAGTTCAGGCTTCTAGAAGCAAATGGAAGTGTGTGTCTTCATGATGAAATCGGCAGGGCCAAGAACAGCAATTTTTAGCACTTGCCATGTCTCGGTGACACTGCCACATACCCTGTTAATAAACAGACATGCCCTGTGTTGTTGTTTTTGCATCGTTTCATGTGAATCTATTAATTGTGGCAGCTGTAGTTTCTATTTTTAGTCATTACATAGTATGTGCTAGAGTGTGTGCTTGGTCATTAGCCAAGACCCAGACAGGAACAGCAACAGTATCTCAAATAACCCCGAGCTTCTGTGGACAGCCCAGCTCCTGTTCTGGCTTACTCTGTAGTAGAAATAGTGACCTTTGACATGTCACTAAATCTCACCTTTCAGAATGGGAGTTTGAATTGGAACCAGCTTCCAAGTGCTCTGATTTTATCCTGCCAAGCCATGAATCCTTCTTTTGTTTGTCTGCTGCAGCCAGACAATTACTGAAATGTATCCCTGCGACAGCGATACATTAAATGTTCTTTTTCAATGACCAGATCTCTTTCTGAAATGGCCTATTCTTTACCCACTGCAATGTAATTATCATCAGCAATAAATATATGGGAAGAAAAATGAGGCCCAAATTGGCCAGCAGTGCCACGTGGGGAATTACCTGATGTAACTGTTGTCTCCAAGTGCACGACCAGGAGTCTTAGCACGGAGGTCGCAGAACAGGAAGACTCACAGCCCAAATTAAGATGCTCCAATCACACAGCTTATTATATCTATTTAAAACCCACTGTGAGAACCAGGAAAAGCAATGGGGTAGGTTTAACCCACAATGGACAGGATGCAAACCGATGACAGTTTGTACCACCTAAATATTGGTTCACACAACCTTCCTATGAACTGAGTTGCCCCATCTGTCTGTCTCTCTTCTAACTCAGACACATCAAACTGCCCCACTGCTGGGTGTGGTTACAAGGACCAGAGGTGATGTTTGAGCAAGTGGACCCAACAATCATAAGAAAAATTGGTTATATAAACTTAACCTTTAAATTTTAATTTAGATATATTAATTATTTCACTCAGATCACATGGATTTTGGATGATAGGATTGTTTTAGTTTATATGTCAACAAACCAGCATGCATCCATAGTTTTCTGTGACTTTATAGAATGCTAAAATGCCGAGAAAAGTGCTAAAGTAGAGAGGAAAAAGCATTGACTGTTGAAGTCAAGAATGCTGGATTAACATATTGACTATCTTTAGCTGGGTTACCTTAGGCAAGTTACTTCTTAGTGCCTAGGTTTCTTCATTTGTTGTGAATTTTAATTTAAAATGTAATTCAATTTAATATGATAGCATCAAAAGCGTCTAATATGATTTGCACATAATAGGTGCCTACTGAAAGCTAGTGGAACCTGAATCTAGCTCATTGCCCCATATTCCAGACAAAGAAGATGAAACCTAATGAGGTTAAATGACTGTTAGGTCATACTCTTGGTTCACGTGAAAGCCTGACCCGGAGAGCTAGGCAAACTCTGCAGGTGTAATTGGTTTCCCTTATAGACTTTCTGATAAACCTGGTCATAAGTTATGATGCGAACAAGTCACCTCTGTTTCCCTACCTGCAACATCAAGAGACCGATAATTGCCCCCTCCATTCTGGTCAGATTGGAAAGGTAAAGAAATAACGCATGGAATAAATCACTGGGGAAAGCATCCTGTGTAATTCTAACCTGTCATTATAAACGTTATAAATCACAAAAGCATTTCATCTGTAGCAACACTACATTGCAATTATATATGTATATACACACACACACATATATATATCAGCTCCTTTCATCTCTAGATTCCTAAATCCCTCCAGAGTAAGTGCTGTGAACATTCTTAGCCAATTCCTAGACAGTTCTACCAGAAAAGCAAAAGAATTGAGGCTTTTCTGCAGAAAATTCAGGAGGAAGCAAGCCCATCATCTCTACAGGGTCTGACTTTTACTGTTCTGTTTGTCCAGATATTACCTCAGTTGTTCTTATCCCTTTGCAGGTGGATGCCCATCACTGTACAGATACTATATGGACAGTCCAAGTTCAGTTTAAGGTACCTGGGATGCTTCTGAGGTGTGGTCCATGAGCTGGAAGCTTTCGTCTTGTTTGTCACTGTGTCCCCAGCCCCTGAGCAGTGCCTGGCGTGCGATAGGCTCCCCAGAAGTTTTGTGGAATGAACAGATGAATGAAGGAACAAATGAACGAGTGAACGAGCCAAAGAATTGATAATATTTCTCCATTTATTAAGGCGTCTTGTCTTGACCACCAGATAACCACAGTCTCCTTATTGTAAGGTAACTTCAGCAAAAATTGTCTTTATGAAGCCACCTCTCTGCTCGGTTGACTGTGCATGGAAACTTCTCATACTCGCACTTACCTCTGAGAGCTGCTGCTCTTGCTGCTCAAGTCTGTTCCTATCAGGCAGTTACTCATCTAATTGAAGCCTGTTTGGCTATAAAACCTCGCTTAATTAGCTTCTCTCATCCTCACAATATAAAACTCAGCCCCTTCTGATGGGACTGTATAATCAAAACAACCTGTCTGGCAACTAATGTGGCAGTTTACAAGGTGGGGCAAACGTAGGTTTACTGTTGTTTGTATGGAAAATAATACCATAGTTAATAATAATACCAGAATAAACTGTGTTTCATGGACTCACATTGCAAACCTCCGTTTGCCCTGCCCTGTATATAAAGAGCCTTGGGAGAGAGGGAGATCCTGTGTAGGGGGTGGCCCAGTGCCCCGACTGACCTTTACTTGAGAGTCTCAGGGGTGGTTGGTTACTCAGTCAGCTAAGAATATTTTCTGCTATTGCTCTTCTTTGCTCTGTGTGTCCACCCCCCTTTTTTCCTCCCCATAGGAAGACTCTGAAAAGAGGAGAGTCAAGAGTCACGTATTTCTTAGGGTCCTCGCCAGAACACCCTGAAATTCTATCAGACTATTCCTATGTTTGTCAAAACTATTCCAGATGAAAGTGACAGAAGCACAACTCCAACCAGCTTAAACCCAGAAAGGAATATAGTCCTGGTTCGTGGGAATAGGAGGCTGCTTCAGGTGTAGCTGGATCCAGAAGCTGAAGGGATGTCCCCAGGTCTCTCTCTCCATCTCTTCTTACTTGGTTGGCTTCTTCTCTGGCAAGAACGACTCACCTGGCAGCTCCACCCTTCTATCATCTTCATATTGTAAAATCCCAGCAAAACAACAGTCCTCTCTCCCAGTGTTTCCGGGGGGGGTCTGTCACTGGCCTGTCTTGGGTCAAACCCCTGAAGGAGGGGTGGGGGCAATGAAGTCCTTTGACCTGGCCTGGGATGAAAATACACCCCTTGGAACAAGTGTAGGATAGGGTGAGTTCCCCAAATACATAATTTATGGCAGGAAAACAAAACAAAACTGTGCACTCTGCTATCTTTACATCTGATAGTATATCACATAGTAGGAAGTAAAAGTCACAAAATGTTGATCACGGTTATTTCTGGATGGGAGGCTTGCAAGCAAATTTTAAATATATATATATATATATATATATATATATATATATATATATATATATATATATATATATAAAATTACCCAAGGGTATTTTCCATTGATTTCAGAGGAAGGCAGAGAGAGAGAGAGAGAAACATTGATTGGTTGCCTTCTATATTTGCCCCTACAGGAAATCGAACCCGAAACCTCGATATGTGTCCTGACCGGGAATTGGACCCATAACCTTTTGTTATGCAGGACAGTGCTCCAACTAACTGCTCCACCTGGCTGGGTTCTTTATATTTTTTGTGTTGTTTGTTATTTTTTAGAATGTACATAAATTACTAATATAATTTTAAAGTTAAGGATTATTTTCAGAATTAATTCTTTTTTTTAATAAATGAATGAACTGAGTTTACTGAGTAAATTACTGAGTTTACTGTGTGCAAAGAACTCTTCTCAGTACTGAGAGCAAATTAAATGGGTGACAAAGGCTCGGTCACTACCTTCAAGGTATTTGTTGTCAGATGGGGAGGAGAAGTGTACACTCATTTAATTACTGCTGTGAAGGTCTTTAAATTTTCCCAGCAAAGGATAATTGCTATTTAAAAGTTACCAGCTGTTATTACTCACTGCTGATCAGCAGATCCCTCTCTTCCATAACAGAGAGATCAAAGATTTAAATAGAAAAAAATCATAAAATATGCCTTAAAAATCATATTTACATACATACACGTAACCATATAGGTGTATATGTGTGTACATATGTACACGTACATACCACAACAAGACACAAAACTCAACTATATCAATTTTATCTCATAAAATTTCATATTCTGCCTGAACAAATCATGTAAAAAAGTAATTTTAAGTTGCTAAAAAACTTTGCAGTATATATTGTAGAGAAATAATTCTTTATTATGTGAAAAAACTTACAAATCAGTAAAAAAACATTCAACAGGTGAAATGTATGAATAGCTATCTCAGAGAAAGAGAAAAGTAGAAGGTGTGAAATATGAAAGGATGCTCAGCCTCACTAGTAATTAAAGAAATGCAAGCAAACTGACCAATAGAAACTGAGGCCCTAATTTTCACCCATCAAATCAGAAAAAAATTAAAGTTAGATAGTATTTGGCAGAGAAACCAACCTTCTTCCACATAGTTGGAGGCAATACAAATGGGTACTTTTTTTTTTTTTTTTTTGCTTTCCCACCCAGCTTTATTGCGATATAATGAACATACAACATTGTGTAAGTATAAGGTATATAAGGTTGGATTTGATGCATTTATAAATTGCAAAATGATTACCACCAACTGTTAGTTACCACTTCCATCCTGTCACACACTTACATTTCTGTTTGTGGTGAGAACATTTAAAATGTTACTCTCTCAGCAATGTTCAAGGGCATGATATATTATCACTAGCTATAGTCACCATGCTGTAAATTAGGGGCACAGCTTTTTCGTAGGACAATTTGATATCATCTTTCAAAAAGATTAATAGCAAATACCCTTTGATATAGCAATTTCATGGAACATTGGTGCATGTTTTTTGTAACCACACAAGACTGGAAATAACATATATGTCTATTAACAAGTTGAATAAAGAGGGTGGCTTCGGTAAATCATGTTACACCGCAAAGGGATACACTTCGCCCCAAGTGCAGAGCTGAGGAAGGAGAGTAAGAGTGTCTCTGTGTGCTGTGATGATCTCCTGGTTAAGTGAAGAGAGCTGTAGCAGGGCCTCATTTCTATAAATAAATGTGTGTGTGGAGGGGGTGTTTGGACTATGTGTACATGGAGTACTTTTGGAAGGATACAAAGAGACTTAATAATGGATACTTTACCTGTGGGAGAGGGATGGGCTGTGAGGAGACTTACATTTCATTGTGTACCTTTTTTATATATTTTGTTTTTTAAAAAATCTATACATACATATATTTACTCTTTAAGAAGAATACAAAATGATTTAAAAATAGACTGAGAGCAAAAATTGTAAATATATTTGTCAGTTTTTGCCATCAGTAGACAGCATGTCATCAGAGTATATCCTACTTGTTCCAAGAAGAATCTCTTGAAGGAAGCCTCTTAATTATGTAAGTGTAAGAAATATGACAGTGTAACTGTAAAAACTATAAAGCAAGAAAGTATCTGTTGCCCTAAGGAGGTCCTTTGAAAAAAAAAAAAGGGTTAACCAAAACTGCTGGTTGTAACATCCCTTCAAATGTAGGTCAGGTCGCTGGGGGAAAGGTGAGCAGGTTTGCGTGGGACGCAGGCGGTTCCTGGGAGTTAGGGACCGACTGCAGACGGGACCTTTCTGGGGCTCACAGGCTTTGCCTCTCTCACAGACCCAAGTGGCCCCGAGGGAGTTCTGTCCTAAGTAACATTTCAGCTGAGCAGAGAGAGAGAGCTGCCTGCGGAAGGCTCCTGCCGCTGGAAAGAAAATGGAGCACTTGGGAAAAGGAGAAAAGGCCAACTTGTCAGGGGTTCGGGCGGACGGGAGTTGGGCCCTCGATGGAGATGGGAGGGACAGGCGAGGGGAAGACCTGGCAGGGCCTGTCTGCCTTCATTAAGCACGTTTTCACCTTAATAACAGCTGGAAGCCACTGAAGGGTTTAAAGCGGAGGGAAGACACAATCAAAGCTGCATTTTTCTGTGCTGCTTTTGGCTCCTGTGTGGAAATTGGAAGGATGGGGGACTGCACAAGGATAGATTTTACGAAACAATGAGGCGGGGCTTGCCAGAGCTGAGAGATGATTCTGGTAGTTTAAGCTAAACCGGTGGGAACAGGAAAAAAGAGAAGTGGATATATATGAATGATATGATATTTAAGAAACTACAAGTCTCCTTTTTGTGGTTGTTTGGAGAGAGGGGGATGTTGAAGATGGCCCCCCAGGTTTTTGACTTGCCCGGGTGCCTGAGGATGTCTTTAATCAAGATAGGAGACCCTGGAGGAAGAGCAGCTTGTGTGGGAGGGTCACGCGAGCTGCTGGGACCTGCTGCGGCCGAGGGCACTGGAAGCCTGCAGGTGGTGAACAGGCCCTACGGATGGTAGTGTGGAGTTTGCAGCAAGAGCTGCAGTTTTGTTTCTGTTGTTTGTTTGTTTTTGTCAGAAAATATACATTGTTGAAGAATCGGTGAAGATAAGACTTCTTAAGCAAAATATATATGTGTGTGTGTGTGTGTGTGTGTATATATATATATATAATAATAAAAGTGAGAAAGGAAAAGGGATTAGCTAGCATCTTTCCTAAAGAAATTAAACTGTTAAACTTTGGGAGAGCCCTGGCCAGTGTGGCTCAGTTGGTTGATGGTCATTCCTGGCACCAAAAATTCCCAGTATGGGTGCACATGGGAGGCAACTGATCGATGTTTCTCTTTCACACCTAGGTTTCTCTCTCTCCCCCTCCCTTCCTCTCTCTCTCTAAGAAAAAAAAAAATAGGAAAAACATATTTAAACTATTAAACTTTGGAAGAGAAGAAGGCAGCCGAGAAAGAGGGACCAAAGAAAGTAGAATGAAACCCGACTGCGACGTTTCAAAAACTAATAACGTCCTAATGACACTTGACTGGCGATACATCTCTATCGTCATTTAATTTCTCCCTGTTTTACGGTTAATGAGATTACTTAGTGACAAGTAGGATTTGAAGAAATCTTTCTTTCCCAAGAACAGTATCTATTTTAAATCAACCCTTCTCAGATTGCCTCTGGAACAAGGCAGGGAGTGAACAGCAATTTAAACACCAAAGGAACAAAACCCGCTGAGGCTGAGCACAGAGTCACCGGTCCTGCGCCCCACACCCAGTGACCCCCGTCCCCCAGCCCAGCCCACCCCCGAGCCAGCAGGATCCTTCAGCAGCTTTTTATGAGACTTGCTTCTGAGTTTTACTCCTGAGCCTGGGACTTCCAGCTGACTTCTCTTCAGCTGTTGCAGGAAACAATCAAGAATGATTGTTTTCTTTCCTTTGTGTCTCTGCTCAGTTTTTAGAAGACAGAGCTTGAGACTCCAGGCCTGAGGCCCAGAGGAGGCGTTTCTAAGGCTTCTGTTGTCACCGAGGCATAAGGAGAGAAGACCTTCCCAATAAGTCACTGAACTCGGGCCATCTTTGGCCCATTTATGTCTTTTAAAGATAAATATCGAGTCCTTTACAAAGTCTCTGGCAAAATTTTGTCTTTTGCAAAATAGGTAAAAATATGGGGCTCACTTCCAGTGAAAGTCTTTTTTCTCATTTCTTTTCAGAATGTTAAGCAGGGGTCAGTCAACTTCTATAAAGGGCCAAATGGTAACTATTTCCGCCCTCCCAGCTACACAGTCTCTGTTGCGATTGCTATGATGAAAGTAGCGATAGACCACGCATTGATTCAAGAGCGCCACTGTGTTACAGTTACTCTTTATTGAACACTGAAGTTGCAATTTCAGGTGTCTTTAAGTGTTACTCTTTTCATGTTTTCCCCACCCATTTAAAAATATGAAAACCATCTTAGCTGGTGAATTTCATAAAAATAGTCAAAGAAGGACTTCCGCTCTAGGCGAGGCCAGCACAGCAGGTCTTGACTGGAATTGTCACCTCCTGCTTTCCTCCACCCAATAATTAAATCAGAAAATTCAATTTCAGTTGTCGAAAATGAAAACGTTAAACCCTGGGGGACAAAACAATCTGGCAAATACTGGAGTCCAGCTCTTCCGACATTCTTATTTAAGGCAATCTCAGTAGCCTGCACGATCCAGGGACGGCCATTCGCCTGGGGTCGATAAGACATAACGGTGACAGCTCAGATAAGGCTTCCAAATACAAATGCTCACCACTCAAGCGGAGACTGAATCAGAACTGTTGTCAGCAAGAATGGTGTCTGTCAGTCCATGTGTTGCTAAAACCAGCACAGAGCTGATTGTTGAAGCAGATGTTTGAAATGAAATTGTAAGCACTTAGAGCCATTTGGGGAGGGAGTCTAACCCAAGAAGCTCTCTGGGTATCAGCCTGCAAAATCAATATGAATTCTTGAAATGAATTTTGAATGTTTCCTGAGCCCTTGGCTGGGAGTGACCTTGGGCCAAGGATGTCAAGTAGATCGGACTGTGGTACAACTCTCTTTACAAGGGGTACGCGTGTCTCATTCTATGTGTTTGTTCCAGTTTTCCGGATGTAAGTTTAAGCAATGAGGTCATGCAAATTTCTTCTGAATGTTTTATACCCAAGATGATCTGGTGACCCTCCTTTCAGAAAATCACTATTTTCCTATAAAATGCATTCTTTCTATAAAACTAACTTGTGGTGATGACGTGGGATCAAGCCTTTATTTCGTATTCCTACTGTTAAGCTAATTTGAGATGTAGGGAAAAAAAAGGGGGGATCTTCTATGAAGATAATTCTGTAATAAGATCATCTGAAAGACATGAATATCTAGAGGCACTCAGATTTTGATAACAAGAACACAATAAAAATCTGTATTTGCCAGGTTTTCCAAGAAAAACTCTCAAAATCCAACCTCAGACGAATAGCCGGACTCCAGAAGCTAAAGAACAACGCCTTGGTGACAAATACACAAGGACAGCCCTTTCCCAAGGAAACTCTCCCTCAACCACTGTGCACTCCCCTTGGCTCTACCTCCTTTAGTGACAGAAACTCTGCTTAAGGAATTTAAGGCCTAACAACCACTAGTACCTGTAGCCGAAAAGGCTCATTGGAAACAGGATGGATTTCTGTCCACTCAGATGAGCTTTGGAGACACCGAGCATGGCCTCTCCTCGCCCTGTGCCTGGAACTTACTCCCCAGCTCTGTGAAACTATACTCAGGGCAGAGGGACTCCGCAGGCTCCCCTCTGCAAATACAGACCCTCTTTGTTCTCTCCATCCTTGCCCGCCCACCATCCAAACAAAAAGAGGGCACAACTCTCCCATCAGGTATCCTTCCTGAATTTCCAATTTGGGGTGAGCTGAGTTTTGATTTTATTACAAGTAAAAGCAGTTTCCTTCTCCAAGAGAAGAACAGAGGTGGTGGCTCCTTGCACGGAGCATGCGTTTTTTAGGAAAGTCAAGCCCAGGCGCGCGATGAACGGGAAAAGCAGTGACTTGGAAGCATGCTGTACTGGGGAGACTGAGAGGGTGTGCAAGATAAATAGAGAACAGATGGTCAGATAATTGGGAAGTTAGGGTCTATTAACCGGGGAGATTGTCAAGGCTAAAAGCTGGGGTAGCCAGGTAAGGCGACCGGAGGAGACATTCATGTTACCTAGGATATTCCTTCGCTGTGGCCTTTAGAGTGCATTGGTCCAGGACTCAGTAAGGGCCCCATCTCAGGAGTTAGTTCTCCCATGATTTCAGAGACTAAATATTCCAGATGAATTAGACCCTAAGCTGAAATGCCAGCAACCTAAGGAAAGTTTGGATGCTTTCCTTCCCTATTTAGAGGGTAGGTGGAACATACATTGCATGAGTCTTTTGTTGAGTAGGGGTGAGCACTAGCCATATTGATATGATCGCTTAAGAAATATGATCGACTGGAAATTCAACTTTTCAAACTTTTCCCACTCATATAATTGATACAGAAAAAATGATGTAGAACCTCCCAAATGTCTCTGTAATTCATCATCTGTTGATACCAGAAATACGGTGTAAAAAATAGGGGCTTAAACCTAACAAGTAGAAGCACTAAACTGTAACCCTTGAACTGGGAGGATGGTTAATAGTGTTAATGTCCATGACACATCTCAGAAATGGAAAGAAAATCTGGGTTCTGAATAACTAGGAGCAAGCATTAGGTGGAAAGAATCAGATGAAACACCCGACCTTTTACTACACCTGATGGATCTACATTAAACATCTGGACTTTGTACAAATACAGATACAGAGACTGGAAGTTCTCTGCCAAGACTAGATGGTCTCTGCAACTAGTAAAAAGCCTCTAATTAGGGATATTGAAAGTTAAGCAGGGCCCCAAGTCAGGAGACACAAGAAAAAATGATTGTCGAAACACCAAAGTGAAGAAGAGGAAAGATACCAACAAATTATATTCAGAGTCTCTTTCCTGGCATCTTAACCACCAACCTGGTAGACTAAACACTATACGGACTTGTAGGGAGGAAGAAATTTTTTCTACCCTTTTAGGTTCTCCCAGCTGGTCTCATAATCAAATCAACCTGAGACAGATAAATGAGAAGATGACCACATTTAATTACTTATGTACGTATGGGAACCCCACATACACGGGAGCGTCAGAGACCCCACACATGAGAGTTTCAAAGGTGGAAGGGAGAATAAGGTTCTGTACTAAGGAGGAGGTAAGGTGCCTTGAGGCTTCAGAGGGGAGGAAGGTCATCTGAAGGACAATGTTCAGTAACAAGTTTGCCCTGCCCTATAGATAGGTCATAAAAAGTTATGCCTGGTACTCTTATTATGAGCAAGGACCTCAATTTATATTTTTGGAGGGAAGAGGTAAAAGCTTCTCTTGAGCCCCAGAGTCTCAATGGCCTTTAGCTGGAAATAATCCACATACCAAAGTAGCGTATCTTGGGGTGACCTGTTCTGAACCCCTTTAGACTACATTATATTAAAACATGTATGTATATAGAGAATCTATCTACTTGTCATTATACAGCTTATCTCTTACCTATTGCTTATTCAAAGACAGCTTTTCTGATTTGAAGATGAAGGTTGAGAACTGAAACCACCAACCCTTACCCACAGCTTGGTCATTCAGGAATTAAATTTTCTAGTCCCCTTACTCCATGTAGAGGTTTATCTTGACTTTACTATTCCAGTGTCTTCATTGGTGTTACTTTCATAGGACCCATCCAGACTTCAATGGAAATCACCAACACACACTTTGCATCCTAAGATTCTCTGAATGTCTTGCCTCAAAAAACCTTGTCTTACTATTTTCAGCAATCCTGGACTGTTGGTATCTTAATCCTCATATAATTCTCATCAAGCTCTCTTGCCCTGAGAGACCCACCTTGAAATAAACTTTGAATTCTCAGTTAATTCTGACTTTGTTTGCCTACCAAGACATGACACAAGTTTGTGGAGGTTGTGTTCTCCATGAACATGGTACGCTATACACTTACCTTTGTCTTAACCACAGGTGGTTTGGGGATATTTGAGGCGCCAGCACCAACAAGGTCTTTTTTAGTTGTTCTGCGTAGAGCAAAATTACACTTCTAGCTTCAAGAGCACTTATAGATGACCAATTTGTGTTGGCATCTTTAAGAGATAAATTACTCTTAACTTCTCCCTGCACACTTACAAGGCAGCTTCATTATAATCTTGAGAAATATATAATGGTCTCAGTAACTTTGGTAGAGAAACTTTCAATAATGTATATGGCACATGGTGTATTTATTACTTTCGTTGGCACAGCGTGACCAGGATGACCTTCTTTCTTGCCCTCATGTTCCTTTATTACTAGGACTCTCTTTTATTTCTGACCCTCTCCAGAGTCACTCTTGGGTGAGTAATTGAGATCACTTGATACCACAGGATATGTACTGTTTCTGAATTCTTTCCTTAATGGACTTTGAACAGCATGTTCTGTTCAAGTGACCCTGCTTTGGACAGGAAACCTCGTGTGCATTGACCCAGTGTTTATCTAGTCACCCAATGTTAAGGGAAGGACCAAGTTGGAGTCTTTATTTTCTTTCTCCTTGGCATGGAATGGAAGCCCTCGAGAAATAATGGCTTACACTAGAGCAGAAGTCTGCAAACTTTTCCTATAAAAGTGCTAATATTAAATATTTTATGCTTTGCAGGCGATATGGTTTTCCCTCTGCCGTAATAGTGCAAAAGCCGCCATGGACAACATGGAAACAAATGGGCATGGCTGTCCCAGCAAAGCTTCACTGGCCTGTAGATCCAGCCCCTGGATCGGCGTATGAACTGGGATTAGAGGTGAGTTTGTAACTTTAGTTTTCTACTTGTCAGCTGTGTGACCCCGGGCAAATCCCTTAACCTTTGAACTCTAATTTCCTGCCTTATAAGATGGGGAATCACACTACCTGCCTCAACCGACTGTTGGGAAGCGTAGGAAGGTACATGCGAAGCACTTAGCTGAGTGTCTGGGGTGTTTTAAGTGCTAAGGAAATATTAAGTATTATCAGTCCTCTTGATGTGATATCATTGATTACTTACGTAGTTTACATACGTTTAACCATTTTCTTCATCAGTATGTAGGTTTTGTCTTTTAAGGAACTTAGTTCCAAGTGTAAAATATCTGAGCAGCGTCCCTGATTTACTAGTTTTAGCATCGTTGTTGTCACCTTGTTGGGGTTCTGGTTGGCTGATAAATAACACTTTTTTCTCCACCCTCTACCCCCAATCTCCCCACCGAGGATTGAGATTCAAGTGTCAGACTTAGATTGCTAATCAGAATATCAGCGTGATGGTTGATAAAACTGAGGAATTTGGTTTAATCCGTGGCCCCCAAAGCTTCCTAATACCCTCCTGCATTAGGTTGCCGTGCCCACCCAGTCACAGGCAGTGCTGGACAGCCACATGCCCCCCTTTGCGTGAGCCAAGCCTGCCCGCACAAGCTTTCCGCTTGGCAGCAAAGGGGACCAGAAGGCACGTGTCTTTCAGTTAGGCTGGTCTGAGCTGGACGAGCCGGTCACCTTCTCTCATGTACCCGAATAAGGTAAACAGGAGTCGGAGAGGGGCCAGGAGTGTTACTGTAGCTGAGCCTCTCTCTCAGGGAATGCAGAACTGTGGAAATGGGATTTCTGTTAACACATAGGACCGAGTCGACCTTGTGCCGTGAAGTGTGCAAGGTGCTTCACTGATTAGCCTATGAGATCTTTATAACAACTCTGAGACAGCACTGGGAATAAATGAGAGGGAAAGGGGGGGGGAGGGAGGGAGAATAGGTGTGGTCCCCAAGATCTTCCAGGAAAAATATGGCAGGGCCAGGATTCAAATCCGTGTCCTGCCTCCATAGCTCAGGGAGTTCTTTCTAGCAAACCTGGGCCATCTGATCTGAAAAGAAAACAGACTGACTACAAGCCCAGAGCAGAGCACTACTGCAGATGAGTTGCTTGGACTCGTGTCTGGAAGCTCTTACTGCTGTATAACCGTTGTTGTTTTCGAGATGGTTGAAAGGCTTACGCTTAATAAACCCCCTCTTAGATTTTCCTGCAATCTATGTCTGCCACTTAAAAAAATCAAGACAATCTATTTCTGATTAAAAAAAGAAGACGGAGCACTATAGAGCTTCCTGCAATCCTCTGGCTTCTCCCCCTTTCTTCAGACCAAATAGCGGTGCTGAGATTCCATCTACAAATTCCTTCAGCTTCTGAGGATGTAATTTGCTTGGTGTTAGGGACTTAAATTCACTTAAAGCAGCTGTGCGCCCTTTATACTATCTTCTCTACTATCTTGGGCTATAATTCCTTCTTCTAAATTGGACCTTTCAAACTTGAAGGGGACCAAATAGAAATATTTTAGTGTTTTGTCACCTGTTAACATGAGAGTTTTTAAGTGGTAGACCTACGCCACCATTTTCTCTTGCCCCAAACAGTTGAAAAATCCTTTTCTGTCATCTTTAATGTCTTTCGATACCCCGATTCACTTAGCTTTCTACCTTCCTGACTGTTCTTAGAGGTTCTTTTTAGTCTTTTACATTCACCGGCCAGTTTTGAACATCACATCCTGGAATTGGTGCACCTGTAATTCTGCACAGGGCCATATACACTGTTTGACTCGGTGTCAGTCGGTGGTGTTTGCATCGAAGGGCACTTGGAATCAAATGGGTAGTTCCCATAAAAAATGAGTTGGGTTTCCTGACATTTTGATAAAATGTTGTTTCTTTAAATAGCCTTACATTCGGATGTTCTATCAAAACAACCAACGAGGCTGCCCGGGGGATCTGTTTTTATGCTTTTAATTCGGTCCCTTTCCCCTAAGCCTTCCAAAGTGAAATCTATTGTTTTTGCTAATAGGCTAATGTTAGTTGTGTCAGAGAGCAGTTATGGAAATGTTGGTGGGTTTCGGGGACCTGGGTTCCGATCGCCCCGCACGCGGCGTCGATGCTCCCGCCGCCGGGACGGGGCTGGCTCTTCCGCGCGGGTGATGGATGGTGCTGTCTGAGCGGCTGACACGCTCTCCCGCGTTACCCATTGTGACTAATCGCGCGCATTTGCAAGATGATTAGCCAAGGTTAGGGGTACAGTCTGTGATTATGAAACCAATTTTTTTCTTTATGTGAAAAATTACTAGCTTACAATAGCATTGAATTATAATTTTGCTCCATATCGTAACCAGTGGTAGGTTTTTAATAGCAATTCATATTCCTAGGGCTATTTATGTGTTGTTTGCGACGTAGTTCTTGACTAGAGTCCTGTCCCATCCTCATTTTTCTCCCATCTAATGTTTATAGCTTCTAATATACCAATTTTACTACTAAAGAACCAGAAGTTCATTTATTTATTCGACAAATTGAGTGCTTACTATGTATTAAGTTCTGTCCTATCGCTGGGGATAGAGCCGAGGATAAATCAGCCCCCCTTCCCGGAGCTTTTACTGTAGTGAGGGAGAGGGAGAGGGAGAGTATGTAAGTCTAGGAGTAATGACACAGGGAAGATGCTGTAAGGGGGGGGAGCGGATGAAGTATGGAAGGATAGTGCCCGGGAGGGAAGTCGTTGCTGCTTTATAAGGCTTCACTGGGAGAGACAATGGAGCAGAGACTACAAGGCGTGAAGGAGCCATGGGGCCATCTGGAGGAAGGTCTTCCAAGCGGATGACACAGCAGTGCTCTGGGAAAGGCCGCATGCTTGTAAGTTCAAAAACAGCCAGGAGGCCAGTGCGGCTCAAAGACATGAGAGAAAGACTCACAGGAGGTGAAGTCAGGGAGCTAAGAAGGGGCCTGATCAGGTGGGACCGCATTGCCTGCTGTAGGGTTTTGGGTTTTGGTCCAGGTGAGACTGGAAGCCATTGGGTGGTTTTAATGAGAGGAATGCCTTGATGTGGCTTCTCCAACAGTCATTTTGGCTGTTATTTCAGAATAGACCTTAGTGAGATATGTTAGTTATCTATTGCTTTGTTATAAATTGCCTCAAAATACCCACTTCTAACAACACATGTTTTTTATCACATAGTATCTCTGGGTCAGGAATTTGGGCATGACATAGCTGGGGCCTCTGCTTTAGGGCCTCACAATGCTGCAGTCAAGGTATTGGCTGGGGCCTCAATGATCTCAAGGAAGGCTAGGGCAGGATCTGCGTCTAAACTCGGTGGTTGAAACTTTTTGTAAGGTAGGAATAATTTTTGCTCTTTTCAGTATGAATGAATTAGACTGAATGAGAGTGATAAGTATATTACATACTTTACACCAATGACAATTTAAAATTGGTTAAATATAGCATCAGCACTAACTGTAAGAAGTAGCTAATACGTTTGTTTGCTGGAGTCTACATCTTAGAAAGCACTCAGCGTTTGGGGCAGGCGAATGAAGACATTCTGTAGGCCTCGAGGTAGTTCTTTTCATTTTTCTTGCCTTTGACGAACTGCAGGTAGATCATTGCTACTTGTTTTGTTCTAATCTGTACAGAGGCTAACCCCCCATATAACTGACACTAGCATCTATTGAGTGTTTCAAGTCATTTCTTTTCACCAACTAATTTTTAGGAATGGAAATGACTGAGATACTTTTGAAGTTGTTGTAATCTTTCTTAGGTTAATCTATCCAGTACTACTCTAAATATATATGTTCCCAGAAAGTGATTATAATAATGATATGTTTTTCAATTTGTTAATGGCAAAGAAATTTTCCTTAAGAAGTCTGATGTGCATTACTTTAAATATGGCCCCAAAAAGCGGTTGTGCAAAATGCATGTGTATTAATTAAGCAAGGAGTAGGAAGAAAATTTGCGGTATGTAAATTTCTGGACCAAATACATAAAGTATAATCAGTTTTTTCTTGCACAGTTTCTTTGACATTTGTAGTTGCCTCCCCAGTACCCATCTCTTCTCAACAGACCCTGACTTTGATTTGGGTTTTAGGTGGTTTTAGGAAAGATAATAACCGCATCCACTAGCTCTAGGAACAGAGCCCAGGACCTAAACAAAGCCAACTGGAAAAACATTCTCCTCAAGCTGAGATTGGCTCAGGAATTGGCATGTGACCACAGCTCGTAGCACCAGAGCGAGGAGACTCTGGGAAAGCCAAGTCTTTCTTTTGCTTTGGGTGGGATGACCCACTGATATGAGGTCTACAACCTCTGGAAGTCCTTTTCTTTGTGTCAATAAAGCCTTCTCGTGGATAAGAAGGTCACACAGAGCAAGAAAGGCCGAGAGAATCACAAGAAGACTGAGATATTACATTGTAATCAAACCGTGCCTAACGCCTGCCCCACTTCTTGGCCTGTCATCTAGGATCGTCGGTAGATTTTCTTTATTACTTTAGTTGCTTTGTGTTGAGAGTTTTCTTTTACTTGAAAAACATTTTGATAAATTCATATTAATGTGTGGCAGAGTGGATAAGATTCTTTGATTATGAGAAATATGTTTTGGTAATTATGCTTGAGTACAAATGTGTTTGATCCATAGCATTGAAAGATAAATAATAAAATTACATTAGAAAGTCTCAACTGCATAGACTACACAGTCAGGCCTGCTCCCCAGACTCTCGTTCATTGTCCATTATTCTTTGTTGGGAGAGACCACCCAGCTCAAGAAGAGGGGGTTTCAGAGTTGGCCTGATTTTATTGTGTAGGGTATGTGATAACCTGGATGCATCTACAGCCGTACCAGGAGCTCTAGTGAGCTGGGAAAGAGAGAGCTGAGCTGCCAAATGTCAGAGTAGCTGATTAAAGTAACAAGCCAAAAATAAAAGAGTTAAGTCTTTCATCATTTACTGAGATGGTGTAAAGAAGACGCTATAACTGGAGAAAATGCCACCTTCTCCTGTTTCATTTCTCCCCATGAAGTAGATCACTGCTCCAGGGTCAGGTGGCTCAGTGCAGACATTGGGGTCATCTCGCTGTTGAGGGGACCCCCAACAAAAGGCTCTGGCATCTTTATGGACCTCAAGCGGGGTGGGGAAGTATGGGGGGAGGGCTAGGAATGGTCAAGTACTAGATCCTGAGAGTGGGGTGACACTGTCTTCAAGATTTTCCCCTTGGCCTCATAAGAAGACCTTGGCAGAGGCGCCTGAGAGGGCCACGGCTGAGGCCTCAGATAAAGAATCGTAGTGTGTAGAGCTCAGGCTAGGGATGCAGATGGGCATAGGAACATGAACAGTGACGGGGCCTGTGTCCTCGACCGCATCTCTCTTCGGAGACTGCAAGGCCCTGGCTGTGTCCCAAGTCTGGCGTTGGGAGGGCAACTTTACCTGGGAGGCCGTCTTTAAGGGCCTTGTCTCCAAATACAGTCTCATTCTGAGGTGCTGGGGGTTAGGGCTTCAACATACAAATTTTGACAGGACACAGTTCAGCCCAACAGTATGATATAATTGTATAATATCTTACACAATTTCCAGTTTTTGAAAGTTTAATTGTATTTTATTTTGAAAAACTCTGCTTAGTATTTTGTTACATTCTTAATTGGCAAGTATGAATTTGTATGACTTTAAAATAATAGCTATTTGTTTATATACGGTGGCTTCAGAGTTCTGCATTTGGTCTATTTGTAATTAAATAAGAATAGGGCATATATATATATGTGTGTGTGTGTGTGTGTGTATATATATATATATATATTTTATACACACACACACACAATCTTTAAAGAACACATAGTGAAAAAAAGTATAGTGAAATGTGGGGATTTGTACACTTCCAAATGGGTGGAATTGCTTGGTAACATGGTATAAATCTATATTTAAATTTTGAGGAATGACAAACTGCACCATTTTGCATTCCCACCAGCAAGGTATGAGAGCTGCAATTTCTTTACATTATCCCCAACTTGTGTTACTGTCTTTCTTTTTTATTATGGCCACCCTAGTGGGTATGAGACGGTATCTCATGGTGGTTTTTGTTTGCATTTCCCTAGTGGCTAATGATGTTGGCCATCTTTTCATATGCTGATTGGCCACATGAATCTATTTGGAAAAATGCCTGTTCAGATCCTTTGCTCATTTTTAATTTAGGTTACTTATCTTTTATATAGTAAAAGTTATAAGAGCTCTTTATGAGATACTTTATAAGTCTTTTGTCAGATATATGGTTTGCAAATATTTTCTCTTATTTTATGTGTTGTCTTTTACTTTTTTGATATAATGTGTATAGCACAAAAGTTAAAAATTTTGATAAAGTCTATGTGATCAACTTAATGGGGCCATGGCGGGGGTGCCTAGATATTTGATCAGACATTACTCTGGTGTGTCTGTTTGGGTGTTTTTGGATGACATTAACGTTTGTATCGGTGGACTGAGTAAAGCAGATTGCTCTCCCTAATGTGGGTGGCCCTTGTCTAATCAGTTGAAAACATGGATAGAACATAAAGGCTGACCCTCCCTTGAGTTAGAGGAACTCCTTCTGCCTGATTGTTTGAGCTGGAACATTAGTCTTTTCTTGCCTTTGAACTTGAACAAAATAGCAACTCTTCTGGGGTCTCAAGCCTGCTGGCTATGGGACTGGAACTCACATCATTGGCTTTCCTGGGCTCTTCAGTTCACTGACTGTAGATCTTGGGACGTCTCAGTCTTCATAATTGTATTAGTCATTTCCTCTCTCTTTCTACATATGTCTTTCTATATATGTATAGAAATTGCTTTCTAGATATATATATACATCCTGTTTGATTTGTTTCTCTAGAGAACCCTGACTAATACCGTCTCATTTATTTATTTATTGCTTATAGTTTTGCTGTCATATCTCAGAAGGCTTTTCCTAGCCCAAGGTCATGAAGCTTTACTCCTATGTTATCTTCTAAGACTTCTATAGTATTAGCTCTTAAATTTAGAGTTACCATTTAGAGTGGAACATTTTGAGTTAATTTTTGTATATGCTATGAGGAATGGTTCCAACTTCATGCTTTTACATGTGTCTATCCAGTTGTATATAAGACTATTCTATTCACTGCCCATTGAATTGTCTCACCACACTGTTCAAATGTTATTGATATGTATGGGTGTTTATTTCTGGACTCTAATGTACGCCTATAACCTATATGTTCATTGTTACCATAACAAATTGTTTCGATCACTGTTGTTTTATAATAAGTTTTAAAAGCAGGAAGTGTGAGTATGATCATTCAGTCTTCCATCATTAAGTATGGTGTTAGCTGTGGCTTTATTGTAGGTGTCCTTTATTGAGTTGAGGCATTTTCCGTCTATTCTTAGTTTATTGATTATTTTCATCATGAGAAATTGTTGTTTTTTGTCATGGAGATGATCATGTGGTTTTTCTCCTTTATGCTATTGATATCATGTGTTACAATAACTGATTTTTTGGATGTTATATCAACCTTGCATTCTGGAAAAGTCTTATTTTAAAATGCTGACCTTTCTGACACAATGATGCTAAAGTTTATCAGTAATACCAATGACCATTTTAATGTAACAGTCAACTTCTGCTCTCATTTTGTTTTTTCATCCTTGGTAGCAATGAGTCTTCAACCCAAATGAAAACATGATCAGAATTTGAAACCCCGAAGTTAAAAATAAAATAACATGAAACTTAGCTACTGTATTAGTTTGCTATTGCTGCTGTAACAAAGGTACCACAAACTGAGTGGCTCAAACAACAGAAATGTATTGTCTCACTGTTCTGGAGGCTACAATTCTAAAATCAAGGTGGTTGGCAGGGTTTGGTTCTCCTGTGAACTTAGAGGAAGAATCAGCTCCACATTGGTACCCTAGCTTCTGGTGGCTCTCTGGAAATCTCTGGTGTGCTTCAGCTTATATATGCACCACCTTGACGTCACTTGGAATACTTAACTGTATGCATGTGTCTGTCTCCAAATGTCCCCTTTTTATAAGGAGACCAGTTACATTAGACTGGGGCCCACTCTAATGACTTCATTTAACTTGATCACCTCTGTAAAGACCCTACCTTCAGATCACAATCTGAGGTACAGGTTAGGACTTCAAGGTAGGACTGGGGATGGGAGACCATTGAACCCATAACAGCTACTTGTTTTCTAAAGCCTTCAGGTAGAGCCTTAAAATAGACTTTAAAGTAATAAACTTGAAAATGGCTTCTCCATAATTGCAGTATTCTTATTCATGAAATAAGGTTGAAATATAACTAATTCTCACTTATTTGACTTATCTTGTGTGATGCTAGAAAAATTCTAGATTAGACCTAACTCTCATATATTCCAAAACCCATTATTTTCTGCCATGGCCGGGGCAGAAATTTCTACAACAGTAAAGCCTTTAATTATGAAATTCTAGGATGTCAGGTGTAGTAGCTGTGACTTAATTAAGCAAGCTTTTTTGACATTAGGAAAGGAAAGGACAAACAGGACAAAAAGAAAGTGGAAAAGCAGAAGTTAAGGAGAAGTAATAATTGCAGCAGACAGAGGAGAGAAACAAGAGGAAGAGACAGTAATTCCGATAGATTAATTCTTCCCTGGTGATTTGACTGTCAGAGACAAATGATGTAGAATTGCCGTAGATTTTAAAATCAGATTCAAACAAAACTCTAATATGTCTGTGTTCTGCATGGATAAGGCTTTTAAGATGATATATATGTTTTTTTCTTTTTTAGCTTTTAGGTTGTTACCAGAAAAGAGTCAAATCCTTCGCATCTGTTTCCAAGATGGACATATTTAACTACTCTGACATTAACCTAAATGTTTTACCTTCTTCCCCCTTTAAGCAAGTTGTATTCGAGCTTTCCTCAAGTAGATATCTAAGTTTATCAATAAAAACATAACCTAAGTAAACACCAAATAATTATTAAGTCAATTTGGTTGGAAATTGGAAAAGTAGGGCAGTAAGTTAATATTCTAATTATGGACAATTACGAGAGAACTCCATTGTTCCAGTCATGTGTATGTAAACTAATTATGTGAGCTAATCTGCTAAATAAGATGAATTGTCATTTGCAGAACATTAATTTAAATGATCGTCCAAAGCATGACATTCTACAAAGAGTCGACTTCTTTATATAAGTCTTTTAAGATGAAAATGTGTTAGACTATGTAAATTTACTTAATTTTAGAATCGTAGCTACTAGCTACTGGAAATGACTTTGAAATAATATATTCCCATACTTTACTTTTAATACATGCATTGAGTTGGGTTTTTTTCTTGTCATTTTTGGGCAGTTGGCATTACTGTTCATAATAGGAAAGCATACATTTATTTAAAAGAATGTCTCTATTGAAAATGACATATTCAGAGTTCACCAAGCTCAAGGTGCTAAGCTCAGCCTGGAAGGCATGCATATTTTGGGAATGTATAAATGAGTAATTTGCAAAACAATGGGTAAAGCTAAGATATGTATAATACATACTTTAAAAAATGTATAAACAATTAAGGTTGTCCCTTAAAATATCCCTCATACCTCACAGATTTTTAGAAAATAAAATTTGAAGCTTTAGGGCAGTAACTCAGGGTAATAATAGGTTCAGCACCTTACTGAAATTTTTTAAGCCTACAATGTGACTCAGATTTTCATGCAATAAATCTTGTAGACCATTAAATTATTTTTCCCCTTCTCATAGGCATGTAAGAGTGTCCAGGTAGAAACTGCTTCTTGTTGGAAGATGAAGGATGAAGGAAGACATAGAGTGCTAGGTATGTATTAGCTAATTATTTTCCATCTTCACAAAAACATAACTATGTACATAGAGCAGGATGCTTTTCTAGGTCATAGGTTCTGAAGGATTCCCAATTCGCTTTAAATTATTAGTGCATGTATAGTATGCTCATGATCTTACCCTTTATATAACTGAAATTTACTCTAACATTTACATCTGAATAAATGTATGGTGTTCAGGTGTTTGTTTTTCACTGATTTGTGCGTTTGTGTTAGCTAACTGATTTACTCTGGTATCAGGAAACCAGCTTTCTGAGGTGAGTTTTCCATCTGAAGATTTAGGGACTGTTTGTTATGGACTGAGTTGTGTTCCTAAATTCATAACCCCCAGTGTGACTGCATTTGGAGATAGTACCTTTAAAGAGATGATATGGGTAAAATGAGATTATAAAAGCGGGGCCCTGATCCAATATAACTGTTCTCATAAAGAGAAAGAGACACCAGTTACACATATGCACAGAGCAGAAGCTATATGAGGACATGGTCAGAAGATGATTATTTGCAAGCTAAGGAGAGGCCTCAGAAGAAACCAAACCTGCAGACACTTTGATCTTGAACTCCTAGCCTCCTCCAGAATTGCGAGAAGGCACCCTGTTGTTGAAGGCACCCTCAGTATTCCGTTATGGCAGCCTTAGCAAACTAATACAGATACTTTTCAGAAAGTGACTATAATGTCGTGGTTAGAGACATAGGCTCTAGAGGACTTACTGCCTGGGTGAAAAGCCCACTTCGCTTCTTAGCTGTGTGGACTCATCCGTGCCTAACCTGTCTGCTCTTCCTTCATGTGCTGGAAGGGGAGTGCAATGGTAGTGTCTGTCTCGTGTGGAGCTGTACAAGGATGTGTGTGTGTGCGTGTGTATGAAAATATTTCCTGGCACATAGTAAGCCCCATGCAAGTGTTCGCTCTTTTATTTCTTCTTTTTCTCCTATTCTTCCCACTCTTTCACTTTTGTAAGGAACAGAAAAGTACACAAATAAGCTCAAGTAAAACTGGGAGTTATTGTGAAAGCACAGATGTCATGGATTTAAAAAATTCGATCAGTATCCAGGGAGAGACTCTAAGGAAAATCGCCGTTCGCCATAGGTCTTGCTCAATCTATAAATCAACCTAGAATTTTCCTATTAGAGCTTTAAAAAAGGCACTGAAAGGCCAAAACAAAGCCCAGCTCTCGTTAAAGAAGACAGCCAAGTTCATACACTCAAAAACATAACATTCAAGAGGTCCAGTACACTATTAAAAATTACTAGACATTCCAGGAAGCAAGAAAATGTAATTCATAAAGAAGTTAAAAAATCCCTCGATAGCAACAAACACAGATATGACAGAGATGATTGAACTAACAGACATTAATATTGGTCTTGCTCAGATTAAGATTAAGATTACTTGAAGTTAGGTTGTATTAGAGACTATTATTCTAAACTCTATAGCAACCATTAAAAAATCAAAGAGATATTAGTGGAGATAAATGGAATAGTAAAATACAATTAATTTCAAATGAAGTAAGAAAAAAATAGAATAAAATTAGTAAAAACAGATGAACAAAAGAAAAAAAAAAACCCAAATAACAAAGATGCACATACCAGCCAAACCACATCAATACCTACATTAAGTATAAGTGTTCATTACATCTCAATGAAAAGATATTGTCAGACTAGATAAAAATTATATGATGTCTATAAGAAGCTCAGTTTACATGTAAAGATACAGATAAATTTAAAGGAAAAAGATTAAAAAAGATATGCCAGGCAAAACTAAGATTAGTAAGAAGCAGCAGCTATGTTAATATCACATAAAATAGACTTCAAAACAAGTAATATTATCAGGTATTATCAGGGATAAAGAGTTAGGTTTTATAATGATAATAAAAGTATTCTTACATCAAAACGACATAAAATCCTCAATAAGTATATATCAATAACAGAGTGTTAAAGTACGTGCAGCAAAAACTGTCAGAAATGACAGGAAAAATAGACAAATTCACAGTTATATTTGGAGGTTTCAGCTCTCTGCTCCCACTAACTGGCAGAGCAAGTAGAAAGTTGGTAAGGATACAGAAGAGAAACTATCACCCACTGTTACCCACATTAACCTAATGAGCATTTATGGAAGATGATATCCAAAAAAAAAAAAACCACATTATTTTTAAGTGCACGCAAACATTCTCGAAAATGGATTACAAGTGTCGATGTATTTTAATGAATTCAAACCATACACTGAAGTATAAGTCAAAATATATATTTAGCCTGTGGCCTGGTTTTTGGCACATAGCTCCTAAAACCTTTGGAATCTCAGAGCATTAGAAGAGTCCTTTTGTGCATTCATGAGATGTCTGCTGGCGGGGGCTCCTAGATAGCTTCAGGGTGGGTGCCAGTCACCAGAAAGACCAAGGCATGGCTGGACAGAACGTTCATCTCTGCTCCCCAAACCTCTGGGAAGGGGACGGGGTGGGAGATCGAGTTCCTCAGTTAGTGATTATATCAACCATGTCGACATAAGGAAACCTCCATTAAAATGAACAACCCGAAATGTTGGGGTTGAGACCTTCTGTGTTCCTGAGCACACGGAGGTACCAGGAGGGTGGTGCCCCCAGAGGGGCATGTAAGCTCTGCACCCCTTCTGCCCAAACCTAGCTCCATGCATTTTTTCCGTTTGGCTGTTTCTGAGGTGTATTCTTTATAATAATCTGGTAATAGTAAGTAAATTGTTTCTCTGAGTTTTCTGAGAAATTATAGCAAAGTGTTGAGCCTGAGGAGGGGGTGCGGCAACCTCTGACGCAGAGCAGGTCAGTGAGAAGTCCAGGGGCATTTGTGACTGGCATCTGAAGTGGCAGAGGCCATGCGGGACGCAGCCCTTCGCCTGCGGGGGCTGCACTAACTCTGGATAGTCAGTGTCAGAACTGAACCGAATGGTAGGACCTCCAGTGGGTATCTGAAGAGTCGGAGAGCTGGTTGGTCTGGGGGGAAACCCACAGACATTTGGTGTCGGAAGCGTGAGTAACAGTTCATGCGTAATATTTTCTCTGACCGCAACAAAATTAAATTGGAAGCCAATTATAGAAGATATCTGGAAAATCCCCAAGTATGTGGAAATTCAACCTATGAGTCAAAGAGTAAATTATAGAGAAATTAGAAAATATATTGAATGGAATGAAAAAGGAAATAAAAGGATACCAAAATTTGTGGGATTATAGGTAACTCAGCATTCACAATGTCTTGTCTAGTTACTAGGAAAACAGAAAGTTTTAAAATCATCAGTTTAAGCTTTTACCATAATAACCTAGAGAAAAAAAGAACAAATTAAATCAAAAGTAATGAGAAAAAAAATACTAAAGAATAAAAATCAATGAAAAAATTAAAAAACCCAATGAAGCCAAAAGTTGGTTATTTGGGGGGAAAAAAAACAAAACCGTGATAACACTGATATACTTCTAGCTAGACTGGTTAAGAAAAAAGAGAAACAATCCAAAACATCATTATAAGGATACAGACATTGAAACAATAATAAAGGAATATTATGACTAACTTTATGCCAATAGACTAAACAACCATGACAAATGGACAGATTCCTTGAATACATATTACCAAAACCGATTCAAAAAGAACAGAACATTTACTTGAATTGAATTTATAATTAAATATCTTTATATGATTATATGATTTAGTATCATATCCTATCATCACACAATACCTTGTAATTAACTACCTCTCCAAAAATGAATCAATCCCCAGACTCCGATTTCTTCACCGGTAGATTCCATCAGACGTTTCAGAAGTAAGCAGTTTCAGCCTTGCACGGAAACCTTTGATGAGAGAGGGCGGGGGAGCACTTCTCAGCTCTCGTTTTGGGTTCAGCAACCCCATGATACCAAAACCACACAAAGTAGTCACAGGAAAGAAGAAAACTGCATTCCAGCCTCTATCATGAGCAAAGACAGAATTTTTTTTAAATATTAGTAAATTGAATCTAGGAATATATAAAAGTATTACATAACATGACCCAAAAATGCCTGGTTGATTTAATATTTTAAAAAGAAATCAATATATCATATTAACAAAATTAAAGAAAAATACTGCAGAGTCATGTTATTAGATGTAGAAAAAAAATTATGAAATACCATTTTATGATAAAAATAACTCAGCAAATTTGAAATGGAAGTGACGTTCCTCAGCCTGATAGAAGACATCTACAACAAAACCTACTGACATACTGACATCATTAATGGTAAAAAACAAACAAACAACAAAAACAAAAAAACAAACATAAAAAACATATACACTATATCTTAAGATTGGGAATAACATAAGAATATACACTTACCATTTCAATTCAACATGGTACTGGAAGTATTAGTTTATGAAATAAGGAAAGAAAAATAAATTAAAAGCACATAAATTAGAAGAGAAATATGAGTCTCATGTCATTATCTTGAGATTATGATTAAATGGTAACTTGTAGATACAAAGTCCTAAGAAATCTACCAGAAAGCTTCTAGAGCTAATAAGTGATTTTAGTAAATTCTCATGATACAATTTAATTTACAAAAACCAGTTTTATCTTTATATGAGTAATAGAAGGAGACGACTTATGGTGGTGAATACACATACAATATACAGATAATGTATTATAGAATCGTACACCTGAAACCTATATAATTTTATTAACCAGTGTCACCCTAATAAATTCAGTAAATAAAAAAACCCTTATGTTGAAACAAAAATATAAATTGAATTGTTCAAATGCTTTAAAAAAAGAACAATTGGAAATTGAAATAAAAATGCCATTTATAAAGCATCTAAAATCATGTCAGTCTTGGGGATATTCTTAACAAGTGAGTTTACTTACTTGGTAGGATTTAAGGTCAAGATACAAAAACAAATTATATTTTTAAATACTAGAAATGAATAATTGAAATAGAACATTTTAAATCACTACTTTAAAAAGTATCCTAAAATATGAAACATTCAGACATAAATTTAGTAAAATACCTGAAAAACCTGTATAATAGAAGAGTGTTGCTGAGGGAAATTATTCAAGACCGAAGTAAAGAGGGAGACGGGCCATATTCATGAGTTGGAAGGAATGTTGCTGGGATGACAGTTCTTTGTGATGATATTTCTTTCCAAATTGACCTCTAGTTTTGGTGCAGTCACAATTGAAATTCCAGACAACTTATTTTTTGTACAATAGGGCAAGTTGATACTAAAGAGTATATAGAAAAGAAAAAGTTAGAATAGCTCTCTCCCAAAAAAATCTTTAAGGAGAAAAATAATGCAAGACATCTATTATCTGATGTGACTATTTACTATAATGCTAGAGTAATCAAGGTAGTGTGGTATTGACATTAAGATGGAAAAATAGATTAATAGAATAGAATAGACAGAAATATGCCCATATCTATATATGGTCAATTAACTTTCAACAATTTGCAGGTAATCAAGGGGAAAGAATAGTCTTTCCAATAAATGGTGCTAGAATAACTGGATATCCACAGGGAAGAAATAAAACCCTAATTTATCTCATACTCTACATAAAAATTTACTAGAAATAAAATAAAATATAAATAAATTTATATAAATATAAATGAAACATTAAATATACAGCTATAAAAGTAAAATTACAAGAGAAACTCTTTTTGGTCTTGAGATAGACAAATTTTTTTTTAGGTAGGTAGTACACAAAAATCATGAAGTATAGAAGAAAAAATATCTCATAAATTGAGCTTCATAAAAATTTTAACTTTTTTGCTCTTGGAAAAACACTGTTAAGAAAATAAAAAAGCAAGCCATGAACTGGGAGAGAAAATATTCCATATATATATATATATATATATATATATATATGTGTATGTATGTATACACACACACGCACACACACACGGGTGGGCAAAAGTAGGGTTACAATTCATATGGAAAATAGTACAATAATTAATAAACAACACTAGAATAAACTCTCTCATACTCACAACTGTGAACCTACTTTTTCCCACCCCTGTATATTCGGTATCCAGAATATATAAAGAACGCATATAAATCAATAATAAGTAGATGAAAGTTAAAAGATGTCCACTGAACAGTGGGGGAAATTTTTGAACAAACACTTTGTAAAAGAAGATAGGCCAAAGTCAGTAAGTCCATGAAAAGATCCTCAACATTGTTAGTTACCAGGGAAATGCTAATTAAAACCACAATGAGAGACCACTCAGTATACATTCACCAGAGCGGCTGAAATTAAATAGACTAACAATAGTGTGAGCAAGAATGTGGAACAGCTGTTCCTTTCATACATTGCCAGAGAGAATGTAAAATGATACAGTATGAGAAACTGCCAAATTTTTCGGAAGTTATGTATATATTTACTGTATGATCCAGTGATTTCACTGCTGGGATGTGGGGCTGAAAGTTCTAAGCTTTTGTTGTTGTTTTTTTTCTTTTTTTTAAATAAATATATCTTTATTGATTTCAGAGAGAGGAAGAAAGAAGGAGAGAGAGAGAGAAACATCAGTGATGAGAGAATCATTGATCGGCTGCCTCCTGCACGCCCCCAACTAAGGGTCGAGCCCACAACCCCGGCATGTGCCCTGATCAGGAATCGAACCAAGATCTCCTGGATCCTAGGCTGATGCTCAGCCGCTGAGCCACACCCAGCCAGGCTGAAAGTTCCAAGCTTTGAACCAAGGTTTGTTCTTTCCGGCCACTAGTTACTCATGCTGAAGCCATCTAGGGCCCCACCAAGAGTTGTCTCATTACAGCAAATGACTTATGTCACTGCTCTCACTAGTAGAATTCCAACAGTTTTAGGAGCTCTGTACCAGGAAGGGGTGATGAAGACCAAATACATATTTCTTACTATATCACAATATCATACTGGGTGCTCATTATGTGAACGTCTGCAATATTTGTAAGGAAGACATATTTCATAATGAAATATAGAAATTCAAAAAAGCAGGAATTGTTTTAATTCACCAAATACGGCAATAAATCCATTTGGCGTGAGTAAAAAAATGTGACCCCAGAAGCCTGTTTCCTGAAAGAGGGCAAGGAGTGGTGGCGAACTGCAGCTGGTGGGAGCACTGTAGAGTTTATTGTTTTTAGATGTATTCTCCAGCCAACAGCACATAATCTCACTAGATTACTGGACAATTAAAGATTTCCAGGTTCCTTTATCTCATTGTTCCACAGTCTTAAATTCTTTTCAAATCTATTAGTCACTTTTTATAATCTCTTGTCCTTGGCCCATATATGTGATTCTCTTTTTTCTGTGAGCGTATGAAAGATTCTCACTTTATATTTTCTATCTTATAATTCATTTTTGCGAAGTCTTTAGGAGCTTAATTGTGCTGTTGTTCTACTGATTGTTGTTTGTGGTTTGTTGTGAAGTTTCTAATAGTGAACTCGTGTATGGAAGCCTTTACCTAGTGTTGTACTCATGAACTGGCTCCTTTAAAAAAAAGTCTCCAATTTGTGGTGATTTCCAATTTCTGTGGTGTAAATATTCCCACCATAGCCAATATAAACTGCCAAATTTGTGTTGCTGAATGTGGAGTTGGGAAGAGATGAGTGGAAGTCGGCACCTTCTCTTCTCTGTAGAAATTCTCCTAAATCACTACCAAGCGTCCACTCTTTAGAGGGCATTTGCCTTTGCTTTTGTTAGGTACCCAGAACTGTTCCCATTTTCAGACCAATTTAAATTAATTTCTTAGCTTTTTTGGAGCATGCAGATAGTTTTGAATTGGAACCTGAAATCCATTTGGAGACTACTTCTGCTAACAGATACTCAGAAGAAATATTTTAGTTTTTCCGCTTGTTCAAGGCCAAAAATAGTTTCCCAGTTATAAACCTTTGCAGGGCTATTTTTCTCTTTACTCTTTCACTCAGGGCACAGTCCTTTAGATTCTGGGCTCTATTCAGCATCTTCATTCCAATTCCCTATTTTGTGGAGGCCCAAGTCATTCTATCAACCATTAAAACCCCAGAATCTTGCTTTTCCGAGCCAAGGGCTTTGGGCAGCTGCCAGCTTTAGCCTTGCTTTCTAGTCCAGATTTATCCTGGGCTCCTTTACTTCTGAATACTTTCTTATCCCTTGTGAGCTTAGCTATGCATTTAAAATATATTTTTAAATGTTTTATCCAGTTTAGTTTCCTGCAATGGGAGGTATTTCAGAATATGTAGGCTACAGTATTGCTGAAGTAGAGCTCCCATTTTAAATACTTAAAATGTGACAAATATTGCAAATTCTGTGGTTTGTAAAAACAATTTATTATGTTTGTGATCTGTGGGTCAGGACTTTGGAAAGGGCTCAGCTGAGTGATTCTTCTACTCTGTATGGTACCAACTGGGTTCATTTGGTGGTTTTTTTGCTGGAGGCTAGCCTAGTCTGGAGAGTCCACAGAGGGTTTCACTTGCATGTCTGGTGCCTTGTTGGGGACAGCTTCTGGCCTGGGCTCAGGTGGTTTGTTCTTTCCATATAATCTTAGGGTTTACTTTCATAATCCTTCTAGAAGAGTCATCAGACTCCTTACATGGTAGCTCAGGGTTCCAAGGGCCAGTTTTCCAAGAGGCTAGGAAGCAGAACATGCCAACCCCTAGTTCTGGAAATCAGCACTTCTGGCATATTCTGGCATATTCTGTTGGCCAAACGGCTCTCAAGCCCAGCCAGATTCCAAAGGAGAGGGCCCTGCCGTCTATGGGAGGGTGTCAGAGACTTACCGACCTGATTTAATCTACTGCATTACTAGACTAGACCTTTAAGCCTTTCTTGATTTATTCCACCAAGTCTACTTATTTTTGTGGATGCAGAAACAGAAGTTAGGTTAAATTGTCATGTTAGGGGTCTCAGGGAGCTGATGTTCTCAGTCACCAATTTTCATTGTCATGTCAACTTTATTGCTCCTTTTGCTTGGATCGCATTTTCACTTTGTGAAATGGTTCACCTGAAATTAATATGGAAACGATAGGCCATAGAGGTTTTCTAAACAATTGACATTATATCACCCAGATAAAGCCAATTAAAAGGAGTGATTGTTTTAATCAGCATGAAGTTTTAAAATATTATTTAGTTTTGTTAGTTTTGGTAGTTATAAAAGGAGACCATTTTGTGACAAATATCTGTAGTTGATATTTAATTTTCATTAAATTGAAAAAATTTTGAATGCTATCTAAGGAATAGTCCAGTAAATATTTCAGGAAAGTAAGTTATACTTTAATCAAAGAAATATAAAAAGGGTACTTCAGGAATTTTAACTTATCCTACTGTCATATTATTAGAATGATATTTGGATACAGTGTTTTTCACTTAAATAATCATTTACTTAAAAATTAAGAAAAGTTTCATAGCAGTTCTGATTTCACTAGTTGTTCAGATGTGACGGACCGTGGCTGAGATTGTTAGGGTACCCCCAAAAGTGCTCTCCTCTACATCCATAGTAGAATGGCATGAATTTGTATTAATCTTTGTGATAGTATAGCATTCCTATTTAAACTATTTCTTTTTTTTTATACATTCATCCATCAATGGACATTTAGATTGTTTCCATATCTTGGCTATAATGAACAATGTGGCAATGAACATGGGAGTGAAGGTGTTTAAATCTACCTATCTACACACAGGAACATTATTCAGCCTTGAAAAAGAAAGCAATCCTGCCATTTGCATCAACATGATGAACCTAGATGGCATTATATTAAGTAATGTAAGTCAAATACAGAAAGACAAATATTGCCTTGATCTCACTTATATGTGGCATTTAAAATAGTTTCGTAGAAGCAGAGAGTAGCATGGTGGTGACTAGGGGTGTGGTGGAGAGGGAGATGGGAAGATATTGGTCAATGGGTATAAAGTTTCGGTTATGCAGGATGAATAATTCTGGAGGTCTGACGTCCAGCATGGTGACTATGGATAGCAGTTCTGTGCCATGTACTTGAAATTTGCTAAGAGGATGGATCTTTAAGCCTACTCACCACAAAACAAAGAGAATAAAGAAAAGGGTAGCTGTGAGGTGATGAATTTGTTAATCAGCTTGATTATAGTGATTATTTTACAATGTGTACCTATGTCCAAACATTAAATTTATATCTTAATTACCTTTAATTTTTACTTGTCAAGTTTACCTCTATAAAACTGAAAAAAATGAATTCAGGCCATTCTGTGGGGGAAACATGTCATGTTCAGCCCTGTTCAGTGACAGGGCCCAGGAGCAAGTTCACTCTGCGATGCACTCTGGTGCCCAGGAGCACAGGACCTCTCGGGGAAATCGTTGATTCTTTGCCTGGGTGGGAAGGGCCAGTGTGAGAGTGGAGTATGTAGTTGTGCCAGAAAGCTGGGAAGCTTTCGAAGATTAATGGTGTCATGTCAGAAGACCACGGGAACCAATTTAATGTGTACTTGAGACAATTTGAGCCCCCAAAGGAGGCTAATGGCTGGTCAGCTGGCACATTTTAGATCTGAAAAATAGTTACTCTGTCGTTTGGTATGAAAGAGGAGAGCTAACCTAAAGATTGAGTCTTAATCATGGGGGTGGTCTTGACTAATTTATTGTGTTGTTAAAGAAGATAGGAACAAAAAAGGCAACCACTTCGGGTAAATGTATTTTCTGACTCAAAGGGAATCTGAGCAGAATCATACTGCAAGTTCTGACCTTAAATCAAACATGAAATATCCAAATTAGACTGTATGTGTACATATATATTAGTAATGTATGATATAGTATAGTGATGTGATCTATAACTAACATATGTATATTAGTATTTTAAAGAGTTTCATGGATCTAAGAATTAGAAAAAAAATAGATGAGAGAATTTAAAGTTCTGCCTCTCAGGATCCCATCAACTATGAAGGTCTTTGCAGTTAGAAGGGGAAAGACATTTATATAACTCGAAGTTCACCAACGTGAGGGAAAGGACTATTGCTAGAGTAAACTGAAAAAGTAGATCTTATAGAGAGCTTGGACCCATGGAAGTCAGCTAACCTGCCCTCCTAGAGACATGAAAACACTGATGTAACAAGCAAGCGTTGGGACCAGCAGGTCACATCAGAGTAACAGACAACATTCTTATGGCATGAGTCTTTTTCAGTAATGTTTGTCTAGGAAAGTGATAGCTGGGATTTTGTTGTTGTTTTATTTATTTTTTAACAAATTAGAGTATTTTCAACTTGAGATTGAGAATTAAGTACAAATATGTTTAAGAAAATCAGGCCCCCCCGGCTGGGCATGTCTCAGTGGTTGAGCATCTACCTAGGATGTAGGAGATCGGGGTTCAATTCCCGGTCAGAGCACATGCCCAGTTGGAGGCTCGATCCCCAGTGCAGGGTGTGCAGGAGGCAGCTGATCAATGACTCTCTCATAATTGATGTTTCTCTCTCTCTCTCCCTCTCCCTTCCTCTCTCTGAAATCAATAAAGATATACTTAAAAGAAAAAGAAAATCAGACCCTTGGAATTAGTATTTTTATGTTAAGACAGAAGGTGTGCCTATCTGGTATTTTATATGCTAGAATAATCAAAGGGAGAATTTGGTCTAATGGAGTCACAGGCTTTTAATTAACTTGAACGGCTATATAAATAGTATATTTAGGTGTACGGTTTTAAGAAATAATCATATGCAGTTATATCTCATCTAAGATATTAGGTTTCTATTATTTATAAGCTTTAATTTATAAGAATTTTTTAATACCCAGGAATGTTCTGTTCCTTGAATTAGCCAATTGTGTAAGGGAAAAACTCGAGGTGATTCAGCTGCAAATGTTCTCTCACCACAGAGTATCATCCCTTCACATTGTCACTGTAGTCTTTAAAAAAAAATGTCTGACACTTAAAAAAAAAAAGTATTTATTGATTTCAGAGAGAGGAAGGGAGAGGGAGAGAAACATCCATGACGAGAGAGTCATTGATCGGCTGCCTCCCGCACCCCCCCCCCAACTGGGGATCCAGCCCGTAACCTGGGCATGTGCCCTGACCGGGAATCGAACTGCGATCTCCTGGATCCTAGGTCGATGCTCAACCGCTGAGCCACACTGGCCAGGCTGTTCCCTGGCACTTAGTTGCTTAGCCTCCTGTCCTGCAAATTGGAGCCCCAGTTGTTAAAAGGCTGCCTACATCCAGGTTACTTCCTCTGCCCAGCTCACACACTTTAGCTGTACCCAGGTGAGCCTCCAATGGCCCGGCTGCTTGTCCTAGTCCAGGTTTCCCAGTAAGCCACACACTTGGAGATAACAGAATAAGAGTAACAACACCCAGTTTATTTTCCCAAGGAATAGTGCCCCACTGTGCACGCTGCTCCATTTTTCCCACTTATATTACTTGTAAAGCAGGGAAGCCCGAACAAGTGCAGCAAAGGGTTCCATTGGGTAAGTGGGGGTCCCTTGCTCACTTAGAAAGTAACTGTGAATTTTCTATCCAGGGGGTTATGTCCGCGTTGCTGTTCTATACCTGCTCTTTAGACAGGCCAAAACCTTCCATTAGTATCAACAACTTGCTCTAGGAAGAGGTTTATAGCTGGGGATCGTGCACTTAGATCAGGGTTCTCATATTATGGGACGCGATTTCCATACACATGTGAGATCCTAACTATCAAAATCAACCTCCCCCCCGCCCCCAAAGTAGAGAAGGAAAAGTATGATGTTCAGGGAGGACTGAGTAACTTCTTGGTGAATGAAACTGTCAGTGGCCTGTGACCTTCTAATGATCACGGCGGACATGTGAGCTGTAATTCTGCGCTCTGGGGAACTCCGGGCACTGAAATCATGAACGACACACAGAGGTTCCAGCTTGTGTTCTGTTTTGCTCCCAAGCGGAGAACATGAAAGTGTCCTTTACCAAGACTTCTCTCTGACTGTAATCTTTTTCTGCATATATATATATATATTACCAGGCCAATGTATTCCATATCAACACGTTCTTTTCAGTTAGAGGATGGATCTCTGTAAAGAAACTGTGGACTAAGTTTACCTTGCACCTCAATGGACTGTGCCCTATGAAATTCTCTTTGACCACCCCTTTGGCTGAACTGTGCTTGAGATCACCCTGGGGAATCCACTCATCTCATTGTAAATTTCCCTACAATAGACCTGTGCCCTCCAGGTCTTAACTATGTCAAAATCACCAAAATACAAACAAGGTGGATTTCTTTAAATTACAGATAACCCTTAAGATTTGGAAATCCCCAAAAGAACTGCTAATTTTCACCATTTTGTGGCAGCTTCAGACTTAAAATAGGAAAAGGCAATTTTCTTGGGGCATTCTACACTGGCCAAGGGGAGACCACAACAAGACTCAAAGATCTGGGAAATAACAGACCAGTAACCTCAGGACACTGTGGCAAACTCGAAAACCACTTGGCTATTTTCTGCCTGCCAGGAAGATCTGCCTTCCTTGACTCTCACTATACTCTCTACCCTCAAGGGTCATTTAAAGAAATAATGAACAGCTTTAGACAAACAATGAACAGATAATTATACCTTTGGAAAGGCAGATTTATAGCTTGATAAATGTCCAAGTAAAAATTGGTCGATTTGTTTATCCAGAAAGGGGCATATGCGTGTGGAACTCACCCCTCTTCAATCAACAGAAATACTTGCCACACGTTCTAAGGTTAAAACAAAATCTCAATAATCAGTGAAATCCTTGATTTTATACAACTCTGCATGCATACCATAATCCTTTAGGGAGTCTAAATATTTTGCCAGATAAATGCTGTGTATATTATTAATAACACATTCCAGTAGCTTTTTACATGACTTTTCAAAGTGCATCTTTCCCTCCCCTGCTGAACATCAAAGTGCCTCATCTTCCCTGTCTGATTGGCCAGAGGCCCTTTCCTTCCCGCAGACCACAGGCAGTCTTGGAGGGGGCCTTATGTGTGTTTAGGCAGAAATGAAAGCCTTCTGTTTTCCTTGTTGAGACACTGGCATGCGGTGGACTCCAGCCACAGTGTGGCGAGGCCTCTCCTTCCTTCCAACAATGCGATGCTTATAAGTAGCCGTGCCTTGAATTAAAATTCTGAGTCTGTGGTTTTCTTTTTTATAGCTTTTGCCCCCAACAATAATTAATATCCTTTTTTTCATCTCCCATGTATTGCTGTCATACACCCCATCTGCTTGTACACCTCACTTCTCAAATTCTCCCCTCCCCAACTTCTTTAACTGGCTCGTATGACTTTCATCTCCTTCCTCATTTCCCTCCTGGCCATTGGTTATATAAATCCCCCCAAAGTCCTTTTTCTCCATCTCACACCATTTCAGCCCTTTCTGCCCATTCTCTGGTTGGTTTTAAACCCCCACGTGGGGTTTTTTAGACCACCCAGTGTCAACTAGCTCAGATTGCAGACCAGTGTAAGAACTGGTTATGGTTAAAATTTCTTACGAGGGTTTTTCCCCTTTGCTAATGGGACTGACTTCAAACAGGCATTTTTCCTATAGACCTCTGAGGGTGTGGAATAAAAGTTTTATTTCTAGTTCACCCTTATTTTGAGATTGAGGCGCTTTGGGGTCTCAGCTGTTTGGGTGGCCCTGAGCATAGTTTCCTATACTTTTAAGACTGTGACACACCAAGGATTAATTTCGTAGGACTCAGTGAATGCTCTCACATTGAAGGGTAGCTTCAATGTTCCATTGTCTCTGGGTGCTCACCTCCCTTCAGTCTCTGGTCAGAGTAAGTTTACTTTTCATTGAGCCCTTTGATGCTTGGAAGATGGCTTTTAAAAATCTGTTCTGTGGAATTTTTAGTTGGTTTCGGTGGAATAAGTCAGTGTATGAATCCAGGCTGCCATGTTGCCAGAAACAGTTCATTACCAGGCATTTCTCAGGGTGAACCAGGTGCCTTTCTTATAATAAACCAACCTTGGTCATCGTGAATTTTTAAATTGATTCCTTCGTTTGATTTGCCAACCCTTTTTTTTTTTGGGAGGGGGTTACATATGTGTTCATATGTGAGATAATGGACTTATATTGTCCTTGTCTACCATTTGTGTGAAGGTTATATTAGCTTCACAAAATGACTTGGAATTTTTCCTACTTTTTCTGTTCTTTCATAGAATTTGTGTAAGATTGAAATGAAACTTGATAGATCATAACTGTAAAACTGACGTGGTGCTTCTATGTAGAAAGATTTAAAGTGAGTGATTTTATTTATTGGTTTTAGGATCATTTGGGATTTCTATTTCTATTTTAGTCAGCTCTAGTAATTTAGTATTTTCTACAAGATTCTTCTCTCACTTAAGTATTACAAGTTATTGAAAAACAAGAGTTTTTAAAACCTCATGTTGTTTTTATCCATAATGCATCTGTAGTTGTGTTCCCTTTTAAGTTCCTAATGTTGCTCCTTTTGGCTTTTGCCTGATCAGCCTTTCCATACCTCATATAAGTGCAATCATACAGTCTTGTGACTCACTTATTTCACTTAGCATATTGTCCTCAAGCTTCCTCCATATTGTAGCATGTAGCAGGGCTTTCATTTTTAAGGCTGAATAATATTCCATTATCTATCTATATCTATATATCTATATCTATCTATATCTATCTATATCTATCTATCTCTATCTCTATCTCTATCTCTATCTATATATCTATCTATATCATATATATATATGTATATATATATATATTATCTCTTTGAGACCTTGCTTTTGATTTTTTTTTGTATATACCAGAAGGGGATTGTTGGATCATATAGCAATTATATTTTTAGTTTTTTGAGGATGCTCCATGCTGTTTTCATAGTAGCTTCACCATTTTACATCCCTAACAGGGCACAGTGGTTTCAATTTCTCTGTATCATTATCAAACTTTTTTTTTTTCTGTTTTTGTTTTCTTAGTACTGTAAGAGGCAGGAAAAACAGTACCGTAAGAGACTGTTTTCTAAACCCACCCTAATGGGTTTGGGGTGATACCTCACTGTGGTTTGGATTTGCCCACAAGAGACATTTTGTGTGTGATTTCAAAGGTAGAAGTAAAGTGGTGATAATAACCTTTATATACTCTGAAGGCCAGTGCCGGTAAGGTTGCCAATAAAACAGATGAACAAAAATAATTTTTTAGTATAAGTATGTCCCATTACTGCATGGGACACATTTGTGTTAAAAAGTGTTTGTGTGAAAATTTGTCACAGTTTTATATGGGAAATTTTACTCATTTAAATTTAAATGTACCTGGGTTTTTGTATTTTTATTTGTTCAATCTGGCAACACGGAGTGCAGGGCCCCCAGCACTGCTGTGGCTCCTGCACACTGCTGAGGATAGGTGGGTTCTCGCTCCAGCATGGCTGTCAGCCAGATCTGCAGCACCTCCAGCAACTGCTGTGTCTCCTCCCTCAGTTTTATTGACTATAGATGTATATTAGCTTAAGTGTCCATCTGTGGATGGATGGGTCAAGGAAATGTGGTATGTACACCCCATAGAAGATTGTGCAGCCTTTATTTGTATTTACTTATTTATTTATTTATTTATTTATTTATTTATTATTTCTTTAATATATTTATTTATTTTAATTCTCACCCAACAATATTTTTTTCCATTGCTTTTTCACAGAGAGTGGGGGGGGGGGGGAGAGAAACATTGATATGAGAGAGACACATCCATTGGTTGCCTCCTGCATGTGCTCCGACCAGGGCCCAGGATTGAGCCTGCAACCAAGGTACGTGCCCTTAGCTGGAATCAGACCCAGGACTTTCAGTCTGCAGACCAACACTCTAACCACTGAGCCAAACTAGCCAGGGAAGATTATATTATGTAGCCTTTAAAACAGTGATGAAGGAAGCAGTTTATCCAGAAGCAGACCCTCATCTTTCATGCCGGAAGCTTGGCGACAGTGAGACCACTGTGGGTTCTGGAGCATTGTCATAGATTCCCTTCTGCCTCACGCGTTCCTATTTGTCCTTCCTTCTCTGCTTCGTGTTTGTCGCCTCTTCTAGACTGCCAGCCCTGCTGCCTCGGGGCTACAGCAGCAGACAAAGCAGCAGCAGCCTCACCTGGCTGGTCTCAGCCCCCACGACTGTGTAAGAGTAAGTCAGGTATCTACATCTGTATCGGCACTTATTTCTGTATCCATATATCTGCATTGTCTTCCTCCAGTAATTCTGATTCTCTGAACAAACTATGAATGATAAGGCTGGTATGTGCTCATTTACGTGTTTATATGAGGACACTGGATTTCAAAGATGTTAAGTACTTTGTCAAGGTTATATAAATAGCGAGTGGCAGAAAGAAGCAATATATGATCTTGGGCTATTACCTCCAAAGCCATGGTCAGACTCATCTGTCTTAGGGAATACAATAAGGCAATCACACATATGTGGAATATTAATTGATTGATGAGTGTCACATTCCAAACAAGCAAGGTAATTAATCTAATTCAGCGCTAGTGATTAGGTCTCATTAGTACTATATTTAGTAAGTGAGCATCTAATTTCTTTTAAGAGACATAGATAAATTGGAGGAATTTTTAGGAGACCAACCAACCAGGCAGGGATTTAGAAACAGGAAATGTTAATGAAATAATGCAGGCAATGAAGTATACAGCAAAGCGCGGGAGTCCTGGTTAGAGTATGTGGGATACAGCTCAGTTCGCAAAACTGGGCAGAGGAAAAATTAAAGTCCCAGTTCATCAGCAAAGGGTTTTTAAGAGAAGTGGGTTCCTTACGCATCATCTGCCATTCTAGAGAACTGTAAAAGCTGATCACCCCCAAACTACCCATTAAATACTCAAGTGCCTTAAATTACTTCAATAAGTGAAAGTGCCCGGACCAACAGCCCCACGACTGGGCCCCACCACTGACTCCCCCATTTCATCAGTTCTAAGATGCATTTCTTCTTTTTCAGGTTTTTAAAAACAGGACTTATTTTTCAGAGCAGTTTTAGGTTCACAGCAAAATTGAGAGGAAGGAACAGAGATTGCCCTACACCCCCATTCCCACCATGTAGCCTCCCCCACCATCAACATCCCTCCCAGAGTAGTGCCTTTGTCACAAATGATGAACCTCCACTGAGACATCATAGTCAACCAAAGGCCACAATTTACATTAGCGTTTATTCTTGGTGTTTTACATTTCAGAGGGTAGTTTCACTGCCCTAAGAGCCCTCTGTGCTCTACCTATTCATCCCTCCCCACACCTAACCCCTGGCATCTACTGAAAGATGTCACGTTTTGACATCTCTGAAATTAGGATGCATCTTATTTTAAGTTGCACTCTTTCTTTACCAGTGGTATATAAAATAATGGTGCATCTTACAAATTGATGGTGTTTTGTAATGTAGTATTTTGTAATCTTGGACAAAGGAATTAATCTCTCTGTGCCTCAGTTTCCTTATCTTTAAAGTGGGTAATAATACCTCTTGTATAAGGCTGTCGTGAGGAGTAAATGAGAAGCCATATGACGTGGCTAGAGTGGAGTAACAGTTATCTGTTGCCACCACGATGCTGTGTAACAGACTACACCAACACTTGGTGGCTTAAAACAATAGCCGTGTATTATTCCAGCTTGGTGGCGGTGCTGAGCTGGGCCGCAGGGGCTCATGTACCCGTGGCTAGCCGTGAGTCAGCTGGGAAACTGCTTTTCTTGACTAGGCGCTCTCACAGGTCACGGATCGTGTCCAGAAGTGTCTTCACCACGTGTTCTTTCATCTTCTAGTGGGCTAACCTGGGCTTGTTCCAGGGGTGGTGGCAGAGTTCCAACAGCATGCAGGGGCATCCGGGCTCAGAGCAGGCATGTCACTGTGCCCGTTGCATTCTATTGGCCAAAGCAGGTGACACACCAGCCCGGATTCAGAGGACCAGGAGATACATTTACCTTCTGATTGGTGGAGCTGCAAGGCCACATTACAAGAGGCATGGAGGTGAGGTTGGCTTTGAAGACAGGCTGTTTCTACAAGCAACCTCCCAGTCAGTGCTTGGCACGTACTGAGAACTCAATAAATCTCGTCTGTCATCATCATCATCCCTGAAGGCCCTCGGTCCCCTCGGTCATTTTAAACTGAGTTGAACCGGCTCAGTCCGACTTGGTGGAAGGAAAGAGCATATCGTGAGTGCTGGATGCAGCTTGTACTTCTAACATACACATCCAAGTCTCAGAAGCATGAGGTCCTGGAGTATAAAAGATGGAAAGATCCTCGAGTCCAACTGCTCTCTCTCCCTTACTTTGTTGGGGAGAAAGTGAGCTCCAGGGAGGTGAAATTACTTGTTTGAGATCGTATCGCAGAAGAGCGGGGACACCTAATTCCCACGCCACTAGTCTTCTACCATAAAATGCCAGGACCCTTCCAGGTACGACTGTGAAACAAAGCCAATTTCTTCTTAAATTCACATCAAAATAGAGCTTGAGATGAATGCAGCATGTAATAAAATAAGCTCTTAAACATACAATTCGTGTTTGTTCTTTTTTCCGCTTCAAATGTAAGCTCTTAGTCTGTTGGAACCGTGAGTTCTTTTTAATGATGTCTAAACATTGTATAATATGAAAATTATTCCCAATTTTAATGACAGCCATCTATTTCCTATTTCAAATATATGCATACCTCCTATAAATAAATTTTTATTGGGCTTCAATAAGAACAGGCAGCACATAAAATTCAGATGCGCTTTTAAAGGAATGGCCGTGGATACATTTTTGTTGGTTTAGAGTTAGAGACGACGGAAATGAACCATTTAGTATTTAAACACTTAGTAAACCTGATCTACTATTGCAAAGAACAAAGTCTGTAAGTAGACTTAGTAGAGTTATTGGGCATCCGAGACATCTAGGCATGGATTTTTAAATTTTATTTAAAAATAAATTGGTCTGAAATTCACAAATCAAAGGTAACATTAAAATGCTCCGCAAAATGGATTTATTACTTTGTTTCCTTATAAGACTCACACACGACTATACTTGTATTTGTATGACTGTGTATGTGCTGTTTCCTCAGTTACGCTCCAATGTGCATTTATTAGCGTTGATGTGGAGAGCACTAGATTTGGATTCAGGAGACGTCAGTGTGAAACTGGCAGTTCTATAGCCCTGTGCGGTCGCAGATATTCCTTGGATAGACCAGTGTCGTGTAGCAAAGAATTCCAGCAAGGAGCTGGGTGCATACGGACAGAAGGTCCTTGTCTTTCACAAAATGTTGTGCTTTTATTTTCATCTTTAAAATTGTTTTAATTGTGTTAAAATACACATAACATAAAATTTATTGTCTTAACTATTTTTAAGCCACTGTTCAATCATATTAAGTACATTCACATTGTTGGGTTACCGTCACCAGCCCCCATCCACAGGACTCCTTTTATCCTGAAAAACCGAAGCCCTGTATCCACGACGCAGTAACTCCTCTTCCCCTTTCCCCAGGCCCTGGAAACCACCATTCAGCTTTCTGCCTCTGTGAATCTGACTGCGCTAGACACCTCACATAAATGGAATTGAGCAGTATTTGTCCTTTTGTGACTGACTGATTTATTTTAGCATAATGTCCTCAAGGTTTATTCATGCAGCATGTGTCAGAAATCCCTTCCTTTTTAAGGCTGAATAATATTCCATTGCGTGTATTACCGCCATTTGCTTATCCATTCATGGACGCTTGGGTTGTTTTCACTTTTTGGCGATTGAGAATAGTGCTGCTGTGAACACGGGTGTACCCCATGAATTACTTTTATCTGTGCCAAATTAAAAATATGCAAACTGGCATTGCTGTTAGTCCACATACCCATTTTTCAAAACTTCCAGTACATTGTAGTGAATCTAGAGAGGCTAACACATCTCTTGAAATAAACTCATCCCATTGAGGGGGACGTAAGAGCATTAGAGCACAAAAATATGCATTTTTAAAGGAAGAAATAACTACGTGTGAAGGCTGTTCTTTACCGTTGTCACTAATGATGTTCCCCATGTTGTTGCCAGTAAGAGATTAACACAAGCACTCAGGTCCGCCCTGTCCCGATGAGAGTTCCCTTCTGGTTCATGTCCCCTCTCGTCACATCTCTCATCCTCTCGGGACGAGACACCTCTGGGGGCTTTCTCCTGCTCCCTGGCGATGAAGGAAGCTCAGCCACGGGCTCAGGTCCTCTCCGCCCGGACACACCCGCCGCTGTTTCTGCCGCTCACTCACCACCCCGGTGCCGCCGCTGGTTGTCCTGGTGAAATCTTTGTAAGACCCTCCACCAAGGGCACTGCCTTGGCTGAGGTCCCTCCTCCCTGCGATCCCCCTAAACCCACCCGTGGTTTCTGCCACACCTCCCCTCTACCCTCCCATCATTTCCTGTGCCACCTCCTTAAAACCGTGTGCCAGCAGCTGATGCTATTTTCTCCTCAGAAGAAAACCCTCGTCTAGGTAAACATTGAATTCTGGTCCTCAATTACCCCTTTTCCAATTAGTGTTAGACATATAATTTGTGACTCAATTCCTTTGTCACTTGACTTTCCACAGAGAAAAGCAAACTTTTGTGTTTCTGAGGGCATGGGGGGTAAGAAATACCAACACTCATAAATGAAAATAACTTAATTTCAAGGCGATTGTTAAGATACGAGGTTTAGGAACGCCCGCTGGACCTCTAAAGCCAGGATATCTCTTTGTTTTCTACGTCCCATGTGACCCCCGCCCTCAGACAACGCAGATGTCCAGGTCAAGGGGAAAAGGAGAGTGGATGCCGGGTTGTGTCTCAGGCCAACACGTCGCACGTTGTCACGGGGAGAGGAGTGGAGATGGTGAGAGAGCGTGCCGCCCGGAGGATGCGACCTGGGTGACGGGGACTCGGAGCTGGGGAAGGATGGCCGTTCGACACTTGGGCACCGCGATTGTCCCTTCAGTGCAATGAGGATGTGACCGGGAGGGCGGCGGGTGTGTGTGTGTGTGTGTGTGTGTCTGTCTGTCTGTGTGTGTGTATGTGTCTGTGTGTAGAAGGAGAGGGAAGAAGGTTGGATGACATGCACTGGCCACTTACTATGTGCAGGCACATTGGATACATTGCCTGGTCAATCCTCACAACCACACTAGACAAAATAAACAAAAAGACGACCTTGGGCTAGAATCTTAACACCCCAGCTAGGGCCCTTTTATTCAGAGCCGACAGCCCCAGCCCCAGGTATCCGGAGCTGAAGCAAGAGGAAAGGCGGGCGCCCCAGCTCTTTACGGTCCAGTCTGCACCCTTCAGTCTGTCCGCAGCTCTGTCTACCCAGAGGATGGACAACGGGACAGGGAGGGGTGTGGGGGGCTCCTGGCCTTCCTTCCGGGCCTCAGGCGGCCGCTGGCCGCTGGTGAAGCTGCTGGGCCCGTGGCGCGCTTGCGGAGTCGGAGACCGACGCCTGGCCTCTGGGCCCCACTCCCGCCCCTCCGCCCAGGGCGGCCTTCCGGCTGGCTCTTCCCTGCAGTGCGCTGGTCGCCTGCGTCCCTCCTTGATAGGTGCTTCTTAAGGATGAAATTATTTTCAGCAACCGACGCATGTTTTAGCCGAACTTCTGTTTTGATTATCACGTGAGGCAATTTACAGTAATGAACTTAGACTCTATACACACCTCTGTGTTCTTACTCGTGCAAATATCTTTCTATTTTATAATTTTCACACGCAGCTTGTATTTGTTAGAGATATTTTCGCGATATCCCTGAAAAAGAAGTAAAGTCAGGGGGTCGTCTTAAACGTGGGGAGAGAGGAGAAAGAGAAGAAGCCTTAGGGAGTTTGACTCCAACTCGGCAGTTAAAAATCTGAGGTCACCAGCTCCTCCGGTGGGGATGCTCGGCTTGTCTGCTCACACTCCTGCTCAGAGTCCCGGTTTTCTGATACTGCTCCTCTAAGTCCCTAAGACACTGATACATTGGCTGGTGGCCCTTGAGAAAATTACTTGACCAAAATTTCTTACTTGGCAAAACCTAGATCAGTCAGTGCCAAACGCACAGGGTTGCTGCGAGGTTAAAGGGGAAGACCTGGCAGGAACCACAGGAAGGAAGGGCGTGGGCCCCGCCGCCGGGCGTTACGGTCTGTGTTCAAATTCTTGAAATCGTGCTTATGCCCCAGAAAGACTTCTCGTAGGAATTTCTGAGGAGTAAATGCGTTAATCTATGTAAAATGTTTAGAAAAGTGGCCGACACATAGTAAATGCTCAATAAATGTTAGTCGTTACCATTCATACCGTGACAATTATAATCTACAATTACAATTCAGGATGCTTTTGGTTGTTGTTTTTTAACACTTACAATCTCTGTTATATCACTTACATACCATTCATGAGGTTCCATTAGCAGAGAGTCATATAACCGACCCGGTACAGGGCAAATATAGAAATAGGGGCTAAAAAATCATTAGAAGGATTTTTAGCTGCCTCATAGGTTCATTTCTCTTTCTTTAGTTCATTACCTGCAATTAAAAGCATTTTAATCACAAGTCTCTCAGTCTCAAAATTGTCCTTTCCCATTTGGTAAATAAATGTCTGTTTTTCCCCCCTGATAGATATTCGCATCATTTTATTATTTTTCCCATTTACTTTATTGACATTCTTTGTGAAATTGGTTCATTTCATATAGTGCTCCCCAGAGTTGTATTAGTTGATGGTTTCTTTGTTTTTGATAGTTGCTTGTTTTCATCCTGGGATGAAATTTCCTACGCTATTAACGGGAGTCTAAATTGATCTGCTAACCTTCCTGGATGCCTAGAAACGAGCTTTTTGTAGAAGGATAGTGATTATAGAACCTTCCTCAATTTTGCCAGCCAGACACCTTGAAGAAATCAATTAGTAGGCAAGTTATTAACTAATTGAGCATTTAGAGTGTTCTTACTTTTGAAAAATCAATTAGGCCTTTGCCCTTAGTTTTCCAGCATTATTTCATTATTAATTGTTTTACACAGCAGTTCATCAGCAGGGGCCCAGATCAGCTGACAGTTGTTTTTTGTATATATTCTGGGCTTAATTGATTAATACAATGAACTGAAAACCTTTAACATCATTGATCATGCCATGGAATGCTGAATAATTGGCTGGCAAAATGCAATTTTTTGAAATTAATGATTCAATGGTTCAAAGGTTCACTTCGGCAGCAGATTGCAGTCAGCAAAAAGAGGATTTTCCGGGCCTCTGCAACGCGGATGGTCTGAGTGATAGCCCCTCCTCATTCTGGGAGCCCATTCTATTTTTCTGTCTTCATTAGTGATAATTTCTTGTTCTATATAAAGCACAAGAGGTCACATTTTTTATTTTAATGACACTATTTTATTACCACTGGGTAAACATGGCTTTCCATTCAAATTTCAAAGAGATTGCCACTGTTGTCAGAGACACAGAAAGAAGATAATTTTACAGGATGCAATTTCATGCTTTAGAACATTGTCAAGGGGGGCAGGGCTAGGCAGTGGGTGAACGGGGGCCTGGGTCTAGCTCAGTAACCTACTCTTCTAGCCATTCCTGAAGTGAATCTGCCCCCTCCGGGCCCCTTTTCTCTGCTCCCATGGCTGCTTAGAAGGTCACTCTGTCCCTAAGGTTCCCATAGTGTTGGGTTTATTTGCATGGCTGCTTCATCGCTACAACTGCAAACTCACAGGTCATGAACTCACCTAAGCACTTTTGTATCTTCAGCACTATACCTGTTTTCTGAACAGAATTGGCACTGAATTGATTGGCCCAATAAAAGGAAAAATACACCCACACCCACACACTCTTTCATTCAGTTAGGGAAATATATTTAGTATATATAATTTATCATCATTATGTCAATATCATCTTTCTTTCCTTGACATATAACAACAAAGTCCCTTGGTTTCCAAGCTGCTCCTGACAGTTAACAGGCAAACCTCTTGGAGCTCAGAGAGAGACTTAAGTCAGCTGCTGAAAACCATTTTAATCCCTGCCCTCTCTGGTCTTCAAACGCTTCCTGAGCTAACACTTTAAATAGCGTTCTCCAAAGTAAATTTGGTAGAAAAAAGCCCTTCAGGATATGACTAACGAGGAGGTGATCTGTGGTCAGATAAATTTGGTGAAACTTGCAGCAAATCCATCTTTTTAGGGATGTGCGATGTGCATTAGGAAAGTTTCTGAGAAGCCCAAGCACAGCTTTGCCCATCCCAAGTTTTTGACCTTGAGACTCTTGTTGTGAAGCATTCATTTACATGTCTGGGAGCTAATGGGCTGTGGGACTCGCTTTGAGAAATGTTGCTCTAAACAATAACCTGGGTCAGGGAGTGTGAGTTCAGTTGTGCTTTGCATGTGGGAAAACGTGGCGAGGAGAGTCAGTCAGAGTTCCAGGCTGTTCACAGCAATTCTCCTTTGTCTAGGTGGCAACTTTGTTTCATTTTCCATACATGTGTTGCTTTCTTTACCAGTTATAGTTGTTCCTTGCAGAAAATGTGGAAAACAGGTAAAAGTACAAAGGGGAAAGTCTTTCTGGCTGTTTTGTTGAAAGGGTCCTGTGCTCAAATGAATTTGGGAAGATCTGAGTTAAATAAAGTTGAAGGCTTTTGTAATACCTTTGGGAGACTTGCTGTGACTGACATGATGCAAGCTGGCTCTCCATGGGTTTGCAGTATGCAGCTTCTCCCAATTTTTGACCACTAATTTCTTGGCATTTGGGAGACTTGAGTTTTTTGGGATTCGTATGGACAACGAGGGGACATTTGGGATGCCTCCAGCGATTGCTGCCTGGGGTCCTCCCTGGGAGGAAGAGATACTCTCAGAATGGTCAGGGCCTCCAGGAGTTACACAGTCTGAGACGCTCAGGGTCCATTTCTCAGCTTTCTATAATTTGTTACAGTTGTTTCTAGGGCACAAAGCCCTAGATAGATTAGAGCTAAAAATTAAAAAAAATACAATGAATATGTATATGGGAAACAGTGAGTCAAACCAATAAATACAGACAATGGATTCTGTCTGAAGCTTCATTTTCCAAACTGAGGAACAATAATATGCATAATAACCCAGGTGGCCGCCTAAACAGAGCCGTGGCAGCCCGTGACCAGGTGGAGGAACCCATGCCCCCCGAGTGCAATGTACATGGTCAAAATCAAGCACCATCACAAAAGGCCGCTTTTGAGTTAAACTGTAACAAATTGTTACTTTCATGGTATATTTTTCTTCATCATTTTACTTTGAATCTCTATATATCTTTATCTTGAATGTGCAGTTTCTTATAGACAGCATATGGTTGGGTAGTGTGCAAATCTTTACTTTCAATGTTTCCTTCTCACTTTCTTAATTCCAACTAACTTTGAAGTTTAAACAAAATTTCATTTTCTTTTTACAAAACGTGTAAGCCTGAGTTTTAGTTTAATTGTTGAGAGTTCAAGAGACTAGGGTAGTTGTCATTGCCTATTTCTTGTCCACCATATTGAAGAATCTATAAAGAAAATTAAATTATGAAACTTATTGTGTTCTCATTAATGCACAAAGGAGAGGAACCTGGTTTCAGATCCCATTTAGCTGAATAAAAATCTGAACATACAATTTTGGAATAGAAAGAAAAGAGTGCTTTTTATGATTGCAGATTTGAGAGGAAATAAATAGGCAAATTAAAAGGAATGATAGAAAAATGAAGGCAAAGATTTTATTAAGATAACACTGCTGTGCATATAAACCTGGGAGTAAGGTGTGAGCTTTAAAGAGAAAAGACATTTGTTGTTAAAGATGGTAAAAAAAAAAAAGTAATTTTTTGCAATCTGGGTTTAAAATAGGAACCCTCATTGGCGAAGTACACACTGTATACACTAGGCTTAACTATGTCGTGTTAATTATTTCACTGAGGTCTGTCATCAGCACAGAAAGGAATATATTTCTTTCATTTTACTTTAAATCTGAAACCAGAGGTTAAAAAAATGCACAGCACAGGAAAGAATTCGGGTACAACACGGTTAGTGACTGGCTGTCCTCTACTTGGAGAAAAAATGATCCTAACATTACCATGTTTCACATTCTACTTTGCCCTTGGCCCCCAAAGAGGGAAAGAGGTGCTATGCTGGGGTGTCTTCATGGAAGAATTTTCCTAGCCACCAGGATCACTCAAGAGCTTTCCTTTTCATTTCTTAAAAGACTTACTGCTTCCCTTAGAAGTCTTCACTTTATGTCATCAATAAAGAGCTGGATAAATTAAGGCTTTTTTATCATGTGAAATTATAGTAGTTAAAATCGTAATAATCCTGCCCATCTTTTACTTAAGGCAGCCTGGGTAAATGAAGTTACACAGCATGCTGTGTGTGAAATCACAGTCAGGAATGGGGTTTATATTGATATGAGAAAGATCCTGGGACATAAATGCATACCTGGGCCTCCCAGCTGTGATGATACTGGGCAGATGGGGTTAAAGGTAAATACGTTTTGTATTTTCTTTCTAATTCTTCAGTAAGGAAACGAAAATAAAGTAAAAAAATCAGACTAAACCAAGTATACAAAGCAGGACCTCTGTATGCAATCATGTTTAATATATTATGTCTTGATACCAGTGTAATTTGGGGGGTATTTTTTTTTTTTTCACAGAACAGGAACCAAAAACTTGTGGACACGTGCAAACGAGTGAAACTAATACACAAAGAACCTAGAATTTAATTATAGATGGCTTTCCCTTTAAAACTCACATTTCATTTCATGTTTATGCAGGTGAGGTTTAAAAACACAAAAGGCATTCAATTCAGAATTATGGTTTTCACAGAAATCACCGTATAATTCTCTCACATTTCTTCATTTTTTTATGAAACACCTGATCATTTCCAAAACCTCTGGGTATCATAACATATTTAAAAATACCAGCAAAATTACCGGGCTGAAAAAGAGCACTAATGAGACATTTTCCCCATGGAAAACCATTCCACACACCTACTCAGAATTATACAGTAAGCCAAGAATTTAATATTGCAAATATATAACAGAATGAGTTACCGTTTCCTTGGGAGTCATAACTTCGGATTTTAGACTTCTATTCATTTAATATTTCAAACAGGCCACTGCATTTATGTAATTTAGGGGTGGGGATTGAATATATAAGCTTCGATGAGGAACTGGCTCACCTTCATTTTCCTGAAACCAACACAGAAGTGCGTCCCTGTCTTAATGTGTTGGGCACCTGGCATACAAATGAAGCATTACTAAACAATTCCAACTGTGTTTTAAAAAGTCAGCACAGTTCAATATTTCCCTAATTCTCTGAGTCTGGGGAACACACATAATCATTTTAATTCTCCAGTAGACACTGAATTACATAATAAATTATATGAAGCCTGGGAAAGTCCCTTTTTTTTTTTTAAAAACTTACAATTTCCTTTTAAACGAAGAATCTGAAATGTGAATTAACTCAAAATGATACTTAAAGTTTTGACTAAAATTAACTGTAGCACTTAAAATAATTCTTAACTATTTTAAAGAAAAATCTCCCTAGGCCATTAGAAAAAAAGAAGATTATATTGAAGACGAGAAAGGCAGAGAGAAAGAGAGATAATTAATAGGAGATACTAGAGCCGAGTAACTAAATGAAAACATACAGATCTGCCAGAGCCCAAAGCGGTCAGAATAATATTAATAAAATCCTACTGACTCTTAATTGGAATAATGAGAGAACATTCTTAGCCTGCTTGATCATGTTGGCATTTTAATTAAACTTTCTGGGATCCCAGAGAAGACAATAGTTTTTTTGTTGGAACTCTCTTTTTAAAAAAACTGTTACCAAAAATACCTTTGAAGGCGGTAACCAAGTAGTATAATTGGGGTCTTTATGTGCAGTAACAAGGCAAAACATGTTGCCATAGATCCAAAACCTGGGCTTTTAAAAAAATTGTCTATGAATCTGCAACTACAAGATGCCTGAACAATGAACGGTGGATTTAATTGGAATGAACTCCCCATGTTTTCTGAGATGATGTTATGATTACTCTTCTGTAGCATGTACCTAATAGAACAGTTCTGGTCTAGTGGAATAAAGATTTTCCTTAAATAAATAGCTGACAATTTAATATATACTTATATAGCATACCTTGTGCCAAAGACACCATTCTAAGTGCTTTAGAAATACTAACTCATTTAGTCTTTATAATCACCTTATAATATAGGTGCCATTTTTTTCAAAAAAAATTTTTTTAATTATTTCAGAGAGAGGGAAAGGGAGAGGGAAACATCAGTGAGAGGGAGAAACATTGATCAGCTGCCTCTCGCACGCCTCCCACCGGGGATCAAGCCTGCAGCTTGGGCCTGTGTCCTGACCAGGAATTGAACCGGCAGCCTCTCGGTGCTCGGGGCCCACGCTCAGCCCACCGCGCCACACCGGTCAGGGCTAGTTACCATTTTTATTCCCATTTTAACGATGACGACACAGAGACACGGAGAGGCAGTGTCCCCGACTGTGCGTGCTCGACCCCTCCACTATATGCCTCCAACATTTTAAAAACGACTCTTGCGTGCTCAGCACTCTAGCCTGGTGCTATATGTGTACTTGTCGGTTTGTCCTCAGGCTAATTCTGCAAAGTTGTGTTTACTGTCTTCATTTTGCAGATGGGAATGAGTAGCAAGGAAAATAACTTGATCTGGTTTAAACTACTAAGAGGAAGGGTATAAACTCTACCGTGTGTGCTTTCCCAGTATACTGACATGTTTAAGTATTCAGGTATTTAATTCACTGCCCTTAATTTTTTAAAATAAAATTAAGCTGCTATCTAAGATAAATTTCAATTTATCTGATCATGGAGGGTCACTCACCCCTGCACCAAACATTTACAGAGCATCCATTAGGAACATATCTGGGTTCTATGGGGCCAGAACCTTATATAATTTTGCAGATTGTTTTTAGGATAAAGCATACAAATTCATACACGTAAAATTAGATATGTAAGTCACGACTCATTGTGAATGAGAAAAAACCCTAACAAATTATCACACCTTCTTACACAATGCAGTCTCCGATCCTGCTTCAGGTGGTCATGCTGGGTGGTCTGTGCAGTGAGCAAAGGAGGAACCGTCACTGAAAAGTTAGCAGCAGCTGAATTATGGGTGGAAGCGACTGCAAACCATGTAACGATACTGCACCAAACACGAACTCAAAGGGTCCCAAGTGAGCTTTCTCTTTGCTGGATTTGAAAAATATATGCCCATAACCATTTCAGCATCACCTAAACTAATCGTACGTGCAATGGAGAGGTCACATTGGAGAGAGGCAGTGGCCCCACTTCTGCAGATTTCACAAAAACACATGATCATGAGAACACATCACTCGGGCCTCTTCTAGAGCTTTGAATGGACGTATGCGAGCGAGGAGTCCTGAAGTAGCTTCCCAGCTTCGCAGTAAATCCAGCTTGTTCTGACACCCACTCTATCCTGGCAGTGTCCTCAAGACATGGTGACTTTGCCAGCCTAAAGCAGCGTTAGGCCAGCGGTGTGCATATGTGGGCACAGTGCCCTGGGGATGGAGATTGCAAATGAGAAAAAACTGTTCTGCGTTCCTTGTTGTTGTTAATCCTCACAGGAGGGTGTTTTTCCCATTGCTTTGTAGACAGTGAAAGGGAGGGGAGGAGAGAGAGAGAGAGATACATGGACTGGGTGCCCTCCTCACAGGCCTGGACCACAGGCCTTGGCTGGGATGAACCTGCAACCCAGGTATGTGCCCTTGATCAGGAATCGAACCCGAGACCCTTCAGTGTGCAGGCCGATGCTCTACCCACACCGGCCAGGGCTAGTCCTCATTCTTATCAGATTATAACATTCTGGAAAATTGGAGAAAATCCATAACGATTGACTCTAAAAACAGAGAGAGAAAAAAAATCTTTGTGCTATTTTTTCTTTTTCTGGTTATGAAGAATAGTGGTAGGTAGAAACCCTGACAAGGAATTGAATCTAGACCAAGACAGAAGAAAAAACAAAAAACAAACTTTCAAGCTTCTGTTGAGGCTTCATGGGATTAAGAATGGCAGGGAAGGGGAGGGCAGGGGTTCCTGGAAAGGCCCCGCTTTCTTATGCAAAGGAAAAGCTGAGTGTAGGTCGGGAAGGAGGAAGAGATGGGACCTGAGCTTCTCTGCGTAAGGATGGAAAACATTGTCTCCACTGGGGGCTGGGAAGCCTTTGGAAGTTCACTTGCTCCTTAAGTAATTCTCTTTATATATAACGATTTGTTAACTTGCTTTATGCAGTACAGAAGGCCATAAAGTGAAAAAAAAAAGGCCCCCTTCTCAGAAGGCTGGTTGCTCTCCGCCTTGAGATGTGTTTGCATTAGCCAGCAGGGTGCTAGAAGACCTGGGGGGTGAAGAGGGTGCCTCACTTACCGGCCTAGACACATCAAAGAGCCCAAGACCTGTCCTGTCAAAGGAGACGTGGGACTGTCCCACAGATTAACAGCCGGGCGATCCCCGCAGTGGAGAGGCAGGCCTCTGGGTCACAGGCCTCCGAGAGCTTATCTTTGGCTCTCCTTCCATTGACAGAGCCCTGGGCATGAGTGAAGATGGACAGCCAAATACTATTGTCTAGTTATTCAAAAGGTACAAATTCACCTAACAAATCATTAAATAAAATACATAATATTTTTTACCTTGTGCCTTCATGATGACAAAATGGAAAACTATGTAAGTTGTTAATTTCAGATGACTGTAAGTTGGCAAAATGTATTAAGGATGACGGATTTTATTATTTTTGGACGTGGCCGGATGTTCTGTTGATGGAGCAAAGATTTATGAATAAATAATAAGGACATAATTTATCGACTATTTATAAAATTTATTTTTCTCGTCTGCATTTCAGCAAAATCACTCATTCTGCTGTTGTAGTCAAAATTATATATCATTTTTGTTCTCTTGGCAGTAATGATCTACAGTAACTTTCTCTTAGTAAATCAGGTAAATAAGCCTCTGACTTCGGCCACTTAATGAGCGAGCTACTTCTTTGGTTGGCTTCTGTGTGTAAACAAACTTTTATCTCCTGTTAGTCTCCTGTCAGTTTAATTTGCAGGCCTCAGCCACCTAACCTAAGAGGGCGGAGGGAAGTTTTCCCTTCCTTACGGAGGTGATGTGTTCACCTTGTCAGTGCTGAGCATCAGTCCCTGAATGACAGAGGCAGTCACTGTTTCAGGAGAGAGGTGTTTTTCATAAGGCAAATCTGAGTTTGGATTTTTTTCTCATAGAAAATATTTTTCCTCCCAAATTCATTTTTTATCATAGCATACTTTACTATAATAAAATTGTAGATTGTAGGTATAAAATTAGATGACTTTTGATAAATGTACACACTCATTTAATCACCACCTCATTCAAATATTAAACGGCCCATCACTGCAGAATGTTCTCTCTGCCCCTTTCCAGTTCACCCTGACACAGACCAGAGGCAACTGCGGCTCCAGTTTCTACTGCCAGAGGCTCTTTTGCCCTGTGTGAGTGCTTCATGTCAACGAAATGGGATGCTGCCTACAATTTGGGTCTGACTTCTTTTGCTCAATGTAGTGTTTGTTATTTATTATAAATAATAAATATGTATATAAAATATATTTATATGTATATATGTGTAAGTGTATATATATACACACACACACACACACACACACACACACTTATTTATCTGTTCTCTTGTTGACAAACATTTGGTTGTTTCCAGTTTGGGGCTGTTGTGTAAAAAGCTGCTATAAACATCTTTATACAACTCTTCGTAGGGACCTAGGTTTTCATTTCCTTTTGGTAAATATTGAGGAGTAGAATTTTGGGGTCACACGGTAGGAGTATGTTTAACCTTAGAAGAACCTTCCAGTTTCCCAAAGCGGTGGTATCATTTTGGGTGAGAGTTCCAGTCGCTCATCATCTTGATTAACCCTTGGAATTTTAAGCTTTTTAAAACTTTGGCCATTCTTCTGAGTGTGAAATGGTATTTTATTTTGGTTTTGATATGCATTTCCTTGACGACATTAAGGACCTTATTGTGTGCTTATTGACCACTTTTATATCTTCTTTCGTATATTCATAGATCCCCTTTGCCCATTTAGAAACAATTGAGCTCTTTGTCTTTTATTATTGATCTCTAGGAATTCTTTTCGTATTTTGGATACAAGTCCTTTGTCTGATGAATGTATTGTGCATATTCTCTCCAGTCTGGCTTTGTTCATTTTTTTTAACAACATCTTACAATAGGCAGAACCGGTTGCTTTGATGACCCATTTGTTTGTTTACTGCTAGACATTGTTGTGAGGCTGAGTTTGTGCTCTGAGGGGCCCCTGGAAAGCACGGAGCCCAGGGGAGAAGTCCCTTTCATTCAGGTCTCAGCCTGCACTGCTTCCTTATTTATTGCCAGTTTTCCAAGGAGACTCATGCCTTTGGAACGTCTCCAAACTCTTGTTTCCTCTGATACGTACTTTTCACATGAATAAAAGGCCATATATTATTGACTTGCCAGAATATGAGAGGGAAAGAAGAAAGAAGCTTCCTTGCTGTGATGTCTCCTCATGGATATCCCAGAGATGGGGAGCCAAGCTATCTGAGCTCTTGTACCTGGAGTCATTTCTTTACAAAGACCTGCTTATGTTTTGGGCACCCATACTTGAGTCTTTTTAATAAATAGTTTCTTAGCTTCCTCTGCAGCTGTTCTCTCCAGACACGAGTCTAAGGGACAGGCCCAAGTAATTTCATTTTGATCCAGCAATGTCCTTTCCACCACCTTTTATTCTGAGCACATGAGCCAAATCCTCTAGCGTGTTCTTCTTTAGTCAAAAATGTTTCCTGTAAATCCCCTCCTGGAGACACGGGCCGTGAGCTCTTTGGACCAGCCCAGATAGATGTGAGGTCCAAGGCTGGGGCCATGTTTATAATGAAGCTCAGCAGGTACGAGTTGTGAAAATAAAGAGACAAGGGTTCAAACACCAAAAACAACAAAATCCTTCTACCATCTACCACTTGCTTTCACACACTAATCTCGGTGGATTTTTTCTCATTTCTAGACATGCCATCCTTTCTCCCCCCTCAAGACATTTGAATATATCTTTGCCTCCTGTTCTAGAAGCCCTCCCTCTTCTTTTTACTTGGCTGTTCCTAATAATTGCCTTTGGTCTTTATTTGAATTCATATAAAATTGACATTAACTGATAATTAACCTACAGCACTGGCGCTGACACCTAGTAACATAGGTTATGAAAAGTGGCATTTTTTTGTTTTGTTTTGGACTTGATTCTTATGATCCGGGAATTGCCTCTTTACTTGTCTAGCAATCCTGAGAACTCACTGGAGCCAGATACTGTGCTACATTCATTCATAAACCCCAGTATCCAGCACCTTGTCTTGTTTAGATAAAGGCCCTGAGTGAAGCGTCTACCATGACGGTGGCCTCCTCCGGAACCGATGTGCAGCTCCACGCCCTTAGATACCCTTCCCTGGCTGTAGTGTGCACCCCTCCACCGAAATCTATAGCCAGGTCTAGACTGAGGCGCTAAAACAATTCTTCCATCTCCCAGGATGCCTGAGAGTCTCTGTCTTTTTTGTTCCTTAGCTAGTAGGGCTTTGCTCTTTTAGAGTTGAATAAGGTGCCTGGGCTGGTTTGTATGATAATTTACTATTGAAAATAAGGGAAGGGATGTGACTAGAGCCCCTAGTATAGCCAGCCACTGTCTAGGAACTGTACATAACGTGGGGTTCATTCAGGATAACGCTGATCGGTCACTATGTTTTGGTGAGGAGAGAGGGGCAGGGTGAGGGATAACGTAAGCTGTGATTAGGAGTCGGAGGATCACGGCTCAGATCCGTGCCCCATACCATGTGCACTGTATTATCACCGGCAAGCTGCCTAAAATCTCTCAGCCTCTGTTTTTCCTCATCTATAAAATGGGGATGATAATAGTGTGCTCATCATAGGCTCGCTTGTGTGATTTGAAAGGGTAAAAACAGTAAGAATCGCGCCTGATGTGTAATAAACGCTCAATAGACATTAACTCTCAATGTTATTGTGGACATCAAGGCTAAGACTGTTGGGGGCATGAAAGCTCTAGAACTTGAGGAATGGCGGAAAGCAGAAAGATGGATTGTGAAGGTAAAATTCTCCTGATTGATTTTATATCCCCCAACCCCGATAACTGTGTGCGTGTTTTGTGGGGAGCTGAAGAGGGCAGGAGGAGAGAGGGTGATATGAAGCTTGGGGTACAGCTAAGAAGGTCACTTATCTCACTCACTCTTAATATGCCTGGTGCTTTGACCCCTCAGCCCTTTTTTGGGTTTTATTAGGCAAAGAAGCTAGCAGGCAGGAAGGGTCGCTGGCACCCATCTCTCTGCTCCCCCTTCCCGAGGACTCCCAGTGGGCTCTTTCCCTGCCATCTGCACGCACTCCCCCCACCCCCCTTTGCCCTGGGCGCCCTTACCTGAGATTGCCAGTGTATCAGACTGGGGTGGGGTAAACCCTGCTGAAACGCTGGCATATTCTCAGTCTCCCACATGTTCTGCCAGGATGCTAACGGGCCTCCTTGCATCTTGCTTCTCCCCAGTGTATCTTAGCCCAGTCGGGGGTAGCTCCTCCGTGTCCCCAGCTTGCGTTGTCAGAGGACCGTCAGCGGCGCGGGCGGCAGAGCTGGAAGTGTCCTAGCCCAGACCACAAGAAGCAAGGTTAAAGCTCGCCTGGCAAAGCCAGGGACGTTGCTGCTCATCTAAACAGCTTGGGTGTTTGGGGAAATGAACCCGGGCAGGCCAGCCGCCACGTGCTTAAAAGGAAATTCCATTCTTTGTGAGCGACATTTTCTAGCTTTTATCTCTCATGTCAACCCAGATTCTTTCATTCCTGTAGCTCTGCTTTCCAGCAACCAATTAATATTTTCTCTGGTAAATGTTCCGTTTTGAGAGTAATCTGTCTTTGATGTTAAGCTCAACTTTCTTCTTCTAACTTCTGAAAGAATAGGGGTCCATAAGAATCAAGGAGGTGGGGAAATACAGTGTGTTCCCTCTCTGGATCCTGAGATATCCGCTCCAGCTAGTCGGATTTAAACACTTCTAATTTTTTTTTTTCTATCTCATTCATGACGGCACCTCACGAAGTTAGTCAGAATTAATGTGTGCCCCTATAGGGTAAAACAGAAGGGACAAAATTTGGAATCCACATTCATGCACGGTTTTGCCTAGAGAATGATGACTATTTAGCTATGCTCAGAGTTCTGCATGGGAATTTTAAATAACAAATAAAAAAAGGGACCTGAGAGGACACAGCATAAAGTTGTGTGTCGTGCTGATTAGAATCAGAGCAGGTTGTTGCAGGGATCGAATACACCTAGAATTTCAAAGAACCTGTGGTTTTGTTAATTTAGGAGATAGAGCTATCCTAATGCAGAAAGAGTTGTTAAATAACTCCCACATTAGTTGTGGGGTTTTCTGTTTTTTCCTGATACAGGGGCACGTGTTGTTTTGTTGGGTTTTCTCTACAAAGCACACACTGGTAGCTGCTGCACTTGGCTGCCTGCGGAAGATGCTGGATGAGTTCTGTTCTCGTTATGAGAACTCTGTTAGGTTTCATCGTTAGAAATAATAATGACTTGGCTTAACCCGCTATATTATAGATTATGGAACAGGGCGCATTCACTGTTTCATTTAATGATATGCTACTGGGGTTATCTCACCGCTACTTCGTAAAAACCTAGGCTCTAACTCGCTTTTCTTGAATATGCTTCTGAAATGAGTTTTTCCATTTATACACACAGTCTGAACTTAGAAAGCTGTGGAATTAGGCGCGTTTGCCAGGCTGTGTGACAATCAAGACATATTTCAGTGGTCCTGGTACAGATGTGTTTAGTTTTTCCAGGACACTTTTGATTATTTGCGTTTCATTGGAGACTTCTGACACTTACTTACGGGTGCTCTCAAAGGGCTCAAGGATACGATTCCTACAGCACTGACATGAATGAGGTGAGTTCCCGTATGACCTGGCAGATGCGAAGGTATTAATACACTTCCGAGATTAGATGCAGGTGTTTATATATTTCAGAGCTAAAAAGAAAAAAAAAACACCTCGGTCTTCTTATCTTCTTTCCCATTCCTTTGACTCTCCACTCTGTGGGCCCACATTAATTTCTGTTTTTACATCTTTAATGATACAAGCATTTATGGCACAATGAAAAAGAAAGGCCTTATTACTTTATAATCTGTTTGGAATCATGCGTAATTATGTTTAGTTGATTAGTTGGCTGTGGTAATCGCAGGACCGTAGAGTGACTGGAATCAGAAATGGAAAAGCCCCTCTGGGTATCAGTATCCCTCTTCCTGTCAAGGGAAGATTGTTTCTCACGTGCAGTGTGTGTGTGTGTGTGTGTGTGTGTGTGTGTGTGTGTGTGTGTGCTCTCACGGGCACACATGTGAATTCTCTCCTAGCTACATAAATAAACAATTTCATACACTTGGTTAGCAAAATTTGACAGGAAGTAAGCATTACACCAAATCAGAAAGAACCCACAGAACATTAAGTGAAAGGATGGACAAAAATCCTTAATAAATATTTATAGAACAGCAGCTATATGCCAGATACCATAACATAACCATCTCCAATAAAAACATCGGTTCCAATCGGATATTACTCTCCCCATTTTATACGTGAGGAAATGGTATAAAAAGGATGAGTGATTTAAACAGGGACAGGCGATCTGCAAAAGATCCTACAGCTGTAAGTAGCGGAGCCCAGATTCAAACGCTGGCCTCCCTGTCTCTGTGTTTGCTTCCCCCCCCAGGAGGCGAGGGGGGAAGAGATGCCTCTGGCAGCAGCAGCTGCTGGGTGGGCCCACAGTCCCATGTGGGATGGAGGGGAAGGACAGTGATACTGGGTGATGCCACCAGGAGGGCGGAGCAGGAGGCCTCTGCTTTCATCTCCCACGAAGAATAATGATAGACAACTGCCCATGAGTGCAGATAGCTTCGGGAGAGCTCAGTGTCCACTTCAGAAGCTTCCCCAGCACCGTGGAGCAAAGAACCCAGGAGCAATCACACGGGACAGTAAAAAGAACAGTGTCATTTTGCCTGCGCCCCGGCCCCCAGGCTGCCACTGCTCAGTGCCAGGAAGGAACTGCCCGCTGGACAGATTTCCTTTGGGGGGGGGGGGCGGAAGGCGCTCCCAGCTTCCCCAGCCCTCAGGCTCTGCAGGAAGGTCCCACTTTGGTGTCACCCACCCAGAGACTGGCGTAGCGGAGACATCTAGAGATGGATAGAAACAAGGAGGAAGGTCAGGGGCTGCCAGGATCAGTCCCATGGTGGAGGTGACGGCAAGTTCCAGTGGCTGCTCTGGACCCCAGTGTCCTTTGCCACTGATGACTCCAAGAGCCCCTGTGGATGCTGTGGACTCTGCAGAATTTATCACTGCGCGCTCGGTCCTGGACCCAGGGGACTGCTCCACAGAGGGCTCCAGCAGCTTTCCCCGCTGAGGAAACCAGTGGCCAGCAAAGCTACCAAGGAACCCTGCAGATCTCTCCCCTGAGGGCTCCAGGGGTTTTTATATTTGCTGCCTGAGTCCCTCTCCACCCCACCCTCTGCCAGACCCCCTCAGCCACTCAGCCAGCGCTGCCCTGGGCGCCCCAGCTCTGGGCCCAGTATGCATGCCCCCTGCCGAGAACCAGCCCCAGACTCTGCAGCTATGCTGTGCACAGGGCCAGCCCAGGCCCCCGCAGCCAGACCCACGGCCGTGAGTGTGTGTGTGTGTGGCTAACCCCTACAGGCACACGAGTGCACACTGACAGCCCAGCTGTACCGGCCCAGGGCCCCACAGCTGCTCATGTGTCCAGATCTGGCCCTGACTCCTGTTACTGGCCTGCACTGCCCGTAAAATTGTCTCCAGATAAAGTTGGAAGCAGGGAAGCTGTCCTGGCCACTCGGGGCCAATTGTTAGAGCAGTTTTGATTTAGCTTCCTGGGCTGTCACTATAGATAGCCGTCTGCTTTCTGCACATCTGACTTAGAGCCCCTGGCTTCCTGGATTGTTTATTGCAGGTACAGGGTTGGTCTCCTGGGCAGTTCGCTGCAGGTTGTGGGTCAGAATTTTATTTTTATATCTGCTCTGGCCTTGGTCCGTTTGTACAGTGAGTCTCTCAGTGTTTAGGTCTGAGGGGAAGGCACTGGGGGGGAGCGGGGTGTAGGGTGTAGACGAAGCTTGAATGTGTGGGCTGGGGAGCCCACATACACTAGCATGAGGCCCTTTCCCTATGGATGAAGCTAGAGGTGGAAAGAAAAGGAGTCACTTCGCAGCTGAGACCTGGGCCGGTCGGCAGCCCTTGCATCCTCACACCCTCAACAGAGCAAGTGTCTTAGACGCGAGAGTTTGCATCGCCCCTTCCAGGGGTTACAAAGAAATATTCTTTTCAAGATGAGAGGGCAGAATGTATTTAACTTAATTTAAGAATTTATTAACCATTTTCCTTCAACTTCTAATATTCAGTCATATCATAGGTGGCCCTCTGAATTTACTCTTGTCTTGTATTCTTCAGATGTAGGGAACAGACCTGTGCATGAGTCCCCCAGTCTCAGGAAAAAAAATCAAGAGATTGGGGCGGCCTCTCCAGGCAGTTATCAGCCTCTGATGTCACCTGTCGTGCGGAGCACCATTGTCTGAATCGATTAGTCCCTTCAGGCCAGGGCCGGCTTCATCATTTGTTGGGGTCCAGGGCAGAATGGAAAGGCCAGGCCTGTTGTGGAGATAGCTGGAAAAAGGTGTTCAAGGTGCTAAAATATGAACTTTCCTCTTTCTTCCACAGCTTTCTCTCAGGCTTTTATGGTTGTTTTTTTATTTTCTATTTCATGTCATTCTAAATAAAGGCAAACTAAAAACTTAAATTATTAGCGTAGATTTTGATATTCATCTTTATGTTGTACAATATCAGTTTTAAGTGTAACTATAAGAGCATTTATCTCATGCGTAGACTCACCAAAGTTGCATAATTTTTGTTGTAGCTCTTACGTGAATATTAACAAAGAGTTGGACAGTGAGAGGAAGAACGTAGCCTTCTTTGGGCTGAGGGTTAATTTGGGCTGAGGGTTTATTCTATGAGACCAGTGAGACACGTGCATGGACTTCTTGAATTAAGGGTGGATTTTCAACAAATCCTCTTTTTTTTAGCCCCATCAACAGTCTCACTTTTAGACTTTGGAATTCCAGGGACTGGATCAGCTTGCTCCTGGGCTGTCTCCCATGTTTTCCCCTATTCTGCTCAGTCTGTTGCTACTTGTCCATTTGTTTTCTATCTTCTCAGAATGTGTTGCTGTTATCTCCTGTCCCATCCTCTTTTGTGAGTCTATCTCTACATTGTCATTTGAGTAGAATACGTAAAAGAAGCATAGATTGAGTGCAAAGTAAATGACTGTTCGCTTCGCCATGTTTAATTGTAAGTCCCCGTTAGTTTTAAAGTGTTCTCTTTGGTTCTCTGTGCACATGAAAATACAGACAGATGGGGCATCCCATCTTTTTGCTCACTCAGATCTACTCTGGAGATACTAAAAATGGGTTTAAAGACAGTCATTTCTTGTTCTACTGAAGATCACTATGAAGAAAGATGTAGTGAAATTGGCTTATTATGTTTAAAATAACAAAATGTAACACATTGACTGACAGGCTTTACTTACTCTAAGTTGTTAAATCTTAGCTACCTCAGTGGGTGGGATTTATCTTTTCTTATTTTTGCATCTCTGTTCTTTCTAATGTACTTAAATAATAATAATAATAATATTTTTTTTAGAAATAAGAAAAAAATAAAAGTTATTTTAGGTTGACTAGAATACACACACATGGATCTAAGAGAAATGAAAAAGTATTAGCCTAGAGTTATTGGGGGTTCACTGAGTTGAGGCAGATAGATGGGACATTGGAACATAATCTTATTCCAACATCTACTTCCAAGGCATGTGTGTATTTCTGGCCTGTCCCCTCATTCCTCAAACCTGCCCACTCTTTGGGTTTCTAAAAGTAGAATATTATTACATGGATGTAGCGGGAAGTGGGAAGCCTCAAGCTGTTGTCAACTTCAAATTCAGTTTTTGGGAATCGAGGAAGACGTCACTGCCGAGTCTCAGCGAGTGAGCTGCTCCGTAGGGGGCGAGCACACAGGTGGACAGTAATGCAAAAACTTTCCACCTGTCATTATGAACCCCTAGGATGGCAATACCACTCACTCCTTTTTCTGTGAAAGCGTGTGATTTCAAAACTCAGGGACTTCTTACACTAAAGAAAAATTAGGAAAATAAAATAAAAAGGACCCTCTAGTTTCCTGGTAAGTCCAATTTCCCAGCCCGGGTCCCTCCTAGGGATGGCCAATGTTCTGATTGTAATAGAGTTTCTAGGCAATCCCTACTGGCTACAGTTCCCACAATGGCCAATCTGAAAGTTTTCTCCCTACTTGTGGTGTTAAGTGCACTTAATTAGAGTACATTTGGCCTGACCAGAGAATGAGTGGCCAGAGTCCATTTTGAGTGACAGCTTTCAAATGCTGCCAAAGATATGAAACCCAGATGTACAGAGAGGTGGGATTCGCAGAGGTCAAGGAGTGTGGATCTCTGTGTCAGCTGGCCTGAGAGGACCCATCTCCGAGATCCCCCAGAGGACGGACTAGTCATCGGTGTCCTCTCCTGGCTACACCCATGAGGCCAGATGCCAGAGCGCAACTCCGGGGCAGCCCTGGCCAGAAGGGAAGGGTGTTTAGAGGAATCCCGTCTGTCTGCCAAGTACTCCACAAGTTAGGAGCTTGACATATGGTAACAGTCATGTTTAAAAGTAATAAATCTCTTATTTAAATGAGAGGTGACTGGCGTGGTTACTTTAGTCTCAGCAAGTCTCTAAGAAGAGAAAAAAATTACTTCCCAGAATATAAGGAGTGGAACTAAGTTCAACTCCATGTGCTACGATTAGGGTCTGAGCCCCAGGGGTGCCCAGCAAGGGGAGTAAGCCTGGAGGGGGTGTGATTGTTAGACAGAGGCCCTCCAGGGGCTGAAGGAGACACCCCCTTGTGGAGTCGCAGCTCCACGGGCCTGCGCGGCCTTGGGCAGGCTGACCATGCACCTTGTGCTGTGATCGCGGGCTGACCATGCACCTTGCGCTGTGCTTGCTGGATCATAAGAGGCGCTGTGGGTACAAAGGCTCTGATGTGCCAATGAGCAGCGGTCTCCTGCCTCTCCGGTATCTGGAGGCTCCCTTTAATGCCTCCTAATCTTAATCTTTTCTTTTTCCTTCGAGCTTTTAATATTCTCTCAAAAGTCAATTTCAATCGATCTTCTTAATCAGGCTAGCTTCTCCTCTTTGAAATTACTTCCCTTTGACAATATCTTAATAGTAACTAAGGCACCCATGCAGAAAATTAGAAATGCATTGCCCGCCCACCTCCCCTCCTCACCCCCACACGGAGTGGGCATGGTCGGCTGGAGCCCAAGGCTTTGGGAGAAGCACGGGGGTGCCTTGGAGAAAGAAGCAACCGTAGTGCAGTTGCTACACTATTCTTGGGATTCATTCCCCCCACACGCACCTCTCCCCCTCTCCCCCACTCTTCCTTAAGAAGCTACTAGGAAGAGGGCCCTGTGCTAGGAATTAGGCCGGGATCTAGAGATCAGAGCCTGCACTCTTTCTGTTCTAAAGAAATGCTCCATGTGGTCTGGGAGCTGCTAAGACATAGTAATTAAAGATTCAGGATTCGGAGTCAGAAAACTGTGTTCCTATCCTGCTTTTCTACTTCCTGGCTGTAGGCCCCTGGGAAGTTATGTACCCTTGATAAACCTATTTCTCAGCTGTAGGATGAGGTTAATAATGATAATGCCTTTCTTACGTGGTTGTTGTATGGACTAAATGACATAGAACAGGGTCTGGTACATATTAAGACTTAAGGATAATGGCTGTGGTCAGGGGAAACAGGAAGAAGATACAAATCATTTAAATAGTTGGTAAAACATTATACAAGTAAAAAGTAATAAATATGAAATGGCTGCAAAGACTGAGTTATTTAAGAAACATTTAAGGCAGGCAGAGAGTAGCATAGCTCTTAAAAAATAGGTAACTCTTACAGTTCAGAAATCTAAAGCTAAATGAAGTGTCTTAAAGCTCTTCCAATGAGAGTAAAAGTAATAATATGGGCTTTATTTACCTGCTGTTCACACCCAAGCTCATGGTCACCTTTAATGCTGCCGTAGTTGAAGTGAACAGACAAGTGTCCGAGATAATGTGGATGCCGGGAAAGACCTTAGAATCTGCAAAAGTGAACCGTGTCGGAAGGTGGCTCCTCTGTCAGGCCGTCAGGAGCAAACGTGAGACAAGCCCGAAGCAGTCAGGAGAGGGCCCGTTGGAAAGGTCTCTCCTGTAAAACTTGGTGTTGAAAACAGGCAATACTGCAATGCTTGGAGTACTGGGAATCAGGAGATCCTGGTCATAGTGCAAAACAGTGGCCCGGAGCAAGAATATGCTGGTTGTCAGCATTAAATTGACAATCAGTGGGCTCTGCTTCTAATTGGTGGGTCCTTTTTAATCTTTATTTTATTTTAAAATATTAGCACTGGATGCTAGGAAGAGAACGTGCCTCGTACTTTGTCATCTCTCCATGGATCCCAGCAAGGTACTGAACACCTTACCATCTTGAAAGGAATCTTAAAGAACAGTGGTGCATTTACACAATGGAATACTACTCAGCCATAAAGAGGAAGGAAACCTTACTCTTTGTGATAGCATGGTTGGACCTGGAGGTTCTTATGCTAAGCGTAATAACCCAAAAGACAAGTACCATGTGATCTCACTCATATGGGGAATCTAATGAGCAAAATAAACTAACAGACCAAATAGAAACAGACTCATAGAGACAGAGAACAGATTAACAGCTGTCAGAGGGTTGGGGCTTGAGGGGCTGGGCGACAAAGGTGAAGCCATTAAGCCAAGAAAAACAACTCATAGACAACAGTGTGGTGATTCCCAGAGGGAAAGGGGAGTGAAGGGCAGGGAGGAGAGGGTGAAGGGGGTATAAATGGTGATGGAAGGAGACTTGCCTTGGGGTGGTGAACACACAATACAATATACAGATGATGTTTTATAGAATTGTACACTTGAAACATATATAATTTTATTAACCAAGGTCACCCCAATAAATAGTCCAAAGCTCTTGCTTTTCAAATGCCAAACTTTAGGCCCTCAATAAATATCTTGGTTGATTGTAGGGATTGAGAAAGTACTAAGAGGAAAAAACCTCCAGAAGAAAGTAAGATGCTACATTCTTTGTTTTGACTCATAGGGAGCCTGCTGATAGATAATTAGGTAAATTATCTCATTGCATAGAAATAAATGTTGACTGTTGGTCCAGGTATACTTTCTAGTACATTTTTTAAAAAGATTGAATGTCTTTTATCTGCATGCTGGAGTTCAATTCACTGGGACTGTAGTAATTGATGAAATCAAATTTCCTGCCAACAAAGCTGGGAACTGGATCTTAGAGCCGAAATAATCATATCAAGTCAATAGTCATAATAATTATTAATATCGGTACAGTATTTTATAGTCTACTCATTTCTTTATTCAAGAATATTTACTTAGCCTTGTCCTATGTTGAGAAGTTACTATGTCCTGTATTTTCTACTAAGCCTCTTATTTGTACTCACTGGATCCTCACAACAACCCTCCCACATAGCTGATGTTTCCTGCACACTGCAGGGAGTGAGGCTGAGGCATAAAGAGAGGAAGAGTCTTGCTCAGTGACCCACAGCTCTTAAGTAACAGGGCTGATATTCAAACACAGGTGTTTGTCAGGCTCCAAGACTCTTATGCTCCATGATTGCTGCCTTCCAGTGGCTCATGGTACAGAGGGAACATCAATAAAAAATTGAGTTGTATTACAGTAGGAGCTAACATAGTTATTTCAAAATATTTTACTTATTTACCCCCTAAGCGTGCCATGTACTTCATTACAATGCTGCAAGTCCTCAAGACTTTATAGACTGTTTAGTAGTTTCTTTCCAACATTAATATTTTCTCTCTCTCTCCCTCCCACTTTTCTCTCTCTCTCCCTCTCTCTCTCTCTCTGTCACTTTCTCAATTTCTGGTGGAGTTTAAAGTTTAACTTACTTAATCAGGATGACCAGAGTGACAAGTGACTGAGCCAGGATTCAACACGGGGTTGCTTCATTTGAAAATCTATACCTTCCGCTGCTCTTGAAGCACTCAGGATCTGTTAGGTGCTATGAGATGGTGGGAAGGGTTTACTTAGCTCTGCCTGGGGGAGCCCTGATTGACAAGATAGCACTTGGACTCCGGTTTGCAGGATTAGAAGTCCACTAAGTGAACGAGAGGGTGGAAGGCACCTCAGATCGCAGGGCCTACATGCAGATTCCCAGGAGCGGGAAGCAGTTGGCTGGGGGAAGAGCACATCGTTTGCCTTGGCTGTTGACAAGCAGTGGCATGCCAGATGAGCTGTGATTTCCCAGGACGTTATAAACAAAGCACCCACAGAGCTCAGAGAAGGAAGAAAATTATGCTGACTCCAGGGAAATTAGATAAGGCCTCATAGGAGTGGCACTTGGACCTTGAAGGATGACCAAGAGTTGGAGAGATGTGAGATGGAGAGAGGAAAGCGTTCCACATGGCAGGAATAACATTAGAAAAGGGGTAGCTAAACATTCAGTCTGTGGACAAGTTTTATTTTACTTGAGGGAACCAACCATGGAAAGACAGGATCAAAATTGTGCTTTAAAAAGCTGGAAGTAGACATAGAATTAATTTATAACATATTTTAATAAGAATTATGGAAAGAATAATTTTGGTAAAAATCAACACTAAGACAAATAACCAAAATGACTTGTGTGTCATGTTTCTTAGGTTGTAAGAGGTTCCAGCTGAGGATTCATTGGATCCTTAAACAGTCTTGGAGGCAGGCCGATGGGAACCTTGAGAAGCAGAGATTTTTAGGAGACATTTCCAAGTCTACCCTGTTCTGACAGGACGCCTTCAAGTCTTCTGACTCCAGGCTCACAATTTCCTGAGTATCCTCATGGTCGGTCCTGGCATTTTACATTTCCTTGTTTTCTTTAGACCATCCATCCTGTTTTTCTTCTCTCAAAGAAATTGATAAAAGTCTGAGATGTCTCATTAGCATGAATGGTAATAGGTAACATTAATGATTATTATATATTTGGCACAGTTCTAAATGTTCCCTGTGAATGAGGTGAATTAATCATAGCAACCATCCAAAATAGGTACCATTTCCATTTTGCTGATAAGAAAATTGAAGCCTAGTTGGATCCATGTACATGCAGATATTAAGTGACAGAGCCTGGATTTGAACACGTAGAACAGAGCACATGAATGTAATCTCGTAACCACTATCCCTCACTATTTTTCCAAAACCAAGAATTTTTGGAGGGGTTTGGCTAATGTAAATGCAAAATAAGCATTTTCAAGACAATAGAAATATTTTTGGGCTTGACTGCATATCCATAACAATGCTTGGTAAAAGCAACCACAGTACAAATCTGTACAGTGATTTGTTTGAAACCATGAATTCAAATTTACAGGTTTCCCAGTGGCTGTGAAGGTGCTCTTTGTGGCATCCTGATCCTTTCATGGCCCCTGGAGCTGACCCAGAGTTGTGAACAGTGAGAGCATGTCCAAGGCACTGAGTTACCCGCCTCACTCCCATTGGTCTTAGCGCCTGTCAGCAAGTGCCTTAGGTTCCTCGCTCATAAAATAAGGGAAGCAGAAATAATTCCTAAGAAACTTTGCCATCAGAAGGAAGAACGCCCAGTCTCCTCCGTCTTTGCTTTTTCTCTTCACGTCACCCTGTCAGTAGGTACATCCACCCGCTGCTGTGGTACTTGCCGTGGGCATCAGATCCAGCCTGTTGAGCTGTTTCCCTGGAGTGACTTATTTACATCAGGACCAGGTCACAAGTCATGAGGTTTTAGAGTCTGGCCTTGTCCACCAACGGAAAATTAAATTTTGCCGGTGAAAGACATTTGAGCTGTAAGTGAGTGATCGTCTATCTAATTTATGGTTCAAAAGGATAAAAAGGGGCATCAAGATGAGAAAGAGAGTGACCAAGGTGATTCATGGAAATGGATTTGAAAAAAATGCAGCAGCAGCTTTTCTTTTTTTTTTTTCTTGCATTAGCCAAACCTTATCACTTTCCCTCTAATCCTTCCTTCCGGCCTTATGCACGAGTTACCAGAGTGCAAGTTCAGGTTCTTTGTACATGTCAGAATACTCGAGACAGGGCCGGTACACTCAAGGAGTTTAACATCTGCCTCTGGGAAGACAGGGCAGGCCTCTGCCACACAAAGGAAGCAGCCTCTGGGAGACAGAGCTTCTAATGAAGGGTGCATCGTCCAAGAAGTCAGAAGTCAGAGCCCACCCAAAGGTGATGTGTGCAGCAGCAGGTGCCCAGTGAGAAGGAGGGGTGCCCTCTCGGCCTTGTGTCTCCAGGGACTCCTGTAAATCAGGCAGGGTTCCCACGCTCCACATGGCGTTGTTCACGTCCCAACATGAACACACAATCCTACTCCAGGGGCTAAGCAACCTCCTTCCCAGCCACCATTTGTTTAGAAGAGTCTGGATTTTGTCTAAATGGAAAATGGTGATATTTTAGGAGCTCAGATTCACAGAAAGGCAGAATGGTTGAGGCCTCCAGGCTTGTCTTCTTGCTTAGGAATGAAGAGTTAAAATCTTCACATGCTCTTCAAACATGGGTGATAGGCTTTGGGTCTCATGATTTGGGGCAAAGCTATTAGGTTTTATTGTCAAATAAATCCCCAAACCTCTCTTCTCTAGTTTTGAATTAAACAAAGTTGCTCAACTTGATGACCCTCCATTTCTAACTCTTTAAAAAGGGAATACCACTTCTTGGCCTTCAGGATGACTGTGAGCTAAGTCTGTGTGGCAAAGTGGATGGACGATCTCTGGTCTACGCTTGTTGATTCCCCTCACCCTCCCTCAAAAATACCCAGTTTCACTAAGAATGGGGAAAGCTTTAAGACAAGCTGAAGTCGATAAAGTTATCAGCAACGTGAACCCAATTCCCATACATATTACCAAGAGTCATTGAAAGAATAGCCTGTCTGTTATTCCAACCCCTCTCCTGTCCCCCAAACATCTGAAGTCCATCTCTGAACTTTTTGCCTTTGCATTAGGTATTTGTGAAGAGAGAAAGGAGAAGAGAGGCAAGTGTTCAAGTCTGGGAGAAAGACACCTTACTCTACTCATCACAGTTTTTTTCTGCTGGTCTAACTATTAAATTTACATGGAACAGAAAACAAGAGAAAATAAATAAATTCAATTACACATGTATGTATGGGAACCTCACGTAGATGAGAGAGTCAGAGACCCCACACACATGAGAGGTTCAGAGACAGGAAATTAAAATGAGACGTATATCGCATCCTGAGTTAAGGATGAGGTAAGGCACCTGGGGCTTCCTAGGGGAGGAAGGTCATTGGCAGGACAATGGAAAGAGCAGGTGTTCAGTAATTAGATGTTTGGCTTGCCATGTAGATAGGTCATGAAAAGTTATTGCTGGTAATAACTTTTATTATGGGCAAGGCCCCCAATTTAGGTAGTTAAGTGGGGAGCAGAAGCTTCTCCTGAACCTACAGGGTCTCCATTGCCTACAGCTCAGAATAATCCCCACGCCAAAGGGGCCCATCTTGGGGGAGCCTTTCTGAACCCCTCCAGTCAACTCTTGGCTCAGGAACCCCTCCGTACTCTCTTATCCAAACCCGGTCCTGTAGTATTATTGTCGACAATCAGGCTGTTTTGGAATATGAGGTCCAAGCTGAAGTGGAGAATTGAAGGGCTAGAGCTGATTTGATCTGACTTAGGGAAGCTTGATGTTTTCCTTCTCTGTCAAAGGCAAATATTCTAATTTACATAAACCAACCCAAGTAAGTTCTTTGTCTTTTTTTTTCATTGTCATGGAAAAATTAAAACAAAAGCATAGGGTCAATCCAACAAATACGGAATGCCAGAATTCTGCCTGTGAGTTCATCGTGGCCAGAGACAGCTGTCCAAATATGCTGATTCCTTGAAGCCTTTCTCTTGGTTTGGAGACCTGGCTCACTGTTTTCGACTCTCTGTGCTGTAAATTCATTCTGTGTGCCACAATCTCATCAGTTTCCTCTGTTCTACTGGTGAGAAACCCCGTGCCAAGCATATATCAACACATATTTCTAGACTAGTTTCTCCCATTGCCATTTTTACTTTTATACAAGGCAGAGGAAAGAGTAGAGGAGGTGATTAAAAAAAAAAAAGGTATGGAGCGAGGGAACTTTGGCCAGGGGTGGAATATTCATGGTCTTTCTGAGCATTGTTGGCGACAGGCCTGTTGAGAAGTGGACCTACCAAGGAAAAACTAAGTGCCTGTAAAAAGGAGTATATAATTCTCTGATGTGCTAGCAAGAAAGTGTGGGAAACACTCTTCCATGGGCATGAGGGTAGAAAGGTGGCCAGCCTTTTAGAATAATAATGGATTGTATTTTCAAATGGAATAAAAATGCTGGAAAGGAAGACAGGCCTTGGAATGGAAACCCTTGGACCAGAGTCCTGGCTCTGCTGACTTGTGACAAGGCTTTTCCAGGCACTTCTCTGGCCCTTTTCCTTTTTATAAATGATTGCACCTGATTCAGTGACCTTTATATCGGTTTTAGCTCACAAGACTCTATGACCATTACTGAAGATTCTGCTCCAAACTCCACAAATGTGGCCTTTTTAGTTCTATGTTTTATCGTTTTTGAATTAAGGTCTTGCTTCCACTTGAGCACGGCAGAAGGGGAGGAGAGGGGTCTGGGAAGGGGCTGTGGGTGGTTAACTGCCCTACCATGTGGCATGGAGAACAGCTGTACTCCACGCATCTCTGCTTCCTAAAAAAAGATGTGCTGAAGTGGGCAAAACAAGGCCAAGCAGTGGAAGGTCAGGAGCCTCTGGAATGTTAGCTTTATTTAGCCTCAAATGACTGGCAGCCAGTGGTGACATTATTACTCAATGCATCTATGTGGCCATTCAAAACAGTTGTTGGAAGTGCTCAGGAAAGAACAGTAGGGCTGTGTGGCTCTATTTTCCCTCTCTTCTCGCGGGTAGAGAGGAATTCACACACAACCTGCTTTGAAGAATATCCCGGTTAGAATCAGGGTCTGGTGTTGCTCGGTAGAATTTATCTAGTCCTCATGTGGCCTCATTTTAAGAAAAATGCTTTCCTCATTCAAACATCTGTAAAAATACAAGTGAAGATGTAGGTAAATAGCAGAATCTCCACACCAAGACATGAGCACACTTTGCAAACAAAACTTTTAAGAAATATATTAATAAGAAGCCAAAGCGACATGGGCGGGTAGGAAGGACCTACGTGTGCATATGGAAGCAGACCTGGAGTAATTTAGTAACCTTCCCAACAAGCCCAGATTCTGTGCACTGTACCACAGGTCCTCAGGGGGCTCGGCTGAACATTTCAGACGCGTGAAAGCTTCGCTGACATTCAAAAGCTAAAGCGAGGCCTTGGGATAGGGCGATTTTGTTCTCTGTGTCTGAGAGAAGAAAAGAATCACAGTGTATGCCAGGAAAATAATTTTGGAAGCTCAGTTAATTGTGGAGGTGAGGCTGAGCCAGCTCGTAGTTGGATACAAAGAAAATATTGCTCACTTCCCATAAATGATTTCCCATATGTAAAGCGGGGCTGATCCTAGCAGGTGACTGCAGAGATGTGGAAACACTGAGCCACATGTGAATAAATCTTGCAAACACTTTTTAAAGAATGCTAAGTATAACCTTTAAAATAACACCATGGCTGTCACATCTTGAGACTGAAAGCTCTACAAACAGAGCTTGTTTATACCAACCACAAAGGCCAGGGACCTGTGGTTTTGGAGGATTTCTCATCCCAAGAAAATATTTACACGCGGAGGAGATGATGCGGTTTTACCTAGAAGAGCCATACATGGCACATTTGTGGAAATCATTGCAAGGAAAAATGTTTTCTTCCATAGCTTGCAAAATTGACAGTTATGCGTAAAGCATCAAAAAGTTGGTAATATGAAGAATCACACTTCTTTTAAATGGGTGAAGTTTTTTATTCCTAGTGGGGCTGTATAAGGATGATTGCCATGGAGGATGGCCCCCCTGTTTCCAGCCCCCTCGCCTCCCTAAACGCCTTTCCCTCTCTCCTCGCAGAGGTTCCTCCTGGAGTCCTGAGTGTCTCCAGGCTACACGCCTTTAAGGGGTTGCCCTGTAGTTCACATCCCTACCTGGTCTGTTCCTCCCCAGTTCCAACCCACTTTGCATTGCCTGCAGTTCCTTCAAAAAGTTGTCTTTGGTGTTACGTTAGAGTCTGCAATTGAAATTGGCAAAAGGATAATTCTGATTCAAACTCCCCTGCCATTATCAGAAGCTAGAACTTCTATTTTATCACCATTATAATTAGATTTTTGTGGGGATTCTTTTTACTTGTGTACGTAATGTTGGTCTCTTCGGTGAAACCCTAGGCACGTGGCATGAATGTTATAGGAAGAGGTTCTCAGGGAATCTTCTCACGTGGCACGAGCTCCATCCCACTGACTTCAATGGTCTTGGCCTATTTTAATGGCCTCCCCTTGACTTCATGAATCGTATTAACATTTGGCTCATTTTTTATGCATTTTGATTGTTATGCCCAAAGATTACAAGGCAGGAAATCATTCGTCATGACGCAGCCACATGAAGCTCACACACGAAAGGGGAATGTGGTAATCGTATAATCACTGAAACGGGCAGAGCCTGGTTGAGCTCTCAATGGAATGAGCAGACCCGTAGGCGGGGGCTTGCGCTGTGCGGATGTGTCGCTGTTCAGCGCAGGGGCTCCCGAATAGAAGGGGCGTGAGCACAGGCCGTGCTGCCTTCTGGGGGACAGAAAGGACAGGCTCCCTGGCCTGGTTCAGGGGCTGGGAGATGCCCCAGGCCATCAGCACACCGAGCTGGCGGGCGGGTCTTTATGTCAGCGACCCTAAGACCGAGACGCGCCGCAGACAACTTCTCGGATGTGAGCGCCCTTGTTTGCAGCTCCCTAAGCTTCGTCCTAAACCCCCTTCAGCCAGTGGTTTCAGAGGGGCCCTTAGTTTGGGGTATGCTTTTCTGTCCCCCTATCCTCTCCTTTCTCTACTCTAAATCTGTAAGGAATTGGGAGAGGTGGTGTCAGTAATACCTTAGGAAAACTGTAGGTGACTCTACTCAGCCCTCAGTTTTCCCCGGAGTGACTCGGATGCGATGGAAACAGCTGGGAACTTCCAGTAGCAGGTTGGAAGGTGATCCCAGCCCTGATGGCTCTGGGGCTACCTGGTCAGGTTGGTTGGCCGCTCCCTTCACAGGGCTCAGCATGGAGCCTGGCTCACAGCGATCACTCAGCACCCATTTAGTAAATGAAGTGATGGGTGTCAGGGGAACATACCAGATGAGCCTCTCTTTTTTAGTTTGCCAGGTTAAGGCCCGCCTTATTCTCAGAAAGGTGATAAATGGATGGGAATGGATGGGGCACACGACTAAACACATTTGAAAGTAAAATGCCATGAGTGTTACCATAAGGGGCACACAAGGCACAGTGGGAGCACTCAAAGGGGAGACTTAACTCACCCTGGGGAATGTGTCCATAAAATCGTCACCTCAAGCCGGCCAGTGGAAGGTAAGGGAGACGGCCCAGAAAGAGGGAGAGAAAGCTCTAGGCAGAGGAAGCGTCGTTGTCAAGGGTCAGTGCTGAGAAAGAGCCAGGGGCACGGTAGGCGTGAAGAGCTGGAGAAGTTAGAAGAGCTCATGAGGGGGACGCTGGTGTGAACCCGCCTAGGAGGAGGCGGGATCCGGGTCCTGGGGGTTTGTATAGATCAAGATGTTTGACCCCGAGGGCCAATCTCTGAACAATCTGTGTCTTGTAGAGATGGATCAGGCTGTGGTAGAATCTATTGGATCGGGGGAAAGGAAACCTGGAAGTTGGGAATCCATTTGGGACTCTCCGGGCTTGAGAGGATTTCTGTGTCCACTGCACCAAGAAGAGGCCACAGGGACAAAGGTAAAGTGCCCTGTGGAAGACGTGTCCAGGCCTTAGGGGCGACAGTGCTTGGAGGTGGGCTGCCCGGGGCAGGCAGGAGGCGGAGCGCGAGAGAAGGGCTCCGAGTGGTGTCCAGGCTATGTCGTGGTCTGTGACTGAGGCCCGAGAGAGAAAGGTCAGGGCTGCTTCTCCTGGATTGTCACATGCTGTACAGAAAGCCGTCCTTGTTGTTCCAATACAGTTCATCCCACTAATTCCACGATCACTGAAATTGTCCCTTTGCACTCGGTTTTATAGCTTATTTGGCTCCATTCCACTCCTTTTTACTTTCTTTCCAGATTGTGGGCCCCCAACGCCTCTCTTTATACACTGTGGGAAGAAAATGCTTCTGAGGCCCCAAACCCAACCGCAGACGTGAGATTAACAATAAAGGCCCTCTCCGGGGTGCAGACACTCGGGCCTCAGGTGGATTAGCTGCAGTCTAGTCCTGAGGCACACGGCACGCCTGTGCGTTGGCGCAGACAGTCTAGGTGAAAACTGGCTCGCGGCCTCTAGCCCGGCCTTTGAACTTGAGTGCGCTCTTTCTGATCGTGGACACCAGGGGCCAAGGCTGGGACAGAGCCCCTCCTCGAATTTTGTACCATACGCGCCTCACTTGCTGCGCCCTAATTCCAGCTCAGTTGAACACTTCTCCAAGGACTCCCTAGAATACAGGGGGGCTTAGGTTGCACTGGCGCAGGAGGCCCGGAGCGGCTGAATGAGGCAGACAGCATCTCGGGCAGTGGCACGATGAATAATGCCCTGAAATGTGTACAACTGGCAGCTGATACCACTCTGTGGGCACCGGCTGGAAGGCTTCAGAAAGGTGTTCCGAAGGGCCCGGCCTCTACTGCCTCCCTTTCGTTCTCAGGGCTTTGGTGGCATCGGGTGGTTTTTGTGATTCCTTGTAGACCATTATTAGCACCAGCCTGACAAGGCTTTGAAGGGCGGAGCATTTTCGGGTTTGTTTTGAGAATTGATTGATAGTAAGTCTTTAATTGTGTAGCAGTGTGGCTTTTTGAAATACTGAGTGATGCGCGGATGTTGTTTTATATTGCTTTCGTGATCAATCTTATGGGGTGGATGGCCTTCCATAAATTAATGCAAATAATGTAATTGAATCTCATTTAAGTCTGCCTTTAATGATCTCACATACATCTTTATTCTTGGGCTGGTGATACGGCGCAACATTCAGGTCAGCTAGAAAAGTGCCCAGTAAAGTGACCGTATGTGGAAGGGGCTGTGAGATTAACAATAAATCTCACATGATATGTGGACATGCATGCAAATCAGGTATATAACACACAATACTACATATCCACTTTCATATGCCTGTGTCTATGGTCACTTACATATATCTACATCTATATCAAGCCTCGTGTATAAATAAATAGGCATAAAAGCATGTACAGATAGCTTACATATATACACAGTTAAGTATACATGTGTGCGTATGTATAAATATAGATATAGATAAAGACATAGATACACACATATCCCAAGTATATATGGATACCGTATATGAATCTTTTGGTTGCAAGTAACAGGAAAACAACCCAAATAGGCCTAAACCATAAATGAAATTTTTTAGTTCTCAAAGGCTCAGTTCCTCCCATCTTTCCTCTATATCCCAAAGCCAGTCCTCTTTATGTTTATGAACTGGCTGCACCGAACGTCCACGTTCCCGTGTGGCAGGAAGGATACATCTTTCTAGATAGCTTCTAGGAAAGAGGGAGAAAGCTGCTTCCTCAGAAACCCTAGGCTTTCTTTGTCGCATTGTTTGGTGAGGTCTCCAGCCTCCCTCTCCTCCAATCCCTGTCAATAATGACATGAGATGTGAAGATGGCCTTGAATCAGTCCCTGGAGCTGATGGGTTATTGGGTGGGGTGCAGCGTGGCTTCGCTAGGAGCCTGTAAGCTGCATAGGAGAAAGGCAGGTACCCAAAGGAAACTAGATTCTTTTATCAAGAGAGCCCTGAGAGTTGGCTGAATCCTGGGTGGCCCAGATTAATAAATTCCCCTTCCCCTGAGTCCCGTCGAGCGCACGTGCACACACACACACCCCACACTCTCGCTCACGCTCGCGTGCACTCATGCACCATGACTGTCAGAATTTTCACAATTAAAGATATCTCTTATCGCTGGTTTACTTTCTAGACTCCATGTTTTGACAGATCCTGCCTACTAAGAAAAGCGAGAGCATTGTTATAACTAATTCATTTCTGCATTTTCATGCATGAGAAGCTGGCATTAGCACAATGAGTTTGTATAATTCAGTCTAACGCAGTGAAATGGATGTTTTAGATAGCCTGGGAGAGCTGATAGGAAGTGCATTTATAATTGCAATTAGAATTATTGAAATATTAAAAACAGCCCGAGGATTCTCAGGAGCAAAGGGCCCTGTTTGAAAGCACTTCTTAGCGTGTGCGTCCGAGGTCGAGATTGGACTAGATGTTGTTGGCAAATGAAGAAAGTCAAGATGAGTAATCCATTGCACAAGCAACCTCGGGTGGAGGTGCCCTGGGTGTGCCTCTCCCCACCTGGGCCTCCTTCACTTTCCCTTTTACTTTCTTTCCCCCCCGTGACTGATATCACCAGAGACGCTCCCCTGCTGGAGGAAAGTTCTTTGAAGTTATGAAACTTTTTCCATGGCCTTTTTCAGAACTTACTCATTATTCAGAGAGTGTCTTTTTCAGCCACTCCCTAAGCCCAGTGGTTCAGCAAAGTAAACATTCAGGCCATAGTCTGCAGTGGTTGCTTGTGGGGTGGGTCTGGGGCCCTGCTCCACGCGGTGACATGGGAAACAGCTCCTTCCCTGTAAGGAGTCCTGCGGCCTCAAGTTGTCCAGTGGCGCCTCGTAGCCAGTCAGTGGATGAAAGGCGACCTATGACACATGGATGACACACGAGCGACTGTGTGGGCAGATCTCTGAGCCCTTGCCTGGACGTGGCATGCCTTATTTCTGCCCCCACTCTCCTGGCCAGGGCTCAGTCATGTGGCCACATCTAAGGACAAGGGGGCTGGCAAATGTGGTCTAACTGTGTGCCCAGCGCAAAAAGGAAATAAGACTTAGGTCTTTGCTGCAGACAGAAAAATGCTTATTCAGAACGTATTTCCTCCTGACACAGGTACACAGAAACATTTTGAATGCCAGGGTTTTTGAATCTCGGCATTTCGAATAGGGAGGGTCAAAGTCATGACTAATGGGCTGAATCCTTTTTGAATAACAGCTTGCTTTGCAGTTAACAAAGAAAATATATATATATATTTTTACCCTAGAGGACACTGTATTTATAGTCCCTTACCACCCTAGGACTTCTAGAGAAAGCACATCTGTAGCGGAAACCATAATGCAAATGACTTGTGTTTCCCTCCAGCTTGGACAGTGGACAGGGGTTGGTGGCTGTTGTGAATGGCAGTGTTTGGCGTGCTGTTCCAAGGCAGTGCCCTGGGAAGGTGGCAGGATCTCCAAGAGATTACTGGGTGGTTTGGGGGAGGGAGTTGGATCTAAAGCCTCAGATTTATACCCTTAGAGGATTTCTGTGCCTCAAAAGCAGAGCCAGTGAGTGGACTTGAGGGACCATGGCTGGCATGGAGGTTGGAGAGTGGGGGTCTTACATTCATCAGCATGGAGCAAAGCTGTGAGGGGAGAGCATGGGGACATCAGGCATCTTTTCTTATATGTAGTCTTCATAAGACCTGCCTTCTTATATGGCCCTAAAGTGGAATGGAGAGGACTGAAATAATGACAAATTAATTACCAGCCAGTCTTGCTAGATAGGACCGTGATATCAGAATTCTTTTTGTATAAAGAAAATAAAGAAAATAATTTTTTCTTACCCAAGACAGTGGCTGCAGATTCATATGTGTTATAGCCATAGGGCTTTCGTACAGGGAATGTTGGTGGAATGAGCTCTCTGGAGGTGAGAAGATGCAGCGGGATTGTGGGTAGCAATCGAAGGTTCTGGAGAGCGTGCCCAGAAAGCTGAGGTTCCCCTGGGTTTCTCAAGACCTTTCTGGGCACCCACAAGGTCAAAACTCTTTTCCAAATGATATTAAGACACAATTTTCCCTTTTCACACTCATCTTGTTCTATATCAGTGGAGTTTTCCAGAGGCAACACATCGAATCAGAGGCAGATCCACCTGTCTACTGTGATGTCAGGCAGAAAAGAGATTTGCAAAAATGTTTAACTCTTCTCACTAAATATATTTTTGTTTTGGAGTCCATGATTATTTTTCATAAAGTATGCTATTTATGTTCCCATGCTTTTAATGCTATTTTAAAAGAAGTCATCAGTAAATACTATTTTTAAGTCTCAGTTTTAGTTTTGAATAGAATAAATTGTTGACATATATAACCCACATTTTAAAAAAAGCTCTTTAAGGGCCTCAATTATTTTTAAGATATGAAGATGTCCTCACACCAAGTATGTGAGAATCCCATGCTGGAGAATCCCGTCACAGCGGAGAAAAATGAGGTTCTGCCGTTTGTGGTAAAATCACTTCAGAGAATGTGGGAGGCTGAGAGGCCGGGGTGTTCTTTCTGCAGAAAACCAGTCGATGAGCAATAGCGATGAGCTGGGGTTGCTGGGGCAGGCGGCCGCTGCTGGGAGAACTAAAGTAGTAACGCTCCGGACATCGACTCGTAAACCTAAAATAAGTTGCAATACTGCCATCTGGTGGCCTGCAATGAACATAATTTATTATTTTTTCATTGGAGTAAGAAGGCCGGCTTCAGAGCTGAACGGCTACAGGGACTCAGTTCAGTAGTATCCCTGTGTTGTTGATGTTTCTGTCACCAAACATGCACCTCTAAATGTCTTCCTGTATGTCCTTCCGTTTGAACATGTTTCCTCGTGGGGTCGGGACAACCGGAGAGGGCGGGACGAGGGCTGTGCCTCACTCCAACCCTGTGCTCCTGTCATCGCAGCGTAGGAGGATTCAGTGCTGTCCTGGGGGAACTAAAAAGTAGCTTTTCTCGCTTTGATTTTTGCCTAACTCTTCTCTCCAGGGGTGTTTCAAAACAAATGAACTTTTAATTGCGAATCTATTTTAAAGAACAGAAAAGTTGCAAAGACAGCCCAGTGAGTTCCCGCGTCCCCCTGGCTCAGTTTCCCTTATTGTCAGCATCCCCATGACCATGGGGCACATACCGAGGGCCCCACACCGAGGCGCCCGACGGTGAGGCTGCAAATCAGAAGCCTGGGGAGCCGGCGGCGGGAACACGAAGTAGGCCACCCAGGAAGGATCCGGCCTGGGATGTCGTCCGTCTTCGCAGTAGCCACATGGGAAGCTAGCGAGCCGTGAACTCATGCTTTCAAAATTCAAGAGCGAAAATTATTTCACCATAAAATCCCGTAGTACGCAAGCTACGTAGGAAGTGTGATGTTAGAATAAAGACAATTCTAGAACTACGGGGTTTCAAAAAGTGTACCTTCCACACCCCTTTTGTCGGAAGGTTATTCATGGATTTGCTTCTCTAAAAACAAAGAGGAAACAGAGGGAGAAAGCCCAGGAGACAGGAAAGCAGGTAGCAGATCATATAGCTAGCTCAGCGGCCGCCTGAAAACAAACAGTGCGCAACGGAGCAGGGAAACAGAGGGGTTTGAACAACTCAGAGATTTATAGTTCTGCCAGGGTGTTTGGGGATGAATTAGTTATAGGTATAGGAAAAAATAAATATAAAAACCAGACAGCTGATTAACCCCAGAGGAAATAAAAGTTGCATGTAAGCACAGTATAGCACATGGCTCTTTTGAACCATATATAGTCATAGTAATGTAAATATCAAATATTTACTTAAACAGCAAAGGTAATCTTAGCCTGTTCAGCGGGTGGGAGAGAGAGAGAGAATGAACTAGGATTTTCTACTCCCATATCTAGAAGTCAATAACAATGATCTAAAACCTAAAAACAAATTAAGAAGCACCAGTATCAGCCCATTGTTTAAACCCCATGGAAGTAAATACAGTATTCTCTTCTTAACCACAGTTTCACTTTCAGAAGTTTCAGTTAACTGTGGTCAACCATGGTCTGAAAATATTAAGTGAAAAATCCCAGAAATAAACAACTCATCAGTTTTAAATCACACACTGCTTTGAGTAGCTCGAGGAAATCTTGGGACATCAGGCTCTGTCCTGCCCGAGGCCTGAGTCATCCCTTTGTCCAGCGTCTCCACGCAGCAGACCCTCCGAGCTGAGCAGGTGATGGGACTGACTGTCACGGTGTTGCAGTGCTTGTGTTCAAGGAACCCTATTGTAGTTAAAAATGGCCCTAAAGGCAAGAGTAGCTTAATGCTACCTCACGATGCCTGCATCATTCACCTCACTTCTTCTCATCACCTAGGCACCGTTTCATCTGATATCATCAGAAGAGGAAGGGTGAGTATAGTACAGGAAGATATTTCAAGACAGAGAGACCACATTCACATAACTTTTATTACAGTATATTGCTAAAATTGCTCTGTTTATTACTAGTGGTTGTTGTGAGTCTCTTAATGCGCCTAACTTATAAATTAAACTTTATCATAGGTATGTGTGGTTAAGGGGAAACAAGCATAGGATATATATAGGGTTTGATAGTATCTATGGTTTTAGGTGTCCACTTGGGATCTTGAAACATATCTCCCTCAAATAAGGGGGGGAGGGCTACCATACCAGAAGAAACTGTTGAAAATAGTTACCTCTGAGGAGTGGGGATTAGGAACTGGGAGGAACTGTCTAAGGGAAAATTCTAGTAGATTATGTGGCTTTAAAAAGCAATGGAGATGTATTTCATTAAAAGGCAAGAGATCGGATGAATGGGTGACCCACCAAAGCAGGGAATAGGCCAGGGCCGGGCTGGCCGGAGTCCGTTGAGAATCTGGGAGTGCCTGGAGGGAAAGGTCCAAAGGCTCCTCTGGTACAGAGTGTCTTGCATCTTATCAAGGAAATGGCCAGCCCCCTGGGAGCCTTTAATCTGGCCCCTTGCTCATTTGCATCCCGGTTGCAACCTGTGACCCCTGTCAGGGGTGAAAGTTTACTTACTGTTCGCACAGTTGCTGGGCTGCTCTGACCATAGGACATGGTGCCGCGGTTGGCTGAGTGTCCCAGATGGCCAGCTGTCTCCCTGGAACCATGACTTTCCCTGCGGGGTTTGGATGGGGGGCAGCCACTGCAGCGTATCAGGTGGAAGGTAGGAGAGGCTCCCCCGTTGGCTAGGGCTGAGTGACTCCTGGTGGGTTCTGCATGTCTCGGGAAGAGGGCAGGGCAAGGAGGCAAAAAGAAAGGAAGGAACTGCAGAGCCTGAAACTGTATAGATGGGACTGTGCCCCTCTGCACGCAGAAGAGGCCCGCATTCCGCGAGGACCCTTTCCTTAGGCACCCGGGGCTGGTGGAGGGCCGAGCGCCAGCCTGCAGCCGTGTGCTCAGCCGGTCCAGCCTTGCCTCAGACGTCAGTGTACCCTGGGCCAGCTGCTTTGGGCATTGGGCATTGTTTTTTTGAATGTATTTGCCCTAACCCCCCTAAAAATGCCAATTTTTTCTATTGGCTGGAAAAATACCAGGTAACTAAATAGGCTAGCATTTGATGAATGAAAGCGCGAGAGAGACAACCTTGGCTTGTTTCCTTGTCAGGAGAGAGGTCAGACAGATCAGAGAGGGGGTCATAGGGAGGAGTGCAGAGAGAGCCGGGTTCAGTGAACAGAATCAGGTTCTAGAAGCAGCAAGCAGGGCGCCGGTGAGGATGAGCCCTGGAGCCGGACTCCCTAGACTTAGGGTCTACCCCTACATTTTAAAAAATTAAATTTATTGGGATGACATTGGTTAATAAAATGATATAGGTTTCAAGTGTACATGTCTATGACACATCATCTGTAGACTGCATTGTGTGCCCACCACTCAAAGTCAGATCTTCTTCCGTCACCATATATCTGACCCCCTTTTAGCTTTACTACTCCCAGCCCCTTCCCTCTGGTGACCACCGTACTGTTCTGTGTCTATGAGTTTTTTTTTTTAGTTTGTTTTTCTTGTTTGTTCATTTGTTGCTTTCAGTTTTATATCCCACATATGAGTGAAATCATCTGGTTCTTAACTTTTTCCATCTGACTTATTTCGCTTAGCATATCTTCAAGGTCCATCCGTGTTGTAGCAAATGTAGGATTGCTGAGAATAACTCGCTGTAGGACGCTACAGTGAAACTAGTATTCATACCCCGTCAGTTATGCAAGACAAGACGGTGGCTTTCGGGTGCCGGTTTCTAGGTCCTGCTCGCTCAGGCCCCCGGGATAACCTTGCTGGTCCATTCTGAGGTCCTCTCCTCACGGGGTCTGTCCACTGCACCCCTTCTGTCCTCTGGAGGCCGTTTGTCCCCTGCTCTTTGGCTCCGGCTACCTGCAGCCTGATTTTCAGGCCTTTGTTTGTAGCCTCAAACTGCCATTGTGCTGTTTTCTCCAGCAGCGTCCAGGGCGGGGAACTGGCTCCTGGAGCCTGCTCTCTCTGTGAGCTCGCACCGGCTGCCCTGTGCTCGCTTGGTTTCCACCCCCTGCCTTCCCTCCTGGGCTGGGCCCCAGCCCCAGTTCAAGCACTTACCAGCTGAGCGACTCTGGGCAAACAACTTTTTTGTCTCCATTTCCTTATTTGTGAAATTAGGGAAAAGGTCATGCCCACTTTGTCGGTTGTTCTGGAGATGAAACCCCTTGGCGTATGTAACTGGAACCCAAGAACGCCTGGCACGCCATCCCGAGGAAATGACAACGGCAATGACACTGTTATTAACAATACGGATACTGTCAGGAGTACCAAGAATAGTATTATTATTGTTGTTCCTCTTCCTGGCTGATTCTCTCCTGCTCTGTACGGACAGGCGAGTTACTTGTCTGCCCTAGTTACTTAACTTTGGACATTCAACTAGAAAATGCTCCCTCCTTGCTCATTCTGCCGGCGGCTGCTGGGGGAGTCGCTGTTTAAAGTCCCTTCCACCATTGCACAGACCAGACGTGCAGAACGTCGGCGTGTGGCTTTGTTAAATCACCGTGCCCAGGGCTTTAAGAGCTGGGGTCACGCCCGGCCAGGTGTGGCTCAGCGGTGGGGCATCGACCTGGAATCTAGGAGTTCGATTCCCGGTCAGGGCACATGCCCGGGTTGCAGGCTTGATCTCCAGCAGTGGACATGCAGGAGCCAGCCGATCAATGACTCTCTCATCATTGATGTTTCCATCTCTCTCTCCCTCTCACTTTCTCTCTCTGAAATCAACAAAGATGTATTAAAAATAATAATAATAATATTATTATGATTTTTGAGAATCTGAACTTTTGGGCTCCCCTGGCCTCTGAAAGTCTGCAAAGCCTTTGGGGGCTCCCACCCTCAGCAGAACTGAGAAATGAACATGAAGTTTATTAGTTAAGAAATCTAACTTTTCAGTGATTTGTTATAATGATGTGTTATAAAACATTACCATGTTTCTCTCTCCACTGATTTTCAAGACATAATTGTGTGTGTAGATATCCCTGTTTTCAGAGATACCCTCTCGAGCGCCCTGGGCGATAACTCAGACTCCACGGCTTCCCCACTCAGCTGTGTGCCCACATGGCACCCCTGCGTGAAATGGGGGTCCGCGGGCTCTGTGGTTTGGGAGTGAAGGCACCGTCAGCGTCTTCGCGGGTGGGGCTGACTGAGAGGGGCCGGGCAGAGCCTCTGATCACGGGGCTCCTGACACGCTGTCTACTTGGTGGCACATTTCTCCAGCCCCGTGGTCTTCCTTCCTCCTGTCCTTGTTCATATCCTTTCTGCTGCCGCTCGCGACCTCCCTTTATGGTTTTAAAGATGAGGTGATGTGATGTCTATTATATGAGTTGATGTGTGGTGCCTGCGCCTTTTGGAGGAAAGCACAATATAAACCTAATAAATATTAAACAGGTAGTATAAGCAGGGGGAAACTTGCGTGTTTTAGGTGGGGTGTAAAACCTGTAGAAATGCATTTGTTAAATGAGAGGCAGCGGGTAAAATGCAGATAATCATCGTTTTACAGAAGTGCGTCCCATGCAGTATTTCAAAGTACAGAAAAATGGCCCTGATTTTTAACCCTTCTTGAAGATGGCTCTGCGTCTGTTTCTGCCCGGAGGGCATCTGAGGCACAGAGCAGCAGGCAGCTTGGTGGCATTTTCTTTACGCTCTCCTTCGTACGCTGGGGAGGAGCTCTGAAATGACATTTAAGACCCAATTCTACAGCCCTGTGAGCTTATGACTCCCACTGATTTCAGGGAGGGCTCCTTAAGGGCGAATGTGCTCTGCAAACTCCCAGGAATCCCAAAGTCTGAACCACTGCGTTAGCGCCTCCCGGTGGGCCTGAGCTTGTGGTTCCTGAGACGGCAAAGGCCTCAGTTTGACGATTGTGATCCACCTCAGTGCTGCACTGGATACCAGTGTAATGCTGGGTTTTGATTTAACTTTGACTTTGCTGTCTTTTGGCAGAAATTGGGGCTGGTCTCACATGTTAGCCATCTCTCTGCCTTGCTGTGACAAAGATGAAATTCTGTAGTTGAGAAATTGGGTGTTAATTTTGCACTAAAATCATGGGGGAAGAAAGAGGGCAGGTGAATTAGTTGGTTTTAGGTCCAGTTTGTGGTGATTCTACCGAGGCTGTTTCTTCTCGGGTACCTTGTAAAAACTCCATTGATCCCCCCAAACCTGAGCTAGAGGCACTGCGGTAGCTGTCAGCGCAGGTCCCATACTTCTTTAGACCCCTTCCCGCTTGCTTTCTCCATCCAACCCGCTTGGGCTGTGTATCTTGGTTCCTACGTTCTGCTAAGCCCCTTGGATTAAACATCCCCGCTTGGGACTTGACCTTTTGGCTACCTTGGAAGGCTTCTAGAACAGGGCTCACCTACTCTTTGTCTGGGCCACCTCAGAAACAAGCATGGTGGGTAGAGAAAAAGAAAGAAGAGAGACGAACCTTTTTCCAGAAAACTTCTCGTAGCTTGAAAGTTGATATGACAGAAAGCACCCTCATTTCTTCCCTTCAGCTTCGAATTTGAGATCCGCAAACGTCTCAAATATTGCCCCCTTTTTTGGTTATGCAGTGAAATGATGTGGGCGTCATTGAAAGAGAATAGGCTTAAGCAGGGATGATATTCAATATTTATCAACCAATACAATTACCAATCAGATGCCAATTGCAAACAATAGGTATAGACGAGATTGACACCCGCATTGGTTGATGAGTGTGGATGCCAGCTGTAAACACGGATATGGGACAGAGTAGCATCTTCATTGGCCATTAGGTGTAGAGCCCAGTTGTCAACAACTGCTATGGACCAGGATGGCATCCATATTAACGAATCAGTGTGGGTAAACTTTTGGGGCCACACTCATATATGCTGTTTGAATTTCAGCCTTGGGCTTTTGCGTGGAACACACCTGGCATGTTCCAACTCTATCTGTGGACTACTGGAGAGTTAAGTGACTTAACTTCTCCAAGCCTCAGATTTCTCACCTGCAAAATTCCTGATCTTTTTTTTTTTAAATGTCATTGAGTGAATACTGGAGACCTTTTTCTTACATTTTTATGTTTCTTTGAAATTTGATTCACTCAACTATTTCTTCCAGGTTACTAATTTGGGCTTTACCTTCGTTCATTCTATTTTTTCAACACCTTTATTGAATATTTAATGGTGATGACCATAATTTTAGGTTTTAGGAACTCACTCTTACTCTTTGATTGCTTCATTTTTTGGGAGCCTTGTTTTGTTTTCTGGACATAGTCACCCCTAAAATATTTTTAAGAATGCTAGTTTAAAAAATTAAGTTATCTTTCTTTTATAATTCTGTTTTTCTCATATTACTTTGAGACCTTTGGCCTCTTTGTTTATTTGGGTATTTATCTTTCATGCTATTTGTTTTTGGCAAATATATGGCCATCCTTGAGTGCCCACTTATGTTTATGAATGAAAGAAAACGTTGATCACTCTCTGTACCTGAGTTAGGCTTCCTTTGAAGTTAGATGATTCTATTTAAGTGAAACAGGGCTCACTCTAGAAGAAGCAGGGTTCTGTGTAAGTGGGTGGGAGCCTGTGGACCAGGTGGTCTTCTGTTAAACGGACAATGTGTGTGACGGGAGGATGCCAAGATTTTGACTTCAGTAACTGCCAGATGACAAAGACTTTGAGGGAGGGTGTTTATGATTTTTACTTTTATGTTTTCCAACTCCACTGGCCTTCAAGTTCATCTTTAGCTCTAGAGTTTTACTTTTCTTGACTGGATCAGCACCCTTCTATGCTTTTTAGGAATCCTGCCCAGTCACATCTCCCACATTTATCATTTCTTGGGTCTTGAACATGGGGTAAAGACAGCATTGGCTGCTCTGTTTGTGGGGAGAGGAACCAGTCAGGCCAGTAGTGTGATAGGACAGGTTTCCTTTTACTAATGACCGTGAAGACTGCTCTGAGGCCTGCTCTGCTCTCTGCACTGGTGGCCCCAGCGATCCCCTAGGGAAATTCCTCTTAACCCGAAACAGCCATCTGCAGTGTGGAAGCTTATGTTGTAATCCCTTGTTTTAGTTTCTCAGACAATTCTGTTCTATTTTCTTTCAATTATCTAGAAATTGTTTAGTAAATATGATGTTCTATTGGAAGATTTTTTGTTTTTGTTTTCAGCTCTGTCGTGGATTCATTTTTTAAGAATTGATTGTTATATCAGTGGGGCTGTGGAAGAGAAAAGAATTGAACCTGTGTACCCCATTCCCTGTCTTGAACCGAAAGTCTTTATTTATTCATATGTGTTAATTTAAGGCAGTGCCTCACAAACCACGGCGTATTATTGAAAGTGAACAAATGAATTTTCCCATGTTTTTACAATTATCATCCGCCTCGTCATTTCTGGCATGTCCAGCATGACATCTCTGGATGTGAGATCTGAATTTTCTAGTCCTATGCTTTCAGAAGAGAATAGATAACATGGAATTTGAGACAGTAAAACAGAAAGTGAGATGTGCAGACTGAGAGAGGGACGGCGCGGTGAGGGGGGCCGCTGTGACCGGGAAAGATGGCACGCCTGGCATCTGCTCCCGGTGAAGGGGGCCGCTGTGACCGGGAAAGATGGCACGCCTGGCATCTGCTCCCGGTGAAGGGGCCGCTGTGACCGGGAAAGATGGCACGCCTGGCATCTGCTCCCGGTGAAGGGGGCCGCTGTGACCGGGAAAGATGGCACGCCTGGCATCTGCTCCCGGTGAGGGGGGCCGCTGTGACCGGGAAAGATGGCACTCCTGGCATCTGCTCCCGGTGAGGGGGGCCGCTGTGACCGGGAAAGATGGCACTCCTGGCATCTGCTCCCGGTGAGGGGGGCCGCTGTGACCGGGAAAGATGGCACGCCTGGCATCTGCTCCCGGTGAAGGGGGCCGCTGTGACCGGGAAAGATGGCACGCCTGGCATCTGCTCCCGGTGAGGGGGGCCACTGTGACAGGGAAAGATGGCACGCCTGGCATCTGCTCCCGGTGAAGGGGGCCGCTGTGACCGGGAAAGATGGCACTCCTGGCATCTGCTCCCGGTGAAGGGGCCGCTGTGACCGGGAAAGATGGCACGCCTGGCATCTGCTCCCGGTGAAGGGGGCCGCTGTGACCGGGAAAGATGGCACGCCTGGCATCTGCTCCCGGTGAAGGGGCCGCTGTGACCGGGAAAGATGGCACGCCTGGCATCTCTCCCGAGGTCGGCCGCTCTACGCGTCTGCACCTTCCGTCATCGATCACCTCCCTTTGTTCTCAAGGCGCGGGCTCTCCATGTACGAATTTTCCAGCGTCTCAGTTGGCCTCGGGCAGCGCTGAAAGGTGTTCCTACCATCGCTGTCCTTATATTTAGGTTACTCGTCAGTGAGCGTCTCCCTGCTGTTTGTTCTTTTGTACCAGCAAAGTTGTGCATACAGAACGGATATTAATCGCACATGTTTAGGAAATACAAAGTATTCGTATGATAAAAGTAGCTAAAGACAATTGCGGAACATTAAAGACATATAAACAAGGAACAGATAAAATTTAAAAGGTAGCCAGAGAGGAATTTTCAAATTTCGAGTATGTACTTCCAGTCTTTTTCTTTATACTCACAGACTTTCAGACTCACAAACCCTTTTATTTTATTTTTTCTCACTCTGAAAGGAATGCCTGTTGGTTTTGGCATTTGAAAATGGTTTTGGTTTCTGTGAGATACTCATCAATATCTTGGTAAGCTGTAACGTGTCAGCACCTTTTCTACTCTCCCGGCGCCCTTTCTCCCTTACCTACCTTTCTGTAGCCGCACGTGGATATAACATGGAAAACTAAATGCGAGTCAATATATTTAACCTGGGAAAACAAGAACGAAATCTGCTGCCTCTCAATAATTTGTTTGGAGTGTAGGTTCATATACCGTCCCACATACTTGTACGTGACTTCTTTCTGTGACCACTTGTTTCATCCGTTAAGACAGGACATTTGTTCATTTGGATGAACGTGCAGCAACATCATACTGAAGATAAAAGGCACCACTCGTGCTGGTCCTTCCTGGGCCTGCCCAGGGGCAGGGCTTGCTTTCCAGGTATGTTCGCAGGTGCACGAGGCTGAGCGGTTCTTTAAAAATTATCAGGGCCATCACCCAGGCCCAAGCCAGAACTATGGGCCCTTGCTAGGCTTTCCCTCTTATTCGCTCCTTCCTTTAGCCAATTATTTTTTAGCCTGTGTTCTCTCAAGCTCTCGACTCTGTCCCCCCTCACCGTTCCTGTTACCTCTCCCGGAGCTCTGAAACTCAGCAGCCCTTGTCTCCTTAAAGGCTGCGCCCTCCGCTCCGCTCCAACCTCTCTGGCACAGGGTGCCTGGCATCATTGTAAAATTCTGACATCATTCCATTTTCTGAGAGACAACATGGGCCTTGAAATCAAACAGAGTGGGTTTGAACCCTGGCTCCTCCACCCAGCAGCTGTGTATCTTGGGCGATATCTGAGCTCTGTAGTGCCTCAGTCTCATCGTCTGTAAAATGGGAAAGTCACAGTACCTGCCTCGGTGTGGTAAAAATTAAATGTGTTTATGGACAACAAATGCTTAGAACAGTGCTGGGTAAACTATGTGTGTTCAACCATAGGCGTTAACAATGATTAAAAAATGATTATCTTCTACAGAATAATTTCTGGCCTTCTTGCGAGGCATTAAAAACCACCTCTCTGTATATTAGCGCTGGCTACATCCCAGTTTTATCTCCCTTTTCCTCTTCAAACGGAGCTTATTCTTTGACCCAAGTGAAGGGCATGTGGCCCTTTAAATGTGCCATGCCCTCCAAGTGCTGTCTCATGCCCCCCCCCCCCCCCCCCGGTTGGCACCTGGCTCTCGGCAGGAGCGGAGACCGGCCCGGGACAGAGACCCAGGCCCCCTACCTCCCAGGCTGATTTTCTCCTGCCGCATATTTTCTCTTTCATTTTCATCCTTTATGCTACTCTTTCCGGGGTGTTCCTGTGAGCTTAGCAGAGGCACTAGGGGCTGGGGGTGAGGCGGGGCAAGGGGAACCCCCAAAGAAGCGTTTGGTACATATGAACAATCTAGTCTTATACCAGCCATTTGGAGCACCATGGGTACTATGGCTTTTTCCCTGGGGCATTTGGATGTTCCTCCAGGCTCCTAAAGAGTGTCAATACCCTGAGCGGTGCTGGGGGGCACTGCCGCCGAGTGCCGGTGCTTCGCCTGCCCTGGGCGGTCAGCGTGGGCGGCTCTGCTGCTCCCCTTCTGTTGCGCTGCGTGGGCCCTGCCTTGAGGTGCCCTAAGCCGGCTGAGCAGATCTATGCTGGCTTTGGATCTTCCTCAAGGTGCCTCCTCTTCTTTTCATTAGTGTGAATAATCAGAGTTTGATTGTAAAGTAGGCCCGGGCCAAACACAAGGGCTTTTAAAATTGTCTGCTGTTTTAGATTATCCAGGCCACTGATCCCCCTTCCTTAGCATGGATAATTGAGAGTGGACTGGGCTGAAGAATGTTAAGCAGAACCAATTGACAAAATAAATGAGATTTAAAAAATCCTTTACATTTTAATAATAGGAAAAAACCTCCAACCTAGTTTACTTTTTTTTTTTTTTAATCTCAAAGAGCCTATTTTATATTTTGAAATTATAAGTTTATTTGGTTTTAAGTTGATTCAAAGTAGGAATCTATTTTCTATGATGCAACCACTTACGACCTATTTAAAATGTATACTAATTACAGTATGTACTTAATAGAGGTGAGGGAGAAATTTAAATATAGACATTCAATGTCAAATCTTATAACTATGTTTATGTTTCAACAACATAGCAGGGAGAGGGTGGGAATCACTTCACATTCTGAAAAACCTCTCTCTTGATAGTGGAGGCCATCAGTCTTTGTCCCTAATGGGCCATCATCATGGAGAGAAGGCCATCCTTGGAATGCGCGTATATGATGAACAGATTCTGATTCCTGGGACTATCCGAGCTCATTCACGTCTCAATTCTGTTCTCTCGTCCTTCCCCACGCGTCCCTGAGTGCAGGGAGAAATGTATTTACGTGCCACTTGACTGGGAATTTAGAGGACGTTTTCTCTAAGGAACAATCTTATGAACAGTGATAGGTGTCACAGAATACCCTTCAGGTATGTAATGAAATAAATAGATTTGGGGTGGTTGGCTTGGGAATTTGGAATATATTGTAAGAGGCAATGGTGAGTTTCTGGGCATTTGACTCATAAACAAGGTTTTTGAAACATTACCCATTTTTACATCGGGAATTACCAAGCTAAGGCTTAAAGTCTCCCCCAGCACCCATGAACAATCATTTAAACACAAGCTTTGAGACTTGGGGGGAAAAGCACTATTTACTCTAAAGACAATAATCTGGAAGGCTTTGGAGTCATTGTAGTCCATCATGCAGATGCACACCTGGGGAGGTTTGAAGGAGTAACATTTCCTCATGATGGTCTTCGGTTCATATGCCTAATAAATTATGATCTGGGTCTAGACTGCAGGCCCCTCTGTGACAGAGCGTGGGAGAGTAAGGCTCTTTCACAGGGTGAAATGTTACACAGGGGCTTTGGCCTTGCCTGTTGTGTTTGTGTACAGAACAAGGTATAGGGATGCAGGTGATGGCCTCTGGGTCCCCAGGGCACCAAGAACTTGGCAAATGTGACCATGCACACTCTTCTCACCCAACTGATTTCATGAAGTGAGAACTGAGGGTTTTTAGGATAGATATTACACAGCTGAGGCCAAAACATCTTCTCGAGTCATTTCAGTACATTCCCTTTGGCTCAAATGAAAACCAGGTTCAGCCATCCTAAAACTGTGATATGGTTGGCTTGCTATTGGAGGATGACTTTTCTCTTGTTTAGAGAGAAATCAGGCAAGATTCAGAAAAGGTCTGTGTCCATGTTGTATTGGGAGACCTTGGTTCTCCGGCATGAATTGATAATTAAACTCTAATTAAATGAATGTTTGTTTGAATTACTACTGTGTAGTTCATCCTCATTAGATATTTATTTACTGTGGATGATAGAGCCTGGTGGTATAAAAAGTAAATAAAATGATCATTTGAATCCAACATTCTAGTGAGGGGGACTATGATGTGATGTAACAGTTCTAACAGTAGACAGACAAATGCTATTGGAGACTCAGTGGGAGGGGTGGGGGTACAAGAATAACCTTGGCGGGGGTTGAATGGGCATCAAAGTTGGGCTTTTAAGAAGTTTGTTTTGCCCCCTTTATTGCTTCTTCCTCAATTCTTGACTGCTTTCCAGGGAGCATGGTTTTTACAACATCGATGTCCATTCCTTATTTTTTAGAGGCCAGGGAAATGGATTGACATCATCAATGTCACACAGCTTATTAGTGACAGAGGGGGACCATGATGGGAAAAGGCTCACAAGAAACAAAGTAACAAAAGGCAACGTGGAACCCATAGCCAAAAGGGGTGCAGCAGGAACTATGTGGTTCCAAGGGAGGGGTTAGCTCTGAGTAGTGACATTCCGGGATGGCGTGGCAGGGGTGCTTAGTTTTAGAGGCTAAGAAAACATTTAGGGATTTGGTTCTTGTCCAGCTCTAAAAGTCAGAGCTAAAGGTTGGTGCTGGGTTGGAGAAAGTGGGTCTTCCCAACTTCTACAGACTGGAGGCAGTTGTCACATATATTGCATCCCAATTATTGCTCAGACCCCATTCAAATTCCAGTAGAAGTGGAACTTTGAAGATGGAGTAAGCTGAGGAGTCAGAGTGAAGGACAGAGCAGCTTTCCTTTCCATGTGGGAGGGACTTACAGGGGCAACTTGCTTGGAGGCGATGGATGTCTTGGTAGCTTGTCATAAAGTTATATTTGCAAAGCCAGCATGCCCTTCTTAGTAGAATGCATATTTATTTAAGGAAGTCTGTTTTGGGGGTTTGTTGATGGAACACCCCTCTGTACTGCCAGTTGGCATACAGTAGTAGAAACTATTGGCAGCTACCGTAGTCAGTCTTTAACCTGAAAACTCCAGGACACTCTGTATTTAGAGACTTGTTTTGAGACATCAGCAGAAATCCGCCAAGACTGAAGGCTGACCCAGTGATTCCTGGGGGACCTTGAGAAAAATCAATCCATTTATGCATCAAAGGAATCTCAAATTATTCTAAATGGGGTTTGCTGCTATCAGAAAGTTCTGCTCTTGAGTTAGCAAGCTGCTGCAAGTTCCAAGCATCTTTCTTAGAAAGATGCTTGTGGGATATAAATCTTTTTAAATGCATTTCATTGTACCAATTGTTTCGTTTAGAAAGAAAATCCATTAGGTTGTTATTAAGTGGTCTATTTAATAGTGTCAATAAATTCTAGAATTGGAGACTGGGTATTATCATTTGGGATGTTTTAATGGTTCCTGTTGTCTAAGTTACTTGGCTTTGGCTTGTTTGACCTTTGTTTCTTTTAATGGGTTGGAAAAATTTCCCCAACTTCACAGAATTGATATAGTGGCTCTTTATATATGTGATACAAATATGGAAAATATTTGAATAAGTTAACTTACAGTATTTGAGTGATTGGACTAGGCTGATATAAATGAAGTGAAATAGATAATTGCAAATTTTAGAGGAATCAAAAAGCTCAAGTAAAAGTTCAATTTTTTACAAAAAACGCTTACCTTATGACATTTATCATTTTAAGTATAATTATAAATATGTAACAACTATCCAGCAAAAGGACTGGAAGCTTCTGCTGCAAAATATTAATACAGAGTGGTAATATAATCTAGTAGTTATGCCACCCACTAACTACTGGCCTAGAAAAAAAAGACCTCTATTTTGATTTTCCCAAGCAACTGGTGTTGGTTTTGTTACTTAACCTCTTTATGACTTAGGTCCCTCTGGTGAGTAATATTTACCTTTTGGAGCTTATTGGGAGTAGTACATAAAGCCATTTTGACAATGTCTTAGCAGAAGGCCTAGAATTTTTTTTAAAGAACTCAATAAATATCAGTCCTTACTGTCATGCCCTTCACCACCATCGTGACTATCACCACCATCATCGTCATCACCATCATCATCATCACCATCGGGTGGTGTGTTAGTCTGGGTCCTCCAAGAAGCAGATTTCAGGATGGTATTGAATATGCAAGTTTGTTGGAGGAAATACCCACGAAAGACCCTGGAGCGGAAGCCAGGAGAGGCTGGGATGCAGATCTGATAAATGAAGGAGAGAGGAAAGGAAGACGGGAAGGCTGGAGAAGCATTTAGACCCTGGCACAGTGCAGAGGGAAGTCTGCAAGGTCTTTGGGGAATCCTTGATCCAAAGGCACCTGTCAGAGAGTCACACAGCTTCCAGGGACTGGCTTGTCACAGGAGCTTTGCCATACTCATCAGCATCGGCTGGGACCAGCCCTGGGAAGGGTGGCCTCAGGGCAAACCCCAGCACAGGTGATGGATTTTAGGGCTCAGCAGTGGAGGCTGGCAGTCAGTTATGCCCCTTGAGGTTGGGTGTTTGCAAGTGTGTTCTGAAGCCTGTCACAAGTGTGAGTGATTTAAAAGTCTTCTTGTTTTCTTGGTATTTCATTAATTTTTTATATTTAACCTGCGCTCCTTTAACATTTGGGAGAATAGGTAAAATAAAGAATTCAAAATATATTATTTTGCTTGGTTAACCTGAGCTGTTTGAGACTTGCCCAGATCTGGCAGTAATTCCCAGCTTTTCACTTGGCTTAAATATGTTGGTGCAGCTGGGCTATTACTTCCCTGAAAAGTTTTATCTTTCTGATCTTACTTTAATTTCTATTTAGAAACTTGATTTGATTAAAGAGTAAAAGTTTAAGTGTTTGTAACAGGATTCAATTAAAATAGGTCATTCTTGGGGCTCTGAAAATGGTAACTGGCCTTCGGGCAAATTGGAACGAAAGTTATAAAATTCAGTTGGATGCATCACAACATTTAACATCTTTAAGGAGGACGTTTTGCCTAATAGATTCAATTGAGAAATATTTAGTGTAGGTCATCAGCTTCAGCACCTAACAAATGCTTGTTTGTTTTTCCCTTTAGTTATAGCTGAGATCAGGGCACCTGAACTACAAAATAAACAATTTGTGGTGGGACCTTGAAGAAAGTCAATTAGTTTCTGTGACTTTACCAGTAGGTTAAAAAGGAGATTGCAATATTGGTGAGTAATGTGCTTAGAGGTGTTTGCATAAAAAATGCTTTGTCATTGTAAAGTATTATTGAATATTTATGGTCTACCAGACCGAGCCAAACGGCCCAGAGGAAAAAAACAGTCAGATTTATGTAAACCTTGTTCAGTGTCCCAGATACTTGGGGATGGGTGCTCTCTGTATGAATGAATAAATCAGTTCTATAAACATTATTTTAAATTTTGAAGGTCCATCAATATTATCTGGGGTGTTAGCCAACGTGCCTGACCTATGATATTGAAATAAAATGTCTGCCTCCAGGTAACTATTTCAATCTTATAAATATTTTTAAAGCCAGAGGCATTGACAGCAATTAATGTTTTCTTAGCGTTTGGTGTCTGCAAAGAAATGTAAATCATATCATTACCCAGAACCTGCAAGGAATTGACTCTCATCCACAGGGTTGCTCTGAGAATTCCCAGGCTGGAATCGTGAATCTTAGACTTCTTTTTCCTCTCAGTTTTTAAAAGAAGTCTTTTACTCACTGTCTGCACCATAGTTTCCTATCACTTTATTGTGAGGAATCTGAGCCTCAAAGAAATAATAAAAAAACATTAGCCGTAAACATTGCCCAAGGACTTAATGGATCTCACTGAGCCACACAATGCAGATGTACTGGGACGTAAATAGGTGGTAGGAGATAAGAGGCACAGAAGCAATTCGTTTGGATTGGGTCACTGCTTAATCCAAATGGGTTCAGCCCAGGAATTCATGAAACGTGACAGTGGGCCCAGAGAAACTCTCTGTGACATTTCAGATTCCCCTACCTCTTCTAATTAACCATTTCAAGTATAACAAAACGCGGATCACATAGAGGTATGTAAGATCCATTGGTACCAGGTGTAGGCCTGTCTCGGGGGGATGGATGGCTCTGTTCTCCTCCGGCGACGGACTATGACTCAGTACCTCAAGCTGGGCTTTTAATTTCTGTAATTCATTGATTCTGAACAGCATTTTTCTAAAAGACAGAGACCAGCAGCATTGCCTTATCACATAGCCTGTCATTAAATGCATTTGGATATATTGCAGGAATCTAAATATACCTTAGCAAGTCTCATGAGATATTTGAAAACCTAAAAATTATGTATAGAAAAAAGTTGCTATCATGGAAATGAGAAGAATAATATTAAGAACAGTCATAGCTGCCTTTTTAAACAACTACTATTGGCCACCCTGCCGGACATCTTACACCCTTTCTATACAATTCTCCCATTATTACAGATGAAGGCACAACTCAAAGAAGTGAAGTTGTCCAGGGTGAATTAGTATGTGAGAGTTCCAGAGATTTCTTTTTAATCACAGAAAAAATAAAACTCCACATTCATGATTAGACAGGTTGTCAGGAATTCTCACCCCATTAGTTGGTGGGTTCAGAATTCTCCAGGTGCAAGTGTCTGGATGTGACCCACCTCTCTTCAGGTCAGGCTCTCCAGGTCTACCCACCCCTAGATCTTCTCACTTCTCTTGGGAAATGGAGACAAACATTCAAACCCCAGCATCATGCCTCTGTATCTGCAACATGTGTGATCCCTAAGTATGGTTCCTATGATGAAAGATCTGGCTGAGTCTGAAGCCCGTGATTTTCATTTGTCAAAAAAGGATGTCATGAGTCCATTTTCACGAATGCCAGGTTTAGGTAGGCATTCTAGGGAACATACCAAAATGGAATTCAGTAGAATAAGACATTTGAACGCAACTGACAAGCAGAATTGATTTACCTGGCCCATTTCATAGAATAGATTTAGGGAACGCGCTTCTTGGCTTAGTTGTGCTGTACAGTAAAAATCTGTGATTTTTGATTGATAAGAAAACAGTGAAAATCAAATTAGCGTTTATAAAATTCTTGGGTTGATTTGCTTCTGGAATCAGGCCAGGCACAGTCCTAGGAGTCATGGTTTCTTAGAGTATTTTATGTCCCACATGATGTCACTAGGAAGTAACAGATTAATTGCATGGTGCTCTTTGTAATTTTCCTGCAGCCGGGGAGGAAAGCGTTAAAGGATGTCAGTATTGCAGAGGGTGTTGCTTCTGGGCAGCAGCAGTGTGAACGCAGGGCATCTTTTGCATTTTAAGCACTGATGTTTGATCTCTTGTCCCACAGTTATGTAATAAGAAAATTTTATTATTATTCAAGGGAAACAGAAAAGAAGGCCACTGAGAAAAGTACTTGCCCCCAGGGGACAGCTTTTACAGTGCATTTTGTCCAGGAGCCATTCCCTCTGGCCCCAAAGCTCTGGAACAGGAGGAGTGCCCTTCTCAAGGGGCTGAGGGCTGAGTGACTACTGCATGCAGGCATCAGAGGAACCCAGAGCTGTGTGGGCAGCTTTCCCAGCAGGTCTGGGTGGTCACTGGCCCAGAGAGCCGGTGCAGCCAGCTGGTCCAGGAAACAGAACCAGAACTTGAGTCCTCAAGGAGCTCAGGAAGACAAAGTGGGTTCCTAGAAGGACTAATCCTCTGAGACTTCTTCTCAGGGGAGACAGTATAGCTCAGAGCAGTAGGTACAAAAACTGTTTATTAACAACAACGTTATACACCGCCTCCTAGTGAGTCAGTCTTAAATGCACAACTCCAGTAATGCATCCAATACATTTTACCAACAACTTTTTAAGTAGGACAACCCAGGAGTTATTATTTTCATTTTGCAGATGAAGAAACTGAGGCACAGAGAGGTTGAGTGAATTTCTGAAGGTTACATATATAGTAAGTCAAAAAGATAAGTTAATATGTAGAAGTGACCACAGGATGTAGTCAAGAGTTCAGTCTAGTTCAGTGACAGCACCTTACAATTTTAGCTCCATCAGTTACCAGCTCCTTGAGCTTTTTCCAAATCCTTAAACTCAAGGAAAATTCAGACGTCTTTATATCTAAATGGGGGTGATAACAATAGGAATAAAGCATGTGATGGGGTTCAGGATATGCTACCCCAAAATATGGCACCTTGGGAGCTGAAGGAATCTGAGAAAACAGCAGTAATAGGAAGGTCACTGTGACCTTCACCTGACCCTTCTCCCTTGAAACAGGCCATAAAACGCTCATGTGACAGGTGCCATCTGTATCCCTGGAGGAAAAGAGCATCCTTAGCTCTGAAAACACAGGGACACTGAGGAGGATCTTAACAGACAGGCTTTACTAAGTTTTACCCCAATTTGCTGCACTTGCCTCATGCTCCTTAACCTACAATAGTCCTCCATGATGCCCAACCTTCATCACACCTGCCATAAAGTACCCAGGTCTGACTATTTCTCTGGGTCTTCATTTCCTTACATTAAATGCACCTGTATGCTTTCTTCTGTTCACCTGTCTTTGTCGGTCTAGTTTGCAGATCCAGCCAGGAACCCTAAGGGGGTCAAGGAAAATGTTTTCCTTCCCCACACACGTAAAGTGCTTGTAAAGAAGGGCTGAATCAATGATCGCTATTGTTACTATCCTGATGCTTTGCCCACTGTACTGTTGCATTCTTTTTAATAGATTCAGGTTGGCAGAGTGGCCATCAGAAGTTGAAGCTAGCTTAGGTGCATGCAGTGCTCTGGTGGAGGAAAGCAAGAGGGGAAGTTCTCTCCAAAGACAGAGAAAAGTGGTTTTCACTAGAGGCAGCGGCTCCACGCATTATGGGCTGCATGCAAAGAGACTTAATTGAAAGATAAAAGAGTAATTGCAGCAGAATCCCAGAGTCAAAAGCAGTTAAGATGAAAAGCCGCAGATGTTAAATGGGACTGAGGTCCATGCAGGGGGACCGTGAGGAGTCTTTGCAGCTAAAGACATTACGGTCGGCAGAAAACAAAAGACACAAGCACAGGGTTGGAGTCCAGGAGGCTGAGCCCTAGAACTCAGATTGAAATATTTCCTCTCACTCTTCATTCCTAAAAGAATTTGTCACCTCTCTGGATTACTAGATCAGTATTTAAATTATAGTCACCTCCTGTTACTTGTTATGTCAGTACAGGGCCCAAGCAGAGCACTGTACTGTTTTGGTTTGGTTTATCCTTTACTTAGTGGGGTCAGCCCTCCCCTTTCCTTTAGGAGAAAACACAGTGGAGTTGTGTTTGTCTGGTGGCCTTAAGTCTTATTGTGAACTGGATATTTTCTATTTGCTTATCCAGATCCATTCTCCATCTTTCCCTGTTTTTGGCCCCGGGTGGCCAACCTATATGGGCGGCATGGTCTTTTGGCTTTGGTTTGGACTTGATCAATGGGAAGCATTAGCAGGAGACAGTAGAGGCTGGCGGGAGGAGAGAGAAGCCGAAGTATTTGTTCTTCTGGCTCTTTCCCTGTGGATTGCAGTGGGTTGGCCGTGTCCCTCTGCTGAGGCCTCCTCTCCTGCCAGGCAGCTTTCAGCGAGCCAGGGCTGGCTATAGGGCTTAGGAAGATTCTACTCCTAGTCCCTTCGTGGGTGCTAATGGTTTTCTGCTACTGCAAGCCCTGAGGTCCTGCATCATCCCTTGTTGCCATCCCCAAGCCCTACTTACACCACTGTAAACAGTCCTTTTATGAAGCTATCTTCAGTTACCCAGCGTGAGTGCCATCTGTTTCCTGCTGGGACCCTGACTGATACATATGGCCTCTTCTAGTTGCAGAACACAGTCTCATGTTTGGTTTTTAGAACAATTAATCTATGAAATACTTAAACTCCAAATCTGATTTAGGGTTACGTCTCTTTCTTAGCTCTTTTGGAGGAGAGAGTCTGGGTCCCCTTCTTTCTTTCCCAGATTCTCATATTTCAACTCGTTTACCAAGTTGAACCTGGCTGACATAGTTGAAGGTGAGGGTAATAAAAAGTTCTTAGGGTGGTTTCACAACGTGTGGCTTTGGCAGATATTTAAAAGTGATTCTTTTTCTCATGGACATGTCTGTGGTTTCTTCAGAGACCTCCCCGTGGCTGGGGATCATCTGACTATGGGTAGTGTCTCGTCCTGCTGATCACTTCCTTTCTGTAGCCTCGGACCTCAGCCTCCAGCTCTTGAGGAAATGTTCCTTTTAAAGCATTTAGCTGCATTAAAGATGTTTGTTTTCAGGTGTATGCCTTTCCTTAAGATAATTTTAATAACGCATTCTTCCTTAAAAATCATTCCGCTTTCACTTGCTGTTTACTCTAAAATTTAGCTTTGTTTATTTATTTGTTTGTTTTAAATCCAAGCAGTTAGATTGGCTTATTTTATTGTTAATCTCCCTTCCTCTATCTCTCCTTTCCTTTTCTCTGTTGTGTTTTTTTTTTTACCTTCTTTTTTGTTTAATTATCAGAGACTGCAGCGTGCATGAATTCTAATATTTTTGAATACTTCAAGGTGTTTGGAAATAACTTTCTGTTGATGAGTAACAATCTCTGTCTCTTTTTCATATGTGTGTGCATCACATGTGTAAATATCTACATACATACATATAAACCTATATTTACAAAATCATCCATGGTCATCTGACCATAAAGAATAAGCTTATAAATCATGTTAATCAAATTCTCTCTCTCTTTGTCAGTTTCAGAGAGAGTCTCTCACTGAGTTAGTGGAGTTTTCAATATATCCCTGTGCTCAAGGCAGGCTTTTATCTCATACATTTCGAAACTGTTGTTACATGCACAAGAGTTCATGATTACTATACAGCATTGGTAAGCTGTAACTTTTGTTAATATGAAAATTTTTCTTTGTTCTGTTTAATGCTCTTTCTTTGTATTTGTTTTTATATAATATCAATATTGCTAAATTGACTATTTTTATCGGTATTTACATGACAAATATTTTTCCTCTTAACTTTTGTTTCAACAGGACCATTTAATAGATTTATGATTTTTATGAATACCGAAGCTTTAACTTTAATCTGCCTTATCATTGGTTTTAATTTTTAATGTGACAATTTCATTTTGTTCCCCCACCCTTTTACCTCCCCACCAGCATTAGATATTTCTTTACTCTTTTCCCGCCTAGCACAGTGTTTCCCAGAGGAGGTGCTGTGCACTCGGTCCGGCTATTTCTTGGTTGTGTGTGGCTGACCTGCACTCGGCCGGACCTCATTGCTGACCCCGCCGCTAAACAACAGTTAGCGCCCCAGTTTCGGGGTAACCGAAGCACACTTGCCCATTTGCACATCCCCCTTAGGGCGCCGTATGACTCCTGACCTTGAACCAGGACTTACTAGTTTGGGACTTAGGCCTGCAGTTTCTCTTCTCTTGTGGTTATCTTTATTTTTCTAACTTTATTCTAAATTTTATTTTAGTAACATGTGCATAGTTTAAAAACTCAAATAAGTACTGTGAGAGTTTTAATACCCACCAACAAAGACAGGTTGTTTTTTATGTCACCCCACTGCAGTTATTATTTATTTTCCCCAAAGCCAATGCTTTAGAGTCTTTCCACTATCTCTTTCTAGTACTCACTCCGGTGTTTCTAAATAGCATGCATATACAGTTATGGTTTGATGTTCTAGTTGAAAGTATAACATTGACTTCCTATATTAAGATGAGGGTTTTTTTTTCAAGCCTGCTTACAGCATTATGCTCGCAAAGCAAACTTTCTCTTCTCTATTTTTTCCAGTTTGGTGATTTAACAACCTTTGTTTACAATTGTCATTCAGTTTTTATATTGCTGTTTTATGTAAATATTGTGCACAGCCGAGCTACCTAAGGTCCTTTTATTCTTGCATGGACCTTGTTTTGCCTGAGAGTTAATTCTTGTTGTTGTTGTTGGCCTCCCCTTCTGTGAGTCTTTCCCTAATTCATCCCCACACTGTCTGCCAGAAATGTAAATTAATTCTTGACGTGTTCAAACACAGCAGATACTTTATCAGGTGTTTTTTTCCCTTGGAGACATTCCTTCTGGAACCCACCATCCTCCTGTGACATGATTGTGAAAGGCGTTTCCATGAAGTGTGGTGGTTTTTCTTGTCACTTCGGGGACCCTGCAAAGTTTTTGTTTGTTTGTTTTTAACATATATCTTTATTGATTTCAGAGAGAGGAAGGCAGAGAGAGAGAGAGAGACAGAAATATCAATGATGAGTCATTGATCAGCTCCCTCCTGCATGCCCCCTACTGAGGATCGAACCTGCAACTCGGGCATGTGCCCTGACCAGGAATCCAACCTCGATCTCCTGGATTATAGGTCGATGCTCAACCGCTGGGCCACGCCGGACAGGCCAGGCGCAAAGTTTTTATGCTTCCAGATCAGGGTATCTTTGCTCCCCACAACTTCAGGGTTTCACAAAGAATAGTCATGTCCAATACACATTATGTTAGTGATAAAAGTAAATATTTTTGCGATAACTGACAAATGGCGATTACTTGAATTTTTAGCCACATTTCGTCTTTCAAATAAAGAATGTGCAGTAACTTACAAGCGCGGGGATAACTTCTGCATATCCCTATGAGGCAGCGAGACAGCAAACGCTGTTATTCCTGTTTTGTGTGAAGCACAGCGCACAAGGATTTTGGTCACCACCTACAGCTTCCATATACTTCCACAATCCGTTGCAGCCTTGGAAGTCTTTGATAGTTAGGTTTGTAAGTAATATCAATATTTGACATTTTTGTGGGAATGCTTTCTATGCCTTAGTATGATGAGAATTCAGAGACAGTTTTATTTTCTTCCAAATTACTAAAAAATAAAATACAGGAGCTTATCATTTCTTGCCAAAAATATTGAAATAACCTGCCAACTGGTCTCCGCACCCCCAGCGCCTTCTTTCTGCATCTCGCCCTCAGCATTGCCACTGAGTGACACCTTCGCTTTTCCCTTATTGGGTTCACTGTGACAACTCTTACTCACCTTTCAACACTCGTCTTAAAATGTTTCCTCTCGGGTAAGTCTGTCTGACTCCCCGTGACAGAAGTAACTCCTGAACGCTTGCTTCTCGATTCACCTGTGGTATTTTCACATGGGGTTAATGGAACGCATCTTAGCGTGGTCTAAGAATTCACGTGTCTGATATTAACTCGACTTGAGATCCTCAAAGGAAAGGGGATATGTAATAATTTTGTGTAAATTGTATAAATGTGGAGTAAAATGTTAATTCATGTAGCCCAAGACTCACCTAAGCTGTCAATAATAGACTTCATAGAGTTTAATCTGTTGGCTCCATAAGGGTAGGACTGGGGTATCACATTTTGACATTCGCAGTTATTAGCTATATGATATCTGATTTTGGGAAAGTTTATCTCTATGAGTCTTAGTTTCCTTTTGTTCTTAGTAGTCATAATAATAGTACATCCCCTAAAGGTTATTGTGAGGGAAGGAATGCGGTGCTTGATATATGTTGCTGATACAGGACTGACAGAGAGCTAAACTCATTTTTTGTGTTTACTATAAACAATGAAATGTATTATAAAAATAGATGAAGTAGCAGTTATAATTTTTGTGTATAGCATAATAAATAAAAATACTATCCACCTAGGCCACCATATTTCTAGAACCTCGCTCTAATATGTTCTCTTTACCTCTCTTCCCAGAGGTATGGATTTTGCATTTATCCATTCCTTGCCTTTTGTTCTGGTTTTATCACATGAGAGTGGATAGCTAAACAATTTATTATTTAATTTTACATGCGTTGGGCATGGTATAAGTGGAAATACATTGAGTGTAATTTTGCAAGTTGCTTTTCCTCTCAATGTTACATCTGAGAATTTATCCATGCAGATCTGTATAGATGCTGTTCACTAACTCTTGCTCCTATAGAGCCTTTCATCACGTGACTATTCTGTAGTTTATTTGTTACTTCCACCAAGTCATTGCCCTGACAAAGGAAATTTGGGCAGTTTCCAGTGTAGATTTTGTTATTTCATCATGGATATATATCCCGGCCTACACTGTAGGAACAGGGTACATGGTGGTACATGAATCACTGCGTTTTGGTGTATGTGTTCTTTCAACTTTACTACCTATTTCCATATTGCTCTCCTTCCAACAGTGTATAAACGTTCCTGCCATGCAGTAATCTCTCTAATGCTTCATATTGCCCAACTTTTAAAAGTATGCCAACTGTGTGGGTGTATAATGGTAGTGGTTTTCATTTGCATTTCCCAGATTTTTAATGACCTCTTACATTTTAAAAAATGTTTGCTAGCCATGTGTTTCTCCTTCCATGAAGGAGCTATTCGTATCTTTGGTCCATTTTTCTATAGCATTGTTGGTCTTTTTAATTAAAATATTCAAATATAATTGTGGATTTATTTTTTGTAGTTTCTTTCAGTTTCTGCTTCATGTATTTTGAATGTCTGGTATTAGGTGCATAAACATTTAAAATTATAATTCTCTTGCCTTAGCTGGGTAGTTCAGTTGGTTAGAGAATCGTCCCAGTACGCCAGGGTTGCAGGTTCGATCTCAGGTCAGGGCACATATGAGAATCAACCAATGAACATATAAAAAAGTGGGACCACAAATGGATGTTTCTTTTGCTCTCTTTCTCTCTCCTCCCTTCCTCTCTTTCTCTCCCTGCCTTTCTGTCTCTCTAAATTCAATAAATAATTAAAAAAAAAAAAAATACTTGTAACCCTCTTGATAAATTGACCTCTTTAATATTATGCAATGGCTCTTCTTACACCTGGTAATATTCTTGCTCTGAAATCTACCCTGATATCCACAGAGTTACTCCAGTTTTCTTTGATTAGTTTTAGCATGCTCAAATTTTTCAAACTGTCACTTTTAACCTTTCGTCTTTATATTTAAAGTGAGTTTCTTGAAAGCAATATATAGCTGAGTAAAGTGTTTTTATTCTATCTGATCATCTGTTGGAATTCGATTGTTTAGACTAATTTACATTTAAGGAAGTTATTGGTATGGTTTGGTTTAAAACTGCCAGCTTGCTATTTGTTTTCTATTTGATCCATCTTTTTTTTTTTTTTCCTTCTCTTTTCCCTTGAAAATTATTTTTATAATTCTATTATATATTTTTTCAGGCTTATTAGCTATTACTCTGTTTTTTGTGTGTGTTTTCTGTAAGATTTATAGTATACATCTTTAACTTGTTAAAGTCAACTTTCAAGTGATACTACACCACTTTACATGTAAGTGAAGTTATTTTTTAACACTGTGTTACTGTCCTGTGATACAGTTGAAGACTCTTACAACAGCCCAGCCCCATTCTCCCCTGCTGGCCTTTGTGCTACTGTTGCCATGCCTTTTATACTGACATATGTTATCAATGCTATGCTACATTGTTACCAGTTGTTGTTGTTTTTTAAATAAATTATCTATTAAAGAGATTTAAATAATAAATATCTTACATATTTGCCCGTGTAGCTACCATTTCTGATGCTCTCCTTTTCTTTGTATAGATCTATATTCCCATTTGGTATCTCTGCCTGAAGGACTTTTTAAAATTTATTCTAGAGAGGGCTTGCAGGTGAGGAATTCTTTGAGCTTTTGTGTGTCTGAAAATTATTTCACCTTTATTTTAGAAACATATTTTTGCTGGGTTCAGAATTCTAGTTGGACATATCCCCCCCCCCCCCCTTTTGTTACATTAAAGATGTTACTCCGCTGTTTTCCTCCTTGCGTTGTTTTTCGGCAACAAATCTATTGTATTTTATCTTTGTGCCTCTAGACACTATGTCCTTTCCCTCCGGCGGCTTTTGAGATTTTTCGCTTCATCACCACTTTTGAGCAGTTTGTTATGCTGTGCTTTGGCACATTTTTCTTCATTTGTGTCACAGATTGTTGATTTTGGAGCTACAGGTTTATAGTTTTCATCACATTAAGAACTATATACATTGAATCTTTTTTTCTGTCTCATTTCCAAGAGTTTCTATTGCTGAGTCTTCAAGGGCACTAATCTTTTCTTCTGCGATGTTTAATCTACTGTCAATTCCATCTGGTGCATGTTTCATCTCAGGTCTTGTAGTTTTTATCTCTTGAAGTTCAGTTTAGATATTTTATTTTAAAAATCTTCCATATCTCTACTTACTTTTGCATCTATAATTATGGGCAAGACTGGCTTAAAAATTTTTTTTTTTTTTTTTTGGTTCGGCCATTTTCTGGTTTTAGAATCAAGGACACTCTAGCCACATGAAATGAGAATTTATTTTTATTTTTTTATTTTCTGGACTAATTTGTGCAAGAGTTCTATTTGATATAACTCAGCTGTGGAACCAATTGGCATGGCATTTTTCTTTGTGGAATATTTTAATTACTGATTAATTTTTAAATAGTGTAAAAGATCTTTCAAATTTTTAATTTTGTTGGGCCAATTTTGATATTTTAATTTCCTAGAATTTGTCATTTCCATATAACTTTCATCTGTTTATATGAAGTTTTTTAAAAAATACACTCTTTCATTTGTATAATCACTGCAGTTTCTGTAGCAGTTTCCCTTCGTATTACTAACACTTACTTTAGGATTTTCTGACTCATTTAAAGATTTTATTTTTCAGGGTTTATTACATTTTGTTAGACTTCTAAAAACTCCCTTCGGCTTCTGATAATCCTCTCTATCCTGGTTTGTTTTCTATTTTATTATTTCTGATCTTACTTATTTTTTTCTCGTATTTGTGTCAACTTCTGTTGTTCCCTCCCCCCCGCCCCTTTCTTTCTTCCTCTTTGTTACAACTTTTAAGTTTGATAGTTGGCTCTTCAACTAAGACTTGCTTCTGTTCTAACACTTGGATCAAAGCCTTCTCTCCAAATATTTTACACTAGATGCCACAATGTTTTAATGTTTATTTTTTGTTGTTTAGTTTTTAATGTTTTCTGGTGACCACTCTCCTGCCTCTTTAACCCTTTCAGTTATGCAGATGCACCTTTTCAGGTGTCTGAACCTCTGGGGTTTCTCCTGTTCTTTAAACATTAAACTCCAACACAAATGTATTAGAGGTTGTCATGTGCATCTCTCCAACCTTTTGAAATTTACGGAGTCTTTATTGATGGATCAGTTTGTGCTCAACTTTCATAAAGGTTTTGTCTGCTTGAAAAGAATGGAGTATATTCTTCAACTGTGGTATTCATTATTGTGCAGCGTCATTTATATCAGTTAGATGGAGCTTGTGACTATCTGCCATCCAGAGTCTCTCTTTCCCAGCTACTGAGAGCGGTTTTGGTACCAAGGCTATTCTAGCTACATAAAATGAGCTGAGGAATTCTTCCTTTTTAAATTTTATTTTCTGGAATAATGTGTGCAAGAGTCAAGTTGTTTGTTTTGTTTTTTAGGTGTCCGGTAAAACTCACGTTAATGAAAATCTCCCATCATGAGTGGGTTATTTCAATGTTGCTTTTCAGCTGTGTCAATTTTTACTTCACATGCATGCACAGTTAAAACAGTGTTGTCCTTACCTAGTGACCACATTACCTTCATTAATGCCTTATCCCTTGAAGGCCTTTGCTTTATTTTGGGGTTTGGGGTGGGGCAGGGATATCTTTTATCCATATTTTGACTTTCAATTGTCTATATTTTAGGTGAGTTGGTAAACAGCATGTCACTAATTTTTTTAAAAAAATCTAGTCTGACCGTATTTCTCTTTTATCTGGGGAGTTTAGTCTGTTGACTTATATTGTTATGTGATCATTTATACTTTGTTCTACCATCTTACTTCATGCTTTTATCTTTCTAACCATTTATATGGTTTATTTTTTTTCTGATTTTCTTGTTCTCTTTTTTATTTTGTTTTTCCCATCTGGCATAATTGTTAAGAGTGTGGGCCCTGAAATCAAATGTCACCCTTGCCTAATTTTATAATTCCCAGGCATGTCTCTATATGTTTACCTCATACATGTAAGTTCAAAAATACATGGATTGTCTCACATATTTTTAAATATACAAAACATCATAAACGTATTATATATTTATTGTCTTTAAAATTGCAGACTGAAGTCTATTACCTTAGAGCAATTTTAGGTTTATAGAAAAATTGGGCAGAAAGTTACCATGTAACTCATTCCTCCAGTTACCCCACTGTTAATATCTTGCATTAGTGTAGGGCATTTGTTGCAACTGGTGAAGGAATATTGTTACATTATTAACTAAAGTTCATATTTATGGGTTTGACAAACATAATGACATGTATCCACCAGTGCAATATCATACAGAATAGTTTCATTGCCCTAAAAACTTTACCCCACTTATTTGTCCCTGTATACATTCTTCTGAACCTTGATTTTGTTGTTGTGGTTCTTTAACATAATTTTGAGGACATCTGAGTCCCTTCGGGCTGCTATAGCAAACTACCGCAGGCTGGGTGGCTTATGAACAACAAACGTTTCTTTCTGACAGCTGTGCAGGCTGGACGTTCAGGCCCGGTTGCCAGCACGGCTGGGTGAGGGCCTCTCTCACAGACAGACTTGCACCCGCACGTGGAGGAGCCAGGGAGCTCTGCGGGGCTCTTGTAGAAGCACTAAGCTACCCTTGAGGGCTCTGCTCTCTTGACCTAACGACCTCCCAGAGACCTACCTCTTCATCCCATCACACTGGGCATTCGGATTTCAACACACAGATTTTCCGGGGAAGCAAGCATTCAGGCCATAGCAGAGGGTTGTCTGTTCTCTGATTCATTCATTTTCATTGGCGATTAGTGTTGCCTCTCTATCGACACACCTTAAATTAATTACCTGTTCTGCTGTTGATAGGATGTAAGTTGTTTCCAGGATTTTGCTTTTATAGGCTTTTCTGCCTCAATATATTATGGGTTCTCTGCCCCATATAATCTCTTTGTGAAAATATATAGTGTATTTGCCGGGTGTGCACCTTGAAGTGGAATTAGGGAGTCATGAGATTTTAAAAATTAATCCTTTATACCTTAAAATGGATTCTAACTACCTCTTTAAACAGAATTTCTATATGAACAGATATTCCAAATCTAACATAATTTTTTACTTTCTGTTCCTCTAATGTGCAACGTCCTCTTGCCTCTGAGCTTAGTCAAATCCTAACTCTTCTTTTCTCTAGCTTCCCCACATCCCCACTTTGATGACCCAACTTTTCCTTTACGCTTCAGGCTAGAAGTCACTTCTCTAAGAGACTGCTGACTTGAGCCCACATCTGGACAAAAGCCACTGCCTGGTTATTTTGCAAAGGCCTTTACGTTGGCTGTTTCCCAACTGCCTATAGCTGAATCCCCCAAGGACAGCAAGCACATCAGAGTTCACCCCAGTGTCCCTCCCTGGGTGCAGCAGCGTGCCTACTCGTAACACTGCATGAGTGGGTGAAGGTAGGGCACTGGTATTGTATCAGCAGTGGTGGGGACCAGCACCTTACCCACAAATAATGAACCAGGTCATCACAGGCACCATTCTTAAATAGCAGGAGAGTAGTCTTCAAGTGCAGAGGGCCAAAGATAAAACCTCGGGACTTGGTCACGCAGACCAAGGACAGGGCATGTCAGTCATGGCCAAGGGACATGTTCGCAAGGAGATGTTTTCAACTCAGACATTGTGAGCTAGAGCCCGCCTCTGTTGACCAGCCAGGAGATCTTCAGATAATGAACCATGAAATCCTGCTCTGTGGCAGCACCATGCAATAATTTTTCATTTGCCACCAGTCAGCTTCAGGGATCAAGGACAGCAAACACATAAGCCGCTCGTGCATGTTATTTTAAAAGCATATTTTGAAGTTATAAATACGGTACATTGAGTTAATGAGGTATGTTCTTTTTGGCGACAAATATTTACATTGCACATATGCCTCTTGATGTCAAGAGTGTAACTGTTTCATTTTCTTTTTCTCAGGAGGCTGGGATGCAGATGGAAAAGGCCCTAGTGTCTGGGACACATTCACCCATCAGGGAGGAGGGAGAGTTTTCAAGAACCAGACTGGCGATGTAGCTTGTGGCAGCTACACTCTGTGGGAGGAAGATTTGAAATGTGTCAAACAGCTTGGATTGACTCATTACCGCTTCTCTCTTTCCTGGTCACGTCTGTTACCTGATGGGACGACAGGTTTCATCAACCAGAAAGGCAAGTGTTTCTTAAAAATAGAAGGTTGCAGCTTTGATTCAAGGTTATTGCTGCAGCCTGGCATAATTAATCCAGTGTGCTATTCTGCAGTGTAGCTTTGAAATTGCAAGTTTGGGGAGTGATTATGGGATATATTTTTTTGAAATGGGCTTGCATTCGCTTTCTCAGTAATATTCTGATTTCCCTTAACTGCAGATCTTTGTTGGGAGGGGGGAAATAGATGGGCAGGAAGAGGGCCGGAATAAGTGTTTTATTTATATGTATATAAGGAATTATTTGAGTGTTAACCTGAAGGTGAATTTTGAGAAGTTGTGGAGACATTTTTTTCAGTTGGGTTACACTGAGATGAGTTATGAACAACCCTGGAGAACTTGAGATGATTCTGAGCATTTCAGTAGGAGATAATTAACTAGTGCAGAGGTTAGCACCAAGGAATCTGGAGTCCACTTCCAGGGTTAAGTGCCAGCGACGTCACTTCCTATCTGTGCAAGCATCTCTTGGGCATCTCTTAATGGCTCAGTAATGCCTACAAGTAGAAAGGGAGACTATATAGTTCCTATTTCAGAGAGTTGTTGGAGTATTAAGTAAAATAATGTTTGTAGTCTTCGTACTTGCTAATATATCATAAAGTCATCCAATGTTAGCTATTATTTGTGTTTTGCCTTGTAATTCAAAAGATGATGCCCCCTATTTGAAAGACTGTTATTTACAAGGGATTTTACATACATTTTCTAAAAGGTAGAATTATGTCTTTTTACAGAGGTGCACGCCCAAATCCAGATATTTTGTAAAAGGTGGTTCTGGAAGTTAAAGCTAAGATCTGATGACCTCCTTCCACAGAACAGGGTTGGCACACGGTGAACTGAGGGCCAGATTTGGCCTGCCTCCTGTTCTTGTCCGTGAAGTTGTATTGCAACGCAGTCGTGCCCAGTCACTACAGGTCGTCTACGGCTGCTTTCCCCCTGCGATGGCAGAATTGAGTAGCTGGGGTGGAGAGCATTTAGCCCACCACACCTAAGATATTTACTATCTGGTTCTTTACAGGAGAGTTTTGTGACCCTGCACTACAACATAGTGGCTTCTTAATAAAGAACCTTTATTGCTCCTGTGTGTTGGAAAGGATTTTACACTGTTTCTAGAGTTGGGACCAGGGGAGGCAAGGGAAGTGCCTACGCTGCAAAATGTAAGGAAATATTGTCTCTCAGGGTCTGACAAGCGCAAGACGGGCGCCGGCAGGCACCTGAGCGAAGGCACCTCTTGCCTCAGCAGACTCCCAGCCTCGAGCCTTCACTAGGGGTTCTTTTTGAGTAAGTGATCTGATTCCGTACATCGTAAGAGCAACATCTGATAACAATTTCTAGATAGACTTGTGCACTTGCGATGCTCATTTTCCCTCAAGCTGGGTCTCTGCCTTGCGACATGGAACCACAACTCACAGGCTCACATGCCACCTACGGCCTTAGAGTGGCCTCTACCCAACGGGAACAGCGCAAGATTAGCAGGTTCATTGCTCGATTCTAAAGACATCAGCCCCATGACTAACTGCTGTTGGTTGAATATCTACCTTCTTGACATCACTGACTGGTTTTATATTTTGATTTTGAACAAAAGCTAATTTGTTGTTCAGTTTTAAAAGGAGCTCCTAATTTTCTACCTTCCTAATCCATCAGGGGTACCCCTCTTCTTTCCGGCACCACCAGACCTCCAAGGTCTAAAAACTAAGAAATATCTTTGAATCTTCTATTTTCTTTACTTTCTATAGCTAATCAGTTGCCAAATACGATCCATTCTACTTATGTCTCTTTATCTCCCCAACTCCCAGCCGCCTTCTCGGCCCCTGCCCTCATTTAAGTGTTTGTCATTCTCATCAAGGACTTTGTGATATACCCTTGACAGCCTATCCACGTTCACTCTCTTGCTTTGTCTTTTAATTCTTTATATGAAATGCTACCACAGCAATTTTCCTAAAGCTTGGCCCAAGTCATTTGGCTTACATCATCTCTGCTAAAAACAAAGCAACCTGAAAAAAAATGTTAGTCACCCCAAGGCTCAAGGCACAGTCTCCACTCCTCACATGTCAGTCTGGGTTCTACGGGACTTCGTCTTAACTCACCTCTGACTCAGGGCAAGTGGAAATTCCCCCAGGCCTATGACCCATGCAATTCCCCGAGCACACAGCCCACCACTTATTAAATATACTTCGTGAGTTTCCACCTTTGTTGGAACTTTCTTAAGCTCTTCCTTTTACCTGGAATGGCCTTTCCTTAACCCCCACCTAGACCTCCTCAACATCTGTCCTCGTGCTGAGGCCTAGCACAGCTGTTCCCTCTTCTTAAAAATCTCCCCCTATTCCAAGACAGAAGAGATTTTGTTTTCCGTTGTCCTAGCACTTTGTAAAACTCTTAGGGCATTTCTCACACTCTTCACTTTTGGTGTTATTATAACCCCCATTAAACTGTGAACACGAGTTGAATTCAATTCAACAAACAGGTATTTAGTGTCTGTGTGTCGGGTTTGCCCGGTACTCGTAATGTAGATCTCAGACAGTCCCTTGAATTCTTATGGTATAATGGGAGATAATTCTGCCTTGTTCACCCATGTGACCTAGTCCAGTGCCTTGCAGGGAGGAATTCAGTAATCATTCCCTGAATTTAGTCGAATTAGGTCAATCACAATCATAAAAATCACTCCTGGGGTGGGAATGGTTGCGTTTTATTGAGCATGTACTAAGAGCAACTCACAGTACCTGCATTGCGCCTCTTTTGTTGATTTAATGCTCCCAATACCCTATGAGTGAGGGGTTCTCTAAACAGACGGTTTCATGAAAACCTGGGTGTAAGTCTGGGCATAAATTGGCTAAGATGACGGGTTTTATTAGGGCTGATTCGACCTAGGTCTGTCTGATGTCAAAAACCTCGTATCTAGTCTTGACCCATGTACAGCCTCACCAAATGACTTGTATTCTTTGTGCTACAGTTGCCCTGTTGTTAAAATGAAGGAGAAAATACTCCGTAACTACTACTCTGTCCACTGTTCTAGTCTGTGGTTGTAGGAGTTTGGAATTTTCACCGAGCTTCTATTTGGTTGGTAAAACACACACACAAAACAATAGAAAAATTAAAGACAGAACAAAAGCATAACCCATCATCTCATAATATAAGTCTATAATTCCTTATCAGAAATTCTAAAATCCGAAAGCCTCTGAATACTGAATCCTTTTTAGCAAGTTGAGTTCTAAAACTAATTGGGCAGCAGAAGCTGACCTAAATTGATGGGAAAGATTTTTATCACCTCAGACTCTTCTGCTTGATGAGATATTTATATATTGTACTGCAGAAATTATAAGGGGTACTGACTCTGATGCCACAAGGGATGTTAAACTTAACATATGGTATTTTCTTTCTAATATCCAAAAATTTTGAACACGTTGACCACCGAGATTTTCAGATAAAGGATGGTGAACCTGTATCCATGGCAATAGGTCAGTCTCTTTAAAACCAGCCTAAGGTGTACAGAAGTTCATGGGACACACTGTTGGTCAGTAGTCCAAGAGCAGGAGGCGGGAAAGCCAGAGGGTGGTGGTGGGACTGGATTCACAGGGGCCACCTGAACAGTGTGGGGAAGTCACTCATGCAAATCTCACGTGAGGGCCCCGTGTCCCCAGCACTGAGCTTTTTGTGTTTGCCCGGCTTTTGTGAAACCATGGCTGATTAATATCACAGACTTTTCCATGAGCAAGAGGGCACAGGAGGTCCTTCCAGGAGGCGGAATTTCAATAAGCAGCTGCTCGCTCTTGTGTGGTGATCTGTTGAAGCAATTGGAACCGTTTTAACTCAGAAAGGCCATCATTTGTTTTTTCTGTTTAAATATTTTCTCAAAGAGCATGTAAAGGATTAGAAATCCCTTGTCACTGTCCTATCCAAGGAACCTCCCTTTTTTGTGTGTGTTTGACTCCCTATCTCAAAGCTGGATTAGGAGACATTTGGAAACTTATAAGATCCTATGCTGCTAAATTGGAAGAATATTTTACAAAATGGAATTGTTACACAGTCTCTTTCAAATGTCAAGGTTTCAGGGTTTAACAAGATGAGATTGGGCTGGCAACTGAAATCACATATTTCTGTATTTCTCAACTGTTCAAGTGCATTTTCATACCTGCCACCAATGTGAGTGTCAGGTGATTAGGAGGGGACTCAAGTATTGGAAGTAAAAGATAAAGGAATGCTTGGGTAGAATTTCTTGTTCATGTTAAGATTTAAAATATGAGCACAGTTAGCAGGAATGTTAACTAAATAAATGAACACCAGAAACTTTTATTAACCTCTTGCTCTGTGTTGGGCAATGTGGCGGCCCCCGCCCCCAGATTGTCTGCCTGCTCTTTCTTAGAAGCTGGGCGTGTTGGCCTTGGTGTCTGAGGCAGAGCACCTCTAATTTAGCAACAGCCTCTGAACTCTGCCACAATCCTGCAAGCTCGCTCTCCCCCTGTGCATTGCTGGAGGGTCAGCGGAGAGCCAGAGCCGGGGGTAGTGTGTGTTCCCAAGGACTGTGTCAGAGTTTTAGAGCAGACTCCCCAACCTAGCATTCCTTAAGGTCCTAACTGCCTGTATCCCACCTTCCGGGACAGATGCGGAGCTCTTGTTGGTGCTCAGTGCATCTTTCTTCCTAGACTTTTGAGGCTAATTGTTCTGGAGAAGCAGTAAGGCAGTTGTCTGGTTCCTTTCTTTTACCTTATATTTAATACCGCTGAGATTTATTCATTCCCTCAACAAATATTTATTGAGCATCTACCAAATTTCCAGTACAGTGCCAGTGTCTGGGGGATCCAGAGGTAAAACAGATAAAGTTTTTGCTATCATGGGGTTTATATTCTCTTGCAGTTAAAGGGCAAGTCTTGTGTATAAACAAATGAATAACTTACGTGTGTAGCAATAACACAAAGTTATGTGATGGCAACTCGCCCAAATGGATCCCTTTCAGCACATACATCTTCCACAGTCACGTCACCCCATCACTCTCCCACTCCCCAATCCGATCGGCCAGCCTTCTTCGGAATTCTTCACATTTCCTCTCAGCCTTTAATTGATTATATGTAGGGAGCAATAAACCTTAATTTGAACAAAAGTTATTTAGGAAACTATTCCCGATCATCTGATCACCTTCGTTTTAGAAGTTATTGCCAACATACTGAAAATAACTCTTCTGATGTCTGTTCTTTTCCTTTTTTCTAGGAATTGACTATTACAACAAGATGATTGATGATTTGTTAGCAAATCGGGTTACGCCCATAGTGACGCTCTACCACTTCGATTTGCCTCAGGCCTTAGAAGACCAAGGAGGTTGGTTGTCAGACACCATCATTGAGTCCTTTGATGAATACGCCCGGTTTTGCTTCAAGACTTTGGGGGATCGAGTCAAGCAGTGGATCACCATCAATGAGCCTAATATGTTTGCCCTGCTGACCTATGATCTAGGTGTATTCCCTCCTGGGATACCTCACCTGGGGACTGGAGGCTATCAGGCGGCTCATAATTTGATTAAGGCCCACGCCAGAGCCTGGCACAGCTATGATTCCTTATTCCGAAAAGAGCAGAAGGGTGTGGTGTCCCTAACATTCTTTTGTGGCTGGGTGGAACCAGCAGATCCCAGCTCCATGTCTGACCAGGAAGCTGCGAAAAGAGCCTTGGCTTTTCACTTGGATCTCTTCGCTAAACCCATCTTTATTGATGGCGATTACCCAGAAGTTGTCAAGTCCCAGGTTGCCTCCATGAGTAAAAAGCAAGGCTTCGCATCCTCAAGGCTTCCAGAATTTACGGACGAAGAGAAGAGAGCCATCAGAGGCACAGCTGATTTCTTTGCTGTGCAGTATTATTCCAGTCGCCTAGTCAGGTACCAGGAGAACCTCAAGGGGAAACAGGGTATCCTGCAGGATGTGGAGCTAGAAATGTTCCCAGACCCATCCTGGGTCAGTGTGGACTGGGTCTCTGTGGTGCCATGGGGATTGCGCAAACTACTGAAATACGTCAAGGTAAGTGCGCATTTGTTTGAAGATGGGAGGACAGGCCTATGTATATGTGTATACGAACCTGAAAAAAGAATGATTTTAGGCAACAGCATATACATTTATTGGCCTGGGAAGAGAGGATTAGGAAGTAAGTTGGGGACAAAGGGCTTCAAAGCCATGGTCAAAGTCAGGACTCCCTGTTAAAGGCAGCTGGTGGCCATAGGAATAGCTTGGCTATTGTTTTCAGCCTGGTGTTGTGACTGTAATTATTAAAAGGCACTCTAAGGGTTGAAAGACCTGGGTCCTTTTTGGGTCTCTGTTATGTTGGATGGTGTCCAGGTGGCTGAAATCAAAATGTCAAGTTATCAGTTGTGAGAACCCCTTCTGTGGGGGGCTAGGGAGTGTAGCTGCTGGTGGGACAAAAGGGTTGAGGAGCAGTGACAATCAGCAGATGCTGATGGAAGAAAGATATTTCTGTCTTCCCATTATAACAGGAGTCATTTGACTGTCTTCATGCACATTTGCACAGTTTTGCTTTTCCATTGTTAGTCATAAAAGATCAGTGCGTGGAAAATTAAGTTAATAGGGTCAGTGCAATTTGCTGAAAACTAGTTTGGGGCTGTAGCTGAGAGAAGATAGAGGATAATGCACCTGATTTTATGAGCCTTTTTTTTTTCCTACATCTGTTTGGAATAAAACTTCTGCTCTCTTGTTCCAGGATACGTATAATAACCCTGTAATTTACATCACCGAGAATGGGTTTCCCCAGGGTGACCCCACATCTCTTGATGACACTCAACGCTGGGAGTATTTCAGGCAGACATTTCAGGAACTGTTCAAAGGTACCATTTGAAATGATGAAAGATCAATTGTGCAAACTTATGTGCCTATTTGCATTCAGCAAAGACCGATGATTTTGAAAGCTGAAATTCATGTAAATCAGTGTAAAGCCATGTAATTAAGAGAAAAGAGAAAAAGTATTTAGGAAAGAGTAGGGTAAGGATTTTGGCCTAGCTTCAACCACCTAAAATTTAATCAAGTAAAAAGCGACTGTCTTCAGCATTTTGTGACTCCTGGGTGAAGGTGACATGAACAGGAGGAGTGGTGGTGGCAGTTGGGAGAGAACGTTAGTTATTACAGAAAGATTAGCACTGACCAACCACAGCATGCTTATTTGCATATTTTAATATCCTGCCTACCAAGACATGAATTGATAGAATTTTTAAAGGACAAAAATTAAGATTTGTGTAATAAATTTTAAAGTGGCATGAACCTTCAATCAACACATGTTTCATTTAAGCTGGAACCAAGTCGCCCGGTTGGGAACTTGTTGATGTTGTCCTATAGATTTTGTGAAATTTGTTTTAAGACAATATTACTGTTCTGGCTGGTAATGTCTTTCTCTTATGGAATTCTTTTCCTATCGAAAGCAAATGTGGAAGGAGTAATCTTTAACTGGTAACACACATTTCTAAACTAGGGAGTCCCACCCCCCGCTTTTAGCAACCACTTGGAACACTATTGCTTTATATGTTTGGTTTCCTCCCTATAGAGGCATCATATCGTAGAAACAAAATCCAGTGCAGAATGAGACTCTCAGTGTCTTTGTTTTTTACCACGGTAAGTGCACTTTTCCCTCTTCATTCTGTTTGAAAGGTCCCGAAACTATTCTTTCAAAAATTAATTACTAATATACTGGAATCAACCAGAAGGAATTCTGGAAAGTGATGCGAAATGCTTTCTTCCTAAAACCTAAAATATGTTGACTGGATCCCTCACGTAGGCCTCGAGTGTATTGACAGAGTGCAATTGGATTCTTACAGTTTAATCCAAGCAAAATAATTCCTTTGTCGTACATAGAAAACATAGTCTTCCTCTGGGTGGTAACTCGCATTCTGATAAGGAAGGGAAATCTCTCTTTTCTTCTTCCCACTTTTCCCTGTAAATGGGGCTATTTGCACTTAATCTGTTCATGTTCCCAGCTTCATTCTGAGAGACAAGTGGGCTGGTTACCGCCTGGCAGATTTATGGATGAGGTAGGAACCACAGATGACTTGTCCAAGGCTGTCCTGTGTGCTTTTGCGAAAGAGGGAAAAGTGGGAATTGGTTTTTTTCATTTCCAGCTTGGAGCTGTGTTTAGTGCGAAACATATAAGGGCTTTCAGTTGCTCTTTGAAATACTTTTGGGTACTTTATACAGCCCCTGAGATCTTTAATGATAAAATCTCAGCAGTGGACCCCAAACTTAAAACAACTAAAGACCAAAAAGTAATTGAAGGCAAGCATGGAAAATGTGAGAAGATTTGGGTTTCTGAGGGACAGGAGGAGAGAACTGGGTGAGGGACAAAATTCTGTTTTTCAACTTGTTGATTTTCTATTTTCTTTAAGTTGATGGAGAAAGTGTTGTGGACTTAAAACATTAATTGCTCACAACGTCTTATTCTCTTCTGATTTTTAACATTAGACGATCTATATTCATTGTAGTGAAGACATAATAGTGTATTTATTTGGCTTTAAAAAAAATCACCTTTCAAAATGGGCAGAAATCTACATATTGACAAAAAACAACAACACCCATACATATGTGTATCTATTCTGAACGGGATATAGTGATAACTATATTTCATATATTGTTGCAGTGGACACCAGTTAGTCCATCTGTGGTGAAACTCTCTTTTCTAGTAACTAATCTTCCTTCTACAAAATCCCCACCTCCCCCTGTCCTCAGCTTACCCACCGGGACAGCCAGGCAAGTGGAAGAAAATACTGCTCTTAGTCAACAGATAATGGATTGGTCTAGGTGTAGGCACGTGTCATGAGTGGGCCCATCCCAGTTCTTCCCTGGGATTTGGAACTTGGACCAATCAGTCTGTTTGACTCTTGGCCTGGGTTGGCGGGGTGTGTAACTGGGGGCCACCGGGGGCCGCATCCTGCCGTGTCAGCTTAAGAGCAGTGAGAAGGGCGTCTGCAGGTGACTCGGGAAGTGGTCACAGGAAATGGAGAGAGATTCTGGATGGCGCCGAGGCCTCTCGTTCCAGTGTTTCCTCAGACCCAGCTGTGTGAGTGTTTCTGAGAGACATTCCATGTACTTTTAATTAGGTGCCCTTTCTGCTTCACCTGGTTCTGATTGGGTTTCTATCACTTGGAACAAAATGAGTCTTGATTGAGACCGTCTCATCTCATTTTCAAGAGTCACATGAGGTCGTTGCTCCTATTTTACAGATGAGAAAACTGAGTTTCAAAGAGGCTGAGTCATTTGCTCGTGATCACAAAGTTACTAAGTAATGTCTGCTGGAGCTAGGTAGAATGTGTGTATTATTGTTATTATTATTATTCTTGCTACTGTTTAGGTGTTGATAAGGTCTGTGTGTCCAGGTCTTTCTCACTCAGAGCCCTTGCCTGCCCCACCGCGCAGAACCTCTTCCTCACTGTTGGTAGCCTGGGCTGACGCAGGTTCTTGGAAAGCTTCCTGCTGCCCCCGCAAGAACTGCCAGGTCCTATGACCTTGGACAGAGCTCAGACACCCCTATCCTGCCTGCCTGTCTACAGTGAGAGGAGTAGAGCTGTACTTACTAATGGAATCCCTGCGATTCCCCTGAGGTAGCGCTGATGATCTTGATTGCAGAGTGCTTTCCTAGTAAAAGCAAGCCATCGGCAATTGCAAATGATAACAGGCCAAGGACGACATTCGTGGGAAGCGCTGCAGGTGAGAACCCGCCAGAACCCAGGGAGTCAGATGGATGATGGCTTTGTGATTCCTGCGAACAAATCCTTCCCTCCAACATCACGCATATGGACAGGCACATAATGACACTATAGTCGGATCAATGGCATCTGCTTAGAGGTCTTACTGATCTCTTCAGGTATAACCCCGCAGCAGTTAATTGGGGAGTAAAAAGTAAGATAATGTTTCTGTCTCCTTTCGGGGAAAGAAAAAAAAAGAGGAAAATGTCATTTTAGGGGAGGAAAAAGGAAATCAGCTAATATCTTTTTAATCATAGCATTATTTAAATGCCTTTAAATAGGTTGTGCTTTAATTAATGTAGATGTAGGTAAGAATAAAGCAACCTAGTGAAGACGCTGAAAACTTGAACTAACATAGGACAAGGCTTGCATTCCAGCTGAGCTAAATACTCAAAGAGGGACATTTGGCAAATTGTTCAACCTCCCGAGCTCTTACTTAGTTCATCTGTAAAAATGGGATAACACTTTCCCGGGTGTGGGAGCTGTAAAGATTTCATTTAATGAGCTATTGTGGAACTTCCCCCTAGCAACTGCCTGACACATTGTAGGCCTTCAACCAATGGTAATAATTATTATTTTTACAAAATATGTACTCCTAAGAATATAATTATCACCTCAAGTTATTTTTCTTGTTATTTTAAAACTGTCACCCAAGACTTTTTTTAACCCCCCCGCCCCAAATCTCTAAGTTATAGCAGACTGTTCCCTCGTGTTGGCTTGTGTCTCTACCATTCTTTCTGAGGAAGCTCTGAATGTGTGTCGCAACATTGACGGTTGAATCCTGTGGAAGAGAGAAAGCAGCAACCACCTCCTTTCATTCATTATTTCCATCAGAGAGGTTGCCAGGTTAAGTGAAAATCAAATAATTGGCAGCAGAAACAGCTGTCAAACAACTGGGCAGCTGGGTGGCTCTGCCACGTGAGTTTCTTTCTGTAGAAGTTCGGGAAGCAGTGATCTTCAGAGAGTTAAACTTTCCTCACATAATATAAATCTTCATTCTCTTCATAAAATGTACGCCAGTCCTTGCTGCTCCAGAGCCAGGAGGAACGTTCAAGTTCATATGTACACACATGCAAGTGGACACTTCACTAATCTGAATGTTGCTGGGGAGGCGAGAAGTGGGGGAAGGTTATTCCCAATGGGCAATACTCCAACTATGACCCGAATCTCCCCAAAGCGGACTCGAGCCTGAGTGCAGCCTGGTCCTCATACCTGCCCCGCATGTGCCTGCCTTTCGCTTGGCTCATGACCTCGCCTCAACCTGGAACGCCAGGGCCTTTGCCTTCTGCTTGGCCTAGTCCTATGGTTTTAGGTACGTGAACTTGCTTCAGGTCAGGCAAGACATGGATTTGGAACCTGGTTCTTCCTCTTAACAAGCTCAATAATTCTGGCAAAATTCTTAACCAGGCAACACTTTGGTCATCTAATCTTTCAACTGGGATAAGAAGAACACCCGTCTTCTAAAGAGTGGTAAACAATGAGGAAGTTAATGCCTATAAAGCCTAAACACTGAGTTGGGCACATAGGTAAAGATTTGGTAAATGATGTTTAAGTTACTGTTCTTTGGAGGGACCCTGTAAACCCTCCCAGAGCTGGGGCTGTGTCATTTTCATAATTATATCTTCAGCCCTGAGCATCATTCCTGTCTTATAGTAGGTGTCCTACCCATTTGTTGAATTTGGTTGTGTCTGCCAGAAAAGAGTTAGTCAATCGATAATGAGAAATAAATGATTAAATGATTGGGAGCTGTATTTTCTTTCCCTAAAGAAATATAGCCCACACAGAAGAAGAAGAAAAAAGCAGCCTTCTGGAAAGTTTGTGAGCGAGCCCAACTTTGCCGTTGAATCCGTGCCTGAGTTAGCACAGCGGTAGATGACTGCAGAGGAGGTTTGTTAATGACCAGCTTTCTGCTCTTAATGACAAAACCCCTCAGCAAGATGTCATCAGAGTTATTGAAGACTTCACTGGAAGTGTTGAAGCTGATGCATGGTAACGGGGTTATAAATCTTGCAGCTTGGGTCTGCCACCAGGACGAGCCGCTGAGCACAGACTCCCCCTGCTGTTGTCTGGCAGCGCTCTCCTCCCCTTTCCGCTTCCCCTTCCCGCCGAGAGCGGGGAAAGGAGAAATACATCCATTTCCCAGCGCAGCGCAGGCCTGGCAGCCACCTGCCTACGCCAACTGCAGATCGCAGAGGCCCATTTAACTGGACAAAATGTGTTAAGCACCTGTGTTTTTCTCGATGTGCATTTGAAAATTCTAAGAATTAAGGGAAGATATCAAAGGTTAATACATTGACCTTTTGGAAAAACTAACCAATTAAAAATCCATTGCAAGCTCAGAATAGAGACCCAAGTACCTGAATATCGATGCTCACTCTATACTTATTGCTTTACTGCTTCTCAAAGTAAATCTTTGTCAACCTAGCCTCTACGAAGCAGTTCATCTCCTAGCTCATGGATGCTCACAGCTTAGGGTACATGTGGAGGGAGATGTTGGAGTCACTCGGTACTTTTGCCCTTGGCTGGACTGGATGGCAGCTGGCAAAGAGGGGTCATCGTCAGAATAGAGAAGAAACAGTGAGATTGGAAGGCCGTGCACAAGAATTGTTAGTGTGTTCTAGTTTACAGACCGTAGAGTTTGCAGTCATGAAGAAAACAGTTTCCAATATATTCATGTTTCACACCACACAGACACTCAGACAGCCAGAGATTAGAGAGTTCGCCTTGAACAGATGTGCCGGGTGACTGTCCCTTATGGCTTCTCCTCTACTTTCATTCAGTGGCATACTTACCTTTGCCTTCCATTGCCCACGTGAAGCGTGGCAGAGTAGAAAGTCTGCAAGACTTGCAGAGTGAAGCCAGGAACTAAGTCTGTGCTCTAGTGGTGTGCCCTTGGATAAGTTATCAGCAGGGCTCTCTGAAGGTCAACTTTCTCACCTGTTAGATGGGACTAATGCTAACTGTTATTCCGCCTAACCCAAAGTCGGTTGTGAAAATACAATGCGATAATTTATGTCTTTGTATGATCTGAACACCTTCAAGTGTTAAATATTATTTTCATATTTGATATATTTACTTTCTGCTTTTGAGTATTTTCTCTTCGGCCAAAATGAGTTATCTGGACCTCAGTGTTGTCGGCTGCAAAGGGAAGGAATTGGTGCTCATCGTTTTTCAACATCTCCAATTCTCAGGTCCTGTTGTTTTTTCCCTGCACATTTCTAAACTGCTATGATGGTGTGACCAGCTTAGGGGTCTTAGAGGACATGTACTATGACCAGTTGACAGGTGCAGCACTTGGTAAAGCTCAGAAACACACAGTCACACAGACACACACTCACACATTGTTGTTGTTGAGCTGTTTCAGCAGGCTCATCCAGGTGAGGCACACATTGATATGATCGGGGACATAGGCCATTTAGCAGGCACACCCCCTTAGAGACACAGAACGTGGTGCGCAGGCTTCCTGGGAGCAGGCTTCGGGGGCTGGCCGTGTGAGAAGCAGCTCCATCACACGTCAGAGGCTGCGCTGTGCTTTCTGATTGGAAGCCATTCTCTAGCTTTCTCTCCATAGCCTTCTAATACGTAAGCTGTGTCCCTGCAGATGGGCATTCCCTTGGGCTTCTTTTTACTTCAGTTCCAACTTCTTTGAGGGGATAATTGCTTAAGGTCCCCCACCAGCCAAGCCCAGTGAATTGTATGACAACTATAAAGCCTTTTTTTTAAAAAAAAAATCACATCATTCCAAATGTGCTCTCCGTTTTTAAAGACAACCTGCCAGTAGTTTTGTGTGATGTAGTGGTGAACAGAAGCTCAGTTTTATTTGTATAACTTAAAAGAGAACTGTAAAATAATTGAAGGACAGTTTATCTGGAGAAAATCTACTTTTCCAATATGAAGAGTAGACTCAATGGAATCTTGAAAAAAGGGAAAAAAGAGGAAGAGTTTGATAATGACTTTTTAAATTAAATATAATTAACATAAAACATTTTGTAAGTTTAATGTGTACATGTTTATTTGATACATTTATATATTTTTGTCACCCCACTGTTACCGAACACTTCTATCACATTACATATTTATCATTTCTTTTTTGTAGGGGGAACAATTAAGGTTGTTGTTTTTGGTCTCTTAGCAACTTTGAGGTTGATAATACAGTATTGTTGATTATAATCACTATAGTGTACATTAGCCCTCCAGGACTTACTGATCTATTAGTTCCTAGTTTGTACCCTTAAATGACTTATCTCCAATACCCCTCCTCCTGCCTCTAATAACCACCATTCTACTCTCTCTTTCTATAAGTTTGGGTCTTTTTAGACTCCACATGTAAGTGATATATCATACAGTGTTTGTTTTTCTCTGATTTATTTCACTCAGTATAATGACCTAAATACCCATCCATGTTGTCTAAGATGTCAGGATTTCCCCTTTTCTCATAGCAGAATAGTAGTCCACTGTGTGTGTGTATATGTATGTATACCTCACAACTTCTTTATTCATTCATTTGTTGATGGACACTTAGATTGTTTCCATATCTTGGTTATTGTGAATATTGCTGCAATAAACATAGCAGTGCAGGTAGGTCTTGGTTATCATCAGATAAGTGTTGGCAAGAACGTGGAGAAGGGGAACCCTTGTGTACTGTTGGTAGGCATGTAAACTGGTTCAGCCACTATGGAAAAAAGTATCAAGGTTCCTCAAAAAATTAAAAATAAGACTAGTATGTGATCCAACAATTCCCCTTTTGGGTATAAATTCAAGGGAAATGCAAACAGGACTTTGAGCAGATAATAATGTTTTTAAACCTGTTCCAGGAGAGAGCAGTGTTGGAATATTCAGGCATGAGAGGGCTGTTGGAATTGAGAGAAAGTGAACTTACCAGGTTTTGCCTGGGTGGAGTGGCCCTCAAGCATCTGCCTGCATTAGCCCCTATCTCCTGATCTCTAGAATAACCTGATTACTATCTGGCTTCTTAGTTATCTTGAGAATAAAAAAGCACTGCGCTGGAATAAGGCTCCTGGAATTTATCTCAGTGTAATGAGCAGAGGTTGCTGGACCACCCCGTTAAGAAGGATTCCCTTGGACAGCTGTGGGATCATGGAAAAAATAGGGATAAGTGGGTGGTCAGGTACTAGCCGCTGCTACTCAGGAAACTTGACTTTTCCAAAGCTTGGAAAGGGATATCCCTCATTATAAATTAATACATTGGCATATGTTTCGTAAATTAACGTCTTGCAAATTCATCAACGAAGATTACTTTTGGGTGCACTAAAAAAAATGTTTCTGGATTTGTAGTATTAACAATCAGACCTCAGGCAGTGTGACTCTCCCCAGTTCTATAGCCTTTCTCTCTATGGTCTTTTATCTTGCCTGTTTATTACTTCAACTTAACTTAAGCTGATCAGTCACTCTACAGGGACATAAGTTTTGTTTCTGCCAGCTTTCCTAGACTCATTATTGGGTGAATTACTGGTTAATTACACCCTGTATTATTTTTCCAGTAAAGACCGTGACACAGTGTAGAAGAAAATCAGCAATATTATGAATAAAAACTAGTGCCAAAGCTGATTCATGGGCCTCTTGCACCACTGTCGCCCTGTCACAGTTAAGTACTTGTTGAATAAGACAACTGAAAAGCTGGAACTTGAGAGACATTTTGGTTATTGAAGATAATACCCATTATAATTCTTGAAAGAAAGGAAAAAAATCATTTTAGGAGAAAATGGAAGTCATTAAGCAATATGAGCACTCATAGGTAGGAACGGTGTCTACAAAGACTTTTATTCACTATTTTTTAAAGACAGAATTCCAACTAGAATAAAAATTTGGAATTTTGAGCTATATACTTAGCTTTCCGTAAGTACTCAGTGAATGTTTAAGGAATGAGTAGGAGACTGAGCCTAGATTAGCAGGAAAAGTGAATTACTCCTGGGAATTTCAATGAAATATTGGATTTATACCACCATTTTGTTCTTTTTTTATTTTTAAAGAAATGGTAGTTTGCTTTTACTATTATGAGAACAACTTCCATGCACTGAGTTATGCATGGGTGCTAATTGTACTCCTTTGATATTAAACTTGAGTTTGTTGTGACAAAAGTTAAAGTATATGCTAAAGTTTTTAAACTTTATATAAATCCACTTAACCTCTCAGTTTATTTATTTGAAAAATAAAAGGGGTGAACTAGCTATTTGGGGGGGATCTTTCCAGTTTAAGAATTGTGTGGCCCTCTAAATACCTTTTCTAGGCATGTGTGTCAAGAATCATATTTTATTAGAACTCTTCGTAATTTCTTAGGCTATAAAATTAAGTCTAAGAAATTATAATTAATAGTCTAATTTTAACTTTCTTCATTCTTCTCATCTAGCTACGTAAGTTGAGATGTGAACGCCTTCCTTATCTGGCCATAAAATTAGACCTTGATCTTCAATGAACCATTTCTCTTGATATTGATTCAGGTACCGGGCAGCATTTTCTTGACCTCCAATTTGGATGTTTCCTCTGCTATTCACTCATATTGAAAATGAGTCCACTTTTCTTCCCCCGAGAAACTTATTCCTTAGAGTTCAGAGTCCGAAGGGCCATCTCCCATTCAGGTTTAACAAAGTTACTGTAGAGAACATAAAATCTCAGAGGAAATGGAATGAACAAATCAGTCCAAAGCATTCGAGTAAAATCTCCAGCTGAACAACTGCAGGGCAGTTGCAATCACGAGCAGTGAAATCACCTTTCAAAACACGATCATGGCAAGCACCACCCAGTCTAGCAAGTTTGAAGACAGTTAAGTATGATTTTTCAAGCTTCACCGTAAATGTGTAATATAATTCAGTTGGGCAGTGTGGTAATTTTAACTTTCCTTAAATTTTACTTGAGTAGGAAACTTTTGTCTCCAAGTGAGACCCTGAGTTAGGAGGGATCAAATTGCAGCATTTTCAGAATTACCTGCCTGCCGTAATTGTGTGTAGAGACTTCATATACAGGCAGTCTCTTTTTCTATTCTGAACTTCTGAGCACGGAGCTTACTCCAGTCAGGACTCCTTTCACCCCAAGTTGCTGTTTAGGTAGCATTTTCTTCACTACAATAAAAATATGAACCCCAGTGCTAGAGATGAAAGTAGTTTCTTTTGGGATAGAAAGTAATTCTTAGGTCTTGCCTGGAAACCCCGCATGCAGAGGAGAGGGAGGGAGGCTTGTCTCTTTGCATAGGGTCACCTCAGCCACAGCAAAGTGTCCTGTGCGTGGATGAGATTAGCTAATGAAACAGTGTCATGGCCTGAGATGGCTTCGCGCCCTTCTGAAGTTCGGCCACTTTCACCTCTTGTTTGTGAAATTCCAGTATAGGAATCCCTGCCTGCTTTGGAGGTCAGTGAAGCCGCTATGGGTGGAGAGGAAAAGGCATTTGAACCTTGAAGAATTGTCATTGGTGCTAGTGAGTGAAGGTAAATAAGAAGCCACACATGTTTCAGATGCGAACATTAGGGAGCCGGGGTTTTCCTTGCCTGTTAGCAGCAGCTGCAACAGCGCCCACTTCTGGGCATGATGAGCCTGTATGAGCACCTAGAATTTTGCAATGAAAAGAATATATTCTCTGGTTTCTGCTGTGTCTCAGTTAACTTTTTTTTTTTTTTCTCTCTTGAAATTCTTGAGGTTTTACCATGTATTCATGAGGGCAGCAAACTTTGACTTTTTCCCCTGGAAATTGGTTTTATTCAATGTACCCAAGTCTTAAGTTTCTCAATAAAGAAAAAAAATTCCACACACATATAAAAAGAACATTAAGGAGTTTGGTACTAAAAAGTAGATGATGGGAGGAATCTCTCCTCTGTTGATGAAATAACTTTTTTCTCTCCTAATTAACTGGACTTCATTTCTTTAATAAATTTAAACCCAGCCTCAAGTCCTCAATAATTTTAAAGGAACAGGGTCTTTTCTAAGTAATAGTCAAATCAAATGTGTTTTATAGTTAAAAATAAGTGGAAAGACAAAAATTAGATCATCACATAAAATATGAATAAATGAGTGTATGTTAAATGTATATACATTTATTGATAGATCATTTCATTGCGTGGCTGAGGCTCTGATGGTTTAGTCTCTTAAAACACTTTTCTTCCAAAGACGTTCAGGCTATGTTGTTGATCCTTTGGATGAGCTACGGGCCCTTCATTAAAATATAAAATTAAAAAATAGCTTATGGCCAAAGTTTGCTGCCCTCATGAATACATGATAAAATATCAAGAATGGCTCAGAAAAATCCTTCAGCATTCCTGGAAAAACAAACAGCATGACCCATTCAGTGGGCCTAAGTTTTGTACAGAGAGCCAGAAAATTTTATGAATACTTTTTGCAACAAGGACTTACTTGTTTCACATAGTGAAAGAGAAAATTCTTTAAGGACAGTTCTGCATTCTTTAAGGACATGGCTCTGACACCCCTTCATGGTGTCTAACCTTGGACAAGTTATTCTAACTCTGTGAATATCAGTTCATCATCTGTAAAATTTTGTTTTTGGTGAGGATTAATGATATACTTCATATCCTAGCAAAATGCCTAGCACATAAATCCCCCAAATGATGACTATTGCAGCGAATTCTTTGTTACCCAGCATCTATTAACCAGGATTTTAGAAAAACTGTGACTTCCTGCACAGTCATCAAGCCCTGATAATTTATGCTTCTCTTGATGACCCTGAAATGCATTCTGAATAATTAGAGGAAGATTAAATTATAATCAGTTTAGTTTCAGTGTTAAGTGTATTTTAATTTATTCTCATTCTTTAAAAATTTGTAATCCTTCTGCATGTGGTAACAATTAACAAAAAATATTTGATTAGCTGGAGCACTTCACTTCCTGACTGACTAATAAAGAGTTTACTGTATATTGTTGAACCCCAACATCTGCCCTGTGAATAAACAGGGCATTTGCTGGATGGGTTTGCTTCCTACTGGTCCTACATCCATTCTCAGAGCCAATGTGTTGATTTGTTGTCAAATTCTAGAATTAATCTTTAAATATTCTTAGACAGTAGTCTGAGTCTACACAGGCCCCCCCTTGCATATTTTTGATCACAAAGTCGTAATGCTGGTCATCCAATCTGATTTTGTGCAGATGACCGACTAAATCTTCTAGCCCTTCAGGTTGTCTGTTCCTTTCCTGTGGATTTCTAGACATGGTCATCTCAACTGACATTAGTAATCAACCTGCCTCGGTGTTTCATCAACCTTTACTCTTGTCCAGTCGTGTTTTAGACTTATTTTCACCGGGCTTTTTAGGCTACATAACCTTCTTGATGGAAACTTCACCATGCATTTTATCACTGTTGTGATTCTTTTTTCATTTACCTCAGTTTCTCCCCCTCCCCCCCCAGTAGGGTCATAGGCTGCTTTAAAATACGGCTTAACAACTGACTTGTGTTAAAAATAATGTCTCTTCAAAAATGTATCAGTGTTGTTGTCCCTTTGTGACCTCAGTTAGTAGGTATGTCTTCGGGCAAGTCGGTTGGCTTTAGTGGTTTAACTGATCACCGTGGGACCGAGTAGTCACCAGTCCTTCTTTGTCCGGCCTGACTCGGCCTTCCCTCAGCTCTCCGCCCAGCCCTGAACCCTCCCTTCCAACCCAATAGCATTCTCTCCCCTAATGTCCTTCACACGCCAGCTGGCATCCCCCGTGTCGTGAGTGCAGGGGGGCAGAAGGAGGCTGGTTGTTTCCTTTGAAGGGAGCGCAGGGCAAAGGGGAGAACAGCTGTAAACAGTTAATTTTACTTTCCCAGCCTGGGCAACACTTGCCCCTGGTATGAAGGCAGGATTGTCTCGGGTGCCCTGGTTAAAATGTAGGGTCTTTCCTGGTGATGTCTCGGTGGGCACTAGGTGAGGCTAGGGAGCCTGGGTGTAGAGCCAGAAAGCAACAATTAGCATTCAACCCTAATCCTGTGATTTATCGAAGACTCTACTCACTGGGTAGCTGCCCTTCAGTCAATAAGGTAAGTTGCCTATTACAGCTATTGTGTGTAATTTCTCCCCAAAGTGATTTTTTTTTCTCATGTAGAGGTATATTAAAAGCCAGCAACTCAATGGTATCAATATCACTGCTTCTATAGCTACAACAAACCTATACCTATTTAACTACTGCAAACATGTTTTGTATTTGACAAACAATATTTACATTATCAGATGTTTTTGAATCTTCTGGGAATCATGATTTTGACCTTTGCTTCATTAAAATGGTCAATTGCAATGTTGAATAGACTTCTTTAACAAATATGACATTTTCGTAAATATAGCATAAGATCACCTGGCAGAACGAATAAATTTATGTTAATATAAAATGTTAAAACTTAAGAACATTTCACAAAATTGACATTAAAATATCTGTACTGGTTTTCTGTACCAATTCATTATTAATCACAGAAATGTCATGCTGAATATTTGTGTTTGCCAGTAGTTGAAGGAAGTTTATATGTTTCTTATTCTTTTACTCTTTTATTTACTTATTTTTAAAAAATATTATTTAAAATTGATTTTTAGAGAGAGAGGAAGGGAGAGGTTGAGAGAAATGTTGATGTGAGAGCGAAACATCGATCAGCTGCCTCCTGCATGCCTCCTACCAGGGACCGAGCCTGCAACCAGGGCTTGTGTCCAGACCATGAATCAAACCAGCAATCTTTTGGTGCATAGGATGGTGCCAACCAACTGAGCCACACTGGCCAGAGCTTCTTTACTTAAAAAGAAGTTTTTATTGAGGTTTAATTGGAAATACAATATTAGTTTCAAGTGTACGGCATAATGATGGATATTTGTATATATTGTGAAACGATCACTACAGTAAGTCCAAGATATTTTTTAACTTTTGACATTTTTCATGTTAGATTCTCTTTTAAATATATTTAATTGTATTCCGTCTAGGTTACTTACTGCTTTCCTATTATTTAAGGAAGATATGCTTATTTGAAAAAATTATATTCCTTTTGCATTTCTGTCTTTTAAAAACATTTTTTGGGGTAACACAAGCACAGTTAAGTCTGTTATTCAGAATAATGGTGAGGAGGATAGGTAAGAATTGCCAGTTTAAACTAGTTGAGAAGTATTAATTTTTTGCCAAGTATTGAAGATGGGCCATTTTATTACAGTCAGGTTCTTGATCAAAGAAATATCAGGTAGTGAGCCACAAACAGGAGGAAAATGGAGAATGCAAATGACCTGACTGTAGACCATAGATGTTGGCATAAACCTTGAAAACTGACTCATAGCTTCTTGGCTTCCAGGTAAAAGGGAGTCATCATTATTTACATCAGTAGTTTTCTAACTGTGCTCTGTGGAGCCTTTGGTTCCATGGAAGTATCTTTGGGGACACTGTTAGGCTGCATAGAGAGAAGGTGAGAAAGCAGGGCTCCAGGGCACCTCAACTTTTATCGGTGGTATATATTAGGAATCCATAAAAATGCTCATTTGAAAAGAAAACTGTTGCTAAAAAAAGAAATTTGGAACGGCGCTGAATAATAGGGATCTCAGTATCATAAGGGAAGAAACAGCGTAGCTCCTTTGGGGAAATGAAGCTAAGTGCTTTCTCTATTACTTAAAAAAGTTATCTCAGCATACAGAAAAATATAGGTACCCATATAATTGTGGTCCAGATTTAACAAAGGTTAATATTTTGCCACATATATTTTACATTTACAAAAGAAATATAATACTGTTGATCCAGGTGAAACCAATTTGTACCCTTCCCAAGTGTCCTTTCCCACTCACCTGTGATAACCACGATGCTGAGGTTGACAAGTACCTGCCTAGCAGTCGATATATATCTGAACACAAATGCATGTATCCATTGTCCATGTGTTTATTTATTGTGCATTTTACTATTTATATAATGATGTTGCACTATACATATCACTTTTCAACATTACATTCTTTAAGATTTATCCATGTTGATATTGCTTTTAGTCATGCTTTTTAATGGGTCTGTGGTGCTTTGACATATGAACAGAGCACATTTATTTATCTATTTCCCTGCTGATGGACATTTGGGGCCTAAGAGAAGGGAATTTTTTTCACTTTTACAAACAGTGCTGCATCAGATATCCTTGAGCAGCTTGTGTGTTTGAAAGGCATTTCGTACGTGGGAGTTTTGAAGCAGCCCTACAGCTAGACCATGTGGTGTCTTTGTGCCATTTAGAATAAGGCTTCCATTCCTCAAAACACTTTATAATTTTTGGAAATTGGTCACAAAGACTTAAAGAAATCTACAGTGACCTAATGTCAAGGGTGTACTCCAGAGTTGTGCAAAGTCAACCTGGTATTCATACGCAGCAGCCCTGGAAGCAGGGCAGGCTGCAAGTGTGAAGACCTGTAGCGTATAGAGAGCCTGGGTGAATTAGTGTGCTTCACAGGTTAGCAACTGGAATCTAAATAAAATAGGTGTGCTTAGTATTTACATAAGGCTTTTCTAGGTGACGGTTGGGGCTGGGAAAACTATACCTTCTTTAGAGATAATGTGTTGCAAATGGAGAGCACAAGAAAGAGGTATAAGGTGATTGTTTTCTCCGGGTCACAGAGGAGCAGTGTCAGGGCCAAGTGAAGATGGAAGGGGGCGCCATCTATCAGTTTCCCCCTTTCCAGAACACTGCCCTCAAGCCCCTCCTATGTACACGCACATATACTGTGCAGACTTTCTGCTAGGCTTCATCTGCCAGCTCGACAGCCGGCTACCAAGGAAGGGCAAATCGTGTCCTTGCTCCGGGAAAGGAAGTTGGAATTGCACTGAGCCGAGGTACCAAGCTGTGAGCCTCCCACTGGAGCTGGTGCTACAAGTATCAATACATTGAATGCGTTCATCTGAGGTTCCCGCGGTCCTCACGAGGTGGCTTTGCCTGCAGATGAAAACAACCCAGAGACAGGCAGTGCGATGCTCCCTCTATTGTTTACGGGAGCTTAATAAGGAGAAATTCTGCCCTGCTTTGGAAATCTTGAAAGCATAATGTTTGCTTTGCAAAGCCCCTGTAAGTAGATGCCGCACAAGACAGTTTACCAGGGAACTCTCTAGGCGCCTAAGGTTCCTTCTTGACCCTGTCACATGCAGCATTTTAATCAATGATTTGGGCGAAGAGTTGAAGGAAGGCATTTCAAAGTTGCAAATGACAAAAAAACTGGTTAGGAGAGAGCAAAGACGTGTTTGCTGCTACCTTATAATGGTTTGTTCATTTTCACCTACCGGGTCTTAGCTTAAGTCTCACCTTCTCACAGACGCTTTCTCTGAGGAGCTGACTAATATGTAACCTCCATTTCTGGTCAGTGTTTACCTGTTTTTTTTCTTAACCTGTATTTTTAACCTTAGTCGTTTACCTATATTTTTAGTTGTTAACCCTTAAATGTTAACTTTTAGTTTTAACCACAGTTGTTTACTTATTTCCTGACACATCTCCATCAACTACGTGCTTGATGAGAAAAGGGACCCCACTTCCCTGCTCATTTCAGGAACCCCAGGATGTAGAATACTACTGGCACATAATAGGAATTTACTAAATTTTTGTGGGTTGCAAGAAAATTGTGGGAATCATTGAAAAATATTAAATAAGAAAGTGACCTGATGAGATTCCTGATTTGGAAATGCAACTTGGAAGGAATCAAGACTAACAGTCTAGTAGCTGCTGTTGAATGTGCTGCATGGAAGCAAACATGCATGTATAGTCATTTAAAAACCTGCCTTACTTGCATTCTGTGGCAGATCTCCCTATTATGAGACATAACGCATCACTCTCAGTTTATATCTGGAATAGGGCCTCCATTCACGGCACCACTGAGCATTAATGATCATATTAACAATTCAAATTGTACCCAGAAAAGAATGTCTAGGATGAGCTCATGTAGGGACAGCCCTATTCATTTTTGTTAAAATTGTTAAAGAACTGTCAGGTAGAAGATTGAAAAGACTCATTCTGTGTTGTTGGAGAGGCCAGAACTCAGGCCAGTGGGGGCCCATTACCTGAAAGCAAGTTTCAGTTCAACACAAGGCAGCTTTCTAACAATTAGTGGGCCCGAGTGAGGGAATGAATGTCCTCAGGAGATCATTAGATACCTGTCAATAGACGGCATGGAAGCAGATGCCGGGTGCCCATCTGTCACAGACACTGTTGAGAGATGTCTGCGCCATGTGGGCGGGTCAGTCACAAGCATGGGCGACCACCTAATATTTATTGAGTGCCCACGGTGCTCTTGATTCTGAGGCGGGGATGCAGAGGAGTATACGGCACAGCTGGTGTCTGCGCATGATCAACTTCTAGTCCCAAATTCTGTGGATCTCAGGGAGTTTTAGCCAAGGCTCTGTTGGAATTCTCACAAATTCCACATTAGCGCTGTCTGGAGTTAGGAGGTCTCAAAACACTGGCAACCTACGGCTAATGCTTAACCCATGCCCAGCAGGAAGAGCGTGGTGTGGAATGCCACTTCATAGCCAAGCCCTACTTTTGTCTCCCTATTCAAGCTCTGGCTTTGCTTTTTAGCTTTTTTTTTTTTTTTATTGAAGTATATTTGACATATAGCATTTTATAAATTTAAGGTGCACAACATGCTTATTTGGTACATTTATATATTGAAATACAATTGCCATTGCAGTGATAATTAGTACTCTATCATGTCACATCATTAGCACTTATTTTTAGTTTTTGGAATAATTAAGATCTAGTGGCTTTGCTTTTGTGACATGGAAGGTTTTAGCTATAAACGGTTAGTATCTTTTCTTTGGTTCACTTCTCTCCTGGTCTTTTTTTTTTTTTTTTTTTAATATATCTTTATTGATTTCAGAGAGAGGAAAGGAAAGAGAGAGAGATAGAAACATCAATGACAATCGGCTGCCTCCTGCACGCCCCTGACTGGGGATGAGCCTGCAACCTGGGCAGGTGCCCTGACCCGGAATCAAACCCTGATCACCTGGATCCTAGGTTGAAGCTCAACCGCTGAGCCACACCCGGCCAGGCTCTCCTGGTCTTGAAAGGTAATATGAATGCTGGGCTCAGGGTGATGTGTATTGTTGGCTTTATTTAATCAAACTCTATTGAGATAAATATTTTTTATTAGCAGTGAATCTCTGTGATTCTCACTGATGACAAAAACATGACTTATAAAGTAGGGACTTCATGGAATTGTAAACAAGCACACTTAATTCTTTAAAGTCCCATCTGCTTCAGTCAGTCACAGAGTGACTTGGAAGCCTCACTCAGTGCACTGGAGGACACTCATAAATAAATAAATATCTCTTCTGGAACAATTTTGGGAGTTAGATTAGGATATCACATTAGTAACATAACATTTTGGTCTTAATCACCTGAACTGCGCTAAAGACATGACCGCGTGGTTATGGCCTCTCTGTCTTTCACACGCTTCAGAAACAAGTGTGTTAGAATCTCATTAATATATGTGATATATGTAATATTTCCTGCAGTCCCTGATCCACATCCTATCACAGTGACCCGAGGAGTTCATGTGCTTCCTTAGGCTGCTTAATATAAGACTGGGAGCTGCTGTGACTCTGGCTAGAGTACAGCCCCAGACAGTTAATGTTTGCTTTCATTGTTATATGAGTAAATATACAAGATACATGAGCAGTCTTATAAAATATTCCTTTGTTACATTAGCTGGGGACCGAGTTGTTTCCTCTATTGGCCAAAATCTCTTTGCATGTGTCTACTTTTCATTTGTTGACCCTGAAATTAATCCAGTTTAAAATTATGTTGTAAAGTGCAGTTCAGATTCATCTGTTCAGAGTAAGGGATATAGGACAAAGGAAACAGGTGATGGAAACAACTTTCCCAAGCCACTGCTTTGGAATCACAAAGGGTGACCTGCCAGGAAGGCCTAAAGTGTCCATTGAGCATGGCATGCAAGTATTTTAAAAGGATCTTAGAGTAAAAGCAATCCATTTGGGAAATTAAAAATATTAAAATGGGAGTTTGCACTCTCTGCCTGGGAAAGAAAACATTACCCCTGCACTATTCCTTTTTAGTACACACTGTTCTGCTCTGTTTAGAGCGAAGATTGGGAACTTTTGAACCTCAACTATATATATTGAAATAACTTGGGGAGATTTTTAAAATACCAGGTTCTACATTAAGTGATTATAATTTTTTCCAGCTTTATTGAAATATAATTGGCATATAACATTGTGGGATTTTAAGGTGTACAAGGTGATGTTTAGATACATGTGTATATACTGTGAAATGATTACCACAGTAGGGTTAGTCAGCACCTCCATCCTTTCACATAATTATCATTTTTTCCCTTCTCTTTTCTTTCTTTTTTTTTTTTTTTTTTGTGGTGAGGACCTTTCAGATCTACTCTCATAGCAACTTTCAAGTATATAATAGAGTATTGTTAACTATAGTCACCATGTTGCACATTCATTTTCCAGAACTTATTTCTCTAGAACTGGAAGTTTGTGTGCTTTGACCAACATCTTCCTATTTCCCCCACCCTCAGCCCCTGACAACCACCATTCTATTCTCTTTTTCTATGTTTGACTTTTTTTTTTAGATTCTCACATATAAGTGAGATTCACAATATTTGTTTTTCTCTCACTTACTTATTTCACTTAGCATAATACCATCTTGGTCCATCCATGTTGTTGCAAATGGTAGGACTTCCTTCTTTTGCATGATAGGAATACTCCGTTGTGCTATCTGTCATCTATCTATTATCTCAAGTCTTCTGTATCCATTCACCCATGGACATCCATTTAGGTTGTTTTCATATCTTGGTGATTGTGAGTAATGCTACAGTGGGCGTGGGAGTGCAGAAACAGATTCTAATTTAAATGTCAGGGGTGAGGCCTGAGCATTGGGGATTTCACAGTTTCCCCAGGAGATTCTAATGTGCAGATAAGGCTGAGAATCTCTGGGGTAGGAGCTTTGATCTTCTAATATTAAAGAGAAATCCAAAACTTTCCATGTTATTATTTGTGGGGCACCGTTTGCATAGAACATAGTCTGACTGGATCTGAGAATTGAAGACCTAGTGTCTAAGAGACACTTCAGAGTCCTCATTGATGTTGGATGGTCATGAAATGGTAGGACCTTTTTGGAAACTGCTTCAGGAAGAGCTGTATACAGGTGTGATGTTTCCAGAGCATTTCTGAAATGTACTGTTTGAGCGCATTTCTGTTCCTTGCACATGAATAGCTATCCATGTGTGTCCACAATTCTACCCCCCCCCGTCCTCCTCCTGTTCCTCTTTGTTGAATTAAGGATCTGACACATTTTCTTCTGGATGTCAGTGTGTGGAAGCAAAGTTTGTAGATTGATTTGTGTTTCTTTGTAGGGGACCAAGTATCTGCAGGGATGCTTATGAGAATATTTGTTTATTCTTGGATACTTAACAAACTATTCCTATATTTTCATGAATATAGCCGGCCAGTAGCTGCTTGCAGCAACAGTTTCAGGCTTGTCTTAAGCTCAGGAAAATTTTGTACTATTGTGTCTTAGGTCTGCTTCATCTCTACCCTGGCCTCTAACCGAAATTTTAATTTTTACACATACAATATCGGCTTTTCTGAATCTGTTCTTTGTGTCTTTTATTTTTTTCTCTCTTATAGTTAAATCTTTTTGCCTTTCTGCGAGATTTGGATGGATTTTGAATAGTGTCTTCCGTTTTACTCATTTGCCTTTCAGCTATGCCCGATTATCTGACCTTTGCCACCATGGTGGTTTTTGATTCAGCAATTTATTTTCTCCATGTGATCTCGAGACTGCTTACTTTAGTTTCACAAATGCAATAAATGCTCCCACATATTTTGAGGCAAAAGGACTGGGGGGATGTAAGGGTTGAGCAAAAAAGAAAAGAGAGGAAAAACTCATGGATGTGAACAAGAATATGGTGATTGCTGGGTAGAAGGAGGGTGTGGAGGTAAATGGTGATGGACGGAGCCTTGGATTGGGATGGTGAGCACACAACACAGTGTACAGATGATGCGTCATAGAAGTGAGCACCTGAACCCTGTAAAACTTTGTTCACCAGTGTCACCCCAATAAATTCAATACAAAAGCTGAAAAAAAGAACAGACATTTTCTAGACATTCCTACTTTCCTTGCGATAAGTCTCTTAGAGTGAAGCATTTTCTCTAATTGTTAGGAAGAGATCTCCTCTTACGACAGGCAGTACCTTTTCAGGGGGCTAACTGTTTCCCTCCATCTGGGAGGGACACAGGCTGTGGTCTTCCTGCCGGTGGTGTCCACCTCCCACAGGTGTGTTCTCTGCTCGCTGTCCACATGGATCCACCCTCTCTTCTTCCTTCAGTCTGGTGCCACTTGCCCTCTCTCTCCAGCAGACAAACCAGAAACATTACATGTTTTGGCAAATGGAGCCAATCCTTTATGGCTTCCAGACTTAATGAAGGCTTAACCCACTGTCTGTTTGCTCACGCTGAAAAGTTATGTAAACCATGATAAATCATTGGAAAATATTTTTTGACCCAGCTTCTGTTGTTGATGTCCTTACGATATAGTTCTAGATGAAAAATCACTGAGTCAAAAATTATGCACTTAGATATACATTTTCAAATTGATTTCTGGAAATATATTTTTCCTTAATATTTTTTAAGATACTTATTTTACCACATTTTCACCAATACTGAGTATTATCTTTAAAGCGTACACATACACACAATCTAAAGTTTGCTAATTTAATATGACATATACATTTGCTTGTATGTTTTTGCATTTATTTTAATTTCAGAGAAGACTGGATGTTTTATTTGTTTGTTATTTGAATTTCTTATGTGAGGTGTCTGTCATGCCCTGTGAACATTCTTTTGTGGTTTTTCCATTTAACATATGTTTTAAGAAAATAATGGCCATTATAATAACTAAATGTCATTTTCCTCAGCAAGCCTCAGAAAGAATATAGAGACAATGATGATTTTAATATATGGGGCGAAGCCTTCAATCTTATTTATAGTTTTAAACATTGAATCCATTCATTATAATCTTAGCAGCAGTTGTACACATTTTTAAAGCTTAAAATGACATCATATGAGGGTATCCAAATGAAGATAAAGTGGGGGAGAGAGGGGGAAGGACAGAGGGAGAGAGAGGGAGAGCTCGTCCATTTGGACTAGGATGCTCCCCTTCCATGAGGCACAGCTGAAGCGCCGGGTTAGGGGTCTTCCTCTCCTGTTCACGGGAATAGAGCACCTCGGCATCGCTTCACTGTGATTCATTTGCCTTCACTGCCAGCAGCTCCCCATAGCTACCCGCTGCTGCGGAGTCATGCGTACGTTATGGACGCCGTATAAGCTTAGTGACGATGATGAAGAGGAACCTGTTTGTCCCCTCCTAATTAAGCCCAAACTCGTTTTTAGGGTTCTTTAAATACAGGCCACGTCTTACTCCCATCTCGCCAACATGTTCCAAATCCAAGGCAGGCATAAATACTGCAGCATCTGTTGCCGGCGGTGTGGGCTCCTCTCTGGGTGAAATTATTTTCACATGCTGTTGCTATTGTGATAAATCGAAGGTGTGATGTTACAGCCCAGGGCGGGCAGCCATGCAGACCATGACAATTACAGTTTCCGTTAACACGCAAGATCCCTTTCTAGTTGTCAGCGGACTTTTTCGCCAGCTCCCGAGATGCCTGAGCACAGCATGTAAAAATGCTTCGTTTCCTGGACACGGGGCCCCAAGCCTCGTTGCCGATCCCCCGCCGCGCCTCTCCGGCCCCTCGCGCTCCCGGTGCAGGCGGCCCGCTGAGGCTCGGCCCGCTGCCGGCAGCCTGTGTGGGTGGAGGGCGCGGGCACGCTGCTCGGTCCCCAGGGCAAACGCCGCAGTGCCCTGAGCAGCAGCGTCGCCCCGTTGTACCGCGAGGGGCTTCTAGCGCCGAGGGCCACCAGGGGAGCCCCAAGCCCGTCCCTGTCTCATGGGTGAACAGCCACCAGGCGAGCATCGGCCGCAGGTAGACGGTCCCCTCCTTCGCGGGCTGGCTTTCACTGTCCTGCCTCCCTCGGGTCCCCAGACTCAGCTGAGCCAGAGGTGGCCGAAGGGGCCGTAGCGAAGGGCGTAAGTTTGAGGTTGGACAGCTATGGGTTCAAACCCATTCTCTGTCTTCCAGCCCTTAGAACTTGGGCAAGTCAGGTCCCTCCGCTGAGCTGCTGTTTTGTCATCCGTGAAATGGGGCTAATCGTGTCAACCACGTGAGGTTACTATGAGGACTGAATCGTGCCATATTTGCAGAATGTTAAGGACAGTGCCAGGTACAAAGGCAGTGTCTAAGAAATGGGACTTGCTTTTATTGACTATCTGTTTTTTGGTCATCTCCTAGACTCTGGGTTCTCAGAGCCACCGTGTCCTGTCCATCTCTATATGCCCGCTGCCTTGGCCCCTCATCTCAGTTATTGGCCACTCCAAGCTTCCAGTGACTTCAGCCCCAAATCATGGAGTCATTTTTATCTCCTCTATTTCTATATGTGAATTAACCTCCAGACACCTAGGTTGAAGCCACCATCTTCTTTTCTTGGAGTAATTGAGTGGGGTCTTAACTGGTTTCTGATCTCTCCATCTTACAGCAGCCTCCTGTCCTCTTAAACATAAGACAAATCATGTAAATACTCCGCTTAGCTCTTCAGTGCTTTCGGTCTCACACAGAGTAATAGTGAAAACCCTGAGTTGATGGACAGGGTCCTACACTGTCCCCTTATTCAGGCTTTCACCTCATTTCCACTTGCTCCCTCTGCGTCATTCTGCTCCAGCCCTACTTGCCGTCTTGCGGGTGCTCACTACTCCAGGCCCGCGACTGCCTAGAGCAAGGGTTAGAGTCATATTTGTGAAGACAGGTGTTTGTTAGCCCGGCCGCACATAGCCTGTGCATTACACGGTAGCTCCGGCAAATATCATATATTTTTAAATGAGTATTTTATACTCTGCCTATTTGCTTTCATGTAGGAGTTAGAGGGGGCTTAAAACTGTTAAACAAAAACTTAACTTCCATGGTTGAAAACCCTTTTAAAACACAGAGTTTATTGGGCCATAAAGGACCAGGTCCTAGGGAATGAAGTCCAAACCACCAGCAACAGCACTTAGGTAGAAAAGGCCTCAGGTCTGCCCTCTGGAGTTGATGTGCTTTTTTTATACATCAAGTAGGGGGAAGAAAGGTTGCTTTGAAAGAATCTACGTTGACCACAGATACAGGGGTGGGATCAGGTGGAGGGAGGGCAGTTCTATCATAGGCTGCTCCTATCATAGTCAGTAAGGAAGAAATATTTACTACTTTTGATTGGTTACTGGTGACAGTCCTGAAAGTTCATGCATAAGCCAGGTGTGGTGGCCCCTCTCCTGAGGGCAGGGAGAAGCCTGGCTGTTGAGCCAAATCTCCAACCTACACCAGGAAAGTGGGCGGTGGTTCCTCACCTGCCCCCAGCTATTAAGAGGCTAACTGCTCTGTCTCTTTCTTTCACCCTCATGTCCACTGTAACTTAATTTAGAACGTCTCAGAATTTTTTTTCTTGTCAAAACAAAATTAACATATACTATTAGGCCGATTAGTAACAAAAGTGCAAAACTGAGGGAAGATGACTCTTGAGGAATCTAAGCTGGGCTGGGAAACCAATCAATATATACTCACTAGGAAAATGGCAGAGTGCTGGTGCTGAATTCAGCAGATTTTTTCCTGGCTGCCCCTTTCTTTAGATTTCATTATCTCTAACCAATATGTGCTTCACTCCTGTTTTATTGTCTGTAGTTCCTATCTCCAGCCTGATACACTGTTTGTATGAATTACCTGGTTTTTCATCTTGCTAAGATTTTAGTTAGCTCATCCCAGGTGGAACGTAGCTGATCTCTTACCAGAACCTCTACTCTTGATGATCCCTACATAGTTTCTTTGGGGGCAGCTCTGTCCAAATGTGGCAGGAACCCAGCGTAGCCAGCACAGAGTGGAGGGAGTGAATAAATGAAAACACTAGGTTAGCCCAATTCCTGTGCTTGTTCACTGTGAGTCACCTACCAGCCAGGACAAAAAGGGAAATACTAAGAGTTGTGTGTGTTTCTTTACCCAACAATAGGGTGCATGCCAGTTCTCCAAGAGAAAGAATGCTATAATCTTCTGATACCAATATATATACATACTTGACTGTGACTTTATCAGTAACTTACGTACTGTGTGCCATGTGAAAATAAGAACTCAGGTTGAGTTGACAACTCATTGAGATGAAGATTTTTCTTGATCAGTATTGAAATTTTACATGAAATCTTACGGTCCTTATAATAAGGAAATGGAGGACCTGTAAGAACATTTATAATTTGGTTACAAACTGGTCAGAGCATTTTTCACCTTTGAAATATAATAAAAATTTCCACACTTCTGTTGGAGTTGGGGTTGGCTGTATTTTCAAATTTAATTCACGTACCAATGACTGCGAATGCAAAAGATGTCTTGGAAACATCACTTTGTGTGGCCAGGGTGATAACTTTGATGGCCTTTGGGGGGCTGTTGTGTTGTAGTGAAAAAAACATTAGACTTAAACCAAGAATCTGGGTTCTGTTTTTGCCGAAAAATATGTGACCAGGAACAAGTCATTTGACTGATTTGAGAAGCGAGGGCTCACAAACAGCTTTTAAATTCTGTCTGATGTTTTGACTTTTGGCTACTTCAAATAAGGTTACCACGAAACTTCAACATACAAAAGTCTCTCATCATTAGAGTGGGAGCTAATCCTTTGCAGTAAGGTTGGCCTTGCTGATGACTGTGTTGCTATTGTAGTATGAAGGGCATGCACACAGGGAATGATACCTAGAAAGCCCATGTGGACAGTCAGGCAAGGGCCTTGGGAAGATAGTATCAGCCAATGATACTGTCCTGGAGCTAAAGTACCGTCAGCATTCCCAGAGTATATACATTCCGCACGGAACAGGCTCGTATCAGGAACTTGTAAGACACTGACATATAAACCAAAATGTCAATTTATTAATTTGTGTCTTGCAATACAACTGTCAGGGACATAAGATATTTGTATCAATTCATTGACATACTCTCTTCCTGGGAGAAAGCTGTAAGTGAAACAGAGGAAGAGCTTCGAAACTGGCTGGATGGCCACGGTGCGGGAAGGACTAACAGTATTGTCGCCTTTTAGCTTGATGTTCCCACCTCAGCTGTAAAGGTGTTTCTACACGGGGCAAAATTATTATACTAACCGCTCAGGGCATTCAGTCACCGCACGTGCTGGACACATATTGGCAAGCGTTTTCATGGCTGAAGTTCTCTTTTTTCCTGTTGCGTTCTGTTTTTAGGTAGTAGCCGCACCTTCCTGTGACCCTGGCCAGCCCCGTCTGTACCGGGGGAAACGGTGTTGCTCTAGAGCGTGTGTGCAGCCCTCTGCTCTCACCCACTGTCGGGCAGTGTTGCTCCTCTAGCTCACCCAGCACTGGGTGTGCTTGTGTCCCACCCCCATCCTACTGCTTGATGCTCCCTGCTGAGCATTTTGGCAGTAACAAAGAGAATTGTCTCCAAGATCTGCATTCCCAGGGCCTGGGATATCTCCGGGCCCAAATGCTAGGGGAGGGGACAGGAAAATTAGGTGGAAGGGAATACAAAGGGAGTGCGAGGGGAGTGGCGACCCCCCCAAAGGTGGGTAATTTGTCTTTGCTTTGTCCTTGGTGGGCTCAGGCCCCGAGGGTGGATGTTTGGTATTTAGTAACACTCACAGTAATCTGGGGCTTTCTTTCTGCAGACCTTGACTATTTCCCCCCCTCAGGGAAAACGGGAATCTCAAGAGAAAAATGAATCATCTACTCGGCTAATTAGCTAGGACATAACAAAATTCTCGGGAGGATCATCCCATCTGAGAATTTCTGTAATGTATGCTTGTTTTTGCAGTCTATCTCTTCTCATTTGGTAGCCTGCTTGTCCTCTAGCTCATGCCTCCCAGACAAGACAAAATTGTCAAGTAGGCAGTTTCTCTCCCCTGCGCCTCCCTGCCTTCCTCCTCTTGCTCTGCCTCATCACTTCTGACGCTCACGGGTGACCTAAGGCACTCGGTCCTCTCAGGTTGTCCCAGTTTTTGCATTTGCCGGCTCTGTCAATTTCTCGCCTCAGGAGATGAAATGTGCCCCCCCCCCCAGGTTTACGTCCTCAGCACACCCTTCTCTCATTGCCTCGCACCAGGCCAGGTGCCTACTGGCAGTCAGTGAACATACCAGCACCCTGATAAAGTATTAACAGCCTAAAATGATCTTGTACCTGACCTTTTCTAAATGGATACATACCACCTCTCCTAACAGTGTCCCACATTCCCTTCGAGCAGTTCTTTCGGTCCTCGTTTCAGCCCCCTAATTTTGGCAAACATGACTGCACCCTCAGCTTCAGAGAGAAGCCCTAATTAGTTTAAGCCCCTCGGACACTCATCCCTGCCACGCCCGGATTGGAAGATAAGGGGACGCAAGAAGATGTTTGTTGGTGTCATAGTGAGACTTGTGGACGTCGGATACTTAGCCCAGTGATGAACGCTTAGCACGTGGTGACCGATCAAAGAATGTCACAGTGTCAGTCGCCTCCTCCTGTTCTCCATCATCATCGTCGTAGCCATTCTCAAACCAATTCAGATAAAAATGCTAACCTGTATCCCAGTCACCCAAAAGGGAATAGCGGGAGATACGGCTAAATGAGGTAGGGACCAGTTTATGCCAACCTGAGAGTCCAGAATGTATTCAGTGGGCAACAGGGAGCCACTGAAGATACTTGAGCTGGAGAGTGAAATGAGTCAGAATGTGCTTTGAATCAATTACCCTGGGAGCCACATGCATAGTGGTTGGAGTGAGGAGCCTGAAACGGGGACCTAGTTTCAGGTTACTCTCCACAGGGTCCTCAGATTTCACTTTCTTATTTCCTCCTCAATCACCTTGGACTTGGCTGGCGGCAGAGCAAACAATAAATACTTGTAGATTAGTTATTTTTACACTTCTTTAACGCCTTCCTTTGAAGTACTTCCAGTTGGGATTGCTTCTACAAATCACATAATGCGAGATAAAATGCCCTATATATCTGTCAGTTTCTCTAAGACTGTTTTCTAAGTATTATATGTGCTCGGTTCATGGACTGGGTTCAGTTCCAGGAAAAATAGAAATCACCCCATTAGTCATACCTCTGAAATCTCACATTTCGTATTCCAAGTTTGGTGGTGGGTGGTACTGAAAGCCTTCTATTTTGCTGGCTATTGTATCCCCGCAACTGTATATCGCTTGTGGACATTTCGAGATCTCAGATCTAAGGGAAATGCTGCTGCTCCATTTGTTATCACTTTGAGTGAAGCACAGAAAGACCTTAAAGTGAGAAACGGAGCTTAATTAGCGCATCAGTGATTTATATTACCCTGTGCAAAATCTCCACTGGCACCAGAAAAAACAAAAAAAGATCAAAACAAAAGGCATCTTTTGGATTTTAAATGTTTTTTGGTTTTATTCAGAATTCACAGCCTTCTCTGTCTCTAATCTGTAAAACCCACAGTGTAATATCATTGTCTCAAAGGTATCACACGTTTCACAATATCAGGCGAAGATACACAGCTGCTTATTGATTAATCTCTGAGGACAAATATCCCCTGTGCCATTTCAGGCAGAGGTTTATCCCTTGATTTATGTAATGCAAGGGCTCTTAAACATCGTAGGGTTTTAGAACCTGAAGGGACTTCTAAAATGTTCTAATTGTACCTTTTTATTGAACCCTTGAAAAAATCCTAATAAAAATGCTTAGCAAACTTTTACACTGATTTATATTTTATTTGGCACATTATCAACATATCTTATAAAATATTTGTATATCTCTGTATTAGACTGAATAAATTATTCCATTTATAGATTATGTATAATAACACATTTCTTTTAGTCTACAAAAAACTTACCAGAAACTGGTTTCAGTTACAAAAACTTAACAAAAATAAGGGAAATTACTTGCTCAAGTGTCTGAAAGGTCCAAGTTCTTTAAACTAATTGGACTTAAAAGCTCAAAAAGATCTATTTCTTGTCATCCCTTGACTCTGTTTTCTGTGCATTTTCTTCAACTCGAGGCTTCATCCTCGTGGCAGCTTCTAGCAGATCTGGCAAATATCCTCGAGGTTCAAGATCAGAGGGAAGAGAACAGGCTCTCCAGCTTCTCCAGTTAGGTGTAGTTCTGGTTAGACAGCTTGAGTCAGGAGTTCATCCTTGGACCAATTACTGTGACTTCAGTTTTGGAAAATATTGATTAACCTGAAATAGGTCTGTGTCCACACTTGGATTCAAAAGATGGGGCCAATCCCATCTAAATCATGTGCCCTGAGTGTGGGCAGTCTAGTTTCTCCCTCAAAATTGAGGTGTCCTTACAAGTGCTTGGTGGGAGATAGATGCAGGGTAGCCAAAACTAACAGATGCCCATGACAAGTTCAGGAATGGATTCCCAGATACCTGGCAGTCATAATAGGATGGGAGGTAGGAGACATTAGGAGAAATCCTCCCTAGAGGAGTGGAAATATACAAATTAGGAGCATTTTGTAGGAACTCCTTCATGGAGTTGTACTTTCTGAAAAATGAAGTGCCTTCTCTGTAGAATCACAGTTAAAATGGTAGAGCCAGCCTGACACCATTCGAATGCCCTTCCTTCAGAGTACGGTATTTCTTAGGTTAATACTATCTAGGATTTTAAAAATAGTCAATTTTTTAAAGTGACATTTTTTTGCCTAATTTCAAAAATCTAGAAATCCCCAAGAGCACATGAATATGACTTTGCGAGAGAACTATTAAAACTTTGTTGGTTTTAATTCTGTAAAAGTATAATATATAAGCTCTACTTAATCAGTCTGTTATGATGACTTTTATGTAGAATATTTTCACTGGCATATTTTCAGAATTTAAATTGTATTCATAGAAAGCCGTCTCTGCTAATTTCTCAATGAGCTATTACTAGAATTACATTGTTATTACATATACACATCCGTTTTAGGGTAAGAGGCTTTTCAGGCTTCCTCAGAACGCTTCAGTCTGCTTTCTTTACTGACTGGCTGATTCTCTTCTGTGTGGCAGGTTCCCAAAGGGTTACTTCTATCAATACAAAGAGCCCTCTTTACATTTTCACTACACAGTCTATTGGCCCAGGAGATCTGGCTCAGTCTTGACCACTTCCTGCCAGTTTCAGTCCTAACCATGGCAGGCCACTCAGCCCATGGCCTCTTGCTGCAGGGTCCCCTCATTCACTGAGCAGCTTTTGTGGAATTGCTTTAATCCATCTACCTTCTGGCATCTGGTCGACCCATAAGAAATTCCTATGTCCTTACCGTGGTAATCTGCATTAGGGCAGGCAGCTCCCAAAACACAGCCATCTGGCTCCTGCCCCTTGTCCCCCATCTTCGTAACACTGAGCACTCCACTTAGCCCTTCAGATAAGAAATGATCGCCAGTCTCTGACTTAGCACAGTGGGGAAGGACATGGGGTCCCATCAATATTACAGAAGGGGATGGTGGACAGGTCCAAACAGAAAGGATGCTTACTGCTCTGCAACTGCCATAAGGCACCCTTTCTCTCCTGGTTCTGCTCACATATACTGGGTTGGGTGGACGTGTTGACAGTGATCCTGGTTGTGGGTGATGAGCTGAGATCTTGGCTGAAACAAGCTCTGTGGGAAGGTGGCTGCCTCTGATTGCTGACTGTTGTCTGTAGTGCATTCTTCTCACATCAACCAAGATAGAAAATGTCACTTCTTTGCTCAAAACACTCTAATGGCACCCCATTTCACTCAGAGTAAGATCCTCATTCTTGTTGTGGCCTGCAAGACCCCTACCTGATCCGGCCCCGCTTCTCTCACTCACACTCTAGTAGTCTCCTTCTGTTTCAAGTCTAGCCTGGACTTCTTGTTCCTTGGGCATGTCACATCTTTCACCCGAGAGCCTTTGTACTTGCCATTTCCTCTGCTTAGTACAATCTCATTGTATATTCTCAGGATTTTCTCCCTTTCTTTTGTAAATCTTGTCTCAAATGTCACTTTATCAGTGAGGCCTTCCTTGACAATTCTCTACAAAATAGCATCTTCTGACAATCTCAACTCTTACCCTGATTTCTTTTTCTTCATGTCATCTATCACCACCAGATGTATACATGTCTGTACTTGTTTATTTCCACCCCCTCCCAGGGACTTGCTCTGCTTGGTTCATTGCTAGCACAGTGGGGAAGGGCATGGGGTCCCCTCAATATTACAGAAAGGGATGGTGGACCCTGCACCCCAGGCGGTGCCTGATACTTGGTAGCTCTCAGTAAATATTTGTTGACTTAATAAATGAATGACTAATGAATTAATTAGAATGTCTTTGGTAAATGTGAGACAAGACTAAGAAACTTACTTTGAAGTTTCAGATGACTGGTTTTAACAGAATGCAAATTTCAAATTCCCAACAGAAAAGCCAACTCCTCCCTTAGTTCTGATACAACAGTTCTGTTTCTATTTTTGTGAAGAGTAACCAGGCACCTCAAATGTGAGGCTCCCCCATGGGCATTTGGCTGTACATTCATTCCTTCTTTGCCAGTGGGGAAAGTTTTACATTCCCCATTTCCTCCCACACTCTCATGTGATGGCAGCTACAAGACCAGACTAGGTAACTGGGGAAGGCTCTTTCTGCCCTAAACTGAACACACTACGCATTTCTCCTCCGACTCACTCTGTATGCACTTAGAGCAGACAGTGTTCCTCGTTGCCTCCTCTGTATTGTTCATCTGCTCATAATGAGGCTATTGTGGCACATGCTTTGGAAGACTGGCCTTGACTATGTCTTTCGAATGAGAGCTAATGGTGGCTGCAGAGGCCACTAAATTAGGACTGTGATTCAGATAGTGTGGCTGATGCAGTGATTTTTCAGACTAGGGCTCTCCCTGAGGTTATCTGTTTTCATCAGTGGAGTCATGTGAACTTCAGGGCTCCGAAGGCCATTAAAAAGGGCTTCTCCCTCTTTAAGTAGATTTGCTGAGGTGACTTTATAGTAAGTCTCTGAAGCTGTTGACAGGGAACAAGGGGATAGGAATTCTTTTCCTCTTTTCTTTCTTTCTTTTTTCTTTTTTTTTTTTTTTACATTATATCTCCAAGACTTATTTATTTTATAACTGGAAGTTAGTACCTCTTGAACCCCTTTACTTATTTTGCCCACGTCCCCAACCCCCCTCCCCTCTGGCAACCACCATTCTCTTTTCTGTATTTTTGAGCTCTGTTTGGTTTGGTTTGTTTGTTTAATTTGGCTTTTAGATCGCACATGTAAGCGAAATCATACAGGATTTATTTCACTTAGCCAGATACCCTCAAGATCCATTCATGTTCTCATAAATGGCAAAAGTTTTCTTTTCTATGGCTGAGTGGTATGTATATATATCACATCTTTTTTGTCCATTCACCTATCAATGGACACTAAGGTTGTTTCCATATCTGGGCTACTGTTAATAATGCTGCAATGGACGTAGGTATGCTTATATCTTTTTGAATTAACATTTTTGTTTTCTTTTAGTAAATACCAAGAAGTTGAATTGCTGGGTCATATGGTAGTCCATATTTTATAGTTTGAAATCAAGAACAGTTCCAACTTTATTCTTTCTCAAAATTGATTTTCCTATTTGAGGTCTTTTGTGGTTCCATTCAAATTTTAGGATTGTTTATTCTATTTCTTTGAAAAGTGCTGCTGGAGTTTTGATAGGAATTTCATTGAATCTGTAGATTGTTTTGAGTAATATGGGCATTTTAACAATATTAATTCTTCCAATTGATAAGTAAGGGATCTCTTTCCATTTATTTGTGTCTTCTTCAGTTTCCTTCAACAGTGTCTTACAATTTTAATGTACAGGTCATCTACCTTCTTGGTTAAATTTATTCCTAGGTATTTTATGCTTTTTTATGCAATTGTAAATGGGATTTTTCTTAATTTCTCTTCCTGATAGTTCATTGTTAGTGTATAGAAATGCAACCAATTTTTGTATGTTGATATTTTACCCTGAAAAATAACTGAATTTGTTTATTAGTTTTAATAGGTGTTGGTTTTTTTTTGGTGGAGTCTTTAGGGTTTTCTATATAGTTCGTACCTTGGTATCTTCGGGGGATTGGTTCATGATACTCTCTGAATACCAAAATCTGCAGATGCTTAAGTCCTTTATATATAATGACATAGTATTTGCATTTTACCAATATTTGCATATAGGCTACATATAACTTCATTCACATGAATTCAGTGTAGTGCTTGGTGCATGGTAAATTCAAGTTTTGCCTTTTGAAAATTTGGGAATTTTCTTGGCGGGGAAATATTTTTGATCTACAGTTGGTTGACTCTACAAATGCAAAACCTGCAGATATGGAGGGCTCATTATATATAAAATAATGTCCACAAGTAGTGACAGTTTTAACTGTCCCTTTCTAATTTGAATGAATTTTCAATCTTTCTTGCCTTACTGCTCTGGCTAGGACTTCCAATACTGTATTGAATAAAAGTGGTTGGGCTTCCATTTTTGTTCCTGATCTTAGAGGAAAAGCTTCCAACTTTTCACCATTAAGTATAATGTTAGATGTAGGCTTGGCATATATGATCTACATCATGTTGAGATACCATCCCTCTCTACCTAGTTTATTGAGACGTTTGTTGCTATGTTTAGTTTTTTAATCATAAATAGATGTTAAATGTTTTCAAATAATTTTCAAATATCAAATAATTTTCCTGTATCTATTGAGATGATCATATGATTTTATTTTTCATTTTGTTAATATGATATATTATATTGATTGATTTGCGGATGTTGAACCACCCTTGTATCCCTGGAATAAATTCCACTCGATCATGGTGTATGATCCTTTCAATGTATTGTTGATTTGGTTTGCTAAGACTTTGTTGGAAATTTTTGCATCTAAATTTATCAGGGATATTGGCCTGTAATTTTCTTTTTTTGGTGTCTTTGTCTGATTTTGGTATCAGGGCAATGTGAGCCTCCTAAATGTGTTTGGAAGCAATTCCTTCTCTTCCATTCCTTGGAAGCATTTGAAAAGGATAGGTATTAAATCACCTTTGAATGTGTGGTAGAAGTTACCAATGAAGCTGTCTTGTCCTGGAATTTTGAGAGCTTGGGGGGGGAGGTTTTGATTACTGATTGCATCTCATTATTAGTAATTGGTCTATTCAGATTTTCTATTTCATGATTCAGGCTTGGAAAATTGTATGCGAGGCTTTTTCTATAGACATTTCTCACCGGAATGTTTAGACTCTCATTCCTGGCATAGAATTTAGTTACTTTGCCTAAAATCATACAGTTAAATTTGTCTGGGGCCAGTAGAATTATCTGTGGAGATAAGATTTTTGTACACACACACACACACACACACACACACACACACAGAGCAGGTCCTTGAATAATGGCGTTTTGTTATGTTGATGAGATGCTATAGGGTCTTTAGCTCTTGTTTATATCAATTAGCTTATGGTAAAATTGGTTTCATTTTGTTTTTTTTTTTGCTTAAAGTTATAGAACCTATAATAATGGTAAATGAGAACTTACAGAATATCTATCTATTCCTATATCTGTCTTTCTATATCTATATTTGATTTGTTTTTATTTTTTCCCCTTTTAATTCCTCTAGGGTGGTAGAAAGGATTTTGTGGCTACATTGACACAATGTTTGTGTTGAGTACATTCCCAGCACAGAAAAGAACAGAAAGTAAAAGCTGCATCTTAGAAGGCTAAGTTTGTTTACAACTGCAATTCACTTGTTTTGAGTGTGGTGAATTCCATAATTTTCAAAGGTTTGTTATGGAATTGATTTCTTCCTGTATGTTTCCAGTGGTTTAATTTGATTGGCATAGCAAAATACTACCATTTGATGCGGGAGAAGTCATTTTTAATATGCAGTATTGTAGGTGTAAATTTTATTTGTGCTAATAATGTTGCATAAACTGCATTTATGTGTTGGTTTAATTTCTGGCTACTGTGCTACTGCATAATTTGATAGTCCAATGTTCAGACATAGCTTTAAGTCTTCACACAGCTGTCAATTAGCTGGTCACATAGTACTTATTTCTGCTTGTGGGATCAGGAAAGTGATCACACTTAAGAGAGGAAGCTAGTTCAGGATTTTCTTCTCTTTTTAAAAGCACAAAATTATTTCCATAGAAACTTGGTAATAAAGAGTGGTTTAACCATTTACCTAAGTCTGTCTGAATGACAGTTCTGAAGGTACAATTCTGAATTTTCCATTCAACTGCTACATATGCTTTTCAAAATATGTGACTTTTTTCTTATTTTTCCTTTAAACAAATCAACACATTACTTTATGCTTTTAAAATAGATGAAATACCAATAGTTGTCTTTTACCACATTATGGAATTATTATTTTCAATATTTACCTTGACAACTATAATTTTAAATAATCATCAGTTACTCAAACCCATAAAGTGGTTACTGAGTTAATGATGTTTCAATAATACCCAACATATTTTTCATGTATACTAGAATCTACTTAAAATTTTGTAGACAATGAACTATTTGATCAAGTTGTACAACTTTAGTGGCAATTACAGTAATTTAGGCAGAACTTCAACTTACTTTTCAATATATTCTACTTTTCGGGCTAATTGGTGTCCAACTCCAGTAGAGTTAAGACCATGAAGACTTGAATATTCATCTAGTTTAACTTTATTATGAAGCCCTCAGAAAATAAACTACCTGTGGCTCGTGAATATAAGTTCTTGCCTTGGTTTATTTTATTACAATCATGTTCTATGGATCTGACTATATGTATGTCTAATTTGACACCAAAACATGAATAGAGGTTAAATTGTTTGAGATCTTTTAATCTAAAAGAACTAAGTATTCATGGGTAGTAAAGAACTAAGGTTTTGTGTCCCCCCCCCGCTCCCCAACTAGGCTACGGAAGTAAATAATACTAGCTAATATTATTGAATAGCTCCTACATGCTGGACACAGGGTTATTGTCTGATTTGAGACCCCTAAATCTCATGGAGTAGGTTCTATTATCCTCGTTTCACTGATGAGGAAACTTAGGACAGAGTAACTTGATGAAGACCACATGGCCGGTAAATACCAGCAGCCCAGGCTCAGAGCCTGTGGCTGTCCCACTAGCCCATCCTGCCTTTTCCAGCACATCTGACGCTGAGGTGCAGCAGAGAAAGGCATCTGGCCACACAGAGCTGGCTTCAAACTGCAAGTTTACCTTTGCAGGGCTCCAATTAGTACAGAGAGAAAGCTCATTTACTGAACGGGCTCTGAGTAGTTGGCTAATGGCTTTTAGTGAGTAGTGTCCTGGAGAGGGCTGTCTCCACAGCCTGACGCGTTGGGCCGTCAAGCCCAGGGTTGTTGATCCCGCTCCAGGAGAGCGCAGCCCAGCCCCGCTGATGCTGCTAGAAGACGTGTCCTTATTGAAAACTCAAACTGGATCAATGGAGCCTGGCACCAGCTGCCAGAAGGCAACGCCAGCAGCCCGGCGAGGAGGCCCTGGGTGTCCTCGCCTGTGCACTGAAGGAAATGGGGGTGAGGTGGGGGAAAATTGCCCCCACCTTTCACACACGGGTTAAAACAGTGAGCACCTGTGTCTGCATTTTCCTCAGCTCACAGCTCTGAAAGAAACAGATGTGTTTCTGTTTGCCATGGCACCAGACCCCCCCCACAGGGGAAGTGCCAACAGGTTGAATTTTTGCCCCAACTGAAACAGCTTATTGCTGGTGCCTTGTTGTGCCCATTTGTCTCTATTATAAAATGGAGGTAATAATACCCACTGCGTAGGGCTATTGTAAGGACTGAGCTGATACCAATAAAGTTCTTGAAGGAGGGCCTGGACATTCAACACACGTTAACTCTCAGCATTACTCTTTTGTGACTATTATGTGTATCAGATCATGTAGTGCGAGTAAAATGAGATTTAGAAAAGGTTCAGCATCTAGTTCTTTCCTCTCCTACTGTTGGGGCTTGAATAAGTCACTTAATCTCTCTACTCAATGCTCTCATGTGACATAAGGATAACACTGACCTCACAGGGCTGTTTAGGGAAAAAATAAAACAACAGTTTTATGTCAGTTTGGTAAACTTTAAAGACTCACGTTCATTATCATCATGAGTTGCCCCAACCTGGTCCTTCTTATTAAATTCTTTCTTATTGAGCCAGTTGACACAGCTGTAAAACGGAGGTCACCATAAACTCTTCCTCTCCATCAGTCCCTAAGATTTGGCTTCTCTTAATATTATTAGGATCTGGCCTCTCCCTCCTGTCCCATTGCCATTTCCTTAAACATCAGACTCGAGCAGCCTCCTACCTGGCCTCCTCGCCTCCAGTCTCTGGGCTTGTTGGCAGAATGACTGTTCTAAAGCGCCGATTCAGTCTTCTCCTTCCCCTGTGGGTTCATTGCCTTCAGCAGGAAATTCCAATTTCTTAGCATGACAAGCAAGGTCTTACATGACGTGGCTTTTTACACACTTTTTTACGCACTTCTCCAGGGTCATTCTTGCCCTTTTACCTTTATCGATGCCTGTGTCACACCAAATTAGATGTAGTTCCCAGGACCTGTCCTTGTCTTTTTCTTGAGCTTTCTGGGCTTTTGCTCCTCATGATCTCCTACACGCCCTTCAAGATTGTCTTAGCATCCCCTGCTGTAAAGAGGCCTTGTCTGACATCATCTCTCCCCGAAGCATTCAGGTTGGCGCCTTCCCCTGTGGCCTGTGACACCCAGGGTTTACCCTGATCACGTTGTATCATAACTACTCTTCTGTATGTCTCACTTCCTTATAAGATAGAGGAACCTTGAGGATCAGAATCATGTTCTCCTTGTGTCTGGATTCCCAGTGTCTTAAAAGAAAAATAAGAAATGTTGATCAAATGAAAGAATAAATATTATACTCAATGAAAATAAGATAATGTTGTGGTCCTTCAAGTGTCATCTCCAAGTTGCTAATTCATTCCACTCCGTAAGAGGCTTACAAAAGAGAGTGTGCTTGATGTGTGTGACCTTAGGCATGTGACATAGCCTCCCAATGTCTCATTTTTCTCATCCTGTAAAGTGGGAATAATAAGAGGTTTACTTTAGAGGATTGTTGGAAAGAGCAAGGGAAATATGCATATAAAACTCTTAAAATAGTTCTTGGTATCCAGTAAGCACTCGGTGAATGTGAATTACCCCCCTCTTAGACGCTCCAAAATGGGAGTATATTCACCATGTCCTTTATCAGGAACATTGCTCTTGAAGGTGGTCAATGAAAGATTGAGTGGGAGAGGTAGCCTGCCAGTTTTCTTAACTTCAGCAAAGTAGCTCACACAAGAGTGGATTTATTAAAATCCAAACAAATCAATATTTATCAAGAAAAACAATAGAATTCAAAAATGTAGAGTGTCCTGGCAAAAGCCAAAGAAAGCAGAAATCTGTCTTTGTCTGGTGTTTTCCTCTGCCCTGCAGTTCATAAGAAAATGTAAGGTTTTCGACTCCCCCCACACACTCTATCTCCCTTTCTGTTGATTCCTCTTAGAAATATTTGAGTCTTTTTAATACTCATAACCAGAAAAGATGAGCTGGTACATGAGAGACAGGGAGGTCAAGTAAAAGGAGACACTGGTTGGACAGCTGCTGTCAGTCACATGCTCAGCTTCCAGCGCTCGTCCAGAATTCCTCTGACACTCATCTGCTGTGGCCACCCACGCAGCTGTGACCAATAGTCTTTCAGAGAATAAACACGGTGGAGACAAAGGAGGCTATTTGTTACCTCCTAAGCAGAGGCGTGAACTCCCATAAAAGTGAATTAGGAAAAGACAGGATTGGGTCTTGGAAAGAGTATGGACTTTGGGGATGATAGCTGGGTTTCAGTCCTTTCTCTGTTACCTGTTCTCTTGATTGCTTTGAAAGCATTTACTGTCTCTGAACTTCATTTTCAGTGTCCATATGATGGACATAACACCATCAATCTTTAAGGGCTGTTGTGAAGAACATGATTTTTAAGCAATAATTTGTAGCTGTTCCTTTTTCTATGCACCTGGGCTGTATCACTTGCCATCTTTTGGTAACATGTCTGCTGTTCTCCTTGAGTCTGAAAAGACTTGGATGGTAACACCCTGGCTACATCCTTGTGAGCCATTGTTGAGAGCCTGGAAATACACACAGTTTAGAGATAATATTGATTTTAGTAGGTAGATGTTTCTCCCTGTCTTCTTTCTCCCTGTTTCTCTTCCTTCCTCCTCTTTCCCTCCTTGCCTCCTCTCTCCTTTATTTCCTCCCTCCCTCCCTTCTTTCTTTCTTTTGTGCCCTCATGCACTTGACAAATAAAAAAAACCAGGTCAAAGAAGCTCATCTTCTTGCATATTACTGATGGCGTCATCAGCACTTATAGGACACCACCGTTAACTTCTTTTACATGTCTCCAGATCTACCATGTAATTTCATAGTCAAAATCTTTATTTCATCTACCATTATTGGTCATATAATCTTCATTTTAAGGGTTGAGTATGATATAATCCTTCCACGATCCAATCCAAAGTCTCTTTTGATGTGGGACCATGGGCTCAAGATGAGTAAGACAGGATCTTAGCAGGCAAAACTCAGCCACTCCATCACTCTGCATAATAATTAGGCTAAGCCATCCTGCATAAAATCCATTTCTAAAACCCTAACATGCACCACTGCACACTGTTTTAGGGTTGAGAAATAAAAGAGTTCCAATTTCTTGTAGACTCTTAGTTTGGGAAGAACCCTAGGGAGATTCTAGTGCCAATAGACCTACAAGATCACACATCCTATACCCATCATTGATCATATGATCAATCTCAGACACACGTGTTTTGTTCATGCATAAGCTGGTTACAGATACAGACAGAAATAGGACAGAGCCTCCAACTAAATCACCCTGCTCGTGGCCTTGGGAGAGGCCATTAAAATGGACACATGGACAAAGTCCTAACCTGGGTTTACTCATATCTTCTTTTACTTGACCAGCTGTGAACTCTTACTTATCTTTCATGTTTTGATTCAAATTACTATTCCTCTGGAAAGCTGTCCTTGAACTTCCCAGGAAAGTGAAATCACCCCCTCAGTGTTTTTGTATTCCCAAACAAGTGCTTTGTGAGTCCGTCTTCTCAGTGAGACAGTCAACTCCTGAGGGCAGAGACTGTGTGCTGTTCATCTGTGAACCACCACACCTAGTCTGGAGTCTGGCCCATGATAGCTGCTCAGTGGATATGTGTTGAGTGATTAATGAACAAACTGTGCCTCTCAAGTATTTGGACCAGATCTGGAGTCACAGAGCTCACTTGTAAAGGGAAACTATTCATGTTCCCTCCTCCCTTGCCATTGCTGATGGATAAAGCTCAGCTTAAATTCATGTCAAATGTTCCCCTATCTTTGCAGGGCTGCCCGAATGAACTGCTGCTTTTCTTTGCAGGCAGACTGGAAGGTTCTATGTGCCATAATGTTGGGGTCCCCAAAGTTTAGGAGGAGAGATATTTCATGGCCTTCACTGTGAGGTCTATAAGGAATTTTATTCTCTGAATAAGTATTGATCGCAGCTTACAAAATACTGCAAACCTGTATAATTAAAAAGAATGAGACCAGTCATTGGTGGGCAGTGTATGGCTAAGGGTAAGAGAAGACAAATTCTTCAGGTGCCTGCAATTTTATAATTGCACTTGCTTAGGAAGCTTATTAAAGCCTTGCAGGTGCAATGTTTCATCGCAGGGTAGTGAACCTTGGAAAGATATGCATAATAAACAGAGTCTGAAATATGCTTTTATTCCAGGCCATATGGTCCTGTCTGGAGCCTTCCTGGATCTTTGGGTCAGTTCACTGTTGAAAGATGGGCTTGCAAGGACCCACCTCTCGGAGCAGCTGTCAGAACCCTATCAGAACAAATCTGCTTTTGCATGATTATTTATTTTATGTGGCTCTCTGAAGCGAGCCCAACCCTGCTCAGTAGCTGAAATGTGCTGAGCACAATCTCTTCCCTGAACAGCATGTGGCCATATCACCAAGCAGTGTCCTTCCCTGTCCTTAAAAAGCAGACTATTGAGACTTGTCCGATTGGCCAGGACAGGCAGTCTGGGTGGAGTGTGCCCACCTGGGCTTGAACTTAGTGCCAGCAATATGAAAACGTACACGGTGGCATTTTAAAGAAGTACCATTGCTCTTTCTTCTCACCTCTCTGTTACTCACTTTTTTCCTGTCTTTTGACTCTATGCGATTACAGTGGCCATGTAGACAAGCACAAAGGGTTTTTGTGGCGTTATTGTGTGAGGATGATGCTAACGCTTCTTCCCCCTTTGTCATTAACAAAAGGTGTCATTGACTCCTCTCAGAATGGCTTTTTAAGGAGCGTTTAATATAATTTATTCACCGTTTATTGTATATGTATAGGAATATCAGTAACTGACAAGGGACATGATCTTGGACTCAAGTGATCCCAGAAAAATATTCTAGCATACAGAATGAGCCATGAGTTGATCAGATTGAAAGAAGATATTTCTTTCCCTTTATGGGGACAAGGTGAATTTGGAGTTGAATTTTGTCAACTTGGCCAAGAAAGCAATCTTGCCTTCTTGACAACTACCTTTTCTCCATTCTTTTCCCAGGGTGCCTATTTTTATGTTGCTAATATTATGTTCAGTATTCTATATGTATTTGTAGTCATTCATTTAGTTAAGCAATATTCATTAAACACCTTTCCTTCATTGGCCACTGTGCTAAGTTTTGGGAATATAAGATCCATGTGTTTCTTGCCCCCATGGAGCTTAGAGTCTACAGTCTAAGGCAGATACTGAAAAAATAGCTAATTCCATGTCTTTTTTTTTTTTTTTTAAATCTTTTCTTTATTGATTTTAGAGAGAGGGAGAGAGAGATAAAAACATCAGTGGAGAGGGTCATTGATCAGCTGCCTCCTGCACATCCCCTACTGGGGATGGAGCCCAAAACCAGGGCATGTGCCCTGACCAGGAGTCGAACCGCGATTTCCTGGATCCTAGGTTGATGCTCAACCACTGAACCACACCTGTAGAATTAATTCCATGTCTTATTCACCTTACCAAAGGCAAGTTAAGGGTGTTGAGTGAGTGCATATAGCAGGGAGCTTATGAAGTGTCTTTGCTCTTCTACTTGACTACTTGACCTTGAGGGCAAGGTCTACATTAGATTTTAGATACAAGTGGATCGATAGTCTTATGATCTAAAAAAATGATAGCTATTCCAAAGTGTGTACCCCAGGCCTAGGGGTTAGGTCATGTGTTGGAATGTTTTTCCCTAGAGCTCTGCCATGGTACGTAAGGGACTTCTGGGACCAAGGAGCCACCATTCAAGCTTAGCACTGAGTCCAGGAGAGTGGAAGGACATGGCTCAATAGTATTGAGAGCATCCAGAGCTCTCAGCAGAGGGGAAACACTAAAGAGTACTACCCTAGGAAAACAGCCAAGAGCCAAATATAGGGTTCTTTGAAATATATCAAAAATCAGAAGTAAAATGTGGTAGCAGCAGCTGAGACAAAGAAAGTAAAGTAAAACTTTATTATTAATTGGGTCTTTAGCCCCAGTTATCTACAGAAGTCTAGTGATCCAGTCTAAACCATATGGCTTCCCCCCTCTCCCCATGTTAGAGGTAGGCTAGAATTAATCTAAAACCCAGAGTTAAAACAGGATGAAAAGGCCACAGTTTCCCCTAAATTCATTTTGGGAGCTCTGAACTTGTCTTTCTAATAGGATAAAAAGCCATATCACTAGACCAACTCCTAGGAAATGGAACCAGAACAACAGAGAGCATCCCACCAAGCCTGCCCTGCCCTGGGCCTAAGCAAGTCACGAAGCTTTGGGCCTGTGGACAAATGAGGAAAAGAGAGGCTTTAAACAAAGTGTGAGCATTGGCAAAGTGTGCTCCAAGGGGGACAGAACTGGTGCCCTCTTACCGCTGACTTCAGGAGTGCATGAAGGAGAGACCCTGACCCATGCAGGCTATAGATTTATAATCTGATCCCCTTTAAAACTACTACCCCATAAAAACTTGATGTAATTACTGTCCTCTAAATTGAGTGCTACTCTTTCTCACTGGGAGCAAGTTTCTGGTTTCAATCCTGAATTTTTCCTGGAGATATATAAGGGGTTTATAGAAGGCGTGGAGAAACCTTGAGAATTTTCCCTACACTGCAGTGCCCAGATATTGCTCTTAGGTGATTGACGTTACAGGTGCCTCCCTTACCTCTACCCACTTTATGCTCTCCATGTGGTCTGGCTATATGCTTCCCATGGTGTCTTTGATCCTTGGATGTCAACCTCGGTCCTAGATTTGCAATCTTTCTTGATTTGCAATCTTGCCATATTATTCTGATATAAGGATCGTGAACTTTGGAGTCATTTCTAAATTAATCTCTTTTAGTGTGTGACTTTGATCAAATTGCACCCACAGAAAGTGTCACCTATGGTTGTATCAAGTCAAGGACATAGGGCATTTCTGGACCTCCTCAATATACTTATCTTTAAATGATGGAATATCATAAGTCTTGCACAAAAGTTTTGTTTTCTTATTCTAGAAATTCTGTTCAACAACTATGATTTTAATTATCATCTCTACATGATGATTCCAAAATTCACATTTCCATCTCAGGCTCTAGTTTGAGCTTTTTACTTATTTATTCAACTTTCTCTTCAACTCTTCATTTGGAGGTAAAAACTGACAACTAAAAGTCATCATAACCAAAGCTTCATTTATTTTCTTCCCTACCTTTTCTCCAAAACTTGTCTATGCCCAGTTTTCTGCCTCTACGACTGACAACATTATCTAAGTTGTGCTAAACTTGCTACCTTATCTCTTTCACCAGTGATCTCAGTGGAATGTTCAGTCCTGTTGATTTTGTCTGAGTATTTGCTGAGTCCATCTGATTCTCTCTGTCTGCACTTAAGCCACCCTGGGTGAACCCCCTTCACCTCCCTTGTGATTTATTGCAATCACTCCTAAAAGCTCTCTCAGATTCCATTCTTGCTACACTCACATCTACTCTGCACAGAGGTCACAGTAATCTTCTAAAAATGCAAATTAGCTAAAGTCACTTGCTTGCTTAAACTCCTTCAATGACATTTCATTGCCGTTAAGATAAAGATCAAAATCCTTAAAATTTTTAGAAGGACCTACATGTCTCAGCCCCTGCCTTGGGGCTTTCTCCAGAAAATTCTTTTTTTTCTTCTTCTCTTCCAGCTTTTTTGAGATATAATTGATATATAACATTGTGTAAGTTTAAGGTGTACAATGTGTTGATTTCATATACTTACATATTGAGAAACGATTGCCACAGTAGCATTAGATAACACCCTCCATCCCCACATATAATTACCTTTTATTTCTTGTGGTGAGAACATTTCAGATCTAGTCTCTTAGCAACTCTCAAGTCTATAATACAGGATTGTTAACTATAATCACCATACTGTACATAGATCCCCCAAACTTATTCATTTTAAAACTGAAAGTTTGTACCCTTTGAGCAACATCTCCCCATTTCCCCCACCCTGAGACCTTGGAAACCACAATTCCACTCTCTGTTTCAACAATTTCTGATATTCTTTATGATCCACTCAACTATCTTCTTTCAGTTCCTTTCACGTGGTGTGAACTTTCCCATGTCTGATCTTTCACATATGCTGTTCTTTTTGGAATTCTCTTGTCCTTCTTCATCTAGTGAAAAAAAAAGCATCTGTCACATTTTCTGGCCGTCTAGCACTTACTGAACATGCTTGTTACATTTGAGGAATGCCCAGACTTAGGAGTTTTGTGTAGGTCAAGGTCAAGAATAACATTGCCCAAGCTTCTGTGGAGCAAGAATACAGACATGTGAGCTAGTCTCTACCAATCAGACTTATCCATGTGAGAATTTAATTTGAAAATGAACAGCTTGAGGAAGGTAGAACCCCTTGTACTGGTGAGGATGGCAGCAGAGCATCCGGATTTTGAGAATGACAGTGGTTGTAATGTCTAGTTTCTGGTGCAGAAGTTGTTGAGGTGCTGGTGGTTGCTGTGGTTGCAGGAAAGGTGGGTGTTGGCAAGAGCGTGAGCTGTAGGACTTAGTGCTCATTGGATTATTAGCAGTTAAAGCTCTCTCTTCCACCCACCGATTCTGGGGTATCCTTTTGGGCACTGTTCCTGAAAGCTGTGCTTAAGCCTAGTTCTTCAGCTTGACTCCTTCGTTCTGTGCTTCATCAGCCAAGGTCAGATTCTGTTATTTAAGAAGGAACTCTGGCTGAGAGCAGTACAGAATTCCAACTAATCCTTGAGTTCTCAACTGTAGTTCATCCAGGGGACTGATTCATTCACCCCATTCTCCCACCCTTGCTGACTAAGATGCATCTTCCATGTAGCATGTTGTCAAGACTCAGTAGTGTCATGGCCTGGCCTACAGCCTCTGTCGTTACTCAACCTCTCTGTGCATCAATTCCCTTTTCTGTAACATGGGGACAATGATAAGATCTATCTAACTCATAGGTTAACTGTCAAGATCAAATGAATGAATGCATATCCATGAAATCCTTGAAGTGGTGCCTAAATGCTCAATAAATGTTAGCGAATATGTTCTTTCTTGCAGTTCCCACTTTTTTCTTTCATAATTCCTTGCACATGTCATAAAAGGCTCACACAGGATGATAATTTGATTAAGATATACATTGACTGAGAAACTCTATAAGAACAGAGGCTGTTTAGTTTTCCCACCATTATATTCCCAGTTCCTAGCACAATATATATTAATTTTATAAACATAGGGTGGCTGTTACGTAAAATCCCAGAAATCTTGAGTAATGTTGTCCCTACCTCTGACCACTCTGAGGCACAGGATTTTTGGCAACACTAGTGATCCTGGCAGCCTCACCCTCAATTCCTTTTCTTTAATGATTTATTCCTCATGACCCACAACTGACCCATTCCCATAGAGCACAGCCCTGCCCCAGATGCTACACTTTCCCTAGATGCCCTGATTTCTCTGGTTCTCAGCACTGAGCATCTTATGCTGACTCTGCACCCCCTGAAAGCTGCTGGAAGCCAGATGGGAGGAAGAGATAAAATAGGTCTCATTCATTGCCCTCCCAGACTTTGAGAGAAATAACAACAGTAACAGCAAGTGGTGTATATTGAGTGCTTACTACACACTAGGCATGACTCTTGAGCTTTATACATATTAATTTATTTAACACCCACCACAATCTTAGGGAGAAGATACTAAGACCTTCATTTTATAGAGGGAGAAAGTAAGTCCCAGAGGAAAAGGAAGGAAGGAAGGGAGGAAGGAAGGGAGGGAGGGAGGGAGGAAGGAAGGAGGGAAGGAGGGAAGGAGGGAGGGAAGGAGGGAGAGAGGAGGAAGGGAGAGAGAAAGGAAAGGGGGAAGGATGGAAGCTTTCCTGGTGGAAGAGAGCTTCACCTGCTGAGAACTTTGGTTTCCATAGGAACTTCTCTCCTGCAACAGCAGTAATTGTAAAAGTAATAATGATGGAGAAATTATATAATGTGACACTGAATATGTAACTATCCTCAGATCAGCTTTATAATTCAGATATTTTTATATGATCCCTTTCAAGTGCTTGCTATTTGCAGCTTCTTTCCCCCAAAGTCTAATGTAAGTCATAGGAGCAATACAGATAATTAAGAAATCTGTACAGCTTGTTTCTGGTTAATTGGCATTTTCCTATAAAATATTTAAAAATTAGCTTTTGGTTTTCAAAGACACTCTTTTCAGAAAGTCATACTTTTTATTGCTAGTTCCCATGTGCAGGTGGGCCTCCTGCTTTGGGATGCTTTGGGATGATTTGGGCATTTTCACAGCTGCTGTTCAGCCACTGATATTCACCTGGAGCTGGGGGGGGGGGGGGGGGGGCGCTTATTGTGCATTTTCTATGTTTAGATCTTCCTGATGTTGTTTTATTTTCTTTTTCTCCAAAGAAAGGGGAAATAGCCAGTATACTGGTTCTCTTGCAGCAACTGTAGCTCAGTCCTCCAACTATAGTGTTCTTGTGTATTGTAACCAAACTCAGGGAAGCACATTTTTAAAGCTCCTTCGTGGGGCAATTGCCAGGAAATCTGCCTCAAACTGCGTCCTGGGAAGGCTTACACTCTCCAGCTTCTACAGGCCTTGAGAGAGATCTTCATAAACCATCAGCAAAGTCAGGTGGCTGGTTCAGGACTAGAAGTCTAGTTGGCAACCACTGGCACATTTGTTTCCGGGAGCTGCCTTAACAAATTTCTACAAACCTGGTGGTTTAAAACAACAGAAATGTATGAAATATATTCTCTCACAGTTCTTGAAGTCAGAAGCCTGAGATTCAAGCCCCAGTGGGATTGGTTCCTCCTGGACAATGAGGGGAAATGTGTTCCTTGCCTCTCTCCTAGCTTCTGGGGGCTGCCTCGGTGTCCTCGGCTTGTAGACTTGTCGTCACTCCAGTCTCTGCCTTTGCACTGCCTTCTTCCCTGTATTCCATTCCTTCTCTTCTTCCATAAGGACATTTGCCATTGGATTTAGGACTCACCATTAATAAGGGTGATCTCATCTTGAAATCCTTAATTTAAGTATATTTGCAAAAGCCCTTTTTCCAAATAAGTTTACATTCACAGTCTTGAAATGAACAAATCTTTCATGTGGTCGATCAGTCAACCCTTTATTCATGGTGAGTTGAGAGGATTTCTCATGATCTACTGGGACAGGGCTGGGCTCTGACTAAGCAGGAGAATGAAAAGGCATTTTGACGCCCACCCCCACCCCTAGTAGTCGGCATCTCCGCCTCAGGCTCTCAGTAACCATCCATTTCTAGAAGGTGGTGTGACCTGGTTTGAGCATAGTTGTGTCTCTTTGCCCACACCTTCCCTGGCTATGACTCTTAAGGAGAGGGGTTAAGGGAGATTCTCCTTCATTTATAAGCCTGAATAGGTATGTCTCTGGGGTTGGAAACTGCCTTCAAAAAATCATAATGGACTATCAGAGCTTATTCTAGACTTATGAGTCTCAAACGTGATTAAGTATAAAAATCACTCAGGGAGTTTATTAAAAATAGAAATTTTCAGGTCGCAACCTATATTAGTTTGCTAGGGCTGCCATAGCAAAGTGCCATAGACTGGGTGGCTTTAACAACATAAATTTCTTTTCTTATAGTCTGGAAGCTGGAAGTCCAAGATCTAGGTATCAGCAGGTTTTATTTCTTCTGAGGTCTCACCTTTGGGCTTTTAGATAACCACCTTCAGGCTGTGTCCTCACTGGTCTTCCCTCTGGGCACATGCACCCCTGGTCCGTCAGACCCTCTCTCTCTCTCTCTCTCTCTCTCTCTCTCTCTCATTATAAGGACACCAGTCATATTGTTTTAGGTCCCACCCTAATAACCTCATTTTAACTTAATTCCCTCTTTAAAGACTTTCTGATCAAATAAGGTCATATACTAAGGTCCTGAAGGTTGGTGCTTCAACATATGAATTTAGCCCATAACCCAACTGAAGAGATTCTGATTTGAGAAGGTTGGGGCTGGGGAACTTTTTAAGCTATGCCTATGTAATTGCAACTGGTCAGAATCTACACTTTAAGATGTTTTTGACATTTGCTTGACTCCATGTCTTTACATCTTCCTGATTCTGCCACATCACATATTTAGCAATAAATTAATGCAAATAGAAGGTACTCCATGACCCTTTGCAGTCACTCCCCAAGACCTCTCTTGCACTCCTGTGTCTTTGCCTGAGATGTTTCCTTTCTGTCTCAATGACTTTGTATCTGAGGTTGTTTTGAATCCTGTCCTTTGGACTGGTTATGACATTGATTTAGATACATACTACTTAAGGATCTTGATTAACACCCCCTCTACTAGTTTTCCACATCTGGGACAGGATTTGCTGTTCAAGAACTAATCCTCAGGATGCATCTGCTCAGCTAACATCACACAGGTCTGAGAATTTGAACACCGGAAACTCAGTGCTTTAGGGGGTCTCAGGACTGCTCCTCAGGACTCAGAGAGGCAGGAAGCCAGGCCATGACTTGGAGATGTCACTCTGGAGAAAAGAAAGGAACCTGTTAACTGATGTAAAGAGCCCTGTTTTCAGATTTCTGTAGTCTGTTTATACCTGTCCCTTCATCCTCAAACTCACCTTTCTCAGACTGAATGTTGTCCTGGTGACTTCTTTCTCCCTTTTAGACAGTTCGAGATTTTCATGTAAAATCAATTTCTACATGATCAGGATGTTTGGGTTGGGAGAGAGGACACATCAGAACTTATCTCCCTTTGGATTTTGCATTCTCCTAAGAAGTGACAGAGAGGAAAGCAGCGGAAGCCTGCCATGGGCGAGGTCTTGTGCTGGGGTCCATGCTCTCAGGTTTCATCCTCACAGCATGAGAGAAACAAGAGGTCCCTTTCAGCTATATAACCACACTCCTGGGATTCAAAGCCAACCATGTAGATGGCCCTCCTCCAAATCTGCCGCATCATTTTTAATCTTCTTTAACCTTCAAGGTGTCTTAAGTTGGTCTCTATAATTTAAATATAGTTAACATGGTTACTTTATAGTCTTTCTGACAGTTCTAATTGAGATTTTTGTGGGTTTCTGTTAATTCTGGTGATTTCTTTGAATGTCATCGTCTTTCCATGTCTGTCTGGTTATATTTGATTATATGCTGATAATTACACTTAAAATATTTGTAATAACAATTGGAGGTTTAGAATATAGGTATATTCCTTCAGTAAAAAACTAAATATACATCTTCCAGACACTTGGGATACTACCAACCTAGGATCACTCAACCCCAAATCCAGGCTTGATGGCCTCTGAGTCACCGGCTGCCTGGAGAGTTTCCGGTGACTGCTCTGCTTCTGGCCCACCCTTCTGATAGCTGATCCTTGGGGATCTGAGTTTTCTCTGTGTGGGGTCTCATCCTAGACTTTTGACATGGTGTGGCTCTGTGATTTGACACCTGTCCTCACCCTAGAAACTAGAAAAAGTTCTGATTTCCAAAGATTGGAAAATTCCATCAGCAAAAGTAGCTGCCAGGTCTACCAATCTCAATGTCCGCTTTCTGCTTTGCCTTGGTAATTCCCCACTAAACTGGCAGCTTTCCATTGTTTTGAAGATTTGTCTTTAAAATTTTCTATACCATGTTTACTTGTTTTCATTAGAGAGGTTTGCTCGAATCATGCAGCCTGCCATTACCTGAACACAGAAATACAGAGGCTGTATTTTTTCTTCTCACTCATTCCTGGGGCTTTATCTCGCTCATTTTTCTCCTGTGAGGTCTGCTGCCTTTTGCATGGTCCTGCACCTCTCCACTGGTTCTCGTCGCGGCAGCTTGGGTCTGTGGATTAGCGGTTTCTTTGATAGCTTCATAGTTTTGCCACATTCGTGGATATCTTCTATAAGTCCCAGGCATCTTGAAAACAAGGCTATCTCTGCTTGAACCTGGAGAATATAAATCCGATTGAGGCCAAATGCCCATTCTTTTTTGAACCTTTTGTAATGTGGCAAACACAGACATGGTCACCGCACTTTACAGGCCAATGACCTAAGAAGATTCTGCCCAGTACCATGAAACAAAAGCTTCTAAAATAGGTTGTGTGTGTGTGTGTGTGTGTGTGTGTGTGTGTGTGTGTGTAGTAAAAAATTTGGTCTTGCCCAGAGAGCAGGTTGGCCTTTGCCCTCAGCTTCTGGGAAGAAATCTATGTCATGCCTGACAGAATGTCCTTGTTAGGGTGGGAGCTGGTCACACTAGAAAGACCAGTCATGTGATTGAGGGTGGGGGCTTTGGGTAACACAGTGTCACTTAACCTGGGGATTGAATTCATTCACCTTGGCCATCAGTCAATCAATCATGACAATGTAATGAAGCCTCTATAAACTCTGGACACTGAAGCTCAGGTGAGCTTCCCTGGTTAGTAATACTCTGGGTCTTATCACATGTCCATACCAGGAGGGTAACGTCTCCTGACTCCCGGGAAGAAGACAATGGAAGCTTTGTGTTTGGAACCCCTCAGACACTGCCCTGTGTGCCTCTCTCTGGCTGATGTTAATCTGTACCTTTCCTGTAATAAACCATAACGGTGAGAATAATGGGTTGCACTGAGTTCTGTGGCTCCTTCTAGCAAATTATGGAAACTGAGAGTGGCTTAGGGAACCCTTTGAAGTTGCATTTGGTGTCAGAAATTGGGGCAGTCTCCTGGAGGACTGTGCCCTAAACCTTTTCAATTTGGCTAACTCTGGGCAGTATATATATGTGTGTGTGCATGTGTGTGTAATGCAACACTGGCATGGGGTTCCTAGAATTAGGACAGCCAGACGAAGGCTATCACATATGAGCCAGGCTTAGGAACTTTTCTCTTTGCGTCTTCATAGTCAACGCGCTGCGAGACCCTTCCCACTGGCCTTTCTGTCCCAAACCGACTCTGACTGTGGGGAGCGTCACTTCCATCCGTGTGCTTCTACCCTCAGTAGCTCCTGTACGTCTGTGTCAACTTTGCCTCCAACTCTGGCTAAAGGAAGAAAGCGAACCCACAGAAGTGTGTTTTCCCCACTAAGACTTGCGCCCTCATAAATCATGGTGACAGGAAATGCGACGATGGTCTCTCTCTGTCCTTGAGATTGGACGAGGGGAGGCGTGCAGGCTCCAGCCCGGTTTTGTAGTTGTTCCCAGTGGTGGCTCAGTGCGAAGGAATCCAGCAGGCCAGCTCCTCAGCCCTAACTAATTCTCTCCTTAAATGTTCCTGCGATGGAAGCGCAGACACATCCACCAGTGTCACTCAGGCAGTTTAGTACCTGCTGCGGAACTCCTGGCAGTTAACAATGACATTGTTGAGATTTCCTTTTTGTTCCCTTCCAAGCAGGCAGGGCACCTTTTGTATCCCCTGGTTTAGCACATGAATCAGTCCTTTTGTACATGATCAGTGGGACTGCGCATGTTCTCAGAAACTGTCTGGCTTTATACCTGGCAGGCGAGCTTGTTGGGCAGTAATTCTGCAAATGAGAAAGAAAATACACGGATCCTCACATGTCCCCAGATGGAATTACAAGGCAGGCAAAGGAGGCTGTCATTTTCTGGCCTGATATTTGCCTTTGCTTGCTTGAATTCTTAGAGATATACCATCCAGAACTTGTTAGTTTTTTTTTTAAATGCATTTTTATAAAGTGATATTTTATAGATCGTGGTGACAGAGGGGAGGAGACACACATGATGATGTGGGCAACTAGAAGGAATATCCTGTAAATGCTTTAATTCCTGCAAAGCTCAATGCCCTTGCATGTTATGTATTTCATTTTCCAACAATACTTTCTGTTAGAAGAGCCAACCCAGCTTGGCTTCATTTCTGCCCCGAGGCCACTCATGAGGCCCTTTCTAAGTTAAGCACTTTTCATGCCTCCGTGCACAAAGGTAGAGGGGTTATGCATCAGTGAACCTGTCAGGAACCTTTTGTCTATGGAATATCCACAGTAAAAAAAAACTCCAAGAAGATTTGGAGACCATCACATGTGTAGTTACATATGGATGTCATGCTTATAGAAGACCTGAAAAATATAGATTTACACCAAAAGAAAAAAATAGAGGGTGGATCTTGCTTTCCTGAAGCTAGAAGAGTCTCTTTGGTTGAAAGTAATCCCCAATACAGTTAAAATGTGAATTGTTTTATGAATGTTTATTTTTACCCAACTTATTGTAGAATATGTCTACCTTATAAAGTAAACCTTCCTTTTAAATTTAGTTTTTGAATTGATTAATGGATATGAGTGTACCCTATAGATATAGTTTATTATTTTCATTATAAAAAGAAAATACTCAATGCAGAGACCTACACAACCTCAGAGTTTGGCTAAACTTAAAATACTAATAAAAACGAGCTCAGTTCTGTGACTAAAGTGATAGACTCAGTGTAAGACTACTTAGAGAATTCTCTGCATGTTGGTATCTTAATATGGAGTCCAAAAATGGGCTTTGGGGCATCCATGAATGAAATTATATAGAATATTGTGTTTGTGCATATGTATATAAAGGGGGGTCCGTTGCTTTGGCTCTTAGAGGGCTGAAGCACCACTCTGAGTTCCATTCTGGGGCAAAGGAGACGCCATAGCATTTTTGTGCCTACTCAGTCTAGGCTATGGCATAGCCAGTGCTGTGTGCTGATGCTTTTCATTTGGGAGGTTCTATTTCCAGAATTATAAAACATGTCTCCACTCAGTCATGGGGACACAAGGTCATGGGGACACAAGCTGGGGCTTCCTCAGTCATGCTATTAATGACCTCTTTCATTTAACAGTGGGCTTTCTGGATTATCCAGAAGTTAAATGCTGGGCAGGGCCTTTACCAAATATAATTCTAGGCACTAGGAAGAAACTTTGTGTGTGTGTTTTTCTTTGTGTTTGAAAAATGGTAGACATTGAAAATATGTGTATTGAGTAAAGGAATGAATAAATAAAACAAGTGTCTAGATGAATAAGTAACCGAATAATTATAATAACATGAAATTTCACTTCTTCAATGAAGTCTCCGCTCGATTTGAAGAGCAAATTGGAAAGGGGATGGAGAGGCCTGTTCTGTTTCCATTGTAACCTCCTGCACGAGGAAGATGCCCACACTGGTCATCAGTGATTTTGTCTGTGCTCTCATCAAACCCTCGCAGAAATGGTAATTGTTTCCTTCTTTTCCTTTTTTTTTTTTTAAATTCCAGCTATCCAACTTGATAAAGTCAATCTTCAATTATATTGTGCATGGTCTCTTCTGGACAACTTCGAGTGGAACCAGGGGTACAGCATTCGGTTTGGTTTCTTCCACGTTGATTTTGAAGATCCAGCTAGACCCAGAGTTCCTTACGCATCAGCCAAGGAGTATGCCAAGGTCATTCGAAACAATGGCTTAGAGGGACATCTATAGAAAAAATGGCTGGGCAGGATCACCTGGAGAAGAGGCCTCTGCTTTGAGTCCCTCAGACAACCTCAAGTTGCCTCTGTAATCAACAGGTCCTCCCAGCTGATCCTGGGTTGTGAAGTCTGAATATGATGGCTGGGGTGTAGTCAGTGATGTCCTTTCCTCTGTGTACATTTGGATCAATGAGGTTTTTTAAAATAGAATAGAAAACCACTGGAGTTGATTTTTATATAAAGAAGTCAGATAGACTTAGGAACTTCTATGTAAATTCTTTAAATTTTTCTAGAAAAAATAATGCAAAATTTATTTTTGATTTGCAGCTCTAACAGTAGACCACTTATTATAAGAATACTTGCTTCTCTCTCTCTCTCTCCCTCTCCTTTCCTCTCTCTGAAATCTATAAAGATATATTAAAAAAAAAAAAAGAATACTTGCTTACAGGCCTATTTTTTTCTGGTTACATAAACTATTGTTTTCTATCAGGTACATAATTTTCCTACTATTTAATCTAATGTAGAAAAAGAAAAATTAAAAGTTCGTCACATTATGTAGTTATGCATTCTACTCACCAAAGGGATTAATTGATAACCTATTTAATAAAACGGATGCATCAAGGTGTTCGGCGTGTATTTTATCTCTACATGAGCAAGTACATTTCCCTCTTGCCTGATGAACTTCTGCAAATAATAAATCAGATTAGGCTATGAACCACAGAAAGAAACTCAATTCCTACTCTAGGGTGGCCCCAAATGAAGAACAAAATAATTAGCAGGGCATGGTCTCTACTTTCGGTTATTTTTAAAAAAATTTAAGATCCAAAGAAACATTAATGACACCCCTGAACACATGCATTAGCCAATTGACCAGGGGTGTAGGCAGAGGAGGGAATGAGTCACTGCGCTGGTGGTTGAAATGTCTGAGATGTGTATGGGGGTGAATGCAGTTGGGCCTCTTCAGTAATTAAAGTAGGGCTCCCTCTGGACTCCATGTCTCCACTCCAGCAAACCTGTCACGTATGTGGAATTTGGCCTCGCACATCCTTATTTAAGTAGTATTTACCAAACATTCATTTGGATATCAGGCTCGAAACTAAGAGGTAAGTATCATTGCCCCATTTTGCAGACTGAAAATCTGAGATCTCACTGCTGTGCATCTTCCTGAGGTCACATTAGCACATGTGTCCTGGACCCAGCACTTCTTTGGCATCAGCTCTGTTCTCCGATCAGCACACCATGGGCTGCAGTTCCTTGGAAGTCTCTGCATTTTTTGAATAGAGAGAAAAAAGAAGCAAAGTGTGGAGCTGCCTTTTGCAGGAGGAGGTGGGTAGCCTCAGTCTGCGTGCTTGAAGAAACTGCACTTAGTTTGCAGTTCTCGTAAGGCTTTTGGCCCTCAGCAGACGCTATGTCATTTTAAAAAAAAACTGTGGTCAATTTCTGGATCGTTTTCATGTTCATAATCGGGAGATTATTTACAGCAAAGAACACTCTCGGTAACTTTGGACAGAGAGAGAAAGAAATGGCTGTAGTAGTTCAATAAACGTGGATGCACTGGGGAAAATTATATGAAGATTAAAATGGTATCCATAGGAAATTCTATTACATCTTTGCCACTGGTTTGTTATTTTTATTGTTCAATGAGACATTATCTCACAATTTGTGTTCATTTAAAAAGCACATTTCCAAATCTTATTTCATTCTTTTCCTATCCCGCCTGTCTTTTTCATTTTTACCATGGATCTTATTTACAATTTATGTGCCCTCTTATATTATCTTGCAAGACAACCAAGTTTTCCTTTTAATTAGGATGTTGCTTTGAATATTACTCATCCTACAGGGCATATTTACAAGTTTTACAACAATACAAATGAACACTGCATTTTGGTTACCAAACCCGCTAAAGTCGTATCCACGCTGTAAATAAAGGAACCTGTCACATTGGGTCCGCCAGGTGAAATCACAAACAGGATGGCTGCGGCTCCAGGCTTCCTCGTGGCGCTGGGCCTCCTGAGCTCTGGGCTGGGTGGTAAAGGCCAGCTGTGCATCCCAGGGGTGGACCAGACTCAGGGTGATTCCCTAATTAGTCCTGTAAATTAAAATTGCCATGAGGTTAAGCTGAAGGAAAAAAAAACATCCACCAGCCCCAAACCTAAGGACCCCTATAGTATTTTAATTAATGCTACTTTTAATTGCCTGTATTAACATTTGAAAATGAGATTGATTGGCTTTTGCCTGTCAAGGAAACGGAACTTGGATTCCTTAAATGGAAAAACAGGAGTTGTTAATTATGCTTAAAAGTCCATAGATACTGTACTTAGGTGCCTTGAAGGTCATCTGAGGCTTGTAAAACACATGTTTTATGTCTGTTTTATCTATGGAGAAACTTGGGTATCACAGTGATGGATTGGAGCTCCTTGTATTTCTCTCTACTTTCCTTCCTTTTTTTTTTTAAGGGAACATGAATACATTTTATGAACATCCTGGGAATCACTTTTAAATAACTTTTAATAGCTTTTATTTTAGAGCAAGTTATTTCTAAATTACTAAAAACATGCGGAAGATGACAGTAGCCGTTTTCTTTTTGATGTGTAGGGCTTTAGTTTCATAATTCCTACAAACACCACCAGAAAGCGTCCACCTAAGCCCTTTATTGCACGAGGAGGCTTGAGTTCTCATTAAGAAACCCATAAACCAAGGCGCTGGCAACCTTGGTTTGGGCAGTAGAGCACCAGTCAGACTTCTGTGCTCCGGGAGTTTGTGTTCGGCCCGCAGCTTTTAATTATTTTTATGAACAAGGGAATGATGAATACACTTGTAATATATTGAAAAAATTCCCCAACACTGACTGACCAAAAAGTAGATTTATATGATAATCCTTAAACACCAATTCTATTGCTCAGCGCCGAGCAGAAAGAAAATAAAAGACCGAGCTTCATTACTGAGAGGGCAGATAAATCAAAGCTGATAGAATTAATACTGTTTAATTACTAGCAATACACCTTACTCGGAGAATGCATATTCATGGCCCATCACAATATTCTAGGCTACAGTTGTCCTGGGAGGGATATAGTCCTGAGCACAGAGCACGATGAGCCTTAAAGAATGAAATTAGAAGGCATTTGGACGGAGAGACACTTTATGGTGGCCTTTAGAATTACGGCAGCATGAAGGAGAATCTGCCTTCTTAATGAGGGCACAGGGAAGGCGGGAAGATGCGGACAGGCTCGCGTGAGGGTCACGGGGAGGGACAATTCCCAGTGGGGAGAGTGAATGAGTGCTACTTGTGGAGAGTAGACAGGGCCTGCTGCCTCAGGTTTTCTCCGTGTCCACCTGTCACCTGACCCATGACTGGCCAGTGTGACCTTGCCTGAGTGGCCATTGGTAGCTGGTATAATGCAAATAGAGTGTAATCATTAAGAACGAAGGCTCTGGAGCCAGTTCACCTGGATTTAATTCTTGGCTCTGATATTCAATAGTCAAGGGACGTTCCAGCAATTTGCTGCACTGCCCCGAGCCTCAGTTTGCCTCTCTATAGAATGGGTTCCTCATAAGGCTGTTGTGCTCTGGTAGTTTCAACATGCTTAGAACAGCTCCTGGGACACGGCAAGGGCAGATGAGTGTGAGCCGTTATTTGTGACTCACACTCGTCCACTTGGATCGTCCAGCAATTCATCCGTTACAGTCCAGGTTCTTCCTACGCTGGTACTGCCTCCGTTCCTGCAGGGGTGTCTGCTCCGGCGTGTTGTAATTCACTGTCTCTAATTTTCTGTCTCTCTAATTTTGGTGGCAGTCATTTTCCCTGTGACCTCAATTCTATGACTGGTCTAGGAAGAGTTGTTAATTTTCTTGTTTAGCTTTCTGGTGTTAGGAAGGGAGCAATGACTTCCAAGCTCCTTATGTATTGGACTGGAAATGGGAAGTCACCATGATTTTTATCATCATTGGAATTGAAGTTTTTCAGTACGTGTTTATTAAACTAAACTGTACAATACATTGTACAGATGCCACCCTGCAGACAAGACAGTTCTCCAAAGACGTTTGTCTGGTTGGGGAACTAGGATAGAGACACGAAATGATAAACAATGCCAGGGGAATTTTCCAAACAGTGAGAGGAGGGAGAGCTCTCTGGTAGCTGGGGTGGGCAGATAAGGCTTCATGAGCAAGGGAAAATCATAGACTATAAAAATAATATAAACAATGCTCTGGTAATGTAAGTAATGTAAGTCAAATTATGGAAGCAGAAAACGTAAGGATGTTGGAGGCGAGTTGCAGTGCCCAGGCCAGTTCACCTGAGGGAAGAGAGTGTGCAGGTTGGGACTAGAATATGGAGAGTCTCTGACGTTCTTTAAAGATGTTTTGGTTCTATCTTAGAGCAAAGTTGATGATTTCTGAGCAGCATGGCAATGTTTAAAAGCAACACGTCGAAAGATGGCAAAGAAAGTTGGATATAGGAGCCAGACTGAAAGCTTCTTGTAGCAGGATACATATAGTTGATGTGGCAAGGGCTCTATTTAAGGTGGGAAGTGCATGTATGAAAAGTTCATGTGTAATTAATGTATTAAAAGTGCACTGGAACCTAAATGCAACTGGTGTCTTGGGTCAGATCCTGGAACAACAACGACAAAAAGGACTTGAGTGGAAAACTTGGAACTACAAATAATCTTTAGTCTAATTAATAGTCTTTACCAGTGTCAACTTCTTAGATTTGATAAGTAAATATACATGGTTATGTTTTAGGGAAAGCTAGGTGAAGACTATCTGAAATGCTTCATTTTTACTTTGCAACTCTTTTGTAAATCTAAAATTATCCCCTACCCTAACTTTTAAAAATGCACAGGGGAAGAATTAAAACTCTATTCAGAGAAAGTATTAGGTCGAGACATATATTATAATCTACATATAGAGAGAAAAGAGATAGGAAAGAAAAAAACTCTAATGTCCTGATATTTCTTCTCTCTCTGGGTTGTGGTATTAGAGCTAATTTTTTTTTTTTACTTTATAATTTTCTCCCAAGTTATCCTTACTTAGCTTCTGTTTTCTTTTCTTATTGGAATATATTTTTAAAGACTAACTTCAGGAGTCTCTGTATTTCTTGGCTCTTGGAGAAATGGAGGTAGATAGGTCAGCAATGGCTTCGCACGGGAACAGTGGTCCAACTGATAGAAATTGGCAGGTATGCACATTACTTCATCTAGGTGATACTTTAAACATGTCACAGCTACAAACATTTCTTAAGTACGTGTTCCAGTTTTGAGATATTTAAAATTAATTGCTCCCTCTAGGCTATAATCACTGATTTATTATGTCTCTGCACACCTCATGCTTTTTGTTTGTTTGCCCATCTAGATGGTGAACTAGTCAAGGTCTTACTCATCTTAACATTTCCAATATCTGGCATGATATCTGGCACATCTAAGCAGCTTATAAACCTGAATGGAATTATTGATGCAGTGGAAGTTAGGAAATCAAACTCTTATTTGCAATAGAAACTTAAGACACAGATTGGCGCATTTAATCCTTAATAGAAGCCCGTGAAGTCAATTCAGTGATTATTATCCCCGTTTTACAGAGAAGTAAACTGAGGCAGAGAGAAGGTAACTTGTCGAAACCATACAGCTAGTAAGCGGTGGAGCCAACTTGCAGCCCGTTTCCCGACACCAGAATACTATTTCATTCCTTCTTGTTGAGGTTGTGGCAGAAAAGGCCTGACCAGGACTTCTGGCTCCCAGTTCTTTTGTTTTGTTTTCTTTTTTAAAAAAGTTTGTATTGAATTGATTGGGGTGACATTGGTTTAGAGAATTATTTAGGTTTCAGCTGTTCAATCCTGTAACGCATCGTCTGTATATTGTACCGTGCGTTCACCGCCCCAAGTCAAGTCTCCTTCCCTCGCCACTCATCCCCCCGACCCTCTCCTGCTCCCCGCCCCCTTCCCTCTGCTGATCACCACACTGGTGTCCGTGTCTAAGAGGTGTTTTCTGTTTGTTTTCCTGCCGCCGCTTATTTCCGCGGGGCTGCCCTGACCCACGATGCAGCCGTAAGGCAGCACCGAGGCCTAAGGTCCGAGAGCTGCAGCGGATCGCCCACACCCCCGGGCAGTCGTCTCACGCGGTCCTAGCTCCGTTTCTTTCTTTCTCCAGATGAACATTGTCCGTACCAAACATGACATTCTCTGCCCCTGCACTTCCCCGGCCACTTTGTTTTTGAATCCTGTCTTCTAACAAGACAGTTACTCTTCCCAGCAATGGCACTGACCGAACGGCATTTCCAGCCACCAGCCGAGCACCATGGCAGAGAAGCCCATGGACAGCGTCAGCCACCCAGGGCCCGAGTGTAGCGCCGGTGGTTATGGAATCTGCATCCTCAAGCAACGCTCACGTCTCTCTGATTTTTATTTCCCCCACCTGTAAAGTGAGAATTCACATCAAACTGGCAAATCCATAGCACTGTCGTGGGAACTGAATGAGGCGAGGCGTGCAGGATGACTTAGAACACTGCCCACTAAGTAGGCGCTGCGATGCCCGGTAAGCGGCACTTGGCTGTGATTACTGCCCTCCGTTAACAGCAGCGCAGAGACTAGGAGTGCGGGAGTCTGTTCAGGCGGTCAGCTCTTGCTGCGTCACCGTCCTCCCTGCTCCTTCCACCTGCACTGAAGGAGTTGATTCGGTGAAGGGCCTCCACCTGCAGCTTCAGGAAAGCAGCTCACGCCTCTTGCCGTGGAGGCTGGTTCTCCCCCGGACCAGAATTCAATCAGTGCTCCATTCCCCCACGACTTTTCCAAGCCACCTGCCCGGGAGATGGAGGGCTGCCCTCTATAGAGAGCACTGCCCGCCTTCCCAACGCTGCCGCCTGCTGGGCGCTGGCTTGGAAACCGCCCTGCATCGCCGGTAAGTCTGTGGTGGGCTCTGTGTGCCTTTGAGGGTTCATGGTCTGTATGCAGAACTGAAAACATTTTATTTCCCAGTCACATAAATGAAGACGACTGATGGAGAAACGACAAAGTTGTCCATTCTCCCATAAGTGTCTCTTCTTCTTTTTTTACTCCCCATAAATGACAATACATGGTTCTTCTTACTTTAATAGATTGCACATTGATTTGCTTGCAAGATGGAACTAGTCAGAGGGTCTGGCTAAGCATAAAGTTTTTTCTCTTTTCTGTGTTTCATTTTTACAGTAGAATGCATCCCTGAAAACCTTCCAGATTGTCTATTTTCTGATCATGCTGCCTATTATAATTCCGCCCAATGGCAAACTTCTCCTTATTGACTCTAAATTACATTTAATCCTGTTAGGATCTCTTTTTATTGAAAGGCATGCGTTGTGATGGCCTTGACAGAAGTCCAGAAGCCAAGATGCCCAGCCAAAGGAAAATAAGCTCTTGGAGCTTCCTAATGCTTGTCATTTTCATGCTGGGCCCAGCTGTGTAGCCTCTGGAAGAATGTAGAGGTTCGGGGTGCTCAGTGCAGATCACGGTGGGTGCCCGGGCAGTGTGGAGAGCTTTCCACCATAAGAAAATAATCTTTTGAGCCCAGTGGACTAAGAACCAAAGGCCATTTTGAGCTAAGACAGTATAATTCTATTAGTGAAAAGCCCTTGCAGAGGGAAATTGCCTGTACTAAAATCTGTGCACAAATTAAAATAACAGAGCTAAGGGGAAAATATCTCTATAAAAAGCTTTATGACTCCAGTGGATAATAATATCCTTGTCACATTAGGATCTGGGGACCTTAAACATATAGAAGCTCTTTTCCACAGCATATGGGTCTTCTTGACTCAACTCTAGCCTGTGCAATAGCCCTGTTCCTAGGTGCTTATTGGATGGATTTGTATGCTATGTGAAAGCCTACTTTTGTCTTCATCAAGAAAAAGCAGAAAATCAGATCTGCATATCATTGCTGTGTGACACCTTATAAGATGGATGTCATCTAAAAGCCCCATTTTGATTAAATGTATTGCCTGTGTAAGTTCCCTGTAATTTGCATGGGATTTTGTGGCAACAGGCGCTGTTAATATTGCTGTTTTGATATGCGTGTAAAATTTATTTAAATGCATATTTCGGTTTAGAATACGTTCATTAGAAAGGGGTGAACTGGAAAAATAAAAAGCTGTCAGCACAAGTGCTGTTTATTTTCCAGGGTGACACAAATCAAAAGTCCCAAGGACCGTGACTATTGAATAGCTAACTTCATGTAGAGCAGCGCTTGCCTGGGTGGTGGGCCCTCCTCACTGATGGGACGGCAGCTGCAAATTTAAAGCTCATGCTACATTTCCCTAATTCCACGACAAAGGACATGAGCAGTGGGCTGTCACATGATTGAAAATGGTGCTATGTAAGTAAATAAAGACACAGTTCATAACTCTATAAGAGGGTGATGACAACATTTATTCTAGAATTAAACAATAGCAAGACAGATGATTCTTTGAGTGATAGCAATAGAGTAGGGAGTTTAGGGCCAATACATCTGTTTCCTAATCAAGAGCAAAAATAAGGTAGTAATCAACTGGTTTTGTTTCCTCCTGCCCTCCTGCCCTCTCTTCCCCCTCCCTTCCCCCCTCACACCCCTCTGTTCTTTCTCTCACCCATCCCTCCATCACTCTGTCTTTTTACCTCATTCCCTTCCTGCCTCCACCACTCATTGATTCATTCACCACCTCTCTCCCTCCCTTAGTCTCTCATCAGTCATTTATTACGAACCTGTCTTGGCTCAGGCATTGTGCTGGGACTACACCATGACCAAGACAGATGTGGCTTTGGTCTCCATGAAGCTTGCAATTTATGTGGACCCAATGCTGGGCTTTCCAACATGAGGACCAACCACATGCTCAGGGTACCAGCAAAGGAGGAGCCACCTTCCTCCCCTCTTTTAAAAATTAGGCTTAGTCTGTGTTACTTGGAGTAAATCATTGAGGCAATCATGATGGGAACTATCAAAACCTTGTTGGACATCTTAAACTTACTTGAAAGTTTTGATTTTTTTCTTAATTCCAAAATCCATATGGTGTTGGAGGAGACACCATTATCTTGTCAGAGCTTAGGGCCTCTAAAAGTCTTAATAGAGAACATGTGGGGACCAAGTAATTAGACAGTGACATTGAACAAGTAATTAGAAGTGTGATGAGTGCTGTAAAGGAGAGTGCTGCGGAGCATATGATGGGGGCCTAACCTCCCTTCGTTTTTCTCGATGAAATCCAAGGCACACATATTTTAAACTACAGTGGGATAAAGACCTTGCAAGAGTTGGTGTTTACAGTATCTGGGATGGGTGAAGGTGGGGAGAAATAATCACTCTTTCTGGCTGTTCTTGAACTGGGTAAGAACATTGTTTGGGGCAGATTAAGAAAGAATTGACTCTTAAGAAAGGACTTGCATAAGAAAGATTTTTTACTCCAACAAATTTGAGTTGTTGGAGAATCTTGAGTTCAAGAAGTGAAAACCCTTTCCTTTATCTCGAAATGGTTCGGAAAGGGGCAAGAGAAGCTTAGTAAAGGCCACATCACCTGTGCTGCATGGATAAGCTTTAAACATTCTGCTCCTCGTGGCTTTGAGGCCTTCTGGAGGCTTTAATATAAGGAGTACTGGTACAGGGATTGTTCTGGGATGACTTTACGACACCATAAGTAGGAACATATTGTGTGGTCCTTAGGAAGTTTGGTATAAAGTTGTATATCAGTTATAGCATTATCTAGGCTACTATGTTTAGCTTATGCCAGTGATCCTCAAAATTAGTGGCCATCAACCTCACCCACAGGGCTTGTCAAAGCACAATTGCTGGGCCCCCAGTCCAGAGGTTCTGACTCAGTGGGTCTGGGCATGGGGTGACTGAGAGTTTGCTTTTCTCACCGGTTGCCAGGTGAGACTTACTGCCCACATTGAGAAGCCTTGGTGTATGCAGTGAGTTAACTAACCTTCATGAAGAGGAGGTTGAAAGAGTATTGGCCTAAGAATCTGAAGACCTGAGAAGGTTTCCAGGTCCACGATTTAAATGCTTTCATCATCTTAATCTTGTTGAACTTCTCCAAATTTCTTCCCTCATCTGTAGAACACATGTTTTTATAGCAAAGTTACTACAAGGATAAAATTATATATCTGAAAGCATTTTGTAAACTAAAAAAACAACAAAACAAAACACTCTGAGATTTAAAACTTTTTCTAATTCTCACCATGACTCCATATCTGTTTAGTGTGTCCAGCAAACAATGGCCCAAAGATTGGGGAAGGCTTCCCAGAGGAGAGAAAGAGCGTCTTTGACTTTGAATAATCATAGTTACAGGAAGAATGCAGTGTAGACTATTAATATGCTACAAACCAGGCATAACAGAAAAATTGGGTGCAAACAATCCTGTGGTATTTCCATAAATTTCTTCTTTGTTGCATTTGGCAATCTGTCCATTTTGGGGGAACCAGAGTTGACAATTTTCTCCATCAGATGGGATTCTGAGTAAGTGGATAAGATCTGTTGGCCAAGAGTGGCTGATCCTCCTTTAAGAGTGATAGAATGTTAAGAAAAAATGGTATAGTTTAAATATTTAATGTTGTAAAAACAAAAGTAGAAATCAGGCAACAGCTATTTTGGCTGTGTGAAGCAACTCAATCCTGTTGGTTGAGGAATCCCAATTGTGATTTTTATTTTCTGGCATATTTTCCATTGTATGGTACCTTTTATTCAAATTTATTAAGGCTTTAAAAAATCAGACCTCAAATGAAAAACCCTTCTGTCCCCATCAGCAACAAATGAGGCCCCATATTTTATTGACTGTCAACTTCCTAAGATGCTTTATCTTTAGTTTCAGCTGAGCCCTGCCGGTGCTGAGCTGTTCCAAGAGAAATAGACGATTCTGAGCCTTGGTGAAAATTTGAACATTGACGTGTCCTTGAAGCATATCTGTGAGATGTACTGGGAGCACAGCAAAATTGAGAATCCCCTCCATGGGGTATCCAGAAATCTTTTATTTGGCCATTAAACTGTTCAGAGAACTTATCACTTTCATGTGGTGACAGAAAATCATTGAGGAAGGTCCCTCCTGTTCAGCAATGACAAAGAAAACCTCCCTGAGCATCAGTTGTCCTGGTGGTGGTGGTTCTGAGCCCTGGGTATGTGCTAAGTGGCTTGCCAGGTAGCCTCAAGCTTTGTGGGGGAGGGGGTGTCCATGTTATCTTGTGTTTTAATAATTAGGGCTGGAAAGTTTGCTGTAGGAGGCTAGGTTGTTATTCTTCGGTTTTTCTAAGGGGGAATAATAGATAAGGGAAGAAAACATGTTGAAAAGAGGCCAGGACTGCAAGACTAGCAGGAGACCATTGAGGGTAAGCCTTAGCTCTCAGAATAGAGGAACGTCAGCAACTAAGCAATTCGAGTTCAAGTTAATAGCCTGGATTCTAGAGTCAGATAGACAGGGCTGAATCCCCTTCTTTAGCACTCCCCCGATATCTGAGCTTGAATAAGTAACCTTTCAGAACCTCAGTTTCCTCATTAACAAAATTAGCTTAAAAATACTTCCTCACAGATGTGTGGTGAAGATCACATGAGGGAATGTCTGTTAATACCAACTAGAATATATGTCCCTTTAGAAAACAGAGTAAGGTCTTCTCATTTAATCAAAAGTCTTGTGTAAAGCAGCCACTGGGTGCTGGACACTGGGGATGTCTTCCTCCAGTATGCTCATCCCATTTTGTTCAGCTTTACATTTAGCATGCAGATAACACTTAAGTATACTTGCTGTAGTAATTAAATAAAACTTTCCCATATTACTTCTTTAAAAATGGTATAATGTCTGCCAATTCCTTTACTCACCTCTCAAACCCTCTTAAAACATATGCAAGCTTTAATTTGGACACCCTATTAGTAAAAAGTTGGAATTGTAAAATTTCTTCCCAGCTCTCCCATGCCTTAGTATTTCCTGGGGGCATTCTTGATTAAAACTTGACACAGGAAAAGTTTTATTTTATGCAGGATGAAATATATGCAAAGGACCATGACTATGCTACTATCATAGTTTGTATTCTTGAAGTTTGGATCTAATTTTTGATTTAGGCATTTTGCCCCCAATGAAATATTGTATGTTATAATGTAGCTGCTAATAAGATCTGATACAGTGACTTTAAATTGAATTTCATTAAAAAATAAGAGCATAAAATGTCTTCCTAATAGTCTTAATTAGGGAAAATGGAAGATCATAGTATTTCTATATTAATGCACTAACTTAGGTAATTGGGATAATATGAAATGCATAGTGAGAAAATAGGAAGTTTGGAAGCCAAAGGGAAAATACCCACTACTTTCAAGTTTCTAGTGTTTTTGTTTTTGGTCCAAGGAAACTCACCAGATGTTGGGCATAATGTCTTAAAGTAATTATCCTCTTTCATATGTACGAGCTGGTATTGTCCTCCTGCAGCCCTTGTTTCGTGGTGACTACTTCCTTGGGAAAGGCATTGTTCTGAGTCTCACTGCTTCATAACAACTGCCACTCGTCCTCCTGATTAGGGCATTGTATGGAAACAGTGCATTCATCGCAGGCCTCTTACTCATTTCTCTCCTTTCATCCAGGGCCTCCCAGCTTCTCGGAGAGCTCTGCCGTTGCATTTCTAATTGAATGCTCCTAAAAGTTGATATTCATGTATTCTGCTTGCCTGAAATCTCTGTTCATACCTCACTATGATGGTCTTATCTGTCTCTTTTATATTTCAGTCTGGTTGGGAAGGGAAATTAGGCTTGATTCCCTAATTGGAAGCCACATGGGGCATCCGTGTGATGATAACTGTACCCAGAACTCAATAGCTACCCAGCATTCCGAAACAGAAGGTCACCATTTTGTAAAACCATGGAAAATGCTATTGGGCCTTTTACAGAATTGTCAATCAGGATAGAATGGACACTAATTGCTTCTCCCACAGATGTTAACATTCCTTTTTAGTGACCAGGAAGCTCTTAAGACAGATAAACTCTCTTAGACATCTGAAAATTTCCTACAAACCTAACTGAAGGTTTCCAAGATGACATCTGTGATGAGTTGTCCATTGCTTAACATAAATGGGGAGCTAATGCTTCTGAACAAATAAAATATTTTAGACAGAAGACCTGGTTCTATTGAATGATATAGTTATCAGATAAATAAAATTCTGTGTTCACAATTCTGGGAGTGTTTGTGTCATGATTTTATATGCTGCCTTATCATGGTGTCTCCAAAGCAGATGCAGACACATCAAGCGGTCAACAAACCAGTCAATCCAGTAGGGTCCACACCCATAACAAGTAATTAAAACTTTTATCTATATTTATTTTTGTCTAAAATTAAGAAAAATGTAAGCTTTAGTAGTACTTAAAGCAAAAGTTTGCAATAGCACATGTTTATAATTCATAACTAAACATAAATATATTGGGACTGCATGCTCCAAATTTTTTACTAATCAAGAGTATGTGTTAGTTATCTATTGCTAGGTAAAAATTACACCCAAAACATAACACCTTAAAACAGCAATCATTTATTATCTTACTGCTTTGTTGGGTCAGGAATCTGGGTGTAATTTATCTGGCTTCCTCTAGCTCAGTGTCTCTCATGAACTTGAAATAAGGCTGTTGGCCAGGGCTGTGGTCACATTTGAAGGCCCAGCTTGGAGAGAATGTGCCTCAAGCTCACTTTCCTGGTAGTCGGTAGCATTCAGTTCCTTGCAGACTATTGGACTGAAGGTCTTAGTTCCTCACTGTCTACTGGCTGGAGAGACTTTCTCCTTTCCTTGTGTTTTTATAGAGTAGCTCACAATATGGCAGCTGGCTTCCCTCAGAGTAGGTGGGTGAGAGAGGGAAGAGACTGTCCAAGTCAGAATCCAGCCTTTTTGAAAACTTAATTGTAGAAGAGGAATTCCGTCACTTCTGCCATATTTTATTCAGCAGAATAGAACAGAAGCAAGTCTTCAGAACAGGACAGAATAGAATCCAATCCAATCCAACCCAACCCAACCCAACCCAATCCAATCCAATCCAATCCAATCCAATCCAATCCAATCCAATCCAATCCAATCCAATCCAATGTAATACAATAGAATTGGGGTTGCTAATTCTAGACCATGTTCAAAAGGAGGGGGTTATAGAAGGACTTGAACACAAAGATTCAAGAATATTCTGGTACTAAATTAGAGGGTGCTTACCACAGAGTGTATGATTGAAAATTCTGGCCACCACTTCTTTACAGCACAGTTCTGCAAACTCTTTTGTAAAGATCCAGATTGTGAATATTTTTGGCTGGATGGGCCATATGTGATCACCATTGGTATTTTTCTTCTTCATTTTTTACAGTCTTTAAGAATATAAAAAATATTCTTAGCTAGCTTGAAGGCCATACACAAGTAAGACATTGGCCAGATTTTTCCTGCAGACCATTGCTTGTCAACACCTCCTCTAATGGACTGTGAGGCAGATTTCAGCTCAAATTCCAAAAGATCTCTAACAATTAAGGCTATCTAATGATAAAATCTGTTTGCTCAAAAAATAGGATGAATCACTCATTCATAGAATTATTTAAGCAGAGTTATAAAGTTCTCTTTCACTTGCTAAACAGTGGTTGGGATTGAGGGATAAAGTTAGGAAAATGGACCAGTTGAGCTTTTCCCCAAATCAGAACATTAGTTTCACAAAATGTGGCTCAATAAAAGTGCCCCTCCCTCGGATGAATACAGCTGGAGATGATATGTGCTATACATAATTTTGAGAGAAATACAAAATTTTAGCACACTTAAATCTCTGAGAAGTGAAGAAACCTGTTTGATTCTGTTTTCTCCAAACTTATTTGACTAAGGAATCTCCTGACCCCCTTTGTTTTGGTAACATCCATTACTTTTATTCCATGGAACAAATTTAGGAAACATTTGCTTCAATGACATGTAAGATCTCTTCTAACTTTTTCAGGTCATGATTCTAGACTTGTAAGATATTACTTGGTTCTCTCAATTCATAGTTTTATGTATATCTGCCTCCCTAAAATGTTTAATTCATTTAAACACTTATCAACTACATATTTGAGTCTGGGCCCTCTTACTAGTCATGGAAAGATAAAGATGATATAGCACTTGCCTTAAAAAAGCATATTAATTTCTTTTAGGCTCTGAAATTTAGTAGCAGTGCTTTTTACACAGAAGATACTTAGGACAGGTCTGTTGAATAAATGCAGATTGAAAAAGCAGGGCCCTCTGAAGCATTTGGGATTATGGACACATAGAGCAACTCAACAAATATATAAAATGAATCAATGAATTCTGGATGAAAAATAACAGTGCATTCAGTTATTCTGATATTGCCGTCAATCTGGATATATGTTCCCGAGCAATCAAACTAAATTTATCACCATTGTAAATGAAGAAGCTTAAAGTAAAATTGTACTCCTGAAATTCAGATTCACAATTAGAATCTGCCACTTTAAAAAATAACCCTTGCGGATTCAAATTGACATCTTTCCACTAGATGGTTTGATATGACTGTGGCTTTCATCTTTGTATAATAGAGGATTATCTGGTTACAACACATAATTAAATTAACATTACCCTTTAAATTTCTCAGTCCTTTGTTGAAATGCTTAAATTTATTCCTCTTTTATCCTTGCCTTTCCTTTTTCCATCTTAGAAACTACTGTCATTAATCTATATCTTTTGAGGTTATCATTTCACTTTAGCTGGGAACCATTTCACTCTTATCACCCAAAGAGCATCGGCCGGGCTGTCCTCCTCTGTGTTGTGTGTTGCCATCAATATTCCATCCTTATGTATTTTTAATCTCAGCCGAGTGTCGGATCATCTTCAGTTCTGGTCAGATAAAAGAAATGTTCCATAGGTTATGTAAATGATCCTGGAAGCCAGATGAATTAGGAAGTGTTGCCTTCAGTGTTAAAAAAAGATCTTTATCCTTAAATCAGACATTATGGAAACAAACAAAATGTTACATGCTGGTATATTTTTAATGCTAATTATTTTTACCTCCCCATGGGGGAAAAAGAAATGATATTTGCAACTTAGGCTTTGCTCTGGAAAACGAAGTCTTTTTATTTATTTACCAAAAAAGGAGGGTCCGGAGCTCTTAGGGAAGCTTTCATTCTTTTTCTCTCTCTCCAGTTGTCAGGTGGTAATAGCATTGGCTTCTGCTTGCCTGGGTGGGAAGCAAATAGGTGCCCCTGACACAGCCTGGGAAATCAAATTTCAGAATGTTTTAACTGGAAGCATCCTAAAATTATATCTGGTCAACCTTGTTTTTATAGTTAAGGAAACTGGGGCTTAAGTAGGTAAAATGAATTATTAAAGGCCATACAGCTCTCAGGACTATACTGGAGGCCGCCTTTCCTGACTCCAAACTCAGTGCTCTTCCTACCTTATTGTATCATGGTGCCTTTTCTTCACATTTTTCTGAGAGTTAAGTACTGAATTCATGGACAAATCAGAGTACTTAATAACAGATGTCCACTGGGTCCCCTGGTGGGACTATCAAAGCAAAGAAAGCACTAAAATAATTAAATAAATGGAATTTTAACTTTCAACTAGGCAATCAATGCTAAAGGCAGAAATATGAGCATGGAAGTTAGTGGTGGCCCCATAGTGTTGAAATAGCTCGTTGTTTCAAGCATCATAATAAAGTCCGCAGAGAGGGAAAGCATAATGAGAGATGAATATTTGAAGTTTTTGGAGCCTTTGATGCTCCTCTCCAGAGGCGTAATCTATTCTCCTTTTAATTGCGTTTTAGAAAGATACTTTAGAATGTTTAGAGAGGCAGGACAAATGATTTGAATGTAGACATATCTGAAGGGTACCTCCTTGTGCTATTTTGAAATTTGTTTATTGAAGATCTGAGAGAAAAGTCATATAATAAATAGAACATAAAACAAAATCTATGAAGATCAGCCATAGAAAAAAATCAATAGAAATCATTCTGACCTTGAGAGGCAAACGGTAATAAAAAGTTCAGATGACAACAAATACGGTAACTTCCTTGCATTGAGGCGCAGGGCCAGGGGCCGTATTGCACGACCAGCTGAGACATCCTTAACTGAGGTGCGGAGGTTTGGGGGAAGATACAAGGTTTGGAATGTAAGGTGGCAGAAGCTAATTTATGGTCTAAAATCATAGGCACCTCTGACTCAAGTCTGGTGACCTCTTCCTACTTCATTTTGGGTGTCTAGACTTTTCCTGGGCTCCTACTGCACTGCCTCTGAGCACTAGGGGGAGGACCTGAGGACTCTCCCCAATTTTCCAAATGGATGATTGGTGACATTTCCTAAAAACAGATTTTCGTCATACTCTCTAGATGGAATATTTTCATTGAATTACCATAACTTTGATGGTAGATTTTTAGGAAGATCACTCTTTATGGACATTTACATTTTTCACTCAGGTCCCCACCTAGCTCACCAGTCCTCTCCCTCACCCTTCTCCTAGGAACACTGCAGAGTTCCTTCTTTTAGGGATTTTTGCAGTCCCCTGATTTTTTTTTTTCCTTTCTGGCTTTTATTACCATGTTTCTCTATGTGAAATGTCCTTCTGCTTTTTTTCCTGCCTGGCTATAGATATAAATGAAAAAGCCATATATCCCTCACCAATTTTTCCATTTCCAACAGTCGCTGAAATAAATTGCATGCAGCACCATGTGCCTGCAAAATTACCTTCAAATACGACAAATGGTTGCATTAAAATATCACCTCTTAGCCCTCAGATGAGACTGTACAAATATTCCAGAGATGGCTTGTAGTTAGTAGGCAATACAGTGCAAGCCAGTGCTTGGTTTTAAATGTTATGCCCTGAAGAGATCTTTGAAATTTTATAAACAGATGGATTCTTTTTGCTTGATTCACTGGTGTTTTACAATTAACTAATTAACAGGTTTATTGCCAAAATTAGCAATGAGAAGTGTTCAGGAGCTTCGACCAAAGCAGTCTTTTGCAATTACACAGATACCAAAACAATCTGCATGATAGTTTGAGGCTAAACGTTGCTCACATCCCAATTTCACCTGCTGTTTTCAAATAAAAGTTGACAAATACGAAAATGAACCCTTCAGATTTCCACCCTCCTCATATACACAAGTCTCTGCCTTAATTAATAATAATTACGGGTAACACAAACTACAGTGAGAAGGTGTAAATGTACCAGATTGCTTTCAAGTGTGTAAAATTACTCAGCGAACCCAGTTCTGGAGAACTATCAGGAACCATTTTTACGCAAAGCCCATCTGCTGTTTTCTAGCTAGCAGGACCTTAGATAAGGTATTCAGCTCGATCTCCTACCGTTCCCCATCCTAAGCCAGGTCAGGGTCCTAGCCCGTGGGTCAGCATTGCACTGTCCCTGAGCCCAGCCCCTCATCCCTCTCCAGCTCATGCCAACCTTCTGTTGTACTCAGGTCCCTGTAGTTCCTTGACTGTGCCACACTCTATATTTTGCTTTGGCAGGAGCTATTTTTCTGCCTGGAGTACCTTCCAGGCTCCTTCATGATTTAGTTTGAGCATCACTGTTTTTGGGTTATAGTCCCTAATTCTGCCTCCAAAAGATGAAACTAGATGTAGGAGGAAGGGAGGGCAGGGTGCATGAGCAACTTGCAATGAAGGGATACGTTTTTGGTTTAAAAAATAATTCTAGGCTCAATAAATATCCATTAGAAGAAGGGAAATAAGGAAAGAACTAATGAGAGATGGAAGAGAGGATGGAGGGAGGAAAGGGGGGAGGGAGGCTCTCTATTCAGAATATTCCCTCTGCCTGGAATCCTTTAGTCCACATTTGTCAGTTCATCATTCAGAACCTCCAGAGAAGTTTCTTCCACCATAGCCCTTACTACTACCTTTTTAGTGAACTGGGTTTTAGACTGTTATTTTTTCTGGCATGAAAAATCTGCTTCATCAATTAGGTAATAAGCTTCTTGAGCTAGAAGCTGGCAGAAATGGAACCTCAATATCCAAAAGGACTGAGCAAAATGTGCCCCACACTAACCCCTTCCCAATGTGAGAGTCCCGTGGGTCACGGTTCTGGCACTTCTGAAAATCCTCTTGAAGCTTCTTTGGTACCTGGTCCTTGGTAAACACTCTCTGTACATGATTAATCACTTAAACATTCCTTGTGCTTAACAAGACTAAATACTGTTCTTAAGACTTTATTGATTTGTAACATTAATTACTTTTATATGTATACCCTGCCGTGGTCCCCAAACTACACACCACTAGACAAGAATCAGTTGTGATCTCTGAACCTTATGGTGTGGTCTGAGCAGTGAGTTAAAGAACAGCCTACATTATTTCCTGATTTCTTAGGCTCAGTTCAGCTGACACTTTCTCCTAGAAGCCTTCCCTGACTTCTCCGCCATGAGGTAGAAGCCCCTCCGTGTACTTCCAAAGTGTTACTGTGCATACCTTTATCACAACACAGTAGCCTTTGTATAGCAATTATCTGCTCCCTGGTTGACCTGCCTACCCCACTAGGCTGCCACCATCTGGAAGGCAATGTCAGTGTCCTCATTTATGCATGGTCACTAACACAGAGCCTAAGACAGGCCACCCCTCCCCAAATCCATCCTGTCTTATGCTTGAGAAGCTCTCCTTATAGAGAGAAACCTGAATACACACCCCTGCAGACAAACCTCTGAAGGCTTCACATCTTCTTAGGAAAAGTACAAACCCTCTGGTTCGGAAAAGATCTTTCCTAATGTGGCCCAATCTACCCTCATCCTCGATTCCAAGCACTCTGAACCTTTCAGGGCTCACTCATCCATTTACCCTGCGTTACCTTACATTTTCAATGGAAAAAATCCATCTTCTTTTCCCTTGATCTCTGCCAGCTGAATATTCCTCCTCTTGGAAGTGCCCGGCCTCCTCTAAAGACTCAGCTCGAATGTTAACCGACTCCTCGGTGCTCTGAAAGCACTTTGACCCAATATACCCCCTCGCCGTAATTCAGCTGACATCCCAGCAAGCACCTACGATAAGACAGTGGACTGGGAACCAACGGCTCGCTCTGGGAGCGTGGGATCTCTTTACTGTCTTCTTTGCTCACTCCGACAAAGTATGGTGTGTGGCCAATTATGACATTCAGATGAACACGCTCTTGGGTATTTCTTGGTTATTTCTTGGTTATTTATTCATTATCAACCTAATGTCAATACTGCATTTTAACCAGCCCTTTTACATATCATTTGTGAAACTGTAAGTGACTACAGGTGGAGCTTCCACGGATGAATTTTTTCAGGGCACCGCATTAGAAAACCCTTTGCATTAATTCTAGAAGCTAACGATGTCTTCCTGCTACCATCTTTCTAATCTTTTCACTTAGAATTCCCTTCTTTCACTTTTGTACTTTGCTGTAGTTAATTTTTGCATTAACATTGTCTTTGACATTGTATTAGATATAATGCTTTAATTTTTAGCATAATGTATGGAGAATTGGGTATACAGCTTCTCTACTGATAATGGCAATACTGATAATGGCAGTTTTAATGTTCAAACTCCTTGCATATTTTATTACAATGTACACCATTATTTCATCCAAGTTTCTTCAGGGAGCTGAGCAGACATTATTCAAGCAACTTTAGAAGAAATACAAGCCTGATTAACTATTATCTTTTTTTGTTGTTGAACAGTAACCTGTTGCTGTGCTTTTCATGCGGGGAAAAAATGCTACATAAAGAGGTAGAGCCCACAGAGTGGAATTCAGCGTGCACACCATGCTAATGCAGTCAACGCAGGGGGAGCCTGAACACATCGCAGTCAGACAAACCCACACCCAAGGTCCAGGGCAGCTGCTGAGAAACTTAACCAGACGCAGAGAATTCTACAAGGTCTTCTCTCCTCTTCTTCCCAGGGAGAGCACATCCAAATGGCTGTATACGCCCAGGGAGAAACCGCTCTTAACTGGTCTCTACTTAATCAAATTGATGGATTAATATGTTTGCTGTGTTGATTGATTAATTGTATTAATTGACACTCTCCATTTCTTCTCTAAAATACATGTGCTGGCAACCTCTACTGACTAACACCTACAATACTTAAGCTACTCAGACTTAGCAGGCCATGCTTTTTGAAGTTGGTTCATTGTTTGTTTGTTTGTTTACTTACTTTATTTTTCAGCTTTATTGAGGTATAATTGACAAATAAAATCAGGATATATTTAAAGTGTATAACATGATGGTTTGTTACACATACACATTGTGAAAGGGTGCCCACAATCGAATTAATTAACGTGTCTCTCAGTTCACATATTTACCTTCTTAAAAAATATATTTATTTTTTGATAAAATATGTCAAGCACATAAAAGAAAATTAAAAACATTTATGATCCCTTTAAATGAGAATAATAAATGCATACTCAGTACCCACTATCAACTTTAAAAATAGACACCTGTGTGCCCCTCTCTCATTGCTGCTCCCCTCCCCATGCCCTCTCCTCAGGGCAACCACTATGCTGAATTTTCTCTAAATTACTCTCTAAATTTCCTTCATGGTTTGATATATACATCTAAAAGTATATTGATACATTTTGCTGCTTTCTAACAATCATGTTATTTTACTTACATATAGGTTATATATATATATATACATACATATATATGTATGTGTATATATATATATAATATAATAATCTCATTTTAGTATTTTCCTTTATGTATTTGGATGTTACGGACTTAATATATATTTTTTACCCTAACACCTTTAACATACTTATTTAACCATCACCACCACCACCTCTGTCACTTTACCATCCTCCCAGATATTCAAGGACCTTAAATAATTTAACCTTAATCACTTTTCCCTCAAATTTAAATCTTCATTGTTATTCTGCGTTTTAATTCTCTTCTATTTTTCTCTGAGAATTCAATGTTTCATAGTTATTTTGAGTAGTCAGTGTTGATTTAGATTTATCCATGTGTTTCTCAATTTTATTTTGTTTTTGCTCACCATTCTATCTCAAATATTCCATCTGTGATCATGTCCTTTCTGTTTCAAGTACATCCCATGGACTATACTCTGGGGAGTGTCTGTACTAGTCTGAGCTTCTCATATATTATTTATCTGAAAATATCTTTATTGTCTTGTCTTTCTTGAATAATAGTTCAACTTTTTTCCTCTCATACATTGAAAGTATTATTCCAATACTATCTTTTTTTTATTGTTGCTGTTGATGAGTCATCAGTGAGTCTAATTTCCATTCCTTTGTGGGCAATCTGTCTTTTAAGATTCTCTCTTTCTTTTTGGTGTTCTTCAGTATTATTATTATCATCGAGGTGTGTGGATACTTTTTATCTAATCCCTTTGGGGTTTGTTTCAATTCTTAGTTCTGAGAATTGGTATCTTTAAAAAGCTTTGGAAAATTCTCAACCAATTGTTGATTTGAACATTACCTTTTTTCCATCCTCTATTATTTCTGTGGCAAAGACAATACTTGGAACCTTCCAGGCACAGAATAAAAGATAGGCTTATCTGGCCTCTCTTTCAGTTAAGGACTATGTGACCTAGTTATGGACAATGGAATGTGGGTAGAAGGGATTCCTGTCCCATCCTATTTGGGCAGACATATAAGCTGTGCACCTGGCCATCAACTTTGTGTGGTCAGAAAAGTGACCAACTCAGGTTAAAATATATATTGACTTATGGGAATTTGCAACTATCCTGGACCGTGGGTCAGACGTCTGGAAAGAGAAATATTAGATGACCAGGGAAAAGGTGATCTTGGGTGGAGGCATGTGGGTGAACATGTGGGAGAGGATGCTAGGTGTAAAGATCTTTGTAAGACATATTAATTTCCATCAGAGAGCACCCTCTGTGGGAGAGGAACACATGACTTGGCTAGTTAGTTGACATTGGCCAGTTTCTGATACCTTGGTGCTGGAGAATGGACATGTAAATGAGATGGCCATAGTGACAGAGGTGGGGATCATGAGTGGCCTCAATAATGTGGGCTTATACTCACAAAGTAGTTATTGCCACCTCTGAATGTCCAACTACTCAATACCAGGTACCAAGGATGAGCCCCTGAAACAACACCATTTCCTGAGGAGACCAATAGCCACTTTGGTGGCAGGTTGACTACTACATGTAGTTCTTTCTATCATTGCAGGTCCAGTGATTGATGCTTGCAGGAATAGATATGTAGTCTCTGTAAGCATTTTCCTTCTCTGCCTGTAGGGCCTCAAATGGCACCACGATTGAAAGGCTTACAGAGCTTTGACTCACTGGTCCATCCCATGTAATAGTGCGTAAGACCAGGGGACCTAGTCTATACCAAAAAAATATGCAAGTGGGTCTACACCATGTCATCCATGGATTTTATCATATAGTAGAGGATTGTAACATTGAATATCAGTCATGGCCCAGATACCACCTACAGTAGTGGTACTGTTTTTTCCCCCATTAACTTTCCTCTTCTAAGTTCCCCTCCCAAAGAGAGGCCTACTGGAGTTGGGAAGCTGCTCCTCAAACACACTTAGAAATGTAGTGGAGAGCCACAAGGGATGGCCTGTGATGGACAAAGAGATGCATTACCTGGATTTTTCTTCACAGGACTTACTCCATTGTTTCTGATAGTTATAGTAATAGAGATCCTTTAGATAACAGCTTCTTTACAGAATTTCTTAGCTGCAGATGGCCATCTTGCCCAAAGTCCCTACCTTCCTGGTTGTGACTCATATCCAGTGACTGATCAAAACATGTAAAAACAGCCAGCTGTTTTGGCTCAACCTGTGACTTCTCTTAGACTGTTTTAGTTCCAGAGTTCCCTGCGGGGTAGGGTGAGGTTGTTATAAGTCTTCTTCACATCTCACTTTCTCCCTCTTTTCAATCCTGCCACCTTCCCTTCCCTTTTACAGGTGCTGATCCCAAGGTCATAACTGAACAAGAATCCTGTACACAAAAAATCCATAGAAATATGCTTTCTGGGAAACTCAACTCTGTACAATGTTATAAAAATGGGATTTGTTAAGAGAGATAGGGCCAGTTTGCAAGCACAATAAGAGGAAATAAAGAGATTCTGGAAACTCAGAACCTTATAGAATTGGGAAAGTCAAAAGATCTAAATGTGACAACTAGTAAAACCTATCTATAGATAAAATGGCCCAGGATAAAATCACATTGTAGGATTTGGCCACCCCACTCATTGTTCCAGATAGTTTGTATCTGCCATTAGACAAGAAAGAGAGGTATGTGGGAAGAGAAAACAAAGAAATCATACCTGAAAACCATGTCTATAAGAGCACTTCTGGTATTGGTATTGGTGGAAGTGGGGTATCGCTTTCCCCACTGAGTGCTGGAGGTGGTGTCATTACAATATCTTCAGAAAAAGAATTTTCTGAGACTTGCACAGGCAAATGAGTGATTTTTATTTGCTTGGAATTACATCCCTGGGTTTCAAAAATCTTATGTCCATTAATTCAGTTGGAAGAGGGTGCAGCTGGTTATTCAGTAGAGCTAAAAGCAAAGCCAGTGTCCATGTTGGAACTGGGTTCAGTTTACCATCAGGCTAGTTACAGTCCATTGTGTGGGGTCCACATGGCTGTGGGCCATGTGGGCGAATGCAAGTGAGCAGGAGCATGAGAGCCTCACATGTCAGGAGTCTAGTACAACACCCCAAGAGGCAAGAGCACAAGAGCCCAAGAGAAACCAAAAGAGAACCAAGAGAGATCAAGAGAAACCAGGAGCACAAGAGAGCAAGTTCATTTGTCTAAAAGATTTAATATCTCAAATTTTCCCGTTTGCAGTGGCCATGCTTACTCTGGCCAATGACCAGTTCCCAAGTGTGACTGACAGACCAGTACCTTCCCTATGTTTCCTAGACTTTACTGGGCATGCATCTATCCCCCACCCCTTTAGTCCCTTCCCCCAGCAGTCTGTTGGGGAATAGACCAGTGGCTTCCTGGGGAGTGTGAAAATGCAGCTTCCTGGCAAAGCTGCCCAAGTGACATGCCTATAATATTCGGCCTTTCTTATTATTAATAACTAGGTTAATTACAATAGTATCAGTATCATTACTGGTACATGTAACTGACTGAAAGCAAATAGATCAGAAGCTTAATGAGTTTTTAGGGAACCTATATTGACAAAGAAATTATGAGCATGGATTTTTAAAGAGATAGACTATTTCCCTAAAGAGTTGCCTGATTCACATTGGACTTTATGTGAGTAAAAAATACACCGTTTTGCCCAGTTGGGCATGGCTCAGTGATTGAGCATCGACCTAGGTAGGATCCAGGAGATCAAGGTTCGATTCCCAGTCAGGGCACATGCCCGGGTTGAGGGCTAGATCCCCAGACAGGGGCATGCAGGAAGCAGCCAATCAATCATGTTTATGCCAGACATTATCCTTGTATCCCTTATGTCTTTTAGCCTCTTTAATGTTTCAATAACTTTTCTTTCTGAGATGATTCTACAGAGTTTATTTGGATCTCTCTTTCAGTTTACTAATACTCTTGCTATTGTCTTTAATTTGTTATTCAATTTACCCACTGCATTTTTAATTTTAATTAATTAATTTTTTTATTTCTGGGAGTGTAATTTTGATCTTTTCCAATTCTGTTTAGTTGTTCTTTAGAGTCTCTTTTTCTATGCTTATATTTTCAAGGTTCTCAATTATTTTCTTAAATGTACTGAATTTGTATATTTTATATTCTGCCTCTGATGTTACAGTCGCTGAGGACTTTCGGTTTTGGCATTGCCATCTTTTGTTTGTGCTGGCTGTCACTTTTATGTTTCCTTTTGTGTTTTGTAATTTTTGGCTATGATCTGCTCATTTTCCTTGGCACTTTATCTGTGAGAATTTCTTGAGATCTGTGTTGTAGTTGGAAAGCTCCAAACTACATTTGTATCTGTTCAGGCTATTTGGCAGCATTACCAACATGGGATTACCTACTTTACTTTGGGATTTTTATTTTTTTAACCAAAATGAAAACATGAATTTGGATCATAAACTTCTATAATGATTGCCTATTAGTAGCAAATTCTCAAGTGAATTTTTTTTCTCTTGTCACTTGGTATAGAATCAGTAAATGCAATGAATTGCTAAAAGCTCTTTTTCTTGAGCCTCTTTTTACCATGAGTCTGTAGTCCTTGGGGGCTGAGCCTTATGGCATTTGTCTTCATAGGCTCCATCCTCAGGACAATTCTGGATTTTAAATCCAGACCCCTGCATCTTTTACAACATTAAAGTAGAAACTCAAGAACAAGGGGGTTTACCAAAATCTCTGCATGTAACCTAATTTTTCAAGGTTCCTGCTTTTATTTATTTATTTATTTGTTTGTTTGTTTGTTTGTTTATTTATTTATTTTTGCCTCTGTAAATGACTTTCTTTTGTGCCAACTCAGCAATGCCTTTTAGAAGATTGAGCATATTTTGTCCAATGTTTCCGCTGTTTCAGTCAGGAGGGTTGTTCAGAATTACCCAGAATGCCATACTGCTAAAGATAGAGGTCATTTAGGTCATCCTCAAGAACTACACCCAAGCACACTCAGCTCCACCAGTCAAGTTGCATGCTCACCAAAATAGTGGTGTCTGTCACTTGTCATTGTTTGCTACAGAGATTTTAGTATAAGCAATTCACTTATAGAACTATTATCCTGATTAAATAATTGAGTAAGAGAGCTTTTATTTATTATTAAATAATGATAACAAGTCTCAATAAAGATCAGTTGTTTAATAAAAGGGCATTGAACTAAAACTTGGGAAACAACAGCAAAATATTTGGAAAACTTTGTGAGGATCTAGAAGGATTCTGTACTCAAATTACATTGCAACTGTCTTCGATTTCTTGTCCCCCTTTAAAGAAGTAAAAATGTAAATTAATGCTTTATTATAGGTGTGGTTTATATAAGAATAAAGGAGCTCACTGAGAGAACTTTGCTTGTTGAGAAGGCACTGGACTCATGCAAAGAATCATAGATAAAAACATTTTAGGTATGTATGTATTATTTTTTATAACTCCTCAATCTAACCAATATTTTTTCAATAAATCAGTCCTGACTATGGAAAAAAAGAGAGCTACTAGTAATCTTAAACCCACACATACATATTGGTTAACACACTTGGTACTAGACTATGTGCATAGCAAAGGTTTTAGAGGTGTTTGTCCCCCCCCCAATCTTATGGAGGTATAATTGACAAAAAATTGTGACATCCTTAAATTGAATAATGTGGTGATTTGGTATCATATACATTGTGAAATGATTCCCTCAATGAAATTAATTAACACATGCTTCATGGAGGTGTTTGTTTTGTTGTAGTTTTGGACAGAGAAAGAGGAGTTACATCTCAGCATTGCTCAGCAAAAATGATTTTTATAAGTAATATTTTTATAATGTCAATGTGAGGAATGGCTTCAACCTTACTAATCATAAATTATGCAACTTAGAAGAATTATTAAATACAAATTTTCACAAATTTTGTCGTCAAAATTTGCAGATCCAATTTTGGTGAGCAGGTAGTGAAAAGTCACTTTCATATTTTCCAGCTTTATTGAGATGTAACTGTCATTAAAAATTGTTGAACAGAAATGAAGTAATTCCTCATGACTTGGGTGGCCCCTGGAAATGACTTCGTGTTCCATATTGTACTTGGTCCTTTTTGGCATGGCTTTGGGCTGCGGTGTCCTTCCCACTTGTTTTTCACAGCCTTTTGGAAATGTCACAGACTGGAAAGAGACATGTGGTCTGTGTGGGTGTGGGAGAAAAGTCAGTCCCTGAAGGCAAGGGCATTTCAGAAGTTGCTCTGCCCTTAACAAGAACTTGGTGAGCTGGGCTCCTGAGATATAACTTACCTCGTCGCTACTTGTTAACAAGGCCAGCCATCCATGAAGTTGATTCTTTTTTTGGGTTTTGGTGTCTGGGCATTGAAATTAATGGTTGGAGAGGAAAGTCGATTACTGTATGCAGCATGGCCAGCAATTCTTTAAACTCAGGCTAAACCATGGACAGACTTAGGTTTGCTGTTTTCAAGATGCCCACTGAGCACTGTAATTGGCAACTCAACATTGCTTTCCTGTTGCCCCTTGCAGGGTGTCACCAGAAACACAAACCTATCAGGGGCTCTGCCTCTTGCCATCTGCTTGCTCCTCAAGGTCTCCAAACGGCCCCAAAGGTGGAGGCTGTGCCCAGTGCTTGGGTTTTGAATTGCATTAAGGAGCAGTCTGAATTTTCTGTTTGGCTGACCTCTAAAGAACGGCAGAGGAGACCAATGCAGGTATCAAGTGCCCAACCAAGGAGCCTTCTGGGACAATGCTTGTGTCCCATCCGGATGCCAGTGTGACCAATTCAGCAATTGTGTCTTTACTTTCCCCAGGACAGAATGAATATTGTGTCAGTGAAGCTAGAGTCAGAGACTGATGATCTGAGAAGCAGCGAGAAGGAAGACGTTGACCTTGGAGAGGTTTAAGAATGCCTTACGAATAGCTATCCAGAACATAATTAAAGGCATTTTAACATCATAAGCCTTGAAGGATGCGAACCATCACCACGGCACGCTGGGGAGTAGAAGATATTGCTTTTATAGCTGCGGAGCTTATGGTCAGAAGTGATATGAAATATTAGAAATGTGACAGTTTTATAATAATTTTATTCTTGTTCATTGTGATCATTTTCATTTGCAGCTTTTCCCCTTTGACTATCTCGAATTGCACGGAAGCCTTTCTCTCACTCCATCCTTGTGCTGTAATATTAGAGGCTGCCGTTTTAATCTGAGGAATTACAGTAAATGCTACAGGCACGAGCAAA